>NW_027362773.1:71058307-73458307 GCF_046119375.1 Phyllobates terribilis | reverse complement strand
CTAAATATCGAGGACTCATTGGGCGTCATTGGGCGAATCGCTCTGGAACTGAAATCGGAATGCTCATGACATTTCCCCTATCTGAAAGTTTGATAAACGCTGGAAAAATGACAAAGTCCAAAAAAACATTTCTTTCAACTTTTTTCAATTTTACCCCCGTGGGATATATATTCTACCCACACACATTTGGAACTCTCCTGGGGTACCCTCACACATATTATTCCCTCATTTAGTGGATATTTTCACAAAAAAGTGAAATTTTCAAAAATCCAAAATATTGGATGAAAACGGCTAAATATCAAGGACTCATTGGGCGAATCGCTCTGTAACTGAAATCGGTATGCTCACTGACATTTGCCCTATCTGAAAGTCTGATAAACGCTGGAAAAATGACGAAGTCCAAAAAAAAAATGTTTTCAACTTTTTTCAATTTTACCCTCGTGGGATATATATTCTACCCACACACATTTGGAACTCTTCCGGGGTACCCTCACAGATATTATTCCCTCATTTAGTGGATCTTTTCACAAAAAAGTGAAATTTTCAAGAATCCAGAAAATTGGCTGAAAACGACTAAATATCGAAGACTCATTGGGCGAATCGCTCTGGAACTGAAATCGGAATGCTCACTGACATTTCCCCTATCTGAAAGTCTGATAAATGCCGGAAAAATGACAGTCCAAAATAAATTTTTTCAACTTTTTTCAATTTTAACCCTGTGGGATATATATTCTACCCACACACATTTGGAACTCTCCTGGGGTACCCTCACACATATTATTCCCTCATTTAGTGGATATTTTCACAAAAAAGTGAAATTTTTAAAAATCCAGAAAATTGGCTGAAAACGACTAAATATCAAGGACTCATTGGGCGAATCGCTCTGGAACTGAAATCGGAATGCTCACTGACATTTCCCCTATCTGAAAGTCTGATAAACGACGGAAAAATGACTAATCCAATAAAAAAAAAATTTCAACTTTATTCAATTCTACCCCCGTGGGATATATATTCTACCCACACACATTTGGAACTCTCCTGGGGTACCCTCACACATATTATTCCCTCATTTAGTGGATCTTTTCACAAAAAAGTGAAATTTTCAAGAATCCAGAAAATTGGCTGAAAACGACTAAATATCGAAGACTCATTGGGCGAATCGCTCTGGAACTGAAATCGGAATGCTCACTGACATTTCCCCTATCTGAAAGTCTGATAAACGCCGGAAAAATGACTGAGTCCAAAAAAAAAAATTTTTTTCAACTTTTTTAAATTTTAACCCTGTGGGATATATATTCTACCCACACACATTTGGACCTCTCCTGGGGTACCCTCACACATATTATTCCCTCATTTAGTGGATATTTTCACAAAAAAGTGAAATTTTCAAAAATCCAGAAAATTGGCTGAAAACGACTAAATATCGAGGACTCATTGGGCGTCATTGGGCGAATCGCTCTGGAACTGAAATCGGAACGCTCACTGATATTTCCACTTTCTGAGAGTCTGATAAACGCTGGAAAAATGACTAAGTACAAAAAATTTTTTTTTCAACGATTTTCAATTTTACCCCCGTGGGATATATATTCTACCCACACACATTTGGAACTCTCCTGGGGTACCCTCACACATATTATTCCCTCATTTAGTGGATATTTTCACAAAAAGAGTGAAATGTTCAAAAATCCAAAAAATTGGCTGAAAACGACTAAATATCAAGGACTCATTGGGTGAATCGCTCTAGACCTGAAATCGCAACGCTCACTGACATTTCCCCTATCTGAAAGTCTGATAAACGCCGGAAAAATGACTAAGTCCAAAAAAAAATAATTTTAACTTTTTTCAATTAACCCCCCGTGGGATAAATATTTTACCCACACACATTTGGAACTCTCCTGGGGTACCCTCACACATATTATTCCCTCATTTAGTGGATATTTTCACAAAAAAGTGAAATTTTCAAAAATCCAGAAAATTGGCTGAAAACTACTAAATATCAAGGACTCATTGGGCGAATCGCTCTGGAACTGAAATCGGAACGCTCACTGATATTTCCACTTTCTGAGAGTCTGATAAACGCTGGAAAAATGACTAAGTACAAAAAATTTTTTTTTCAACTTTTTTCCATTTTACCCCCGTGGGATATATATTCTACCCACACACATTTGAAACTCTCCTGGGGTACCCTCACACATATTATTCCCTCATTTAGTGGATATTTTCACAAAAAAGTGAAATTTTCAAAAATCCAGAAAATTGGCTGAAAACGACTAAATATCAAGGACTCATTGGGCGAATCGCTCTGGAACTGAAATCGGAATGCTCACGGACATTTCCCCTATCTGAAAGTCTGATAAACGCCGGAAAAATGACAAAGTACAAAAAAAAAAATTTTTTAAACTTTTTTCAATTTTACCCCCGTGGGATATATATTCTACAAACACACATTTGGAACTCTCCTGGGGTACCCTCACACATATTATTCCCTCATTTAGTGGATATTTTCACAAAAAAGTGAAATTTTCAAAAATCCAGAAAATTGGCTGAAAACGACTAAATATCAAGGACTCATTGGGCGAATCGCTCTGGAACTGAAATCGGAATGCTCACTGACATTTACCCTTTCTGAAAGTCTGATAAACGCCGGAAAAATGACTAAGTCCAAAAAAAATTTTTTTCAACTTTTTTCAATTTTAACCCTGTGGGATATATATTCTACCCACACACATTTGGAACTCTCCTGGGGTACCCTCACACATATTATTCCCTCATTTAGTGGATATTTTCACAAAAGAGTGAAATTTTCAAAAATTCAAAAAATTTGCTGAAAACGACTAAATATCAAGGACTCATTGGGCGAATCGCTCTGGAACTGAAATCGGAATGCTCACTGACATTTCCCCTATCTGAAAGTCTGATAAACGCCGGAAAAATGACTAAGTCCAAAAAAAAATTATTTTAACCTTTTTCAATTAAGCCCCCGTGGGATATATATTTTACCCACACACATTTGGAACTCTGCTGGGGTACCCTCACACATATTATTCCCTCATTTAGTGCATATTTTCACAAAAAAGTGAAATTTTCAAAAATCCAGAAAATTGGCTGAAAACGACTAAATATTAAGGACTAGTGTTGAGCGATACCTTCCGATATCGGGAAATATCGGATCGGATTGGATCGGACCGATACCGGAAAAGTATCGGATATCGCCGATTCCGATACCGGAAACCAATGCAAGTCAATGGGACATAAATATCGGAATTAAAATAAACCCTTTCTTTCCTTGTAGGTTAATTCTACATGAAGGAAAGCAACTAAGAATAATGTAGAATGTATTTTAGGGAGGTGGGGGAGACAATAAAGGCATAGAGGTTTAGCCCAGTCAAATGGAATATCAGGAATTACTATTTTTTTAAGATGTTCTGAGTTACGGTAATATTAACTATGTTAAGTATTTTTATATTTTGTCAGATATTTATGTTTCACTACTTCCATGCTCTTCACCTTCTTTTTTACTTCTCCCACACTTTCTCCTTCATCATCCTCAGCATCTTTTTCATCCACTTCTTCTTCACCTTCTTCTTCTTCACCTTCTTCGTATTATTCTATTTTTTACATTCTTCATATTCTACTTCTTCATCTTCTTCATATTCTTCTTCTTCATCATATTCTTATTTGTGACAGGCATTCCTGTAGTTGTTATCTATAAAAGGTTGGACATTACACCTTTCGTTCTGCCCGTCACAAAAGATTCACAACAGGATTTGTCCGCGTTCAGTTTGGCCTGCAGCAGCAGGTCTTTTCCAGGGGCACCACGAGGAGGAACGGACTCACCCCCATACACTGCTTAGTCATATTCTGCTTATAATTTAGATATTATCTTTTGCTCTGAATTTTAATCTTATGCTTAATATTCTTCCGCTTTTTGTTCTGCAGCTTCTTGTATTTCTGCTTCTTGGTTTTCTGTCTCTTGTTCTTCTGTATCTTGGTACTTGTCTTCTCTTCTTTGTCCTCTTGGTCAACTTCTTCAGGGTCATCTTCTTGGTCTTCTTCAGGGTGGTCTTCAGGGTGGTCGTCTTCCGGGTCCTCGTCTTCGGGGTCCTCGTCTTCTTCGGGTTGGTCTTCTGGGTCCTCGTCTTCGGGGTCCCCGTCTTCTTCGGGGTGGTCTTCAGGGTCCTCGTCTTCTTCGGGGTGGTCTTCAGGGTCCTCGTCTTCTTCGGGGTGGTCTTCAGGGTCCTCGTCTTCAGGGTCCTCGTCTTCTTCGGGGTGGTCTTCAGGGTCCTCGTCTTCAGGGTCGTCGTCTTCGGGGTCCTCGTCTTCTTCGGGGTGGTCTTCAGGGTCCTCGTCTTCTTCGGGGTGGTCTTCAGGGTCCTCGTCTTCTTCGGGGTGGTCTTCAGGGTCCTCGTCTTCTTCGGGGTGGTCTTCAGGTTCCTCGTCTTCAGGGTCCTCGTCTTCTTCGGGATGGTCTTCAGGGTCCTCGTCTTCAGGGTCCTCGTCAGGGAGATCCAGAGTGATTACCAAGAACCATTTCAAAAAGCTTGAACTTGGAAATGTAGCAGAAAGTACAAGAAGGCTGAGGAACTACCGAGGACCAGCTGACGGTACTGGAACCCGGATGGGTAGCAGAAGGTACAAGAGCCAATGGAACTACCGAGGACCAGCTGATGTTACTGGAACTCGGTTACTAAGCAGGAGGTACCTGTGCCAGAAAGCACTACCAAGGACCAGCAGACGTTGGTGGAACTTGGATACCGAGAAGGAGACACCTAATCCAAAGGCACTGCCGAGAACCAGCTGACGGTACTGGAACCCGGATGGGAAGCAGAAGGTACCCATGTAAAAAAAAGTTCAAGGCCGCGAGCCGGCCGCAGTTACCAAAACCCACAGTCCTACAGGGGGTGCTTGTCCTATTGGCGCTATGGAGCCAGCCTTCATTGCCAGATCCCGCAGCCCACATAGGAATCACCTAAACTGCAGGCACCATAGAGTCGGCTAACCCGACCGCAACACGACAGGACAACGCATTGGAGGCAAAGTGACGTTGACACTACCCGGAAACAGCTGGCATGCTGGAACCAGGCTGGGCAGGAGGGAGTACCCGTGCCAAAGACACTGCCGAGAACCAGCTGACGGTACTGGAACCCGGATGGGTAGCAGAAGATACAAGAGCAAATGGAACTGCCGAGGACCAGCAGACGGTACTGGAACCCGGATGGGTAGCAGAAGGTACAAGAGCCAATGGAACTACCGAGGACCAGCTGATGTTACTGGAACTCGGTTACTAAGCAGGAGGTACCTGTGCGAGAAAGCACTACCAAGGACCCGCAGACGTTGGTGGAACTTGGATACCGAGAAGGAGGCACCTAATCCAAAGGCACTGCCGAGAACCAGCTGACGGTACTGGAACCCGGATGGGTAGCGGAAGGTACCCATGTAAAAAAAAGTTCAAGACCGCGAGCCGGCCGCAGTTACCAAAACCCACAGTCCTACAGGGGGTGCTTGTCCTATTGGCACTATGGAACCAGCCTTCATTTCCAGATCCCGCAGCCCACATAGGAGTCACCTAAACTGCAGGCACCATAGAGTCGGCTAACCCGACCGCAACACGACAGGACAACGCATTGGAGGCAAAGTGACGTTGACACTACCCGGAAACAGCTGGCGTGCTGGAACCAGGCTGGGCAGGAGGGAGTACCCGTGCCAAAGACACTGCCGAGAACCAGCTGACGGTACTGGAACCCGGATGGGTAGCAGAAGATACAAGAGCAAATGGAACTACCGAGGACCAGCTGACAGTACTGGAACCCGGATGGGTAGCAGAATGTACAAGAGCCAATGGAACTACCGAGGACCAGCTGATGTTACTGGAACTCGGTTACTAAGCAGGAGGTACCTGTGCCAGAAAGCACTACCAAGGACCAGCAGACGTTGGTGGAACTTGGATACCGAGAAGGAGGCACCTAATCCAAAGGCACTGCCGAGAACCAGCTGACGGTACTGGAACCCGGATGGGTAGCGGAAGGTACCCATGTAAAAAAAAGTTCAAGGCCGCGAGCCGGCCACAGTTACCAAAACCCACAGTCCTACAGGGGGTGCTTGTCCTATTGGCACTATGGAACCAGCCTTCATTGCCAGATCCCGCAGCCCACATAGTAGTCACCTAAACTGCAGGCACCATAGAGTCGGCTAACCCGACCGCAACACGACAGGACAACGCATTGGAGGCAAAGTGACGTTGACACTACCCGGAAACAGCTGGCGTGCTGGAACCAGGCTGGGCAGGAGGGAGTACCCATGCCAAAGTCACTGCCGAGAACCAGCTGATGGTACTGGAACCCGGATGGGTAGCAGAAGGTACAAGAGCCAATGGAACTGCCGAGAACCAGCTGGCGGTGCTGGAGCCCAGGGTAAATACTAAAAACAGAGGAGCCAGAGGTGTATTTGGAGGAGGTTTTAAATCCGTAGTACAGTGGATGTGGACAAAGCAGGAGAATTTGCCGGACACACAGCTGGAGATCAGCTGACGTTACTGAACCCCAATAACACTGGAGCAAGCGTTGACTGTGCAGACGGCACTTCCGAGCACCAACTGGCGGTGCTGGAGCCCAGGGATAAGAATGAAAACAGAGGAGCCAGAGGTGTAATTGGAGCAACTTTAAAATGTGTAGTACAGTGGATGTGGACAAAGCAGGAGAAATTGCCGTCCGCACAGCAGGGGAACAGCTGACATTACCGAACCCCAATAACACGGCAGCAAGTGTTGACTGTGCAGACGGCACTTCCGAGCGCCAACTGGCGGTGCTGGAGCCCAGGGATAAGAATGAAAACAGAGGAGCCAGAGGTGTAATTGGAGCAACTTTAAAATGTGTAGTACAGTGGATGTGGACAAAGCAGGAGAAATTGCCGTCCGCACAGCAGAGGAACAGCTGACGTTACCGAACCCCAATAACACGGCAGCAAGTGTTGACTGTGCAGACAGCACTTCCGAGCGCCAACTGGCGGTGCTGGAGCCCAGGGATAAGAATAAAAACAGAGAGGAGCCAGAGGTGTAATTGGAGCAAGTTTTAAATAAGTAGCACAGTGAATATGGACAGAGCAGGAGAAATTGCCGTGAACACAGCAGGGGAACAGCTGACGTTACTGAACCCCAATAACACCGCAGCAAGTGTTGACTGTGCAGACGGCACTTCCGAGCGCCAACTGGCGGTGTTGGAGCTCAGGGATTACAGTTCAGGTGGTAGAAACATGAACAGAACAGGAGACCTGGATACTGTTGCCAACCAATTATTTATTCTGGAAGAGGACTGGCAAATTCATGAGAGATCCAGGCCTTGTTCATTTTGAGAAAAGTAAGCCGGTCAACGTTATCGGAGGATAGTCGCATGCGACGGTCTGTTAGTACACCACCTGCGGCACTAAAGACGCGTTCCAATAATACACTAGCAGCAGGGCAAGCTAGCACCTCCAATGCATACTGACTAAGCTCTGGCCATGTATCCAGCTTACAGACCCAAAACTTGAAGGGAGAAGAGCCGTCTGGGAGTACACTAAGAGGGCAAGACACGTAGTCTGTCACCATCTGACGGAAACGTTGCCTCCTGCTGACTGGAGCCGTCTGTGATGGTGTAGACATTTGTGGCGGCGGGGACACAAAACTTTGCCACATTTCGGCCATAGTGGTCTTGCCTTGTGCTGAGGCGCTGCTTCTGCTCCCTCTTTGTGCAGAGCTTCCTCCACTGCCTCGACGCACTGAGCTGCTTTGTAAAGCACTAGCAGCACTGCTCTCGGTTGGAATGGAGAACATGATGGAATGCACCAGTGCGTCTTGGTACTCCCGCATTTTACGCTCCCGGTTCAACGGTGTTATGAGGCTTTGTAAGTTGTCCCGGTAGCGAGGATCTAGGAGGGTGGACACCCAATAATCAGCCGTGTTGAGAATGTGGGCGATGCGGCGGTCGTTTCTCAGGCACTGCAGCATGAAATCAACCATGTGCTGCAGACTGCCAACTGGCCAAGAAAAGCTGTCCCCTGCTTGAGGCGTGATCTCTGCCTGCTCTGCATCACCCCACCCTCGCTCTAGATACTGACTACTAGAGCATTGTGTACCTCCCTCCTCTGGACAGATGTCTTCCTCATCCATTGACTCCTCCTCTTCCTCCTCACAAAGTGTCCCCTGCCAAGGCCTTTGTGAGGAACCACGTTGCGCAGACTGTAGAGAAGCAGATGGCATTTGTGACTCCTCATCCTCCACCTCTTCCAAAACCTTGTCCCTTAGTGCTTGCAGTGTTTTTTCAAGCAGGCAGATAAGGGGGATAGTCATGTTGACTAGTGCATCATCTGCACTCGCCATCCGCGTGGAATAATCGAAGGCACGCAAAACGTGGCAAATGTCCTTCATAGAGGCCCACTCAGTGGTGGTGAAGTGTGAACGGCGCGCACTGCGACTTGTTTGCGCCTGCTGCAGCTGGTACTCCATTACTGCTGCCTGCTGCTCACACAACCTCTCCAACATATGTAACGTTGAATTCCACCTGGTGGGTAGGTCACATATGATGCGATGTTCCGGAAGACGTAATCCGCGCTGCAGAGCTGCAATGCGTGATCTTGCATTGCTGGAACGCCGCAAGTGAGCGCACTCTATGCGGACCTTGTGAAGCAGTGCATCAAGATCCGGATAGTCCCTCAAAAAACTCTGCACGACCAAGTTGAGCACATGTGCGCCAGACATGGGATGTGAATGAGGTTGCCTAGGCCCAGAGCTGCCACCATATTTCGGCCATTGTCACACACTACCATGCCTGGCTGGAGATTCGCTGGCACAAACCACACGTCGCTCTGCTGCTTGATGGCATTCCAGAGCTCCTGCACTGTGTGGCTTCGATTCCCCAAAGAAATTAATTTTAATACGGCCTGTTGACGTTTGGCCACGGCTGTGCTCATATCGGTCATCATAACAGGTAACCGTTCACGGGTCGATGTGGAGGTAGACCGTGACGGCTCCTGCAGCGCTGATTCAGAGGAACTGGAGTATGAGGAGGAGTGAATGTGTACAGACTGGATTCCTGCAATCCTTGGAGTTGGCAGAACACGTACAGCGCCACTCAAGATTTGTACCCGGCTCCACAACATTTACCCAATGGGCAGTGAGGGAAAGGTATCGTGCCTGTCCATGCTTACTGGTCCACGCATCAGTGGTCAGATGGACCTTGCTACTGACGGCGTTTTGTAGCGCATGTTTAATTTTTCCCTCCACATGATGTTGCAGGGCAGGGACGGCTTGCCTGCTGAAATAAAAGCGGCTGGGCACGTTGTATTGTGGGACTGCCAATGCCATAAAGTTACGGAATGTGTCAGTCTCCACCAGCCTGAATGATAGCATTTCAAGGGCCAGTAGTTTAGCAATGCCAGCATTCAGAGCCTGTGCTCGGGGGTGGTTTGCCGAGTATGAGCGCCTTTTCTCCCATGCCTGTGCTAACGATGGCTGTAGACTGGCCTGGGAGTGTGAGGATGACTGGGAAAGTGGTGCTGTGGGTAGAATTACACTGTGTCTCTGTACAACAGTGCCAGAGATTCTTCCATGGCGATCCTGTGAGGAAGCCGAACCAGCTGTGTGTGAGCTGGAGGAAGAGGCTACAACACGAGCTGAAGAGGTGGTAGGTGGCGCTGTAGGTTGGCCTAGGTCTTCAGTGTGTTTTTGTAACTCCACCACGTGCTTGGTCCGCACATGTTTCCACATATTTGTGGTATTGAGGTTGCTGACACTTTTCCCTCTTTTCACCTTCTGATTACACAGCTTGCATTTGACAAAGCAAATGTCATCTGCAACTGTGTCAAAAAAGGACCAGGCACTGCAAGTCTTGGGAGCGCCCGCTTTGGATTTTGGAAGAGCCATGCTCCTAATGGGTGCCGAAGTGGAGGCTACAGGCAACCAAGTCTGCCCCCTCCCTCTCCCTCCTTTTTGGGCCATTCGGGGAATCTCTTCCTCAGAGCTGCTCCCACCACCTTCCTGTCTCTCACACCATGATGGGTCAAGGACCTCATCATCTACACCACCCTCTTCAAACAACTGCTTCTCCTGGGTAGTCTCGACAGCACAGTACGCACCAGAAAGTGGCACCTGAGTCTCATCATCAGATGCGTACTGAGGTGTGCTGCTGACCATAGGCACTGGCCCACCCGCCTCTTCAGATTCAGAGAGACAAAACGGTTGCGCATCACTGCATACTACCTCTTCTTCAAATTCTAGAATTCTGCTTGGCTGGCCCCCTCTTTCCAAGCCAAGGGATTCAGAGAACAGAAGTAGAGATGGCTCCTGTCCAGGGCTCTCTGACTGCCTGGGCAATTTGGCAGGTGGTGAAGAGACAGATGGGTGCTCTTCAGTGCTCAGGACCGGAGAGGATCTGGAACTAATTGAAGTCGATGCGTTAGCTGCCATCCATCCGACAACGGCTTCAATTTGGTCCTCGCGCAGCAGTGGGGTACGGCTAGCTCCTACAAAGCTGCGCATAAAGGACTGTTCCCTGGTAAAACTGGGGGATGCTGAGTCACTGGTGCCCGCAGCAGGCACAGAATCCCCACGTCCTCTCCCTGCAGGCACAGAGTCCTCACGTCCTCTCCCTGCAGAAACTCCACGCCCACGCCCACGACCACATGCCTTACTCCCTGCGTTCTTCATCTTGGTAGACTGATAAAGATAGGCAGAAAAGTACTAAGGGCTTAGTGTGCTTATTCCTGAACAGCTGCTAACAGGTATAAGAAACACTAATTTTATAAAGTGTGGACTAGACTTTAATATGAGCTAATGTGGCCTACACAACTGTAAAGTGGAGTGTTTGGTGAACTTTATTTAGGTTTTTTTTTGTCACAAAAAGACACTGGATGTGCCTAAAGATGTAATAACGATAGTATCACAAACTTTTTGTAGCTATTACAATGTAGGAAGGTAACCTACAATGCAATAGATGAGGCTGCAAAAAATAGGCTAATACTAATCTGGCTGGGGCTGCAGGGCCCAATGCTGCAGAAAGGCTCCTCTATCTACTCCTATATAGTGTGTTTGGAATCAATTTAGCTGAATACGGATGGAACCACCACACTAATAGGAGATATCAGGAAAAATTATGAATTGGCAATAAAGGACAATGTATGAGGCAGTGACACACACTGAGTGCACTACAACCAGACGGGGTTGAAGCACACACTACAGGGTGAGCTGCACTCACACACCAGACCTTGCAGACAGCGGTGAACAGTACAGATGCAGAGCACTGTGCACTAGCGCTGCAAGACCAAAAAAATTTCTCTATCTACTCCTATATAGTGTGTTTGGAACCAATTTAGCTGAATACGGATGGAACCACCACACTAATAGGAGATATCAGGAAAAATTATGAATTGCCAAAAAAGGACAATGTATGAGGCAGTGACACACACTGAGTGCACTACAACCAGACGTGGTTGAAGCACACACTACAGGGTGAGCTGCACTCACACACCAGACCTTGCAGACAGCGGTGAACAGTACAGATGCAGAGCACTGTGCACTAGTGCTGCAAGACGGAAAAAAATTTCTCTATCTACGCCTATATAGTGTGTTTGGAACCAATTTAGCTGAATACAGATGGAACCACCACACTAATAGGAGATATCAGGAAAAATTATGAATTGGCAAAAAAGGACAATGTATGAGGCAGTGACACACACTGAGTGCACTACAACCAGACTTGGCTGAAGCACACACTACAGGGTGAGCTGCACTCACACACACAGACCTTGCAGACAGCGGTGAACAGCATAGGGAACTGTGCACTAGCGCTGCAAGGCACAGTGATTTAGAAAGTAGCTTGGGTAAAGCAGTATAGAGCAAATAGGTAGCTAAAACTGTCCCTCAGAACAACAGCGTCCTATCCCTAACTGAATTCACAGCAGAGTGAGCTCAAAATGGTGGCGGCGGCTTTTATAGTGCATCATGACATCATTTCAGCAGCCAATCACAGCCATGCCATTAGTTAAGATGCCTACATGCCTAACAGGATGTGCCCACACTTCTTAGGATCCTCATTGGCTGAATAAAATGAAAATGGCTCATTGCATTATGGGAACTTCCGATTCCGGTATACGATATTGCAAAAGTATCGGAATTAAGTATCGGAATTCCGATACCGCGAATATCGGCCGATACCCGATATTTCAGTATCGGAATGCTCAACACTATTAAGGACTCATTGGGCGAATCGCTCTGGAACTGAAATCGGAATGCTCACTGACATTTCCCCTATCTGAAAGTCTGATAAACGACGGAAAATTGACTAAGTACAAAAAAATGTTTTTTTTAAACTTTTTTCAATTTTACCCCCGTGGGATATATATTCTACCCACACACATTTGGAACTCTCCTGGGGTACCCTCACACATATTATTCCCTCATTTAGTGGATATTTTCACAAAAAAGTGAAATTTTCAAAAATCCAGAAAATTGGCTGAAAACGACTAAATATCAAGGACTCATTGGGCGAATCGCTCTGGAACTGAAATCGGAACGCTCACTGACATTTCCACTTTCTGAAAGTCTGATAAACGCTGGAAAAATGACTAAGTCCAAAAAATTTTTTTTTAAACTTTTATGAATTTTAACCCTGTGGGACATATATTCTACCCACACACATTTGGAACTCTCCTGGGGAACCCTCACACATATTATTCCCTCATTTAGTGGATATTTTCACAAAAAAGTGAAATTTTCAAAAATCCAGAAAATTGGCTGAAAACGACTAAATATCAAGGACTCATTGGGCGAATCGCTCTGGAACTGAAATCGGAATGCTCACTGACATTTCCCCTATCTGAAATTCTGATAAACGCTGGAAAAATGACTAAGCGCAAAAAAAAAAATTTTTTCAACTTTTTTCAATTTTACCCCTGTGGGATATATATTCTACCCACACACATTTGGAACTCTCCTGGGGTACCCTCACACATATTATTCCCTCATTTAGTGGATATTTTCACAAAAAAGTGAAATTTTCAAAAGTCCAGAAAATTGGCTGAAAACGACTAAATATCAAAGACTCATTGGGCGAATCGCTCTAGACCTGAAATCGGAACGCTCACTGACATTTCCCCTATCTGAAAGTCTGATAAACTCTGGAAAAATGAGTGAGCCTAAAAAAAAAAAATGTAAAACTTTAAATTTTAACCCCGTGGGATATATATTCTACCCACACACATTTGGAACTCTCCTGGGGTACCATCACTCATATTATTCCCTCATTTAGTGGATATTTTCACAAAAAAGTGAAATTTTCAAAAATTCAGAAAATTGGCTGAAAAATACTAAATTTCAAGTACTCATCATTCGAATCGCTCTGGAACTGAAATCGCAACGCTCACTGACATTTCCCCTATCTGAAACCCTGATAAACACTGGAAAAATGACTAAGTCCAAAAAAAATTTTTTTCAACTCTTTTCAATTTTACCCCCGTGGGATATATATTCTACCCACACACATTTGGAACTCTCCTGGGGTACCCTCACACATATTATTCCCTCATTTAGTGGATATTTTCACAAAAAAGTGAAATTTTCAAAAATCCAGAAAATTGGCTTTAAACGACTAAATATCAAGGACTCATTGGGCGAATCACTCTGGAACTGAAATCGGAATGCTCACTGACATTTCCCCTTTCTGAAAGTCTGATAAACGCCGGAAAAATGACTAAGTCCAAAAAAAATTTTTTTCAACTTTTTTCAATTTTACCCCCGTGGGATATATATTCTACCCACACACATTTGGAACTCTCCTGGGGTACCCTCACACATATTATTCCCTCATTTAGTGGATATTTTCACAAAAAAGTGAAATTTTCAAAAATCCAGAAAATTGGCTGAAAACGACTAAATATCAAGGACTCATTGGGCGAATCGCTCTGGAACTGAAATTGGAACGCTCACTGACATTTCAACTTTCTGAAAGTCTGATAAACACTGGACAACTGACTAAGTCCAAAAAATTTTTTTTTCAACTTTTATTAATTTTAACCCTGTGGGACATATATTCTACCCACACACATTTGTAACTCTCCTGGGGTACCCTCACACATATTATTCCCTCATTTAGTGGATATTTTCACAAAAAAGTGAAATTTTTAAAAATCCAGAAAATTGGCTGAAAACGACTAAATATCAAGGACTCATTGGGCGAATCGCTCTGGAACTGATTTCGGAACGCTCACTGACATTTCCCCTATCTGAAAGTCTGATAAACGCCGGAAAAATGACTAAGTCCAAAAAAAAATTATTTTAACTTTTTTCAATTAAAACCCCGTGGGATATATATTCTACCCACACACATTTGGAACTCTCCTGGGGTACCATCACACATATTATTCCCTCATTTAGTGGATATTTTCACAAAAAAGTGAAATTTTCAAAAATCCAAAAAATTGGCTGAAAACGGCTAAATATCAAGGACTCATTGGGCGAATCACTCTGGAACTGAAATCGGAATGCTCACTGACATTTCCCCTATCTGAAAGTCTGATAAACGCCGGAAAAATGACTAAGTACAAAAAAAAAATTTTTTCAACTTTTTTAAATTTAACCCACGTTAGATATATATTCTACCCCCACACATTTGGAACTCTCCTGGGGTACCCTCACACATATTATTCTCTCATTTAGTGGATATTTTCACAAAAAAGAGAAATTTTCAAAAATTCTGAAAATTGGCTGAAAAGGACTAAATATCAAGGACTCATCGGGAGAATCGCTCTGGAACTGAAATCGCAACACTCACTGACATTTCCTGTATCTGAAAGTCTGATAAATGCCGGAAAAATGACTAAGTCCAAAAAAAAAATTTTTTTCAACTTTTTTCAATTTTAGCCCCGTGGGATATATATTCTACCCATACACATTTGGAACTCTCCTGGGGTACCCTCACACATATTATTCCCTCATTTAGTGGATATTTTCACAAAAAAGTGAAATTTTCAAAAATGCTGAAAATTGGCTGAAAACGACTAAATATCAAGGACTAATTGGGCAAATCGCTCTGGAACTGAAATCGGAATGCTAACTGACATTTCCCCTATCTGAAAGTCTGATAAACGCCGTAAAAATGACTAAGTCCCAAAAAAAAATTTTTTCAACTTTTTTCAATTTTACCCCCTTGGGATATATATTCTACCCATACACATTTGGAACTTTCCTTGGGTACCCTGACACATATTATTCCCTCATTTAGTGGATATTTTCACAAAAAAGTGAAGTTTTCAAAAATTGTGAAAATTGTCTGAAAATGACTAAATATCAAGGACTCATCGGGCGAATCGCTCTGGAACTGAAATCGGAATGCTCACTGACATTTCCCCTATCTGAAAGTCTGATAAACACCGGAAAAATGACTAAGTCCCAAAAAAATTTTTTTTAAACTTTTTTCAATTTTACCCACATGGGATATATATTCTACCCACACACATTTCGAACTCTCCTGGGGTACCCTCACACATATTATTCCCTCATTTAGTGGATATTTTCACAAAAAAGTGAAATTTTCAAAAATCCAGAAAATTGGCTGAAAACGACTAAATATTAAGGACTAGTGTTGAGCGATACCTTCCGATATCGGGAAATATCGTATCGGATTGGATCGGACCGATACCGAAAAAGTATCGGAAATCGCCGATTCCGATACCGGAAACGAATGCAAGTCAATGGGACATAAATATCGGAATTAAAATAAACCCTTTCTTTCCTTGTAGGTTAATTCTACATGAAGGAAAACAACTAAGAATAATGTAGAATGTATTTTAGGGAGATGGGGGAGACAATAAAGGCATAGAGGTTTAGCCCAGTCAAATGGAATATCAGGAATTACTATTTTTTTAAGATGTTCTGAGTTACGGTAATATTAACTATGTTAAGTATTTTTATATTTTGTCAGATATTTATGTTTCACTACTTCCATGCTCTTCACCTTCTTTTTTACTTCTCCCACACTTTCTCCTTCATCATCCTCAGCATCTTTTTCATCCACTTCTTCTTCACCTTCTTCTTCTTCACCTTCTTCGTATTATTCTATTTTTTACATTCTTCATATTCTACTTCTTCATCATATTCTTATTTGTGACAGGCATTCCTGTAGTTGTTATCTATAAAAGATTGGACATTACACCTTTCGTTCTGCCCGTCACAAAAGATTCACAACAGGATTTGTCCGCGTTCAGTTTGGCCTGCAGCAGCAGGTCTTTTCCAGGGGCACCACGAGGAGGAACGGACTCACCCCCATACACTGCTTAGTCATATTCTGCTTATAATTTAGATATTATCTTTTGCTCTGAATTTTAATCTTATGCTTAATGTTCTTCCGATTTTTGTTCTGCAGCTTCTTGTATTTCTGCTTCTTGGTTTTCTGTCTCTTGTTCTTCTGTATCTTGGTACTTGTCTTCTCTTCTTTGTCCTCTTGGTCAACTTCTTCAGGGTCATCTTCTTGGTCTTCTTCAGGGTGGTCTTCAGGGTGGTCGTCTTCCGGGTCCTCGTCTTCGGGGTCCTCGTCTTCTTCGGGTTGGTCTTCTGGGTCCTCGTCTTCGGGGTCCCCGTCTTCTTCGGGGTGGTCTTCAGGGTCCTCATCTTCTTCGGGGTGGTCTTCAGGGTCCTCGTCTTCTTCGGGGTGGTCTTCAGGGTCCTCGTCTTCAGGGTCCTCGTCTTCTTCGGGGTGGTCTTCAGGGTCCTCGTCTTCAGGGTCGTCGTCTTCGGGGTCCTCGTCTTCTTCGGGGTGGTCTTCAGGGTCCTCGTCTTCTTCGGGGTGGTCTTCAGGGTCCTCGTCTTCTTCGGGGTGGTCTTCAGGGTCCTCGTCTTCAGGGTCCTCGTCTTCTTCGGGATGGTCTTCAGGGTCCTCGTCTTCAGGGTCCTCGTCAGGGAGATCCAGAGTGATTACCAAGAACCATTTCAAAAAGCTTGAACTTGGAAATGTAGCAGAAAGTACAAGAAGGCTGAGGAACTACTGAGGACCAGCTGACGGTACTGGAACCCGGATGGGTAGCAGAAGATACAAGAGCAAATGGAACTACCGAGGACCAGCTGACAGTACTGGAACCCGGATGGGTAGCAGAAGGTACAAGAGCCAATGGAACTACCGAGGACCAGCTGATGTTACTGGAACTCGGTTACTAAGCAGGAGGTACCTGTGCCAGAAAGCACTACCAAGGACCAGCAGACGTTGGTGGAACTTGGATACCGAGAAGGAGGCACCTAATCCAAAGGCACTGCCGAGAACCAGCTGACGGTACTGGAACCCGGATGGGTAGCGGAAGGTACCCATGTAAAAAAAAGTTCAAGGCCGCGAGCCGGCCGCAGTTACCAAAACCCACAGTCCTACAGGGGGTGCTTGTCCTATTGGCACTATGGAACCAGCCTTCATTGCCAGATCCCGCAGCCCACATAGGAGTCACCTAAACTGCAGGCACCATAGAGTCGGCTAACCCGACCGCAACACGACAGGACAACGCATTGGAGGCAAAGTGACGTTGACACTACCCGGAAACAGCTGGCGTGCTGGAACCAGGCTGGGCAGGAGGGAGTACCCGTGCCAAAGTCACTGCCGAGAACCAGCTGATGGTACTGGAACCCGGATGGGTAGCAGAAGGTACACGAGCCAATGGAACTGCCGAGAACCAGCTGGCGGTGCTGGAGCCCAGGGTAAATACTAAAAACAGAGGAGCCAGAGGTGTATTTGGAGGAGGTTTTAAATCCGTAGTACAGTGGATGTGGACAAAGCAGGAGAATTTGCCGGACACACAGCTGGGGATCAGCTGACGTTACTGAACCCCAATAACACTGGAGCAAGCGTTGACTGTGCAGACGGCACTTCTGAGCAGCAACTAGCGGTATTGGAGCCCAGGGTAAATACTAAAAACGGAGGAGCCAGAGGTGTATTTGGAGGAGGTTTTAAATCCGTAGTACAGTGGATGTGGACAAAGCAGGAGAATTTGCCGGACACACAGCTGGGGATCAGCTGACGTTACTGAACCCCAATAACACTGGAGCAAGCGTTAACTGTGCAGACGGCACTTCCGAGCGCCAACTGGCGGTGCTGGAGCCCAGGGATAAGAATGAAAACAGAGGAGCCAGAGGTGTAATTGGAGCAACTTTAAAATGTGTAGTACAGTGGATGTGGACAAAGCAGGAGAAATTGCGGTCCGCACAGCAGGGGAACAGCTGACGTTACCGAACCCCAATAACACGGCAGCAAGTGTTGACTGTGCAGACGGCACTTCCGAGCGCCAACTGGCGGTGTTGGAGCCCAGGGATAAGAATGAAAACAGAGGAGCCAGAGGTGTAATTGGAGCAACTTTAAAATGTGTAGTACAGTGGATGTGGACAAAGCCGGAGAAATTGCCGTCCGCACAGCAGGGGAACAGCTGACGTTACCGAACCCCAATAACACGGCAGCAAGTGTTGACTGTGCAGACAGCACTTCCGAGCGCCAACTGGCGGTGCTGGAGCCCAGGGATAAGAATAAAAACAGAGAGGAGCCAGAGGTGTAATTGGAGCAAGTTTTAAATAAGTAGCACAGTGAATATGGACAGAGCAGGAGAAATTGCCGCGAACACAGCAGGGGAACAGCTGACGTTACTGAACCCCAATAACACCGCAGCAAGTGTTGACTGTGCAGACGGCACTTCCGAGCGCCAACTGGCGGTGTTGGAGCCCAGGGATAAGAATGAAAACAGAGAGGAGCCAGAGGTGTAATTGGAGCAAGTTTTAAATAAGTAGCACAGTGAATATGGACAGAGCAGGAGAAATTGCCGTGAACACAGCAGGGGAACAGCTGACGTTACTGAACCCGAATAACACCGCAGCAAGTGTTGACTGTGCAGACGGCACTTCCGAGCGCCAACTGGCGGTGTTGGAGCCCAGGGATAAGAATGAAAACAGAGGAGCCAGAGGTGTAATTGGAGCAACTTTAAAATGTGTAGTACAGTGGATGTGGACAAAGCAGGAGAAATTGCCGTCCGCACAGCAGGGTAACAGCTGACGTTACCGAACCCCAATAACACGGCAGCAAGTGTTGACTGTGCAGACAGCACTTCTGAGCGCCAACTGGCGGTGCTGGAGCCCAGGGATAAGAATAAAAACAGAGAGGAGCCAGAGGTGTAATTGGAGCAAGTTTTAAATAAGTAGCACAGTGAATATGGACAGAGCAGGAGAAATTGCTGTGAACACAGCAGGGGAACAGCTGACGTTACTGAACCCCAATAACACCGCAGCAAGTGTTGACTGTGCAGACGGCACTTCCGAGCGCCAACTGGCGGTGTTGGAGCTCAGGGATTACAGTTCAGGTGGTAGAAACATGAACAGAACAGGAGACCTGGATACTGTTGCCAACCAATTATTTATTCTGGAAGAGGACTGGCAAATTCATGAGAGATCCAGGCCTTGTTCATTTTGAGAAAAGTAAGCCGGTCAACGTTATCGGAGGATAGTCGCATGCGACGGTCTGTTAGTACACCACCTGCGGCACTAAAGACGCGTTCCGATAATACACTAGCAGCAGGGCAAGCTAGCACCTCCAATGCATACTGACTAAGCTCTGGCCATGTATCCAGCTTACAGACCCAAAACTTGAAGGGAGAAGAGCCGTCTGGGAGTACACTAAGAGGGCAAGACATGTAGTCTGTCACCATCTGACGGAAACGTTGCCTCCTGCTGACTGGAGCCGTCTGTGATGGTGTAGACATTTGTGGCGGCGGGGACACAAAACTTTGCCACATTTCGGCCATAGTGGTCTTGCCTTGTGCTGAGGCGCTGCTTCTGCTCCCTCTTTGTGCAGAGCTTCCTCCACTGCCTCGACGCACTGAGCTGCTTTGTAAAGCACTAGCAGCACTGCTCTCGGTTGGAATGGAGAACATGATGGAATGCACCAGTGCGTCTTGGTACTCCCGCATTTTACGCTCCCGGTTCAACGGTGTTATGAGGCTTTGTAAGTTGTCCCAGTAGCGAAGATCTAGGAGGGTGGACACCCAATAATCAGCCGTGTTGAGAATGTGGGCGATGCGGCGGTCGTTTCTCAGGCACTGCAGCATGAAATCAACCATGTGCTGCAGACTGCCAACTGGCCAAGAAAAGCTGTCCCCTGCTTGAGGCGTGATCTCTGCCTGCTCTGCATCACCCCACCCTCGCTCTAGATACTGACTACTAGAGCATTGTGTACCTCCCTCCTCTGGACAGATGTCTTCCTCATCCATTGACTCCTCCTCAACCTCCTCACAAAGTGTCCCCTGCCTAGGCCTTTGTGAGGAACCACGTTGCGCAGACTGTAGAGAAGCAGATGGCATTTGTGACTCCTCATCCTCCACCTCTTCCAAAACCTCGTCCCTTAGTGCTTGCAGTGTTTTTTCAAGCAGGCAGATAAGGGGGATAGTCATGCTGACTAGTGCATCATCTGCACTCGCCATCCGCGTGGAATAATCGAAGGCACGCAAAACGTGGCAAATGTCCTTCATAGAGGCCCACTCAGTGGTGGTGAAGTGTGAACGGCGCGCACTGCGACTTGTTTGCGCCTGCTGCAGCTGGTACTCCATTACTGCTGCCTGCTGCTCACACAACCTCTCCAACATACGTAACGTTGAATTCCACCTGGTGGGTAGGTCACATATGATGCGATGTTCCGGAAGACGTAATCCGCGCTGCAGAGCTGCAATGCGTGATCTTGCATTGCTGGAACGCCGCAAGTGAGCGCACTCTATGCGGACCTTGTGAAGCAGTGCATCAAGATCCGGATAGTCCCTCAAAAAACTCTGCACGACCAAGTTGAGCACATGTGCCAGACATGGGATGTGAGTGAGGTTGCCTAGGCCCAGAGCTGCCACCAGATTTCGGCCATTGTCACACACTACCATGCCTGGCTGGAGATTCGCTGGCACAAACCACACGTCGCTCTGCTGCTTGATGGCATTCCAGAGCTCCTGCGCTGTGTGGCTTCGATTCCCCAAAGAAATTAATTTTAATACGGCCTGTTGACGTTTGGCCACGGCTGTGCTCATATCGGTCATCATAACAGGTAACCGTTCACGGGTCGATGTGGAGGTAGACCGTGACGGCTCCTGCAGCGCTGATTCAGAGGAACTGGAGTATGAGGAGGAGTGAATGTGTACAGACTGGATTCCTGCAATCCTTGGAGTTGGCAGAACACGTACATCGCCACTCTCAAGATTTGTACCCGGCTCCACAACATTTACCCAATGGGCAGTGAGGGAAAGGTATCGTCCCTGTCCATGCTTACTGGTCCACGCATCAGTGGTCAGGTGGACCTTGCTACTGATGGCGTTTTGTAGCGCATGTTTAATTTTTCCCTCCACATGATGTTGCAGGGCAGGGAAGGCTTGCCTGCTGAAATAAAAGCGGCTGGGCACGTTGTATTGTGGGACTGCCAATGCCATAAAGTTACGGAATGTGTCAGTCTCCACCAGCCTGAATGATAGCATTTCAAGGGCCAGTAGTTTAGCAATGCCAGCATTCAGAGCCTGTGCTCGGGGGTGGTTTGCCGAGTATGAGCGCCTTTTCTCCCATGCCTGTGCTAACGATGGCTGTAGACTGGCCTGGGAGTGTGAGGATGACTGGGAAAGTGGTGCTGTGGGTGGAATTACACTGTGTCTCTGTACAACAGTGCCAGAGATTCTT
Source organism: Phyllobates terribilis (assembly GCF_046119375.1). Taxonomy (NCBI): domain Eukaryota; kingdom Metazoa; phylum Chordata; class Amphibia; order Anura; family Dendrobatidae; genus Phyllobates; species Phyllobates terribilis. Next base: position 73,436,622 of record NW_027362773.1, on the reverse strand, counting down.
CCATGACGATCCTGTGAGGAAGCCGAACCAGCTGTGTGTGAGCTGGAGGAAGAGGCTACAACACGAGCTGAAGAGGTGGTAGGTGGCTCTGTAGGTTGGCCTAGGTCTTCAGTGTGTTTTTGTAACTCCACCACGTGCTTGGTCCGCACATGTTTCCACATATTTGTGGTATTGAGGTTGCTGACACTTTTCCCTCTTTTCACCTTCTGATTACACAGCTTGCATTTGACAAAGCAAATGTCATCTGCAACTGTGTCAAAAAAGGACCAGCACTGCAAGTCTTGGGAGCGCCCGCTTTGGATTTTGGAAGAGCCATGCTGTTAGAACCTTGCTGTTAGGTTTTTTTTCCTTTGCTGGTCACATGACCTTGTTGGCCTATTTAATCCTGCTCCGCCCTTCTGGCTTTGCTGGACTTCATTGTATATCTACTTTCTAGCTAGCCTGTGCTCTGTATCTAACTCTGTTAGTTTGCTTGGTCTACGGACCTCTTTGTTCTATCTATTTTGTTTGTTCGTCTGTCTGCTACTATTTCTGTTAGGAGGTGTCCCATATTCCTCCCAGTCCTTAGTACTTGTAGGGATTCCCTCCCCACATCTATAGGTCTCCGTACAGACTAGATTAGGACTTTAGCAGGTCTGATCGCAGGATCAGGTTCCCTGTTACATCGTAGGGATTCAGCTGAGTCCTATAGTAGGGACAGATCTCCTCTCTTTCCTTAGCTTTGGTAGCAGAACATAACAGTAAGTCCAGCCTGCAAATTCTCTAAGGAAAGATTTTTCTGTTCCATCATGGTGTCGGTTCAGGATTTGGCTAAACACCTGCAGGGACTCTCTCTGGAAGTGGCCGAGCTCTGTCAGCACGTGAGTAACTGTCCTGGAGCATATTTCTTGGAGCCTAAGGTATGTTTGCCGGATTTATTTTTTGGTGAACATCGAGAATTTTTTTCATTTAAAAATGCTTGCTTATTGTATTTTCGTTTGAGACCCAAGTCCTCTGGGGATGAATCCCAGCGCGTACGGTTCATAATGTTACTTTTGCGCAAAGAGCCTCAGGAGTGGGCCTTTTCTTTGCAACCTAGTGATACATGCTTCAGATCAGTGGATAGTTTTTTTTCTGCTTTAGGACTATTATATGATGATCCTGACCGTGTGGCATCAGCTGAGACTGAGTTGAGACGTTTAAAACAAGGATCAGGTAATGTGGAAAAATATTGTACTCATTTTCGTCGTTGGTCCACTCAAACAGGGTGGAACGATTCTGCTCTGAAAAGTCTATTTCTTGCTGGGCTCAGTGAAAGGGTTAAAGACCTGCTAATTGCTTATCCTACACCTGAAGATTTGCAACAGGCTATGCAATTAGCTATACGGGTGGATAGAAGACTGCGTGCAAGGGTTAATGAGAGCAAATCCTCTGCTATGTCAGTTTCTGGTTATGAGAATGTGTGTACTAACAGTGGTGAACCGATGGAGATTGGATCGGTGGCACCTCGCTCTCAAGAAAAAGACCGTCGTTTTTCGGAAGGCTTGTGTTTCTATTGCGGAAAATCTGGTCATTTGATTAAAGGCTGTGAGCTTCGTATGAAGAAAGAAAAAAAAAAAGGTCAGTCACGCCCGTATTGCCTGTTTAAATTCCAAGGGTATATTTTTAGCTGCTTCCACGATTGCTCAGGAAAAATTTATGGAATTTCGGGTATTTGTTGATTGCGGGTCTACTCTGAATGTAATTGATGGGGGATTTGTGGAAAGACTCAATTTAAAACCTGAACCTTTATCATCCCCCATTGCTGTGGTTTCTGTGGATGGTTCCCCTTTGAAGAATATTACTCTCAAGGTCAGTGAATTTCCTCTCACTATTAATGGTGTTCACCATGAGAAATTGGATTTGGTAGTGTTGAATAACTTGCCTTCTCCAGTAATATTGGGTTTGCCCTGGTTAAAATTTCACAATCCTGTACTGGATTGGTCTACCAGTGAAATTAAATCCTGGAGCCATAAATGTTATGACAAGTGTTGTAACGGGCGTATTGCAGCTTTGGATAGGGGAGAATTGCCTGTTCCTATTCAGGATTTTTGGAGAGTTTTTTCTGAGAAGGAATCGCAGGTTTTGCCTCCCCATAGAGACTATGATTGCTCTATTGAATTTGTCCCTGGAGCGACTCTTCCTAAAAATCGTTTATTTAACCTTACTATTCCTGAGAGGAAGGCTTTGGAGGAATACATACAGACAAGTTTGGCCGCCGGTCACATTAGGCCCTCTAAGTCTCCTGTGGCGGTTGGATTTTTTTTTGTAAAAAAGAAGGACGGTGGTTTACGTCCTTGTCTGGATTTTCGTGAGATTAACAAAATTACTGTACGCAATCCTTACCCACTGCCATTGATTCCTGATCTGTTTAACCAGTTAATGGGGGCCAAGTGGTTCTCTAAAATTGACCTTAAGGGGGCATACAATCTGTTGCGCATGAAGGAGGGTGACGAATGGAAGACTGCTTTTAACACTCCTGTGGGTCATTTTGAGAATCTGGTGATGCCTTTTGGTCTTACCAATGCTCCTGCATTTTTTCAGAATCTTATTAATGACATCCTTGGGCCTTTGATCGGCAAAAATGTGGTTGTGTATTTGGATGACATTTTGATTTATTCGCCGGATCTGGAGTCTCATTGGCGGAGCGTACGTGAGGTATTACAGTTATTAATGGACAATTCGCTTTTTGCTAAGCTGGAGAAATGTGAATTCGCTGTACAGAGAATTAGTTTTTTGGGTTACATTATCTCCAGCGAAGGTTTTGAGATGGATCCGGTTAAAGTTCAAGCTATACAGGAATGGCCTAGGCCTATTGGTTTGAAATCGATACAGAGGTTTTTAGGTTTCGCCAATTATTACAGAAAATTCATAAAAAATTTTTCTAGTATTGTCAAACCTCTGACCAATCTCACCAGGAAAGGTGCTGATGCGGTTCAGTGGTCTTCTGAGGCCATTGAAGCTTTTGTGTATCTCAAGGAGAGGTTCACCTCTGCTCCCATCCTTATGCAGCCTGATGTGACTAAGCCGTTTTTGGTTGAGGTTGATGCTTCCTCTGTGGGGGTTGGAGCAGTATTGTCTCAGGATAACGGGGATGGATTACATCCCTGTGCCTTTTTTTCAAAAAATTTTTCGGAGACTGAACTGAATTACGATATTGGTAATCGGGAATTATTGGCTATTAAACTCGCATTTGAACACTGGCGCCACTTCTTGGAAGGTGCGGAATTTCCCGTTCAGGTTCTTACGGATCATAAAAATCTGATATATCTTGATGCTGCCAAGCGCCTGAATGCCCGTCAGGCTAGGTGGGCACTGTTTTTCTCGCGGTTTAATTTCTCCGTTACTTACATCCCTGGTACTAAGAATGTTAAGGCGGATGCCTTGTCTCGCAGTTTTTCTCCCATAGTCGGTGCTGAGAAAGAGGAAAACATTTTACAAGAAGGTGTTGTGATAGCTGCTTTAGACTCCGTTTTGGAAGATGAGATTCTTAAAGCTCAGGAGAATGCCCCATCTAACACTCCTCATGGGAGGTTGTTTGTGCCTGGGACCTTTAGGAGAGATTTGTTTGTTGAGTGTCACGAATCTCGGTTGGCAGGTCATCCCGGAATCTCTGAGACCAAGAGACTGGTGGGTCGCAGTTTTTGGTGGCCTGGATGGCAGAAGGAAGTCATTAAGTGGGTGCGCCAATGTACTATATGTGCTAGATCTAAGTCCTCACATACTCCTGCTGCGGGGTTGCTTTGTCCTTTGGAGGTCCCCAGTGCCCCTTGGACACATTTGGCTATGGACTTTATAACTGACCTTCCCCCCTCTGAGGGTTTTACTGTCATCTGGGTGGTCGTGGACCGTTTTAGCAAGATGTGTCACTTGGTTCCCTTCGTTAAACTGCCCTGCGCTAAAACTCTCGCTAAGGCCTTTGTCAAGGAAATTGTCAGACTTCATGGCGTTCCTACTGACATTGTTTCTGATAGGGGTCCTCAGTTCGTGGCTCGTTTTTGGCTTGCCTTTTGTGACAGGTTGGGAATTCATTTGGCGTTTTCGTCCGGATATCATCCTGAATCTAATGGCCAGACAGAAAGGAAAAACCAGGATGTTGAGCAGTTCTTGCGTTGTTTTGTGGCAGACAATCAAGAGGGGTGGTCTGAGTTTCTGCCACTTGCTGAATTTGCTCTGAACAATCATACATCTTCTTCTGCTGGTTGTTCGCCTTTTTTTTGTTGTTCTGGGAGACATCCGTCGTTTGGGTCGTTCTCCAAGTTGGGATCTGCCGTGCCTGAGGAGGAGAATTTTTCCGGTGATTTGGAAAGAGTTTGGACGGATGTGCGTGGTAATCTTCAGGAGGCCAACAGAAAATCTAAAGACTACTTTGATAGGAAACGACAGGAGGTTTTGTTCGCTGTTGGTGACATGGTTTGGTTGTCCTCTAGGAATCTGCGGTTGAGGATTCCTTCTAAGAAATTGGGTCCCAAGTTTGTAGGGCCCTTTAAGGTGCTTCAGGTTGTCAACCAATCTGCTGTTAGGTTGGAGGTTCCTACCTCCTGGAGAATTAATCCGGTATTTCATGCCTCTCTGTTAAAAAAAGCTGTTGTGTCGGATGGTGACGCCTCTGCCTCTGTTCCTCCGGTGGTGGAGGACGGGGAATATGAAATTTCTCGCATCCTTGACTCTAGACGGTATAGAGGTAGTTTGCAGTATCTTGTGGCCTGGAAAGGTTTCGGACCCGAGGATAACTCTTGGGTGAGGTCAGATGATGTTTCCGCGTCCAGACTTATCAGAGCGTTTCACAGGAGATTTCCTGATAAGCCTGGTCCTAGGGGATCCGGAGGATCCTCTTAGAAGGGGGGGTACTGTTAGAACCTTGCTGTTAGGTTTTTTTCCTTTGCTGGTCACATGACCTTGTTGACCTATTTAATCCTGCTCCGCCCTTCTGGCTTTGCTGGACTTCATTGTATATCTACTTTCTAGCTAGCCTGTGCTCTGTATCTAACTCTGTTAGTTTGCTTGGTCTACGGACCTCTATGTTCTATCTATTTTGTTTGTTCGTCTGTCTGCTACTATTTCTGTTAGGAGGGGTCCCATATTCCTCCCAGGCCTTAGTACTTGTAGGGATTCCCTCCCCACATCTATAGGTCTCCGTACAGACTAGATTAGGACTTTAGCAGGTCTGATCGCAGGATCAGGTTCCCTGTTACATCGTAGGGATTCAGCTGAGTCCTATAGTAGGGACAGATCTCCTCTCTTTCCTTAGCTTTGGTAGCAGAACATAACACATGCTCCTAATGGGTGCCGAAGTGGAGGCTACAGGCAACCAAGTCTGCCCCCTCCCTCTCCCTCCTTTTTGGGCCGTTCGGGGAATCTCTTCCTCAGAGCTGCTCCCACCACCTTCCTGTCCCTCACGCCATGATGGGTCAAGGACCTCATCATCTACACCACCCTCTTCAAACAACTGCTTCTCCTGGGTAGTCTCGACAGCACAGTACGCACCAGAAAGTGGCACCTGAGTCTCATCATCAGATGCGTACTGAGGTGTGCTGCTGACCATAGGCACTGGCCCACCCGCCTCTTCAGATTCAGAGAGACAAAACGGTTGCGCATCACTGCATACTACCTCTTCTTCAAATTCTAGAATTCTGCTTGGCTGGCCCCCTCTTTCCAAGCCAAGAGATTCAGAGAACAGAAGTAGAGATGGCTCCTGTTCAGGGCTCTCTGACTGCCTGGGCAATTTGGCAGGTGGTGAAGAGACAGATGGGTGCTCTTCAGTGCTCAGGACCTGAGAGGATCTGGAAGTAATTGAAGTCGATGCGTTAGCTGCCATCCATCCGACAACGGCTTCAATTTGGTCCTCGCGCAGCAGTGGGGTACGGCTAGCTCCTACAAAGCTGCGCATAAAGGACTGTTCCCTGGTAAAACTGGGGGATGCTGAGTCACTGGTGCCCGCAGCAGGCACAGAATCCCCACGTCCTCTCCCTGCAGGCACAGAGTCCTCACGTCCTCTCCCTGCAGAAACTCCACGCCCACGCCCACGCCCACGACCACATGCCTTACTCCCTGCGTTCTTCATCTTGGTAGACTGATAAAGATAGGCAGAAAAGTACTAAGGGCTTAGTGTGCTTATTCCTGAACAGCTGCTAACAGGTATAAGAAACACTAATTTTATAAAGTGTGGACTAGACTTTAATATGAGCTAATGTGGCCTCCACAACTGTAAAGTGGAGTGTTTGGTGAACTTTATTTAGGTTTTTTTTGTCACAAAAAGACACTGGATGTGCCTAAAGATGTAATAACGATAGTATCACAAACTTTTTGTAGCTATTACAATGTAGGAAGGTAACCTACAATGCAATAGATGAGGCTGCAAAAAATAGGCTAATACTAATCTGGCTGGGGCTGCAGGGCCCAATGCTGCAGAAAGGCTCCTCTATCTACTCCTATATATTGTGTTTGGAATCAATTTAGCTGAATACGGATGGAACCACCACACTAATAGGAGATATCAGGAAAAATTATGAATTGGCAATAAAGGACAATGTATGAGGCAGTGACACACACTGAGTGCACTACAACCAGACGGGGTTGAAGCACACACTACAGGGTGAGCTGCACTCACACACCAGACCTTGCAGACAGCGGTGAACAGTACAGATGCAGAGCACTGTGCACTAGCGCTGCAAGACCAAAAAAATTTCTCTATCTACTCCTATATAGTGTGTTTGGAACCAATTTAGCTGAATACGGATGGAACCACCACACTAATAGGAGATATCAGGAAAAATTATGAATTGCCAAAAAAGGACAATGTATGAGGCAGTGACACACACTGAGTGCACTACAACCAGACGTGGTTGAAGCACACACTACAGGGTGAGCTGCACTCACACACCAGACCTTGCAGACAGCGGTGAACAGTACAGATGCAGAGCACTGTGCACTAGTGCTGCAAGACGGAAAAAAATTTCTCTATCTACTCCTATATAGTGTGTTTGGAACCAATTTAGCTGATTACAGATGGAACCACCACACTAATAGGAGATATCAGGAAAAATTATGAATTGGCAAAAAAGGACAATGTATGAGGCAGTAACACACACACTGAGTGCACTACAACCAGACTTGGCTGAAGCACACACTACAGGGTGAGCTGCACTCACACACACAGACCTTGCAGACAGCGGTGAACAGCACAGGGAACTGTGCACTAGCGCTGCAAGGCACAGTGATTTAGAAAGTAGCTTGGGTAAAGCAGTATAGAGCAAATAGGTAGCTAAAACTGTCCCTCAGAACAACAGCGTCCTATCCCTAACTGAATTCACAGCAGAGTGAGCTCAAAATGGCGGCGGCGGCTTTTATAGTGCATCATGACATCATTTCAGCAGCCAATCACAGCCATGCCATTAGTTAAGATGCCTACATGCCTAACAGGATGTGCCCACACTTCTTAGGATCCTAATTGGCTGAATAAAATAAAAATGGCTCATTGCATTATGGGAACTTCCGATTCCGGTATACGATATTGCAAAAGTATCGGAATTAAGTATCGGAATTCCGATACCGCGAATATCGGCCGATACCCGATATTTCAGTATCGGAATGCTAAACACTATTAGGGACTCATTGGGCGAATCGCTCTGGAACTGAAATCGGAATGCTCACTGACATTTCCCCTATCTGAAAGTCTGATAAACGACGGAAAAATGACTAAGTACCAAAAAATTTTTTTTTTTAACTTTTTTCAATTTTACCCCCGTGGGATATATATTCTACCCACACACATTTGGAACTCTCCTGGGGTACCCTCACACATATTATTCCCTCATTTAGTGGATATTTTCACAAAAAAGTGAAATTTTCAAAAATCTTAAACATTGGCTGAAAATGACTATATATCAAGGACTCATTGGGCGATTCGCTCTGGAACTGAAATCGGAACGCTCACTGACATTTGCCCTATCTGAAAGTCTGATAGACGCCGGAAAAATGACTAAGTCCCAAAAAATAATTTTTTCAACTTTTTTCACTTTTAACCCCGTGGGATATAGATTCTACCCACACACATTTGGAACTCTCCTGGGGTACCCTCACACATATTATTCCCTCATTTAGTGGATATTTTCACAAAAAAGTGAAATTTTCAAAAATCTTAAACATTGGCTGAAAATGACTATATATCAAGTACTCATCATTCGAATCGCTCTGGAACTGAAATCGGAACGCTCACTGACATTTCCCCTATCTGAAAGTCTGATAAACGCTGGAAAAATGACTAAGTCCAAAAAAAAATTTTTTTCAACTCTTTTCAATTTTACCCCCGTGGGATATATATTCTATTCGTACACATTTAGAACTCTCCTGGGGTACCCTCACACATATTATACCCTCATTTAGTGGATATTTTCACAAAAAAAGTGAAATTTTCAAAAATTCAGAAAATTGGCTGAAAACGACTAAATTTCAAGTACTCATCATTCGATTCACTCTGGAGCTGAAATCGGAATGCTCACTGACATTTCCCCGTTCTGAAAGTCTGATAAACGCTGGAAAAATGATTTAGCCCAGAAAAAAAAATTTTTCAACTTTTTTCAATTTTACCCCCGTGGGTTATATATTCGACCCACACACATTTGGAACTCTCCTGGGGTACCCTCACACATATTATTCCCTCATTTAGAGGATATTTTCACAAAAAAGTGAAATTTTCAAAAATCCAGAAAATTGGCTGAAAACGACTAAATATCAAGGACTTATTGGGCGAATCGCTCTGGAACTGAAATCGGAACGCTCACTGACATTTCCCCAATCTAAAAGTCTGATAAACGCCGGAAAAATACCAAAGTCCAAAAAAAAAATTTTTTTCAACTTTTTTCAATTTTAACCACGTGGGATATATATTCTACCCACACACATTTGGTACTCTCCTGGGGTACCCTCACACATATTATTCCCTCATTTAGTGGATATTTTCACAAAAAAGTGAAATTTTCAAAAATCCAGAAAATTGGCTGAAAACGACTAAATATCAAGGACTCATTGGGCGAATCACTCTGGAACTGAAATCGGAATGCTCACTGACATTTCCCCTATCTGAAAGTCTGATAAACGACGGAAAAATGACTAAGTCGAAAAAAAAAAAAATTTCAACTTTTTTCAATTTTACCCCCGTGGGATATATATTCTACCCACACACATTTGAAACTCTCTTGGGGTACCCTCACACATATTATTCCCTCATTTGGTGGATATTTTCACAAAAAAAGTGAAATTTTCAAAAATCCAGAAAATTGGCTGAAAACGACAAAATATCAAGGACTCATTGGGCGTATCTCTCTGGAACTGAAATCGGAACGCTCACTGACTTTTCCCCTATCTGAAAGTCTGATAAACGACGGAAAAATGACTAAGTCGAAAAAAAAATATTTCAACTTTTTTCAATTTTACCCCCGTGGGATATATATTCTACCCACACACATTTGGAAATCTCCTGGGGTACCCTCACACATATTATTCCCTCATTTAGTAGATATTTTCACAAAAAAGTGAAATTTTCAAAAATCCAGAAAATTGGCTGAAAACGACTAAATATCAAGGACTCATTCGGCGAATCGCTCTGGAACTGAAATCGTAACACTCAACATTTCCCGTATCAGAAAGTCTGATAAACGCCGGAAAAATGACTAAGTCTAAAAAAAATTTTTTTTTAACTTTTTTCAATTTTAACCCTGTGGGATATATAATCTACCCACACACATTTGGAACTCTCCTGGGGCACCCTCACACATATTATTCCCTCATTTAGTGGATATTTTCACAAAAAAGTGAAATTTTGAAAAATCCAGAAAATTGGCTGAAAACGACTAAATATCAAGGACTCATTGGGCGAATCGCTCTGGAACTGAAATTGGAATGCTCACTGACATTTCCCCTATCTGAAAGTCTGATAAACGCCGGAAAAATGACAATGTCCCAAAAAAATTTTTTTTCAACTTTTTTCAATTTTAACCCTGTGGGATATATATTCTACCCACACACATTTGGAACTCTCCTGGGGTACCCTCAACACATATTATTCCCTCATTTAGTGGATATTTTCACAAAAAAGTGAAATTTTCAAAAATCCAGAAAATTGGCTGAAAACGACTAAATATCAAGGACTCATTGGGCGAATCGCTCTGGAACTGAAATCGTAACGCTCACTAACATTTCCCGTATCTGAAAGTCTGATAAACGCTGGAAAAATGACAAAGTCCAAAAAAAATTGTTTTTCAACTTTTTTCAATGTTATCTTTGTGGGATATATATTCTACCCACACACATTTGGAACTCTCCTGGGGTACCCTCACACATATTATTCCCTCATTTAGTGGATATTTTCACAAAAAAGTGAAATTTTCAAAAATCCAGAAAATTGGCTGAAAACGACTAAATATCAAGGACTCATTGGGCGAATCGCTCTGGAACTGAAATCGGAACGCTCACTGACATTTCCCCTATCTGAAAGTCTGATAAACGCCGGAAAAATGACTAAGTCTAAAAAAAAATTATTTCAACTTTTTTCAATTTTATCCCCGTGGGATATATATTCTACCCACACACATTTGGAACTCTCCTGGGGTACCCTCACACATATTATTCCCTCATTTAGTGAATATTTTCACAAAAAAGTGAAATTTTGAAAAATCCAGAAAATTGGCTGAAAACGACTAAATATCAAGGACTCATTGGGCGAATCGCTCTGGAACTGAAATTGGAATGCTCACTGACATTTCCCCTATCTGAAAGTCTGATAAACGCCGGAAAAATGACAATGTCCCCAAAAAATTTTTTTTAAACTTTTTTCAATTTTAACCCTTTGGGATATATATTCTACCCACACACATTTGGAACTCTCCTGGGGTACCCTCACACATATTATTCCCTCATTTAATGGATATTTTCATAAAGAAGTGAAATTTTCAAAAATCCAAAATATTGGCTGAAAACGACTAAATATCAAGGACTCATTGGGCGAATCGCTCTGGAACTGAAATCGGAACGCTCACTGACATTTCCCCTATCTGAAAGTCTGATAAACGCCGGAAAAATGACTAATTCCAAAAAAAAATTATTTCAACTTTTTTCAATTTTACCTCCGTGGGATATATATTCTACCCACACACATTTGGAACTCTCCTGGGGTACCCTCACACATATTATTCCCTCATTTAGTGGATATTTTCACAAAAAAGTGAAATTTTCAAAATCCAGAAAATTGGCTGAAAACAACTAAATATCAAGGACTCATTGGGCGAATCGCTCTCTCTGGAACTGAAATCGGAACGCTCACTGACATTTCCCCTATCTGAAAGGCTGATAAACGCCGGAAAAATGACTAATTCCAAAAAAAAATTTTTTTCAACTTTTTTCAATTTTACCCCCGTGGGATATATATTCTACCCACAGACATTTGGAACTCTCCTGGGGTACCCTCACACATATTATTCCCTCATTTAGTGGATATTTTGACAAAAAAAGTGAAATTTTCAAAAATCCAAAATATTGGATGAAAGCTACTAAATATCAAGGACTCATTGAGCGAATCGCTCTGTAACTGAAATCGGAACGGTCACTGACATTTGCCCTATCTGAAAGTCTGATAAAGGCCGAAAAAATGACAGTCCAAAAAATAATTTTTTCAACTTTTTTCAATTTTAACCCTGGGGATATATATTCTACCCACACACATTTGGAACTCTCCTGGGGTACCCTCACACATATTATTCCCTCATTTAGTGGATATTTTCACAAAAAAGTGAAATTTTCAAAAATCCAGAAAATTGTCTGAAAACGACTCATTGGGCGAATCGCTCTGGAACTGAAATCAGAACGCTCACTGACATTTCCCCTATCTGAAAGTCTGATAAACGCCGGAAAAATGACTAAATCCCCAAAAAAATTTTTTTCAACTTTTTTCAATTTTACCCCCGTGGGATATATATTCTACCCACATACATTTGGAACTCTCCAGGTTTACCCTCACACATATTATTCCTGTTATGTTCTGCTACCAAAGCTAAGGAAAGAGAGGAGATCTTTCCCTACTATAGGACTCAGCTGAATCCCTACGATGTAACAGGGAACCTGATCCTGCGATCAGACCTGCTAAAGTCCTAATCTAGTCTGTACGGAGACCTATAGATGTGGGGAGGGAATCCCTACAAGTACTAAGGACTGGGAGGAATATGGGACACCTCCTAACAGAAATAGTAGCAGACAGAGGAACAAACAAAATAGATAGAACATAGAGGTCCGTAGACCAAGCAAACTAACAGAGTTAGATACAGAGCACAGGCTAGCTAGAAAGTAGATATACAATGAAGTCCAGCAAAGCCAGAAGGGCGGAGCAGGATTAAATAGGCCAACAAGGTCATGTGACCAGCAAAGGAAAAAAAACCTAACAGCAAGGTTCTAACAGTACCCCCCCTTCTAAGAGGATCCTCCGGATCCCCTAGGACCAGGCTTATCAGGAAATCTCCTGTGAAACGCTCTGATAAGTCTGGACGTGGAAACATCATCTGACCTCACCCAAGAGTTATCCTCGGGTCCGAAACCTTTCCAGGCCACAAGATACTGCAAACTACCTCTATACCGTCTAGAGTCAAGGATGCGAGAAATTTCATATTCCCCGTCCTCGACCACCGGAGGAACAGAGGCAGAGGCGTCACCATCCGACACAACAGCTTTTTTTAACAGAGAGACATGAAATACCGGATTAATTCTCCAGGAGGTAGGAACCTCCAACCTAACAGCAGATTGGTTGACAACCTGAAGCACCTTAAAGGGCCCTACAAACTTGGGACCCAATTTCTTAGAAGGAATCCTCAACCGCAGATTCCTAGAGGACAACCAAACCATGTCACCAACAGCGAACAAAACCTCCTGTAGTTTCCTATCAAAGTAGTCTTTAGATTTTCTGTTGGCCTCCTGAAGATTACCACGCACATCCGTCCAAACTCTTTCCAAATCACCGGAAAAATTCTCCTCCTCAGGCACGGCAGATCCCAACTTGGAGAACGACCCAAACAACGGATGTCTCCCAGAACAACAAAAAAAAGGCGAACAACCAGCAGAAGAAGATGTATGATTGTTCAGAGCAAATTCAGCAAGTGGCAGAAACTCAGACCACCCCTCTTGATTGTCTGCCACAAAACAACGCAAGAACTGCTCAACATCCTGGTTTTTCCTTTCTGTCTGGCCATTAGATTCAGGATGATATCCGGACGAAAACGACAAATGAATTCCCAACCTGTCACAAAAGGCACGCCAAAAACGAGCCACGAACTGAGGACCCCTATCAGAAACAATGTCAGTAGGAACGCCATGAAGTCTGACAATTTCCTTGACAAAGGCCTTAGTGAGAGTTTTAGCGCAGGGCAGTTTGACGAAGGGAACCAAGTGACACATCTTGCTAAAACGGTCCACGACCACCCAGATGACAGTAAAACCCTCAGAGGGGGGAAGGTCAGTTATAAAGTCCATAGCCAAATGTGTCCAAGGAGCACTGGGGACCTCCAAAGGACAAAGCAACCCCGCAGCAGGAGTATGTGAGGACTTAGATCTAGCACATATAGTACATTGGCGCACCCACTTAATGACTTCCTTCTGCCATCCAGGCCACCAAAAACTGCGACCCACCAGTCTCTTGGTCTCAGAGATTCCGGGATGACCTGCCAACCGAGATTCGTGACACTCAACAAACAAATCTCTCCTAAAGGTCCCAGGCACAAACAACCTCCCATGAGGAGTGTTAGATGGGGCATTCTTCTGAGCTTTAAGAATCTCATCTTCCAAAACGGAGTCTAAAGCAGCTATCACAACACCTTCTTGTAAAATGTTTTCCTCTTTCTCAGCACCGACTATGGGAGAAAAACTGCGAGACAAGGCATCCGCCTTAACATTCTTAGTACCAGGGATGTAAGTAACGGAGAAATTAAACCGCGAGGAAAACAGTGCCCACCTAGCCTGACGGGCATTCAGGCGCTTGGCAGCATCAAGATATATCAGATTTTTATGATCCGTAAGAACCTGAACGGGAAATTCCGCAACTTCCAAGAAGTGGCGCCAGTGTTCAAATGCAAGTTTAATAGCCAATAATTCCCGATTACCAATATCGTAATTCAGTTCAGTCTCCGAAAATTTTTTTGAAAAAAAGGCACAGGGATGTAATCCATCCCCGTTATCCTGAGACAATACTGCTCCAACCCCCACAGAGGAAGCATCAACCTCAACCCAAAACGGCTTAGTCACATCAGGCTGCATAAGGATGGGAGCAGAGGTGAACCTCTCCTTGAGATACACAAAAGCTTCAATGGCCTCAGAAGACCACTGAACCGCATCAGCACCTTTCCTGGTGAGATCGGTCAAAGGTTTGACAATACTAGAAAAATTTTTTATGAATTTTCTGTAATAATTGGCGAAACCTAAAAACCTCTGTATCGATTTCAAACCAATAGGCCTAGGCCATTCCTGTATAGCTTGAACTTTAACCGGATCCATCTCAAAACCTTCGCTGGAGATAATGTAACCCAAAAAACTAATTCTCTGTACAGCGAATTCACATTTCTCCAGCTTAGCAAAAAGCGAATTGTCCATTAATAACTGTAATACCTCACGTACGCTCCGCCAATGAGACTCCAGATCCGGCGAATAAATCAAAATGTCATCCAAATACACAACCACATTTTTGCCGATCAAAGGCCCAAGGATGTCATTAATAAGATTCTGAAAAAATGCAGGAGCATTGGTAAGACCAAAAGGCATCACCAGATTCTCAAAATGACCCACAGGAGTGTTAAAAGCAGTCTTCCATTCGTCACCCTCCTTCATGCGCAACAGATTGTATGCCCCCTTAAGGTCAATTTTAGAGAACCACTTGGCCCCCATTAACTGGTTAAACAGATCAGGAATCAATGGCAGTGGGTAAGGATTGCGTACAGTAATTTTGTTAATCTCACGAAAATCCAGACAAGGACGTAAACCACCATCCTTCTTTTTTACAAAAAAAAATCCAACCGCCACAGGAGACTTAGAGGGCCTAATGTGACCGGCGGCCAAACTTGTCTGTATGTATTCCTCCAAAGCCTTCCTCTCAGGAATAGTAAGGTTAAATAAACGACTTTTAGGAAGAGTCGCTCCAGGGATAAATTCAATAGAGCAATCATAGTCTCTATGGGGAGGCAAAACCTGCGATTCCTTCTCAGAAAAAACTCTCCAAAAATCCTGAATAGGAACAGGCAATTCTCCCCTATCCAAAGCTGCAATACGCCCGTTACAACACTTGTCATAACATTTATGGCTCCAGGATTTAATTTCACTGGTAGACCAATCCAGTACAGGATTGTGAAATTTTAACCAGGGCAAACCCAATATTACTGGAGAAGGCAAGTTATTCAACACTACCAAATCCAATTTCTCATGGTGAACACCATTAATAGTGAGAGGAAATTCACTGACCTTGAGAGTAATATTCTTCAAAGGGGAACCATCCACAGAAACCACAGCAATGGGGGATGATAAAGTTTCAGGTTTTAAATTGAGTCTTTCCACAAATCCCCCATCAATTACATTCAGAGTAGACCCGCAATCAACAAATACCCGAAATTCCATAAATTTTTCCTGAGCAATCGTGGAAGCAGCTAAAAATATACCCTTGGAATTTAAACAGGCAATACGGGCGTGACTGACCATTTTTTTTTTCTTTCTTCATACGAAGCTCACAGCCTTTAATCAAATGACCAGATTTTCCGCAATAGAAACACAAGCCTTCCGAAAAACGACGGTCTTTTTCTTGAGAGCGAGGTGTCACCGATCCAATCTCCATCGGTTCACCACTGTTAGTACACACATTCTCATAACCAGAAACTGACATAGCAGAGGATTTGCTCTCATTAACCCTTGCACGCAGTCTTCTATCCACCCGTATAGCTAATTGCATAGCCTGTTGCAAATCTTCAAGTGTAGGATAAGCAATTAGCAGGTCTTTAACCCTTTCACTGAGCCCAGCAAGAAATAGACTTTTCAGAGCAGAATCGTTCCACCCTGTTTGAGTGGACCAACGACGAAAATGAGTACAATATTTTTCCACATTACCTGATCCTTGTTTTAAACGTCTCAACTCAGTCTCAGCTGATGCCACACGGTCAGGATCATCATATAATAGTCCTAAAGCAGAAAAAAAACTATCCACTGATCTGAAGCATGTATCACTAGGTTGCAAAGAAAAGGCCCACTCCTGAGGCTCTTTGCGCAAAAGTGACATTATGAACCCTACGCGCTGGGATTCATCCCCAGAGGACTTGGGTCTCAAACGAAAATACAATAAGCAAGCATTTTTAAATGAAAAAAATTCTCGATGTTCACCAAAAAATAAATCCGGCAAACATACCTTAGGCTCCAAGAAATATGCTCCAGGACAGTTACTCACGTGCTGACGGAGCTCGGCCACTTCCAGAGAGAGTCCCTGCAGGTGTTTAGCCAAATCCTGAACCGACACCATGATGGAACAGAAAAATCTTTCCTTAGAGAATTTGCAGGCTGGACTTACTGTTATGTTCTGCTACCAAAGCTAAGGAAAGAGAGGAGATCTGTCCCTACTATAGGACTCAGCTGAATCCCTACGATGTAACAGGGAACCTGATCCTGCGATCAGACCTTCTAAAGTCCTAATCTAGTCTGTACGGAGACCTATAGATGTGGGGAGGGAATCCCTACAAGTACTAAGGACTGGGAGGAATATGGGACACCTCCTAACAGAAATAGTAGCAGACAGAGGAACAAACAAAATAGATAGAACATAGAGGTCCGTAGACCAAGCAAACTAACAGAGTTAGATACAGAGCACAGGCTAGCTAGAAAGTAGATATACAATGAAGTCCAGCAAAGCCAGAAGGGCGGAGCAGGATTAAATAGGCCAACAAGGTCATGTGACCAGCAAAGGAAAAAAAACCTAACAGCAAGGTTCTAACAATTCCCTCATTTAGCGGATATTTTCACAAAAAAGTGAAATTTTCAAAAATCAAGAAAATTGGCTGAAAACGACTAAATATCAAGGACTCATTGGGCGAATCGCTCTGGAACTGAAATCGGAACGCTCATTGACATTTCCACTATCTGAAAGTCTGATAAACGCCGGAAAAATGACAGTCCAAAAAAAAATGTTTTTAAAGTTTTTTCAATTTTAACCCTGGGGATATATATTCTACCCACACACATTTGGAGCGCTCCTGGGGTACCCTCACACATATTATTCCCTCATTTAGTGGATATTTTCACAAAAAAGTGAAATTTTCAAAAATCCAGAAAATTGTCTGAAAACGACTCATTGGGCGAATCGCTCTGGAACTGAAATCAGAACGCTCACTGACATTTCCCCTATCTGAAAGTCTGATAAACGCCGGAAAAATGACTAAATCCAAAAAATAAATTTTTTCAACTCTTTTCAATTTTAACCCTGTGGGATATATATTCTACCCACACACATCTGGAAATCTCCTGGGGTACCCTCACACATATTATTCCCTCATTTAGTGGATATTTTCACAAAAAAGTGAAATTTTCAAAAATCCAAAATATTGGCTGAAAACGACTATATATCAAGAAGTCATTGGGCGAATCGCTCTGGAACTGAAATTGGAACGCTCACTGACATTTCCACTATCTGAAAGTCTGATAAACGCTGGAAAAATGACTAAGTCCAAAAAATAATTTTTTTCAACTTTTTTCAATTTTAACCCCGTGGGATATATATTCTACCCACACACATTTGGAACTCTCCTGGGGAACCCTCACACATATTATTCCCTCATTTCGTGGATATTTTCACAAAAAAGTGAAATTTTCAAAAATCCAGAAAATTGGCTGAAAACGACTAAATATCAAGGAATCATTGGGCGAATCGCTCTGGAACTGAAATCGGAACGCTCAATGACATTTCCCCTATCTGAAAGTCTTATAAACGCCGGAAAAATGACTAAGTCCAAAAAAAAAATTTTTTAATTTTTTTCAATTTTACCCCCGTGGAATATATATTCTACCCACACACATTTGGAACTCTCCTGGGGTACTCTCACACATATTATTCCCTCATTTAGTGGATATTTTCACAAAAAAGTGAAATTTTCAAAAATCCTGAAAATTGGCTGAAAACGACTAAATATCAAGGACTCATTGAGCGAATCGCTCTGGAACTGAAATCGGAATGCTCACTGACATTTCCCCTATCTGAAAGTCTGATAAACGCCGGAAAAATGAGTAAGTCGAAAAAAAATTTTTTTCAACTTTTTTCAATTTTACCCCCGTGGGATATATATTCTACCCACATACATTTGGAACTCTCCAGGATTACCCTCACACATATTATTCCCTCATTTAGTGGATATTTTCACAAAAAAGTGAAATTTTCAAAAATCAAGAAAATTGGCTGAAAACGACTAAATATCAAGGACTCATTGGGCGAATCGCTCTGGAACTGAAATCGGAACGCTCACTGACATTTCCACTATCTGAAAGTCTGATAAACGCCGGAAAAATGACAGTCCAAAAAAAAATTGTTTTCAAGCTTTTTCAATTTTAACCCTGGGGATATATATTCTACCCACACACATTTGGAACGCTCCTGGGGTACCCTCACACATATTATTCCCTCATTTAGTGGATATTTTCACAAAAAAGTGAAATTTTCTAAAATCCAGAAAATTGGCTGAAAACGACTAAATATCAAGGACTCATTGGGCGAATCGCTCTGGAACTGAAATCGGAACGCTCACTGACATTTCCACTATCTGAAAGTGTGATAAACGCCGGAAAAATGACTAAGTCCAAAAAATCATTTTTTTCAACTTTTTTCAATTTTAACCCTGTGGGATATATATTCTACCCACACACATTTGGAACTCTCCTGGGGTATCCTCACACATATTATTCCCTCATTTAGTGGATATTTTCACAAAAAAAGTGAAATTTTCAAAAATCCAGAAAATTGGCTGAAAACGACTAAATATCAAGGACTCAACGGGCGAATCACTCTGGAACTGAAATTGAAACGGTCACTGACATTTGCCCTATCTGAAAGTCTGATAAACGGCGGAAAAATGAGTGAGTCCAAAAAAAATTTTTTTTAACTTTTTTCAATTTTAATCCCGTGGGATATATATTCTACCAACACACATTTGGAACTCTCCTGGGGTACCCTCACACATATTATTCCCTCATTTAGTGGATATTTTCACAAAAAAGTGAAATTTTCAAAAATCCAGAATTTTGGCTGAAAGCGACTAAATATCAAGGACTCATTGGGCGAATCGCTTTGGAACTGAAATTGGAACGCTCACTGACATTTGACCTATCTGAAAGTCTGATAAACGACGGAAAAATGACTAAGTTCAAAGAAAAATTTTTTTCAACTTTTTTCAATTTTACCCCCGTGGGATATATTTTCTACCCACACACATTTGGAACTCTCCTGGTGTACCCTCACACATATTATTCCCTCATTTAGTGGATATTTTCCCCAAAAAGTGACATTTTCAAAAATCCAGAAAATTGGCTGAAAGCGACTAAATATCAAGGACTCATTGGGCGAATCGCTCTGGAACTGAAATCGGAACGCTCACTGACATTTCCCCTATTTGAAAGTCTGATAAACACCGGAAAAATGACTAAGTCCAAAAAAATATTTTTTTCAACTTTTTTCAATTTTACCCCCGTGGGATATAAATTCTACCCACACACATTTGGAACTCTCCTGGGGTACCCTCACACATATTATTCCCTCATTTAGTGGATATTTTCACAAAAAAGTAAAATTTTCAAAAATCAAAAATATTGGCAGAAAACGACTAAATATCAAGGAATCATTGGGCAAATCGCTCTGGAACTGAAATCGGAACGCTCACTGACATTTCCCCTATCTGAAAGTCTTATAAATGCTGGAAAAATGACTAAGTCCAAAAAAAAAATTATTTCAACTTTTTTCAATTTTACCCCCGTGGGATATATATTCTACCCACACACATTTGGAACTCTCCTGGTGTACCCTCACACATATTATTCCCTCATTTAGTGGATATTTTCACAAAAAATGAAATTTTCAAAAATACAGAAAATTGGCTGAAAACGACTAAATATCAAGGACTCATTGGGTTAATCGCTCTGGAACTGAAATTGGAACGCTCACTGACATTTGCCCTCTCTGAAAGTCTGATAAACGCCGGAAAAATGACAGTTCAAACAAAAAAATGTTTCAACTTTTTTCAATTTTACCCCGTGGGATATATATTCTTACCCACACACATTTTGAACTCTCCTGGGGTACCCTCACACATATTATTCCCGCATTTAGTGGATATTTTCACAAAAAAGTGAAATTTTCAAAAATTCAGAAAATTGGCTGAAAACGACTAAATATCAAGGACTCATTGGGAGAATCACTCTGGAACTGAAATCGGAACGCTCACTGACATTTGCCCTATCTGAAAGTCTGATAAACGCCGGAAAAATGACTAAGTCCAACAAAAAAATTTTTTCAACTTTTTTCAATTTTACCCCCGTGGGATATGTATTCTACCCACACACATTTGGAACTCTCCTGGGGTACCCTCACACATATTATTCCCTCATTTAGTGGATATTTTCACAAAAAAGTGAAATTTTCAAAAATCCAGAAAATTGGCTGAAAACGACTAAATATCAAGGACTCATTGGGCGAACCGCTCTGGAACTGAAATCGGAACGCTCACGGACATTTGCCCTATCTGAAAGTCTGATAAACGCCAGAAAAATGACAGTCCAAACAAAAAAATGTTTTAACTTTTTTCAATTTTACCCCGTGGGATATATATTCTACCCACACACATTTTGAACTCTCCTGGGGAACCCTCACACATATTATTCCCTCATTTAGTGGGTATTTTCACAAAAAAGTGAACTTTTCAAAAATCCAGAAAATTGGCTGAAAACGACAAAAATATCAAGGACTCAATGGGCGAATCGCTCTGGAACTGAAATCGGAATGCTCACTGATATTTGCCCTATCTGAAAGTCTGATAAACGGCGGAAAAATGACTAAGTCCAAAAAAAAAAAATATTTCAACTTTTTTCAATTTTACCCCCGTGGGATATATATTCTACCCACACACATTTGGAACTCTCCTGGGGTACCCTCACACATATTATTCCCTCATTTAGTGGATATTTTCACAAAAAAGTGAAATTTTCAAAAATCCAGAAAATTGGCTGAAAACGACTAAATATCAAGGACTCATTAGGCGAATCGCTCTGGAACTGAAATCGGAACGCTCACTGACATTTGCCCTATCTGAAAGACTGATGAACGCCGTAAAAATGACTAAGTCCAAAAAAAAAAATTTTTCAAATTTTTTCAATTTTACCCCCGTGGGATATATATTCTACCCACACACATTTGGAACTCTCCTGGTGTACCCTCACACATATTATTCCCTAATTTAGTGGATATTTTCACAAAAAAGTGAACTTTTCAAAAATCCAGAAAATTGGCTGAAAATGACTAAATATCAAGGACTCAATGGGAGAATCGCTCTGGAACTGAAATCCGAATGCTCACTGATATTTGCCCTATCTGAAAGTCTGATAAACGCCGGAAAAATGACTAAGTCCAAAAAAAAATTTTTTCAACTTTTTTCAATTTTACCCCTGTGGGATATATATTCTACCCACACACATTTGGAACTCTCCTGGGGTACCCTCACACATATTATTCCCTCATTTAGTGGATATTTTCACAAAAAAGTGAAATTTTCAAAAATCCAGAAAATTGGCTGAAAACGACTAAATATCAAGGACTCATTGGGCGAATCGCTCTGGAACTTAAATTGGAACGCTCACTGACATTTCCCCTATCTGAAATTCTGATAAACGCCGGAAAAATGACTAAGTCCAAAAAAAGATTTTTTTCAACTTTTTTCAATTTTACCCCCGTGGGATATATATTCTACCCACACACATTTTTAACTCTCCTGGGGTACCCTCACACATATTATTCCCTCATTTAGTGGATATTTTCACAATAAAGTGAAATTTTCAAAAATCCAGAAAATTGGCTGAAAACGACTAAATATCAAGGACTCATTGGGCGAATCGCTCTGGAACTGAAATCGGAATGCTCACTGACATTTGCCCTATCTGAAAGTCTGATAAACGCCGGAAAAATGAGTAAGTCGAACAAAAAATTTTTTTCAACTTTTTTCAATTTTAACCCCGTGGGATATATATTCTACCCACACACATTTGGAACTCTCCTGGGGTACCCTCACACATATTATTTCCTATTTTAGTGGATATTTTCACAAAAAAAGTGAACTTTTCAAAAATCCAGAAAATTGGCTGAAAATTACTAAATATCAAGGACTCAATGGGAGAATCGCTCTGGAACTGAAATCGGAATGCTCACTGATATTTGCCCTATCTGAAAGTCTGATAAACGCCGGAAAAATGACTAAGTCCAAAAAAAATTTTTTTCAACTTTTTTCAATTTTACCCCCGTGGGATATATATTCTACCCACACACATTTGGAACTCTCCTGGGGTACCCTCACACATATTATTCCCTCATTTAGTGGATATTTTCACAAAAAAGTGAAATTTTCAAAAATCCAGAAAATTGGCTGAAAACGACTAAATATCAAGGACTCATTGGGCGAATCGCTCTGGAACTGAAATCGGAATGCTCACTCACATTTGCCCTGTCTGAAAGTCTGATAAACGCAGGAAAAATGAGTAAGTCCAACAAAAAAATTTTTTCAACTTTTTTCAATTTTACCCACGTGGGATATACAGTTATATGAAAAAGTTTGGGCACCCCTATTAATCTTAAGCTTAATGTTTTATAAAAATTGGTGTTTTTGCAACAGCTATTTCAGTTTGATATATGTAATAACTGTTGGACACAGTAATGTTTCTTCCTTGAAATGAGATTTATTGTACTAACAGAAAATGTGCAATCTGCATTCAAACAAAATTTGACAGTTGCATAAGTATGGGCACCCTTATCATTTTCTTGTTTTAAATACTCCTACCTACTTTTTACTGACTTACTAAAGCACTTTTTTTGGTTTTGTAACCTCATTGAGCTTTGAACTTCCTAGCCAGGTGTATGCAATCATGAGAAAAGCTACTTAAAGTGGCCACTTGCAAGTTGTTCTCCTGTTTGAATCTCCTCTGAAGAGTGGCATCATGGGCTCCTCAAAACAATTGTCAAATGATCTGAAAACAAAGATTATTCAACATAGTTGTTCAGGGGAAGGATACAAAAAGCTGTCTCAGAGATTTAACCTGTCAGTTTCCACTGTGAGGAACATAGCAAGGAAATGGAAGAACACAGGGACAGTTCTTGTTAAGGCCAGAAGTGGCAGGCCAAGAAAAACATCAGAAAGGCAGAGAAGAAGAATGGTGAGATCAGTCAAGAACAATCCTCAGACCACCTCCAGAGAGCTGCAGCATCAACTTGCGGCAGATGGTGTCACTGTGCATTGGTCAACTATACAACGCACTTTGCACAAGGAGAAGCTGTATGGGAGAGTGATGCGAAAGAAGCCGTTTCTGCAAGCACGCCACAAACAGAGTTGGCTGAGGTGTGCAAAAGCACATTTGGGGAATCCAATTTCTTTTTGGAAGAAGGTCCTGTGGACTGATGAAACCGAGATTGAGTTGTTTGGTTATACAAAAAGGTGTTATGCATGGCGGCAAAAAAACACAGCATTCCAAGAAAAACACTTGCTACCCACAGTAAAATTTGGTGGAGGTTCCATCATGCTTTGGGGCTGTGTGGCCAATGCCGGCACCGGGAATCTTGTTAAAGTTGAGAGATGCATGGATTCCACTCAGTATCAGCAGATTCTTGACAATAATGTTCAAGAATCAGTGATAAAGTTGAAGTTACGCAGGGGATGGATCTTTCAGCAAGACAATGATCCAAAACACCGCTCCAAATCTACTCAGGCATTCATGCAGAGGAACAATTACAATGTTCTGGAATGGCCATCCCAGTCCCCAGACCTGAATATCATTGAACATCTGTGGGATCATTTGAAGAGGGCTGTCCATGCTCGGCGACCATCAAACTTAACTTAACTGGAATTGTTTTGTAAAGAGGAATGGTAAAAAATACCTTCATCCAGGATCCAGGAACTCATTAAAAGCTACAGGAAGTGCCTAGAGGCTGTTATTTTTGTAAAAGGAGGATCTACTAAATATTAATGTCACTTTTCTGGTGAGGTGCCCATACTTATGCACCTGTCAAATTTTGTTTGAATGCAGATTGCACATTTTCTGTTAGTACAATAAACCTCATTTCAAGGCAGAAACATTACTGTGTCCAACAGTTATTACATATATCAAACTGAAATAGCTGTTGCAAAAACACCAATTTTTATAAAACATTAAGCTTAAGATTAATAGGGGTGCCCAAACTTTTTCATATAACTCTATATTCTACCCACACACATTTGGAACTCTCCTGGGGTACCCTCACACATATTATTCCCTCATTTAGTGGATATTTTCACAAAAAAGTGAAATTTTCAAAAATCCAGAAAATTGGCTGAAAACGACTAAATATCAAGGACTCATTGGGTGAATCGATCTGGAACTGAAATCGGAACGCTCACTGACATTTGCCCTATCTGAAAGTCTGATAAACGCCGGAAAAATGACTAAGTCCAAAAAAAAAAATATTTCAACTTTTTTCAATTTTACCCCCGTGGGATATATATTCTACCCTCACACATATTATTCCCTAATTTAGTGGAAATTTTCACAAAAAAGTGAACTTTTCAAAAATCCAGAAAATTGGCTGAAAATTACAAAATATCAAGGACTCATTGGGTGAATCGCTCTGGAACTGAAATCAGAATGCTCACTCACATTTGCCCTGTCTGAAAGTCTGATAAACGCAGGAAAAATGACTAAGTCCAACAAAAATTTTTTTTCAACTTTTTTCAATTTTACCCCCGTGGGATATATATTCTACCCACACACATGTGGAACTCTCCTGGGGTACCCTCACACATATTATTCCCTCACTTAGTGGATATTTTCACAAAAAAGTGAAATTTTCAAAAATCCAGAAAATTGGCTGAAAACGACTAAATATCAAGGACTCAATGGGCGAATCGCTCTGGAACTGAAATCGGAACGCTCACTGACATTTGCCCCATCTGAAAGTCTGATAAACGCCAGAAAAATGACAGTACAAACAAAAAAATGTTTCAACTTTTTTCAATTTTACCCCGTGGGATATATATTCTAAGCACACATATTTTGAACTCTCCTGGCGTACCCTCACACATATTATTCCCTCATTTAGTGGTTATTTTCACAAAAAAGTGAACTTTTCAAAAATCCAGAAAATTGGCTGAAAACGACTAAATATCAAGGACTCAATGGGCGAATCGCTCTGGAACTGAAATCGGAATGCCCACTGATATTTGCCCTATCTGAAAGTCTGATAAACGCCGGAAAAATGACTAAGTCCAAAAAAAAAAAATATTTCAACTTTTTTCAATTTTACCCCCGTGGGATATATATTCTACCCACACACATTTGGAACTCTCCTGGTGTACCCTCACACATATTATTCGCTAATTTAGTGGATATTTTCACAAAAAAGTGAACTTTTCAAAAATCCAGAAAATTGGCTGAAAATGACTAAATATCAAGGACTCAATGGGTGAATCGCTCGGGAACAGAAATCGAAACGCTCACTGATATTTGCCCTATCTGAAAGTCTGATAAACGCCGGAAAAATGACCAAGTCCAAAAAAAAATTTTTTTCAACTTTTTTCAATTTTACCCCCGTGGGATATATATTCTACCCACACACATTTGGAACTCTCCTGGGGTACCCTCACACATATTATTCCCTCATTTAGTGGATATTTTCAGAAAAAAATGACATTTTCAAAAATCCAGAAAATTGGCTGAAAACGACTAAATATCACGGACTCATTGGGCAAATCGCTCTGGAACTGAAATCGGAACGCTCACTGATATTTGCCCTATCTGAAAGTCTGATAAACGACGGAAAAATGACTAAGTCCAAAAAAAAAATTTTTCAACTTTTTTCAATTTTACCCCCGTGGGATATATATTCTACCCACACACATTTGGAACTCTCCTGGGGTACCCTCACACATATTATTCCCTCATTTAGTGGATATTTTCACAAAAAAGTAAACTTTTCAAAAATCCAGAAAATTGGCTGAAAGCGACTAAATATCAAGGACTCAATGGGCGAGTCACTCTGGAACTGAAATCGGAATGCTCACTGATTTTTGCCCTATCTGAAAGTCTGATAAACGCCGGAAAAATGACCAAGTCCAAAAAAAAAAAATTTTCAACTTTTTTCAATTTTACCCCCGTGGGATATAAATTCTACCCACACACATTTGGAACTCTCCTGGGGTACCCTCACACATATTATTCCCTCACTTAGTGGATATTTTCACAAAAAAGTAAACTTTTCAAAAATCCAGAAAATTGGCTGAAAGCGACTAAATATCAGGGACTCAATGGGCGAGTCACTCTGGAACTGAAATCGGAACGCTCACTGATTTTTGCCCTATCTGAAAGTCTGATAAACGCCGGAAAAATGACCAAGTCCAAAAAAAAAAAATTTTCAACTTTTTTCAATTTTACCCCCGTGGGATATAAATTCTACCCACACACATTTGGAACTCTCCTGGGGTACCCTCACACATATTATTCCCTCATTTAGTGGATATTTTCACAAAAAAGTGAAATTTTCAAAAATCCAGAAAATTGACTGAAAACGACTAAATATCAAGGACTCATTGGGCGAATCGCTCTGGAACTGAAATGGGAATGCTCACTGATATTTGCCCTATCTGAAAGTCTGATAAACGCTGGAAAAATGACCAAGTCAAAAAAAAAAAAAATTTCAACTTTTTTCAATTTTACCCCCGTGGGATATATATTCTTCCCACACACATTTGGAACTCTCCTGGTGTACCCTCACACATAATATTCGCTAATTTAGTGGATATTTTCACAAAAAAGTGAACTTTTCAAAAATACAGAAAATTGGCTGAAAATGACTAAATATCAAGGACTCAATGGGTGAATCGCTCTGGAACAGAAATCGAAACGCTCACTGATATTTGCCCTATCTGAAAGTCTGATAAACGCCGGAAAAATGACCAAGTCCAAAAAAAAATTTTTTTCAACTTTTTTCAATTTTACCCCCGTGGGATATATATTCTACCCACACACATTTGGAACTCTCCTGGGGTTCCCTCACACATATTATTCCCTCATTTAGTGGATATTTTCACAAAAAAGTGAAATTTTCAAAAATCCAGAAAATTGGCTGAAAACGACTAAATATCAAGGACTCATTGGGCGAATCGCTCTGGAACTGAAATCGGAATGCTCACTCACATTTTCCCTGTCTGAAAGTCTGATAAACGCAGGAAAAATGACTAAGACCAACAAAAATTTTTTTTCAATTTTACCCCCGTGGGATTT
The DNA here is from genome assembly GCF_046119375.1 of Phyllobates terribilis. Lineage (NCBI taxonomy): Eukaryota > Metazoa > Chordata > Amphibia > Anura > Dendrobatidae > Phyllobates > Phyllobates terribilis. Next base: position 73,409,052 of record NW_027362773.1, on the reverse strand, counting down.
ATCTTCTACCCACACACATTAGGAACTCTCCTGGGGTACCCTCACACATATTATTCCTCATTTAGTGCATATTTTCACAAAAAAAGTGAAATTTTCAAAAATCCAGAAAATTGGCTGAAAACGACTAAATATCAAGGACTCATTGGGCGAATCGCTCTAGAACTGAAATCGGAATGCTCACTGACATTTCCCCTATCTGAAAGTCTGCTAAACGCAGGAAAAATGACTAAGTCCAAAAAAATTTTTTTCTACATTTTTTTCAATTTTACCCCATTGGGATACATATTCTACCAACACACATTTGGAACTCTCCTGGGGTACCCTCACACATATTATTCCCTCATTTAGTGGGTATTTTCACAAAAAAGTGAAATTTTCAAAAATCCAGAAAATTGGCTGAAAACGACTAAATATCAAGGGCTCATTGGGTGAATCGATCTGGAACTGAAATCGGAACGCTCACTGACATTTGCCCTATCTGAAAGTCTGATAAACGCCGGAAAAATGACTAAGTCCAAAAAAAAAAATATTTCAACTTTTTTCAATTTTACCCCCGTGGGATATATATTCTACCCACACACATTTGGAACTCTCCTGGGGTACCCTCACACATATTATTCCCTCATTTAGTGGATATTTTCACAAAAAAGTGAAATTTTCAAAAATCCAGAAAATTGGCTGAAAACGACTAAATATCAAGGACTCATTGGGCGAATCGCTCTGGAACTGAAATCGGAATGCTCACTGACATTTGCCCTATCTGAAAGTCTGATAAACGCCGGAAAAATGACTAAATCCAAAAAAAAATTTTTTTCAACTTTTTTCAATTTTACCCCCGTGGGATATATATTCTACCCACACACATTTGAAACTCTCCTGGGGTACCCTCACACATATTATTCCCTCATTTAGTGGATATTTTCACAAAAAAGTGAAATTTCCAAAATTCCCGAAAAAATGGCTGAAAACTACTAAATATCACGGACTCATTGGACAAATCGCTCTGGAACCGAAATCGGAACGCTCACTGACATTTGCCCTATTTGAAAGTCTGATAACGCCGGAAAAATGACTAAGTCCTAAAAAAAAATTTTCAACTTTTTTCAATTTTACCCCCGTGGGATATATATTCTACCCACACACATTTGGAACTCTCCTGCGGTACCCTCACACATATTATTCCCTCATTTAGTGGATATTTTCACAAAAAAGTGAAATTTTCAAAAATCCAGAAAATTGGCTGAAAACGACTAAATATCAAGGACTCATTGGGCAAATCGCTCTGGAACTGAAATCGGAACGCTCACTGACATTTGCCCTATCTGAAAGTCTGATAAACGACGGAAAAATGACTAAGTCCCAAAAAAAAATTTTTTCAACTTTTTTCAATTTAACCCCCGTGGGATATATATTCTACCCACACACATTTGGAACTTTCCTGGGGTACCCTCACACATATTATTCCCTCATTTAGTGGATATTTTCACAAAAAAGTGAAATTTTCAAAAATCCAGAAAATTGGCTGAAAACGACTAAATATCAAGGACTCATTGGGCAAATCGCTCTGGAATTGAAATCGGAACGCTCACTGACATTTGCCCTATCTGAAAGTCTGATAAACGACGGAAAAATGACTAGTCCAAAAAAAAATTGTTTTCAACTTTTTTCAATTTTACCCCCGTGGGATATATATTCTAACCACACACATTTGGAACTCTCCTGGGGTTCCCTCACATATATTATTCCCTCATTTAGTGGATATTTTCACAAAAAAGTGAAATTTTCAAAAATCCAGAAAATTGGCTGAAAACGATTAAATATCAAGAACTCATTGGGCGAATCGCTCTGGAACTAAAATCAGAACGCTCACTGATATTTGCCCTATCTGAAAGTCTGATAAACGCCGAAAAAATGACTAAGTCCAAAAAAAAATTTTTTTAAACTTTTTTCAATTTTACCCCCGTGGGATATATATTCTACCCACACACATTTGGAACTCTCCTGGGGTACCCTCACACATATTATTCCCTCATTTAGTGGATATTTTCACAAAAAAGTGAAATTTTCAAAAATCCAGAAAATTGGCTGAAAACGACTAAATATCAAGGACTCATTGGGCAAATCGCTCTGGAACTGAAATCGGAATGCTCACTGACATTTGCCCTATCTGAAAGTCTGATAAACGACGGAAAAATGACTAGTCCAAAAAAAAATTGTTTTCAACTTTTTTCAATTTTACCCCCGTGGGATATATATTCTAACCACACACATTTGGAACTCTCCTGGGGTTCCCTCACATATATTATTCCCTCATTTAGTGGATATTTTCACAAAAAAGTGAAATTTTCAAAAATCCAGAAAATTGGCTGAAAACGATTAAATATCAAGAACTCATTGGGCGAATCGCTCTGGAACTAAAATCAGAACGCTCACTGATATTTGCCCTATCTGAAAGTCTGATAAACGCCGAAAAAATGACTAAGTCCAAAAAAAAATTTTTTTAAACTTTTTTCAATTTTACCCCCGTGGGATATATATTCTACCCACACACATTTGGAACTCTCCTGGGGTACCCTCACACATATTATTCCCTCATTTAGTGGATATTTTCACAAAAAAGTGAAATTTTCAAAAATCCAGAAAATTGGCTGAAAACGACTAAATATCAAGGACTCATTGGGCAAATCGCTCTGGAACTGAAATCGGAATGCTCACTGACATTTGCCCTATCTGAAAGTCTGATAAACGACGGAAAAATGACTAGTCCAAAAAAAAATTGTTTTCAACTTTTTTCAATTTTACCCCCGTGGGATATATATTCTAACCACACACATTTGGAACTCTCCTGGGGTTCCCTCACGTATATTATTCCCTCATTTAGTGGATATTTTCACAAAAAAGTGAAATGTTCAAAAATCCAGAAAATTGGCTGAAAACGATTAAATATCAAGGACTCATTGGGCGAATCGCTCTGGAACTGGTAGTGTTGAGCGATACCTTCCGATATCAGGAAATATCGTATCGGATTGGATTGGACCGATACCCAAAAAGTATCGGATATCGCCGATTCCGATACCGGAAACCAATGCAATTCAATGGGACACAAATATCGGAATGAAAATAAACCCTTTCTTTCCTTGTAGGTTAATTCTACATGAAGTAAAACAACTAAGAATAATGTAGAATGTATTACGCGAAAAGCCGGCAATTCATCAGCGGCATACACCGGTACCCGACAATTTACAACAGAAAGAATAGAGCTTCACACATAGATTAGATAGAAAGAAACATGTCAGTCACATATATATGAAGTACAGTGACAGTGTTGCTTACTGTACTTGTCATTTAGTGTAAAGGATTTATCTAAAAAAATAATAGTGTTTTCATGCACCGTCTCTTTAAAAAAGCCGGCCGGCAATTCAGCAGTGGTACCCGACAATTTATAACAGACAGAATAGAGCTTCACACATAGATTAGATAGATAGAAACATGTCATTCACATATATATGAAGTACAGTGATAGTGTTGGTTACTGTACTTGTCATTTAGTGTAAAGAATTTATTTAAAAAAATAATAGTGTTTTCATGCACCGTCTCTTTAAAAAAGCCGGCCGGCAATTCAGCATCTGTACCCGACAATTTAGAATAGAAGGAATAGAGAATCACACATAGATTAGATAGATAGAAACATGTCAGTCACATATATATGAAGTACAGTGACAGTGTTGCTTACTGTACTTGTCATTTAGTGTAAAGGATTTATTTAAAAAAATAATAGTGTTTTCATGCACCGTCTCTTTAAAAAAGCCGGCCGGCAATTCAGCAGCGGTACCCGACAATTTATATCAGACAGAATAGAGCTTCACACATAGATTAGATAGATAGAAACATGTCAGTCACATATATATGAAGTACAGTGACAGTGTTGCTTAATGTACTTGTCATTTAGTATAAAGGATTTATTTAAAAAATAATAGTGTTTTCATGCACCGTCTCTTTAAAAAAGCCGACCGGCAATTCAACATCTGTACCCGACAATTTAGAATAGAAGGAATAGAGAATCACACATAGATTAGATAGATAGAAACATGTCAGTCACATATATATGAAGTACAGTGACAGTGTTGATTACTGTACATGTCATTTAGTGTTAAAATAAAGGATTTATTTAAAAAAAAATTGGCGTGGGGTTCCCCTTAATTTTAGGCTCTAGCGGAGGTTAAGCAGACAGCTGGGGCAGATGTTTGAAGCCTGGGAAGGGGGTAATACCCACGGAGCTTCCCAGGCTACTAATATCGGTCCCCAGCTGAATACCTAGCCTTTACTAGCTATTAAAATGGGGGACCCCCAAAAAAAATGACGTGGGGTCCCCCCTAATTTAATAGCTAGCAAAGGCTTGGCAGACAGCTGGGGGCTGATATTAATAGCCCAGGAAGGGTACCATGAATATTGACCCCCTCCCAGGCTATAAACACCAGCCGTCAGCCGCCCCAGAAATGGCGCATCCATAGGATGCGCCATTTCTGGGACTTAGCCTCGCTTTTCCCACTGCCCTGTAGCGGTGGCAGTGGGGTAATAGGGTTGGGGTTGATGTCAGCTTATAATGCCAGCTGACATCAAGCCCAGGTTAGTAATGGAGAGGCGTCTATAAGACACCCCCATTACTAACCCCATAGTGAAAGTTAAAAAAAAAGCACAAACACCCAGAATAAAGTCCTTTAATTGAAATAAACACACAATTCTTTATTGTTCTAAATTAAACCATACTTACCATCACGTCCATTCCAGCTGAAGCCAACGATCTCCTGCAATAAAAGAAAAATAATAAAGCAACCTCATCCTTACCTTTCCATGGTTCCCAGGACAGCTTCACCTCTGCTACATCGAGATGACAGGCTGGACCGCAGCAGAACGCTGCCATCCAGCCTGTCATCCCGCAGACACTGAGAAGCGCAGGCATGCTTGCGCTCCCCAATGTCTCGCTGTGACGGCATAAAGATGAGCCGAGGTCATGTCCAATGAACTCGGCTCACCTCATGCACGTCACTGACAGCGTGGGAAAATTCTCCTGCACTCAGCGCTTCAGCGTGAGAATTTTCCCACGCTGTCAGTGACGTACATGAGGTGAGTTCATGTCCAATGATCTCAGCTCACCTCATGTACGTCACTGACAGCGTGAGAGAATTCTCACGCTGAAGCGCTGAGTGCAGGAGAATTTTCCCACGCTGTCAGTGACGTGCATGAGGTGAGCTGAGTTCATTGGACATGACCTCGGCTCATCTTTATGCCGTCACAGCGAGACATTGGGGAGCGCAAGCATGCCTGCGCTTCTCAGTGTCTGCGGGATGACAGGCTGGATGGCAGCGCTCTGCTGCGGTCCAGCCTGTCATCTCGATGTAGCAGAGCTGGAGCTGTCCTGGGAACCATCGAAAGGTAAGGATGAGGTTGCTTTATTATTTTTCTTTTATTGCAGGAGATCGTTGGCTTCAGCTGGAATGGGCGTGATATAAGTATGGTTTAATTTAGAACAATAAAGAATTGTGTGTTTATTTCAATTAAAGGACTTTATTCTGGGTGTTGTGTTTTTTTTAAATACTTTACTAGAAATTCATGGTGGTCATGTCTAATATTGGCGTGACCCCATGAATTTCGGGCTTAGGGCCAGCTGATAATGCCAAGCTGGCCTTAACCCCTTTATTACCCAGTGAGCCACCGCACCAGGGCCCTGGATGAGTTGGGTACAGCGCCAGAAGATGGCGCTTCTATGAACGCGCCATTTTCCGGGGCGGCTGCGGACTGCAATTTGCAGCGGGTGGAGCCCAGAAAGCTTGGGCCTCCCTGCGCTGCGGATTCCAGCCCCCAGCTGCCTAGTTGTACCTGGCTGGACACAAAAATAGGGCGAAGCCCCACGTATTTTTTTTTTTAATTATTTCATGAAATTCATGAAATAATTAAGAAAAAAAGGGCTTCCCTATATTGTTGTGTCCAACCAGGTACAAATAGGCAGCTGGTGGTTGGGGGCAGCCCGTTCCTGCCTGCTGTACCTGGCTGGACACAAATATAGTGCGAAGCCCCACGTCAATTTTTTTTTAATTATTTCATGAAATAATTTTTTTAAAAAAGGGCTTCCCTATATTGTTGTGTCCGGCCAGGTACAAATAGGCAGCTGGTGGTTGGGGGCAGCCCGTTCCTGCCTGCTGTACCTGTCTGGACACAAATGTAGGGCGAAGCCCCACATCATTTTTTTTTTAATTATTTCATGAATTTCCTGAAATAATTAAAAAAAAAATTGACGTGGGGCTTCGCACTATATTTGTGTCCAGCCAGGTACAGCAGGCAGGAACGGGCTGCCCCCAACCACCAGCTGCCTATTTGTACCTGGCCGGACACAACAATATAGGGAAGCCCTTTTTTTCTTTATTATTTCATGAATTTCATGAAATAATTAAAAAAAAAAAATACGTGGGGCTTCTCCCTATTTTTGTGTCCAGCCAGGTACAACTAGGCAGCTGGGGGATGGAATCTGCAGTGCAGGGAAGCCCAAGCTTTCTGCCCCCTCCTCCCCTCCGCCGCTGCAAATTGCAGTCCGCAGCCACCCCGAAAAATGGCGCGTTCATAAAAGCTGGATGCTGTGCCTGGCTGGCATACAAAAATATGGCAAAGCCCACGTCAAAATTTTTGGGAAAAATTAATTAAAAAATAAATAATAATTTAGGGACTGCATCTTTATTAACTCCTCAAATGTCATTTAGTGTTAAAATAAAGGATTTATTTAAAAAAAATTTGACGTGGGATCCCCCATAATTTTAGTCTCTAGCGGAGGTTAAGCAGACGGCTGGGCAGATGTTTGAAGCCTGGGAAGGGGGTAATACCCACAGAGCTTCCCAGACTACTAATATGAGCCCCCAGCTGAATACCTAGCCTTTACTAGCTATTAAAATGGGGGACCCCCCCAAAAAATGACGTGGGGTACCCCCTATTTTAATAGCTAGCAAAGGCTAGGCAGACAGCTGGGGGCTGACATTAATAGCCCAGGAAGGGTGCCATGAATATTGGCCCCCTCCCAGGCTAGAAACACCAGCCGTCAGCCACCCCAGAAATGGCGCATCCATAGGATGCCCCAACTCTGGCACTTAGCCTCGCTCTTCCACGCTGCCCTGGTGCGGTGGCAGGGGGTAATAGTGCTGGGGTTCATGTCAGCGCCAGCTGCCATGATGCCCAGGTTAGTAATGATGGGCGTCTATAAGACACCCCCATTACTAACCTACAAAGTGTTAAAAAGAAAAAACACACACTACACCCAGAAAAAAATAATTTATTTGAAATAAAACACACAATTTTATTTAATTCTTAGTTTACTAAAAAAAAATAGTTACCTGTCCACGTTCCTGCGCTGATCTCCCATGCACAGCTGTCACATCTGGAGATGGTGACAGCTGTGCATGGCTGCTGTAAGCTCACACTGCCGGGAACACGTCCGCTCCCGGCAGCGGGAGCCACTGACTGAGGTCACCGGAGTGCATTCAGTCAGCGCAGCTCTGGAGACCTCCTTTACGGCTGTGCTGTACCGTGGGAATTTCTCACGGTACAGCAGGGCCGTAAAGGAGCTAACCGGAGCAGCGCTGCCTGAACTCCGGCGAACCCGCTTATGGAATGACTGAGCTGTTTTACGGCCCCGTCATTCTAGCAGCGGCAGCGGTTCAGAGCGGTCACATTCTATGTGGCTGCTCTAAACTGGAGATCATCGTGGGACACTCGTGGACTACTACGGAGGGGTAAGGATAAGGTTGTGGTTTATTTTTTTATATTTTATTACAGGAGATCGATGGCTCCGGGGAATTAGGTGTCTAGGTGAGTATAGGTGTACTTTTTTATTTTTTACTTTATTTTAGGTGGCGATCGGCGGGGACAGGTAATGTATGAACTAATTTATTGTAGGTAACCACTGGCCACCAATGACATGTATTTAAAATTTATTGGGGACACAGTAGGGCAATTTAAATAGCAGGATCAGGCTGATGGGAACTACTGCTCCCATCGAGCTGATCCTGCTGGCACGAGTGGACGGGGGACAGACATAGGCCGATGGGAGTAGTAGTGTCACATCGGCCTAAGTCTGTCTGCACGCACACACCCGCAGACATCGCACAGACACCGCACACACTCGCAGACATCGCACAGACACCGCACACACCCGCAGACATCGCACAGAAACCGCACACACCCTCAGACATCACACAGACACTGCACAGACACCGTGCACACTCGCGCACACCCCCGCAGACATCGCACACACTCGCACACATCGCACAGACACCCGCACACATCAATCATGACGGGCTTATGGTCTGGGAGGTGAGGCTGACCTGTGCGGCCGTGGGAAAGTTCATGTGAGTTCATGCAGTCAAGCATGAACTCACATGAACCCTCCGAGGGCACCGCGGCTACTTCAAATGAACAGCTGATCGGCATCACCTGATACCTCAGCTGTTCATTTGAAATAACCGGCGGGAAAGCGCAGCACAGAACGGGAAAGCCGGCGGTGAAGTCTTTTCACTGCCGGCTTCCCCGCCCGGGTCCTTCGCTCCCCGCTCCTTGGTGCTGTGCTCCCCGCCTGGACCTAACTTACGATCAGGATGGGAGGTGGCGAGGGGAGCGGAGGATCGGGGTGGGAGGCTGCGGAGAAGCAGTATGGGGCTGTGTGATTGTTTAAAAGCCGGCGGCTTTTTACCGCCCGCCGGCTTTTAAACAATCAGGAGAATTCTCCCACGCTGGGATGGCATTCTGATGACAGGCTGGATCGCAGCTGAGCGCTGGCATCCAGCTTGTCATCCTTCAGAGACACTGCAGAGTGCAGGCATTATGGGAACTTCCGATTCCGGTATTCGATATTGTAAAAGTATCGGAATTAAATATCGGAATTCCGACACCGGAAATATCGGCCGATACCCGATATTTCAGTATCGGAATGCTCAACACTACTCATTGGGCGAATCGCTCTGGAACAGAAATCGGAACACTCACTGATATTTGCCCTATCTGAAAGTCTGATAAACGCCGGAAAAATGACTAAGTCCAACAAAAAATTTTTTTCAACTTTTTTCAATTTTACCCCCGTGGGATATATATTCTACCCACACACATTTGGAACTCTCCTGGGGTACCCTCACACATATTATTCCCTCATTTAGTGGATATTTTCACAAAAAAGTGAAATTTTAAAAAATCCAGAAAATTGGCTGAAAACGACTAAATCTCAAGGACTCATTGGGCGAATCGCTCTGGAACTGAAATCGGAACGTTCACTGATATTTCCCCTATCTGAAAGTCTGATAAACGTCGGAAAAATGACTAAGTCCAAGAAAAATTTTTTTCCGACTTTTTTCAATTTTACCCCCGTGGGATATATATTCTACCCACACACATTTGGAACTCTCCTGGGGTACCCTCACACATATTATTCCCTCATTTAGTGGATATTTTCACAAAAAAGTGAAATTTTCAAAAATCCAAAATATTGGCTGAAAACGACTAAATATCAAGGACTCATTGGGCGAATCGCTCTGGAACTGAAATCGGAACGCTCACTGATATTTGCCCTATCTGAAAGTCTGATAAACGCCAGAAAAATGACTAAGTCCAAAAAAAAATTTTTTTCAACTTTTTTCAATTTTACCCCCGTGAGATATATATTCTACCCACACACATTTGGAACTCTCCTGGGGTACCCTCACACATATTATTCCCTCATTTAGTGGATATTTTCACAAAAAAGTGAAATTTCCAAAATTCCCGAAAAAATGGCTGAAAACGACTAAATATCACGGACTCATTGGACAAATCGCTCTGGAACCGAAATCGGAACGCTCACTGACATTTGCCCTATTTGAAAGTCTGATAAAGCCGGAAAAATGACTAAGTCCTAAAAAAAAAAATTTCAACTTTTTTCAATTTTACCCCCGTGGGATATATATTCTACCCACACACATTTGGAACTCTAGTGGGGTACCCTCACACATATTATTCCCTTATTTAGTGGATATTTTCACAAAAAAGTGAAATTTTCAAAAATCCAGAAAATTGGCTGAAAACGACTAAATATCAAGGACACATTGGACGAATCGCTCTGGAACTGAAATCGGAACGTTCACTGACATTTCCCCTATCTGAAAGTCTGATAAACGCCGGAAAAATGACTAAGTCCCAGAAAAAAAATTTTCCAACTTTTTTCAATTTTACCCACGTGGGATATATATTCTACCCACACACATTTGGAACTCTCCTGGGGTACCCTCACACATATTATTCCCTCATTTAGTGGATATTTTCACAAAAAAACGAACTTTTCAAAAATCCAGAAAATTGGCTGAAAGCAACTAAATATCAAGGACTCAATGGGTGAATAGCTCTGGAACTGAAATCGGAACGCTCACTGATATTTGCCCTATCTGAAAGTCTGATAAACGCCAGAAAAATGACTAAGTCCAAAAAAAAATTTTTTTCAACTTTTTTCAATTTTACCCCCGTGAGATATATATTCTACCCACACACATTTGGAACTCTCCTGGGGTACCCTCACACATATTATTCCCTCATTTAGTGGATATTTTCACAAAAAAGTGAAATTTTCAAAAATCCAAAATATTGGCTGAAAACGACTAAATATCAAGGACTCATTGGGCGAATCGCTCTGGAACTGAAATCGGAATGCTCACTGATATTTGCCCTATCTGAAAGTCTGATAAACGCCAGAAAAATGACTAAGTCCAAAAAAAAATTTTTTTCAACTTTTTTCAATTTTACCCCCGTGAGATATATATTCTACCCACACACATTTGGAACTCTCCTGGGGTACCCTCACACATATTATTCCCTCATTTAGTGGATATTTTCACAAAAAAACGAACTTTTCAAAAATCCAGAAAATTGGCTGAAAGCAACTAAATATCAAGGACTCAATGGGTGAATAGCTCTGGAACTGAAATCGGAACGCTCACTGATATTTGCCCTATCTGAAAGTCTGATAAACGACGGAAAAACGACTAAGTCCAAAAAAAAAATCTTTTCAACTTTTTTCAATTTTACACCCGTGGGATATATATTCTACCCACACACATTTGGAACTCTCCTGGGGTACCCTCACACATATTATTCCCTCATTTAGTGGATATTTTCACAAAAAAGTGAACTTTTCAAAAATCCAGAAAATTGGCTGAAAACGACTAAATATCAAGGACTCATTGGGCAAATCGCTCTGGAACTGAAATCGGAACGCTCACTGACATTTCCCCTATCTGAAAGTCTGATAAACGCAGGAAAAATGACTAAGTCCAAAAAAAAATTTTTTTCAACTTTTTTCAATTTTACCCCAGTGGGATATATATTCTACCCACACACATTTGGAACTCTCCTGGGGTACCCTCACACATATTACTCCCTCATTTAGTGGATATTTTCACAAAAAAGTGAAATTTTCAAAAATCCAAAATATTGGCTGAAAACAACTAAATATCAAGGACTCATTGGGCGAATCGCTCTGGAACTGAAATCGGAACGCTCACTGATATTTGCCCTATCTGAAAGGCTGATAACGCCGGAAAAATGACTAAGGCCTAAAAAAAAAATTTTAAAACATTTTTCAATTTTACCCCCATGGTATATATATTTTACCCACACACATTTGGAACTCTCCTGGGGTACCCTCACACATATTATTCCCTCATTTAGTGGATATTTTCACAAAAAAGTGAAATTTTCAAAAATCCAGAAAATTGGCTGAAAACGACTAAATATCATGGACGCATTGGGCGAATCGCTCTGGAATTGAAATCGGAATGCTCACTGATATTTGCCCTATCTGAAGGTCTGATAAACGCAGGAAGAATGACTAAGTCCAAAAAAAAATTTTTTTCAACTTTTTTTAATTTCACACCCGTGGGATATATATTCTACCCAAACACATTTGGAACTCTTCTGGGGTATCCTCACACATATTATTCCCTCATTTAGTGGATATTTTCACAAAAAAAGTGAAATTTTCAAAAATCCAGAAAATTGGCTGAAAACGACGAAATATCAAGGACTCATTTGGCGAATCGCTCTGGAACTGCATTCGAAACCCTCACTGACATTTCCCCTATCTGATATTCTGATAAATGCCGGAAAAATGACTAAGTCCAAAAAAAAAATTTTTTAAACTTTTTTCAATTTTACCCCCGTGAGATATATATTCTACCCAAACACATTTGGAACTCTTCTGGGGTACCCTCACTCATATTATTCCCTCATTTAGTGGATATTTTCACAAAAAAGTGAAATTTTCAAAAATCCAGAAAATTGGCTGAAAACGACTAAATATCAAGGACTCATTGGGCGAATCGCTCTGGAACTGAAATCGGAACGCTCACTGACATTTTTGCCCTATCTGAAAGTCTGATAAACGCCTTAAAAATGACTAAGTCCAAGAAAAAATTTTTTTCAACTTTTTTCAATTTTACCCCCGTGGGATATATATTCTACCTACACACTTTTGGAACTCTCCTGGGGTACCCTCACACATATTATTCCCTCATTTAAAGGATAATTTCACAAAAAAGTGAAATTTTCAAAAATCCAGAAAATTGGCTGAAAACGACTAAATATCAAGGACTCATTGGGCGAATCGCTCTGGAACTGAAATCGGAATGCTCACTGACATTTCCCATATCTGAAAGTCTGATAAACGCCGGAAAAATGACTAAGCCCCAAAAAAAATTTATTTCCATCTTTTTTCAATTTTACCCCAGTGGGATATATATTCTACTTACACACATTTGGAACTCTCCTGGGGTACCCTCACACATATTATTCCCTCATTTAGTGCATATTTTCACAAAAAAGTGACATTTTCAAAAATTCAGAAAATTGGCTGAAAACGATGAAATATCAAGGACTCACTGGGCGAATCGCTTTGGAACTGAAATCAGAACGTTCACTGACATTTCCCCTATCTGAAAGTCTGATAAACGCCGGAAAAATGACTAAGTCCAAGAAAAAAAATTTTCCAACTTTTTTCAATTTTACCCCTGTGGGATATATATTCTACCCACACACATTTGGAACTCTCCTGCGGTACCCTCACACATATTATTCCCTCATTTAGTGGATATTTTCACAAAAAAGTGAAATTTTCAAAAATCCAGAAAATTGGCTGAAAACGACTAAACATCAAGGACTCATTGGGCAAATCGCTCTGGAACTGAAATCGGAACGCTCACTGACATTTGCCCTATCTGAAAGTCTGATAAACAACGGAAAAATGAGTAAGTCCAAAAAAAAATTTTTTTCAACTTTTTTCAATTTTACCCCCGTGAGATATATATTCTACCCACACACATTTGGAACTCTCCTGGGGTACCCTCACACATATTATTCCCTCATTTAGTGGATATTTTCACAAAAAAGTGAAATTTTCAAAAATCCAAAATATTGGCTGAAAACAACTAAATATCAAGGACTCATTGGGCGAATCGCTCTGGAACTGAAATCGGAACGCTCACTGATATTTGCCCTATCTGAAAGTCTGATAAACGCCGGAAAAATGACTAAGTCCAAAAAAAAATTTTTTTCAACTTTTTTCAATTTTACCCCCGTGGGATATATATTCTACCCACATACATTTGAAACTCTCCTGGGGTACCCTCACACATATTATTCCCTCATTTAGTGGATATTTTCACAAAAAAGTGAAATTTCCAAAATTCCCGAAAAAATGGCTGAAAACGACTAAATATCACGGACTCATTGGACAAATCGCTCTGGAACCGAAATCGGAACGCTCACTGACATTTGCCCTATTTGAAAGTCTGATAAAGCCGGAAAAATGACTAAGTCCTAAAAAAAAAAATTTCAACTTTTTTCAATTTTACCCCCGTGGGATAAATATTCTACCCACACACATTTGGAACTCTAGTGGGGTACCCTCACACATATTATTCCCTCATTTAGTGGATATTTTCACAAAAAAGTGAAATTTTCAAAAATCCAGAAAATTGGCTGAAAACGACTAAATATCAAGGACACATTGGACGAATCGCTCTGGAACTGAAATCGGAACGTTCACTGACATTTCCCCTATCTGAAAGTCTGATAAACGACGGAAAAACGACTAAGTCCAAAAAAAAAATCTTTTCAACTTTTTTCAATTTTACACCCGTGGGATATATATTCTACCCACACACATTTGGAACTCTCCTGGGGTACCCTCACACATATTATTCCCTCATTTAGTGGATATTTTCACAAAAAAGTGAAATTTTCAAAAATCCAAAATATTGGCTGAAAACAACTAAATATCAAGGACTCATTGGGCGAATCGCTCTGGAACTGAAATCGGAACGCTCACTGATATTTGCCCTATCTGAAAGGCTGATAACGCCGGAAAAATGACTAAGGCCTAAAAAAAAAATTTTAAAACATTTTTCAATTTTACCCCCATGGTATATATATTTTACCCACACACATTTGGAACTCTCCTGGGGTACCCTCACACATATTATTCCCTCATTTAGTGGATATTTTCACAAAAAAGTGAAATTTTCAAAAATCCAGAAAATTGGCTGAAAACGACTAAATATCATGGACGCATTGGGCGAATCGCTCTGGAATTGAAATCGGAATGCTCACTGATATTTGCCCTATCTGAAAGTCTGATAAACGCAGGAAAAATGACTAAGTCCAAAAAAAAATTTTTTTCAACTTTTTTTAATTTCACCCCCGTGGGATATATATTCTACCCAAACACATTTGGAACTCTTCTGGGGTATCCTCACACATATTATTCCCTCATTTAGTGGATATTTTCACAAAAAAAGTGAAATTTTCAAAAATCCAGAAAATTGGCTGAAAACGACGAAATATCAAGGACTCATTTGGCGAATCGCTCTGGAACTGCATTCGAAACCCTCACTGACATTTCCCCTATCTGATATTCTGATAAATGCCGGAAAAATGACTAAGTCCAAAAAAAAAATTTTTTAAACTTTTTTCAATTTTACCCCCGTGAGATATATATTCTACCCAAACACATTTGGAACTCTTCTGGGGTACCCTCACTCATATTATTCCCTCATTTAGTGGATATTTTCACAAAAAAGTGAAATTTTCAAAAATCCAGAAAATTGGCTGAAAACGACTAAATATCAAGGACTCATTGGGCGAATCGCTCTGGAACTGAAATCGGAACGCTCACTGACATTTTTGCCCTATCTGAAAGTCTGATAAACGCCTTAAAAATGACTAAGGCCAAGAAAATTTTTTTTTCAACTTTTTTCAATTTTACCCCCGTGGGATATATATTCTACCTACACACTTTTGGAACTCTCCTGGGGTACCCTCACACATATTATTCCCTCATTTAAAGGATAATTTCACAAAAAAGTGAAATTTTCAAAAATCCAGAAAATTGGCTGAAAACGACTAAATATCAAGGACTCATTGGGCGAATCGCTCTGGAACTGAAATCGGAATGCTCACTGACATTTCCCATATCTGAAAGTCTGATAAACGCCGGAAAAATGACTAAGCCCCAAAAAAAATTTTTTCCATCTTTTTTCAATTTTACCCCAGTGGGATATATATTCTACTTACACACATTTGGAACTCTCCTGGGGTACCCTCACACATATTATTCCCTCATTTAGTGCATATTTTCACAAAAAAGTGACATTTTCAAAAATTCAGAAAATTGGCTGAAAACGATGAAATATCAAGGACTCACTGGGCGAATCGCTTTGGAACTGAAATCAGAACGTTCACTGACATTTCCCCTATCTGAAAGTCTGATAAACGCCGGAAAAATGACTAAGTCCAAGAAAAAAAATTTTCCAACTTTTTTCAATTTTACCCCTGTGGGATATATATTCTACCCACACACATTTGAAACTCTCCTGCGGTACCCTCACACATATTATTCCCTCATTTAGTGGATATTTTCACAAAAAAGTGAAATTTTCAAAAATCCAGAAAATTGGCTGAAAACGACTAAACATCAAGGACTCATTGGGCAAATCGCTCTGGAACTGAAATCGGAACGCTCACTGACATTTGCCCTATCTGAAAGTCTGATAAACAACGGAAAAATGAGTAAGTCCAAAAAAAAATTTTTTTACAACTATTTTCAATTTTACCCCCGTGGGATATATATTCTACCCACACACATTTGGAAATCTCCTGGGGTACCCTCACACATATTATTCCCTCATTTAGTGGATATTTTCACAAAAAAAGTGATATTTTCAAAAATCCAGAAAATTGGCTGAAAACGACTAAATATCAAGGACTCATTGGGCAAATCGCTCTGGAACTGAAATCGGAACGCTCACTGACATTTGCCCTATCTGAAAGTCTGATAAACGACGGAAAAATGAGTAAGTCCAAAAAAAAATTTTTTTACAACTATTTTCAATTTTACCCCCGTGGGATATATATTCTACCCACACACATTTGGAAATCTCCTGGGGTACCCTCACACATATTATTCCCTCATTTAGTGGATATTTTCACAAAAAAAGTGATATTTTCAAAAATCCAGAAAATTGGCTGAAAACGACTAAATATCAAGGACTCATTGGGCAAATCGCTCTGGAACTGAAATCGGAACGCTCACTGACATTTGCCCTATCTGAAAGTCTGATAAACGACGGAAAAATGACTAGTCCAAAAAAAAATTGTTTTCAACTTTTTTCAATTTTACCCCCGTGGGATATATATTCTAACCACACACATTTGGAACTCTCCTGGGGTTCCCTCACACATATTATTCCCTCATTTAGTGGATATTTTCACAAAAAAGTGAAATGTTCAAAAATCCAGAAAATTGGCTGAAAACGATTAAATATCAAGGACTCATTGGGCGAATCGCTCTGGAACTGGTAGTGTTGAGCGTTACCTTCCGATATCAGGAAATATCGTATCGGATTGGATCGGACCGATACCCAAAAAGTATCGGATATCGCCGATTCCGATACCGGAAACCAATGCAATTCAATGGGACACAAATATCGGAATGAAAATAAACCCTTTCTTTCCTTGTAGGTTAATTCTACATGAAGCAAAACAACTAAGAATAATGTAGAATGTATTACGCGAAAAGCCGGCAATTCATCAGCGGCATACACCGGTACCCGACAATTTACAACAGAAAGAATAGAGCTTCACACATAGATTAGATAGATAGAAACATGTCAGTCACATATATATGAAGTACAGTGACAGTGTTGCTTACTGTACTTGTCATTTAGTGTAAAGGATTTATTTAAAAAAATAATAGTGTTTTCATGCACTGTCTCTTTAAAAAAGCCGGCCGGCAATTCAGCAGTGGTACCCGACAATTTATAACAGACAGAATAGAGCTTCACACATAGATTAGATAGATAGAAACATGTCATTCACATATATATGAAGTACAGTGATAGTGTTGGTTACTGTACTTGTCATTTAGTGTAAAGGATTTATTTAAAAAAATAATAGTGTTTTCATGCACCGTCTCTTTAAAAAAGCCGGCCGGCAATTCAGCATCTGTACCCGACAATTTAGAATAGAAGGAATAGAGAATCACACATAGATTAGATAGATAGAAACATGTCAGTCACATATATATGAAGTACAGTGACAGTGTTGCTTACTGTACTTGTCATTTAGTGTAAAGGATTTATTTAAAAAAATAATAGTGTTTTCATGCACCGTCTCTTTAAAAAAGCCGGCCGGCAATTCAGCAGCGGTACCCGACAATTTATAACAGACAGAATAGAGCTTCACACATAGATTAGATAGATAGAAACATGTCAGTCACATATATATGAAGTACAGTGACAGTGTTGCTTAATGTACTTGTCATTTAGTATAAAGGATTTATTTAAAAAAATAATAGTGTTTTCATGCTCCGTCTCTTTAAAAAAGCCGACCGGCAATTCAGCATCTGTACCCGACAATTTAGAATAGAAGGAATAGAGAATCACACATAGATTAGATAGATAGAAACATGTCAGTCACATATATATGAAGTACAGTGACAGTGTTGATTACTGTACATGTAATTTAGTGTTAAAATAAAGGATTTATTTAAAAAAAAATTGGCGTGGGGTTCCCCTTAATTTTAGGCTCTAGCGGAGGTTAAGCAGACAGCTGGGGCAGATGTTTGAAGCCTGGGAAGGGGGTAATACCCACGGAGCTTCCCAGGCTACTAATATCGGTCCCCAGCTGAATACCTAGCCTTTACTAGCTATTAAAATGGGGGACCCCTAAAAAAAAATGACGTGGGGTCCCCCCTAATTTAATAGCTAGCAAAGGCTAGGCAGACAGCTGGGGGCTGATATTAATAGCCCAGGAAGGTTACCATGAATATTGACCCCCTCCCAGGCTATAAACACCAGCCGTCAGCCGCCCCAGAAATGGCGCATCCATAGGATGCGCCATTTCTGGGACTTAGCCTCGCTCTTCCCACTGCCCTGTAGCGGTGGCAGTGGGGTAATAGGGTTGGGGTTGATGTCAGCTTATAATGCCAGCTGACATCAAGCCCAGGTTAGTAATGGAGAGGCGTCTATAAGACACCCCCAATACTAACCCCATAGTGAAAGTTAAAAAAAAACCACAAACACCCAGAATAAAGTCCTTTAATTGAAATAAACACACAATTCTTTATTGTTCTAAATTAAACCATACTTACCATCACGTCCATTCCAGCTGAAGCCAACGATCTCCTGCAATAAAAGAAAAATAATAAAGCAACCTCATCCTTACCTTTCCATGGTTCCCAGGACAGCTTCACCTCTGCTACATCGAGATGACAGGCTGGACCGCAGCAGAACGCTGCTATCCAGCCTGTCATCCCGCAGACACTGAGAAGCGCAGGCATGCTTGCGCTCCCCAATGTCTCGCTGTGACGGCATAAAGATGAGCCGAGGTCATGTCCAATGAACTCGGCTCACCTCATGCACGTCACTGACAGCGTGGGAAAATTCTCCTGCACTCAGCGCTTCAGCGTGAGAATTTTCCCACGCTGTCAGTGACGTACATGAGGTGAGTTCATGTCCAATGATCTCAGCTCACCTCATGTACGTCACTGACAGCGTGAGAGAATTCTCACACTGAAGCGCTGAGTGCAGGAGAATTTTCCCACGCTGTCAGTGACGTGCATGAGGTGAGCTGAGTTCATTGGACATGACCTCGGCTCATCTTTATGCCGTCACAGTGAGACATTGGGGAGCGCAAGCATGCCTGCGCTTCTCAGTGTCTGCGGGATGACAGGCTGGATGGCAGCGTTCTGCTGCGGTCCAGCCTGTCATCTCGATGTAGCAGAGCTGGAGCTGTCCTGGGAACCATCGAAAGGTAAGGATGAGGTTGCTTTATTATTTTTCTTTTATTGCAGGAGATCGTTGGCTTCAGCTGGAATGGGCGTGATATAAGTATGGTTTAATTTAGAACAATAAAGAATTGTGTGTTTATTTCAATTAAAGGACTTTATTCTGGGTGTTGTGTTTTTTTTAAATACTTTACTATAAATTCATGGTGGTCATGTCTAATATTGGCGTGACCCCATGAATTTCGGGCTTAGGGCCAGCTGATAATGCCAAGCTGGCCTTAACCCCTTTATTACCCAGTGAGCCACCCCACCAGGGCCCTGGATGAGTTGGGTACAGCGCCAGAAGATGGCGCTTCTATGAACGCGCCATTTTCCGGGGCGGCTGCGGACTGCAATTTGCAGCGGGTGGAGCCCAGAAAGCTTGGGCCTCCCTGCGCTGCGGATTCCAGCCCCCAGCTGCCTAGTTGTACCTGGCTGGACACAAAAATAGGGCGAAGCCCCACGTATTTTTTTTTTAAATTATTTCATGAAATTCATGAAATAATTAAGAAAAAAAGGGCTTCCCTATATTGTTGTGTCCAACCAGGTACAAATAGGCAGCTGGTGGTTGGGGGCAGCCCGTTCCTGCCTGCTGTACCTGGCTGGACACAAATATAGTGCGAAGCCCCACGTCAATTTTTTTTTAATTATTTCATGAAATAATTTTTTTAAAAAAGGGCTTCCCTATATTGTTGTGTCCGGCCAGGTACAAATAGGCAGCTGGTGGTTGGGGGCAGCCCGTTCCTGCCTGCTGTACCTGGCTGGACACAAATGTAGGGCGAAGCCCCACATCATTTTTTTTTAATTATTTCATGAATTTCCTGAAATAATTAAAAAAAAAATTGACGTGGGGCTTCGCACTATATTTGTGTCCAGCCAGGTACAGCAGGCAGGAACGGGCTGCCCCCAACCACCAGCTGCCTATTTGTACCTGGCCGGACACAACAATATAGGGAAGCCCTTTTTTTCTTTATTATTTCATGAATTTCATGAAATAATTAAAAAAAAAAAATACGTGGGGCTTCTCCCTATTTTTGTGTCCAGCCAGGTACAACTAGGCAGCTGGAGGATGGAATCTGCAGTGCAGGGAAGCCCAAGCTTTCTGCCCCCCCCTCCCCCCCGCCGCTGCAAATTGCAGTCCGCAGCCACCCCGAAAAATGGCGCGTTCATAAAAGCTGGATGCTGTACCTGGCTGGCATACAAAAATATGGCAAAGCCCACGTCAAAATTTTTGGGAAAAATTAATTAAAAAATAAATAATAATTTAGGGACTGCATCTTTATTAACTCCTCAAATGTCATTTAGTGTTAAAATAAAGGATTTATTTTAAAAAAATTTGACGTGGGATCCCCCATAATTTTAGTCTCTAGCGGAGGTTAAGCAGACGGCTGGGCAGATGTTTGAAGCCTGGGAAGGGGGTAATACCCACGGAGCTTCCCAGACTACTAATATGAGCCCCCAGCTGAATACCTAGCCTTTACTAGCTATTAAAATGGGGGACCCCCCAAAAAATGACGTGGGGTACCCCCTATTTTAATAGCTAGCAAAGGCTAGGCAGACAGCTGGGGGCTGACATTAATAGCCCAGGAAGGGTGCCATGAATATTGGCCCCCTCCCAGGCTAGAAACACCAGCCGTCAGCCACCCCAGAAATGGCGCATCCATAGGATGCCCCAACTCTGGCACTTAGCCTCGCTCTTCCACGCTGCCCTGGTGCGGTGGCAGGGGGTAATAGTGCTGGGGTTCATGTCAGCGCCAGCTGCCATGAAGCCCAGGTTAGTAATGATGGGCGTCTATAAGACACCCCCATTACTAACCTACAAAGTGTTAAAAAGAAAAAACACACACTACACCCAGAAAAAAATAATTTATTTGAAATAAAACACACAATTTTATTTAATTCTTAGTTTACTAAAAAAAAATAGTTACCTGTCCACGTTCCTGCGCTGATCTCTCATGCACAGCTGTCACATCTGGAGATGGTGACAGCTGTGCATGGCTGCTGTAAGCTCACACTGCCGGGAACACGTCCGCTCCCGGCAGCGGGAGCCACTGACTGAGGTCACCGGAGTGCATTCAGTCAGCGCAGCTCTGGAGACCTCCTTTACGGCTGTGCTGTACCGTGGGAATTTCTCACGGTACAGCAGGGCCGTAAAGGAGCTAACCGGAGCAGCGCTGCCTGAACTCCGGCGAACCCGCTTATGGAATGACTGAGCTGCTTTACGGCCCCGTCATTCTAGCAGCGGCAGCGGTTCAGAGCGGTCACATTCTATGTGGCTGCTCTAAACTGGAGATCATCGTGGGACACTCGTGGACTACTACGGAGGGGTAAGGATAAGGTTGTGGTTTCTTTTTTTATATTTTATTACAGGAGATCGATGGCTCCGGGGAATTAGGTGTCTAGGTGAGTATAGGTGTACTTTTTTATTTTTTACTTTATTTTAGGTGGCGATCGGCGGGGACAGGTAATGTATGAACTAATTTATTGTAGGTAACCACTGGCCACCAATGACATGTATTTAAAATTTATTGGGGACACAGTAGGGCAATTTAAATAGCAGGATCAGGCTGATGGGAACTACTGCTCCCATCGAGCTGATCCTGCTGGCACGAGTGGACGGGGGACAGACATAGGCCGATGGGAGTAGTAGTGTCACATCGGCCTAAGTCTGTCTGCACGCACACACCCGCAGACATCGCACAGACACCGCACACACTCGCAGACATCGCACAGACACCGCACACACCCGCAGACATCGCACAGACACCGCACACACCCTCAGACATCACACAGACACCGCACAGACACCGTGCACACTCGCGCACACCCCCGCAGACATCGCACACACTCGCACACATCGCACAGACACCCGCACACATCAATCATGACGGGCTTATGGTCTGGGAGGTGAGGCTGACCTGTGCGGCCGTGGGAAAGTTCATGTGAGTTCATGCAGTCAAGCATGAACTCACATGAACCCTCCGAGGGCACCGCGGCAACTTCAAATGAACAGCTGATCGGCATCACCTGATACCTCAGCTGTTCATTTGAAATAACCGGCGGGAAAGCGCAGCACAGAACGGGAAAGCCGGCGGTGAAGTCTTTTCACTGCCGGCTTCCCCGCCCGGGTCCTTCGCTCCCCGCTCCTTGGTGCTGTGCTCCCCGCCCGGACCTAACTTACGATCAGGATGGGAGGTGGCGAGGGGAGCGGAGGATCGGGGTGGGAGGCTGCGGGGAAGCGGTATGGGGCTGTGTGATTGTTTAAAAGCCGGCGGCTTTTTAACGCCCGCCGGCTTTTAAACAATCAGGAGAATTCTCCCACGCTGGGATGGCATTCTGATGACAGGCTGGATCGCAGCTGAGCGCTGCCATCCAGCTTGTCATCCTTCAGAGACACTGCAGAGTGCAGGCATTATGGGAACTTCCGATTCCGGTATTCGATATTGTAAAAGTATCGGAATTAAATATCGGAATTCCGACACCGCGAATATCGGCCGATACCCGATATTTCAGTATCGGAATGCTCAACACTACTCATTGGGCGAATCGCTCTGTAACTGAATTCGAAACCCTCACTGACATTTCCCCTATCTGAAAGTCTGATAAATGCCGGAAAAATGACTAAGTACAAGAAAAAAATTTTTTCAACTTTTTTCAATTTTACCCCCGTGGGATATATATTCTACTCACATACATTTGGAACTCTCCTGGGGTACCCTCACACATATTATTCCCTCATTTAGTGGATATTTTCACAAAAAAGTGAAATTTTCAAAAATCCAGAAAATTGGCTGAAAACGACGAAATATGAATGACTCATTGGGCGAACCGCTCTGGAACTCAAATCAGAACGTTCACTGACATTTCCCCTATCTGAAAGTCTGATAAACGCCTTAAAAATGACTAAGTCCAAGAAAAATTTTTTTTCAACTTTTTTCAATTTTACCCCCGTGGGATATATATTCTACCCACACACATTTGGAACTCTCCTGGGGTACCCTCACACATATTATTCCCTTATTTAGTGGATATTTTCACAAAAAAGTGAAATTTTCAAAAATCCAAAATATTGGCTGTAAACGACAAAATATCAAGGACTCATTGGGCGAATCGCTCTGGAACTGAAATCGGAACGCTCACTGATATTTGCCCTATCTGAAAGTCTGATAATGCTGGAAAAATGACTAAGTCCTAAAAAAAAAATGTTTCAAGTTTTTTCAATTTTACCCCCTTGGGATATATATTCTACCCACACACATTTGGAACTCTTCTGGGGTACCCTCACACATATTATTCCCTCATTTAGTAGATATTTTCAGAAAAAAGTGAAATTTTCAAAAATCCAGAAAATTGGCTGAAAACGACTAAATATCAAGGACACATTGGGCGAATCACTCTGGAACTGAAATCGGAACGTTCACTGACATTTCCCCTATCTGAAAGTCTGATAAACGCCGGAAAAATGACTAAGTCCCAGAAAAAAATTTTTCAACTTTTTTCAATTTTACCCCCGTGGGATATATATTCTACCCACACACATTTGGAACTCTCCTGGGGTACCCTCACACATATTATTCCCTCATTTAGTGGATATTTTCACAAAAAAACGAACTTTTCAAAAATCCAGAAAATTGGCTGAAAGCAACTAAATATCAAGGACTCAATGGGTGAATAGCTCTGGAACTGAAATCGGAACGCTCACTGATATTTGCCCTATCTGAAAGTCTGATAAACGACGGAAAAACGACTAAGTCCAAAAAAAAATCTTTTCAACTTTTTTCAATTTTACCCCCGTGGGATATATATTCTACCCACACACATTTGGAACTCTCCTGGGGTACCCTCACACATATTATTCCCTCATTTAGTGGATATTTTCACAAAAAAGTGAACTTTTCAAAAATCCAGAAAATTGGCTGAAAACGACTAAATATCAAGGACTCATTGGGCAAATCGCTCTGGAACTGAAATCGGAACGCTCACTGACATTTGCCCTATCTGAAAGTCTGATAAACGCAGGAAAAATGACTAAGTCCAAAAAAAATTTTTTTTCAATTTTACCCCAGTGGGATATATATTCTACCCACACACATTTGGAACTCTACTGGGGTACCCTCACACATATTATTCCCTCATTTAGTGGATATTTTCACAAAAAAGTGAAATTTTCAAAAATCCAAAATATTGGCTGAAAACGACTAAATATCAAGGACTCATTGGGCGAATCGCTCTGGAACTGAAATCGGAACGCTCACTGATATTTGCCCTATCTGAAAGGCTGATAACGCCGGAAAAATGACTAAGGCCAAAAAAAAAAATTTTTCAACATTTTTCAATTTTACCCCCATGGTATATATATTCTACCCACACACATTTGGAACTCTCCTGGGGTACCCTCACACATATTATTCCCTCATTTAGTGGATATTTTCACAAAAAACCGAACTTTTCAAAAATCCAGAAAATTGGCTGAAAGCAACTAAATATCAAGGACTCAATGGGCAAATCGCTCTGGAACTGAAATCGGAACGCTCACTGACATTTTCCCTATCTGAAAGTCTGATAAACGCAGGAAAAATGACTAAGTCCAAAAAAAAATTTTTTTCAACTTTTTTCAATTTTACCCCAGTGGGATATATATTCTACCCACACACATTTAGAACTCTCCTGGGGTACCCTCACACATATTATTCCCTCATTTAGTGGATATTTTCACAAAAAAGTGAAATTTTCAAAAATCCAGAAAATTGGCTGAAAACGACTAAATATCAAGGACTCATTGGGCGAATCGCTCTGGAACTGAAATCGGAACGCTCACTGACATTTGCCCTATCTGAAAGTCTGATAAACGCCGGAAAAATGACTAAGTCCAAGAAAATTTTTTTTTCAACTTTTTCAATTTTACCCCCGTGGGATATATATTCTACCCACACACATTTGGAACTCTCCTGGGGTACCCTCACACATATTATTCCCTCATTTAGTGGATATTTTCACAAAAAAGTGAAATTTTCAAAAATTCAGAAAATTGCCTGATAACGACGAAATATCAAGGACTGATCCGGCGAATCGCTCTGGAACGTTAATCGGAATGCTCACTGACATTTGCCCTATCTGAAAGTCTGATAAACGCCGGAAAAATGACTAAGTACAAAAAAAAATTTTTTCAACTTTTTTCAATTTTATCCCCATGGGATATATATTCTACCCACACACATTTGGAACTCTCCTGGGGTACCCTCACACACATTATTCCCTCATTTAGTGGATATTTTCACAAAAAAGTGAAATTTTCAAAAATCCAAAATATTGGCTGAAAACGACGAAATATCAAGGACTCATTGGGCGAATCGCTCTGGAACTGAAATCGGAGCGCTCACTGACATTTGCCCTATCTGAAAGTCTGATAAACGCCGGAAAAATGACTAAGTCCCCCAAAAAAATTGTTTCAACTTTTTTCAATTTTACCCCCGTGGGATATATATTCTACCCACACACATTTGGAACTCTCCTGGGGTACCCTCACACATATTATTTCATTTAGTGGATATTTTCACAAAAAAGAGAAATTTTCAAAAATCCAGAAAATTGGCTGAGAACGACTAAATATCAAGGACTCATTGGGCGAATCGCTCTGGAACTGAAATCGGAACGCTCACTGACATTTGCCCTATCTGAAAGTCTGATAAACGCTGGAAAAATGACTAAGTCCAAGAAAAAAAATTTTTCAACGTTTTTCAATTTTACCCCCGTGGGATATATATTCTGCCCACACACATTTGGAACTCTCCTGGGGTACTCTCACACATATTATTCCCTCATTTAGTGGATATTTTCACAAAAAAGTGAAATTTTCAAAAATCCAGAAAATTGGCTGAAAACGACTAAACATCAAGGACTCATTGGGCGAATCGCTCTGGAACTGAAATCGGAACGCTCACTGACATTTGCCCTATCTGAAAGTCTGATAAACGCCGGAAAAATGACTAAGTCCAAAAAATAAAAATTTTCAACTTTTTCCAATTTTACCCCCGTGGGATCTATATTTAGTGGATATTTTCACAAAAAAGTGAAATTTTCAAAAATCCAGAAAATTGGCTGAAAACGACTAAATATCAAGGACTCATTGGGCGAATCGCTCTGGAACTGAAATCGGAACGCTCACTGACATTTGCCCTATCTGAAAGTCTGATAAACGCCGGAAAAATGACTAAGTCCAAGAAAATTTTTTTTTCAACTTTTTCAATTTTACCCCCGTGGGATATATATTCTACCCACACACATTTGGAACTCTCCTGGGGTACCCTCACACATATTATTCCCTCATTTAGTGGATATTTTCACAAAAAAGTGAAATTTTCAAAAATCGAAAACATTGGCTGAAAACGACTAAATATCAAGGACTCATTGGGCGAATCGCTCTGGAACTGAAATCGGAACGCTCACTGACATTTGCCCTATCTGAAAGTCTGATAAACGCCGGAAAAATGACTAAGTCCAAAAAAAAAAAATTTTCAACTTTTTCCAATTTTACCCCCGTGGGATATATATTCTACCCACACACATTTGGAACTCTCCTGGGGTACCCTCACACATATTATTCCCTCATTTAGTGGATATTTTCACAAAAAAAGTGAAATTTTCAAAAATTCTGAAAATTGCCTGAAAACGACGAAATATCAAGGACTCATCGGGCGAATCGCTCTGGAACTGAAATCGGAACGCTCACTGACATTTGCCCTATCTGAAAGTCTGATAAACGCCGGAAAAATGACTAAGTCCAAAAAAAAAATTTTTTCAACTTTTTTCAATTTTTCCCCAGTGGGATATATATTATACCCACACACATTTGGAACTCTCCTGGGGTACCCTCACACATATTATTCCCTCATTTAGTGGATATTTTCACAAAAAAGTGAAATTTTTAAAAATCCAAAATATTGGCTGAAAACGACTAAATATCAAGGACTCATTGGGCGAATCGCTCTGGAACTGAAATCGGAACGCTCACTGACATTTGCCCTATATGAAAATTTAATAAACTCCGGAAAAATGACTAAGTCCAAAAAAAAAATAATTTTCAACTTTTTCCAATTTTACCCCCATGGGATATATATTCTGCCCACACACATTTGGAACTCTCCTGGTGTTCCCTCACACATATTATTTCCTCATTTATTGGATATTTTCACAAAAAAGTAAAATTTTCAAAAATCCAGAAAATTGGTTGAAAACGACTAAATATCAAGGACTCATTGGGCGAATCGCTCTGGAACTGAAATCGGAATGCTCACTGACATTTGCCCTATCTGAAAGTCTGATAAACGCCGGAAAAATGACTAAGTCCCCCAAAAAAATTGTTTCAACTTTTTTCAATTTTACCCCCGTGGGATACATATTCTACCCACACACATTTGGAACTCTCCTGGGGTACCCTCACACATATTATTTCATTTAGTGGATATTTTCACAAAAAAGAGAAATTTTCAAAAATCCAGAAAATTGGCTGAGAACGACTAAATATCAAGGACTCATTGGGCGAATCGCTCTGGAACTGAAATCGGAACGCTCACTGACATTTGCCCTATCTGAAAGTCTGATAAACGCCGGAAAAATGACTAAGTCCAAAAAATAAAAATTTTCAACTTTTTCCAATTTTACCCCCGTGGGATATATATTTAGTGGATATTTTCACAAAAAAGTGAAATTTTCAAAAATCCAGAAAATTGGCTGAAAACGACTAAATATCAAGGACTCATTGGGCGAATCGCTCTGGAACTGAAATCGGAACGCTCACTAACATTTGCCCTATCTGAAAGTCTGATAAACGCCGGAAAAATGACTAAGTCCAAGAAAATTTTTTTTTCAACTTTTTCAATTTTACCCCCGTGGGATATATATTCTACCCACACACATTTGGAACTCTCCTGGGGTACCCTCACACATATTATTCCCTCATTTCGTGTATATTTTCACAAAAAAGTGAAATTTTCAAAAATTCAGAAAATTGCCTGATAACGACGAAATATCAAGGACTGATCCGGCGAATCGCTCTGGAACGGAAATCGGAATGCTCACTGACATTTGCCCTATCTGAAAGTCTGATAAACGCCGTAAAAATGACTACGTCCAAAAAAAAATTTTTTTAACTTTTTTCAATTTTACCCCCGTGGGATATATATTCTACCCACACACATTTGGAACTCTCCTGGGGTACCCTCACACATATTATTCCCTCATTTAGTGGATATTTTCACAAAAAAGTGAAATTTTCAAAAATCCAAAATATTGGCTGAAAACGACGAAATATCAAGGACTCATTGGGCGAATCGCTCTGGAACTGAAATCGGAACGCTCACTGACATTTCCCCTATCTGAAAGTCTGATAAACGCCGGAAAAATGACTAAGTCCCCAAAAAAATGTTTTCAACTTTTTTCAATTTTACCCCCGTGGGATATATATTCTATCCACACATTTTTGGAACTCTCCTGGGGTACCCTCACACATATTATTCCCTCATTTAGTGGATATTTTCACAAAAAAGTGAAATTTTCAAAAATCGAAAACATTGGCTGAAAATGACTAAATATCAAGGACTCATTGGGCGATTCACTCAGGAACTGAAATCGGAACGCTCACTGACATTTCCGCTATCTGAAAGTCTGATAAACGCCGGAAAAATGACTAAGTACAAAAAAAATAATTTTTCAACTTTTTTCAATTTTACCACAGTGGGATATATATTCTACCCACACACATTTGGAACTCTCCTGGGGTACCCTCACACATATTATTACCTCATTTAGTGGATATTTTCACAAAAAAGTGACATTTTCAAAAATCAAAAACATTGGCTGAAAATGACTAAATATCAAGGACTCATTGGGCGATTCACTCAGGAACTGAAATCGGAACGCTCACTGACATTTCCGCTATCTGAAAGTCTGATAAACGCCGGAAAAATGACTAAGTCCAAAAAAAATAATTTTTCAACGTTTTTCAATTTTACCCCCGTGGGATATATATTCTACCCACACACATTTGGAACTCTCCTGGGGTACCCTCACACATATTATTCCCTCATTTAGTGGATATTTTCACAAAAAAGTGAAATTTTCAAAAATCGAAAACATTGGCTGAAAAGACTAAATATCAAGGACTCATTGGGCGATGCGCTCTGGAACTGAAATCGGAATGCTCACTGACATTTGCCCTATCTGAAAGTCTGATAAACGCCGGAAAAATGACTAAGTCCAAAAAAAATAATTTTTAAACTTTTTTCACTTTTACCCCCGTGGGATATATATTCTACCCACACACATTTGGAACTCTCCTGGGGTACTCTCACACATATTATTCCCTCATTTAGTGGATATTTTCACAAAAAAGTGAAATTTTCAAAAATCCAGAAAATTGGCTGAAAACGACTAAATATCAAGGACTCATTGGGCGAATCGCTCTGGAACTGAAATCGGAACGCTCACTGACATTTGCCTATGTAAAAGTCTGATAAACGCCGGAAAAATGACTAAGTCCAAGAAAAAATTTTTTTAAACTTTTTCAATTTTACCCCCGTGGGATATATATTCTACCCACACACATTTGGAACTCTCCTGGGGAACCCTCACACATATTATTCGCTCATTTAGTGGATATTTTCACAAAAAAGTGAAATTTTCAAAAATCCAAAATATTGGTTGAAAACGACTAAATATCAAGGAATCATTGGGTGAATCGCTCTGGAACTGAAATCGGAACGCTCACTGACATTTCCCCTATCTGAAAGTCTGATAAACGCCGGAAAAATGACTAAGTCCAAAAAAAAAAATTTTTTCAACTTTTTTCAGTTTTACCCCAGTGGGATGTATATTCTACCCACATACATTTGGAACTCTCCTGGGGTACCCTCACACATATTATTCCCTCAATTAGTGGATATTTTCACAAAAAAGTGAAATTTTCAAAAATCCAAAATATTGGTTGAAAACGACTAAATATCAAGGAATCATTGGGTGAATCGCTCTGGAACTGAAATCGGAACGCTCACTGACATTTGCCCTATCTGAAAGTCTGATAGACGCCGGAAAAATGACTAAGTCCCAAAAAATAATTTTTTCAACTTTTTTCACTTTTAACCCCGTGGGATATAGATTCTACCCACACACATTTGGAACTCTCCTGGGGTACCCTCACACATATTATTCCCTCATTTAGTGGATATTTTCACAAAAAAGTGAAATTTTCAAAAATCCAAAATATTCGCTGAAAACGACTAAATATCAAGGACTCATTGGGCGAATCGCTCTGGAACTGAAATCGGAATGCTCACTGACATTTCCCCTATCTGAAAGTCTGATGAACGCTGGAAAAATTACTAAGTCCCCCAAAAAAAGTTTTTCAACTTTTTTCAATTTTACCCCCGTGGGATACATATTCTACCCACACAGATTTGGAACTCTCCTGGGATACTCTCACACATATTATTCCCTCATTTAGTGGATATTTTCACAAAAAAGTGAAATTTTCAAAAATCTAAAACATTGGCTGAAAACGACTAAATATCAAGGACTCATTGGGCGAATCGCTCTGGAACTGAAATCGGAACACTCTCTGACATTTGCCCTATCTGAAAGTCTGATAAACGCCGGAAAAATAACTAAGTCCAAAAAAATATTTTTTAAACTTTTTTCAATTTTACCCCCGTGGGATATATATTCTACCCACACACATTTGGAACTCTCCTGGGGTACCATCACACATATTATTCCCTCATTTAGTGGATATTTTCACAAAAAAGTGAAATTTTCAAAAATCCAGAAAATTGGCTGAAAACGACTAAATATCAAGGAATCATTGGGCGAATTGCTCTGGAACTGAAATCGGAATGCTCCCTGACATTTCCCTTATCTGAAAGTCTGATAAACGCCGGAAAAATGACTAAGTCCAAAAAAAAAATGTTTTCAACTTTTTTCAATTTTAACCCTGTGGGATATATATTCTACCCACACACATTTGGAACTCTCCTGGGGTACCCTCACACATATTATTCCCTCATTTAGTGGATATTTTCACAAAAATTGAAATTTTCAAAAATCCAGAAAATTGGCTGAAAACTACTAAATATCAAGGACTCATAGGGCAAATCACTCTGGAACTGAAATCGGAATGCTCACTGACATTTCCCCTATCTGAAAGTCTGATAAATACCGGAAAAATGACTAAGTCCAAAAAAAAAAATGTTTCCACTTTTTTCATTTTTACCCCCGTGGGATATATGTTCTACCCACACACATTTGGTACTCTCCTGGGGTACCCTCACACATATTATTCCCTCATTTAGTGGATATTTTTACAAAAAAGTGAAATTTTCAAAAATCCAGAAAATTGGCTGAAAACGACTAAATATCAAGGACTCATTGGGCGAATAGCTCTGGAACTGAAATCGGTACACTCTCTGACATTTGCCCTATCTGAAAGTCTGATAAACGCCGGAAAAATAACTAAGTCCAAAAAAAAAATGTTTTCAACTTTTTTCAATTTTAACCCTGTGGGATATATATTCTACCCACACACATTTGGAACTCTCCTGGGGTACCCTCACACATATTATTCCCTCATTTAGTGGATATTTTCACAAAAAAGTGAAATTTTCAAAAATCCAGAAAATTGGCTGAAAACGACTAAATATCAAGGACTCATTGGGCGAATCGCTCTGGAACTGAAATCGGAATGCTCACTGACATTTCCCCTATCTGAAAGTCTGATAAACGCCGGAAAAATGACTAAGTCCAAAAAAAAAAATTTTTCCACTTTTTTCAATTTTACCCCCGTGGGATATATATTCTACCCACACACATTTGGAACTCTCCTGGGGTACCCTCACACATATTATTCCCTCATTTAGTGGATATTTTCACAAGAAAGTGAAATTTTTAAAAATCCAGAAAATTGGCTGAAAACTACTAAATATCAAGGACTCATTGGGCGAATCGCTCTGGAACTGAAATCGGAACACTCACTGACGTTTGCCATATCTGAAAGTCTGATAAATGCCGGAAAAATAACTAAGTCCAAAAAAATTTTTTTTTCAACTTTTTTAAATTTTCCCCCCGTGGGACATGTCTTCTACCCACACATATTTGGAACTCTCCTGGGGTACCCTCACACATATTATTCCCTCATTTAGTGGATATTTTCACAAAAAAGTGAAATTTTCAAAAATCCAGAAAATTGGCTGAAAACGACTAAATATCAAGGAATCATTGGGCGAATTGCTCTGGAACTGAAATCGGAATGCTCCCTGACATTTCCCTTATCTGAAAGTCTGATAAACGCCGGAAAAATGACTAAGTCCAAAAAAAAAATGTTTTCAACTTTTTTCAATTTTAACCCTGTGGGATATATATTCTACCCACACACATTTGGAACTCTCCTGGGGTACCCTCACACATATTATTCCCTCATTTAGTGGATATTTTCACAAAAATTGAAATTTTCAAAAATCCAGAAAATTGGCTGAAAACTACTAAATATCAAGGACTCATAGGGCAAATCACTCTGGAACTGAAATCGGAATGCTCACTGACATTTCCCCTATCTGAAAGTCTGATAAATACCGGAAAAATGACTAAGTCCAAAAAAAAAAATGTTTCCACTTTTTTCATTTTTACCCCCGTGGGATATATGTTCTACCCACACACATTTGGTACTCTCCTGGGGTACCCTCACACATATTATTCCCTCATTTAGTGGATATTTTTACAAAAAAGTGAAATTTTCAAAAATCCAGAAAATTGGCTGAAAACGACTAAATATCAAGGACTCATTGGGCGAATAGCTCTGGAACTGAAATCGGTACACTCTCTGACATTTGCCCTATCTGAAAGTCTGATAAACGCCGGAAAAATAACTAAGTCCAAAAAAAAAATGTTTTCAACTTTTTTCAATTTTAACCCTGTGGGATATATATTCTACCCACACACATTTGGAACTCTCCTGGGGTACCCTCACACATATTATTCCCTCATTTAGTGGATATTTTCACAAGAAAGTGAAATTTTTAAAAATCCAGAAAATTGGCTGAAAACTACTAAATATCAAGGACTCATTGGGCGAATCGCTCTGGAACTGAAATCGGAACACTCACTGACGTTTGCCATATCTGAAAGTCTGATAAATGCCGGAAAAATAACTAAGTCCAAAAAAATTTTTTTTTCAACTTTTTTAAATTTTCCCCCCGTGGGACATGTCTTCTACCCACACATATTTGGAACTCTCCTGGGGTACCCTCACACATATTATTCCCTCATTTAGTGGATATTTTCACAAGAAAGTGAAATTTTCAAAAATCCAGAAAATTGGCTGAAAACGACTAAATATCAAGGACTCATTGGGCGAATCGCTCTGGAACTGAAATCGGAACACTCACTGACATTTGCCCAATCTGAAAGTCTGATAAACGCCGGAAAAATAATTAAGTCCAAAAAAAAAATGTTTTCAACTTTTTTCAATTTTAACCCTGTGGGATATATATTCTACCCACACACATTTGGAACTCTCCTGGGGTACCCTCACACATATTATTCCCTCATTTAGTGGATATTTTCACAAAAAAGTGAAATTTTCAAAAATCCAGAAAATTGGCTGAAAACGACTAAATATCAAGGACTCATTGGGCGAATCGCTCTGGAACTGAAATCGGAATGCTCACTGACATTTCCCCTATCTGAAAGTCTGATAAACGCCGGAAAAAAGACTAAGTCCAAAAAAAAAAATTTTTCCACTTTTTTCAATTTTACCCCCGTGGGATATATATTCTACCCACACACATTTGGAACTCTCCTGGGGTACCCTCACACATATTATTCCCTCATTTAGTGGATATTTTCACAAAAAAGTGAAATTTTCAAAAATCAAGAAAATTGGCTGAAAACGACTAAATATCAAGGACTCATTGGGCGAATCGCTCTGGAACTGAAATCGGAACGCTCACTGACATTTCCCCTATCTGAAAGTCTGATAAACGCCGGAAAAATGACTAAGTCCAAAAAAAAAAAATTTCCACTTTTTTCAATTTTATCCCCGTGGGATATATATTCTACCCACACACATTTGGAACTCTCCTGGGGTACCCTCACACATATTATTCCCTCATTTAGTGGATATTTTCACAAAAAAGTGAAATTTTCAAAAATCAAGAAAATTGGCTGAAAACGACTAAATATCAAGGACTCATTGGGCGAATTGCTCTGGAACTGAAATTGGAATGCTCCCTGACATTTCCCTTATCTGAAAGTCTGATAAACGCCGGAAAAATGACTAAGTCCAAAAAAAAAATGTTTTCAACTTTTTTCAATTTTAACCCTGTGGGATATATATTCTATCCACACACATTTGGAACTCTCCTGGGGTACCCTCACACATATTATTCCCTCATTTAGTGGATATTTTCACAAAAAACTGAAATTTTCAAAAATCCAGAAAATTGGCTGAAAACGACTAAATATCAAGGACTCATTGGGCGAATCGCTCTGGAACTGAAATCGGAACACTCTCTGACATTTGCCCTATTTGAAAGTCTGATAAACGCCGGAAAAATAACTAACTCCAAAAAAAAAAATTTTTCAACTTTTTTCAATTTTTCCCCCTTGGGATATACATTCTACCCACACACATTTGGAACTCTCCTGGGGTACCCTCACACATATTATTCCCTCATTTAGTGAATATTTTCACAAAAAAGTGAAATTTTCAAAAATCCAGAAAATTGGCTGAAAACGACTAAATATCAAGGACTCATTGGGCGAATCGCTCTGGAACTGAAGTCGGAACACTCACTGACATATTCCCTATCTGAAAGTCTGATAAACGCCGGAAAAATGACTAAGTCCAAAAAAAAAATTTTTAAAACTTTTTTCAATTTTACCCCCGTGGGATATATATTCTACCCACTCACATTTGGAACTCTCCTGGGGTACCCTCACACATATTATTCCCTCATTTAGTGGATATTTTCACTAAAAAGTGAAATTTTCAAAAATCTAGAAAATAGGCTGAAAACGACTAAATATCAAGGACTCATTGGGCGAATCGCTCTGGAACTGAAATCGGAACACTCACTGACATTTCCCCTATCTGAAAGTCTGATAAACGCCGGAAAAATGACAGTCCAAAAAAAAATTTTTTTTAAACTTTTTTCAATTTTACCCCCGTGGGATATATATTCTACCCACACACATTTGGAACTCTCCTGGGGTACCCTCACACATATTATTCCCTCATTTAGCGGACATTTTCACAAAAAAGTGAAGTTTTCAAAAATCCAGAAAATTGGCTGAAAACGACTAAATATCAAGGACTCATTGGGCGAATCGCTCTGGAACTGAAATCGGAATGCTCACTGACATTTCCCCTATCAGAAAGTCTGATGAACGCTGGAAAAATGACTAAGTCCCCCCCCAAAAAATTTTCAACTTTTTTCAATTTTACCCCCGTGGGATATATATTCTACCCACACACATTTGGAACTCTCCTGGGGTACCCTCACACATATTATTCCCTCATTTAGTGGATATTTTCACTAAAAAGTGAAATTTTCAAAAATCTAGAAAATAGGCTGAAAACGACTAAATATCAAGGACTCATTGGGCGAATCGCTCTGGAACTGAAATCGGAACACTCACTGACATTTCCCCTATCAGAAAGTCTGATAAACGCTGGAAAAATGACTAAGTCCCCCCCCCAAAAATTTTTTTACTTTTTTCAATTTTACCCCCGTGGGATATATATTCTACCCACACACATTTGGAACTCTCCTGGGGTACCACCCTCACACATATTATTCGCTCATTTAGTGGATATTTTCACTAAAAAGTGAAATTTTCAAAAATCCAGAAAATTGGCTGAAAACGACTAAATATCAAGGACTCATTGGGCGAATCACTCTGGAACTGAAATCGGAACGCTCACTGACATTTCCCCTATCTGAAAGTCTGATAAACGCCGGAAAAATGACTAAGTCCAAAAAAAAATTTTTTTCCACTTTTTTCAATTTTACCCCCGTGGGAAATATATTCTACCCACACACATTGGGAACTCTCCTGGGGTACCCTCACACATATTATTCCCTCATTTAGTGGATATTTTCACAAAAAAGTGAAATTTTCAAAAATCCTGAAAATTGGCTGAAAACGACTAAATATCATGGACTCATTGGGCGAATCGCTCTGGAACTGAAATCGGCGCACTCACTGACATTTGCCTTATCTGAAAGTCTGATAAACGCCGGAAAAATAACTAAGTCGAAAAAAAATTTTTTTCAACTTTTTTCAATTTTACCCCCGTGGGAAATATATTCTACCCACACACATTTGGAACTCTCCTGGGGTACCCTCACACATATTATTCCCTCATTTAGTGGATATTTTCACAAAAAAGTGAAATTTTCAAAAATCCTGAAAATTGGCTGAAAACGACTAAATATCAAGGACTCATTGGGCGAATCGCTCTGGAACTGAAATCGGAACACTCACTGACATTTGCCTTATCTGAAAGTCTTATAAACGCCGGTAAAATAACTAAGTCCAAAGAAAATTTTTTTTTCAACGTTTTTCAATTTTACCCCCGTGGGAAATATAATCTACCCACACACATTTGGAACTCTCCTGGGGTACCCTCACACATATTATTCCCTCATTTAGTGGATATTTTCACAAAAAAGTGAAATTTTCAAAAATCCAGAAAATTGGCTGAAAACGACTAAATATCAAGGACTCATTGGGCGAATCGCTCTGGAGCTGAAATCGGAACACTCACTGACATTTGCCCTATCTGAAAGTCTGATAAACGCCAAAAAAATAAGTCCAAAAAAAATTTTTTTTCAACTTTTTTTCAATTTTACCTCCGTGGGAAATATATTCTACCCACACACATTTGGAACTCTCCTGGGGTACCCTCACACATATTATTCCCTCATTTAGTCGATATTTTCACAAAAAAGTGAAATTTTCAAAAATCCAGAAAATTGGATGAAAATGACTAAATATCAAGGACTCATTGGGCGAATCGCTCTGGAACTGAAATCGGAATGCTCACTGACATTTCCCCTATCAGAAAGTCTGCTAAACGCTGGAAAAATGACTAAGTCCAAAAAAAAAATATTTCAACTTTTTTCAATTTTACCCCCGTGGGATGTACATTCTACCCACACCCATTTGGAACTCTCCTTGGGTATCCTCACACATATTATTCCCTCATTTAGTGAATATATTCACAAAAAAGTGAAATTTTAAAAAATTAAGAAAATTCGCTGAAAACGACTAAATATCAAGGACTCATTGGGCGAATCGCTCTGGAACTGAAATCGGAATGCTCACTGACATTTCCCCTATCAGAAAGTCTGCTAAACGCTGGAAAAATGACTAAGTCCAAAAAAAAAATATTTCAACTTTTTTCAATTTTACCCCCGTGGGATAAACATTCTACCCACACCCATTTGGAACTCTCCTTGGGTATCCTCACACATATTATTCCCTCATTTAGTGAATATATTCACAAAAAAGTGAAATTTTAAAAAATTAAGAAAATTCGCTGAAAACGACTAAATATCAAGGACTCATTGGGCGAATCGCTCTGGAACTGAAATCGGAATGCTCACTGACATTTCGCCTATCTGAAAGTCTGATAAACGCCGGAAAAATGACTAATCCAATAAAAAAAAATTTCAACTTTTTTCAATATTACCCCCCGTGGGATATATATTCTACCCACACACATTTGGAACTCTCCTGGGGTACCCTCACACATATTATTCCCTCATTTAGTGGATATTTTCTCAAAAAAGTGAAATTTTCAAAAATCCTAAATTTTGGCTGAAAACGACTAAATATCAAGGACACATTGGGCGATTTGCTCTGGAACTGAAATCGGTAAGCTCACTGACATTTCCCCTGTCTGAAAGTCTGATAATCGCCAGAAAAATCACTAATCCAATAAAAACTATTTTTCAACTTTTTTCAATATTACCCCCCGTGGGATATATATTCTAGCCACACACATTTGGAACTCTCCTGGGGTACCCTCACACATATTGTTCCCTCATTTAGTGAATATTTTCACAAAAAAAGTGAAATTTTAAAAAATTCAGAAAATTCGCTGAAAATGGCTAGATATCAAGGACTCATCAGGCGAATCGCTCTGGAACTGAAATCGGAATGCTCACTGACATTTCCCCTATCTGAAAGTCTGATAAACGCCGGAAAACTGATTAATCCAATAAAAAAAAAATTTCAACTTTTTTCAATTTTACCCCCGTGGGATATATATTCTACTCACACACATTTGGAACTCTCCTGGGGTACCCTCATACATATTATTCCCTCATTTAGTGGATATTTTCACAAGAAGGTGAAATTTTCAAAAATACAGAAAATTGGCTGAAAACGACTAAATATAAAGGACTCATTGGGCGAATCGCTCTGGAACTGAAATCGGAATGCTCACTGACATTTTGTCTATCTGAAAGTCTAATAAACGCCGGAAAAATGACTAATCCAATAAAAAAAAAATT
Organism: Phyllobates terribilis; assembly: GCF_046119375.1. Taxonomy (NCBI): domain Eukaryota; kingdom Metazoa; phylum Chordata; class Amphibia; order Anura; family Dendrobatidae; genus Phyllobates; species Phyllobates terribilis. The sequence goes on along the minus strand of NW_027362773.1, from coordinate 73,370,106 downwards.
TCAACTTTTTTCAATATTACCCCCCGTGGGATATATCTTCTACCCACCCACATTTGGAACTCTCCTGGGGTATCCTCACACATATTATTCCCTCATTTAGTGGATATTTTCACAAAAAAAGTGAAATTTTCAAAAATCCAAAATATTGGCTGAAAACGACTAAATATAAAGGACTCATTGGGAGAATTGCTCTGGAACTCAAATCGAAATGCTCACTGACATTTCCCCTATATGAAAGTCTGATAAATGCCGGAAAAATGAAGAAGTCCAAAAAAAAATTTTTTAAAACTTTTTTCAATTTTACCCCCGTGGGATATATATTCTACCCACACACATTTAGAATTCTCCTGGGGTACCCTCACACATATTATTCCCTCATTTAGTGAATATTTTCACAAAAAAGTGAAATTTTTAAAAACCCAGAAAATTGGCTGAAAGCTACTAAATATCAAGGACTCATTGGGCGAATCGCTCTGGAACTGAAATCGGAACGCTCACTGACATTTCCCCTATCTGAAAGTCTGATAAACGCCGGAAAAATAGCTAAGTCCAAAAAAATTTTTTTTTCAATTTTACCCCCGAGGGATATATATTCTACCCACACACATTTGGAACACTCCTGGGGTACCCTCACACATATTATTCCCTCATTTAGCGGATATTTTCGCAAAAAAGTGAAATTTTCAAAAATCCAGAAAATTGGCTGAAAACTACTAAATATCAAGGACTCATTGGGAGAATCGCTCTGGAACTGAAATCGGAACGCTCACTAGCATTTCCCCTATCTGAAAGTCAGATAATCGCCGGAAAAATGTCTAATCCAATAAATAAAAATTTCAACTTCTTTCAATATTACCCCCCGTGGGATATATATTCTACCCACACACATTTGGAACTCTCCTGGGGTACCCTCACACATATTATTCCCTCATTTAGTGGATATTTTCTCAAAAAAGTGAAATTGTCAAAAATCCAAAATATTGGCTGAAAACGACTAAATATCAAGGACACATTGGGCGATTTGCTCTGGAACTGAAATCGGAACGCTCATTGACATTTCCCCTATCTGAAAGTCTGATAAACGACGGAAAAATGACTAAGTCCAAAAAAAAAAATTTTTCACATTTTTTCAAGTTTAACCCCGTGGGATATATATTCAATCCAGACACATTTGGTACTCTCCTGGGGTACCCTCACACATATTATTCCCTCATTTAGTGGATATTTTCACAAAAAAGTGACATTTTCAAAAATCCAGAAAATTGGCTGAAAACGAATCAATATAAAGGACTCATTGGGTGAATTGCTCTGGAACTGAAATCGGAATGCTCATGGACATTTCCCCTATCTGAAAGTCTGATAAACGCCGGAAAAATTACTAATCCAATAAAAAAAAAATTTCAACTTTTTTCAATATTACCCCCCGTGGGATATATATTCTACCCACACACATTTGGAACTCTCCTGGGGTACCCTCACACATATTATTCCCTCATTTAGTGGATATTTTCACAAAAAAAGTGAATTTTTCAAAAATCCAAAATATTGGCTGAAAACGACTAAATATAAAGGACTCATTGGGCGAATTGCTCTGGAACTCAAATCGGAATGCTCACTGACATTTCCCCTTTCTGAAAGACTGATAAACGCCGGAAAAATGACTAATCAAATAAAAAAAAAATTTCAACTTTTTTCAATATTACCCCCCGTGGGATATATATTCTACCCACACACATTTGGAACTCTCCTGGGGTACCCTCACACATATTATTCCCTCATTTAGTGAATATTTTCACAAAAAAGTGAAATTTTCAAAAACCCAGAAAATTGGCTGAAAGTGACTAAATATCAAGGACTCATTGGGCAAATCGCTCTGGAACTGAAATCGGAACGTTCACTGACATTTCCCCTATCTGAAAGTCTGATAAACGACGGAAAAATAACTAAGTCCAAAAAAAAAAATTTTTAATCTTTTTTTAATTTTACCCCCGTGGGATATATATTCTAACCACACACATTTGGAACTCTCCTGGGGTACCCTCACACATATTATTCCCTCATTTAGTGAATATTTTCAGAAAAAAGTGAAATTTTCAAAAATCCAGAAAATTGGCTGAAAACATCTAAATATCAAGGACTCATTGGGCGAATCGCTCTGGAACTGAAATCGGAACGCTCACTGGCACTTCCCCTATCTGAAAATCTGATAATCGCCGGAAAAATGACTAATCCAATAAAAAAAAATTTTCAACTTTTTTCAATTTTACCCCCGTGGGATATATATTCTACCCACACACATTTGGAACTCTCCTGGGGTACCCTCACACATATTATTCCTTCATTTAGTGAATATTTTCACAAAAAAGTGAAATTTTCAAAAATCCAGAAAATTGGCTGAAAACTACTAAATATCAAGGACTCATTGGGCTAATCGCTCTGGAACTGAAATCGGAATGCTCACTGGCATTTCCCCTATCTGAAAGTCTGATAATCGCCAGAAAAATAACTAAGTCCAAAAAAAATTTTTTTTCAACTTTTTTCAATTTTACCCCCGTGGGATATATATTCTACCCACACACATTTGGAACTCTACTGGGGTACCCTCACACATATTATACACTCATTTAGTGGATATTTTCACAAAAAAGTGAATTTTCAAAAATCCAGAAAATTGGCTGAAAACGCCTAAATATCAAGGACTCATTGGGCGAATCGCTCTGGAACTGAAATTGGAATGCTCACTGACATTTCCCCTATCTGAAAGTCTGATAAACGCCAGAAAAATAACTAAGTCCAAAAAATTTTTTTTTAAATTTTACCCCCGAGGGATATATATTCTACCCACACACATTTGGAACACTCCTGGGGTACCCTCACACATATTATTTCCTCATTTAGTGGATATTTTCGCAAAAAAGTGAAATTTTCAAAAATTCAGAAAACTGGCTGAAAATGACTAAATATAAAGGACTCATTGGGCGAATCGCTCTGGAACTGAAATCGGAATGCTCACTGACATTTCCCCTATCTGAAAGTCTGATAAACGACGAAAAAATGACTAAGTCCAAAAAAAAAAATTTTTTAAACTTTTTTCAATTTTAACCCCCGTGGGATATATATTCAATCCAGACACATTTGGTACTCTCCTGGGGTACCCTCACACATATTACTCTCTCATTTAGTGGATATTTTCACAAAAAAGTGAAATTTTCAAAAATCCAGAAAATTGGCTGAAAACGACTAAATATAAAGGACTCACTGGGCGAATCGCTCAGCAACTGAAATCGGAATGCTCACTGACATTTCCCCTATCTGAAAGTCTGATAAACGCCGGAAAAATCACTAATCCAATAAAAACAATTTTTCAACTTTTTTCAATATTACCCCCCGTGGGATATATATTCTACCCACACACATTTGGAACTCACCTGGGGTACCCTCACACATATTATTCCCTCATTTAGTGAATATTTTCACAAAAAAAGTGAAATTTTAAAAAATTCAGAAAATTCGCTGAAAACGACTAAATATCAAGGACTCATCAAGCGAATCGCTCTGGAACTGAAATTGGAATGCTCACTGACATTTCCCGTATCTGAAAGTCTGATAAACGCCGGAAAAATGACTAATCCAATAAAAAAAAATTTTAAACTTTTTTCAATTTTACCCCCGTGGGATATATATTCTACCCACTCACATTTGGAACTCTCCTGGGGTACCCTCACACATATTATTCCCTCATTTAGTGAATATTTTCACAAAAAAGTGAAATTTTAAAAAATCCAGAAAATTGGCTGAAAACTACTAAATATCAAGGACTCATTGGGCGAATCGCTTTGGAACTGAAATCGGAATGCTCACTGACATTTGCCCTATCTGAAAGTCTAATAAACGCCGGAAAAATGACTAATCCAATAAAAAAAAAAATGCAACTTTTTTCAATATTACCCCCCGTGGGAAATATATTCTACCCACACACATTTGGAACTCTCCTGGGGTACCCTCACACATATTATTCCCTCATTTAGTGAATATTTTCACAAAAAAAGTGAAATTTTAAAAAATTCAGAAAATTCGCTAAAAATGACTAAATATCAAGGACTCATCAGGCGAATCGCTCTGGAACTGAAATCGGAATGCTCACTGACATTTGCCCTATCTGAAAGTCTAATAAACGCCAGAAAAATGACTAATCCAATAAAAAAAAAATTTCAACTTTTTTCAATATTACCCCCCGTGGGATATATATTCTACCCACACACATTTGGAACTCTCCTGGGGTACCCTCACACATATTATTCCCTCATTTAGTGGATATTTTCACAAAAAGATGAAATTTTCAAAAATCCAGAAAATTGGCTGAAAACTACTAAATATCAAGGACTCATTGGGCGAATCGTTCTGGAACTGAAATCGGAATGCTCACTGACATTTGCCCTATCTGAAAGTCTAATAAACGCCGGAAAAATGACTAATACAATAAAAAAAAAATGCAACTTTTTTCAATATTACGCCCCGTGGGATATATATTCTACCCACACACATTTGGAACTCTCCTGGGGTACCCTCACACATATTATTCCCTCATTTAGTGAATATTTTCACAAAAAAAGTGAAATTTTAAAAAATTCAGAAAATTCGCTGAAAGCTACTAAATATCAAGTACTCATTGGGCGAATCGCTCTGGAACTGAAATCGGAACGCTCACTGGCATTTCACCTATCTGAAAGTCTGATAACCGCCGGAAAAATCACTAATCCAATAAAAACAACTTTTCAACTTTTTTCAATATTACCCCCCATGGGATATATATTCTACCCACACACATTTGGAACTCTCCTGGGGTACCCTCACACATATTATTCCCTCATTTAGTGAATATTTTCACAAAAAATGTGAAATTTTAAAAAATTCAGAAAATTCTCTGAAAACGACTAAATATCAAGGACTCATCAGGCGAATCGCTCTGGAACTGAAATCGGAATGCTCACTGACATTTCCCCTATCTGAAAGTCTGATAAACGCCGGAAGAATGACTAATCCAATAAAAAAAAATTTTCAACTTTTTTCAATTTTACCCCCGTGGGATATATATTCTACCCAAACACATTTGGAACTCTCCTGGGGTACCCTCACACATATTATTCCCTCATTTATTGAATATTTTCACAAAAAGTGAAATTTTAAAAAATCCAGAAAATTGGCTGAAAACTACTAAATTTCAAGGACTCATTGGGCGAATCGCTCTGGAACTGAAATCGGAATGCTCACTGACATTTCCCCTATCTGAAAGTCTAATAAACGCCGGAAAAATGACTAATCCAATAAAAAAAAAATTTCAACTTTTTTCAATATTACCCCCGTGGTATATATATTCTACCCACACACACTTGGAACTCTCCTGGGGTACCCTCACACATATTATTCCCTCATTTAGTGGATATTTTCACAAAAAAGTGAAATTTTCAAAAATCCAGAAAATTGGCTGAAAACTACTAAATATCAAGGACTCATTGGGCGAATCACTCTGGAACTGAAATCGGAACGCTCACTGGCATTTCCCCTATCTGAAAGTCTGATAATCGCCGGAAAAATAACTAAGTCCAAAAAAAAATTTTTTTAAACTTTTTTCAATTTTACCCCCGTGGGATATATATTCTACCCACACACATTTGGAACTCTACTGGGGTACCATCACACATATTATACCCTCATTTGGTGAATATTTTCGCAAAAAAGTGAAATTTTCAAAAATCCAGAAAATTGGCTGAAAACGACTAAATATCAAGGACTCCTTGGGCGAATCGCTCTGGAACTGAAATGGGAATGCTCACTGACATTTGCCCTATCTGAAAGTCTGATAATCGCCGGAAAAATGACTAAGTCCAAAAAAGAAAATTTTTCAACTTTTTTCAATTTTACCCCCGCGGGATATATATTCAATTCACACACATTTGGTACTCTCCTGGGGTACCCTCACACATATTATTCCCTCATTTAGTGGATATTTTCACAAAAAAGTGAAATTTTCAAAAATCCAGAAAATTGGCTGAAAACGACTAAATATCAAGTACTCATTGGGCGAATCGCTCAGGAACTGAAATCGGAATGCTCACTGACATTTCCCCTATCTGAAAGTCTGATAAATGCTGGAAAAATGACTAAGTCCAAAAACAAAATTTTTTTAACTTTTTTCAATTTTGCCCCCGTGGGATATATATTCAATCCACACACATTTGGAACTCTCCTGGGGTACCCTCACACATATTATTCCCTTATTTAGTGGATATTTTCACAAAATAGGGAAATTTACAAAAATTCAGAAAATTGGCTGAAAACGACTAAATATCAAGGACTCATCAGGCCAATCGCTCTGGAACTGAAATCATAATGCTCACTGACATTTCCCTATCTGAAAGTCTGATAAGCGCCGGAAAAATGACTAATCCAATAAAAACAATTTTTCAACTTTTTTCAATATTACCCCCCGTGGGATATATATTCTACCCACACACATTTGGAACTCTCCTGGGGTACCCTCACACATATTATTCCCTCATTTAGTGAATATTTTCACAAAAAAAGTGAAATTTTAAAAAATTCAGAAAATTCGCTGAAAACGACTAAATATCAAGGACTCATTGGGCGAATCGCTCTGGAACTGAAATCGGAACGCTCACTGACATTTCCCCTATCTGAAAGTCTGATAAAAGCAGGAAAAATGACTAAGTCCAAAAAAAAATTTTTTTCAACTTTTTTCAATTTTACCCCTGTGTGATATATATTCTACCCACACACATTTGGAACTCCCCTGGGGTACCCTCACACATATTATTCCCTCATTTAGTGGATATTTTCACAAAAAAGGGAAATTTTCAAAAATCCAGAAAATTGTCTGAAAACGACTAAATATAAACGACTCACTGGGCGAATCGCTCAGCAACTGAAATCGGAATGCTCACTGACATTTCCCCTATCTGAAAGTCTGATGAACGCCGGAAAAACGACTAATCCAATAAAAACTATTTTTCAACTTTTTTCAATTTTACCCCTGTGGGATATATATTCTACCCACACACATTTGGAACTCTCCTGGGGTACCCTCACACATATTATTCCCTCATTTAGTGGATATTTTCACAAAATAGGGAAATTTACAAAAATCCAGAAAATTGGCTGAAAACGACTAAATATCAAGGACTCATTGGGCGAATCGCTCTGGAACTGAAATCGGAATGCTCACTGACATTTCCCCTATCTGAAAGGCTGATAATCGCCGGAAAAATGACTAAGTCCAAAAAAAATTTTTTTTCAACTTTTTTCAATTTTACCCCAGTGGGATATATATTCCATCCACACACATTTGGAACTCTCCTGGGGTACGCTCACACATATTATTCCCTCATTTAGTGGATATTTTCACAAAAAAGTGAAATTTTCAAAAATCCAAAATATTGGCTGAAAACGACTAAATATCAAGGACTCATTGGGCGAATCGCTCTGGAACTGAAATCGGAATGCTCATTGACATTTCCCCTATCTGAAAGTCTGATAAACGCCGGAAAATAACTAAGGCTATGTGCCCACGTTGCCTTTATGAAGCAGAAAATTTCTGCTTCATTTCTGCAAGTCCTCTCCCGGAAAAACGCATGCGGAATTCCGCATGCGTTTATCGCGCATTTTTCGCGCGTTTATCACGCGTTTTCCACATGCGGAATTGCCTTGCATTTTTTATGCATTGGACAAAGGCAATTCTGCATGCGGAAACGCAAAATTAAATGACATGCTGCAGATTTTTGAACGCAGCATAAACTCTGGGGAAAAATCCGCAGCATGGGCATTGACATTGCGGAATGCCATTGGGGACCATGGGGTGCGGATATACATGCGTTTTTCAAGCGTTTACGCTGCGGAAATTCCGCAGCATATACGCTTGAAAAATGCTACGTGGGCACACAGCCTAAGTCCAAAAAAAAATGTTTTCAACTTTTTCAATTTTACTCCCGTGGGATATATATTCAACCCACACACATTTGGAACTCTCCTGGGGTACCCTCACACATATTATTCCCTCATTTAGTGGATATTTTCACAAAAAAGTGAAATTTTCAAAAATCCAGGAAATTGGCTGAAAACGACTAAATTTAAAGGACTCATTGGGCGAATCGCTCTGGAACTGAAATCGGAATGCTCACTGACATTTCCCCTATCTGAAAGTCTGATAATCGCCGGAAAAATGACTAAGTCCAAAAAAAATTTTTTTTCAACTTTTTTCAATTTTACCCCCGTGGGATATATATTCTACCCACACACATTTGGAACTCTCATGGGGTACCCTCACACATATTATTCCCTCATTTAGTGGATATTTTCACAAAAAAGGGAAATTTTCAAAAATCCAGAAAATTGGCTGAAAACGACTAAATATCGAGGACTCATTGGGCGAATCACTCTGGAACTGAAATCGGAATGCTCACTGACGTTTCCCCTACCTGAAAGTCTGACAAATGCCGGAAAAATGACTAATCCAATAAAAAGAATTTTGCAACTTTTTTCAATATTACCCCCCGTGGGATATACAGTTATATGAAAAAGTTTGGGCACCCCTATTAATCTTAAGCTTAATGTTTTATAAAAATTGGTGTTTTTGCAACAGCTATTTCAGTTTGATATATGTAATTACTGTTGGACACAGTAATGTTTCTGCCTTGAAATGAGGTTTATTGTACTAACAGAAAATGTGCAATCTGCATTCAAACAAAATTTGACAGGTGCATAAGTATGGGCACCCTTATCATTTTCTTGTTTTAAATACTCCTACCTACTTTTTACTGACTTACTAAAGCACTTTTTTTGGTTTTGTAACCTCATTGAGCTTTGAACTTCATAGCCAGGTGTATGCAATCATGAGAAAAGCTACTTAAAGTGGCCACTTGCAAGTTGTTCTTCTGTTTGAATCTCCACTGAAGAGTGGCATCATGGGCTCCTCAAAACAACTGCCAAATGATCTGAAAACAAAGATTATTCAACATAGTTGTTCAGGGGAAGGATACAAAAAGCTGTCTCAGAGATTTAACCTGTCAGTTTTCACTGTGAGGAACATAGTAAGGAAATGGAAGAACACAGGGACAGTTCTTGTTAAGGCCAGAAGTGGCAGGCCAAGAAAAACATCAGAAAGGCAGAGAAGAAGAATGGTGAGATCAGTTAAGGACAATCCTCAGACCACCTCCAGAGAGCTGCAGCATCAACTTGCTGCAGATGGTGTCACTGTGCATGGGTCAACTATACAACGCACTTTGCACAAGGAGAAGCTGTATGGGAGAGTGATGCGAAAGAAGCCGTTTCTGCAAGCACGCCACAAACAGAGTCGGCTGAGGTATGCAAAAGCACATTTGGAGAAGCCAATTTCTTTTTGGAAGAAGGTCCTGTGGACTGATGAAACCAAGATTGAGTTGTTTGGTCATACAAAAAGGCGTCATGCATGGCGTCAAAAAAACACAGCATTCCAAGAAAAACACTTGCTACCCACAGTAAAATTTGGTGGAGGTTCCATCATGCTTTGGAGCTGTGTGGCCAATGCCGGCATCGGGAATCTTGTTAAAGTTGAGGGACGCATGGATTCCACTCAGTATCAGCAGATTCTTGACAATAATGTTCAAGAATCAGTGATAAAGTTGAAGTTGCGCAGGGGATGGATCTTTCAGCAAGACAATGATCCAAAACACCGCTCCAAATCTACTCAGGCATTCATGCAGAGGAACAATTACAATGTTCTGGAATGGCCATCGCAGTCCCCAGACCTGAATATCATTGAACATATGTGGGATCATTTGAAGAGGGCTGTCCATGCTCGGCGACCATCAAACTTAACAGAACTGGAATTGTTTTGTAAAGAGGAATGGTCAAAAATACCTTCATCCAGGATCCAGGAAGCTACAGGAAGTGACTAGAGGCTGTTATTTTTGCAAAAGGAGGATCTACTAAATATTAATGTCACTTTTCTGGTGAGGTGCCCATACTTATGCACCTGTCAAATTTTGTTTGAATGCAGATTGCACATTTTCTGTTAGTACAATAAACCTCATTTCAAGGCAGAAACATTACTGTGTCCAACAGTTATTACATATATCAAATTGAAATAGCTGTTGCAAAAACACCAATTTTTATAAAACATTAAGCTTAAGATTAATAGGGGTGCCCAAACTTTTTCATATAACTGTATATTCTATCCACACACATTTGGAACTCTCCTGGGGTACCCTCACACATATTATTCCCTCATTTAGTGAATATTTTCACAAAAAAGTGAAATTTTAAAAAATTCTGAAAATTCCCTGAAAACGACTAAATATCAAGGACTGATCAGGCGACTCGCTCTGGAACTGAAATCGGAATGCTCACTGACATTTCCCCTATCTGAAAGTCTGAGAAACGCCGGAAAGATGACTAATTCAATAAAAAAAAAAAGTCACCTTTCTTCAATTTTACCCCCGTGGGATATATATTCAACCCACACACATTTGGAACTCTCCTGGGGTACCCTCACACATATTATTCCCTCATTTAGTGGATATTTTCACAAAAAAGTGAAATTTTCAAAAATCCAAAATATTGGCTGAAAACGACTAAATATCTAGGACTCATTGGGTGATTCGCTCTGGAACTGAAATTGAAACGCTCACTGACATTTCCCCTATCTGAAAGTCTGATAAACGCCGGAAAAATGACTAATCCAATAAAAAAAAAATTTCAACTTTTTTCAATTTTACCCCCGTGGGATATATATTCTACCCACACACATTTGGAACTCTCCTGGGGTACCCTCACACATATTATTCCCTCATTTAGTGAATATTTTCACAAAAAAGTGAAATTTTAAAAAATTCTGAAAATTGGCTGAAAACGACTAAATATCAAGGACTCATCAGGCGAATCGCTCTGGAACTTAAATCGGAATGCTCACTGACATTTCCCCTATGTGAAAGTCTGATAAACGCCGGAAAAATGACTAAGTCCAAAAAAAATTTTTTTTCAACCTTTTTCAATTTTACCCCCGTGGGATATATATTCTACCCACACACATTTGGAACTCTCCTGGGGTACCCTCACACATATTATACCCTCAATTAGTGGATATTTTCACAAAAAAGTGAAATTTTCAAAAATCCAGAAAATTGGCTGAAAACGACTAAATATCAAGGACTCATTGGGCGAATCGCTCTGGAACTGAAATCGGAATGCTCACTGACATTTCCCCTATCTGAAAGTCTGATAATCGCCGGAAAAATGACTAAGTCCAAAAAAAATTTTTTTTCAACTTTTTTCAATTTTACCCCCGTGGGATATATATTCCATCCACACACATTTGGAACTCTCCTGGGGTACGCTCACACATATTATTCCCTCATTTAGTGGATATTTTCACAAAAAAGTGAAATTTTCAAAAATCCAAAATATTGGCTGAAAACGACTAAATATCTAGGACTCATTTGGTGATTCGCTCTGGAACTGAAATCGAAACGCTCACTGACAGTTCCCCTATCTGAAAGTCTGATAAACGCCGGAAAAATGACTAATCCAATAAAAACAATTTTTCAACTTTTTTCAATATTACCCCCGTGGGATACATATTCTACCCACACACATTTGGAACTCTCCTGGGGTACCCTCACACATATTATTCCCTCATTTAGTGAATATTTTCACAAAAAAGTGAAATTTTCAAAAATCCAGAAAATTGGCTGAAAACGACTAAATATCAAGGACTCATTGGGCGAATCGCTCTGGAACTGAAATCGGAATGCTCATTGACATTTCCCCTATCTGAAAGTCTGATAATCGCCGGAAAAATGACTAATCCAATAAAAAGAATTTTTCAACTTTTTTCAATATTACCCCCCGTGGGATATATATTCTATCCACACACATTTGGAACTCTCCTGGGGTACCCTCACACATATTATACCCTCAATTAGTGGATATTTTCACAAAAAGTGAAATTTTCAAAAATCCAGAAAATTGGCTGAAAACGACTAAATATCAAGGACTCATTGGGCGAATCGCTCTGGAACTGAAATCGGAATGCTCACTGACATTTCCCCTATCTGAAAGTCTGATAATCGCCGGAAAAATGACTAAGTCCAAAAAAAATTTTTTTTCAACTTTTTTCAATTTTACCCCCGTGGGATATATATTCCATCCACACACATTTGGAACTCTCCTGGGGTACGCTCACACATATTATTCCCTCATTTAGTGGATATTTTCACAAAAAAGTGAAATTTTCAAAAATCCAAAATATTGGCTGAAAACGACTAAATATCTAGGACTCATTTGGTGATTCGCTCTGGAACTGAAATCGAAACGCTCACTGACAGTTCCCCTATCTGAAAGTCTGATAAACGCCGGAAAAATGACTAATCCAATAAAAACAATTTTTCAACTTTTTTCAATATTACCCCCGTGGGATACATATTCTACCCACACACATTTGGAACTCTCCTGGGGTACCCTCACACATATTATTCCCTCATTTAGTGAATATTTTCACAAAAAAGTGAAATTTTCAAAAATCCAGAAAATTGGCTGAAAACGACTAAATATCAAGGACTCATTGGGCGAATCGCTCTGGAACTGAAATCGGAATGCTCATTGACATTTCCCCTATCTGAAAGTCTGATAAACGCCGGAAAATAACTAAGGCTATGTGCCCACGTTGCATTTATGAAGCAGAAAATTTCTGCTTCATTTCTGCAAGTCCTCTCCCGGAAAAACGCATGCGGAATTCCGCACGCATTTATCGCGCATTTTTCACGCTTTTATCACGCGTTTTCCACATGCGGAATTGCCTTGCATTTTTTATGCATTGGACAAAGGCAATTCTGCATGCGGAAACGCAAAATTAAATGACATGCTGCAGATTTTTGAACGCAGCATAAACTCTGGGGAAAAATCCGCAGCATGGGCATTGACATTGCGGAATGCCATTGGGGACCATGGGGTGCGGATATACATGCGTTTTTCAAGCGTATATGCTGCGGAAATTCCGCAGCATATACGCTTGAAAAATGCTACGTGGGCACACAGCCTAAGTCCAAAAAAAAATGTTTTCAACTTTTTCAATTTTACTCCCGTGGGATATATATTCAACCCACACACATTTGGAACTCTCCTGGGGTACCCTCACACATATTATTCCCTCATTTAGTGGATATTTTCACAAAAAAGTGAAATTTTCAAAAATCCAGAAAATTGGCTGAAAACGACTAAATTTAAAGGACTCATTGGGCGAATCGCTCTGGAACTGAAATCGGAATGCTCACTGACATTTCCCCTATCTGAAAGTCTGATAATCGCCGGAAAAATGACTAATCCAATAAAAAGAATTTTTCAACTTTTTTCAATATTACCCCCCGTGGGATATATATTCTATCCACACACATTTGGAACTCTCCTGGGGTACCCTCACACATATTATTCCCTCATTTAGTGAATATTTTCACAAAAAAGTGAAATTTTAAAAAATTCAGAAAATTCCCTGAAAACGACTAAATATCAAGGACTCATCAGGCGACTCGCTCTGGAACTGAAATCGGAATGCTCACTGACATTTCCCCTATCTGAAAGTCTGAGAAACGCCGGAAAGATGACTAATTCAATAAAAAAAAAAAGTCACCGTTCTTCAATTTTACCCCCGTGGGATATATATTCAACCCACACACATTTGGAACTCTCCTGGGGTACCCTCACACATATTATTCCCTCATTTAGTGGATATTTTCACAAAAAAGTGAAATTTTCAAAAATCCAAAATATTGGCTGAAAACGACTAAATATCTAGGACTCATTGGGTGATTCGCTATGGAACTGAAATTGAAACGCTCACTGACATTTCCCCTATCTGAAAGTGTGATAAACGCCAGAAAAATGACTAATACAATAAAAAAAAAAATTCAACTTTTTTCAATTTTACCCCCGTGGGATATATATTCTACCCACACACATTTGGAACTCTCCTGGGGTACCCTCACACATATTATACCCTCATTTAGTGGATATTTTCACAAAAAAGTGAAATTTTCAAAAATCCAGAAAATTGGCTGAAAATGACTAAATATCAAGGACTCATTGGGCGAATCGCTCTGGAACTGAAATCGGAATGCTCACTGACATTTCCCCTATCTGAAAGTCTGATAAGCGCCGGAAAAATGACTAATCCAATAAGAACAATTTTACAACTTTTTTCAATATTACACCCCGTGGGATATATATTCTACCCACACACATTTGGAACTCTCCTGGGGTACAGTCACACATATTATTCCCTCATTTAGTGAATAATTTCACAAAAAAGTGAAATTTTAAAAAATTCTGAAAATTGGCTGAAAACGACTAAATATCAAGGACTCATCAGGCGAATCGCTCTGGAACTTAAATCGGAATGCTCACTGACATTTCCCCTATGTGAAAGTCTGATAAACGCCGGAAAAATGACTAAGTCCCAAAAAAATTTTTTTTCAACCTTTTTCAATTTTACCCCCGTGGGATATATATTCTACCCACACACATTTGGAACTCTCCTGGGGTACCCTCACACATATTATACCCTCATTTAGTGGATATTTTCACAAAAAAGTGAAATTTTCAAAAATCCAGAAAATTGGCTGAAAACGACTAAATATCAAGGACTCATTGGGCGAATCGCTCTGGAACTGAAATCGGAATGCTCACTGATATTTCCCCTATCTGAAAGTCTGATAATCGCCGGAAAAATGACTAAGTCCAAAAAAAATTTTTTTTCAACTTTTTTCAATTTTACCCCCGTGGGATATATATTCCATCCACACACATTTGGAACTCTCCTGGGGTACGCTCACACATATTATTCCCTCATTTAGTGGATATTTTCACAAAAAATAGAAATTTTCAAAAATCCAAAATATTGGCTGAAAACGACTAAATATCTAGGACTCATTTGGTGATTCGCTCTGGAACTGAAATCGAAACGCTCACTGACATTTCCCCTATCTGAAAGTCTGATAAACGCCGGAAAAATGACTAATCCAATAAAAACAATTTTTCAACTTTTTTCAATATTACCCCCGTGGGATACATATTCTACCCACACACATTTGGAACTCTCCTGGGGTACCCTCACACATATTATTCCCTCATTTAGTGAATATTTTCACAAAAAAGTGAAATTTTCAAAAATCCAGAAAATTGGCTGAAAACGACTAAATATCAAGGACTCATTGGGCGAATCGCTCTGGAACTGAAATCGGAATGCTCATTGACATTTCCTCTATCTGAAAGTCTGATAAACGCCGGAAAATAACTAAGGCTATGTGCCCACGTTGCCTTTATGAAGCAGAAAATTTCTGCTTCATTTCTGCAAGTCCTCTCCCGGAAAAACGCATGCGGAATTCCGCACGCATTTATCGCGCATTTTTCGCGCGTTTATCACGCGTTTTCCACATGCGGAATTGCCTTGCATTTTTTATGCATTGGACAAAGGCAATTCTGCATGCGGAAACGCAAAATTAAATGACATGCTGCAGATTTTTGAACGCAGCATAAACTCTGGGGAAAAATCCGCAGCATGGGCATTGACATTGCGGAATGCCATTGGGGACCACGGGGTGCGGATATACATGCGTTTTTCAAGCGTATATGCTGCGGAAATTCCGCAGCATATACGCTTGAAAAATGCTACGTGGGCACACAGCCTAAGTCCAAAAAAAAATGTTTTCAACTTTTTTCAATATTACCCCCGTGGGATATATATTCTACCCACACACATTTGGAACTCTCCTGGGGTACCCTCACACATATTATTCCCTCATTTAGTGAATATTTTCACAAAAAAGTGAAATTTTAAAAAATTCAGAAAATTCGCTGAAAACGACTAAATATCAAGGACTCATGAGGCGAATCGCTCTGGAACTGAAATCGGAATGCTCACTGACATTTGCTCTATCTGAAAGTCTGATAATCGCCGGAAAAATGACTAATCCAAAAAAAACAATTTTTCAACTTTTTTCAATTTTACCCCTGTGGGATATATATTCTACCCAAACACATTTGGAACACTCCTGGGGTACCCTCACACATATTATTCCCTCATTTAGTGAATATTTTCACAAAAAAGTGAAATTTTAAAAAATTCAGAAAAATTCGCTGAAAACGACTAAATATCAAGGACTCATCAGGCGAATCGCTCTGGAACTGAAATGGAATGCTCACTGACATTTGCCCTATCTGAAAGTCTGATAAACGCCTGAAAAATGACTAAGTCCAAAAAAAAATGTTTTCCAACTTTTTTCAATTTTACCCCTGTGGGATATATATTCTACCCAAACACATTTGGAACACTCCTGGGGTACCCTCACATATATTATTCCCTCATTTAGTGGATATTTTCACAAAAGAAGGAAAATTTCAAAAATCCAGAAAATTGGCTGAAAACGACTAAATATCAAGGAGTCATCAGGCGAATCGCTCTGGAACTGAAATCGGAATGCTCACTGACACTTCCCCTATCTGAAAGTCTGATAAGCGCCGGAAAAATGACTGATCCAATAAAAACAATTTTTCAACTTTTTTCAATTTTACCCCTGTGGGATATACATTCCACCCACACACATTTGGAACTCTCCTGGGGTACCCTCACACATATTATTCCCTCATTTAGTGGATATTTTCACAAAAATGGGAAATTTTCAAAAATCCAGAAAATTGGCTGAAAACGACTAAATATAAAGGACTCACTGGGCGAATCGCTCAGCAACTGAAATCGGAATGCTCACTGACATTTCCCCTATCTGAAAGTCTGATAAACGCCGGAAAAATGACTAATCCAATAAAAACAATTTTTCAACTTTTTTCAATTTTACCCCGTGGGATATATATTCAATCCACACACATTTGGTACTCTCCTGGGGTACCCTCACACATATTATTCCCTCATTTAGTGAATATTTTCACAAAAAAGTGAAATTTTAAAAAATTCAGAAAATTGGCTGAAAACGACTAAATATCAAGGACTCATTGGGCGAATCGCTCTGGAACTGAAATCGGAATGCTCACTGACAATTCCCCTATCCGAAAGTCTGATAAACGCCGGAAAAATGACTAAGTCCAAAAAAAATTTTTTTTCAACTTTTTTCAATTTTACCCCCGTTGGATATATATTCTACCCACACACATTTGGAACTCTCTTGGGGTACCCTCACATATATTATACCCTCATTTAGTGGATATTTTCACAAAAAAGTGAAATTTTCAAAAATCCAGAAAATTGGCTGAAAACGACTAAATATCAAGGACTCATTGGGCAAATCGCTCTGGAACTGAAATCGGAATGCTCACTGACATTTCCCCTATCTGAAAGTCTGATAAACGCCGGAAAAATGACTAATCCAATAAAAAAAAAATTCAACTTTTTTCAATTTTATCCCCCATGGGATATATATTCTACCCACACACATTTGGAACTCTCCTGGGGTACCCTCACACATATTATTCCCTCATTTAGTGAATATTTTCACAAAAAAGTGAAATTTTAAAAAATTCAGAAAATTCGCTGAAAACAACTCAATATCAAGGACTCATTTGGCGAATCGCTCTGGAAGTGAAATCGGATTGCTCACTGACAATTCCCCTATCCGAAAGTCTGATAAATGCCGGAAAAATGACTAAGTCCAAAAAAAATTTTTTTTAAACTTTTTTCAATTTTACCGCCGTTGGATATATATTCAACCCACATACATTTGGAACTCTCCTGGGGTACCCTCACACATATTATACCCTCATTTAGTGGATATTTTCACAAAAAAGTGAAATTTTCAAAAATCCAGAAAATTGGCTGAAAACGACTAAATATCAAGGACTCATTGGGCAAATCGCTCTGGAACTGAAATCGGAATGCTCTCTGACATTTCCCCTATCTGAAAGTCTGATAAATGCCGGAAAAATGACAAAGTCCAAAAAAAAATTTTTTTCAACATTTTTCAATTTTGCCCCCGTGGGATATATATTCTACCCACACACATTTGGAACACTCCTGGGGTACCCTCACACATATTATTCCCTCATTTAGTGGATATTTTCACAAAAAAGTGAAATTTTCATAAATCCAGAAAATTGGCTGAAAACGACTAAATATCAAGGACTCATTGGGCGAATCACTCTGGAACTGAAATCGGAACGCTCACTGGTATTTCCCCTATCTGAAAGTCTGATAAAAGCCGGAAAAATGACTAAGTCCAAAAAAAAATTTTTTTTCAACTTTTTTCAATTTTACCCCTGTGGGATACATATTCTACCCACACACATTTGGAACTCTCCTGGGGTACCCTCACACATATTATTCCCTCATTTAGTGAATATTTTCACAAAAAGTGAAATTTAAAAAAATTAAAAAAATTCACTGAAAACGACTAAATATCAAGGACTCATCAGGCGAATCGCTCTGGAACTGAAATCGGAATGCTCACTGACATTTCCCCTATCTGAAAGTCTGAGAAACGCCGGAAAAATGACTAAGTCCAAAAAAACTTTTTTTTCAACTTTTTTCAATTTTACCCCCGTTGGATATATATTCTACCCACACACATTTAGAACTCTCTTGGGGTACCCTCCCACATATTATACCCTCATTTAGTGGATATTTTCACAAAAAAGTGAAATTTTCAAAAATCCAGAAATTGGCTGAAAACGACTATATATTAAGGACTCATCAGGCTCTGGAAGTGAAATTGGAATGCTCACTGACATTTCCCCTATCCGAAAGTCTGATAAACGCCTGAAAAATGACTAATACAATAAAAAAAAAATTTCAATTTTTTCAATTTTACCCCCGTGGGATATATATTCCACCCACACACATTTGGAACTCTCCTGGGGTACCCTCACACATATTATTCCCTCATTTAGTGGATATTTTCACAAAAAAAGTGAAATTTTCAAAAATCCAGTAAATTGGCTGAAAACGACGAAATATCAAGGAGTCATTGGGCGAATCGCTCTGGAACTGAAATCGGAACGCTCACTTACATTTTCCCTATCTGAAAGTCTGATAAACGCCAGAAAAATGAATAATCCTATAAAAAAAAAATTTCAACTTTTTTCAATTTTACCCCCGTGGGATATAAATTCTACCCACACACATTTGGAACTCTCCTGGGGTACCATCACACATATTATTCCCTCATTTAGTGGATATTTTCACAAAAAAGTGAAATTTTAAAAAATTCAGAAAATTCGCTGAAAACGACTAAATATCAAGGACTCATTGGGCGAATCGCTCTGGAACTGAAATTGGAATGCTCACTGACAAATCCCCTATCTAAAAGTCTGATAAACGCCGGAAAAATGACTAAGTCCAAAAAAAAAAATTTTTCAACTTTTATTAATTTTACCGCCGTGGGATATATATTCTACCCACACACATTTGGAACTCTCCTGGGGTACCCTCACACATATTATTCGTCATTTATTGGATATTTTCACAAAAAAGTGAAATTTTCAAAAATCCAGAAAATTGGCTGAAAACGACTACATATCAAGTACTCATTGTCGAATCGCTGTGGAACTGAAATCGGAACGCTCACTGACAATTCCCCTTTCTGAAAGTTTGATAAATGCTGGAAAAATGACTAAGTCCAAAAAAAAAATTTTTTCAACTTTTTTTAATTTTACCCCCGTGGGATATATATTCTAGCCACACACATTTAGAACTCTCCTGGGGTACCCTCACACATATTATTCCCTCATTTATTGGATATTTTCACAAAAAAGTGAAATTTTCAAAAATCCAGAAAATTGGCTGAAAACGACTATATATCAAGGACTCATCAGGCTCTGGAACTGAAATTGGAATGCTCACTGTCATTTCCCCTATCCGAAAGTCTGATAAACGCCTGAAAAATGACTAATTCAATAAAAAAAAAATTTCAATTTTTTCAATTTTACCCCCGTGGGATATATATTCCACCCACACACATTTGGAACTCTCCTGGGGTACCCTCACACATATTATTCCCTCATTTAGTGGATATTTTCACAAAAAAGTGAAATTTTCAAAAATCCAGAAAATTGGCTGAAGACGACTAAATATAAAGGACTCATTGGGTGATTCGCTCTGGAACTGAAATCGAAACGCTCACTGACATTTGCCCTATCTGAAAGTCTGATAAACGCGGGAAAAATGACTAAGTCCAAAAAAAAAAATTTTTCAACTTTTTTTAATTTTACCCCCGTGGGATATATATTCTACCCACACACATTTGGAACTCTCCTGGGGTACCCTCACACATATTATTCCCTCATTTAGTGGATATTTTCACAAAAAAAGTGAAATTTTCAAAAATCCAGAAAATTGGCTGAAAACGACTAAATATCAAAGACTCATTGGGTGAATCGCTCTGGAACTGAAATGGGAACGCTCACTGACATTTCCCCTTTCTGAAAGTCTGATAAATGCTGGAAAAATGACTAAGTCCAAGAAAAAATTTTTTTCAACTTTTTTTAATTTTACCCCCGTGGGATATATATTCTACCCACACACATTTAGAACTCTCCTGGGGTACCCTCACACATATTATTCCCTCATTTAGTGGATATTTTCACAAAAAAGTGAAATTTTCAAAAATCCAGAAAATTGGCTGAAGACGACTAAATATAAAGGACTCATTGGGTGATTCGCTCTGGAACTGAAATCGAAACGCTCACTGACATTTGCCCTATCTGAAAGTCTGATAAACGCGGGAAAAATGACTAAGTCCAAAAAAAAAAATTTTTCAACTTTTTTTAATTTTACCCCCGTGGGATATATATTCTACCCACACACATTTGGAACTCTCCTGGGGTACCCTCACACATATTATTCCCTCATTTAGTGGATATTTTCACAAAAAAAGTGAAATTTTCAAAAATCCAGAAAATTGGCTGAAAACGACTAAATATCAAAGACTCATTGGGCGAATCGCTCTGGAACTGAAATCGGAATGCTCACTGACATTTCCCCTATCTTATAGTCTGATAAACGCCGGAATAATGACTAAGTACTAGTGTTGAGCGAACATGCTCGACACTGCTCGGTACTCGCCCGAGCATCACGCTACTCGGGATGTTCGGCGAGCTCCGAGCATTTCCGGGTTACTCGGGCGGGAGCTCGGGTCTCCGCCCTGCATGTTTGGTGCTCTTTACAGAGCCAATGAACATGCAGGGATTGCCAGCCAGTCACTGTAATGCTGCTGCCATGTTGGTTGTGGGCATTACAGTGATTGGCTGGCCGCACAGCGTGACCTCGAGTATTTAAAACTGGGCGCTGCCATCTTGGACACAGTCGCTCCGGATTAGGCAGTGTAGGGACAGCGCTGCTGATTTAGGGAGAGATATAAACTGCAAAATAGTTAGTGTAGGGTCTGTAAAGGCTGCTAGAACAAACGAACAGTCCTTTTCAGGACTAATATCCATCCCAGATACCAGGCAGGCAGGCTGTATAGGAGACACAGTGGTTATAGCAGCAAACGCTGCATTAGAGTCCTGTGTGCTCCTGTTGCTCAAATTGCTGGACTTAGCACCAGGTGTGGGGGGCCAGGAAAAATCCTTTTTTTTCCATGTAAATCCTCCTTTTTTTTTCCTCCTTCACACTGTACAAATACCCATCTTATTAACCTTTTGGTGTGTCCACCCTCCCCCCCCCAAAAAAAAGGGTGTCTCTGATTTTTCACAAATATAACTGTTGAAAATAGTCTGGTGTAGGCTAGAGAAACAGAAGTGTTGTTTTGCACTTCCACGGTTCAAACCTCTGTATTATCCATTTTGGGTCATTTGTATCTAAAAAAAAAAACAGTTTGAGTGTGTCGCTCACTGTTCAGCCGCAAATATCTCTATTTAAAAAAGTGTGGTATACCCCAGTAAACAATAACTGTGGTTTTGCCATCCCACGGTAAAAAATCTCTATTATTCAGCTTTTGGTATTTTTTTCCGTAAAGAAAAACAGTAGCGTCTCCTGACTGTTGTGACACAAAAATATATCTGTTGAAAATAGTCTTGTGTAGGCCCGACATCCCAGTGTGGTTTCGCAGTTCCACGGGTCAAATCGCTGTACTATCCAGTTTTGGGCCTTTGGTATCTAAAAAAAAAGCAGTTTGAGTGTGTCTCTCACTGTTCAGCCGCAAATATCTCTATTTAAAAAAGTGTGGTATACCCCAGTAAACAATAACTGTGGTTTTCCTCTTCCACGGTTCTAATCTACTCTTTATTACCCTTTTTCCATTGATAGTGCAAGTGTAAGCTATTTTACTTCATTTACAATGGGCAAGGCGCATGGCAAGGGACGTGGAAGTGGACATTCTGGTGATGGTTCGTGCAGAGGACGGGGCCGTGGCCAAGGTGAAAATGTGCCACAACCAACAGCCACATCTTCTCGCTCCCACTTCTTGACCGAATTACTAGGGAAGCACAGAACAACACCAGTATTGCAAACTGATCAGTGTGAACAGGTTATTAATTGGATAGCAGACAATACTTCCAGTTACCTGGGCACCACCACCTCCAGTCTGTCTTCCACACGGTCAACTCTTAGTAGCCGTGAGTCTCGACCGCATACTCCTCCTCACCCTGATGCTCCTTCCTCCCACCATGCCGAGTGTCGTCAGACAGCAAGTGATCCCACACTTGGACACTCTGAAGATCTGTTCACTGGTCCATTTCCATATTTGGGCCCCTCGCCTGATACGCTTGAAGTGGTGGAAGAGGAGATCCCATGATGCGATGCCCAAATATTTGAACAGCCACGGCCACAGGAAGTCGACGTTGGCAATCTGTCACAAGAGGTGGACGATGACGAGACACAATTGCCAGGAAGTGAGGAGGAGGATCGTGGTGCGCAAGTGGAAGAGGAGGAGGTGGTGGATGATCTAGTAACTGACCCAACGTGGAAGGAGGACATGCAGAGTGAGGCCAGCAGCACACAGGGGGAGGGAGGCAGAGTACCCCAACAGGCAGGAAGAAGCAGTGTGGTGGCCGCAGACAGAAGGCAGGCACCTTTCCCCGTAACACCAACACGAGGGACGTTGCCAGTACAAGCGGTAGGTCTTCCAGAGTCTGGAATTTTTTTAAAGACTCTGCTGATAACCCCAAAAAGGCCATATGTTCCACCTGCCATGCCAGCATCAGCAGGGGTGACAAAACTACCAGCCTGACCACCACCAGCATGATCAGGCACATGGCAGCAAAGCACCCCACTTTGTGGGGCGAAACCCAAGGTCCACGACCAGTGTCAGCGGTTGTCACCACTGCTTCTTCCACTGTTGTGCGTGCAATAGAACCCCCTGTTGTGTGTGCAAGGCAATCCCCTGTCCATACTGCATGTAAAGATGCCCCCTCCACTCAGTCTTCACTTATTATGGCAGTTTCTCAAGAAACAGCATCAACGTCCACGTCCACGTCCCACCGCAGCGTTCAATTGTCCATATCCCAGACCTTTGAACGAAAGCGAAAATTCGCAGCTAACGCCCACAGGCCACAGTCCTAAATTCGCACATTTCACGACTGCTTGCATTGGAAATGCTGCCTTTTAGGCTGGTGGAGACGGAATCTTTCTGCAATCTTATGGCGGTGGCCGTCCCTCGGTACTCGGTCCCCAGCCGACACTATTTTGCCCGGTGTGCCATCCCCGCACTACACAAGCACGTGTCCCAAAGCATCTGCCGTGCCCTCAACAACGCAGTTGCTGGGAGAGTCCACCTGACAACGGACACGTGGACAAGTGCTTGTGGCCAGGCACGGTACATCTCTCTGACGGCACACTGGCTAAACATAGTGGAAGCAGGGACCCAGTCGGACCTTGGGACGGAACACATCCTCCCCACACCGAGGATTGTGGGCCCTATGTCAGTCAGAGTTGCCCCCACAGTGTACAGCTCCTGCGCATCCTCCTCCTCCTCCTCCTCCTCATGTTCAGCCTCCATCTCAGATATCACCACATCAGTTACAAGTTGGAAGCATTGCAGTGCTGCCTCCGCCAAGCGGCAACGGGCTGTGCTGAAACTCATAAGCTTAGGTGATAAACCTCACACTGCTTGTGAGTTGTGGACAGCTGTGAAAGAGCAGGCAGATCTGTGGCTGAGACCGCTGAACCTACATCCCGGCATGGTCGTGTGTGACAATAGCCGTAACCTGGTGGCGGCTCTGAGGCGAGGTGAGATCACACACGTACCATGCCTGGCTCATATGCTTAACCTCGTGGTTCAGCTGTTTCTTAAATCGTACCCCGAGTTGCCAGATCTGCTTGTGAAAGTACGCCGCCTGTCAGCTCATTTTCGCAAGTCGGCTACAGCTTCCGCCGCCCTTGCTGTGTTGCAGCAGCGTTTGCAGCTTCCGGCACACCAACTGGTGATGTCCCCACACGTTGGAACTCTACCCTCCACATGTTGCAAAGGATTTGTGAGCAGAAGAGAGCAGTTGTGGAGTACCAGCTGCAACAAGGCCGTCGATATTCAGGTCAGACTCCACACATAAGACCTCAGGAGTGGACCTGGATGTCTGACATATGTGCCATCCTGACAAACTTTGAGGAGGCCACCAAGATAGTGAGTGGCAATGACGCCATCATTAGTGTCAGCATCCCACTTGTCTGTCTTTTGCGACGCTCTCTGCAGAGAATTAAAGAGGAGGCATTGCAGCCAGAGTATGATGAGATGGATCAAGAAGCCGTAGCGGGCGATTACACACAGCCCAGCCTCATCTCATCCCAACGTGCATTGGGGGACAATGAGGGAGAGGAGGAGGAGGAGGAGGAAGAACATGAGCTGCTATCATGCGTTGTAGACGGTAGTACCTGTACAAGTGTCATACCGTCGGTTCAGCGTGGGTGGCCTGAGGATAGGGGGAGGAGGAAGAGAAGGAGGAGGAGGAGAGCATGGTCAGTCGTCATCTTGGTGAAGACACGGAAATCTTGCCCGTTACCAGTCTGGCACGCATGGCTGACTTTATGTTACACTGTCTTAACCATGACCCTCGCGTTGTCAAAATGTTGGGTGACAGTCATTACTGGTTGGTGACACTTGTAGACCCCCGCTACAAGGAGAACTTTCACTCTCTTATTCCTGAGGTGGAGAGGTCTACAAAAATGTGGCAATACCAGAAGGCCCTTGCTGCAGAACTCTTAAAAAAATTCCCATCTGAACACGCTAGCGGCAGAGGTCACAGTTCGTTGCCCAACCAAGGCGTACAGGCGAGAGAGATGCAACTCCAATCCAGCAGAGGCAGGGGAACACTGTCAACGTTCTGGGACAGTTTTCTGACACCCGCCCAGCTTACAGGCCCTGAGGCGCGGGGTACTCTCACAAGGAGTGGAAAGTTTCAAAAGATGGTGAGGGAGTACCTTGCCGATCGTACCAGCGTCCTCCATGATTCCTCTGTGCCTTTTAATTATTGGGTATCCAAGCTAGAAACTTGGAATGAACTCGCTCTGTACGCCTTGGAGGTCCTGGCCTGCCCTGCCGCTAGCGTGTTATCGGAGCGTGTTTTTAGTGCCGCTGGGGGAATTATAACTGATAAGTGCACTCGCCTGTCAACTGACAATGCTGACAAGCTGACCCTTATCAAAATGAACAAGGGCTGGATTGGGCCAGACTTCTCATCACCACCAAATGACTGCAGAGTAACATAAAGTCAAATCCACTGTGTTATTTAGGGAGGTGTATTCACATGCACCTCTTCACACCCACACATGGGTATACGCTTCCTCATTTCGGCTGTTTAATCTTCTTCTCCTTATCCTCAGCCTCCACCACCACTATACCACCAGGGTGCCAGCATTGCAAGTTCCTCCGTCCTTATTTTTGGCAGCTTTTGCTTGCAAGGCATAAGCAAATACCATGGGACACCCACTCCCCAATAATGGGACTTATGTTTGTAATATGCTGTACTGCATGGCTCTTGTAAGGGGCATTGCAAGTTGCTCCGTCCTAATTTTTGGCAGCTTTTGCTGGGAAATCATAAGCAAATACCATGGGACACCCACTCCCCAATAATGGGACTTATGTTTGTAATATGCTGTACTGCATGGCTCTTGTAAGGGGCATTGCATGTTGCTCCGTCCTAATTTTTGGCAGCTTTTGCTGGGAAAGCATAAGCAAATACTATGGGACACCCACTCCCCAATAATGAGACGTATGTTTGTAATATGCTGTACTCCATGGCTCTTGTAAGGGGCATTGCAAGTTGCTCCGTCCTAATTTTTGACAGCTTTTGCTGGGAAAGCATAAGCAAATACTATGGGACACCCACTCCCCAATAATGGGACTTATGTTTGTAATATGCTGTACTGCATGGCTCTTGTAAGGGGCATTGCAAGTTGCTCCGTCCTATTTTTTGGCAGCTTTTGCTGGGAAAGCATAAGCAAATACTATGGGAGACCCACTCCCCAATAATGGGACTTATGTTTGTAATATGCTGTACAGCATGGCTCTTGTAAGGGGCATTGCAAGTTGCTCCATCCTAATTTTTGGCAGCTTTTGCTGGGAAAGCAAAAGCAAATACTATGGGACACCCACTCCCCAATAATGGGACTTATGTTTGTATTATGCTGTACTGCATGGCTCTTGTAAGGGGCATTGCAAGTTGCTCCGTCCTAATTTTTGGCAGCTTTTGCTGGGAAATCATAAGCAAATACCATGGGACACCCACTCCCCAATAATGGGACTTATGTTTGTAATATGCTGTACTGCATGGCTCTTGTAAGGGGCATTGCATGTTGCTCCGTCCTAATTTTTGGCAGCTTTTGCTGGGAAAGCATAAGCAAATACTATGGGACACACACTCCCCAATAATGGGACGTATGTTTGTAATATGCTGTACTGCATGGCTCTTGTAAGGGGCATTGCAAGTTGCTCCGTCCTATTTTTTGGCAGCTTTTGCTGGGAAAGCATAAGCAAATACTATGGGACACCCACTCCCCAATAATGGGACTTATGTTTGTAATATGCTGTACTGCATGGCTCTTGTAAGGGGCATTGCAAGTTGCTGCGTCCTAATTTTTGGCAGTTTTTGCTGCGAAAGCATAAGCAAATACTATGGGAGACCCACTCCCCAATAATGGGACTTATGTTTGTAATATGCTGTACTGCATGGCTCTTGTAAGGGGCATTGCAAGTTGCTCCATCCTAATTTTTGGCAGCTTTTGCTTGCAAGGCATAAGCAAATACTATGGGACACCCACTCCCCAATAATGGGACTTATGTTTGTATTATGCTGTACTGCATGGCTCTTGTAAGGGGCATTGCAAGTTGCTCCGTCCTAATTTTTGGCAGCTTTTGCTGGGAAAGCATAAGCAAATACTATGGGAGACCCACTCCCCAATAATGGGACTTATGTTTGTAATATGCTGTACTGCATGGCTCTGGTAAGGGGCATTGCAAGTTGCTCCATCCAAATTTTTGGCAGCTTTTGCTTGCAAGGCATAAGCAAATACTATGGGACACCCACTCCTCAATAATGGGACTTATGTTTGTAATAGGCTGTACTGCATGGCTCTTGTAAGGGGCATTGCAAGTTGCTCCGTCCTAATTTTTGGCAGCTTTTGCTTGCAAGGCATAAGCAAATACTATGGGACACCCACTCCCCAATAATGGGACTTATGTTTGTAATATGCTGTACTGCATGTGACGCGCCCCCTGGGCCGTGTGTACACGTGTGTGGGATACCCGGAGCCGGGTCTCTGGGTCTGTAGTCTCCGTGGCGGTGACCCGGTCCCGTGGCTCAGGCTGGTCAAACCAGTGGCAGTCTTTCTTAGGTTTTGAGGTTAATTGTCCGACTGTGCCACCCGTGGATTGCGGTCAGGGAGTACCACCGCTGCAAGGCAGACCGCTGAGGCTGGTGTTGTGTGCGCAGCATAGAATGGGATAACTCCCCTCGGGAGGAGTATAGCCTCAGGGCAGTGAGTGTGGATGATGGGGGTGATGGTGCACAAGTGCAGCAGGAACGACTCAGAATCTTTGCAGTGCAGTTCAGGGTCTTTACTGATGATTATAAGGTAGACCCTCCCGGGAGTACTGGCTAGCATAAGAGGCCTGGTCAGTCTGTGAGCAAGCAGGAGTTCCCCTGGCCAGGTGGCGTTGTAGGCCTCCCCGTCTGTCTGCACTCTTCCTGGCTACCTTTCTGTAAGCGGGTAGAAGTAGCCCACATCCCTGAGTGTACCGTGTAGTGCTCACCCGTATGGCTGGTGACTTGGGGCCTTCTGTTAGCCTCCGCTCCACGACGGCGGTGCTGGTCCCTTGCTTGTGACTGAGCTTCCGAGCTTCTATGGCCAGAGGACCTGAAATCCCCTGCCGGCTGGTTTCTGCTGCTGGATATATAAATCCTCACAGCTTCGGACTCCTGTGTCCGGTTCCTATTGTCTTCTGCCAGGGCGAGCTCTGCTCAGCTTCCAGCCCCTGGTCTTTAGCTCCTAGCTCCTACAGAGCTCCTTGCTGTTACTTTCCCTTGCTCTCACTCTGACTCTGACTGTTCTCTGACTCACTCAACCCCTCCAGATCCAGTTTATAAGGGCAGAATTCTCCCCTCCCAGGACTGGGGCAGGAGGATGTTACATGTTTAAGGGATCCTGACCAGGAAACCTCCCACTTGCTCTCCGACGTAATATCTCTATTACTGTGGTGACCAGACCCCTGGGGTGCCACACATGGCTCTTGTAAGGGGCATTGCAGTTGCTCATAATTTTTGGAAAGCCTTCCATTCCCTGCTTAGGCCAACAGGGTACAGGAGACCCAGTTGCTATAAATGGAAAAAACGGTTTAGTTAACGCCCTCTGACCTCCATGTCATTTCCAAGGGGCATTGGAGTGCCTCGAAATTTTTGGTAGGTATTGCATTCACTGTATGCCCTATAACTGTGTAGCTGAACCGCTCCTTTTGGTACAGAAACATATCCTACAAGACATGTGTGGTTGGCTGGCCTGATATTGATGTGAATGGTCCCTGTTCCTCCTGCTCTTTCTTCTTTGCCACCACCTCATCCATCATTCATCACCTGAAGCTTTGTTTTAACGGGAGTCATAAAACTGGGATAGTAGCAGGAAAACATCCAGCAATCCTCGAAGGAGGTAGAATATGCGCCAAAACGCTGACCACCTCAGGCCTAGCTGCTACTACATACATGTGCTTGCATTCCAAGGAACAGAAATCTAAGGAGGTGGATGGCCTCATGATCATGAATAATTTACTCATTGTGTAGGAGGCCGACCACTGCTGCTGTCTACCTTCTGAACTTTGTGTTGAAGCCTGATTGACCCAGGACCCGCAATCCTCTATGTCTGGAGGACGTGTTACATCCCAGTGTCCAACTGTGTCCCGGCTTCCACAATATTAACCCAGTGTGAAGGCGTCAGTGAGATGGACCATTCCTGGCCACATTCACTTGTCCACGTGTTTGTGGTTAGGCTGTCCTTCCCACTAAATGCACTGGGGAGGGCACAGGTAATGTTTTGGTATGCGCGCTTGTGTATAAGGCGCACCTGGACAAATAGAGGCGGCTGGGGACCGTTTATGGACACCCGGCCACCCCCACGCGGCTGGGGACTGTGTGTGGGCACCCGGCCATGGGGCGGCTGGGGACTGAGTATGGACACCCGGCCGCCCCCTGGCGGCTGGGGACCAAGCGTGGACACCCGGCCGCCGGGCGGCTGGGGGCTGAGTATGAATACCAGGCTACCGACGCAGCCATGACGTGGTGGCCAGATTCCACCTCCACATGCCTAAAAGGCCCAATTTCAAGTGCAAGCAAGCTAGCAGTATGGTATTGCAGCCTGGGGATGGGTGGGTGGCAGGCTGCATACTTGCGCTTGTATTGCAAGTTATGGGGGAGGTACAATTGAACACTGCCCTGGGACAAGGACTTGCACGGGGATAGTTGCAAGTCTGCATCTTCTGATGCGGCAAGGATCACTTCTGATGGGCACACTTTTAGGCAGTGACCTGGGTGTCAGAGATGCTTCCAGTGGTCTTCCCCATGCTGTTCCCATGTCTTTTTAGCACTGTATGCATGTGTCACACAGCACATGGCCAGATAAGGTTGTAAAATGTTAAAATGACATTTCCCGGTGAATGCATTTGTCACGGTTGAAAGCAATAAAAACGTGCAAAAACGCATAAAAAATGCTACTTGTGAACATAGCCCAAGGTGTGGAGGAGTATTTTTGTTTTTGGTTATTTATTTTACCTTATACACAAGTCTTTACCCTGGAAAGGATGTTCCTTAACCCCTTTCCGACCTGGTCAGTAATAGTACGCACCAGGTCGGGAAGGCCGGTTCAGCGGGGGCTCCGGCGGTGAGCCCGCACTGAAGCGAGCACATGTCAGCTGATTATTGGAATCGCAATCCACCCGCGGCTGTTAACATGTTAAATCTCTGACAGTGGCATTTAACTCGCGCTTCCGGGAGCCCTAAGCCCCGCCCATCAGTGACCCTGTCACGTGATCGCGGGTCACCAATGGGTGGGCATGACAACTCAGGGTCTACAGCAGACGCCTGTGGTTGTCATGTCTCAATTGCTATGAGCGCCACCTAGTGGTCAGCGCTCATAGCAAGTGAGCATTTCTCCTGCATACAAGCGATCTGCTCATCGCTTGTATGCAGTAGAAGCAATCAGACAACTGCTGCTTCTATAGTCTCCTCTGGAGACTATAGAAGCAAGCAGAAAGTGTAAAAAAAAAGTTTTTAAAAATATTAAAAATATAAAAAATATATAAAAGTTTAAGCCACCCCCCTTTCGCCCCATTCAAAATAAAATATATATATATAAAAAAAGCCACATACACATATTTGGTATCGCCGCGTTCAGAATCGCCCAATCTATCAATATAAAAGAAGAATTAATACAACCAGTAAACGGCGTAACGAGAAAAAATTTTAAACGCCAGAATTAAGTTTTTTTGGTCGCTACAACTTTGCAATAAAATGCAATAACGGGCGATCAAAACATCGGATCTACCCCAAATTGGTATCAATAAAACGTCAGCCCGGCATGCAAAACATAAGCCCTCACCTGGCCCCAGATCCCAAAAAATGGAGAAGCTAAGGGTCTCGGAAAATGGCGTCATTTTTTTTGTTTTTTTAGCAAGCTTTGGATTTTTTTTTCACCAGTTACATAAAAAAGAACCTATACATGTTTCGTGTCTATGAACTCGTAACGACCTGGAAAATAATGATGGCAGGTCAGTTTTAGCAATCTGTGAACGTGATAAAGAAAGGACCCAAAAAACAGCGGTGGAATTGCATTTTTTTTTCAGTTTCACTGCACTTGGAATTTTTTTCCCATTTTCCAGCACACGATATGGTAAAACCAGTGATGGTATTTAAAAGAACAACTCGTCCCGCAAAAAATAAGCCCTCACATGGCCATATTGAACGAAAATTAAAAAAGTTCTGGCTCTGGGAAGAAGGGGAGCTTAAAAGGAAAAAACAAAAGCAGAAAGACCCATGGTCGTTAAGGGGTTAACATATTTCACAGGAAAGCACTTTCACTTTTGTTTTTGAATGTTTTATTGTAAGCCTATAAAAGTGGCTTAATAACTCTGACCACGTTGTTGACAACAGTGACCTGGGGGTCAGAAATGCTTCCAGGGGCGATCCCCATGCTGTCCCGATGTCATTTGAGCACTGTCACTATCATTTTGGGCACTTTTTAGGCTTTCTACAGACTGCCGGGGGAGCCGCCGCAAAAATGTTCGGGTCTCCCATAGACTAACATTGGGCTCGTTGCTCGGGTCGAGCACCCGAGTATCACAGTGAGCTCGGCCGGAGCTTCGAGCACCCGAGCATTTTAGTGCTCGCTCAACACTACTAAGTACAAAAAAAAATTTTTTTTCAACTTTTTTCAATTCTACCCCCGTGGGATATATATTCTACCCACACACATTTGGAACTCTCCTGGGGTAACCTCACACATATTATTCCCTCATTTAGTGGCTATTTTCACAAAAAATTGAAATTTTCAAAAATCCAAAATATTGGCTGAAAACGACTAAATATGAAGGACTCATTGGGCGAATCGCTCTGGAACTGAAATCGGAACGCTCACTGACATTTCCCCTATCGGAAAGTCTGATAAACGCCGGAAAAATGAATAAGTCCAAAATAAAATTTTTTCAACTTTTTTCAATTCTACCCCCGTGGGATATATATTCTACCCACACACATTTGGAACTCTCCTGGGGTACCCTCATACATATTATTCCCTCATTTAGTGGATATTTTCACAAAAAAGTGAAATTTTAAAAAATCCAGAAAATTGGCTGAAAACGACTAAGTATCAAGGACTCATTGGGCGAATCGCTCTGAAACTGGAATCGGAATGCTCACTGACATTTCCCCTAACTGAAAGTCTGATAAACGCTCGAAAAATGAATAAGTCCAAAAAAAAATTTTTTCAACTTTTTTCAATTTTACCCCCGTGGGATATATATTCTACCCACACACATTTGGAACTCTCCTGGGGTACCCTCACACATATTATACCCTCATTTAGTGGACATTTTCACAAAAAAGTGAAATTTTCAAAAATCCAGAAAATTGGCTGAAAATGACTAAATATCAAGGACTCATTGAGCGAATCGCTCTGAAACTGGAATCGGAATGCTCACTGACATTTCCCCTAACTGAAAGTCTGATAAACGCTCGAAAAATGAATAAGTCCAAAAAAAAATTTTTTCAACTTTTTTCAATTTTCCCCCCGTGGGATATATATTCTACCCACACACATTTGGAACTCTCCTGGGGTACCCTCACACATATTATACCCTCATTTAGTGGACATTTTCACAAAAAAGTGAAATTTTCAAAAATCCAGAAAATTGGCTCAAAAAAGACTAAATATCAATGACTCATTGGGCGAATCGCTCTGGAACTGAAATCGGAATGCTCACTGACATTTCCCCTATCTGAAAGTCTGATAAACGCCGGAAAAATGACTAAGTCCAAAAAAAATTTTTTTTCAACTTTTTTCAATTTTACTCCCGTGGGATAAATATTCTACCCACACACATTTGGAACTCTCCTGGGGTACCCTCACACATATTATTCCCTCATTTAGAGGATATTTTCACAAAAAAGAGAAATTTTCAAAAATCCAAAATATTGGCTGAAAACGACAAAATATTAAGGACTCATTGGGCAAATCGCTCTGGAACTGAAATCGGAATGCTCACTGACATTTCCCCTATCTGAAAGTCTGATAAACGCCGGAAAAATGACTAATCCAATAAAAAAAAAATTCAACTTTTTTCTATTTTACTCCCGTGGGATAAATATTCTACCCACACACATTTGGAACTCTCCTGGGGTACCCTCACACATATTATTCCCTCATTTAGTGGATATTTTCACAAAAAAGTGACATTTTCAAAAATCCAGAAAATTGGCTCAAAAAAGACTAAATATCAATGGCTCATTGGGCGAATTGTTCTGGAACTCAAATCGGAATGCTCACTGACATTTCCCCTATCTGAAAGTCTGATAAACGCTGGAAAAATGACTAAGTCCAAAAAAAAATTTTTTTCAAGTTTTTTCAATTTTACCCCCGTGGGATATATATTCTACCCACACACATTTGGAACTCTCCTGGGGTACCCTCACGCATATTATACCCTCATTTAGTGGATATTTTCACAAAAAAGTGAAATTTTCAAAAATCCAGAAAATTGGCTCAAAAAAGACTAAATATCAATGACTCATTGAGTGAATCGCTCTGGAACTGGAATCGGAATGCTCACTGACATTTCCCTATCTGAAAGTCTGATAAACCTGGAAAAATGAATACGTCCAAAATAAAAAAATTTCAACTTTTTTCAATTCTACCCCCGTGGGATATATATTCTACCCACACACATTTGGAACTCTCTGGGGTACCCTCACACATATTATTCCCTCATTTAGTGGATATTTTCACAAAAAAGTGAAATTTTCAAAAATCCAGAAAATTGGCTGAAAACGACTGAATATCAAGGACTCATTGGGCGAATCGCTCTGGAACTGGAATCGGAATGCTCACTGACATTTTCCCTATCTGAAAGTCTCATAAACGCCAAAAAAATGACTAAGTCCAAAAAAAATTATTTCAACTTTTTTCAATTTTACCCCCGTGGGATATATATTTTACCCACACACATTTGGAACTCTCCTGGGGTACCCTCACACATATTATTCCCTCATTTAGAGGATATTTTCACAAAAAAGTGAAATTTTCAAAAATCCAAAATATTGGCTGAAAACAAATAAATATCAAGGACTCATTGGGCGAATCGTTCTGGAACTGAAATCGGAATGCTCACTGACATTTCCCCTTTCTGAAAGTCTGATAAACGCTCGAAAAATGACTAAGTCCAAAAAAAAAATTTTTTCAACTTTTTTCAATTTTACCCCCCTGGGATATTTATTCTACCCACACACATTTGGAACTCTCCTGGGGTACCCTCACACATATTATACCCTCATTTAGTGGATATTTTCACAAAAAAGTGAAATTTTCAAAAATCCAGAAAATTGGCTGAAAACGACTAAATATCAAGGACTCAATGGGCAAATCGCTCTGGAACTGAAATTGGAATGCTCACTGACATTTCCCCTATCTGAAAGTCTGATAAACGCCGGAAAAATGACTGAGTCCAAAAAAAAAAATTTTTTTCAAGTTTTTTCAATTTTAACCCTGTGGGATATATATTCTACCCACACACATTTGGAACTCTCCTGGGGTACCCTCACACATATTATTCCCTCATTTAGTGGATATTTTCACAAAAAAGTGAAATTTTCAAAAATCCAAAATATTGGATGAAAACGACTAAATATCAAGGACTCATTGGGCGAATCGCTCTGTAACTGAAATCGGAACGCTCACTGACATTTGCCCTATCTGAAAGTCTGATAAACGCTGGAAAAATGACTAAGTCCATAAAAAAATTTCTTTCAACTTTTTTCAATTTTACCCCTGTGGGATATATATTCTACCCAAACACATTTGGAACTCTCCTGGGGTACCCTCACACATATTATTCCCTCATTTAGTGGATATTTTCACAAAAAAGTGAAATTTTCAAAAATCCAAAATATTGGATGAAAACGTCTAAATATCAAGGACTCATTGGGCGAATCGCTCTGTAACTGAAATCGGAACGCTCACTGTCATTTGCCCTATCTGAAAGTCTGATAAACGCTGGAAAAATGACTAAGTCCAAAAAAAAATTTCTTTCAACTTTTTTCAATTTTACCCCTGTGGGATATATATTCTACCCAAACACATTTGGAACTCTCCTGGGGTACCCTCACACATATTATTCCCTCATTTAGTGGATATTTTCACAAAAAAGAGAAATTTTCAAAAATCCAAAATATTGGCTGAAAACGACTAAATATCAAGGACTCAATGGGCAAATCGCTCTGGAACTGAAATTGGAATGCTCACTGACATTTCCCCTATCTGAAAGTCTGATAAACGCCGGAAAAATGACTGAGTCCAAAAAAAAAAATTTTTTTCAACTTTTTTCAATTTTAACCCTGTGGGATATATATTCTACCCACACACATTTGGAACTCTCCTGGGGTACCCTCACACATATTATTCCCTCATTTAGTGGATATTTTCACAAAAAAGTGAAATTTTCAAAAATCCAAAATATTGGATGAAAACGACTAAATATCAAGGACTCATTGGGCGAATCGCTCTGTAACTGAAATCGGAACGCTCACTGACATTTGCCCTATCTGAAAGTCTGATAAACGCTGGAAAAATGACTAAGTCCAAAAAAAAATTTCTTTCAACTTTTTTCAATTTTACCCCTGTGGGATATATATTCTACCCACACACATTTGGAACTCTCCTGGGGTACCCTCACACATATGATTCCCTCATTTAGTGGATATTTTCACAAAAAAGTGAAATTTTCAAAAATCCAGAAAATTGGCTGAAAACGACTAAATATCGAGGACTCATTGGGCGAATCGCTCTGTAACTGAAATCGGAACGCTCACTGACATTTCCCCTATCTGAAAGTCTGATAAACGGTGGAAAAATGACTAAGTACAAAAAAAAATTTTTTTTCAACTTTTTTCAGTTTTACCCCAGTGGGATATATATTCTACCCACACACATTTGGGACTCTCCTGGGGTACCCTCACACATATTATTCCCTCATTTAGTGGATATTTTCACAAAAAAGTGAAATTTTCAAAAATCCAAAAAATTGGCTGAAAATGACTAAATATCGAGGACTCATTGGGCGAATCGCTCTGGAACTGAAATCGCAATGCTCAATGACATTTGCCCTATCTGAAAGTCTGATAAACGCCGGAAAAATGACTAAGTCCAAAAAAAAAAATGTTTTCAACTTTTTTCAATTTTACCATCGTGGGATATATATTCTACCCACACACATTTGGAACTCTCCTGGAGTACCCTCACACATATTATTCCCTCATTTAGTGGATATTTTCACAAAAACGTGAAATTTTCAAAAATCCAGAAAATTGGCTGAAAACGACCAAATATCAAGGACTCATTGGGCGAATCACTCTGGAACTGATATCGGAATGCTAACTCACATTTGCCCTATCTGAAGGTCTGATAAACGCCGGAAAAATGACTTACTCCAAAAAAAAATTTTTCTCAACTTTTTTCAATTTTACCCCCGTGGGATATATATTCTACCCACACACATTTGAAACTCTCCTGGGGTACCCTCACACATATTATTCCCTCATTTAGTGGATATTTTCACAAAAAAAGTGAAATGTTCAAAAATCCAGAAAATTGGCTGAAAACGACGAAATATCAAGGACTCATTGGGCAAATCGCTCTGGAACTGAAATCGGAACGATCACTGATATTTGCCCTATCTGAAAGTCTGATAAACGCCGGAAAAATGACTTACTCCAAAAAAAAATTTTTCTCAACTTTTTTCAATTTTACCCCCGTGGGATATATATTCTACCCAAACACATTTGGAACTCTCCTGGGGTACCCTCACACATATTATTCCCTCATTTAGTGGATATTTTCACAAAAAAGAGAAATTTTCAAAAATCCAAAATATTGGCTGAAAACGACTAAATATCAAGGACTCAATGGGCAAATCGCTCTGGAACTGAAATTGGAATGCTCACTGACATTTCCCCTATCTGAAAGTCTGATAAACGCCGGAAAAATGACTGAGTCCAAAAAAAAAAATTTTTTTCAACTTTTTTCAATTTTAACCCTGTGGGATATATATTCTACCCACACACATTTGGAACTCTCCTGGGGTACCCTCACACATATTATTCCCTCATTTAGTGGATATTTTCACAAAAAAGTGAAATTTTCAAAAATCCAAAATATTGGATGAAAACGACTAAATATCAAGGACTCATTGGGCGAATCGCTCTGTAACTGAAATCGGAACGCTCACTGACATTTGCCCTATCTGAAAGTCTGATAAACGCTGGAAAAATGACTAAGTCCAAAAAAAAATTTCTTTCAACTTTTTTCAATTTTACCCCTGTGGGATATATATTCTACCCACACACATTTGGAACTCTCCTGGGGTACCCTCACACATATGATTCCCTCATTTAGTGGATATTTTCACAAAAAAGTGAAATTTTCAAAAATCCAGAAAATTGGCTGAAAACGACTAAATATCGAGGACTCATTGGGCGAATCGCTCTGTAACTGAAATCGGAACGCTCACTGACATTTCCCCTATCTGAAAGTCTGATAAACAGTGGAAAAATGACTAAGTACAAAAAAAAATTTTTTTTCAACTTTTTTCAGTTTTACCCCAGTGGGATATATATTCTACCCACACACATTTGGGACTCTCCTGGGGTACCCTCACACATATTATTCCCTCATTTAGTGGATATTTTCACAAAAAAGTGAAATTTTCAAAAATCCAAAATATTGGATGAAAACGACTAAATATCAAGGACTCATTGGGCGAATCGCTCTGTAACTGAAATCGGAACGCTCACTGACATTTGCCCTATCTGAAAGTCTGATAAACGCTGGAAAAATGACTAAGTCCATAAAAAAATTTCTTTCAACTTTTTTCAATTTTACCCCTGTGGGATATATATTCTACCCAAACACATTTGGAACTCTCCTGGGGTACCCTCACACATATTATTCCCTCATTTAGTGGATATTTTCACAAAAAAGTGAAATTTTCAAAAATCCAAAATATTGGATGAAAACGTCTAAATATCAAGGACTCATTGGGCGAATCGCTCTGTAACTGAAATCGGAACGCTCACTGTCATTTGCCCTATCTGAAAGTCTGATAAACGCTGGAAAAATGACTAAGTCCAAAAAAAAATTTCTTTCAACTTTTTTCAATTTTACCCCTGTGGGATATATATTCTACCCAAACACATTTGGAACTCTCCTGGGGTACCCTCACACATATTATTCCCTCATTTAGTGGATATTTTCACAAAAAAGAGAAATTTTCAAAAATCCAAAATATTGGCTGAAAACGACTAAATATCAAGGACTCAATGGGCAAATCGCTCTGGAACTGAAATTGGAATGCTCACTGACATTTCCCCTATCTGAAAGTCTGATAAACGCCGGAAAAATGACTGAGTCCAAAAAAAAAAATTTTTTTCAACTTTTTTCAATTTTAACCCTGTGGGATATATATTCTACCCACACACATTTGGAACTCTCCTGGGGTACCCTCACACATATTATTCCCTCATTTAGTGGATATTTTCACAAAAAAGTGAAATTTTCAAAAATCCAAAATATTGGATGAAAACGACTAAATATCAAGGACTCATTGGGCGAATCGCTCTGTAACTGAAATCGGAACGCTCACTGACATTTGCCCTATCTGAAAGTCTGATAAACGCTGGAAAAATGACTAAGTCCAAAAAAAAATTTCTTTCAACTTTTTTCAATTTTACCCCTGTGGGATATATATTCTACCCACACACATTTGGAACTCTCCTGGGGTACCCTCACACATATGATTCCCTCATTTAGTGGATATTTTCACAAAAAAGTGAAATTTTCAAAAATCCAGAAAATTGGCTGAAAACGACTAAATATCGAGGACTCATTGGGCGAATCGCTCTGTAACTGAAATCGGAACGCTCACTGACATTTCCCCTATCTGAAAGTCTGATAAACGGTGGAAAAATGACTAAGTACAAAAAAAAATTTTTTTTCAACTTTTTTCAGTTTTACCCCAGTGGGATATATATTCTACCCACACACATTTGGGACTC
Organism: Phyllobates terribilis; assembly: GCF_046119375.1. Taxonomy (NCBI): domain Eukaryota; kingdom Metazoa; phylum Chordata; class Amphibia; order Anura; family Dendrobatidae; genus Phyllobates; species Phyllobates terribilis. Next base: position 73,330,830 of record NW_027362773.1, on the reverse strand, counting down.
TCCTGGGGTACCCTCACACATATTATTCCCTCATTTAGTGGATATTTTCACAAAAAAGTGAAATTTTCAAAAATCCAAAAAATTGGCTGAAAATGACTAAATATCGAGGACTCATTGGGCGAATCGCTCTGGAACTGAAATCGCAATGCTCAATGACATTTGCCCTATCTGAAAGTCTGATAAACGCCGGAAAAATGACTAAGTCCAAAAAAAAAAATGTTTTCAACTTTTTTCAATTTTACCATCGTGGGATATATATTCTACCCACACACATTTGGAACTCTCCTGGAGTACCCTCACACATATTATTCCCTCATTTAGTGGATATTTTCACAAAAACGTGAAATTTTCAAAAATCCAGAAAATTGGCTGAAAACGACCAAATATCAAGGACTCATTGGGCGAATCACTCTGGAACTGATATCGGAATGCTAACTCACATTTGCCCTATCTGAAGGTCTGATAAACGCCGGAAAAATGACTTACTCCAAAAAAAAATTTTTCTCAACTTTTTTCAATTTTACCCCCGTGGGATATATATTCTACCCACACACATTTGAAACTCTCCTGGGGTACCCTCACACATATTATTCCCTCATTTAGTGGATATTTTCACAAAAAAAGTGAAATGTTCAAAAATCCAGAAAATTGGCTGAAAACGACGAAATATCAAGGACTCATTGGGCAAATCGCTCTGGAACTGAAATCGGAACGATCACTGATATTTGCCCTATCTGAAAGTCTGATAAACGCCGGAAAAATGACTTACTCCAAAAAAAAATTTTTCTCAACTTTTTTCAATTTTACCCCCGTGGGATATATATTCTACCCAAACACATTTGGAACTCTCCTGGGGTACCCTCACACATATTATTCCCTCATTTAGTGGATATTTTCACAAAAAAGAGAAATTTTCAAAAATCCAAAATATTGGCTGAAAACGACTAAATATCAAGGACTCAATGGGCAAATCGCTCTGGAACTGAAATTGGAATGCTCACTGACATTTCCCCTATCTGAAAGTCTGATAAACGCCGGAAAAATGACTGAGTCCAAAAAAAAAAATTTTTTTCAACTTTTTTCAATTTTAACCCTGTGGGATATATATTCTACCCACACACATTTGGAACTCTCCTGGGGTACCCTCACACATATTATTCCCTCATTTAGTGGATATTTTCACAAAAAAGTGAAATTTTCAAAAATCCAAAATATTGGATGAAAACGACTAAATATCAAGGACTCATTGGGCGAATCGCTCTGTAACTGAAATCGGAACGCTCACTGACATTTGCCCTATCTGAAAGTCTGATAAACGCTGGAAAAATGACTAAGTCCAAAAAAAAATTTCTTTCAACTTTTTTCAATTTTACCCCTGTGGGATATATATTCTACCCACACACATTTGGAACTCTCCTGGGGTACCCTCACACATATGATTCCCTCATTTAGTGGATATTTTCACAAAAAAGTGAAATTTTCAAAAATCCAGAAAATTGGCTGAAAACGACTAAATATCGAGGACTCATTGGGCGAATCGCTCTGTAACTGAAATCGGAACGCTCACTGACATTTCCCCTATCTGAAAGTCTGATAAACAGTGGAAAAATGACTAAGTACAAAAAAAAATTTTTTTTCAACTTTTTTCAGTTTTACCCCAGTGGGATATATATTCTACCCACACACATTTGGGACTCTCCTGGGGTACCCTCACACATATTATTCCCTCATTTAGTGGATATTTTCACAAAAAAGTGAAATTTTCAAAAATCCAAAAAATTGGCTGAAAATGACTAAATATCGAGGACTCATTGGGCGAATCGCTCTGGAACTGAAATCGCAATGCTCAATGACATTTGCCCTATCTGAAAGTCTGATAAACGCCGGAAAAATGACTAAGTCCAAAAAAAAAAATGTTTTCAACTTTTTTCAATTTTACCATCGTGGGATATATATTCTACCCACACACATTTGGAACTCTCCTGGAGTACCCTCACACATATTATTCCCTCATTTAGTGGATATTTTCACAAAAACGTGAAATTTTCAAAAATCCAGAAAATTGGCTGAAAACGACCAAATATCAAGGACTCATTGGGCGAATCACTCTGGAACTGATATCGGAATGCTAACTCACATTTGCCCTATCTGAAGGTCTGATAAACGCCGGAAAAATGACTTACTCCAAAAAAAAATTTTTCTCAACTTTTTTCAATTTTACCCCCGTGGGATATATATTCTACCCACACACATTTGAAACTCTCCTGGGGTACCCTCACACATATTATTCCCTCATTTAGTGGATATTTTCACAAAAAAAGTGAAATGTTCAAAAATCCAGAAAATTGGCTGAAAACGACGAAATATCAAGGACTCATTGGGCAAATCGCTCTGGAACCGAAATCGGAACGATCACTGATATTTGCCCTATCTGAAAGTCTGATAAACGCAGGAAAAATGACTTACTCCAAAAAAAAATTTTTCTCAACTTTTTTCAATTTTACCCCCGTGGGATATATATTCTACCCAAACACATTTGGAACTCTCCTGGGGTACCCTCACACATATTATTCCCTCATTTAGTGGATATTTTCACAAAAAAGAGAAATTTTCAAAAATCCAAAATATTGGCTGAAAACGACTAAATATAAAGGACTCAATGGGCAAATCGCTCTGGAACTGAAATTGGAATGCTCACTGACATTTCCCCTATCTGAAAGTCTGATAAACGCCGGAAAAATGACTGAGTCCAAAAAAAAAAATTTTTTTCAACTTTTTTCAATTTTAACCCTGTGGGATATATATTCTACCCACACACATTTGGAACTCTCCTGGGGTACCCTCACACATATTATTCCCTCATTTAGTGGATATTTTCACAAAAAAGTGAAATTTTCAAAAATCCAAAATATTGGATGAAAACGACTAAATATCAAGGACTCATTGGGCGAATCGCTCTGTAACTGAAATCGGAACGCTCACTGACATTTGCCCTATCTGAAAGTCTGATAAACGCTGGAAAAATGACTAAGTCCATAAAAAAATTTCTTTCAACTTTTTTCAATTTTACCCCTGTGGGATATATATTCTACCCAAACACATTTGGAACTCTCCTGGGGTACCCTCACACATATTATTCCCTCATTTAGTGGATATTTTCACAAAAAAGTGAAATTTTCAAAAATCCAAAATATTGGATGAAAACGACTAAATATCAAGGACTCATTGGGCGAATCGCTCTGTAACTGAAATCGGAACGCTCACTGACATTTGCCCTATCTGAAAGTCTGATAAACGCTGGAAAAATGACTAAGTCCAAAAAAAAATTTCTTTCAACTTTTTTCAATTTTACCCCTGTGGGATATATATTCTACCCACACACATTTGGAACTCTCCTGGGGTACCCTCACACATATGATTCCCTCATTTAGTGGATATTTTCACAAAAAAGTGAAATTTTCAAAAATCCAGAAAATTGTCTGAAAACGATGAAATATCGAGGACTCATTGGGCGAATAACTCTGGAACTGAAATCGGAATGCTCAATGATATTTCCCCTATCTGAAAGTCTGATAAACGGCGGAAAAATGACTAAGTCCCAAAAAAAATTTTTTTCAACTTTTTTCCATTTTACCCCCGTGGGATATATATTCTACCCACACACATTTGGGACTCTCCTGGGGTACCCTCACACATATTATTCCCTCATTTAGTGGATATTTTCACAAAAAAGTGAAATTTTCAAAAATCCAAAAAATTGGCTGAAAATGACTAAATATCGAGGACTCATTGGGCGAATCGCTCTGGAACTGAAATCGCAATGCTCAATGACATTTGCCCTATCTGAAAGTCTGATAAACGCCGGAAAAATGACTAAGTCCAAAAAAAAAAATGTTTTCAACTTTTTTCAATTTTACCATCGTGGGATATATATTCTACCCACACACATTTGGAACTCTCCTGGAGTACCCTCACACATATTATTCCCTCATTTAGTGGATATTTTCACAAAGAAGTGAAATTTTCAAAAATCCAGAAAATTGTCTGAAAAGGACTAAATATCGAGGACTCATTGGGCGAATTGCTCTAGAACTGAAATCGGAATGCTCAATGACATTTACCCTATCTGAAAGTCTGATAAACGCCGGAAAAATGACTAAGTCCAAAAAAAAATTCTTTAAACTTTTTTCAATTTTACCCCCGTGGGATATATATTTTACCCACACACATTTGGACCTCTCCTGGGGTACCCTCACACACATTATTCCCTCATTTAGAGGATATTTTCAGAAAAAAGTGAAATTTTCAAAAATCCAAAATATTGGCTGAAAACGACTAAATATCAAGGACTCATTGGGCAAATCACTCTGGAACTGAAATCGGAATGCTCACTGACATTTCCCCTATCTGAAAGTCTGATAAACGCCGGAAAAATGACTAATTCCAAAATAAATTATTTTTCAACTTTTTTCAATTTTACCCCCGTGGGATATATATTCTACCCACACACACTTGGAACTCTCCTGGGGTACCCTCACCCATATTATTCACTCAATTAGTGTATATTTTCACAAAAAAGTGAAATTTTCAAAAATCCAGAAAATTGGCTGAAAACGACTAAATATCGAGGACTCATTGGGCGAATCGCTCTGGAACTGAAATCGGAATGCTCACTGACATTTCCCCTATCTGAAAGTCTGATAAACGCTCGAAAAATGACTAAGTTCAAAAAAAAAATTTTTTCAACTTTTTTCAATTTTACCCCCGTGGGTTATATATTCTACCCACACACATTTGGAACTCTCCTGGGGTACCCTCACACATATTAAACCCTCATTTAGAGGACATTTTCACAAAAAAGTGAAATTTTCAAAAATCCAGAAAAATTGGCTGTAAACAACTAAATATCAAGGACTCATTGGGCGAATCGCTCTGGAACTGAAATCGGAATGCTCACTGACATTTCCCTTATCTGAAAATGTGATAAACGCTGGAAAAATGACTGAGTCCAAAAAAAAAAATTTTTTCAATTTTTTTCAATTTTACCCCCGTGGGATATATATTCTACCCACACACATTTGGAACTCTCCTGGAATACCCTCACACATATTATTCCCTCATTTAGTGGATATATTCACAAAAAAGTGAAATTTTCAAAAATCCAGAAAATTGGCTGAAAACGACTAAATATCAAGGATTTATTGGGCGAATCCCTCTGGAACTGAAATCGGAATGCTCACTGACATTTCCCCGATCCGAAAGTCTGATAAACGCCGGAAAAATAACTGAGTCCAAAAAAAAAATTTTTTTTCAACTTTTTTCATTTTTACTCCTGTGGGATAAATATTCTACCCACACACATTTGGAACTCTCCTGGGGTACCCTCACACATATTATTCCCTCATTTAGAGGATATTTTCACAAAAAAGAGAAATTTTCAAAAATCCAAAATATTGGCTGAAAACGACAAAATATCAAGGACTCATTGGGCAAATCGCTCTGGAACTGAAATCGGAATGCTCACTGACATTTCCCCTATCTGAAAGTCTGATAAACGCCGAAAAAATGACTAATCCAATAAAAAAAAAATTCAACTTTTTTCTATTTTACTCCCGTGGGATAAATATTCTACCCACACACATTTGGAACTCTCCTGGGGTACCCTCACACATATTTAATTATTTATACCTCATTTAGTGGATATTTTCACAAAAAAGTGAAATTTTCAAAAATCCCGAAAATTGGCTGAAAACGACTAAATATCAAGGACTCATTAGGCGAATTGCTCTGGAACTGAAATCGGAATGCTCACTGACATTTCCCCTATCTGAAAGTCTGATAAACGCCGGAAAAATGACTAAGTCCAAAAAAAAATTCTTTCAACTTTTTTCAATTTTACCCCGTGGGATATATATTTTACCCACACACATTTGGAACTCTCCTGGGGTACCCTCACGCATATTATTCCCTCATATAGAGGATATTTTCACAAAAAAGTGAAATTTTCAAAAATCCAAAATATTGGCTGAAAACGACTAAATATCAAGGACTCAATGGGCAAATCGCTCTGGAACTGAAATTGGAATGCTCACTGACATTTCCCCTATCTGAAAGTCTGATAAACGCCGGAAAAATGACTGAGTCCAAAAAAAAAAATTTTTTTCAACTTTTTTCAATTTTAACCCTGTGGGATATATATTCTACCCACACACATTTGGAACTCTCCTGGGGTACCCTCACACATATTATTCCCTCATTTAGTGGATATTTTCACAAAAAAGTGAAATTTTCAAAAATCCAAAATATTGGATGAAAACGACTAAATATCAAGGACTCATTGGGCAAATCGCTCTGTAACTGAAATCGGAACGCTCACTGACATTTGCCCTATCTGAAAGTCTGATAAACGCTGGAAAAATGACTAAGTCCAAAAAAAAATTTCTTTCAACTTTTTTCAATTTTACCCCTGTGGGATATATATTCTACCCAAACACATTTGGAAGTCTCCTGGGGTACCCTCACACATATTATTCCCTCATTTAGTGGTTATTTTCACAAAAAAGTGAAATTTTCAAAAATCCAAAATATTGGATGAAAACGACTAAATATCAAGGACTCATTGGGCGAATCGCTCTGTAACTGAAATCGGAATGCTCACTGACATTTACCCTATCTGAAAGTCTGATAAACGCCGGAAAAATTACTAAGTCCAAAAAAAAATTTTTTTCAACTTTTTTCAATTTTACCCCCTTGGGATATATATTCTACCCACACACATTTGGAACTCTCCTGGGGTACCCTCACACATATGATTCCCTCATTTAGTGGATATTTTCACAAAAAAGTGAAATTTTCAAAAATCCAGAAAATTGGCTGAAAACGACTAAATATCGAGGACTCATTGGGCGAATAGCTCTGTAACTGAAATTGGAATGCTCACTGACATTTACCCTATCTGAAAATGTGATAAACGCTGGAAAAATGACTGAGTCCAAAAAAAAAAATTTTTTCAATTTTTTTCAATTTTACCCCCGTGGGATATATATTCTACCCACACACATTTGGAACTCTCCTGGAATACCCTCACACATATTATTCCCTCATTTAGTGGATATATTCACAAAAAAGTGAAATTTTCAAAAATCCAAAATATTGGCTGAAAACGACTAAATATCAAGGACTCATTGGGCGAATCGCTCTGGAACTGAAATCGGAGCGCTCACTGACATTTCTCCTATCTGAAAGTCTGATAAACGCCAGAAAAATGACTAAGTCCAAAATAAATTTTTTTCAACTTTTTTCAATTTTAACCCTGTGGGATATATATTCTACCCACACACATTAGGAACTCTCCTGGGGTACCCTCACACATATTATTCCCTCATTTAGTGGATATTTTCACAAAAGAGTGACATTTTCAAAAATCCAGAAAATTGGCTGAAAACGACTAAATATCAGGGACTCATTGGTCGAATCGCTCTGGAACTGAAATCGGAATGCTCAATGACATTTACCCTATCTGAAAGTCTGCTAAACGCCGGAAAAATAACTAAGTACAAAAAAAAAAATTTTTTCAACTTTTTTCAGTTTTACCCCCGTTGGATATATATTCTACCCACACACATTTGGGACTCTCCTGGGGTACCCTCACACATATTATTCCCTCATTTAGTGGATATTTTCACAAAAAAGTGAAATTTTCAAAAATCCAAAAAATTGGCTGAAAATGACTAAATATCGAGGACTCATTGGGCGAATCGCTCTGGAACTGAAATCGCAATGCTCAATGACATTTGCCCTATCTGAAAGTCTGATAAACGCCGGAAAAATGACTAAGTCCAAAAAAAAAATGTTTTCAACTTTTTTCAATTTTACCATCGTGGGATATATATTCTACCCACACACATTTGGAACTCTCCTGGAGTACCCTCACACATATTATTCCCTCATTTAGTGGATATTTTCACAAAAAAGTGAAATTTTCAAAAATCCAGAAAATTGTCTGAAAACGACTAAATATCGAGGACTCATTGGGCGAATTGCTCTAGAACTGAAATCGGAATGCTCAATGACATTTACCCTATCTGAAAGTCTGATAAACGCCGGAAAAATGACTAAGTCCAAAAAAAAAATGTTTTCAACTTTTTTCAATTTTACCCTCGTGGGATATATATTCTACCCACACACATTTGGAACTCTCCTGGAGTACCCTCACACACATTATTCCCTCATTTAGAGGATATTTTCAGAAAAAAGTGAAATTTTCAAAAATCCAAAATATTGGCTGAAAACGACTAAATATCAAGGACTCATTGGGCAAATCGCTCTGGAACTGAAATCGGAATGCTCACTGACATTTCCCCTATCTGAAAGTCTGATAAACACCGGAAAAATGACTAATTACAAAATAAATTATTTTTCAACTTTTTTCAATTTTACCCCCGTGGGATATATATTCTACCCACACACATTTGGAACTCTCCTGGGGTACCCTCACCCATATTATTCACTCAATTAGTGTATATTTTCACAAAAAATTGAAATTTTCAAAAATCCAGAAAATTGGCTGAAAACGACTAAATATCGAGGACTCATTGGGCGAATCGCTCTGGAACTGAAATCGGAATGCTCACTGACATTTCCCCTATCTGAAAGTCTGATAAACGCTCGAAAAATGACTAAGTTCAAAAAAAAAATTTTTTCAACTTTTTTCAATTTTACCCCCGTGGGTTATATATTCTACCCACACACATTTGGAACTCTACTGGGGTACCCTCACACATATTAAACCCTCATTTAGAGGACATTTTCACAAAAAAGTGAAATTTTCAAAAATCCAGAAAATTGGCTGTAAACAACTAAATATCAAGGACTCATTGGGCGAATCGCTCTGGAACTGAAATCGGAATGCTCACTGACATTTCCCCTATCTGAAAATGTGATAAACGCTGGAAAAATGACTGAGTCCAAAAAAAAAAATTTTTTCAATTTTTTTCAATTTTACCCCCGTGGGATATATATTCTACCCACACACATTTGGAACTCTCCTGGAATACCCTCACACATATTATTCCCTCATTTAGTGGATATATTCACAAAAAAGTGAAATTTTCAAAAATCCAAAATATTGGCTGAAAACGACTAAATATCAAGGACTCATTGGGCGAATCGCTCTGGAACTGAAATCGGAACGCTCACTGACATTTCTCCTATCTGAAAGTCTGATAAACGCCAGAAAAATGACTAAGTCCAAAATAAATTTTTTTCAACTTTTTTCAATTTTAACCCTGTGGGATATATATTCTACCCACACACATTAGGAACTCTCCTGGGGTACCCTCACACATATTATTCCCTCATTTAGTGGATATTTTCACAAAAGAGTGACATTTTCAAAAATCCAGAAAATTGGCTGAAAACGACTAAATATCAAGGACTCATTGGTCGAATCGCTCTGGAACTGAAATCGGAATGCTCAATGACATTTACCCTATCTGAAAGTCTGCTAAACGCCGGAAAAATAACTAAGTAAAAAAAAAAATTTTTTCAACTTTTTTCAGTTTTACCCCCGTTGGATATATATTCTACCCACACACATTTGGGACTCTCCTGGGGTACCCTCACACATATTATTCGCTCATTTAGTGTATATTTTCACAAAAAAGTGACATTTTCAAAAATCCAGAAAATTTTACTGAAAACGACTAAATATCGAGGACTCATTGGGCGAATCGCTCTGGAACTGAAATCGGAACGCTCACTGACATTTCCCCTATCTGAAAGTCTGATAAACGCTGGAAAAATGACTAAGTCCAAAAAAAAATTCTTTAAACTTTTTTCAATTTTACCCCCGTGGGATATATATTTTACCAACACACATTTGGAACTCTCCTGGGGTACCCTCACACACATTATTCCCTCATTTAGAGGATATTTTCACAAAAAAGTGAAATTTTCAAAAATCCAAAATAATGGCTGAAAACGACTAAATATCAAGGACTCATTGGGCAAATCGCTCTGGAACTGAAATCGGAATGCTCACTGACATTTCCCCTATCTGAAAGTCTGATAAAGGCCGGAAAAATGACTAATTCCAAAATAAATAATTTTTCAACTTTTTTCAATTTTACCCCCGTGGGATATATATTCTACCCACACACATTTGGAACTCTCCTGGGGTACCCTCACCCATATTATTCCCTCATTTAGAGGATATTTTCACAAAAAAGTGAAATTTTCAAAAATCCAGAAAATTGGCTGAAAACAACTAAATATCGAGGACTCATTGGGCGAATCGCTCTGGAACTGAAATCGGAATGCTCACTGACATTTCCCCTATCTGAAAGTCTGATAAACGCCGGAAAAATGACTAACTCCAAAAAAAAATTCTTTAAACTTTTTTCAATTTTAACCCCGTGGGATATATATTTTACCCACACACATTTGGAACTCTCCTGGGGTACCCTCACACACATTATTACCTCATTTAGAGGATATTTTCACAAAAAAGTGAAATTTTCAAAAATCCAAAATATTGGCTGAAAACGACTAAATATCAAGGACTCATTGGGCGAATCGCTCTGGAACTGAAATCGGAATGCTCACTGACATTTCAACTATCTGAAAGTCTGATAAACGCCGGAAAAATGACAAAGTCCCCAAAAAAATTTTTTCAACGTTTTTCAATTTTAACCCTGTGGGATATATATTCTACCCACACACATTTGGAACTCTCCTGGGGTACCCTCACACATATTATTCCCTCATTTAGTGGATATTTTCACAAAAAAGTGAAATTTTCAAAAATCCAGAAAATTGGCTGAAAACGACTAAATATCAAGGACTCATTGGGCGAATCGCTCTGGAACTGAAATCGGAATGCTCACTGACATTTCCCCTATCTGAAAATGTGATAAACGCTGGAAAAATGACTGAGTCCAAAAAAAAAAATGTTTCAACTTTTTTCAATTGTACCCCCGTGGGATATATATTCTACCCACACACATTTGGAACTCTCCTGGGGTACCCTCACACATATTATTTCCTCATTTAGTGGATATTTTCACAAAAAAGTGAAATTTCAAAAATCCAAAATATTGGATGAAAACGACTAAAAATCAAGGACTCATTGGGCGCATCGCTCTGTAACTGAAATCGGTATGCTCACTGACATTTGCCAAATCTGAAAGTCTGATAAACGCCGGAAAAATGACTAAGTCCAAAAAAAAAATGTTTTCAACTTTTTTCAATTTTACCCTCGTGGGATATATATTCTACCCAACACATTTGGAACTCTCCTGGAGTACCCTCACACATATTATTCCCTCATTTAGAGGATATTTTCACAAAAAAGTGAAATTTTCAAAAATCCAGAAAATTGGCTGAAAAAAACTAAATATCAAGGACTAATTGGGCAAATCGCTCTGGAACTGAAATCGGAATGCTCACTGACATTTACCCTATCTGAAAGTCTGATAAACGCTGGAAAAATGACTGAGTCCAAAAAAAAAATTTTTTCAACTTTTTTCAATTTTACCCCCGTGGGATATATATTCTACCCAAACACATTTGGAACTCTCCTGGGGTACCCTCACACATATTATTCCCTCATGTAGTGGATATTTTCACAAAAAAGTGAAATTTTCAAAAATCTAGAAAATTGGCTGAAAACGACTAAATATCAAGGAATCATTGGGCGAATCGCTCTGGAACTGAAATCGGAATGCTCACTGACATTTGCCCTATCTGAAAGTCTGATAAACGCCGGAAAAATGACAAAGTCCAAAAAAAAAAATGTTTTCAACTTTTTTCAATTTTGCCCCCGTGGGATATATATTCTACCCACACACATTTGGAACTCTCCTGGAGTACCCTCACACATATTATTCCCTCATTTAGTGGATATATTCACAAAAAAGTGAAATTTTCAAAAATCCAGAAAATTGGCTGAAAACGACTAAATATCAAGGACTCATTGGGCGAATCCCTCTGGAACTGAAATCGGAATGCTCACTGACATTTCCCCGATCCGAAAGTCTGATAAACGCCGGAAAAATGACTGAGTCCAAAAAAAAAAAATTTTTTCAACTTTTTTCAATTTTAACCCTGTGGGATATATATTCTACCCACACACATTTGGAACTCTCCTGGGGTACCCTCACACATATTATTCCCTCATTTAGTGGATATTTTCACAAAAAAGTGAAATTTTCAAAAATCCAAAATAATAGATGAAAACCACTAAATATCAAGGACTCATTGGGCGAATCGCTCTGTAACTGAAATCGGAATGCTCACTGACATTTGCCCTATCTGAAAGTCTGATAAACGCCGGAAAAATGACAAAGTCCAAAAAAAAATATGTTTTCAACTTTTATCAATTGTGCCCCCGTGGGATATATATTCTACCCACACACATTTGGAACTCTCCTGGGGTACCCTCACACATATTATTCCCTCATTTAGTGGATATCTTCACTAAAAAGTGAAATTTTCAAAAATCAAAAATATTGGATGAAAACGACTAAATATCAAGGACTCATTGGGCGAATCGCTCTGTAACTGAATTCGGAACGCTCACTGACATTTGCCCTATCTGAAAGTCTGATAAATGACGGAAAAATGACTAAGTCCAAAAAATAAATGTTTCCAACTTTTTTCAATTTTACCCCCGTGGGATATACATTCTAACCACACACATTTGGAACTCTCCTAGGGTACCCTCACACATATTATTCCCTCATTTAGTGGATATTTTCACAAAAAAGTGAAATTTTCAAAAATCCAGAAAATTGGCTGAAAACGACTAAATATCAAGGACTCATTGGGCGAATCCCTCTGGAACTGAAATCGGAATGCTCACTGACATTTCCCCGATCCGAAAGTCTGATAAACGCCGGAAAAATGACTAAGTACAAAAAAAAATTTTTTTTCAACTTTTTTCAGTTTTACCCCCGTGGGATATATATTCTACCCACACACATTTGGAACTCTATTGGGGTACCCTCACACATATTATTCCCTCATTTAGTGGATATTTTCACAAAAAAGTGAAATTTTCAAAAATCCAAAATATTGGATGAAAGCGACTAAATATCAAGGACTCATTGGGCGAATCGCTCTGTAACTGAAATCGGAATGCTCACTGACATTTGCCCTATCTGAAAGTCTGATAAACGCCGGAAAAATGACAAAGTCCAAAAAAAAAAATGTTTTCAACTTTTTTCAATTTTGCCCCCGTGGGATATATATTCTACTCACACACATTTGGAACTCTCCTGGAGTACCCACACACATATTATTCCCTCATTTAGTGGATATATTCACAAAAAAGTGAAATTTTCAAAAATCCAGAAAATTGGCTGAAAACGACTAAATATCAAGGACTCATTGGGCGAATCCCTCTGGAACTGAAATCGGAATGCTCACTGACATTTCCCCGATCCGAAAGTCTGATAAACGCCGGAAAAATGACTCAGTCCAAAAAAAAAATTTTTTTTCAACTTTTTTCAATTTTAACCCTGTGGGATATATATTCTACCCACACACATTTGGAACTCTCCTGGGGTACCCTCACACATATTATTCCCTCATTTAGTGGATATTTTCACAAAAAAGTGAAATTTTCAAAAATCCAGAAAATTGGCTGAAAACGACTAAATATCAAGGACTCATTGGGCGAATCACTCTGGAACTGAAATCGGTATGCTCACTGACATTTGCCCTATCTGAAAGTCTGATAAACGCCGGAAAAATGACTAAGTCCGAAAAAAAAATGTTTTCAACTTTTTTCAATTTTACCCTCGTGGGATATATATTCTACCCACACACATTTGGAACTCTCCTGGAGTACCCTCACACATATTATTCCCTCATTTAGAGGATATTTTCACAAAAAAGTGAAATTTTCAAAAATCCAGAAAATTGGCTGAAAACGACTAAATATCAAGGACTCATTGGGCGAATCGCTCTGGAACTGAAATCGGAATGCTCACTGACATTTCCCCTATCTGAAAGTTTGATAAACGCTGGAAAAATGACAAAGTCCAAAAAAAAATTTCTTTCAACTTTTTTCAATTTTACCCCTGTGGGATATATATTCTACCCACACACATTTGGAACTCTCCTGGGGTACCCTCACACATATTATTCCCTCATTTAGTGGATATTTTCACAAAAAAGTGAAATTTTCAAAAATCCAGAAAATTGGCTGAAAATGACTAAATATCAAGGACTCATTGGGCGAATCGCTCTGGAACTGAAATCTGAATGCTCACTGACATGTCCCCTATCTGAAAGTTTGATTAACGCTGGAAAAAGGACAAAGTCCAAAAAAAAATTTCTTTCAACTTTTTTCAATTTTACCCCCGTGGGATATATATTCTACCCACACACATTTGGAACTCTCCTGGGGTACCCTCACACATATTATTCCCTCATTTAGTGGATATTTTCACAAGAAAGTGAAATTTTTAAAAATCCAGAAAATTGGCTGAAAATGCCTAAATATCAAGGACTCATTGGGCGAATCGCTCTGGAACTGAAATCGGAATGCTCAATGACATTTCCCCTACCTGAAAGTCTGATAAACGCTGGAAAAATGACAAAGTCCAAAAAAAAATTTCTTTCAACTTTTTTCAATTTTACCCCTGTGGGATATATATTCTACCCACACACATTTGGAACTCTCCTGGGGTACCCTCACACATATTATTCCCTCATTTAGTGGATATTTTCACAAAAAAGTGAAATTTTCAAAAATCCAGAAAATTGGCTGAAAACGACTAAATATCAAGGACTCATTGGGCGAATCGCTCTGGAACTGAAATCGGAACGCTCACTGACATTTCCCCTATCTGAGAGTCTGATAAAAACCGGAAAAATGACTAAGTCCAAAAAAAAAATTTTTTCAACTTTTTTCAATTTTACCCCCGTGGGATATATATTCTACCCACACACATTTGGAACTCTCCTGGGGTACCCTCACACATATTATTCCCTCGTTTAGTGGATATTTTCACAAAAAAGTGAAATTTTCAAAAATCCAGAAAATTTGCTGACAACGACTAAATATCAAGGACTCATTGGGCGAATCGCTCTGGAACTGAAATCAGAATGCTCACTGACATTTCCCCTATCTGAAAGTCTGATAAACGCCGGAAAAATGACTAAGTACCAAAAAAAAATTTTTTCAACTTTTTTCAATTTTACCCCCGTGGGATATATATTCTACCCACACACATTTGGAACTCTCCTGGGGTACCCTCACACATATTATTCCCTCATTTAGTGGATATTTTCACAAAAAAGTGAAATTTTCAAAAATCCCGAAAATTGGCTGAAAACGACTAAATATTAGACATGAGCGTTGTTCTACTCGAACTGTTCGCCAATCTCAAATTCGAGCTGTTTTGGGCGGTGTTCGAGCCGTTCGGCGAACACGAACAATTTGAGAAAAATTTGGCTTGTCGAGGTTATGTTCGATAACTGTTCGTGCACCAAAGTCATAACTGGATTTTTTCTCAGTAATGATGAAAATTAATGTTAATACGCAGTTTGAGTGTACAGCGGGGTGGGGGGAGGGGCAGGGGATGGATCTCTGCAGGAACAATGAAGATCTCCATTTTTTTTTCTCTTTCCCGCATTTACAGTGGGGAGGTGCAATCTGTCAGCTTATCAGCAGCGCACACACGGAGCGAAGTGCTTTTTTTCACACAAGCAAGGGCATGTGTCATTGGCAGTGTATGTCACATGTCCTTGCCCTATAAGACCAAGCCATTTTCCCCGTCGCCACCAATTACTCACTGCTGCAGCTGCGTGTTAGACGGCATCGCTGTTGCTGTGTGCGCTATACCTTGTTAATTTCAAGCCAATTTTCGCACAAATCTACAGATAGCTTGGGAGTAGGGAATAGTTGTGATTGCAGTCCTTTTAAGGACTAGGTTACAGCATTTCCTACGACTTTTATCAGGCTGGTCTGTGCTCTTAAATAGATAGATTGTGGGAGTAAAGACTAATTGTAATTGGAGTCCTTTTCAGGACTAGGTTACATCAGTTCCTATCAGTTTTTGCCAGGCAGGTCTGTGCCAGTGCTGTGCAAGTTTTTTTCACAGCATTTGGCTGAATCTAGCAAAGCTAATCCTTTTTGGCCTATTGCAGAGTGTGTTAGTCAGTGGAGTAGCCTATCTGTGTTGCAAGATATACCACCTGTGTATAGAATACCAATTTTTTTATTGCACCTAGCGAAGTAAAATCTTTTGGGCATAGCATCATTCTATTAGTCCATCTATACTGACCTCCATCAAGTTGCAAATTGAATATAATTTTTTTCTGCATCTAGCTCTGAAAAAATATTGGGCTTCTAGCTGTGTGTGGGACTTGTTGTATTAGTCCATCTATACTGACCTCCATCAGGTTGCAAACTGAATATATTTTTTTCTGCATCTACCTCTGAAAAAATATTGGGCTTCTAGCTGTGTGTGGGACTTGTTGTATTAGTCCATCTATACTGACCTCCATCAGGTTGCAAACTGAATATATTTTTTTCTGGATCTACCTCTGAAAAAATATTGGGCTTCTAGCTGTGTGTGGGACTTGTTGTATTAGTCCATCTATACTGACCTCCATCAGGTTGCAAACTGAATATATTTTTTTCTGCATCTACCTCTGAAAAAATATTGGGCTTCTAGCTGTGTGTGGGACTTGTTGTATTAGTCCATCTATACTGACCTCCATCAGGTTGCAAACTGAATATATTTTTTTCTGCATCTACCTCTGAAAAAATATTGGGCTTCTAGCTGTGTGTGGGACTTGTTCTATTAATCCATCTATACAGAACTCCATCAGGTTGCAAACTGAATATATTTTTTTCTGCATCTACCTCTGAAAAAATATGTGGCCTTCTAGCAGTGTGTGGGACTTTCTCTTAGTCCATCTATACTGACCTCCATCAGGTTGCAAACTGAATATAATTTTTTTCTGCATCTAGCTCTGAAAAAATATTTGGCCTTCTAGCAGTGTGTGGGACTTTCTCTATTAGTCCATCTATACTGACCTCCATCACCTTGCAAATTAAAAATAATTTTTATCTGCATCTACAGTACCTCTGAAAAAATATTTGGGCTTCTAGCTGTGTGTGGGACTTGTTCTATTAGTCCATCTATACTGACCTCCATCAGGTTGCAAATTGAATATAATTTTTATCTGCATCTAGCTCTGAAAAAATATTTGGCCTTCTAGCAGTGTGTGGGACTTTCTCTATTAGTCCATCTATACTGACCTCCATCAGGTTGCAAATTGAATATAATTTTTATCTGCATCTAGCTCTGAAAAAATATTTGGCCTTCTAGCAGCGTGTGGGACTTTCTCTATTAGTCCATCTATACTGACCTCCATCAGGTTGCAAATTAAAAATAATTTTTATCTGCATCTACCTCTGAAAAAATATTTGGGCTTCTAGCTCTGTGTGGGACTTGTTCTATTACTCCATCTATACTGACCTCCATCAGGTTGCAAACTGAATATATTTTTTTCTGCATCTACCTCTGAAAAAATATTGGGCTTCTAGCTGTGTGTGGGACTTGTTGTATTAGTCCATCTATACTGACCTCCATCAGTTTGCAAACTAAATAAAAAATTTTTCTGCATCTACCTCTGAAAAAATATTTGGGCTTCTAGCTGTGTGTGGGACTTGTTCTATTAGTCCATCTATACTGACCTCCATCAGGTTGCAAATTGAATATAATTTTTTTCTCCATCTAACCCAGCCAATAGTTTTGGCCTAATACCACAGTTTGGCCACTCAGCTCTGCTTGGTTCCCATCCATTGTTTTTTGTGCAAACAACTCCAGAGTTGTGAATTAGTTAACCACCAAAATGAGTGGAAAAAGGCCTGCTGCTGGTGGAAAGGGGAATAGGCGTATTGGGAAGGGGAAAAAAGGTTGTGTCCGTGGGGTAGGTGTTAAAGCAACAGTAACATCTGCAGAAGAAAGACCATCTTCCAGCCAAACTAAAATGTCTACTTCTTTTAGCGGACAATGTGATAAGATCCCTTTCTTACGGCCACGCCAATCGCTACAAATTCCAGATGAGGCACAAAAACAGCAGGTGCTTCAACGGATATCAAGTGCTCCTTTAAGTGGGCTCTCCTCCACATCAACTTCAACATCACAAATACTCCAGTCCTCAAAGGTGTCACCCCAATCGCACTTGCTTCCTCACAGCTCCCAAATCTCCAGCTGCCCGTCTGAGTATGAGGTAGAACAGATGGTTGAGTCTGCAGAGCTGTTTACTCATACTATAGCCTGGGAATCAGAGGTCGACTCCAGCGCTTCTGTGAATCCAGACGAGGAAATGATCTGCACTGATGCCCAGAATCTTTATGAGTTGGATCCAGGACCAGACGCAGAAGGTTCTGACCATAATGTAGACCCTCATTCCCAAACTGTAACTCCTGTTGGTGGAGACAATGAGGAAGACGATGATAAGACTCAAATACCTGATTGGAGCGACAACTTTAGTTTTTTGTCAGGGCAGGAACAGGTTGGCTCTGAGGACGACGGGTGTGATAACGCACAGGGTGATGATGATGAGGTTGGAGATCCCACTTACTGTCAACCCACAGTCAGCCAAGAGATGAGGTCAGCAGAGGAGGTGGAGGAAGATGCTAGTGACGACGAGGTCAGGTTGCGCCTTCCTGGACAGAGACGTAGTACTGGAAGCACGTCAACAACTGCATCCTCAAACACAACTCTGCCTCTCACCACAAGTCGTGGTGGCTCTTCAGGTCGCATGGGTGCTAAGCCTTCCATAGCCTGGGCATTTTTTCAGATCGATAAAGATGACCCAACTCGTGTTATCTGTAACATTTGTCAGCAAAAGCTAAGTAGAGGCCAAAAAATACATAGTTTGAGTACTTCATGCATGAACCGGCACATGGACATGAAGCATAAGTTGCAGTGGGAAGCTCACTGTGCTACAATGCGGCCTAGCCGGCCGGGCCAACCACCGTCTGCCATATCTTGTGCATCCGCGGCCTCTTCATCCTCTGTGACTGGGGGGACAGCAGTCACACCTGTTTTGGGGCGCAGACCTGCCACCTCTTTACCCGCAACAGCCAGCGTGATTGGCAGGTCATCATTTTCTTTGGAGGTGGTAACACCAGCTGGTGTTGAGCGCTGTCCGACATCGATAGCACCACCTTTGGATCAAGGCAACCTAACATGTCCGCCTGCATCTTCCTCACAGACCGGCAGTTTGCCGGGGACACCCTTATCAACCCCGTCTAAGCACAATAGCCAGCCCTCGGTCCCTCAGATGTGGACAAGTAAAAGACCATTTCCTCCTAGCCATGAGAAAGCTAAGAGGTTGAATTTCACCATCTGCAAGCTCTTGGCTACAGAAATGCTGCCTTTCCGCCTGGTGGACACAGAGGATTTTCGAGACCTTATGTCCATCGCAGTGCCCCAGTACCAGATGCCCAGTCGGCACTACTTCTCAAAGAAAGGTGTGCCTGCGCTCCACCAGCATGTCACACACAACATCACCGCTTCTTTGAGAAACTCTGTGTGTGACAGGGTGCATTTCACCACAGACACTTGGACGAGTAGGCATGGACAGGGGCATTACATGTCGCTGACTGGGCACTGGGTAACTATGGTGACAGCAGGACAAGGGGCTGCTGTCCAAGTCTTGCCGTCCCCACGAGTTGTGCGTCAATCCTCTTTATGTCAAAGTTCCTCCACTGCTTCTGCCTCCTCAACCTCCTCTCGGTCTTCCACCTGCACCCAAAGCCTGTCTGGTCATGCCACAAGCTTTCTAACTGCGCAGAAGGGATCCTGCACACCTCCTTACTATGCTGGCAGTAGGGCTCAACGTCATCAGGCGGTTTTTACATTGAAATGTCTGGGAAATGTGAGTCACACAGCTGAGGAGTTGTGGCCAGCTCTGGAGAACCAATTTCATGAATGGTTGTCTCCACTGGACCTGAAACCAGGGAAGGCCGTGTGCGACAATGCTGCAAACCTGGGTGCGGCCCTTCGCCGGGGCAATGTCACACACGTGCCTTGTATGGCTCACGTGTTGAACCTGGTTGTCCAGCAATTTTTAGCCCACTATCCCAGACTAGATGGCCTTCTGCAGAGGGCACGGTCGCTGTGTGCTCACTTCCGCCGTTCGCATCCCGCAGCTCAGCGACTTACATCTCTGTAGAAGTCGTTGGGCCTGCCACTTCACCGGCTAAAATGCGATGTGCCTACCCGGTGGAATTCAACTCTGCACATGTTGCAGCGACTGTGGCAGCACCGACAAGCCCTGGTGCAATACGTTCTGACGTATAGCCTGGGCCAACGAGATCCAGAGGTGGGGCAAATCACGCTGGAGGAGTGGTCTCAGATCAGGGACCTATGCACCCTTCTGCACAGTTTTGAAATGGCGACGAAGATGTTTAGTGCTGACGATGCCATTATCAGCATGACTATTCCGGTGATTTACATGCTGCAGCACATGTTAAACAGAATTCGGAGTCAGGTGGTGGCACAAGAGGAGGTGGAGGAAGTAGAGGAGGAGGAGTTGTATGCGGAAGGGCTAACATCTGCAAGGTCCAGACGGTCGGCAGCACCAAGGCGGCAGGCATGTGAGGGTGGGGGAGATGGTTTTACCAGGGCGCATGGTAGCAGCCAAACTAGTGAGGAAGGTGCAGGAGCCCAGGAAGAAGTGGAGGACGAACTGATGGAAGACTCATCATATGAGGGAGACCTTGATTAGTGTTGAGCCACCCCCGTACTGTTCGAGTTCGGTTCGGTTCGTCGAACACCCGTGTGTTCGCCGAACTGTTCGTCGAACTGTTCGTCGAACACCTTCGAACACCGTTAAAACCAATGGCAGGCAAACAAAAACACATAGAAACACATAGAAAACACCTTCAAAGGTGTCCAAAAGCTGACAAACTGCTCAGAAGACACAACTAACACTTGGAAAAGTGACAAGTACATATAGTCATGCGAAAAGAAAAGAGGTGGAGGAGTAAAAGGAGGGGGAGACACAGATATCGGCATGTCATGCCCTTCTAAAATCCAAAAAGTGAGAAGCCGACACAGCCAGTCCGTTCCTGCCTGTGCCACCTCTGGGTCACAGGGTTTGTGCCAGAGCCGCGGTGGACCCTGACGGCCAGCCCCTCTATCCCAATACTGGTGCCTGTCCGCCGGTGGGTCGAGGCCCCCCACGGTGGGGGGGGGGAGTAACATCTGCAGAAGAAAGACCATCTTCCAGCCAAACTAAGATGTCGACTTCTTTTTGTGGACAATGTGATACGATCCCATTCTTACGGACACGCCCATCGCTACAAATTCTAGATGAGGCACAAAAACAGCAGGTGCTTCAACGGATATCAAGTGCTCCTTCAAGTGGGCTCTCCATCACCTCAATTTCAACATCACAAATACTCCAGTCCTCAGAGGTGTCACCCCAATCGCACTTGCTTCCTCACAGCTCCCAAGTCTCCAGCTGCCCGTCTGAGTATGGGGTAACACAGATGGCTGAGTCTGCCCAGCTGTTTACTCATACTGTAGACTGGGAAACGGAGGTCTGCTCCAGAGCTTCTGTTAATCCAGATGAGGAAATGATCTGATCCGATGCCCAGAATCTTTATAAGTTGGATCCAGGACCAGATGAAGAAGGTTCTGAGCATAATGTAGACCCTTGTTCCCAAACTGTAACTCCTGTTGGTGGAGACAATGATGAAGACGATGATGAGACTCAAATACCTGATTGGAGCGACAACTTGACTTTTCGGTCAGGGCAGGAAGAGGTTGGCTCTGAGGGCGACGGGTGTGATAACACACAGGGTGATGATGACGAGGTTGGAGATCCCACTTACTGTCAACCCACAGTCAGACAGTCGATGAGGTCAGCAGAGGAGGTGGAGGAGGATGTGACTAGCCCTGGAGATGGGGATGACTCGGTACCCGGGCATTTGCCTGGCCTTGGGGATGTCGCGGTGGTCGGCTCCCTGGCCCGTAACCTGGGGTCTCTCTTTAAAAGGGTGGATAATTGTTAATTTTATAAGAGTTCATGACGCCACCTGTGGTATCTGGTGACAAGCACCAGCGTTGCAGCAGTCCACTGAGGCCGGTGATAAGGCAGCTCGATGGTATAGCTCCCCACAGGTGGAGCTAGGTCTCAGGGCAGCATATGCAGGGGGAATGCAGGACAGGCGAGACCCAGCTGGGGCAGAGCAAGAACGGGAACGGACACGGTAGTCACTTCAGTACCTTTTACTGGTGGAAATTCAGGCACATCCCGGAGCACTGTAGGGTGAAGGGTGCATATCAGGATCCTCCCCAATGAGCGGGTGTAGGGCCTCCTGTTTCTTGCCTCTGCGTAGTAAGTTTCTGACCTGCCTGGAGCTAGGCCTAACTTTGTCTCTGTCCTGCGCTGGCTGACCTTGTGGTAGGGCCTTCTCTTGGAGTTCACGCTCCCAGTATGCGGGGCCTAAGCGTCTCCTGGCTCTGTTACATATCAGCACCTTAGCGATCCTGGGACTTGTAGTTCTCCAGGGATTCCGGTTATGCTTTACTGGGTCATAGAGATACCGGTAAGCTCGGATCCTGTGTCCGGTAAATGCTTCGGGGTGAGCTGGTTAAGCTCCTCTGCCCCTTATGTACTAACTCGCCACTCGCCTTCGGCCTACTCGGGCCCTCACTAGGCTATACACACTAACGGCAGCTTGCCACGCTTCACTGATCTTACGGCACCGGCACACCTTAAGCTCTATCTGGGCTCCCTGAATCTAGCAAGCAGGAGCCTCATGCTCCACTGCTGAACTATTAACTGCGTTCTCTAGACTAGACTGAGCTCCACTGCAGACTGACCTCTCTTAGGCTTCTCTACTGCAGGAACTCTTCAGAGGAACTGAATTGCCTAGCTCCACCTTCCCTATTTATATCCCTAACGGGCTCCCTCTGCTGGTCTGAGGTGGAAGGTGGAGATGTGTGAATGTTTATGGGGGCCTCTTGTGGAGGATTCCATCAATGCACTCTTGTAGGATCTGTGATACCAAGCGCAGCGGGGCATCACAGATGCTATTGACGACGAGGTTAGGTTGCGCCTTCCTGAACAGAGACGGAGTACTGGAAGCACGTCAACAACTGCATCCTCAACCACAACTCTGCCTCTGACCACAAGTCGTAGTGGCTCTTCAGGTCACATGGGCTCTAAGCCTTGCATAGCCTGGGCATTTATTCAGATCGATAAGGATGACCCAACTCGTGTTATCTGTAATATTTGTCAGCAAAAGCTAAGTAGAGGCCAAAAAATACATAGTTTGAGTACTTCATGCATGTACCGTCACATGGATATGAAGCATAAGTTGCAGTGGGAAGCTCACTGTGCTACAATGCGGCCTAGCCGGCTGGGCCAACCACCGTCTGCCCCATCTTGTGCATCCGCAGACTCTTCATCTTCTGTGACTGGGGGGACAGCAGTCACACATGTTTTTGGACGCAGACCTGCCACCTCTTTACCCTCAACAGCCAGTGTGATTGGCAGGTCGTCAGTTCATTGGGAAGTGGAAACACCTGCTAGTGTTGAGCGCTCTCCGACATCGAGAGCACCACCTTTGGATCAAGGCAACCTAACATGTCCGCCTGCATCTTCCTCACAGACCGGCAGTTGCCGGGGACACCCTACTCAACACCGTCTAAGCACAACAGCCAGCCCTCGGTCCCTCAGATGTGGAAAAGTAAAAGACCATTTCCTCCTAGCCATGAGAAAACTAAGAGGTTGAATTTCACCATCTGCAAGCTGTTGGCTACAGAAATGCTGCCTTTCCACCTGGAGGACACAGAGGATTTTCAAGACCTTATGTCCGTCACAGTGCCCCAGTACCAGATGCCCAGTCGGCACTACTTCTCAAAGAAAGGTGTGCCTGCGCTCCACTAGCATGTCGCACACAACATCACCGCTTCTTTGAGAAACTCTGTGTGTGACAGGGTGCACTTCACCACAGACACTTGGACGAGAAGGCATGGACAGGGGCGTTACATGTCGCTGACTGGGCACTGGGTAACTATGGTGACAGCAGGACAAGGGGCTGCTGTCCAAGTCTTACCATCCCCACGAGTTGTGTGTTAATCCTCTTTATCTCGAACTTCCTCCACTGCTTCTGCCTCCTCAACCTCCTCTCGGTCCTCCACCTGCACCCAAAGCCTGTCTGGTAATGCCACCTGCTTTCTAACTGCGCAGAAGGAATCCTGCACACCTCCTTACTATGCTGGCAGCAGGGCTCAACGCATCAGTGTTTACTTTGAAATGTCTGGGAAATGTGAGTCACACAGCTGAGGAAATTTGGTCAGCACTGGAGACCCAGTTTCATGAAAGGTTGTCTCCACTGGACCTGCAACCAGGGAAGGCCATGTGCGACAATGCTGCAAACCTGGGTGCGGCACTTCGCCGGGGCAATGTCACACACGTGCCTTGTATGGCTCACGTGTTGAACCTGGTTGTTCTGCAATTTTTAGCCCACTATCCTGGACTAGATGGCCTTCTGCAGAGTGCACGGTCGCTGTGTGCTCACTTCCGCCGTTCGCATCCCGCAGTTCAACGACTTACATCCCTACAGAAGTCGTTGGGCCTGCCACTTCACCGGCTGAAATGCGATGTGCCGACACGGTGGAATTCAACTCTGCACATGTTGCAGCGACTGTGGCAGCACCGACAAGCCCTAGTGCAATACGTTCTGACGTATAGCCTGGGCCAACGAGATCCAGAGGTGGGGCAAATCACGCTGGAGGAGTGGTCTCAGATCAGGGACCTATGCACCCTTCTGCACAGTGTTGAAATGGCGACGAAGATGTTTAGTGCTGACGATGCCATTATCAGCATGACTATTACGGTGATTTACATGCTGGAGCACATGTTAAACAGAATTCGGAGTCAGGTGGTGGGACAAGAGGAGGTGGAGGAAGTAGAGGAGGAATCGTATGCGGAAGGGATAACATCTCCAAGGTCCAGACGGTTGGCAGCACCAAGGCGGCAGGCATGGGAGGGTGGGGGAGAGGGATTAACCAGGGCGCATGGTAGCAGCCAAACTGTTGAGGAAGGTGCAGGAGCCGAGGAAGAAGTGGAGGACGAACTGGCAATGGGCATGGAAGACTCATCAGATGAGGGAGACCTTGATCACATTTCTGTTGTGCGAGGTTGGAGGGAGAGGGCAGAGGAAGGAAGCATGATTCTTACCTCGCTACCAACACAACAAGGACTTGGTCCTTCTGGATGCGCAAGACACATGAGTGCCTTCTTGCTGCACTACCTGCAACATGACCCCCGGATTGTCAGAATTCGAAGTAATCCTGACTACTGGGTTGCCACACTCTTAGATCCCCGGTACAAAAGTATATTTGCCGAAATAATTCCTGCCATAAAAAGGTATTGACGAATGCAGGAGTATCTGTTGCAGAATCTTACATGTGCTTTACCACAAAACACCAGTGGTGCACGTAGTGAATCTCACAGTTCTAACTTGCCAACGGTGGGACTGTCGAGTCTTCATCACTCAAACAGTAACAGTAACACAGTATCTGCTGGTAACAGCAATTTCGTGGAATCGTTTCACCACTTTTTTAGACCATACTTTGCAAGGCCACAGGAGACAAGAAGTCTGACACATAGTCAATGCCTAGAGAGGATGGTACAGGAGAATCTCCAAGTGAACATCGAAGCCATGACTGTGTCACTGGACCCTTGCTCATTTTGGTATTTCAATCTTGAAAAATCGCCGGAGCTCGCCACTCACGCCTTGGAGATCTTGTCATGCCATGCAGCCAGCGTTCTCTCTGAACTTGTGTTCAGCGCTGCTGGTGGTGTGCTGACAGATAAGCGCACGCGGCTGTCCACTGAGAATGTAGACAGACTCACGTTCATAAAGATGATCAAATCATGGATTCGCAAGGACATTTCTACCCCTGTGTCATCCTTGGGAGACTAAAAGCTTGGGGATTTGGTAAAATCACCTCACCAACCGTTTTAAGCAACAGTGGGGCAATTGATGCCACTTAACCCTAGAACGCATGACCATAAAAATCTACACTTTCACATACCTGGGGCCCTTTAGGCCCGTGTGCAAATAACATGGAATAACTCAAACTCAAATGACAAACAACTATATACATGAAGAATACCTAGAGTTTCAAAATTCTAACTAGAGCAATCTTGCAGAAAATAGAAAACAATTAACTGGGCGGGCCTGCAAGGCCACAGGTATGCGTTCTAGGGTTAAGTGGTGTCTGTGCCACAATTTTGGGAGTCCCCTTGCTGTGTCTTACGTGACGTTGGCATCGTCAATTCCAGGTGGGTTGGGTCGCACCCCCCCCTTTTAACTGTAAGAAACTACATACACTATGGCTTGGGGTAACACAGATGGTTGAGTCTGAAGAGCTGTTTACTCAGAGGTCTGCTCCAAATCTTCAGTGTCTGCTAGTCAGCGTAGAATTTTTAACTGCATCTAGCCTAGGCAATACTTTGGGCGTAGTAGCCCAGCTGCGAAGCAAGCTGCACCGCCTGTGTATCTAATAAGAATTTTTAAATTAATCTAGCCTAGGCAGACTGTGGGGACCCCCAACCAAACCCAGATGCTCAGCCCCCCTACCTCCCCCCTTTCATGGACAACCCAATAATGTAACTCTTACAACTGGATGGGTGAGGATCGGTCACAGCTTTATTAACTCTTTATACTCATTCCATTAGAAAGGCATTTTATTTCTAAAATAATTCAGCTTGTTGCAGCATGCACTGGGTCCCCACTCCGGCAAGTTGGCCAACAAGTGTAATTCTCCAACATGTCCTTTCTATTTCCAGGCCACGGAGGATCCAGCGTACTCGTATGCAGGACTCTGACCCCCACCCATCACTCTTAACGCTTGTTCCACTCCGTCCTGGAGTCCTGACAGGAATATGTCCAGTCCAATATCTATTAAGTGAACACCGTCGGGCCGTATGAGGCCTGCTTTATCTCCTTCCAGTTGTCGGTGTCGTATCACTACACCGCCTCTGTCTCTTCTAAATTTTGCCATCCGAATATTTATTACCCGCCTTGTCCATTCGATGGCCGTGATGTCTCGCGCACCTTGCCATACCGCTATCGGCACAATCTCTGACCATACTATAGCTAATTTTGTGAAAAATTCTCTGAAGCGCTCAGTGTCTAGTTTCATTATTGCCATTAGTTATGCGCTCTTGTGATGACCTAGGTTGTTTCCCCCGGCCTGTATAACTAAGATGACCGGACCTCTTGCCTCTCTCCCTACCTTGATTACCTCCATTAGTACCTGTGGCCATAGCAGGCCTCTAATACCTCTCCAGTTGAAATATGTGTTATGAAACTCTAATTTCCTCCCGCCTGGGCGGACTTTCGCCCTTTTTTGTGCCCAATATATATATACGAGTGGCCTATCACTCACACTGTTGGCTTAGCGTCACCTGTAAAAGAAACAAACCACGTTAGGATAACAAGTCCGGTCTTATGTATCTCGCCAAACACGTGGATCGCCATCTCCCTATCCTCTGAACTTCCGTTTCTGACAGTCCTGCTCTTGCTGCTTCCGTGGCCGCACCTATGCGGAATGAGTGTGTCCCGTAATCTTTGGGGTGGTTCCCTGCCGATGTTATGCATTTATTAAATATAGCTTGGAACAGGTATCTTGATAATGGCGTTCCATCAATGTGTGATACGAAGAAATTACTTTGTGATCTGATGGTTAGATATGTTTTTACTATTGTTACCCGACTCAGTGTACCGTTTGTGGGTTGTAGAAGTACCCAAGTACCCCTGCCCGCTGGAACCGTTTTCGATTGGTGTATGCGTACACGTATTTCATTATTGGCTATGACTACTTCCTGGTGTAATAAGCGTCCACTGGTGGTAATTTTGGATTGAGGGACTAATTCGCTTATACATAGCGCCCCGAAGAAGGAAATCACAAATGTAGTAGACATTAGTGTTGCTTCAAATTGTGAGTGTCATGTTAATGGTGTTAGGGATAAGATGTGAGAAATCAGTTTTAGTGACACGGGACGGGACGTCTACATTCCTGACTTGGCTGACCCCTTTTCCACCCTTTTATGGATTGTCTGATGATGAATCTTTGTCACATCTCCCCAATTCAGTAGTTGGAAGTGAAATGCTACTCCGGTCAGTCACCGCTGCGCTGACGCCCCTGATATGCCCTTCATCATTAGCTGGTGGAGAAATTCTATGGTGACTTGTGATCTGGCTTGTTCACATTGGTCAACCCGTCTGCCTGCTACTAGTCATGTCCACTCTTCCCATGCCTTACCGTATGCTTGCCACATTGACGGGGCAACTGACGCTCTGATTAATGGCATCAACTATTCGCCACTAGATCCCATAGGGAGGGTGGGCAACTGTTGCCCGATGGGTGGGCGTTGTGGAAGAGCTCTGTGAAAATCTGCCAATTGAATTGTTATAAAGCGTTAGCAGCAGCTTTATACCCCTCAGCATAGTGGCTAGCGCGGACCCATACATTGTGTTTTAGGCACAGGAATACTAGCCTGCGTAGTAGGCCTAGCACTGGGAGAGACGATGATGCCATCTTATTAATGCAGTGCGCTAGGCTGGTGTTTTGTGTTATGAAGCGTATATTTTTGTTAGCCAGGCGCGCGCCCCATATTTCTATTGCTACCACTATTGGGAAAAATTATTTTCAGGGCTAGATGCAGCTAAAAATTATTATTAATTTCAAAGCTGGTGGAGCTTGGTATAGATGGCCTAATACAATGAGTCCCACACACTGCTAGAAGCCCAAATATTTTTTCAGAGGTAGATGCAGATAAAAATTATTTTTAATTTGCAACCTGATGGAGGTCAGTATAGATGGACTAATAGAGAAAGTCCCACACACTGCTAGAAGGCCAAATATTTTTTCAGAGCTAGATGCAGATAAAAATTATATTCAATTTGCAACCTGATGGAGGTCAGTATAGATGGACTAATAGAGAAAGTCCCACACACTGCTAGAAGGCCAAATATTTTTTCAGAGCTAGATGCAGATAAAAATTATATTCAATTTGCAACCTGATGGAGGTCAGTATAGATGGACTAATAGAACAAGTCCCACACACAGCTAGAAGCCCGAATATTTTTTCAGAGGTACTGTAGATGCAGATAAAAATTATTTTTAATTTGCAACCTGATGGAGGTCAGTTTAGATGGACTAATACAACAAGTCCCACACACAGCTAGAAGCCCAATATTTTTTCAGAGCTAGATGCAGACAAAAAATTATTTTGAATTTGCAACCTGATGGAGGTCAGTATAGATGGACTAATAGAGAAAGTCCCACACACTGCTAGAAGGCCCAATATTTTTTCAGAGGTAGATGCAGAAAAAAATATATTCAGTTTGCAACCTGATGGAGGTCAGTATAGATGGAATAATACAACAAGTCCCACACACAGCTAGAAGCCCAATATTTTTTCAGAGGTAGATGCAGAAAAAAATATATTCAGTTTGCAACCTGATGGGGGTCTGTATAGATGGATTAATAGAACAAGTCCCACACACAGCTAGAAGCCCAATATTTTTTCAGAGGTAGATGCAGAAAAAAATATATTCAGTTTGCAACCTGATGGAGGTCTGTATAGATGGATTAATAGAACAAGTCCCACACACAGCTAGAAGCCCAATATTTTTTCAGAGGTAGATGCAGAAAAAAATATATTCAGTTTGCAACCTGATGGAGGTCTGTATAGATGGATTAATAGAACAAGTCCCACACACAGCTAGAAGCCCAATATTTTTTCAGAGGTACATGCAGAAAAAAATATATTCAGTTTGCAACCTGATGGAGGTCAGTATAGATGGACTAATACAACAAGTCCCACACACAGCTAGAAGCCCAATATTTTTTCAGAGCTAGATGCAGACAAAAAAATATTTTGAATTTGCAACCTGATGGAGGTCAGTATAGATGGACTAATAGAGAAAGTCCCACACACTGCTAGAAGGCCCAATATTTTTTCAGAGGTAGATGCAGAAAAAAATATATTCAGTTTGCAACCTGATGGAGGTCAGTATAGATGGACTAATACAACAAGTCCCACACACAGCTAGAAGCCATATATTTTTTCAGAGGTAGATGCAGAAAAAAATATATTCAGTTTGCAACCTGATGGAGGTCTGTATAGATGGATTAATAGAACAAGTCCCACACACAGCTAGAAGCCCAATATTTTTTCAGAGGTAGATGCAGAAAAAATATATTCAGTTTGCAACCTGATGTAGGTCTGTATAGATGGATTAATAGAACAAGTCCCACACACAGCTAGAAGCCCAATATTTTTTCATAGGTAGATGCAGAAAAAAATATATTCAGTTTGCAACCTGATGGAGGTCAGTATAGATGGATTAATAAAACAAGTCCCACACACAGCTAGAAGCCCAATATTTTTTCATAGGTAGATGCAGAAAAAAATATATTCAGTTTGCAACCTGATGGAGGTCAGTATAGATGGCCTAATACAACAAGTCCCACACACAGCTAGAAGCCCAATATTTTTTCAGAGGTAGATGCAGAAAAAAATATATTCAGTTTGCAACCTGATGGAGGTCTGTATAGATTGATTAATAGAACAAGTCCCACACACAGCTAGAAGCCCAAATATTTTTTCAGAGGTAGATGCAGATAAAAATTATTTTTAATTTGCAACCTGATGGAGGTCAGTATAGATGGACTAATAGAGAAAGTCCCACACACTGCTAGAAGGCCAAATATTTTTTCAGAGCTAGATGCAGATAAAAATTATATTCAATTTGCAACCTGATGGAGGTCAGTATAGATGGACTAATAGAACAAGTCCCACACACAGCTAGAAGCCCAAATATTTTTTCAGAGGTACTGTAGATGCAGATAAAAATTATTTTTAATTTGCAACCTGATGGAGGTCAGTATAGATGGACTAATACAACAAGTCCCACACACAGCTAGAAGCCCAATATTTTTTCAGAGGTAGATGCAGAAAAAAATATATTCAGCTTGCAACCTGATGGAGGTCTGTATAGATGGATTAATAGAACAAGTCCCACACACAGCTAGAAGCCCAATATTTTTTCAGAGGTAGATGCAGAAAAAAATATATTCAGTTTGCAACCTGATGGAGGTCAGTATAGATGGACTAATACAAGTCCCACACACAGCTAGAAGCCCAATATTTTTTCAGAGCTAGATGCAGAAAAAAATTATATTCAATTTGCAACCTGATGGAGGTCAGTATAGATGGACTATTAGAATGATGCTATGCCCAAAAGATTTTACTTCACTAGGTGCAGTAAAAAAATTGGTATTCTATACACAGGTGGTATATCTTGCAACACAGATAGGCTACTCCACTGACTAACACACTCTGCAATAGGCCAAAAAGGATTAGCTTTGCTAGATTCAGCCAAATGCTGTGAAAAAAACTTGCACAGCACTGGCACAGACCTGCCTGGCAAAAACTGATAGGAACTGATGTAACCTAGTCCTGAAAAGGACTCCAATTACAATTAGTCTTTACTCCCACAACCTATCTATTTAAGAGCACAGACCTGCCTGATAAAAGTCATAGGAAATGCTGTAACCTAGTCCTTAAAAGGACTGCAATCACAACTATTCCCTACTCCCAAAGCTATCTGTAGATTTGTGCGAAAATTGGCTTGAAATTAACAAGGTATAGCGCACACAGCAACAGCGGTGCCGTCTAACACGCAGCTGCAGCAGTGAGAAAATGGTGGTGATGGGGAAAATGGCTTGGTCTTATAGGGCAAGGACATGTGACATACACTGCCAATGACACATGCCCTTGCTTGTGTGAAAAAAAGCACTTCGCTCCATGTGTGCGCTGCTGATAGGCTGACAGATTGCACCTCCCCACTGTAAATGCGGGAAAGAGAAAAAAAAATGGAGGTCTTCATTGTTCCTGCAGAGATCCATCCCCTGCCCCTCCCCCCACCCCGCTGTACACTCAAATTGCGTATTAACATTAATTTTCATCATTACTGAGAAAAAATCCAGTTATGATTTTGGTGCACGAACAGTTATCGAACATAACCTCGAACAGCCGAATTTTTCTCAAATTGTTCGTGTTCGCCGAACGGCTCGAACACCGCCCAAAACAGCTCGAATTTGAGATTGGCGAACAGTTCGAGTAGAACAACGCTCATCTCTAACCTTGATCACATTTCTGTTGTGCGAGGTTGGGGGGAGAGGACAGTGGAAGGAAGCATGATTGTTACCTCGCCACCAACACAACAGGGACTTGGTGCTCCTGGATGCGCAACACACATGAGTGCCTTCTTGCTGCACTACCTGCAACATGACCCTCGAATTGTGAGAATTAGAAATAATCTTGACTACTGGGTTGCCACACTGTTAGATCCCCGGTACAAAAGTAAATTTGCAGAAATTATTCCTGCCATAGAAAGGGATGCACGCATGCAGGATTATCAGCAGAGACTGTTGCAGAATCTTACATGTGCTTTTCCACAAAATACCAGTGGTGCACGTAGTGAATCTCACAGTTCCAACTTGCCAACCGTGGGACCGTCAAGTGTTCAGCACTCAAACCGTAACAGAACCACAGTATCTGCTGGTAACATCAATTTTGCGGAATCATTTCACCACTTTTTTAGCCCATCCTTTGCAAGGCCACAGGAGACAAGAAGTCTGACACATAGTCAACGCCTAGAGACGATGGTACAGGAGTATCTCCAAGTAAACATTGAAGCCATGACTGTGTCACTGGACCCTTGCTCTTTTTGGGCTTCCAATCTGGATAAATGGCCGGAGCTAGCCACTTACGCCTTGGAGATCTTGTCATGCCCCGTAGCCAGCATTCTGTCTGAACGTGTGTTCAGCGCTGCTGGTGGTGTGCTCACAGATAAGCGCACGCGGCTCTCCACTGATAATGTAGACAGACTCACGTTCATAAAGATGAACAAATCATGGATCCGAAACGACTTTTCTACCCCTGTGTCATCCTGGGGAAAGTAAAAGCTTGATGATTGGTTAAAATCACACTACCAACCGTTTTAAGCTTTCAAATTACTAATCATGTTTATCTGTATCTTGGCTGGAAAATAATTTGGGCTTTGTAGCAGTGTGCAGCACTGATTCTATTAGGCAATCTATAATAAGCTCCACCAGATTTAAAATTACTAATCATGTTTATCTGTATCTTGACTGGAAAATAATTTGGGCTTTGTAGCAGTGTGCAGCACTGATCCTATTAGGCCATCTATACTAAAGCTTCACCAGATTTAAAATTAATAATAATTTTTAGCTGCATCTAGCCTGGAAAATAATTTTGGGGCTCCGAGATGCGCAAGACACATAAGTGCCTTCTTGCTGCACTACCTGCAGCATGACCCTCATATTGTCAGAATTCGAAGTAATCATGACTACTGGGTTGCCACACTCTTAGATCCCCCAAACTTTTCGATCAACCTTTTCATTTTAATAAAGACCAAAAAAATGGTTATTTTTGAAATTATAAGCATTAGCAGGTTGTTAGAAACTGAAATCAAACAGTTTTCAACTCAAAACTTTATTCTAGGTGATGTTACATTTTCACAAAAGACCCCTTGTTCGAAAGGAGCTTCTGAACTCTCTCTTCCATTGAATTTGTCAGGTTTTGGATGGTTTCTGCTTCAATTGTTTTGCATGAGGACAGAATACCCTCCCAGAGCTGTTGCTTAGATGTGAACTGCCTCCCGCCATCATAGACACTCCTTTTAATGATGCTCCAAAGGTTCTGAATGGGGTAGAGGTCAGGGGAGCATGGGGGTCACACCATAAGTTTGTCCCCTTTTATGCCCATATCAGCCAGAGATGCAGATGTTTTATGTGCAGCATGAGATGGTGCATTATCATGCAAAAAAATGATGTTGCTGTGAAATACACGGTTCTTCTTCTTGAACCATGGCAGGAAGTGCTGTTTGAGAAAATCCACATACATTATGGAGTTCATCTTTAGCGCCTTCAGGGATCCTAAAGGGGCCGACAATCTCTCTCCCCATGATTCCAGCCCAAAACATTACTCCACCTCCTCCTTGTTGGCGCTGTAGCCGTGTTTGCGTGGGGTGTCCATCAACCAGCCATCCTCCACTCCATCCATCTGGACCATTGAGCGCTGCACGGCACTCATCCGTGAACAAAACAGTTTTGAAATCAGTCTTCATGTAATGTTTGGCCCACTGGAGCCGTTTCTGCTTGTGTGAAGTGGATAGAGGAGGTCGACAGGATGGCGTATGCACAGTTGCAAACCTCTGAAGGACCCTGCATCTTGTTGTTTGGGGGACGTTGGAGGCACCAGCAGCTTCAAAAACTTGTCTGCTGCTATGACAAGGCTTTTTTGCCGCTGCTCTTTCAACCTGACGTAATTGCCTGTAGGAAAGAGTCCTCAATTTGCCCTTATCAGCACGCACATGTGTGTACTGTGAATCAGGTACATACTTCTTGATTGCCAAGACACTTCATCCTGATCATCGCACAATGTTGATTGTAGTCATGCCTTGACCTAAACACTCCACAATTTGTTGCTTCTCAGCAGCCGACACATCCTTTTTCTTTCCCATTTTGGCAGAAAATGTAGGCTGCTTAATAATGTGAGACAGCCTTCTTAAGTAGTCTTGCCTTTCATTGGACACACCTGCCAAACTAATTAGCACAGGTGTCTGCAATTGCTTACAGTGATATAAAGAGCCCTGACACACATCACCATCAATGAGTTTAACTGACAAACAAACAAATTCTTCCCTTATCACTCCTAAACACTTTTTGCATAATAATTTGGAACACAGTGTACATGTGCTTTTCCACAAAACACCAGTGGTTCACGTAGTGAATCTTACAGTTCTAACTTGCCAACTGTGGTCTGTATGGAGTTGTTCAATAAAGGGCCCAAAATTAAGATAACATAGATGGGAGAGGTCTCTATGAATAGGAATTCCTAAGTATTTGATACCCTGTGAGGGCCAAGCAAAGGGAAAGTTGGACTGGATGGAATCCTATATGGATTTGGGGAGGGAGACATCGAGGGCCTCAGACTTCGCTGCATTGATTTTAAAATTTGACCATGTAACAAAGTGATCTATTTCAGCCATAACAGCATGGATGGATATATGTGATTGAGTGATATATACTAGGACATCATCAGCAAATAGAGAGCACTTGTACTCGGTGCCTCCCACCTCAATCCACCTAATATTGGGGTTATGGCGAATTGATGAGAGCAGGTGCTCCGTCACTAGGATGTATAAGAGAGGGGACAGAGAACATCCCTGCCTTGTCCCATTGGTGATTGTGAAAGGTGATGAAAATGTTCTGACGCGCCCCCTGGGCCTTGGGACACCCGGAGCCGGACCCTTTTTGGTGGATGCTGGTGGTTGTAGTCTCCGTGGCGGCGACCCGGTTCCGTGGCTCAGGGCTGTCAAACCAGTGGCGGAACTATTTATGTGGTTTTGATGTTTAAATGTCCGACTACGCCACCCGTGGATTGCGGTCAGAGTGAACCGCAGCTCCAGGGCAGACCGCTGAGGCTGGTGTTGTGGGTGCAGCAGAGCATAGCATACCTCCCCACGGGAGGAGTATAGCCTCAGGGCAGTGTATGCGGAAGATGGGGGTGATGGTGCAGGGCAGCAGCAGTAACGACACGGAGTCAGTGATGCAGTCCAGGGCCTTTACTCACAGTTCTTATTATCCAGACCACGTCTGCAGGTAACGGCTGCCCACGTCGTACTGTGCTCACCAGGTGAGGGGCTCAGACAACTCCCAGATAACTTTGGAGCACTTCACAGGACTCCCTTTGTGTGTCCTTTGTCTGGCCTTTCTTACCAACCCTTCTGTCCGGCTACCTCGGGCCTCCTCTTGGTAAACTTGGCGCCAGTTTCCCTGACCCTATGTGGTGCCTTCCTAGCGGGTGTAGCGAGGGGCTGCGCCACATAAAATGTCACAGCCTCCTGTTTCTAGCTGAGGGTCGTTTCCTGCCTCCACTAGTTTCGGGGACCGGTCTCCCCCTTTGGCCTGACCCCTCCATGCATGTGGATTCGGGCGTTCGGTGGCGACTCGCCCGTCCGCACCCCTGGGATCCCTTCGTTCCTCGTTCCTGGAGCCTTCTCCGCTCCTCTTCCTTCCTTCTCCCTCTTCCAGGCCTGGGCCTCTGTTACTAGGCCCGCCTCCGGAGCAGAGCTCATGCAGAGCCCCTGCTCCCTGCCACTTCTGCTCAGACTTCTCTGCACTGAACTAAGATGGTGCCCACCTTTTATACTCCCTTCTCAATGCACCCAGGAACTGCTTCCTCCCTGCTCCTGCACTACAGGGTTCCCCTTCCTCAGTGTTCCCTCCCCCCACTCCAGCCAGGGACAGGGACTGTCGTGCCCATCTCAGGGCCATATTGGTCACCCTGCCCCACAGCAATGTGGTGTAATGCATGCAGGTGTCGGGTCCTGATCCACACTACATCCTTACCTGAGAGTGAGATATCACACCTCTGGGTGAGGTGCAATACCTCTGTAGCAACCGAGCCCTCAGGGTGCTACAGTTCCATTTATCTTCAGCCTAGGTGACGTATTGCGATACAGGGCCGTGATTTTGGCTATAAAAGGGTCCCCTAGACCCCTACCCCAAGCTTTTTAAGAGAATCATATATGGCGTGCCAGGAGACTCTATGGAATGCTTTCTCAGCATCCAACGAGAGTATCTAATTACAAATTTTTAACTGCATCTAGCCCAGGAAATACTTTGTGCCTAGTAGCAGTGTCTGCTAGTCAGCGGATTATCCCGGCAGTTAAGCAAGCTACACCACCTGTAGTTTGGACACTTAATTTTTTCAAAGGAAATGCTTCGGGACCACGGGATACTCAGTGAAGAGCATCAGGAGGCACCCCAGGGCATAGGGGCTGGGACTGGCAGTAGGATGCCTTGCGGTGGACAGCCGAGCTCGATCCTTATAAAAGCTTTTTAACTGCAGCAGCTTTAGTGGACGCTACTGGAGCTGGAATTACGCGGCTGCTGGCATGAGACTTGCCCTCCAATAGATCCTTGTAAATGGATTTAAAGTGTATTCATTCAAATTAGAGAGACAATTTAAATTAAAAAGCTTAGAGCTGCCTCCACCACAGGGGGGCTCGCTCGACCCACCAGCGGACAGGCACCAGTATTGGGAGAGGGGGGCTGGCCGTCAGGGTTCACCGCGGCTCTGGCACAAACCCGGCGACGCGGAGGTGGCACGGGCAGGAGCGGACTGAACGTGTCGGCTTCTCACTTTTTGGATTTTAGAAGGGCATGACATGCCTATATCTGTGTCTCCCCCTCCTTTTACTCCTCCACCTCTTTTCTTTTCGCATGACTATATGTACTTGTCACTTTTCCATGTGTTAGTTGTGTCTTCTGAGCAGTTTGTCAGCTTTTGGACACCTTTGAAGGTGTTTTCTATGTGTTTCTATGTGTTTTTGTTTGCCTGCCATTGGTTTTAACGGTGTTCGAAGGTGTTCGACGAACAGTTCGACGAACAGTTCGGCAAACACACGGGTGTTCGACGAACCGAACCGAACTCGAACACTACGGGGGTGGCTCAACACTACTAAATATCAAGGACTCATTGGGCGAATCGCTCTGGAACTGAAATCGGAACGCTCACTGACATTTCCCCTATCTGAAAGTCTGATAAACGCCGGAAAAATGACTAAGTCCAAAAAAAATTTTTTTCAACTTTTTTCAATTTTAACCCTGTGGGATATATATTCTACCCACACACATTTGGAACTCTCCTGGGGTACCCTCACACATATTATTCCCTCATTTAGTGGATATTTTCACAAAAAAGTGAAATTTTCAAAAATTCATAAATTTGGCAGAAAACGACTAAATATCAAGGACTCATTGGGCGAATCGCTCTGGAACTGAAATCGGAACGCTCACTGACATTTCCCCTATCTGAAAGTCTGATAAACGCCGGAAAAATGACTAAGTCCAAAAAAAATTTTTTTCAACTTTTTTCAATTTTAACCCTGTGGGATATATATTCTACCCACACACATTTGGAACTCTCCTGGGGTACCCTCACACATATTATTCCCTCATTTAGTGGATATTTTCACAAAAAAGTGAAATTTTCAAAAATTCATAAATTTGGCAGAAAACGACTAAATATCAAGGACTCATTGGGCGAATCGCTCTGGAACTGAAATCGGAACGCTCACTGACTTTTCCCCTATCTGAAAGTCTGATAAACGCCGGAAAAATGACTAAGTCCAAAAAAAATTTTTTTCAACTTTTTTCAATTTTAACCCTGTGGGATATATATTCTACCCACACACATTTGGAACTCTCCCGGGGTATCCTCACACATATTATTCCCTCATTTAGTGGATATTTTCACAAAAAAGTGAAATTTTCAAAAATCCAGAAAATTGGCTGAAATCGACTAAATATCAAGGACTCATTGGGCGAATCGCTCTGGAACAGAAATCGGAATGCTCACTGACATTTCCCCCATCTGAAAGTCTCATAAACGCCGGAAAAATGACTAAGTACATAAAAAAAAATTTTTTAAACTTTTTTCAATTTTACCCCCGTGGGATATATATTCTACCCACACACATTTGGAACTCTCCTGGAGTACCCTCAC
Source organism: Phyllobates terribilis (assembly GCF_046119375.1). NCBI lineage: Eukaryota > Metazoa > Chordata > Amphibia > Anura > Dendrobatidae > Phyllobates > Phyllobates terribilis. Next base: position 73,292,154 of record NW_027362773.1, on the reverse strand, counting down.
ACATGTTATTCCCTCATTTAGTGGATATTTTCACAAAAAAGTGAAATTTTCGAAAATCCAGAAAATTGGCTGAAAACGACTAAATATCGAGGACTCATTGGGCGAATCGCTCTGGAACTGAAATCGGAACGCTCACTGACATTTCCCCTATCTGAAAGTCTGATAAACGCCGGAAAAATGACTAAGTCCAAAATAAATTTTTTTCAACTTTTTTCAATTTTAACCCTGTGGGATATATATTCTATCCACACACATTCGGAACTCTCCTGGGTTACACTCACACATATTATTCCCTCATTTAGTGGATATTTTCACCAAAAAGTGAAATTTTCAAAAATCCAGAAAATTGGCTGAAAACGACTAAATATCAAGGACTCATTGGGCGAATCGCTCTGGAACTGAAATCGGAATGCTCACTGACATTTCCCCTATCTGAAAGTGTGATAAACGCCGGAAAAATGACTAAGTGCAAAAAAAATTTTTTTTAACTTTTTCCAATTTTAACCCTTAGGGATATATATTCTACCCACACACATTTGGAACTCTCCCGGGGTATCCTCACACATATTATTCCCTCATTTAGTGGATATTTTCACAAAAAAGTGAAATTTTCAAAAATCCATAAATTTGTCAGAAAACGACTAAATATCAAGGACTCATTGGACGAATCGCTCTGGAACTGAAATCGGAATGCTCACTGACATTTCCCCTATCTGAAAGTCTGATAAACACCGGAAAAATGCCTAAGTCCCCAAAAAAATTTTTTTCAACTATTTTCAATTTTACCCCCGTGGGATATATATTCTACCCAAACACATTTGGCACTCTCCCGGGGTACCCTCACACATATTATTCCCTCATTTAGTGGATATTTTCACAAAAAAGTGATATTTTCAAAAATCCAGAAAATTGGCTGAAAACGACTAAATATCGAGGACTCATTGGGCGAATCGCTCTGGAACTGAAATCAGAACGCTCACTGACATTTCCCCTATCTGAAAGTCTGATAAACGGCGGAAAAATGACTAAGTACAAAAAAAAAATTTTTTTCAACTTTTTTCAATTTTACCCCCGTGGCATATATATTCTACCCAAACACATTTGGAACTCTCCTGGGATACCCTCACACATATTATTCCCTCATTTAGTGGATATTTTCACAAAAAAGTGAAATTTTCAAAAATCCATAAAATTGGCAGAAAACGACTAAATATCAAGGACTCATTGGGCGAATCACTCTGGAACTGAAATCGGAATGCTCACTGACATTTTCCCTATCTGAAAGTCTGATAAAACCCGGAAAAATGACTAAGTCCCCAAAAAAATTATTTTCAACTATTTTCAATTTTACCCCCGTGGGATATATATTCTACCCACACACATTTGGAACTCTCCTGGGGTACCCTCACACATAGTATTCCCTCATTTAGTGGATATTTTCACAAAAAAAGTGAAATTTTCAAAAATGCAGAAAATTGTCTGAAAACGACTAAATATCAAGGACTCATTGGGCGAATCGCTCTGGAACTGAAATCGGAATGCTCCCTGACATTTCCCCTATCTGAAAGTCTGATAAACGCCGGAAAAATGACTAAGTCCCCCCAAAAAAATTTTTCAACTTTTTTCAATTTTACCCCCGTGGGATATATATTCTACCCACACACATTTGGTACTCTCCTGGGGTACCCTCACACATATTATTCCCTCATTTAGTGGATATTTTCACAAAAAAGTGAAATTTTCAAAAATCCAGAAAATTGGCTGAAAACAACTAAATATCAAGGACTCATTGGGCGAATCACTCTGGAACTGAAATCGGAATGCTCACTGACATTTCCCCTATCTGAAAGTCTGATAAACGCCGTAAAAATGACTAAGTACAAAAAAAAAATTTTTTTCAACTTTTTTCAATTTTACCCCCGTGGGATATATATTCTACCCACACACATTTGGAACTCTCCTGGGGAACCCTCACACATATTATTCCCTCATTTAGCGAATATTTTCACAAAAAAGTGAAATTTTCAAAAATCCAGAAAATTGGCTGAAAACGACTAAATATCGAGGACTCATTGGGCGAATCGCTCTGGAACTGAAATCGGAATGCTCACTGACATTTCCCCTATCTGAAAGTCTGATAAACACCGGAAAAATGACTAATTCCCCAAAAAAAATTTTTTCAACGATTTTCAATTTTACCCCCGTGGGATATATATTCTACCCACACACATTTGGAACTCTCCTGGGGTACCCTCACACATATTATTCCCTCATTTAGTGGATATTTTCACAAAAAAGTGAAATTTTCAAAAATCCAGAAAATTGGCTGAAAACGACTAAATATCAAGGACTCATTGGGCGAATCGCTCTGGAACTGAAATCGGAATGCTCACTGACATTTCCCCTATCTGAAAGTCTGATAAACGCCGGAAAAATGACTAAGTCCCCCCAAAAAAATTTTTCAACTTTTTTCAATTTTACCCCCGTGGGATATATATTCTACCCACACACATTTGGAACTCTCCTGGGGTACCCTCACACATATTATTCCCTCATTTAGTGGATATTTTCACAAAAAAGTGAAATTTTCAAAAATCCAGAAAATTGGCTGAAAACGACTAAATATCGAGGACTCATTGGGCGAATCACTCTGGAACTGAAATCTGAATGCTCACTGACATTTCCCCTATCTGAAAGTCTGATAAACACCGGAAAAATGACTAAGTCCCCTAAAAAATTTTTTTCAACGATTTTCAATTTTACCCCCGTGGGATATATATTCTACCCACACACATTTGGTACTCTCCTGGGGTACCCTCACACATATTATTCCCTCATTTAGTGGATATTTTCACAAAAAAGTGAAATTTTCAAAAATCCAGAAAATTGGCTGAAAACGACTAAATATCGAGGACTCATTGGGCGAATCACTCTGGAACTGAAATCTGAATGCTCACTGACATTTCCCCTATCTGAAAGTCTGATAAACACCGGAAAAATGACTAAGTCCCCTAAAAAATTTTTTTCAACGATTTTCAATTTTACCCCCGTGGGATATATATTCTACCCACACACATTTGGTACTCTCCTGGGGTACCCTCACACATATTATTCCCTCATTTAGTGGATATTTTCACAAAAAAGTGAAATTTTCAAAAATCCAGAAAATTGGCTGAAAACGACTAAATATCGAGGACTCATTGGGCGAATCGCTCTGGAACTGAAATCGGAATGCTCACTGACATTTCCCCTATCTGAAAGTCTGATAAACACCGGAAAAATGACTAATTCCCCAAAAAAAATTTTTTCAACGATTTTCAATTTTACCCCCGTGGGATATATATTCTACCCACACACATTTGGAACTCTCCTGGGGTACCCTCACACATATTATTCCCTCATTTAGTGGATATTTTCACAAAAAAAGTGAAATTTTCAAAAATCCAGAAAATTGGCTGAAAACGACTAAATATCAAGGACTCATTGGGAGAATCACTCTGGAACTGAAATCGGAACTCTCACTGACATTTCCCCTATCTGAAAGTCTGATAAACGCCAGAAAAATGACTAAGACCAAAAAATTTTTTTTTAAACTTTTATCAATTTTAACCCTGTTGGATATATATTCTACCCACACACATTTGGAACTCTCCCAGGGTACCCTCACACATATTATTCCCTCATTTAGTGGATATTTTCACAAAAAAGTGAAATTTTCAAAAATCCAGAAAATTGGCTGAAAACGACTAAATATCAAGGACTCATTGGGCGAATCACTCTGGAACTGAAATTGGAACGCTCACTGATATTTACCCTATCTGAAAGTCTGATAAACGCCGGAAAAATGACTAAGTCCAAAAAAAATTTTTTTAAACTTTTTTCAATTTTAACCCTGTGGGATATATATTCTACCCACACACATTTGGAACTCTCCCGGGGTATCCTCACACATATTATTCCCTCATTTAGTGGATATTTTAACAAAAAAGTGAAAATTTCAAAAATCCAGAAAATTGGCTGAAAACGACTAAATATCGAGGACTCATTGGGCGAATCACTCTGGAACTGAAATCGGAATGCTCACTGACATTTCCCCTATCTGAAAGTCTGATAAACGCCGGAAAAATGACTAAGTCCCAAAAAAAAAAATTTTTTCAATTTTACCCCCGTGGGATATATATTCTACCCACACACATTTTTAACTCTCCCGGGGTACCCTCACACATATTATTCCCTCATTTAGTGGATATTTTCACAAAAAAATGAAATTTTCAAAAATCCAGAAAATTGGCTGAAAACGACTAAATATCGCGGACTCATTGGGCGAATCGCTCTGGAACTGAAATCGGAATGCTCACTTACATTTCCCCTATCTGAAAGTCTGATAAACACCGGAAAAATGACTAAGTCCCCAAAAAAATTTTTTTCAACGATTTTCAATTTTACCCCCGTGGATTATATATTCTACCTTCACACATTTGGAGCTCTCCTGGGGTACCCTCACACATATTATTCCCTCATTTAGTGGATATTTTAACAAAAAAGTGAAATTTTCAAAAATCCAGAAAATTGGCTGAAAACGACTAAATATCGCGGACTCATTGGGCGAATCGCTCTGGAACTGAAATCGGAATGCTCACTGACATTTCCCCTTTCTGAAAGTCTGATAAACACTTGAAAAATGACAAAGTCCCCAAAAAAATTTTTTTCAACGATTTTCAATTTTACCACCGTGGTATATATATTCTACCCTCACACATTTGGAACTCTCCTGGGGTACCTTCACACATATTATTCCCTCATTTAGTGGATATTTTCACAAAAAAGTGAAATTTTCTAAAATCCAGAAAATTGGCTGAAAACGACTAAATATCAAGGACTCATTGGGCGAATCACCCTGGAACTGAAATCGTAACGCTCACTGACATTTCCCCTATCTGAAAGTCTGATAAACACCGGAAAAATGACTAAGTCCCCTAAAAAATTTTTTTCAACGATTTTCAATTTTACCCCCGTGGGATATATATTCTACCCACACACATTTGGTACTCTCCTGGGGTACCCTCACACATATTATTCCCTCATTTAGTGGATATTTTCACAAAAAAGTGAAATTTTCAAAAATCCAGAAAATTGGCTGAAAACAACTAAATATCAAGGACTCATTGGGCGAATCACTCTGGAACTGAAATCGGAATGCTCACTGACATTTCCCCTATCTGAAAGTCTGATAAACGCCGTAAAAATGACTAAGTACAAAAAAAAAATTTTTTTCAACTTTTTTCAATTTTACCCCCGTGGGATATATATTCTACCCACACACATTTGGAACTCTCCTGGGGAACCCTCACACATATTATTCCCTCATTTAGCGAATATTTTCACAAAAAAGTGAAATTTTCAAAAATCCAGAAAATTGGCTGAAAACGACTAAATATCGAGGACTCATTGGGCGAATCGCTCTGGAACTGAAATCGGAATGCTCACTGACATTTCCCCTATCTGAAAGTCTGATAAACACCGGAAAAATGACTAATTCCCCAAAAAAAATTTTTTCAACGATTTTCAATTTTACCCCCGTGGGATATATATTCTACCCACACACATTTGGAACTCTCCTGGGGTACCCTCACACATATTATTCCCTCATTTAGTGGATATTTTCACAAAAAAAGTGAAATTTTCAAAAATCCAGAAAATTGGCTGAAAACGACTAAATATCAAGGACTCATTGGGCGAATCACTCTGGAACTGAAATCGGAACTCTCACTGACATTTCCCCTATCTGAAAGTCTGATAAACGGCGGAAAAATGACTAAGTCCCAAAAAAAAATTTTTTCAATTTTACCCCCGTGGGATATATATTCTACCCACACACATTTGTAACTCTCCCGGGGTACCCTCACACATATTATTCCATTATTTAGTGGATATTTTCACAAAAAAGTGAAATTTTCAAAAATCCAGAAAATTGGCTGAAAACGGCTAAATATCGAGGACTCATTGGGCGAATCACTCTGGAACTGAAATCGGAACGCTCACTGACATTTTCCCTATCTGAAAGTCTGATAAACGGCGGAAAAATGACTAAGTACAAAAAAAAAATTTTTTTCAACTTTTTTCAATTGTACCTCCGTGGGACATATATTCTACCCACACACATTTGTAACTCTCCCGAGGTACCCTCACACATATTATTCCCTCATTTAGTGGATATTTTCACAAAAAAGTGAAATTTTCAAAAATCCAGAAAATTGGCTGAAAACGACTAAATATCAAGGACGCATTGGGCGAATCGCTCTGGAACTGAAATCGGAACGCTCACTGACATTTCCCCTATCTGAAAGTCTGATAAACGCCGGAAAAATGACTAAGTCCCAAAAAAAAATTTTTTCAATTTTACCCCCGTGGGATATATATTCTACCCACACACATTTTTAACTCTCCCGGGGTACCCTCACACATATTATTCCCTCATTTAGTGGATATTTTCACAAAAAAATGAAATTTTCAAAAATCCAGAAAATTGGCTGAAAACGACTAAATATCAAGGACTCATTGGGCGAATCGCTCTGGAACTGAAATCGGAATGCTCACTGACATTTCCCCTATCTGAAAGTCTGATAAACGCCGGAAAAATGACTAAGTCCCCCAAAAAAATTTTTTCAACTTTTTTCAATTGTATCCCCGTGGGATATATATTCTACCCAAACACATTTGGAACTCTCCTGGGGTACCCTCACACATATTATTCCCTCATTTAGTGGATATTTTCACAAAAAAAGTGAAATTTTCAAAAATCCAGAAAATTGGCTGAAAACGACTAAATATCAAGGACTCATTGGGCGAATCACTCTGGAACTGAAATCGGAACGCTCACTGACATTTGCCCTATCTGAAAGTCTGATAAACGCCGGAAAAATGACTAAGTACAAAAAAAAATTTTTTTCAACTTTTTTCAATTTTAACCCTGTGGGATATATATTCTACCCACACACATTTGGAACTCTCCCGGGGTATCCTCACACATATTATTCCCTCATTTAGTGGATATTTTCACAAAAAAGTGAAATTTTCAAAAATCCAGAAAATTGGCTGAAAACTAAATATCGAGGACTCATTGGGCGTATCGCTCTGGAACTGAAATCGGAATGCTCACTTACATTTCCCCTATCTGAAAGTCTGATAAACACCGGAAAAATGACTAAGTCCCCAAAAAATTTTTTTTCAACGATTTTCAATTTTACCCCCGTGGATTATATATTCTACCCTCACACATTTGGAGCTCTCCTGGGGTACCCTCACACATATTATTCCCTCATTTAGTGGATATTTTAACAAAAAAGTGAAATTTTTAAAAATCCAGAAAATTGGCTGAAAACGACTAAATATCGCGGACTCATTGGGCGAATCGCTCTGGAACTGAAATCGGAATGCTCACTGACATTTCCCCTTTCTGAAAGTCTGATAAACACTTAAAAAATGACAAAGTCCCCAAAAAAATTTTTTTCAACGATTTTCAATTTTACCACCGTGGTATATATATTCTACCCTCACACATTTGGAACTCTCCTGGGGTACCCTCACACATATTATTCCCTCATTTAGTGGATATTTTCACAAAAAAGTGAAATTTTCTAAAATCCAGAAAATTGGCTGAAAACGACTAAATATCAAGGACTCATTGGGCGAATCACCCTGGAACTGAAATCGTAACGCTCACTGACATTTCCCCTATCTGAAAGTCTGATAAACACCGGAAAAATAACTAAGTCCCCCCAAAAAAATTTTTCAACTTTTTTCAATTTTACCCCCGTGGGATATATATTCTACCCACACACATTTGGAACTCTCCCGGGGTATCCTCACACATATTATTCCCTCATTTAGTGGATATTTTCACAAAAAAGTTAAATTTTCAAAAATCCAGAAAATTGGCTGAAAACGACTAAATATCGAGGACTCATTGGGCGTATCGCTCTGGAACTGAAATCGGAATGCTCACTTACATTTCCCCTATCTGAAAGTCTGATAAACACCGGAAAAATGACTAAGTCCCCAAAAAAATTTTTTTCAACGATTTTCAATTTTACCCCCGTGGGATATATATTCTACCCACTCACATTTGGAACTCTCCTGGGGTACCCTCACACATATTATTCCCTCATTTAGTGGATATTTTCACAAAAAAGTGAAATTTTCAAAAATCCAGAAAATTGGCTGAAAACGACAAAATATCAAGGACTCATTGGGCGAATCACTCTGGAACTGAAATCGTAACGCTCACTGACATTTCCCCTATCTGAAAGTCTGATAAACACCGGAAAAATGACTAAGTCCCCCCCCAAAAATTTTTCAACTTTTTTCAATTTTACCCCCGTGGGATATATATTCTACCCACACACATTTTGAACTCTCCTGGGGTACCCTCACACATATTATTCCCTCATTTAGTGGATATTTTCACAAAAAAGTGAAATTTTCAAAAATCCAGAAAATTGGCTGAAAACGACTAAATATCGAGGACTCATTGGGCGAATCGCTCTGGAACTGAAATCGGAATGCTCACTGACATTTCCCCTATCTGAAAGTCTGATAAACGGCGGAAAAATGACTAAGTCCCAAAAAAAATTTTTTTCAATTTTACCCCCGTGGGATATATATTCTACCCACACACATTTGTAACTCTCCCGGGGTACCCTCACACATATTATTCCTTTATTTAGTGGATATTTTCACAAAAAAGTGAAATTTTCAAAAATCCAGAAAATTGGCTGAAAACGACTAAATATCAAGGACCCATTGGGCGAAACGCTCTGGAACTGAAATCGGAACGCTCACTGACATTTCCCCTATCTGAAAGTCTGATAAACGGCGGAAAAATGACTAAGTACAACAAAAAAAATTTTTTCAACTTTTTTCAATTTTAACCCTGTGGGATATATATTCTACCCACACACATTTGGAACTCTACCGGGGTATCCTCACACATATTATTCCCTCATTTAGTGGATATTTTCACAAAAAAGTGAAATTTTCAAAAATCCTGAAAATTGGCTGAAAACTAAATATCGAGGACTCATTGGGCGTATCGCTCTGGAACTGAAATCGGAACGCTCACTGACATTTTCCCTATCTGAAAGTCTGATAAACGGCGGAAAAATGACTAAGTACAAAAAAAAAATTTTTTTCAACTTTTTTCAATTGTACCTCCGTGGGACATATATTCTACCCACACACATTTGTAACTCTCCCGGGGTACCCTCACACATATTATTCCCTCATTTAGTGGATATTTTCACAAAAAAGTGAAATTTTCAAAAATCCAGAAAATTGGCTGAAAACGACTAAATATCGAGGACTCATTGGGCGAATCGCTCTGGAACTGAAATCGGAATGCTCACTGACATTTCCCCTATCTGAAAGTCTGATAAACGGCGGAAAAATGACTAAGTCCCAAAAAAAAATTTTTTCAATTTTACCCCCGTGGGATATATATTCTACCCACACACATTTGTAACTCTCCCGGGGTACCCTCACACATATTATTCCTTTATTTAGTGGATATTTTCACAAAAAAGTGAAATTTTCAAAAATCCAGAAAATTGGCTGAAAACGACTAAATATCAAGGACCCATTGGGCGAAACGCTCTGGAACTGAAATCGGAACGCTCACTGACATTTCCCCTATCTGAAAGTCTGATAAACGGCGGAAAAATGACTAAGTACAACAAAAAAATTTTTTTCAACTTTTTTCAATTTTAACCCTGTGGGATATATATTCTGCCCACACACATTTGGAACTCTACCGGGGTATCCTCACACATATTATTCCCTCATTTAGTGGATATTTTCACAAAAAAGTGAAATTTTCAAAAATCCTGAAAATTGGCTGAAAACTAAATATCGAGGACTCATTGGGCGTATCGCTCTGGAACTGAAATCGGAACGCTCACTGACATTTTCCCTATCTGAAAGTCTGATAAACGGCGGAAAAATGACTAAGTACAAAAAAAAAATTTTTTTCAACTTTTTTCAATTGTACCTCCGTGGGACATATATTCTACCCACACACATTTGTAACTCTCCCGGGGTACCCTCACACATATTATTCCCTCATTTAGTGGATATTTTCACAAAAAAGTGAAATTTTCAAAAATCCAGAAAATTGGCTGAAAACGACTAAATATCGAGGACTCATTGGGCGAATCACTCTGGAACTGAAATCGGAACGCTCACTGACATTTTCCCTATCTGAAAGTCTATTAAACGGCGGAAAAATGACTAAGTACAAAAAAAAAAATTTTTTCAACTTTTTTCAATTTTAACCCTGTGGAATATATATTCTACCCACACACATTTGGAACTCTACCGGGGTATCCTCACACATATTAGTCCCTCATTTAGTGGATATTTTCACAAAAAAGTGAAATTTTCAAAAATCCAGAAAATTGGCTGAAAACGACTAAATATCAAGGACTCATTGGGCGAATCACTCTGGAACTGAAATCAGAATGCTCACTGACATTTCCCCTATCTGAAATTCTGATAAACGCCGGAAAAATGACTAAGTCCCCCCAAAAATTTTTTTCAACTTTTTTCAATTTTACCCCCGTGGCATATATATTCTACCCACACACATTTGGAACTCTCCTGGGGTACCCTCACACATATTATTCCCTCATTTAGTGGATATTTTCACAAAAAAGTGAAATTTTCAAAAATCCAGAAAATTGGCTGAAAACGACTAAATATCAAGGACTCATTGGGCGAATCACTCTGGAACTGAAATCAGAATGCTCACTTACATTTCCCCTATCTGAAAGTCTGATAAACGCCGGAAAAATGACTAATCCAATAAAAAAAAAAATTCAACTTTTTTTCAATTCTACCCCCGTGGGATATATATTCTACCCACACACATTTGGAACTCTACCGGGGTATCCTCACACATATTATTCCCTCATTTAGTGGATATTTTCACAAAAAAGTGAAATTTTGAAAAATCCAGAAAATTGGCTAAAAACGACTAAACATCAAGGACTCATTGGGCGAATCGCTCTGGAACTGAAATCGGAATGCTCACTGACATTTCCCCTATCTGAAAGTCTGACAAACGCCGGAAAAATGACTAAGTACAAAAAAAAATTTTTTTTTTACTTTTTTCAATTTTACTTCCGTGGGATATATATTCTACCGAAACACATTTGGAACTCTCCTGGGTACCCTCACACATATTATTCCCTAATTTAATGGATATTTTCACAAAAAAGTGAAATTTTCAAAAATCCAGAAAATTGGCTGAAAACGACTAAATATCGAGGACTCATTGGGCGAATCACTCTGGAACTGAAATCGGAACGCTCACTGACATTTCCCCTATCTGAAAGTCTGATAAACGCCGGAAAAATGACTAAGTCCCCCCAAAAATTTTTTTCAACTTTTTTCAATTTTACCCCCCCCGGGGATATATATTCTACCCACACACATTTGGAACTCTCCTGGGGTACCCTCACACATATTATTCCCTCATTTAATGGATATTTTCACAAAAAGAGTGAAATTTTCAAAAATCTGGAAAATTGGCTGAAAACGACTAAATATCAAGGACTCATTGGGCGAATCGCTCTGGAACTGAAATCGGAACGCTCACTGACATTTCCTCTATCTGAAAGTCTGATAAACGACGGAAAAATGACTAAGTCCAAAAAAAATTTTTTTCAACTTTTTTCAATTTTAACCCTGTGGTATATATATTCTAACCACAAACATTTGGAACTCTCCCGTCTACCCTCACACTTATTATTCCCTCATTTAGTGGATATTTTCACAAAAAAGTGATATTTTCAAAAATCCAGAAAATTGGCTGAAAACGACTAAATATTGCGGACTCATTGGGCGAATCGCTCTGGAACTGAAATCGGAATGCTCACTGACATTTCCCCTATCTGAAAGTCTGATAAACGCCGGAAAAATGACTAATCCAATAAAAAAAAAAATTCAACTTTTTTTCAATTTTACCCCGTGGTATATATATTCTACCCACACACATTTGGAACTCTACCGGGGTATCCTCACACATATTATTCCCTAATTTAGTGGATATTTTCACAAAAAAAGTGAAATTTTCAAAAATCCAGAAAATTGGCTGAAAACGACTAAATATCGAGGACGAATCACTCTGGAACTGAAATCGGAACGCTCACTGACATTTCCCCTATCTGAAAGTCTGATAAACGCCGAAAAAATGACTAAGTCCCAAAAAAAAAATTTTTTCAACTTTTTTCAATTTTACCCCCGTGGGATATATATTCTACCCACACACATTTGGAACTCTCCTGGGGTACCCTCACACATATTATTCCCTCATTTAGTGGATATTTTCACAAAAAGTGAAATTTTCAAAAATCCAGAAAATTGGCTGAAAACGACTAAATATCACGGACTCATTGGGCGAATCCCTCCGGAACTGAAATCGGAATGCTCACTGACATTTCCCCTATCTGAAAGTCTGATAAACGCCGGAAAAATGACTAATCCAATAAAAAAAAAATTTCAACTTTTTTCAATTCTACCCCCGTGGGATATATATTCTACCCACACACATTTGGAACTCTCCTGGGATACCCTCACACATATTATTCCCTCATTTAGTGGATATTTTCACAAAAAAAGTGAAATTTTCAAAAATCCATAAAATTGGCGTAAAACGACTGAATATCAAGGACTCATTGGGAGAATCGCTCTGGAACTGGAATCGGAATGGTCACTGACATTTCCCCTATCTGAAAGTCTGATAAACGCCGGAAAAATGACTAAGTCCAAAAAAAATTCTTTAAACTTTTTTCAATTTTACCCCCGTGGGATATGTATTTTACCCACACACATTTGGAACTCTCCTGGGGTACCCTCACAAATATTATTCCCTCATTTAGAGGATATTTTCACAAAAAAGTGAAATTTTTAAAAATCCAAAATATTGGCTGAAAACGACTAAATATCAAGGACTCATTGGGCAAATCACTCTGGAACTGAAATCGGAATGCTCACTGACATTTCCTCTATCTGAAAGTCTGATAAACGCCGGAAAAATGACTAATTCCAAAATAAATAATTTTTCAACTTTATTCAATTTTACCCCCGTGGGATATATATTCTACCCACACACATTTGGAACTCTCCTGGGGTACCCTCACCCATATTATTCCCTCATTTAGTGGATATTTTCACAAAAAAGTGAAATTTTCAAAAATCCAGATAATTGGCTGAAGACGACTAAATATCAAGGACTCATTGGGCGTATCACTCTGGAACTGAAATCGGAACGATTACTGACATTTCCCCTATCTGAAAGTCTGATAAACACCGGAAAAATGACTAAGTCCCCAAAAAAATTTTTTTCAACGATTTTCAATTTTACCCCCGTGGGATATATATTCTACCCACACACATTTGGAACTCTCCTGGGGTACCCTCACACATATTATTCCCTCATTTAGTGGATATTTTCACAAAAAATTGAAATTTTCAAAAACCCAGAAAATTGGCTGAAAACGACTAAATATCGAGGACTCATTGGGCGAATCACTCTGGAACTGAAATCGGAATGCTCACTGACATTTCCCCTATCTGAAAGTCTGATAAACGGTGGAAAAATGACTAAGTACAAAAAAAGAATTTTTTTCAACTTTTTTCAATTTTACCCCCGTGGGATATATATTCTACCCACACACATTTGGAACTCTCCTGGGGTACCCTCACACATATTATTCCCTCATTTAGTGGATATTTTCACAAAAAAAGTGAAATTTTCAAAAATCCAGAAAATTGGCTGAAAACGACTAAATATCGAGGACGAATCACTCTGGAACTGAAATCGGAACGCTCACTGACATTTCCCCTATCTGAAAGTCTGATAAACGCCGGAAAAATGACTAAGTCCCCCCAAAAAATTTTTTCAACTTTTTTCAATTTTACCCCCGTGGGATATATATTCTACCCACACACATTTGGGACTTTCCTGGGGTACCCTCACACATATTATTCCCTCATTTAGTGGATATTTTCACAAAAAAGTGAAATTTTCAAAAATCCAGAAAATTGGCTGAAAACGACTAAATATCAAGGACTCATTGGGCGAATCGCTCTGAAACTGAAATCGGAATGCTCACTGACATTTCCCCTATCTGAAAGTCTGATAAACGCCGGAAAAATGACTAATTCCAAAAGAAATAATTTTTCAACTTTTTTCAATTTTACCCCCGTGGGATATATATTCTACCCACACACATTTGGAACTCTCCTGGGGTACCCTCACACATATTATTCCCTCATTTAGTGGATATTTTCACAAAAAGTGAAATTTTCAAAAATCCAGAAAATTGGCTGAAAACGACTAAATATCAAGGACTCATTGGGCGAATCGCTCTGTAACTGAAATCGGAATGCTCACTGACATTTCCCCTATCTGAAAGTCTGATAAATGCCGGAAAAATGACTAATCCAATAAAAAAAAATTTCAACTTTTTTCAATTCTACCCCCGTGGGATATGTATTTTACACACACACATTTGGAACTCTCCTGGGGTACCCTCACAAATATTATTCCCTCATTTAGAGGATATTTTCACAAAAAAGTGAAATTTTTAAAAATCCAAAATATTGGCTGAAAACGACTAAATATCAAGGACTCATTGGGCAAATCGCTCTGGAACTGAAATCGGAATGCTCACTGACATTTCCTCTATCTGAAAGTCTGATAAACGCCGGAAAAATGACTAATTCCAAAATAAATAAATTTTCAACTTTTTTCAATTTTACCCCCGTGGGATATATATTCTACCCACACACATTTGGAACTCTCCTGGGGTACCCTCACCCATATTATTCCCTCATTTAGTGGATATTTTCACAAAAAAGTGAAATTTTCAAAAATCCAGATAATTGGCTGAAAACGACTAAATATCAAGGACTCATTGGGCGAATCGCTCTGGAACTGAAATCGGAATGCTCACTGACATTTCCCCTATCTGAAAGTTTGATAAACACTGGAAAAATGACTAAGTCCAAAAAAAAATTTCTTTCAACTTTTTTCAATTTTACCCCCGTGGGATATATATTCTACCCACATTCATTTGGAACTCTCCTGGGGTACCCTCACACATATTATTCCCTCATTTAGTGGATATTTTCACAAAAAAGTGACATTTTCAAAAATCCAGCAAATTGGCTGAAAACGACTAAATATCAAGGACTCATTGGGCGAATCGCTCTGGAACTGAAATCGGAATGCTGACTGACATTTCCCCTATCTGAAAATGTGATAAACGCTGGAAAAATGACTGAGTCCAAAAAAAAAAATTTTTCAACTTTTTTCATTTTTACCCCCGTGGGATATATATTCTACCCACACACATTTGGAACTCTCCTGGGGTACCCTCACACTTATTATTTCCTCATTTAGTGGATATTTTCACAAAAAAGTAAAATTTTCAAAAATCCAGAAAATTGGCTGAAAACGACTAAATATCAAGGACTCATTGGGCGAATCGCTCTGGAACTGAAATCGGAATGCTCACTGACAATTCCCCTATCTGACATTCTGATAAACGCCGGAAAAATGACTAAGTCCAAAAAAAAATTTTTTTCAACGTTTTTCAATTTTACCCCCGTGGGATATATATTCTACCCACACACATTTGGAACTCTCCCGGGGTACCCTCACACATATTATTCCCTCATTTAGTGGATATTTTCACAAAAAAGTGAAATTTTCAAAAATCCAGAAAATTGGCTGAATACGACTAAATATCAAGGACTCATTGGGCGAATCGCTCTGGAACTGAAATCGGAATGCTCAATGACATTTCCCCTATCTGAAAGTCTGATAAATGCCGGAAAAATGACTAAGTCCAAAAAAAAAATGTTTTCAACTTTTTTCAATTTTACCCTCGTGGGATATATATTCTACCCACACACATTTGGAACTCTCCTGGGGTACCCTCACACATATTATTCCCTCATTTAGTGGATATTTTCACAAAAAAGTGAAATTTTGAAAAATCCAGAAAATTGGCTGAAAACGACTAAATATTAGGGACTCATTGGGCGAATCGCTCTGGAATTGAAATCGGAATGCTCACTGACATTTCCCCTATCTGAAAATGTGATAAATGCTGGAAAAATGACTGAGTCCAAGAAAATAAATTTTTCAACTTTTTTCAATTTTTTCCCCCCGTGGGATATATATTCTACCCACACACATTTGGAACTCTCCTGGGGTACCCTCACACATATTTCCTCATTTTAGTGGATATTTTCACAAAAAAGTGAAATTTTCAAAAGTCCAGAAAATTGGCTGAAAACGACTAAATATCAAGGACTCATTGGGCGAATCGCTCTGGAACTGAAATCGGAATGCTCACTGACATTTCCCCTATCTGAAAGTCTGATAAACGCCGGAAAAATGACTAAGTCCCAAAAAAAAATTTTTTAAACTTTTTTCAATTTTACCCCCGTGGGATATATATTCTACCCACACACATTTGGAACTTTCCTGGGGTACCCTCACACATATTATTCCCTCGTTTAGTGGATATTTTCACAAAAAAGTGAAATTTTCAAAAATCCAGAAAATTTGCTGAAAACGACTAAATATCAAGGACTCAATGGGCGAATCGCTCTGGAACTGAAATCGGAACGCTCACTGACATTTCCCCTATCTGAAAGTCTGACAAACGCCGGAAAAATGACTAAGTCCCAAAAAAAATTTTTTTCAACTTTTTTCAATTTTACCCCCGTGGGATATATATTCTACCCACACACATTTGGAACTCTCCTGGGGTACCCTCAAACATATTATTCCCTCATTTAGTGGATATTGTAACGGGTCTGGGAGGCGGAACCTCTGAGCGGGTCCTTGTAAGGGAGCGGGTGGCACCAGGCAGGCAGTCACAGCAGGTGACCCGGACAGTCTCTGGAAGAACGGGCAGGAGGTCACGGCAAGTGACCGGGGCAGTCTCTGGATGAACGGGCAGATGGTCACGGCAAGTGACCGGGGCAGTCTCTGGATGAACGGGCAGATGGTCACGGCAAGTGACCGGGGCAGTCTCTGGATGAACGGGCAGATGGTCACGGCAAGTGACCGGGGCAGTCTCTGGATGAACGGGCAGATGGTCACGGCAAGTGACCGGGGCAGTCTCTGGGTAAAGGGTTGGTACGACCTGTGGCGGCTGATGGTAGACGTGAGCTCCCAGGTGAGCAGGCGAGAGTCTCTGGATAAACGGGTGGTCACGGCATGTGACAGCAGAGCCTCCAGGAAGACCAACAGACAGGCGGCAGATGAGCGCTCCCAGGTGAGCGGGCAGAAGTCTCAGGACAGGCGGGTGGTCACAGCACGTGACGGCAGAGCCTCCAGGTAGGCTAGGAGACAGGCAGCAGATGAGCGCTCCCAGGTGAGCGGGCAGGAGTCACTGGACAGGCAGGTGGTCACAGCACGTGACGGCGGAGCCTCCAGGTAGGCTAGCAGGCAGGTAGCAGATGTGCGCTCCCAGTTGAGCGGGCAAGCTGGTCCACAGACAGACTGACAGGAGTTGGAAGGCAGACCGTCGGATCTCAGGCAAGCAGTGCAGGTAGCTGATGTGCGCTCCCAGGTGAGCGGGCAAGCTGGTCCTTAGACAGACTGACAGGAGTTGTAAGGCAGACCGTCGGACCTCAGGCTAGCAGGCAGGTAGCAGAATATCAGGCAGGAATAAGACAGCAAGCTGGCAGGATCTGACAGGTATCTGGCAGGTAACTGGCAACGGGACCTGAGGGCTGAAGCAAAGTAGTGAACAGTGCAGCAACATTGCTCGGGCACCTCCATTTTGGCCATTGGCCGGGGACTCCTTAGGACGGCGCGCGCGGCCCCTTTAAGAGGGAGGGAGAGCGCGCGCGCCCTAAGCACAGTGGCCGGGAAGGAGCGCGCGCTGCCAGCAGAGCGGGAGGAGGACGCTGGGCACGGAGCAGAGAGGTGAGGGGAACAGCGTCCCTGCCTAGCAGAGGGCAGGGACGCCGGCGCTACAGTACCCCCCTCTTTAGGCCCCCCCTTTTTTAGGCCAGACAGAAATTTAGCAAGGATAAGAGGGGCATGGATGTTCTCCCGGGGCTCCCACGTTCTCTCCTCAGGACCAAACCCCTTCCAATCTACTAGAAAAAAGGTCTTTCCTCTTACCCTTTTGGTGGCAAGAATGTTCTCTACCTCAAACTTGTCCTCAGCAGAAACCGGAGCAGGAGGCGTACCTGTAGACTTGGAAAAAGAGTTAAGTACCACAGGTTTGAGGAGAGATACATGGAAGGAGTTAGGGATCCGTAAGTTGGCCGGGAGTTTCAATTTATAGGCCACCGGGTTGATCTGACTGATGACCTCCAGAGGACCGATGAACCGAGGCCCTAACTTGTAAGAAGGTATCTTGAGTCGGACATATTTAGATGAGAGCCAGACTTTATCTCCAGGACGAAATTGTGGAGGATCCAGGCGTTTTTTGTCAGCGTGTCTTTTCATCCGTTCGGACGACTGAAGGAGTGCGGATCGGGTACTCTCCCAAATGGAGGAAAATTTGCTAACGAGAGATTCCGCAGCCGGGTTGTCCACAGAAGTGGAGACAGGAAAAGGAATCCGAGGATGCTGACCGAAGACTACAAAAAACGGGGATTTGGAGGAGGATTCGCTCTCGTGATTGTTATAAGAGAACTCGGCCCATGGTAGGAGATCCACCCAGTCTGAATGATGGGCATTAACGAAGTGCCGGAGGTAACTGGTCAGGTTCTGATTGATCCGCTCCACTTGACCATTGGACTGTGGGTGGTAAGCGGAAGAGAAGTCCAGGGTGACGTCTAGCAGTTTACAAGTGGCTCTCCAGAAGCGTGAGGTGAACTGCACCCCATGATCCGACACGATGTGGAGGGGCAGGCCATGAAGACGAAAGATGTGACGAATAAAGTCTTTAGCTAGCTCGGGTGCAGACGGGAGGCCTGGCAGGGGAATGAAATGAGCCATCTTGGAGAAGCGGTCTGCGACCACCCAAATGACCGTACAACCGGCAGAGACTGGGAGGTCAGTTATAAAGTCCATTTCTATATGCTGCCAGGGGGCAGCAGGTACAGAAAGCGGAAGGAGGCGACCGGCTGGCAGATGTCTCGGAACCTTGTTGCGGGCGCAGGACACACAGGCAGAAACAAAGTCTATTACGTCCTTGTGCAGGGTAGGCCACCAGTAGTGCCAGGTAATAAGCTGGAGGGTCTTTTTCTGACCGGCATGGCCAGCCAGTTTAGACGAGTGACCCCAGTGAAGGATCTTCTCCCGATCAGGTACTGATACGAACGT
This sequence comes from Phyllobates terribilis, assembly GCF_046119375.1. Taxonomy (NCBI): domain Eukaryota; kingdom Metazoa; phylum Chordata; class Amphibia; order Anura; family Dendrobatidae; genus Phyllobates; species Phyllobates terribilis. Next base: position 73,272,791 of record NW_027362773.1, on the reverse strand, counting down.
CTTTCCGGGAGGGAGACGATTTAGACTCACGGGATCGATGATGTGTTTCGGATCTTCCTCGAGATCAGACACCAGAAAGGATCGAGACAAGGCGTCCGCCTTGACGTTTTTGTCAGCCGGGCGAAAATGAAGAACAAAACCAAAGCGAGCAAAAAACAAGGACCACCGGGCTTGGCGCGGGTTAAGTCTCTGGGCATGCTGGAGGTAAGCCAAGTTCTTGTGGTCAGTGTAAATTATTACCGGGTGAAGAGCCCCCTCGAGCAGGTAACGCCACTCCTCCAATGCCAGTTTGATGGCCAATAACTCTCGGTCTCCTATGGAATAATTGCGCTCAGAGGAGGAGAAGAGTTTAGAGAAGAAGCCGCAAGTTACCATTCTCCCGGAAGATGATTTTTGAGTAAGTACCGCTCCGGCTCCAGAGGAGGAGGCGTCAACTTCCAGGAAGAACTGCTTGTTGCCGTCCGGGCGATGCAGCACCGGGGCGGAAGAGAAGGCCTGTTTTAAGGAAAGAAAGGCCTCCTCTGCTTCGGGCGGCCACTCTTTGGGATTAGTACCCTTACGGGTGAGCGCGGAAATTGGGGCAGTCCGGGAAGAGAAGTGTGGTATGAAGAGGCGGTAGTAGTTGGCGAAGCCCAGGAACCGCTGAATGGCCTTCAACCCCTCCGGTCGAGGCCATTTCTCGATGGCAGACAGTTTCTCTGGATCCATTCGTAGGCCGGTCTGAGAAATAATGTAGCCCAAAAACGGAAGCGAGGTCTGCTCAAAGAGGCACTTCTCGTATTTAGCGAAGAGGTGATTCTGCCTGAGCCTGAGCAGGACCTGACGAACGTCCCTCCGGTGAGTCTGGAGATCCGGAGAGAAGACCAAGATGTCGTCCAGGTACACCACTACGCAGGAGTAGAGAAGGTCCCGGAAGATGTCATTGACCAACTCTTGAAAGACGGCAGGAGCGTTACAGAGACCAAAGGGCATTACCAGATTTTCATAGTGGCCGTCCCGGGTGTTGAATGCCGTCTTCCATTCATCCCCCTGACGGATACGAACCAGGTTGTACGCCCCACGGAGGTCCAGTTTGGTGAAGATTCTAGCCCCCCTCAGACGATCAAATAACTCCGGAATGAGCGGAAGGGGGTACTTATTCTTCACCGTGATCTGGTTAAGGCCTCTATAGTCTATACAGGGACGGAGAGAGCTGTCCTTCTTTTTGACGAAAAAGAAGCCTGCTCCCGCCGGGGAGGTAGATTTCCGGATGAATCCCCTGGCCAGATTCTCCTCAATATATTCGGACATCGACCGGGTCTCAGCAGCGGATAATGGATAAATACGCCCACGGGGAGGAGTAGTACCGGGTAACAGGTCGATAGGGCAGTCGTATGGTCTATGAGGGGGTAGTGTCTCTGCCTCCTTTTTATTAAAGACATCAGCATAAGACCAATAAGGAATCGGAAGTCCAGGTAGATTAGCTGGGGTAGGAGAAGGACGGACGGGATGGACGGGAACCAGACAGGTCTTATGGCAGTCCTGTCCCCAGCGAAGGACCTCTCCGGTCTGCCAGTCAAGCATGGGTGCATGTCTCTGGAGCCAAGGTAGACCTAGCAAGAGGGCGTGAGAGAGTCCATGCAGAACATGAAAGGAGATACTCTCAGAATGCAGCATTCCCACCTGCAGAGTAATGGATTCAGTGATGAGTTGGATGGGGCGTGGTAAGAGACCCCCATCCACGGCAGCAACAGACAAGGGTACAGCCAGAGGTTTGGTGGGGATGCAGTATTTCTCTACCAGGGACTGTGAAATAAGATTCCCGGCTGCTCCAGAGTCAAGTTGGGCTAGTTCGAAATAACGGTTCTCCCCGCAGACGATTGAGACTGACAGCAGCAGAGATGGAGAGGATTTATTCTTGTCTAGGTCGACCTCTCTGAGCGAACCTAGACACAGGCGTTTCCCGACCTCTCCGGGCAGGCACGGATCCGGTGCTCCTTACTGCCACAATAGAAGCAGCTCCCCTCGGCACGGCGTAAGTCCTGACGGGTTTTGACCATCTTGGTCTGGTCGACCTGCATAGGCTCAGGAAAGTGTACCTGGGTAGAGACGGAGGGAGTGACGGGTTTCTGAAAAGTAGGAGCTAGACGTGGAAACCTCCTCTCACGGGTGACCTCTTTGGCACGCTCCTGGAACCGTAGGTCAATCCGGGTGGCAAGAGTTATTAGGTCGTCGAGAGTGGTAGGAATGTCCCGACCGGCAAGTTCATCTTTAATACGGCCGGACAAACCCTCCCAGAAGACGGATACCAGAGCGTCGTTATCCCAGGCCAGCTCCGAGGCAAGGGTAGGGAACCGTATGGCATATTGGCCCACGGTGAGACTTCCCTGACGGAGGCGTAGCAGTGATGATGCGGATGAGGTCTTCCGTCCGGGTTCGTCGAAGACTTTCCGGAAAGCCGTGAGAAAGGCAGGCAAGTCGGACACCAGGGGGTCTCCTCTCTCCCATAGAGGATTTAGCCAGGCCAGGGCCTCCCCGGTGAGATGGGACATGATGAAGGCAATTTTGGCCCGGTCGGAGTTAAACTGGTGGGACAATAGTTCAAAGTGCAGGGTGCACTGATTTATGAAGCCCCGAGCCTGGGCGGAGTCACCTCCGAAGCGAGGAGGTGCAGAAAGCCGGGGTCCGGGGTAGGATACCATGGCATTAGTGGGCAGCGGAGCTGCCGGATTGCGAGTCATGGCACTGGCGGAGGTTGCTGGCGGAGCAGTCAGAGTGTCAAGGTGAGAATTGACATTCCGCAGGTGACCCAGGATGGACTCCTGTTGGGACCTCTGACGGGACAGTTCATGACACAGGTCCGAGAGCGAGGGAGCTTGGGTGCCACCGGGTTCCATGGCCCGAGCAAACTGTAACGGGTCTGGGAGGCGGAACCTCTGAGCTACTATACAAGGGGGCGGTCCTTGTAAGGGAGCGGGTGGCGACCAGGCAGGCAGTCACAGCAGGTGACCGGGACAGTCTCTGGAAGAACGGGCAGGAGGTCACGGCAAGTGACCGGGGCAGTCACTGGATGAACGGGCAGATGGTCATGGCAAGTGACCGGGGCAGTCTCTGGATGAACGGGCAGATGGTCACGGCAAGTGACCGGGGCAGTCTCTGGATGAATGGGCAGATGGTCACGGCAAGTGACCGGGGCAGTCTCTGGATGAACGGGCAGATGGTCACGGCAAGTGACCGGGGCAGTCTCTGGGTAAAGGGTTGGTACGACCTGTGGCGGCTGATGGTAGACGTGAGCTCCCAGGTGAGCAGGCGAGAGTCTCTGGATAAACGGGTGGTCACAGCATGTGACGGCGGAGCCTCCAGGAAGACCAACAGACAGGCGGCAGATGAGCGCTCCCAGGTGAGCGGGCAGAAGTCTCAGGACAGGCGGGTGGTCACAGCACGTGACGGCAGAGCCTCCAGGTAGGCTAGGAGACAGGCAGCAGATGAGCGCTCCCAGGTGAGCGGGCAGGAGTCACTGGACAGGCAGGTGGTCACAGCACGTGACGGCGGAGCCTCCAGGTAGGCTAGCAGGCAGGTAGCAGATGTGCGCTCCCAGGTGAGCGGGCAAGCTGGTCCATAGACAGACTGACAGGAGTTGGAAGGCAGACCGTCGGACTTCAGGCAAGCAGGCAGGTAGCTGATGTGCGCTCCCAGGTGAGCGGGCAAGCTGGTCCTTAGACAGACTGACAGGAGTTGTAAGGCAGACCGTCGGACCTCAGGCTAGCAGGCAGGTAGCAGAATATCAGGCAGGAATAAGACAGCAAGCTGGCAGGATCTGACAGGTATCTGGCAGGTAACTGGCAACGGGACCTGAGGGTTGAAGCAGAGTAGTGAACAGTGCAACAACATTGCTCGGGCACCTCCATTTTGGAGGAGGTGCCTTATATATGGTGAAGTCCTCCGGCCATTGGCCGGGGACTCCTTAGGACGGTGCGCGCGGCCCCTATAAGAGGGAGGGAGAGCGCGCGCGCGCGCCCTAAGCACAGTGGCCTGGAAGGAGTGCGCGCTGCCAGCAGAACGGGAGGAGGACGCCGGGCACGGAGCAGAGAGGTGAGGGGAACAGCGTCCCTGCCTACCAGAGGGCAGGGACGCCGGCGCTACAGATATTTTCACAAAAAAGTGAAATTTTCAAAAATCCAAAATATTGGATGAAAACGACTAAATATCAAGGACTCATTGGGCGAATCGCTCTGGAACTGAAATCGGAACGCTCACTGACATTTGCCCTATCTGAAAGTCTGATAAACGCCGGAAAAATGACTAAGTACAAAAAAAAAATTTTTTTCACCTTTTTTCAATTTTACCCCCGTGGGATATATATTCTACCCACACACATTTGGAACTCTCCTGGGGTACCCTCACACATATTATTCCCTCGTTTAGTGGATATTTTCACAAAAAAGTGAAATTTTCAAAAATCCAGAAAATTGGCTGAAAACGACTAAATATCAAGGACTCATTGGGCGAATCGCTCTGGAACTGAAATTGGAATGCTCACTGCCATTTCCTCTATCTGAAAGTCTGATAAACAATGAAAAAATGACTAAGTACAGTACAGACCAAAAGTTTGGACACACCTTCTCATTTAAAGATTTTTCTTTATTTTCATGACTATGAAAATTGTACAGTCACACTGAAGGCATCGAAGCTATGAATTAACACATGTGGAATTATATACTTAACAAAAAAAGTGTGAAACAACTGAAAATATGTCTTATATTCTAGGTTCTTCAAAGTAGCCATCTTTTGCTTTGATGACTGCTTTGCACACTCTTGGCATTCTCTTGATGAGCTTCAAGAGGTAGTCACCGGAAATGGTCTTCCAACAATCTTGAAGGAGTTCCCAGAGATGCTTAGCACTTGTTGGCCCTTTTGCCTTCACTCTGGGGTACAGCTCACCCCAAACCATCTCGATTGGGTTCAGGTCTGGTGAATGTGGAGGCCAGGTCATCTGGCGTAGCACCCATCACTCTCCTTCTTGGTCAAATAGCCCTTACACAGCCTGGAGGTGTGTTTGGGGTTATTGTCCTGTTGAAAAATAAATGATGGTTCAACTAAACGCAAACCGGATGGAATAGCATGCCGCTGCAAGATGCTGTGGTAGCAATGCTGGTTCAGTATGCCTTCAATTTTGAATAAATCCCCAACAGTGTCACCAGCAAAGCAGCCCCACACCATCACACCTCCTCCTCCATGCTTCACGGTGGGAACCAAGCATGTAGAGTCCATCCGTTCACCTTTTCTGCATCGCACAAAGACACAGTGGTTGGAACCAAAGATCTCAAATTTGGACTCATCAGACCAAAGCACAGATTTCCACTGGCCTAATGTCCATTCCTTGTGTTCTTTAGCCCAAACAAGTCTCTTCTGCTTGTTGCCTGTCCTTAGCAGTGGTTTCCTAGCAGCTATTTTACCATGAAGGCCTGCTGCACAAAGTCTCCTCTTACCAGTTGTTGTAGAGATGTGTCTGCTGCTAAAACTCTGAGTGGCATTGACCTGGTCTCTAATCTGAGCTGCTGTTATGCTGCGATTTCTAAGGCTGGTGACTCGGATAAACTTATCCTCAGAAGCAGAGGTCTTCCTTTCCTGGGGCGGTCCTCATGTGAGCCAGTTTCTTTGTAGCACTTGATGGTTTTTGCAACTGCACTTGGGGAGACTTTCAAAGTTTGCCCAATTTTTCGGACTGACTGACCTTCATTTCTTAAAGTAATGATGGCCACTCGTTTTTCTTTACTTAGCTGCTTTTTTCTTGCCATAATACAAATTCTAACAGTCTATTCAGTAGGACTGTAAGCTGTGTATCCACCTGACTTCTACACAACACAACTGATGGTCCCAACCCCATTTATAAGGCAAGAAATCGCACTTATTAAACCTGAAAGGGCACACCATTGAAGTGAAAACCATATCCGGTGACTACCTTTTGAAGCTCATCAAGAGAATGCCAAGAGTGTGCAAAGTAGTCATCAAAGCAAAAGGTGGCTACTTTGAAGAACCTAGAATATAAGACATATTTTCAGTTGTTTCACACTTTTTTGTTAAGTATATAATTCCTCATGTGTTAATTCATAGTTTTGATGCCTTCAGTGTGAATGTAAAATTTTCATAGTCATGAAAATACAGAACAATCTTTAAATGAGAATGTGTGTCCAAACTTTTGGTCTGTACTGTACAAAAAAAAATTTTTTTTCAACTTTTTTCAATTTTACCCCCGTAGGATATATATTCTACCCACACACATTTGTAACTCTCCTGGGGTACCCTCACACATATTATTACCTCATTTAGTGGATATTTTCACAAAAAAAGTGAAATTTTCAAAAATCCGGAAAATTGGCTGAAAACGACTAAATATTTAGGACTCATTGGGCGAATCGCTCTGCAACTGAAATCGGAACGCTCACTGACATTTCCCCTATCTGAAAGTCTGATAAACGCCGGAAAAATGACTAAGTACAAAAAAAAAATTTTTTTCAACTTTTTTCAATTTAACCCCCGTAGGATATATATTCTACCCGCACACATTTGTAACTCTCCCGGGGTACCCTCACACATATTATTCCCTCATTTAGTGGATATATTCACAAAAAAGTGAAATTTTCAAAAATCCAGAAAATTGGCTGAAAACGACTAAATATCAAGGACTCATTGGGCGAATCGCTCTGGAACTGAAATCGGAACGCTCACTGACATTTCCTCTATCTGAAAGTCTGATAAACGACGGGAAAATGAGTAAGTCCAAAAAAAATTTTTTTCAACTTTTTTCAATTTTAACCCTGTGGGATATATATTCTACCCACACACATTTGGAACTCTCCTGGGGTACCCTCACACATATTATTCCCTCATTTAGTGGATATTTTCACAAAAAAGGGAAATTTTCAAAAATCCAGAAAATTAGCTGAAAACGACTAAATATCAAGGACTCATTGGGCGAATCGCTCTGGATTTGAAATCGGAACGCTCACTGACATTTCCTCTATCTGAAAGTCTGATAAACGCCGGAAAAATGAGTAAGTACAAAAAAAATTTATTTTTCAACTTTTTTCAATTTTACCCCCGTAGGATATATATTCTACCCACACACATTTGGAACTCTCCTGGGGTACCCTCACACATATTATTCCCTCATTTAGTAGATATTTTCACAAAAAAAGTGAAATTTTCAAAAATCTAGAAAATTGGCTGAAAACGACTAAATATCAAGGACTCATTGGGCGAATCGCTCTGGAATTGAAATCAGAATGCTCACTGACATTTCCTCTATCTGAAAGTCTGATAAACGACGAAAAAATAACTAAGTCCAAAAAAAAATTTTTTAAACTTTTTTCAATTTTACCCCTGTGGGATATATATTCTACCCACACACATTTGGAACTCTCTTGGGGTACCCTCACACATATTATTCCCTCATTTAGTAGATATTTTCACAAAAAAAGTGAAATTTTCAAAAATCTAGAAAATTGGCTGAAAACGACTAAATATCAAGGACTCACTGGGCAAATCGCTCTGGAATTGAAATCGGAACGCTCACTGACATTTCCTCTATCTGAAAGTCTGGTAAACGACGAAAAAATAACTAAGTCCAAAAAAAAAATTTTTTAACTTTTTTCAATTTTACCCCCGTGGGATATATATTCTACCCAAACACATTTGGAACTCTCCTGGGGTACCCTCACACATATTATTCCCTCATTTAGTGGATATTTTCACAAAAAAAGTGAAATTTTCAAAAATCCATAAAATTGGCAGAAAACGACTAAATATCAAGGACTCATTGGGCGAATCGCTCTGGAACTGAAATCGGAATGCTCACTGACATTTCCCCTAAATGAAAGTCTGAAAAAACCCGGAAAAATGACTAAGTCCCAAAAAAAATTTTTTTCAACTATTTTCAATTTTACCCCCGTGGGATATATATTCTACCCACACACATTTGGAACTCTCCTGGGGTACCCTCACACATATTATTCCCTCATTTAGTGGATATTTTCACAAAAAAAGTGAACTTTTCAAAAATCCAGAAAATTGGCTGAAAACGACTAAATATCAAGGACTCATTGGGCGAATCGCTCTGGAATTGAAATCGGAATGCTCACTGACATTTCCCCTATCTGAAAGTCTGATAAACGCCGGAAAAATGACTAAGTCGAAAAAAAAAAATTTTTAAACTTTTTTCAATTTTAACCCTGTGGGATATATATTCTACCCACACACATTTGGAACTCTCCCGAGGTATCCTCACACATATTATTCCCTCATTTAGTGGATATTTTCACAAAAAAGTGAAATTTTCAAAAATCCAGAAAATTGGCTGAAAACGACTAAATATCAAGGACTCATTGGGCGAATCGCTCTGGAACTGAAATCGGAACGCTCACTGACATTTCCCCTATCTGAAAGTCTGATAAACGACGAAAAAAATGACTAAGTCCAAAAAAAATTTTTTTAAACTTTTTTCAATTTTACCCCCGTGGGATATATATTCTACCCAAACACATTTGGAACTCTCCTGGGATACCCTCACACATATTATTCCCTCATTTAGTGGATATTTTCAAAAAAATTGAAATTTTCAAAAATCCAGAAGATTGGCTGAAAACGACTAAATATCAAGGACCCATTGGGCGAATTGCTCTGGAATTGAAATCGGAATGCTCACTGACATTTCCCCTATCTGAAAGTCTGATAAACGCCGGAAAAATGAGTAAGTACAAAAAAAAATTTTTTTTCAACTTTTTTCAATTTTACCCCCGTCGGATATATATTCTACCCACACACATTTGGAACTCTCCTCGGGTACCCTCACACATATTATTCCCTCATTTAGTGGATATTTTCACAAAAAAGTGAAATTTTCAAAAATCCAGAAAATTGGCTGAAAACGACTAAATATCAAGGACTCATTGGGCGAATCGCTCTGGAACTGAAATCGGAACGCTCCCTGACATTTCCCCTATCTGAAATTCTGATAAACGCCGGAAAAATGACTAAGTTCTAAAAAAAATTTTTTCAACTTTTTTCAATTTTAGCCCTGTGGGATATATATTCTACCCACCCACATTTGGAACTCTCCTGGGGTACCCTCACACATATTATTCCCTCATTTAGTGGATATTTTTACAAAAAAGTGAAATTTTCAAAAATCCAAAATATTGGATGAAAACGACAAAATATCAAGGACTCATTGGGCGAATCGCTCTGTAACTGAAATCGAAATGCTCACTGACATTTGCCCTATCTGAAAGTCTGATAAACGCCGGAAAAATGACTAAGACCCCAAAAAGTTTTTTTTCAACGATTTTAAATTTTACCCCCGTGGGATATATATTCTACCCACACACATTTGGAACTCTCCTGGGGAACCCTCACACATATTATTCCCTCATTTAGTGGATATTTTCACAAAAAAGGGAAATTTTCAAAAATCCAGAAAATTGGCTGAAAGCGACTAAATATCGAGGACTCATTGGGCGAATCGCTCTTGAACTGAAATCGGAATGCTCACTGACATTTCCCCTATCTGAAAGTCTGATGAACACCGGAAAAATGACTAAGTCCCCAAAAAATTTTTTTTCAACGATTTTCAATTTTATCCCCGTGGGATATATATTCTACCCACACACATTTGGAACTCTCCTGGGGTACCCTCACACATATTATTCCCTCATTTAGTGGATATTTTCACAAAAAAATGAAATTTTCAAAAATCCAGAAAATTGGCTGAAAACGACTAAATATCAAGGACTCATTGGGCGAATCGCTCTGGAACTGAAATCGGAACGCTAACTGACATTTCCCCTATCTGAAAGTCTGATAAACGCCGGAAAAATAACTAAGCCCACAAAAAAATTTTTTCAACTTTTTTCAATTTTAACCCTGTGGAATATATATTCTACCCACACACATTTGGAACTCTCCTGGGGTACCCTCACACATATTATTCCCTCATTTAGTGGATATTTTCACAAAAAAGTGAAATTTTCAAAAATCCAGAAAATTGGCTGAAAACGACTAAATATCAAGGACTCATTGGGCGAATCACTCTGGAACTGAAATCGGAACGCTCACTGACATTTCTCCTATCTGAATGTCTGATAAACGCCGGAAAAAAGACTAAGTACAAAAAAAAAAATTTTTTTCAACTTTTTTCAATTTTAACCCTGTGGGATATATATTCTACCTAAACACATTTGGAACTCTCCTGGGGTACCCTCACACATATTATTCCCTCATTTAGTGGATATTTTTACAAAAAAGTGAAATTTTCAAAAATCCAAAATATTGGATGAAAACGACAAAATATCAAGGACTCATTGGGCGAATCGCTCTGTAACTGAAATCGAAATGCTCACTGACATTTGCCCTATCTGAAAGTCTGATAAACGCCGGAAAAATGACTAAGTCCCCAAAAAGTTTTTTTTCAACGATTTTAAATTTTACCCCCGTGGGATATATATTCTACCCACACACATTTGGAACTCTCCTGGGGAACCCTCACACATATTATTCCCTCATTTAGTGGATATTTTCACAAAAAAGGGAAATTTTCAAAAATCCAGAAAATTGGCTGAAAGCGACTAAATATCGAGGACTCATTGGGCGAATCACTCTGGAGCTGAAATCGGAACGCTCACTGACATTTCCCCTATCTGAAAGTCTGATAAACGCCGGAAAAATGACTAAGTCGAAAAAAAAAATTTTTTAAACTTTTTTCAATTTTAACCCTGTGGGATATATATTCTACCCACACACATTTGGTACTCTCCTGGGGTACCCTCACACATATTATTCCCTCATTTAGTGGATATTTTCACAAAAATTGAAATTTTCAAAAAATCCAGAAAATTGGCTGAAAACGACTAAATATCAAGGACCCATTGGGCGAATTGCTCTGGAATTGAAATCGGAATGCTCACTGACATTTCCCCTATCTGAAATTCTGATAAACGCCGGAAAAATGACTAAGTTCTAAAAAAAAATTTTTCAACTTTTTTCAATTTTAACCCTGTGGGATATATATTCTACCCACACACATTTGGAACTCTCCCGGGGTATCCTCACACATATTATTTCCTCATTTAGTGGATATATTCACAAAAAAGTGAAATTTTCAAAAATCGAAAATATTGGATGAAAACGACTAAATATCAAGGACTCATTGTGTGAATCGCTCTGTAACTGAAATCGGAACGATCACTGACATTTGCCCTATCTGAAAGTCTGATAAACGCCGAAAAAATGACTGAGTCCAAAAAAAAAATTTTTAAACTTTTTTCAATTTTACCCCCGTGGGATATATATTCTAACCACACACATTTGGAACTCTCCTGGGGTACCCTCACACATATTATTGCCTCATGTAGTGGATATTTTCACAAAAAAGTGAAATTTTCAAAAATCCAGAAAATTGGCTGAAAACGACTAAATATCAAGGACTCATTGGGCGAATCGCTCTGGAACTGAAATCGGAATGCTCACTGACATTTCCCCTATCTGAAAGTCTGATAAACGCCGGGAAAATGAGTAAGTCCAAAAAAAAATTATTTTAACTTTTTTCAATTAAACCCCCGTGGGATATATATTTTACCCACACACATTTGGAACTCTCCTGGGGTACCCTCACACATATTATTCCCTCATTTAGTGGATATTTTGACAAAAAAGTGAAATTTTCAAAAATCCAAAATATTGGATGAAAACGACTAAATATCAAGGACTCATTGGGCAAATCGCTCTGTAACTGAAATCGGAACGCTCACTGACATTTGCCCTATCTGAAAATCTGATAAACGCCGAAAAAATGACTGAGTCCAAAAAAAAAATTATTTCAACTTTTTTTAATTTTAGCCCCGTGGGATATATATTCTACCCACACACATTTGGAACTCTCCCGGGGTACCCTCACAAATATTATTGCCTCATGTAGTGGATATTTTCACAAAAAAGTGAAATTTTCAAAAATCCAGAAAATTGGCTGAAAACGACTAAATATCAAGGACTCATTGGGCGAATCGCTCTGGAACTGAAATCGGAATGCTCACTGACATTTCCCCTATCTGAAAGTCTGATAAACGCTGGAAAAATTACTAAGTCCAAAAAAATATTTTTTTCAACTTTTTTCAATTTTACCCCCGTGGGATATATATTCTACTCACACACATTTGGAACTCTCCTAGGATACCTTCACACATATTATTCCCTCATTTAGTGGATATTTTGACAAAAAAGTGAAATTTTCAAAAATCCAAAATATTGGATGAAAACGACTAAATATCAAGGACTCATTGGGCGAATCGCTCTGTAACTGAAATTAGAACACTCACTGACATTTGCCCTATGTGAAAGTCTGATCAACGCCAGAAAAATGACTAAGTCCAAAAAAAAATTATTTTAACTTTTTTCAGTTAAACCCCCGTGGGATATATATTTTACCCACACACATTTGGAACTCTCCTGGGGTACCCTGACACATATTATTATCTCATTTAGTGGATATTTTCACAAAAAAGTGAAATTTTCAAAAATCCAGAAAATTGGCTGAAAACAACTAAATTTCAAGGACTCATTGGGCGAATCGCTCTGGAACTGAAATCGGAATGCTCACTGACATTTCCCCTATCTGAAAGTCTGATAAACGCCGGAAAAATGACTATGTACAAAAAAAATTTTTTTTTCAACTTTTTTCAATTTTACCCCCGTCTGATATATATTCTACCCAAACACATTTGGAACTCTCCTGGGGTACCCTCACACATATTATTCCCTCATTTAGTGGATATTTTCACAAAAAAGTGAAATTTTCAAGAATCCAGAAAATTGGCTGAAAACGACTAAATATCGAAGACTCATTGGGCGAATCGCTCTAGAACTGAAATCGGAATGCTCACTGACATTTCCCCTATGTGAAAGTCTGATAAATGCCGGAAAAATTACTAAGTCCAAAATAAATATTTTCAACTTTTTTCAATTTAAACCCTGTGGGATATATATTCTACCCACACACATTTGGAACTCTCCTTGGGTACCCTCACACATATTATTCCCTCATTTAGTGGATATTTTGACAAAAAAGTGAAATTTTCAAAAATCCAAAATATTGGATGAAAACGACTAAATATCAAGGACTCATTGGGCGAATCGCTCTGTAACTGAAATCGGAACCCTCACTGACATTTGCCCTATCTGAAAATCTGATAAACGCCGGAAAAATTACTAAGTCCAAAAAAATATTTTTTTCAACTTTTTTCAATTTTACCCCCGTGGGATATATATTCTACTCACACACATTTGGAACTCTCCTAGGATACCTTCACACATATTATTCCCTCATTTAGTGGATATTTTGACAAAAAAGTGAAATTTTCAAAAATCCAAAATATTGGATGAAAACGACTAAATATCAAGGACTCATTGGGCGAATCGCTCTGTAACTGAAATTAGAACACTCACTGACATTTGCCCTATGTGAAAGTCTGATCAACGCCAGAAAAATGACTAAGTCCAAAAAAAAATTATTTTAACTTTTTTCAGTTAAACCCCCGTGGGATATATATTTTACCCACACACATTTGGAACTCTCCTGGGGTACCCTGACACATATTATTCCCTCATTTAGTGGATATTTTCACAAAAAAGTGAAATTTTCAAAAATCCAGAAAATTGGCTGAAAACAACTAAATTTCAAGGACTCATTGGGCGAATCGCTCTGTAACTGAAATCGGAACCCTCACTGACATTTGCCCTATCTGAAAATCTGATAAACGCCGGAAAAATTACTAAGTCCAAAAAAAAATTTTTTTCAACTTTTTTCAATTTTACCCCCGTGGGATATATATTCTACCCACACACATTTGGAACTTTCCTGGGGTACCCTCACACATATTATTTCCTCATTTAGTGGATATTTTGACAAAAAAGTGAAATTTTCAAAAATCCAAAATATTGGATGAAAACGACTAAATATCAAGGACTCATTGAGCACATCGCTCTGTAACTGAAATCGGAACGCTCACTGACATTTGCCCTATCTGAAAATCTGATAAACGCCGAAAAAATGACTGAGTCCAAAAAAAAAATTATTTTAACTTTTTTCAATTAAACCCCCGTGGGATATATATTTTACCCACACACATTTGGAACTCTCCTGGGGTACCCTCACACATATTATTCCCTCATTTAGTGGATATTTTTACAAAAAAGTGAAATTTTCAAAAATCCAGAAAATTGGCTGAAAACGACTAGATATCAAGGACTCATTGGGCACATCGCTCTGTAACTGAAATCGGAACGCTCACTGACATTTGCCCTATCTGAAAATCTGATAAACGCCGAAAAAATGACTGAGTCCAAAAAAAAAATTATTTCAACTTTTTTCAATTTTAGCCCCGTGGGATATATATTCTACCCACACACATTTGGAACTCTCCCGGGGTATCCTCACACATATTATTCCCTCATTTAGTGGATATTTTCACAAAAAAGTGAAATTTTCAAAAATCGAAAATATTGGATGAAAACGACTAAATATCAAGGACTCATTGGGCGAATCGCTCTGTAACTGAAATTGGAACGCTCACTGACATTTGCCCTATCTGAAAGTCTGATAAACGGCGGAAAAATGACTATGTACAAAAAAATTTTTTTTTCAACTTTTTTCAATTTTACCCCCGTGGGATATATATTCTACCCAAACACATTTGGAACTCTCCTGGGGTACCCTCACACATATTATTCCCTCATTTAGTGGATATTTTCACAAAAAAGTGAAATTTTCAAAAATCCAGAAAATTGGCTGAAAACAACTAAATTTCAAGGACTCATTGGGCGAATCGCTCTGTAACTGAAATCGGAACCCTCACTGACATTTGCCCTATCTGAAAATCTGATAAACGCCGGAAAAATTACTAAGTCCAAAAAAAAATTTTTTTCAACTTTTTTCAATTTTACCCCCGTGGGATATATATTCTACCCACACACATTTGGAACTTTCCTGGGGTACCCTCACACATATTATTTCCTCATTTAGTGGATATTTTGACAAAAAAGTGAAATTTTCAAAAATCCAAAATATTGGATGAAAACGACTAAATATCAAGGACTCATTGAGCACATCGCTCTGTAACTGAAATCGGAACGCTCACTGACATTTGCCCTATCTGAAAATCTGATAAACGCCGAAAAAATGACTGAGTCCAAAAAAAAAATTATTTTAACTTTTTTCAATTAAACCCCCGTGGGATATATATTTTACCCACACACATTTGGAACTCTCCTGGGGTACCCTCACACATATTATTCCCTCATTTAGTGGATATTTTTACAAAAAAGTGAAATTTTCAAAAATCCAGAAAATTGGCTGAAAACGACTAGATATCAAGGACTCATTGGGCACATCGCTCTGTAACTGAAATCGGAACGCTCACTGACATTTGCCCTATCTGAAAATCTGATAAACGCCGAAAAAATGACTGAGTCCAAAAAAAAAATTATTTCAACTTTTTTCAATTTTAGCCCCGTGGGATATATATTCTACCCACACACATTTGGAACTCTCCCGGGGTATCCTCACACATATTATTCCCTCATTTAGTGGATATTTTCACAAAAAAGTGAAATTTTCAAAAATCGAAAATATTGGATGAAAACGACTAAATATCAAGGACTCATTGGGCGAATCGCTCTGTAACTGAAATTGGAACGCTCACTGACATTTGCCCTATCTGAAAGTCTGATAAACGCCAGAAAAATGACTAAGTCCAAAATAATTTTTTTCAACTTTTTTCAATTTTAACCCTGTGGGATATATATTCTACCCACACACATTTGGAACTCTCATGGGGTTCCCTCACACATATTATTCCCTCATTTAGTGGATATTTTCACAAAAAAGTGAAATTTTCAAAAATCCAGAAAATTGGCTGAAAACGACTAAATATCAAGTACTCATTGGGCGAATCGCTCTGGAACTGACATCGGAACGCTCAATGACATTTCCCCTATCTGAAAGTCTGATAAATGCCGGAAAAATGACTAAGTCCAAAATAAATTTTTTCAACTTTTTTCAATTTTAACCCTGTGGGATATATATTCTACCCACACACATTTGGAACTCTCCTGGGGTACCCTCACACATATTATTCCCTCATTTAGTGGATATTTTCACAAAAAAGTGAAATTTTCAAAAATCCAGAAAACTGGCTGAAAACGACTAAATATCAAGGACTCATTGGGCGAATCGCTCTGGAACTGAAATCGGAATGCTCACTGACATTTCCCCTATCTGAAAGTCTGATAAACGCCGGAAAAATGAGTAAGTCCAAAAAAAAATTATTTTAACTTTTTTCAATTAAACCCCCTGGGTATATATTTTACCCACACACATTTGGAACTCTCCTGGGGTACCCTCACACATATTATTCCCTCATTTAGTGGATATTTTCACAAAAAAGTGAAATTTTCAAAAATCCAGAAAATTGGCTGAAAACAACTAAATATCAAGGACTCATTGGGCGAATCGCTCTGGAACTGAAATCGGAATGCTCACTGATATTTCCCCTATCTGAAAGTCTGATAAACGCCGGAAAAATGACTATGTACAAAAAAATTTTTTTTTCAACTTCTTTCAATTTTACCCCCGTGGGATATATATTCTACCCAAACACATTTGGAACTCTCCTGGGGTACCCTCACACATGTTATTCCCTCATTTAGTGGATATTTTCACAAAAAAGTGAAATTTTCAAGAATCCAGAAAATTGGCTGAAAACGACTAAATATCGAAGACTCA
The DNA here is from genome assembly GCF_046119375.1 of Phyllobates terribilis. Classification (NCBI taxonomy): domain Eukaryota; kingdom Metazoa; phylum Chordata; class Amphibia; order Anura; family Dendrobatidae; genus Phyllobates; species Phyllobates terribilis. The sequence continues at coordinate 73,255,981 of NW_027362773.1, read as the reverse complement.
TTGGGCGAATCGCTCTGGAACTGAAATCGAAACCCTCACTGTCATTTCCCCTATCTGAAAGTCTGATAAACGCCGGAAAAATGACTAAGTACAAAAAAATTTTTTTTTCAATTTTTTTCAATTAAACCCCCGTGGGATATATATTCTACCCACACACATTTGGAACTCTCCTGGGGTACCCTCACACATATTATTCCCTCATTTAGTGGATATTTTCTCAAAAAAGTGAAATTTTCAAAAATCCAAAATATTGGATGAAAACGACTAAATATCAAGGACTAATTGGGCGAATCGCTCTGTAACTGAAATCGGAACGCTCACTGACATTTGCCCTATCTGAAAGTCTGATAAACGCCGGAAAAATGACTAAGTCCAAAAAAAAAATTTTTTCAACTTTTTTCAATTTTACCCCCGTGGGATATATATTTTACCCACACACATTTGGAACTCTCCCGGGGTACCCTCACAGATATTATTCCCTCATTTAGTGGATCTTTTAACAAAAAAGTGAAATTTTCAAGAATCCAGAAAATTGGCTGAAAACGACTAAATATCGAAGACTGATTGGGCGAATCGCTCTGGAACTGAAATCGGAATGCTCACTGACATTTCCCCTATCTGAAAGTCTGATAAATGCCGGAAAAATGACTAAGTCCAAAAAAAATTTTTTCAACTTTTTTCAATTTTAACCCTGTGGGATATATATTCTACCCACACACATTTGGAACTCTCCTAGGGTACCCTCACACATATTATTCCCTCATTTAGTGGATATTTTCACAAAAAAGTGAAATTTTCAAAAATCCAGAAAATTTGCTGAAAACGACTAAATATCAAGGACTCATTGGGCGAATCGCTCTGGAACTGAAATCGGAATGCTCACTGACATTTCCCCTATCTGAAAGTCTGATAAACGCAGGAAAAATGACTAAGTCCAAAAAAAAAATTATTTTAACTTTTTTCAATTAAACCCCTGTGGGATATATATTTTACCCACACACATTTGGAACTCTCCTGGGGTACCCTCACACATATTATTCCCTCATTTAGTGTATATGTTCACAAAAAAGTGAAATTTTCATAAATCCAAAATATTGGATGAAAACGACTAAATATCAAGGACTCATTGGGCGAATCGCTCTGGAACTGAAATCGGAACACTCACTGACATTTCCCCTATCTGAAAGTCTGATAAACGCCGGAAAAATGACTATGTACAAAAAAATTTTTTTTTCAACTTTTTTCAATTTTACCCCCGTGGGATATATATTCTACCCACACACATTTGGAACTCTCCTGGGGTACCCTCACACATATTATTCCCTCATTTAGTGGATATTTTCACAAAAAAGTGAAATTTTCAAAAATCCAGAAAATTGGCTGAAAACGAATAAATATCAAGGACTCATTGGGCGAATCGCTCTGGAACTGACATCGGAACGCTCACTGACATTTCCCCTATCTGAAAGTCTGATAAACGCCGGAAAAATGACTAAGTACAAAAAAAAAATGTTTTTACACTTTTTTCAATTTTACCCCCGTGGGATATATATTTTACCCACACAAATTTGGAACTCTCATGGGGTTCCCTCACACATATTATTCCCTCATTTAGTGGATATTTTCACAAAAAAGTGAAATTTTCAAAAATCCAGAAAATTGGCTGAAAACGACTAAATATCAAGGACTCATTGAGCGAATCGCTCTGGAACTGAAATCTGAACGCTCACTGACATTTCCCCTATCTGAAAGTCTGATAAATGCCGGAAAAATGACTAAGTCCAAAATAAATTTTTTCAACTTTTTTCAATTTTAACCCTGTGGGATATATATTCTACCCACACACATTTGGATCTCTCCTGGGGTACCCTCACACATATTATTCCCTCATTTAGTGGATATTTTCACAAAAAAGTGAAATTTTCAAAAATCCAGAAAATTGGCTGAAAACAGCTAAATATCAAGGACTCATTGGGCGAATCGCTCTGGAACTGAAATTGGAACGCTCACTGACATTTCCACTTTCTGAAAGTCTGATAAACGCTGGAAAAATGACTAAGTCCAAAAAAAATTTTTTTCAACTTTTTTCAATTTTAACCCTCTGGGATATATATTCTACCCACACACATTTGGAACTCTCCTGGGGTACCCTCACACATATTATTTCCTCATTTAGTGGATATTTTCACAAAAAAGTGAAATTTTCAAAAATCCAGAAAATTTGCTGAAAATGACTAAATATCAAGGACTCATTGGGCGAAACGCTCTGGAACTGAAATCGGAATGCTCACTGACATTTCCCCTATCTGAAAGTCTGATAAACGCCGGAAAAATGACTAAGTACAAAAAAAAAATTTTTTTCAACTTTTTTCAATTTTACCCCCGTGGGATATATATTCTACCCACACACATTTGGAACTCTCCTGGGATACCCTCACACATATTATTCCCTCATTTAGTGGATATTTTCACAAAAAAGTGAAATTTTCAAAAATCCAGAAAATTGGCTGAAAACGACTAAATATCAAGGACTCATTGGGCGAATCGCTCTGGAACTGAAATTGGATCGCTCACTGACATTTCCACTTTCTGAAAGTCTGATAAACGCTGGAAAAATGACTAAGTCCAAAAAATTATTTTTTCAACTTTTTTCAATTTTAACCCTGTGGGACATATATTCTACCCACACACATTTGGAACTCTCCTGGGGTACCCTCACACATATTATTCCCTCATTTAGTCGATATTTTCACAAAAAAGTGAAATTTTCAAAAATCCAGAAAACTGGCTGAAAACGACTAAATATCAAGGACTCATTGGGCGAATCGCTCTGGAACTGAAATCGGAATGCTCACTGACATTTCCCCTATCTGAAAATCTGATAAACGCCTGAAAAATGAGCATGTACAAAAAAATTTTTTTTTCAACTCTTTTCAATTTTACCCCCGTGGGATATATATTCTACCCACACACATTTGGAACTCTCATGGGGTACCCTCACACATATTATTCCCTCATTTAGTGGATATTTTCACAAAAAAGTGAAATTTTCAAGAATCCAGAAAATTGGCTGAAAACGACTAAATATCGAAGACTCATTGGGCGAATCGCTCTGGAACTGAAATCGAAACCCTCACTGACATTTCCCCTATCTGAAAGTCTGATAAACGCCGGAAAAATGACTAAGTCCAAAATAAATTTTTTCAACTTTTTTCAATTTTAACCCTGTGGGATATATATTCTACCCACACACATTTGGAACTCTCCTGGGGTACCCTCACACATATTATTCCCTCATTTAGTGGATATTTTCACAAAAAAGTGAAATTTTTAAAAATCCAGAAAATTGGCTGAAAACGACTAAATATCAAGGACTCATTGGGCGAATCGCTCTGGAACTGAAATCGCAATGCTCACTGACATTTCCCCTATCTGAAAGTCTGATAAATGCCGGAAAAATGACTAAGTCCAAAATAAATTTTTTCAACTTTTTTCAATTTAACCCCCGTGGGATATATATTCTACCCACACACATTTGGAACTCTCCTGGGGTACCCTCACACATATTATTCCCTCATTTAGTGGATATTCTCACAAAAAATTGAAATTTTTAAAAATCCAGAAAATTGGCTGAAAACGACTAAATATCAAGGACTCATTGGGCGAATCGCTCTGGAACTGAAATCGGAATGCTCACTGACATTTCCGCTATCTGAAAGTCTGATAAATGACGGAAAAATGACTAAGTACAAAAAAAAATTTTTTTTCAACTTTTTTCAATTTTAACCCTGTGGGATATATATTCTACCCACACACATTTGGAACTCTCCTGGGGTTCCCTCACACATATTATTCCCTCATTTAGTGGATATTTTCACAAAAAAGTGAAATTTTCAAGAATCCAGAAAATTGGCTGAAAACGACTAAATATCGAAGACTCATTGGGCGAATCGCTCTGGAACTGAAATCGAAACCCTCACTGACATTTCCCCTATCTGAAAGTCTGATAAACGCCGGAAAAATGACTAAGTCCAAAATAAATTTTTTCAACTTTTTTCAATTTTAACCCTGTGGGATATATATTCTACCCACACACATTTGGAACTCTCCTGGGGTACCCTCACACATATTATTCCCTCATTTAGTGGATATTTTCACAAAAAAGTGAAATTTTTAAAAATCCAGAAAATTGGCTGAAAACGACTAAATATCAAGGACTCATTGGGCGAATCGCTCTGGAACTGAAATCGCAATGCTCACTGACATTTCCCCTATCTGAAAGTCTGATAAATGCCGGAAAAATGACTAAGTCCAAAATAAATTTTTTCAACTTTTTTCAATTTAACCCCCGTGGGATATATATTCTACCCACACACATTTGGAACTCTCCTGGGGTACCCTCACACATATTATTCCCTCATTTAGTGGATATTTTCACAAAAAAGTGAAATTTTCAAAAATCCAGAAAATTGGCTGAAAACGACTAAATATCAAGTACTCATTGGGCGAATAGCTCTGGAACTGAAATCGGAATGCTCACTGACATTTCCCCTATCTGAAAGTCTGATAAACGCTGGAAAAATGACTAAGTCCAAAAAATTATTTTTTCAACTTTTTTCAATTTTAACCCTGTGGGACATATATTCTGCCCACACACATTTGGAACTCTCATGGGGTTCCCTCACACATATTATTCCCTCATTTAGTGGATATTTTCACAAAAAAGTGAAATTTTCAAAAATCCAGAAAATTGGCTGAAAACGACTAAATATCAAGGACTCATTGGGCGAATCGCTCTGGAACTGATATCTGAACGCTCACTCACATTTCCCCTATCTGAAAGTCTGATAAATGCCGGAAAAATGACTAACTCCAAAATAAATTTTTTCAACTTTTTTCAATTTTAACCCTGTGGGATATATATTCTACCCACACACATTTGGAACTCTCCTGGGGTACCCTCACACATATTATTACCTCATTTAGTGGATATTTTCACAAAAAAGTGAAATTTTTAAAAATCCAGAAAATTGTCTGAAAACGACTAAATATCAAGGACTCATTGGGCGAATCGCTCTGGAACTGAAATCGGAATGCTCACTGACATTTCCCCTTTCTGAAAGTCTGATAAACGCCGGAAAAATGACTAAGTCCAAAAAAAATTTTTTTCAACTTTTTTCAATTTTAACCCTGTGGGATATATATTCTACCCACACACATTTGGAACTCTCCTGGGGTTCCCTCACACATATTATTCCCTCATTTAGTGGATATTTTCACAAAAAAGTGAAATTTTCAAAAATCCAGAAAATTTGCTGAAAACGACTAAATATCAAGGACTCATTGGGCGAATCGCTCTGGAACTGAAATCGGAACACTCACTGACATTTCCCCTATCTGAAAGTCTGATAAACGCCGGAAAAATGACTATGTACAAAAAAATTTTTTTTTCAACTTTTTTCAATTTTACCCCCGTGGGATATATATTCTACCCACACACATTTGGAACTCTCCTGGGGTACCCTCACACATATTATTCCCTCATTTAGTGGATATTTTCACAAAAAAGTGAAATTTTCAAAAATCCAGAAAATTGGCTGAAAACGAATAAATATCAAGGACTCATTGGGCGAATCGCTCTGGAACTGACATCGGAACGCTCACTGACATTTCCCCTATCTGAAAGTCTGATAAACGCCGGAAAAATGACTAAGTACAAAAAAAAAATGTTTTTACACTTTTTTCAATTTTACCCCCGTGGGATATATATTTTACCCACACAAATTTGGAACTCTCATGGGGTTCCCTCACACATATTATTCCCTCATTTAGTGGATATTTTCACAAAAAAGTGAAATTTTCAAAAATCCAGAAAATTGGCAGAAAACGACTAAATATCAAGGAATCATTGAGCGAATCGCTCTGGAACTGAAATCTGAACGCTCACTGACATTTCCCCTATCTGAAAGTCTGATAAATGCCGGAAAAATGACTAAGTCCAAAATAAATTTTTTCAACTTTTTTCAATTTTAACCCTGTAGGATATATATTCTACCCACACACATTTAGAACTCTCCTGGGGTACCCTCACACATATTATTTCCTCATTTAGTGGATATTTTCACAAAAAAGTGAAATTTTCAAAAATCCAGAAAATTGGCTGAAAACGACTAAATATCAAGGACTCATTGGGCGAATCGCTCTGGAACTGAAATTGGAACGCTCACTGACATTTCCACTTTCTGAAAGTCTGATAAACGCTGGAAAAATGACTAAGTCCAAAAAATTATTTTTTCAACTTTTTTCAATTTTAACCCTGTGGGACATATATTCTACCCACACACATTTGGAACTCTCCTGGGGTACCCTCACACATATTATTCCCTCATTTAGTGGATATTTTCACAAAAAAGTGAAATTTTCAAAAATCCAGAAAATTGGCTGAAAACGACTAAATATCAAGTACTCATTGGGCGAATAGCTCTGGAACTGAAATCGGAATGCTCACTGACATTTCCCCTATCTGAAAGTCTGATAAACGCTGGAAAAATGACTAAGTCCAAAAAATTATTTTTTCAACTTTTTTCAATTTTAACCCTGTGGGACATATATTCTGCCCACACACATTTGGAACTCTCATGGGGTTCCCATATACATATTATTCCCTCAGTTAGTGGATATTTTCACAAAAAAGTGAAATTTTCAAAAATCCAGAAAATTGGCTGAAAACGACTAAATATCAAGGACTCATTGGGCGAATCGCTCTGGAACTGATATCTGAACGCTCACTCACATTTCCCCTATCTGAAAGTCTGATAAATGCCGGAAAAATGACTAAGTCCAAAAAAAATTTTTTTCAACTTTTTTCAATTTTAACCCTGTGGGATATATATTCTACCCACACACATTTGGAACTCTCCTGGGGTTCCCTCACACATATTATTCCCTCATTTAGTGGATATTTTCACAAAAAAGTGAAATTTTCAAAAATCCAGAAAATTTGCTGAAAACAACTAAGTATCAAGTACTCATTGGGCGAAACGCTCTGGAACTGAAATCGGAATGCTCACTGACATTTCCCCTATCTGAAAGTCTGATAAACGCCGGAAAAATGACTAAGTACAAAAAAAAAATTTTTTAAAACTTTTTTCAATTTTACCCCCGTGGGATATATATTCAACCCACACACATTTGGAACTCTTCTGGGGTACCCTCACACATATTATTCCCTCATTTAGTGGATATTTTCACAAAAAAGTGAAATTTTCAAAAATCCAGAAAATTGGCTGAAAACAACTAAATATCAAGGACTCATTGGGCGAATAGCTCTGGAACTGAAATCGGAATGCTCACTGACATTTCCCCTATCTGAAAGTCTGATAAACGCTGGAAAAATGACTAAGTCCAAAAAATTATTTTTTCAACTTTTTTCAATTTTAACCCTGTGGGACATATATTCTGCCTACACACATTTGGAACTGTCATGGGGTTCCCTCACACATATTATTCCCTCATTTAGTGGATATTTTCACAAAAAAGTGAAATTTTCAAAAATCCAGAAAATTGGCTGAAAACGACTAAATATCAAGGACTCATTGGGCGAATCGCTCTGGAACTGATATCTGAACGCTCACTCACATTTCCCCTATCTGAAAGTCTGATAAATGCCGGAAAAATGACTAAGTCGAAAATAAATTTTTTCAACTTTTTTCAATTTTAACCCTGTGGGATATATATTCTACCCACACACATTTGGAACTCTCCTAGGGTACCCTCACACATATTATTCCCTCATTTAGTGGATATTTTCACAAAAAAGTGAAATTTTCAAAAATCCAGAAAATTTGCTGAAAACGACGAAATATCAAGGACTCATTGGGCGAATCGCTCTGGAACTGAAATCGGAATGCTCACTGACATTTCCCCTATCTGAAAGTCTGATAAACGCTGGAAAAATGACTAAGTCCAAAAAAAAATTATTTTAACTTTTTTCAATTAAACCCCCGTGGGATATATATTTTACCCACACACATTTGGAACTCTCCTGGGGTACCCTCACACATATTATTCCCTCATTTAGTGTATATGTTCACAAAAAAGTGAAATTTTCAAAAATCCAAAATATTGGATGAAAACGACTAAATATCAAGGAATCATTGGGCGAATTGCTCTGGAACTGAAATCGGAACACTCACTGACATTTCCCCTATCTGAAAGTCTGATAAACGCCGGAAAAATGACTATGTACAAAAAAATTTTTTTTTCAACTTTTTTCAATTTTACCCCCGTGGGATATATATTCTACCCACACACATTTGGAACTCTCCTGGGGTACCCTCACACATATTATTCCCTCATTTAGTGGATATTTTCACAAAAAAGTGAAATTTTCAAAAATCCAGAAAATTGGCTGAAAACGAATAAATATCTAGGACTCATTGGGCGAATCGCTCTGGAACTGACATCGGAACGCTCACTGACATTTCCCCTATCTGAAAGTCTGATAAACGCCGGAAAAATGACTAAGTACAAAAAAAAAAAGTTTTTACACTTTTTTCAATTTTACCCCCGTGGGATATATATTTTACCCACACAAATTTGGAACTCTCATGGGGTTCCCTCACACATATTATTCCCTCATTTAGTGGATATTTTCACAAAAAAGTGAAATTTTCAAGAATCCAGAAAATTGGCTGAAAACGACTAAATATCAAGGACTCATTGGGCGAATCGCTCTGGAACTGAAATCGCAATGCTCACTGACATTTCCCCTATCTGAAAGTCTGATAAATGCCGGAAAAATGACTAAGTCCAAAATAAATTTTTTCAACTTTTTTCAATTTTACCCCCGTGGGCTATATATTCTACCCACACACATTTGGAACTCTCCTGGGGTACCCTCACACATATTATTCCCTCATTTAGTGGATATTTTCACAAAAAATTGAAATTTTTAAAAATCCAGAAAATTGGCTGAAAACGACTAAATATCAAGGACTCATTGGGCGAATCGCTCTGGAACTGAAATCGGAATGCTCACTGACATTTCCGCTATCTGAAAGTCTGATAAATGCCGGAAAAATGACTAAGTACAAAAAAAAAATTTTTTTCAACTTTTTTCAATTTTAACCCTGTGGGATATATATTCTACCCACACACATTTGGAACTCTCCTGGGGTTCCCTCACACATATTATTCCCTCATTTAGTGGATATTTTCACAAAAAAGTGAAATTTTAAAAAATCCAGAAAATTTGCTGAAAACAACTAAATATCAAGGACTCATTGGGCGAAACGCTCTGGAACTGAAATCGGAATGCTCACTGACATTTCCCCTATCTGAAAGTCTGATAAACGCCGGAAAAATGACTAAGTACAAAAAAAAAATTTTTTAAAACTTTTTTCAATTTTACCCCCGTGGGATATATATTCTACCCACACACATTTGGAACTCTCCTGGGGTACCCTCACACATATTATTCCCTCATTTAGTGGATATTTTCACAAAAAAGTGAAATTTTCAAAAATCCAGAAAATTGGCTGAAAACGACTAAATATCAAGTACTCATTGGGCGAATAGCTCTGGAACTGAAATCGGAATGCTCACTGACATTTCCCCTATCTGAAAGTCTGATAAACGCTGGAAAAATGACTAAGTCCAAAAAATTATTTTTTCAACTTTTTTCAATTTTAACCCTGTGGGACATATATTCTGCCCACACACATTTGGAACTCTCATGGGGTTCCCTCACACATATTATTCCCTCATTTAGTGGATATTTTCACAAAAAAGTGAAATTTTCAAAAATCCAGAAAATTGGCTGAAAACGACTAAATATCAAGGACTCATTGGGCGAATCGCTCTGGAACTGATATCTGAACGCTCACTCACATTTCCCCTATCTGAAAGTCTGATAAATGCCGGAAAAATGACTAAGTCCAAAATAAATTTTTTCAACTTTTTTCAATTTTAACCCTGTGGGATATATATTCTACCCACACACATTTGGAACTCTCCTGGGGTACCCTCACACATATTATTCCCTCATTTAGTGGATATTTTCACAAAAAAGTGAAATGTTCAAAAATCCAGAAAATTGGCTGAAAACAACTAAATATCAAGGACTCCTTGGGCGAATCGCTCTGGAACTGAAATCGGAACGCTCACTGACATTTCCACTTTCTGAAAGTCTGATAAACGCTGGAAAAATGGCTAAGTCCAAAAAATTTTTTTTTCAACTGTTATCAATTTTAACCCTGTGGGACATATATTCTACCCACACACATTTGGAACTCTCCTGGGGTACCCTCACACATATTATTCCCTCATTTAGTGGATATTTTCACAAAAAAGTGAAATTTTCAAAAATCCAGAAAATTTGCTGAAAACGACTAAATATCAAGGACTCATTGGGCGAATCGCTCTAGACCTGAAATCGGAATGCTCACTGACATTTCCCCTATCTGAAAGTCTGATAAATGCCGGAAAAATGACTAAGTCCAAAATAAATTTTTTCAACTTTTTTCAATTTTAACCCTGTGGGATATATATTCTACCCACACACATTTGGAATTCTCCTGGGGTACCCTCACACATATTATTCCCTCATTTAGTGGATATTTTCACAAAAAAGTGAAATTTTCAAAAATCCAGAAAATTGGCTGAAAACGACTAAATATCAAGGACTCATTGGGCGAATCGCTTTGGAACTGAAATCGGAATGCTCACTGACATTTCCCCTATCTGAAAGTCTGATAAACGCCGGAAAAATGACTAAGTCCAAAAAAAAATTATTTTAACTTTTTTCAATTAAACCCCCGTGGGATATATGTTTTACCCACACACATTTGGAACTCTCCTGGGGTACCCTCACACATATTATTCCCTCATTTAGTGGATATTTTCACAAAAAAGTGAAATTTTCAAAAATCCAGAAAATTGGCTGAAAACGACTAAATATTAAGGACTAGTGTTGAGCGATACCTTCCGATATCGGGAAATATCGGATCGGATTGGATCGGACCGATACCGAAAAAGTATCGGATATCGCCGATTCCGACACCGGAAACCAATGCAAGTCAATGGGACATAGATATCGGAATTAAAATAAACCCTTTCTTTCCTTGTAGGTTAATTCTACATGAAGGAAAACAACTAAGAATAATGTAGAATGTATTTTAGGGAGGTGGGGGAGACAATAAAGGCATAGAGGTTTAGCCCAGTCAAATGGAATAGCAGGAATTACTATTTTTTTAAGATGTTCTAAGTTACGGTAATATTAACTATGTTAAGTATTTTTATATTTTGTCAGATATTTATGTTTCACTACTTCCATGCTCTTCACCTTCTTTTTTACTTCTCCCACACTTTCTCCTTCATCATCCTCAGCATCTTTTTCATCCACTTCTTCTTCACCTTCTTCTTCTTCACCTTCTTCGTATTATTCTATTTTTTACATTCTTCATATTCTACTTCTTCATCTTCTTCATATTCTTCTTCTTCATCATATTCTTATTTGTGACAGGCATTCCTGTAGTTGTTATCTATAAAAGGTTGGACATTACACCTTTCGTTCTGCCCATCACAAAAGATTCACAACAGGATTTGTCCGCGTTCAGTTTGGCCTGCAGCAGCAGGTCTTTTCCAGGGGCACCACGAGGAGGAACGGACTCACCCCCATACACTGCTTAGTCATATTCTGCTTATAATTTAGATATTATCTTTTGCTCTGAATTTTAATCTTATGCTTAATGTTCTTCCGCTTTTTGTTCTGCAGCTTCTTGTATTTCTGCTTCTTGGTTTTCTGTCTCTTGTTCTTCTGTATCTTGGTACTTGTCTTCTCTTCTTTGTCCTCTTGGTCAACTTCTTCAGGGTCATCTTCTTGGTGTTCTCCAGGGTGGTCATCTTCCGGGTCCTCGTCTTCGGGGTCCTCGTCTTCTTCGGGTTGGTCTTCTGGGTCCTCGTCTTCGGGGTCCCCGTCTTCTTCGGGGTGGTCTTCAGGGTCCTCGTCTTCTTCGGGGTGGTCTTCAGGGTCCTCGTCTTCTTCGGGGTGGTCTTCAGGGTCCTCGTCTTCTTCGGGGTGGTCTTCAGGGTCCTCGTCTTCAGGGTCCTCGTCTTCTTCGGGATGGTCTTCAGGGTCCTCGTCTTCAGGGTCGTCGTCTTCGGGGACCTCGTCTTCTTCGGGGTGGTCTTCAGGGTCCTCGTCTTCTTCGGGGTGGTCTTCAGGGTCCTCGTCTTCTTCGGGGTGGTCTTCAGGGTCCTCGTCTTCAGGGTCCTCGTCTTCGGGGTCCTCGTCTTCGGGGTCCTCGTCTTCGGGGTCCTCGTCTTCTTCGGGTTGGTCTTCAGGGTCCTCGTCTTCAGGGTCCTCGTCAGGGAGATCCAGAGTGATTACCAAGAACCATTTCAAAAAGCTTGAACTTGGAAATGTAGCAGAAAGTACAAGAAGGCTGAGGAACTACCGAGGACCAGCTGACGGTACTGGAACCCGGATGGGTAGCAGAAGGTACAAGAGCCAATGGAACTACCGAGGACCAGCTGATGTTACTGGAACTCGGTTACTAAGCAGGAGGTACCTGTGCCAGAAAGCACTGCCAAAGACCAGCAGACGTTGGTGGAACTTGGATACCGAGAAGGAGGCACCTAATCCAAAGGCACTGCCGAGAACCAGCTGACGGTACTGGAACCCGGCTGGGTAGCGGAAGGTACCCATGTAAAAAAAAGTTCAAGGCCGCGAGCCGGCTGCAGTTACCAAAACCCACAGTCCTACAGGGGGTGCTTGTCCTATTGGCACTATGGAACCAGTCTTCATTGCCAGATCCCGCAGCCCACATAGGAGTCACCTAAACTGCAGGCACCATAGAGTCGGCTAACCCGACCGCAACACGACAGGACAACGCATTGGAGGCAAAGTGACGTTGACACTACCCGGAAACAGCTGGCTTGCTGGAACCAGGCTGGGCAGGAGGGAGTACCCGTGCCAAAGACAATGCCGAGAACCAGCTGACGGTACTGGAACCCGGATGGGTAGCAGAAGATACAAGAGCAAATGGAACTACCGAGGACCAGCTGACGGTACTGGAACCCGGATGGGTAGCAGAAGGTACAAGAGCCAATGGAACTACCGAGGACCAGCTGATGTTACTGGAACTCGGTTACTAAGTAGGAGGTACCTGTGCCAGAAAGCACTACCAAGGACCAGCAGACGTTGGTGGAACTCGGATACCGAGAAGGAGGCACCTAATCCAAAGGCACTGCCGAGAACCAGCTGACGGTACTGGAACCCGGATGGGTAGCGGAAGGTACCCATGTAAAAAAAAGTTCAAGGCCGCGAGCCGGCCGCAGTTACCAAAACCCACAGTCCTACAGGGGGTGCTTGTCCTATTGGCACTATGGAACCAGCCTTCATTGCCAGATCCCGCAGCCCACATAGGAGTCACCTAAACTGCAGGCACCATAGAGTCGGCTAACCCGACCGCAACACGACAGGACAACGCATTGGAGGCAAAGTGACGTTGACACTACCCGGAAACAGCTGGCGTACTGGAACCAGGCTGGGCAGGAGGGAGTACCCGTGCCAAAGACACTGCCGAGAACCAGCTGACGGTACTGGAACCCGGATGGGTAGCAGAAGATACAAGAGCAAATGGAACTACCGAGGACCAGCTGACAGTACTGGAACCCGGATGGGTAGCAGAAGGTACAAGAGCCAATGGAACTACCGAGGACCAGCTGATGTTACTGGAACTCGGTTACTAAGCAGGAGGTACCTGTGCCAGAAAGCACTACCAAGGACCAGCAGACGTTGGTGGAACTTGGATACCGAGAAGGAGGCACCTAATCCAAAGGCACTGCCGAGTACCAGCTGACGGTACTGGAACCCGGATGGGTAGCGGAAGGTACCCATGTAAAAAAAAGTTCAAGGCCGCGAGCCGGCCGCAGTTACCAAAACCCACAGTCCTACAGGGGGTGCTTGTCCTATTGGCACTATAGAACCAGCCTTCATTGCCAGATCCCGCAGCCCACATAGGAGTCACCTAAACTGCAGGCACCATAGAGTCGGCTAACCCGACCGCAACACGACAGGACAACGCATTGGAGGCAAAGTGACGTTGACACTACCCGGAAACAGCTGGCGTGCTGGAACTAGGCTGGGCAGGAGGGAGTACCCGTGCCAAAGTCACTGCCGAGAACCAGCTGACGGTACTGGAACCCGGATGGGTAGCAGAAGGTACAAGAGCCAATGGAACTGCCGAGAACCAGCTGGCGGTGCTGGAGCCCAGGGTAAATACTAAAAACAGAGGAGCCAGAGGTGTATTTGGAGGAGGTTTTAAATCCGTAGTACAGTGGATGTGGACAAAGCAGGAGAATTTGCCGGACACACAGCTGGGGATCAGCTGACGTTACTGAACCCCAATAACACTGGAGCAAGCGTTGACTGTGCAGACAGCACTTCTGAGCAGCAACTAGCGGTATTGGAGCCCAGGGTAAATACTAAAAACGGAGGAGCCAGAGGTGTATTTGGAGGAGGTTTTAAATCCGTAGTACAGTGGATGTGGACAAAGCAGGAGAATTTGCCGGACACACAGCTGGGGATCAGCTGACGTTACTGAACCCCAATAACACTGGAGCAAGCGTTGACTGTGCAGACGGCACTTCCGAGCGCCAACTGGCGGTGCTGGAGCCCAGGGATAAGAATGAAAACAGAGGAGCCAGAGGTGTAATTGGAGCAACTTTAAAATGTGTAGTACAGTGGATGTGGACAAAGCAGGAGAAAGTGCCGTCCGCACAGCAGGGGAACAGCTGACGTTACCGAACCCCAATAACACGGCAGCAAGTGTTGACTGTGCAGACGGCACTTCCGAGCGCCAACTGGCGGTGCTGGAGCCCAGGGATAAGAATGAAAACAGAGGAGCCAGAGGTGTAATTGGAGCAACTTTAAAATGTGTAGTACAGTGGATGTGGACAAAGCAGGAGAAATTGCCGTCCGCACAGCAGGGGAACAGCTGACGTTACCGAACCCCAATAACACGGCAGCAAGTGTTGACTGTGCAGACAGCACTTCCGAGCGCCAACTGGCGGTGCTGGAGCCCAGGGATAAGAATAAAAACAGAGAGGAGCCAGAGGTGTAATTGGAGCAAGTTTTAAATAAGTAGCACAGTGAATATGGACAGAGCAGGAGAAATTGCCGTGAACACAGCAGGGGAACAGCTGACGTTACTGAACCCCAATAACACCGCAGCAAGTGTTGACTGTGCAGACGGCACTTCCGAGCGCCAACTGGCGGTGTTGGAGCTCAGGGATTACAGTTCAGGTGGTAGAAACATGAACAGAACAGGAGACCTGGATACTGTTGCCAACCAATTATTTATTCTGGAAGAGGACTGGCAAATTCATGAGAGATCCAGGCCTTGTTCATTTTGAGAAAAGTAAGCCGGTCAACGTTGTCGGAGGATAGTCGCATGAGACGGTCTGTTAGTACACCACCTGCGGCACTAAAGACGCGTTCCGATAATGCAATAGCAGCAGGGCAAGCTAGCACCTCCAATGCATACTGACTAAGCTCTGGCCATGTATCCAGCTTACAGACCCAAAACTTGAAGGGAGAAGAGCTGTCTGGGAGTACACTAAGAGGGCAAGACATGTAGTCTGTCACCATCTGACGGAAACGTTGCCTCCTGCTGACTGGAGCCGTCTGTGATGGTGTAGACATTTGTGGCGGCGGGGACACAAAACTTTGCCACATTTCGGCCATAGTGGTCTTGCCTTGTGCTGAGGCGCTGCTTCTGCTCCCTCTTTGTGCAGAGCTTCCTCCACTGCCTCGATGCACTGAGCTGCTTTGTAAAGCACTAGCAGCACTGCTCTCGGTTGGAATGGAGAACATGATGGAATGCACCAGTGCGTCTTGGTACTCCCACATTTTACGCTCCCGGTTCAACGGTGTTATGAGGCTTTGTAAGTTGTCCCAGTAGCGAGGATCTAGGAGGGTGGACACCCAATAATCAGCCGTGTTGAGAATGTGGGCGATGCGGCGGTCGTTTCTCAGGCACTGCAGCATGAAATCAACCATGTGCTGCAGACTGCCAACTGGCCAAGAAAAGCTGTCCCCTGCTTGAGGCGTGATCTCTGCCTGCTCTGCATCACCCCACCCTCGCTCTAGATACTGACTACTAGAGCATTGTGTACCTCCCTCCTCTGGACAGATGTCTTACTCATCCATTGACTCCTCCTCATCCTCCTCACAAAGTGTCACCTGCCTAGGCCTTTGTGAGGAACCATGTTGCACAGACTGTAGAGAAGCAGATGGCATTTGTGACTCCTCATCCTCCACCTCTTCCAAAACCTCGTCCCTTAGTGCTTGCAGTGTTTTTTCAAGCAGGCAGATAAGGGGGATAGTCATGCTGACTAGTGCATCATCTGCACTCGCCATCCGCGTGGAATAATCGAAGGCACGCAAAACGTGGCAAATGTCCTTCATAGAGGCCCACTCAGTGGTGGTGAAGTGTGAACTGCGCACACTGCGACTTGTTTGCGCCTGCTGCAGCTGGTACTCCATTACTGCTGCCTGCTGCTCACACAACCTCTCCAACATATGTAACGTTGAATTTCACCTGGTGGGTAGGTCACATATTATGCGATGTTCCGGAAGATGTAATCCGTGCTGCAGAGCTGCAATGCGTGATCTTGCATTGCTGGAACGCCGCAAGTGAGCGCACTCTATGCGGACCTTGTGAAGCAGTGCATCAAGATCCGGATAGTCCCTCAAAAAACTCTGCACGACCAAGTTGAGCACATGTGCCAGACATGGGATGTGAGTGAGGTTGCCTAGGCCCAGAGCTGCCACCAGATTTCGGCCATTGTCACACACTACCATGCCTGGCTGGAGATTCGCTGGCACAAACCACACGTCGCTCTGCTGCTTGATGGCATTCCAGAGCTCCTGCGCTGTGTGGCTTCGATTCCCCAAAGAAATTAATTTTAATACGGCCTGTTGACGTTTGGCCACGGCTGTGCTCATATCGGTCATCATAACAGGTAACCGTTCACGGGTCGATGTGGAGGTAGACCGTGACGGCTCCTGCAGCGCTGATTCAGAGGAACTGGAGTATGAGGAGGAGTGAATGTGTACAGACTGGATTCCTGCAATCCTTGGAGTTGGCAGAACACGTACAGCGCCACTCTCAAGATTTGTACCCGGCTCCACAACATTTACCCAATGGGCAGTGAGGGAAAGGTATCGTCCTTGTCCATGCTTACTGGTCCACGCATCAGTGGTCAGGTGGACCTTGCTACTGACGGCGTTTTGTAGCGCATGTTTAATTTTTCCCTCCACATGATGTTGCAGGGCAGGGACGGCTTGCCTGCTGAAATAAAAGCGGCTGGGCACGTTGTATTGTGGGACTGCCAATGCCATAAAGTTACGGAATGTGTCAGTCTCCACCAGCCTGAATGATAGCATTTCAAGGGCCAGTAGTTTAGCAATGCCAGCATTCAGAGACTGTGCTCGGGGGTGGTTTGCCGAGTATGAGCGCCTTTTCTCCCATGCCTGTGCTAACGATGGCTGTAGACTGGCCTGGGAGTGTGAGGATGACTGGGAAAGTGGTGCTGTGGGTGGAATTACACTGTGTCTCTGTACAACAGTGCCAGAGATTCTTCCATGGCGATCCTGTGAGGAAGCCGAACCAGCTGTGTGTGAGCTGGAGGAAGAGGCTACAACACGAGCTGAAGAGGTGGTAGGTGGCGCTGTAGGTTGGCCTAGGTCTTCAGTGTGTTTTTGTAACTCCACCACGTGCTTGGTCCGCACATGTTTCCACATATTTGTGGTATTGAGGTTGCTGACACTTTTCCCTCTTTTCACCTTCTGATTACACAGCTTGCATTTGACAAAGCAAATGTCATCTGCAACTGTGTCAAAAAAGGACCAGGCACTGCAAGTCTTGGGAGCGCCCGCTTTGGATTTTGGAAGAGCCATGCTCCTAATGGGTGCCGAAGTGGAGGCTACAGGCAACCAAGTCTACCCCCTCCCTCTCCCTCCTTTTTGGGCCGTTCGGGGAATCTCTTCCTCAGAGCTGCTCCCACCACCTTCCTGTCCCTCACGCCATGATGGGTCAAGGACCTCTTCATCTACACCACCCTCTTCAAACAACTGCTTCTCCTGGGTAGTCTCGACAGCACAGTATGCACCAGAAAGTGGCACCTGAGTCTCATCATCAGATGCGTACTGAGGTGTGCTGCTGACCATAGGCACTGGCCCACCCGCCTCTTCAGATTCAGAGAGACAAAACGGTTGCGCATCACTGCAGACTACCTCTTCTTCAAATTCTAGAATTCTGCTTGGCTGGCCCCCTCTTTCCAAGCCAAGAGATTCAGAGAACAGAAGTAGAGATGGCTCCTGTCCAGGGCTCTCTGACTGCCTGGGCAATTTGGCAGGTGGTAAAGAGACAGATGGGTGCTCTTCAGTGCTCAGGACCTGAGAGGATCTGGAACTAATTGAAGTCGATGCGTTAGCTGCCATCCATCCGACAACGGCTTCAATTTGGTCCTCGCGCAGCAGTGGGGTACGGCTAGCTCCTACAAAGCTGCGCATAAAGGACTGTTCCCTGGTAAAACTGGGGGATGCTGAGTCACTGGTGCCCGCAGCAAGCACAGAATCCCCACGTCCTCTCCCTGCAGGCACAGAGTCCTCACGTCCTCTCCCTGCAGAAACTCCACGCCCACGCCCACGCCCACGACCACATGCCTTACTCCCTGCGTTCTTCATCTTGGTAGACTGATAAAGATAGGCAGAAAAGTACTAAGGGCTTAGTGTGCTTATTCCTGAACAGCTGCTAACAGGTATAAGAAACACTAATTTTATAAAGTGTGGACTAGACTTTAATATGAGCTAATGTGGCCTACACAACTGTAAAGTGGAGTGTTTGGTGAACTTTATTTAGGTTTTTTTTGTCACAAAAAGACACTGGATGTGCCTAAAGATGTAATAACGATAGTATCACAAACTTTTTGTAGCTATTAAAATGTAGGAAGGTAACCTACAATGCAATAGATGAGGCTGCAAAAAATAGGCTAATACTAATCTGACTGGGGCTGCAGGGCCCAATGCTGCAGAAAGGCTCCTCTATCTACTCCTATATAGTGTGTTTGGAATCAATTTAGCTGAATACGGATGGAACCACCACACTAATAGGAGATATCAGGAAAAATTATGAATTGGCAATAAAGGACAATGTATGAGGCAGTGACACACACTGAGTGCACTACAACCAGACGGGGTTGAAGCACACACTACAGGGTGAGCTGCACTCACACACCAGACCTTGCAGACAGCGGTGAACAGTACAGATGCAGAGCACTGTGCACTAGCGCTGCAAGACCAAAAAATTTCTCTATCTACTCCTATATAGTGTGTTTGGAACCAATTTAGCTGAATACAGATGGAACCACCACACTAATAGGAGATATCAGGAAAAATTATGAATTGGCAAAAAAGGACAATGTATGAGGCAGTGACACACACTGAGTGCACTACAACCAGACTTGGCTGAAGCACACTACAGGGTGAGCTGCACTCACACACACAGACCTTGCAGACAGCGGTGAACAGCACAGGGAACTGTGCACTAGCGCTGCAAGGCACAGTGATTTAGAAAGTAGCTTGGGTAAAGCAGTATAGAGCAAATAGGTAGCTAAAACTGACCCTCAGAACAACAGCGTCCTATCCCCAACTGAATTCACAGCAGAGTGAGCTCAAAATGGCGGCAGCGGCTTTTATAGTGCATCATGACATCATTTCAGCAGCCAATCACAGCCATGCCATTAGTTAAGATGCCTACATGCCTAACAGGATGTGCCCACACTTCTTAGGATCCTCATTGGCTGAATAAAATGAAAATGGCTCATTGCATTATGGGAACTTCCGATTCCGGTATACGATATTGCAAAAGTATCGGAATTAAGTATCGGAATTCCGATACCGCGAATATCGGCCGATACCCGATATTTCAGTATCGGAATGCTCAACACTATTAAGGACTCATTGGGCGAATCGCTCTGGAACTGAAATCGGAATGCTCACTGACATTTCCCCTATCTGAAAGTCTGATAAACGACGGAAAAATGACTAAGTACAAAAAAAATTTTTTTTAAACTTTTTTCAATTTTACCCCGTGGGATAAATATTCTACCCACACACATTTGGAACTCTCCTGGGGTACCCTCACACATATTATTCCCTCATTTAGTGGATATTTTCACAAAAAAGTGAAATTTTCAAAAATCCAGAAAATTGGCTGAAAAGTACTAAATATCAAGGACTCATTGGGCGAATCGCTCTGGAACTGAAATCGGAACGCTCACTGACATTTCCACTTTCTGAAAGTCTGATAAACGCTGGAAAAATGACTAAGTCCAAAATAATTTTTTTTCAACTTTTATGAATTTTAACCCTGTGGGACATATATTCTAAACACACACATTTGGAACTCTCCTGGGGTACCCTCACACATATTATTCCCTCATTTAGTGGATATTTTCACAAAAAAGTGAAATTTTCAAAAATCCAGAAAATTGGCTGAAAACGACTAAATATCAAGGACTCATTGGGCGAATCGCTCTGGAACTGAAATCGGAATGCTCACTGACATTTCCCCTATCTGAAAGACTGATAAACGCCGGAAAAATGAGTAAGTCTAAAAAAAAATTATTTCAACTTTTTTCAATTTTACCCCCGTGGGATATATATTCTACCCACACACATTTGGAACTCTCCTGGGGTACCCTCACACATATTATTCCCTCATTTAGTGGATATTTTCACAAAAAAGTTAAATTTTGAAAAATCCAGAAAATTGGCTGAAAATGACTAAATATCAAGGACCCATTGCGTTAATCACTCTGGAACTGAAATCGGAACGCTCACTGACATTTCCCCTATCTGAAAGTCTGATAAACGCCGGAAAAATGACTAATTCCAAAAAAAAATTATTTCAACTTTTTTCAATTTTACCCCCGTGGGATATATATTCTACCCATACACATTTGGAATACTCCTGGGGTACCCTCACACATATTATTCCCTCATTTAGTGGATATTTTCACAAAAAAGTGAAATTTTGAAAAATCCAGCAAATTGGCTGAAAACGACAAAATATCAAGGACTCATTGGGCGAATTGCTCTGGAACTGAAATTGGAACGCTCAATGACATTTCCCCTATCTGAAAGTCTGATAAACGCCGGAAAAATGACAATGTCCCAAAAAAAATTTTTTCAACTTTTTTCAATTTTATCCCCGTGGGATATATATTCTACCCACACACATTTGGAACTCTCCTGGGGTACCCTCACACATATTATTCCCTCATTTAGTGAATATTTTCACAAAAAAGTGAAATTTTCAAAAATCCAGAAAATAGTCTGAAAACGACTAAATATCAAGGACTCATTGGGCGAATCGCTCTGGAACTGAAATCGGAATGCTCACTGACATTTCCCCTCTCTGAAAGTCTGATAAACGCCGGAAAAATGACTAAATCCAAAAAAAAATTATTTCAACTTTTTTCAATTTTACCCCCGTGGGATATATATTCTACCCACACACATTTGGAACTCTCCTGGGGTACCCTCACACATATTATTCCCTCATTTAGTGGATATTTTCACAAAAGAGTGAAATTTTGAAAAATCCAGAAAATTGGCTGAAAACGACTAAATATCAAGGACTCATTGGGCGAATTGCTCTGGAACTGAAATTGGAATGCTCACTGACATTTCCCCTATCTGAAAGTCTGATAAACGCCGGAAAAATGACAATGTCCCAAAAAAAATTTTTTTCAACTTTTTTCAATTTTAACCCTGTGGGATATATATTCTACCCACACACATTTGGAACTCTCCTGAGGCACACTCACACATATTATTCCCTCATTTAGTGGATATTTTCACAAAAAAGTGAAATTTTCTAAAATCCAGAAAATTGGCTGAAAATGACTAAATATCAAGGACTCATTGGGCGAATCGCTCTCTCTGGAACTGAAATCGGAACGCTCACTGACATTACCCCTATCTGAAAGTCTGATAAACGCAGGAAAAATGACAAAGTCCAAAAAAAATTGTTTTTCAACTTTTTTAATTTTAATCCTTTGGGATATATATTCTACCCACACACATTTGGAACTCTCCTTGGTTCCCTCAACACATATTATTCCCTCATTTAGTGAATATTTTCACAAAAAAGTAAAATTTTCAAAAATCCAGAAAATTGTCTGAAAACGACTAAATATCAAGGCTCATTGCGTGAATCGCTCTGGAAATGAAATTGGAATGCTCACTGACATTTCCCCTATCTGAAAGTCTGATAAACGCCGGAAAAATGACTAAGCCCAAAAAAAAATTATTTCAACTTTTTTCAATTTTACCGCCGTGGGATATATATTCTACCCACACACATTTGGAACTCTCCTGGGGTACCCTCACACATATTATTCCCTCATTTAGTGGATATTTTCACAAAAAAGTGAAATTTTCAAAAATCCAGAAAATTGGCTGAAAACGACTAAATATCAAGGACTCATTGGGCGAATCGCTCTGGAACTGAAATCGGAACGCTCACTGACATTTCCCCTATCTGAAAGCCTGATCAACGCCGGAAAAATGACTAAGTCCAAAAAAAAATTTTTTTCAACCTTTTTCAATTTTACACCCGTGGGATATAAATTCTACCCACACACATTTGGAACTCTCCTGGGGTACCCTCACACATATTATTCCCTCATTTAGTGGATGTTTTCACAAAAAAGTGAAATTTTCGAAAATCCAGAAAATTGGCTGAAAACGACTCATTGGGCGAATCGCTCTGGAACTGAAATCGGAACGCTCACTGACATTTCCCCTATCTGAAAGTCTGATAAAGGCCGGAAAAATGACAGTCCAAAAAAAAATTTTTTTTCAACTTTTTTCAATTTTAACCCTGGGGATATATATTCTACCCACACACATTTGGAGCTCTCCTGGTTTACCCTCACACATATTATTCCCTCATTTAGTGGATATTTTCACAAAAAAGTGAAATTTTCAAAAATCCAGAAAATTGGCTGAAAACGACTAAATAACAAGGACTCATTGGGCGAATCGCTCTGGAACTGAAATCGGAACGCTCACTGACGTTTCACCTATCTGAAAGTCTGATAAAGGCCGGAAAAATGACTAAGTCCAAAAAAAATTTTTTTTCAACTTTTTTCAATTTTAACCCTGTGGGATATATATTCTACCCACATACATTTGGAACTCTCCTGGGGTACCATCACACATATTATTCCCTCATTTAGTGGATATTTTCACAAAAAAGTGAAATTTTCAAAAATCCAGAAAATTGGCTGAAAACGACTAAATATCATGGACTCATTGGGCGAATCACTCTGGAACTGAAATCGGAACGCTCACTGACATTTCCCCTATCTGAAAGTCTGATAAACGCCGGAAAAATGAGTAAGCCCAAAAAAAAAATATTTTCAACTTTTTTCAATTTTACCCCCGTGGGATATATATTCTACCCACAAACATTTGGAACTCTCCTGGTTTACCCTCACACATATTATTCCCTCATTTAGTGGATATTTTCACAAAAAAGTGAAATTTTCAAAAATACAGAAAATTGGCTGAAAACGGCTCATTGGGCGAATCGCTCTGGAACTGAAATCGGAACGCTCACTGACATTTCCCCTATCTGAAAGTCTGATAAAGGCCGGAAAAATTACTGTCCAAAAAAAATTTTTTTTTCAACTTTTTTCAATTTTAACCCTGGGGATATATATTCTACCCACACACATTTGGAACTCTCCTGGGGTACCCTCACACATATTATTCCCTCATTTAGTGGATATTTTCACAAAAAAGTGAAATTTTCAAAAATCCAGAAAATTGGCTGAAAACGACTAAATATCAAGGACTCATTGGGCGAATCGCTCTGGAACTGAAATTGGAACGCTCACTGACATTTGCCCTCTCTGAAAGTCTGATAAACGCTGGAAAAATGACAGTTCAAACAAAAAAATGTTTCAACTTTTTTCAATTTTACCCCGTGGGATATATATTCTACCCACACACATTTTGAACTCTCCTGGGGTACCCTCACACATATTATTCCCTCATTTAGTGGATATTTTCACAAAAAAGTGAAATTTTCAAAAATCCAGAAAATTGGCTGAAAACGACTAAATATCAAGGACTCAATGGGCGAATCGCTCTGGAACTGAAATCGGAACGCTCACTGACATTTCCCGTATCTGAAAGTCTGATAAACGCAGGAAAAATGACTAAGTCCAAAAAAATTTTTTTTTAAATTTTTTCAATTTTACCCCCGTGGGATATATATTCTACCCACACACATTTGGAACTCTCCTGGGATACTGTCACACATATTATTCCCTCATTTAGTGTATATTTTCACAAAAAAGTGAAATTTTCAAAAATCCAGAAAATTGGCTGAAAACGACTAAATATCAAGGACTCATTGGGCGAATCGCTCTTGAACTGAAATCGGAACGCTCACTGACATTTGCCCTATCTGAAAGTCTGATAAACGCCAGAAAAATGACTAAGTCCAAAAAAAAAAATATTTCAACTTTTTTCAATTTTACCCCCGTGGGATATATATTCTACCCACACACATTTGGAACTCTCCTGGGGTACCCTCACACATATTATTCCCTAATTTAGTGGATATTTTCACAAAAAAGTGAACTTTTCAAAAATCCAGAAAATTGGCTGAAAAGGACTAAATATCAAGTACCCAATGGGAGAATCGCTCTGGAACTGAAATCGGAATGCTCACTGATATTTGCCCTATCTGAAAGTCTGATAAACGCCGGAAAAATGACTAAGTCCAAAAAAAAATTTTTTCAACTTTTTTCAATTTTACCCCCGTGGGATATATATTCTACCCACACACATTTGGAACTCTCCTGGGGTACCCTCACACATATTATTCCCTCATTTAGTGGATATTTTCACAAAAAAGTGAAATTTTCAAAAATCCAGAAAATTGGCTGAATACGACTAAATATCAAGGACTCATTTGGCGAATCGCTCTGGAACTGAAATCGAAACACTCACTGACATTTCCCCTATCTGAAAGTCTGATAAACGCCGGAAAAATGACTAAGTCAAAAAAAATTTTTTTTCCACTTTTTTCAATTTTACCCCCGTGGGATATATATTCTACCCACACACATTTGGAACTCTCCTGGGGTACCCTCACACATATTCCCTCATTTAGTGGATAGTTTCACAAAAAAGTGAAATTTTCAAAAATCCAGAAAATTGGCTGAAAACGACTAAATATCAAGGACTCATTGGGCGAATTGCTCTGGAACTGAAATCGGAACGCTCACTGACATTTGCCCTATCTGAAAGTCTGATAAACGCCGGAAAAATGACTAAGTCCAAAAAAAAAAATATTTCAACTTTTTTCAATTTTACCCCGTGGGATATATATTCTACCCACACACATTTTGAATTCTCCTGGGGTACCCTCACACATATTATTCCCTCATTTAGTGGGCATTTTCACAAAAAAGTGAACTTTTCAAAAATCCAGAAAATTGGCTGAAAACGACTAAATATCAAGGACTCAATGGGAGAATCGCTCTGGAACTGAAATCGGAACGCTCACTGACATTTCCCCTATCTGAAAGTCTGATAAACGCAGGAAAAATGACTAAGTCCAAAAAAAAATTTTTTTTAACTTTTTTCAATTTTACCCTCGTGGGATATATATTCTACCCACACACATTTGGAACTCTCCTGGGGTACCCTCACACATATTATTCCCTCATTTAGTGGATATTTTCACAAAAAAGTGAAATTTTCAAAAATCCAGAAAATTGGCTGAAAACGACTAAATATCAAGGACTCATTGGGCGAATCGCTCTGGAACGAAATCGGAACGCTCACTGACATTTGCCATATCTGAAAGTCTGATAAACGCCAGAAAAATGACAGTCCAAACAAAAAAATGTTTCAACTTTTTTCAATTTTACCCCGTGGGATATATATTCTACCCACACACATTTTGAACTCTCCTGGGGTACCCTCACACATATTATTCCCTCATTTAGTGGGTATTTTCACAAAAAAGTGAACTTTTCAAAAATCCAGAAAATTGGCTGAAAACGACTAAATATCAAGGACTCAAAGGGCGAATCGCTCTGGAACTGAAATCGGAATGCTCACTGATATTTGCCCTATCGGAAAGTCTGATAAACGCCGGAAAAATGAGTAAGTCCAACAAAAAATTTTTTTCAACTTTTTTCAATTTTAACCCCGTGGGATATATATTCTACCCACACACATTTGGAACTCTCCTGGGGTACCCTGACACATATTATTCCCTAATTTAGTGGATATTTTCACAAAAAAGTGAAATTTTCAAAAATCCAGAAAATTGGCTGAAAATTACTAAATATCAAGGACTCAATGGGAGAATCGCTCTGGAACTGAAATCGGAATGCTCTCTGATATTTGCCCTATCTGAAAGTCTGATAAACGCAGGAAAAATGACTAAGTCCAACAAAAAAATTTTTTCAACTTTTTTCAATTTTACCCCCGTGGGAAATAGATTCTACCCACACACATTTGGAACTCTCCTGGTGTACCCTCACACATATTATTCCCTAATTTAGTGGATATTTTCACAAAAAAGTGAACTTTTCAAAACTCCAGAAAATTGGCTGAAAATGACTAAATATCAAGGACTCAATGGGAGAATTGCTCTGGAACTGAAATCCGAATGCTCACTGATATTTGCCCTATCTGAAAGTCTGATAAACGCCGGAAAAATGACTAAGTCCAAAAAAAAATTTTTTTACATTTTTTTCAATTTTACCCCATTGGGATACATATTCTACCCACACACATTTGGAACTCTCCTGGGGTTCCCTCACACATATTAGTCCCTCATTTAGTGGATATTTTCACAAAAAAGTGAAATTTTCAAAAATCCAAAATATTGGCTGAAAACGACTAAATATCAAGGACTCATTGGTAGAATCGCTCTGGAACTGAAATCGGAACGCTCACTGACATTTGCCCTATCTGAAAGTCTGATAAACGCCGGAAAAATGAGTAAGTCCAACAAAAAATTTTTTTCAACTTTTTTCAATTTTAATCCCGTGGGATATATATTCTACCCACACACATTTGGAACTCTCCTGGTGTACCCTCACACATATTATTCCCTAATTTAGTGGATATTTTCACAAAAAAGTGAACTTTTCCACAATAAAGAAAATTGGCTGAAAACGACTAAATATCAAGGACTCATTGGGTGAATCGCTCTGGAACTGAAATCGGAATGCTCACTGATATTTGCCCTATCTGAAAGTCTGATAAACGCCGGAAAAATGAGTAAGTCCAAAAAAAAAATTTTTTTCAATTTTACCCCCGTGGGATATATATTCTACCCACACACATTTGGAACTCTCCTGGGGTACCCTCACACATATTATTCCCTCATTTAGTGGATATTTTCACAAAAAAAGTGAAATTTTCATAAATCCAGAAAATTGGCTGAAAACGACTAAATATCAAGGACTCAATGGGCGAATCGCTCTGGAACTGAAAGCGGAACGCTCACTGACATTTGCCCTATCTGAAAGTCTGATAAACGCCGGAAAAATGACTAAGTCCAAAAAAAAAAAATATTTCAACTTTTTTCAATTTTACCCCCGTGGGATATATATTCTACCCAAACACATTTGGAACTCTCCTGGGGTACCCTCACACATATTATTCCCTCATTTAGTGGATATTTTCACAAAAAAGTGAACTTTTCAAAAATCCAGAAAATTGGCTGAAAATGACTAAATATCAAGGACTCAATGGGAGAATCGCTCTGGAACTGAAATCCGAATGCTCACTGATATTTGCCCTATCTGAAAGTCTGATAAACGCCGGAAAAATGAGTAAGTCCAAAAAAAAAAATATTTCAACTTTTTTCAATTTTACCCCCGTGGGATATATATTCTACCCACACACATTTGGAACTCTCCTGGGGTACCCTCACACATATTATTCCCTCATTTAGTGGATATTTTCACAAAAAAGTGAAATTTTCAAAAATCTAGAAAATTGGCTGAAAACGACTAAATATCAAGGACTCATTGGGCGAATCGCTCTGGAACTGAAATCGGAACGCTCACTGACATTTCCCCTATCTGAAAGTCTGCTAAACGCAGGAAAAATGACTAAGTCCAAAAAAAAATTTTTTTACATTTTTTTCAATTTTACCCCATTGGGATACATATTCTACCCACACACATTTGGAACTCTCCTGGGGTTCCCTCACACATATTAGTCCCTCATTTAGTGGATATTTTCACAAAAAAGTGAAATTTTCAAAAATCCAAAATATTGGCTGAAAACGACTAAATATCAAGGACTCATTGGCAGAATCGCTCTGGAACTGAAATCGGAACGCTCACTGACATTTGCCCTATCTGAAAGTCTGATAAACGCCGGAAAAATGAGTAAGTCCAACAAAAAATTTTTTTCAACTTTTTTCAATTTTAACCCCGTGGGATATATATTCTACCCACACACATTTGGAACTCTCCTGGGGTACCCTCACACATATTATTCCCTAATTTAGTGGATATTTTCACAAAAAAGTGAACTTTTCAAAAATCCAGAAAATTGGTTGAAAACGACTAAATATCAAGGACTCATTGAGCGAATCGCTCTGGAACTGAAATCGGAACTCTTACTGACATTTGCCCTATCTGAAAGTCTGATAAACGCCAGAAAAATGACTAAGTCGAAAAAAAAAAAATATTTCAACTTTTTTCAATTTTACCCCCGTGGGATATATATTCTACCCACACACATTTGGAACTCTCCTGGTGTACCCTCACACATATTATTCCCTAATTTAGTGGATATTTTCACAAAAAAGTGAACTTTTCAAAAATAAAGAAAATTGGCTGAAAATGACTAAATATCAAGGACTCAATGGGAGAATCGCTCTAGAACTGAAATCGGAATGCTCACTGATATTTGCCCTATCTGAAAGTCTGATAAACGCCGGAAAAATGAGTAAGTCCAAAAAAAAAATTTTTTTCAACTTTTTTCAATTTTACCCCCTTGGGATATATATTCTACCCACACACATTTGGAACTCTCCTGGGGTACCCTCACACATATTATTCCCTCATTTAGTGGATATTTTCACAAAAAAAGTGAAATTTTCAAAAATCCAGAAAATTGTCTGAAAACGACTAAATATCAAGGACTCATTGGGCGAATCGCTCTGGAACTGAAATCGGAACGCTCACTGACATTTGCCCTATCTGAAAGTCTGATAAACGCCAGAAAAATGACAGTCCAAACAAAAAAATGTTTCAACTTTTTTCAATTTTACCCCGTGGGATATATATTCCACCCGCACACATTTTGAACTCTCCTGGGGTACCCTCACACATATTATTCCCTCATTTAGTGGGTATTTTCACAAAAAAGTGAACTTTTCATAAATCCAGAAAATTGGCTGAAGACGACTAAATATCATGGACTCAATGGGCGAATCGCTCTGGAACTGAAAGCGGAACGCTCACTGACATTTGCCCTATCTGAAAGTCTGATAAACGCCGGAAAAATGACTAAGTCCAAATAAAAAAAAATATTTCAACTTTTTTCAATTTTACCCCCGTGGGATATATATTCTACCCACACACATTTCTAACTCTCCTGGGGTACCCTCACACATATTATTCCCTCATTTAGTGGATATTTTCACAAAAAAGTGAAATTTTCAAAAATCCAGAAAATTGTCTGAAAACAATTAAATATCAAGGACTCATTGGGCGAATCGCTCTGGAACTGAAATCGGAACGCTCACTGACATTTGCCCTATCTGAAAGACTGATATACGCCGGAAAAATGACTAAGTCCAAAAAAAAAAATTTTTCAACTTTTTTCAATTTTACCCCCGTGGGATATATATTCTACCCACACACATTTGGAACTCTCCTGGTGTTCCCTCACACATATTATTCCCTAATTTAGTGGATATTTTCACAAAAAAGTGAACTTTTCAAAAATCCAGAAAATTGGCTGAAAATGACTAAATATCAAGGACTCAATGGGAGAATCGCTCTGGAACTGAAATCCGAATGCTCACTGATATTTGCCCTATCTGAAAGTCTGATAAACGCCGGAAAAATGAGTAAGTCCAAAAAAAAAAATATTTCAACTTTTTTCAATTTTACCCCCGTGGGATATATATTCTACCCACACACATTTGGAACTCTCCTGGGGTACCCTCACACATATTATTCCCTCATTTAGTGGATATTTTCACAAAAAAGTGAAATTTTCAAAAATCCAGAAAATTGGCTGAAAACGACTAAATATCAAGGACTCATTGGGCGAATCGCCCTGGAACTGAAATCGGAACGCTCACTGACATTTCCCCTATCTGAAAGTCTGCTGAACGCAGGAAAAATGACTAAGTCCAAAAAAAAATTTTTTTACATTTTTTTCAATTTTACCCCATTGGGATACATATTCTACCCACACACATTTGGAACTCTCCTGGGGTTCCCTCACACATATTAGTCCCTCATTTAGTGGATATTTTCACAAAAAAGTGAAATTTTCAAAAATCCAAAATATTGGCTGAAAACGACTAAATATCAAGGACTCATTGGCAGAATCGCTCTGGAACTGAAATCGGAACGCTCACTGACATTTGCCCTATCTGAAAGTCTGATAAACGCCAGAAAAATGACTAAGTCGAAAAAAAAAAAATATTTCAACTTTTTTCAATTTTACCCCCGTGGGATATATATTCTACCCACACACATTTGGAACTCTCCTGGTGTACCCTCACACATATTATTCCCTAATTTAGTGGATATTTTCACAAAAAAGTGAACTTTTCAAAAATAAAGAAAATTGGCTGAAAATGACTAAATATCAAGGACTCAATGGGAGAATCGCTCTGGAACTGAAATCGGAATGCTCACTGATATTTGCCCTATCTGAAAGTTTGATAAACGCCGGAAAAATGAGTAAGTCCAAAAAAAAAATTTTTTTCAACTTTTTTCAATTTTACCCCCGTGGGATATATATTCTACCCACACACATTTGGAACTCTCCTGGGGTACCCTCACACATATTATTCCCTCATTTAGTGGATATTTTCACAAAAAAAGTGAAATTTTCAAAAATCCAGAAAATTGTCTGAAAACGACTAAATATCAAGGACTCATTGGGCGAATCTCTCTGGAACTGAAATCGGAACGCTCACTGACATTTGCCCTATCTGAAAGTCTGATAAACGCCAGAAAAATGACAGTCCAAACAAAAAAATGTTTCAACTTTTTTCAATTTTACCCCGTGGGATATATATTCTACCCACACACATTTTGAACTCTCCTGGGGTACCCTCACACATATTATTCCCTCATTTAGTGGGTATTTTCACAAAAAAGTGAACTTTTCATAAATCCAGAAAATTGGCTGAAGACGACTAAATATCAAGGACTCAATGGGCGAATCGCTCTGGAACTGAAAGCGGAACGCTCACTGACATTTGCCCTATCTGAAAGTCTGATAAACGCCGAAAAAATGACTAAGTCCAAAAAAAAACAATATTTCAACTTTTTTCAATTTTACCCCCGTGGGTTATATATTCTACCCACACACATTTGGAACTCTCCTGGTGTACCCTCACACATATTATTCCCTCATTTAGTGGATATTTTCACAAAAAAGTGAAATTTTCAAAAACCCAGAACATTGTCAGAAAACAACTAAATATCAAGGACTCATTGGGCGAATCGCTCTGGAACTGAAATCGGAACGCTCACTGACATTTGCCCTATCTGAAAGACTGATAAACGCCGGAAAAATGACTAAGTCCAAAAAAAAAAATTTTTCAACTTTTTTCAATTTTACCCGGTGGGATATATATTCTCCCCGCACACATTTGGAACTCTCCTGGGGTACCCTCACACATATTATTCCCTCATTTAGTGGATATTTTCACAAAAAAGTGAAATTTTCAAAAATCCAGAAAATTGGTTGAAAACGACTAAATATCAAGGACTCATTGGGTGAATCGCTCTGGAACTGAAATCGGAACGCTCACTGACATTTGCCCTATCTGAAAGTCGGATAAACGCCAGAAAAATGACAGTCCAAACAAAAAAATGTTTCAACTTTTTTCAATTTTACCCCGTGGGATATATATTCTACCCACACACATTTTGAACTCTCCTGGGCTACCCTCACACATATTATTCCCTAATTTAGTGGATATTTTCACAAAAAAGTGAACTTTTCAAAAATAAAGAAAATTGGCTGAAAATGACTAAATATCAAGGACTCATTGGGTGAATCGCTCTGGAACTGAAATCGGAATGCTCACTGATATTTGCCCTATCTGAAAGTCTGATAAACGCCGGAAAAATGAGTAAGTCCAAAAAAAAAATTTTTTTCAACTTTTTTCAATTTTACCCCCGTGGGATATATATTCTACCCACACACATTTGGAACTCTCC
Organism: Phyllobates terribilis; assembly: GCF_046119375.1. Taxonomy (NCBI): domain Eukaryota; kingdom Metazoa; phylum Chordata; class Amphibia; order Anura; family Dendrobatidae; genus Phyllobates; species Phyllobates terribilis. Next base: position 73,223,428 of record NW_027362773.1, on the reverse strand, counting down.
TGGGGTACCCTCACACATATTATTCCCTCATTTAGTGGACATTTTCACAAAAAAAGTGAAATTTTCATAAATCCAGAAAATTGGCTGAAAACGACTAAATATCAAGGACTCAATGGGCGAATCGCTCTGGAACTGAAAGCGGAACGCTCACTGACATTTGCCCTATCTGAAAGTCTGATAAACGCCGGAAAAATGACTAAGTCCAAAAAAAAAATGTTTTCAACTTTTTTCAATTTTACCATCGTGGGATATATATTCTACCCACACACATTTGGAACTCTCCTGGGGTTCCCTCACACATATTAGTCCCTCATTTAGTGGATATTTTCACAAAAAAGTGAAATTTTCAAAAATCCAAAATATTGGCTGAAAACGACTAAATATCAAGGACTCAATGGGCGAATCGCTCTGGAACTGAAAGCGGAACGCTCACTGACATTTGCCCTATCTGAAAGTCTGATAAACGCCGGAAAAATGACTAAGTCCAAAAAAAAAAATTTTTCAACTTTTTTCAATTTTACCCCGTGGGATATATATTCTCCCCGCACACATTTGGAACTCTCCTTGGGTACCCTCACACATATTATTCCCTCATTTAGTGGATATTTTCACAAAAAAGTGAAATTTTCAAAAATCCAGAAAATTGGCTGAAAATTACTAAATATCAAGGACTCAATGGGAGAATTGCTCTGGAACTGAAATCGGAATGCTCACTGATATTTGCCCTATCTGAAAGTCTGATAAACGCCGGAATAATGACTAAGTCCAAAAAAATTTTTTTTCAACTTTTTTCAATTTTACCCCCGTGGGATACATATTCTACCCACACACATTTGGAACTCTCCTGGGGTTCCCTCACACATATTAGTCCCTCATTTAGTGGATATTTTCACAAAAAAGTGAAATTTTCAAAAATCCAAAATATTGGCTGAAAACGACTAAATATCAAGGACTCATTGGGCGAATCGCTCTGGAACTGAAATCGGAACGCTCACTGACATTTGCCCTATCTGAAAGTCTGATAAACGCCAGAAAAATGACAGTCCAAACAAAAAAATGTTTCAACTTTTTTCAATTTTACCCCGTGGGATATAAATTCTACCCACACACATTTTGAACTCTCCTGGGGTACCCTCACACATATTATTCCCTCATTTAGTGGATATTTTCACAAAAAAGTGAAATTTTCAAAAATCCAGAACATTGTCTGAAAACAACTAAATATCAAGGACTCATTGGGCGAATCGCTCTGGAACTGAAATCGGAACGCTCACTGACATTTGCCCTATCTGAAAGTTTGATAAAAGCAGGAAAAATGACTAAGTCCAAAAAAAAAATTTTTTTACATTTTTTCAATTTTACCCCCGTGGGATATATATTCTACCCACACGCATTTCTAACTCTCCTGGGGTACCCTCACACATATTATTCCCTCATTTAGTGGATATTTTCACAAAAAAGTGAAATTTTCAAAAATCCAGAAAATTGGTTGAAAACGACTAAATATCAAGGACTCATTGGGCGAATCCCTCTGGAACTGAAATCGGAATGCTCACTGACATTTACCCTATCTGAAAGTCTGATAAACGCCGGAAAAATGACTAATCCAATAAAAAAAAAATTTCAACTTTTGTCAATTCTACCCCCGTGGGATATATATTCTACCCACACACATTTGGAACTCTACCGGGGTATCCTCACACATATTATTCCCTCATTTAGTGGATATTTTCACAAAAAAGTGAAATTTTCAAAAATCCAGAAAATTGGCGGAAAACGACTAAATATCGAGGACTCATTGGGCGAATCACTCTGGAACTGAAATCGGAACACTCACTGACATTTCCCCTATCTGAAAGTCTGATAAACGCCATAAAAATGACTAAGTCCCCCCAAAAAATGTTTTCAACTTTTTTCAATTTTACCCTCGTGGGATATATATTCTACCCACACACATTTGGAACTCTCCCGGGGTACCCTCACAGATATTATTCCCTCATTTAGTGGATATTTTCACAAAAAAGTGAAATTTTCAAGAATCCAGAAAATTGGCTGAAAACGACTAAATATCGAAGACTCATTGGGCGAATCGCTCTGGAACTGAAATCGGAATGCTCACTGACATTTCCCCTATCTGAAAGTCTGATAAACGCCGGAAAAATGACTAAGTACAAAAAAAAAATTTTTTTCAACTTTTTTCAATTTTAACCCTGTGGGATATATATTCTACCCACACACATTTGGAACTCTCCTGGGGTACCCTCACACATATTATTCCCTCATTTAGTGGATATTTTCACAAAAAAGTGAAATTTTCAAAAATCCAGAAAATTGGCTGAAAACGACTAAATATCAAGGAGTCATTGGGCGAATCGCTCTGGAACTGAAATCGGAATGCTCACTGACATTTCCCCTATCTGAAAGTCTGATAAACGCCGGAAAAATGACTAAGTACAAAAAAAAAATTTTTTTCAACTTTTTTCAATTTTACCCCCGTGGGATATATATTCTACCCACACACATTTGGAACTCTCCTGGGGTACCCTCACACATATTATTCCCTCATTTAGTGGATGATTTCACAAAAAAGTGAAATTTTCAAAAATCCAGAAAATTGGCTGAAAACGACTAAATATTAAGGACTCATTGGGCGAATCGCTCTGAAACTGTAATCGGAATGCTCACTGACATTTCCCCTATCTGAAAGTCTGATAAACGACGGAAAAATGACTAAGTACAAAAAATATATATTTTTTAACTTTTTTCAATTTTACCCCCGTGGGATATATATTCTACCCACACACATTTGGAACTCTCCTGGGGTACCCTCACACATATTATTCCCTCATTTAGTGGATATTTTCACAAAAAAGTGAAATTTTCAAAAATCCAGAAAATTGGCTGAAAACGACTAAATATCAAGGACTCATTGGGCGAATCGCTCTGAAACTGAAATCGGAACGCTCACGGACATTTCCCCTATCTGAAAGTCTGATAAACGCCGGAAAAATGACAAAGTACAAAAAAAAAAATTTTTTAAACTTTTTTCAATTTTACCCCCGTGGGATATATATTCTACAAACACACATTTGGAACTCTCCTGGGGTACCCTCACACATATTATTCCCTCATTTAGTGGATATTTTCACAAAAAAGTGAAATTTTCAAAAATCCAAAAAATTGGCTGAAAACGACTAAATATCAAGGACTCATTGGGCGAATCGCTCTGGAACTGAAATCGGAATGCTCACTGACATTTCCCCTATCTGAAAGTCTGATAAACGCCGGAAAAATGACTAAGTCCAAAAAAAAATTATTTTAACTTTTTTCAATTAAGCCCCCGTGGGATATATATTTTACCCACACACATTTGGAACTCTCCTGGGGTACCCTCACACATATTATTCCCTCATTTAGTGCATATTTTCACAAAAAAGTGAAATTTTCAAAAATCCAGAAAATTGGCTGAAAACGACTAAATATTAAGGACTAGTGTTGAGCGATACCTTCCGATATCGGGAAATATCGGATCGGATTGGATCGGACCGATACCGAAAAAGTATCGGATATCGCCGATTCCGATACCGGAAACCAATGCAAGTCAATGGGACATAAATATCGGAATTAAAATAAACCCTTTCTTTCCTTGTAGGTTAATTCTACATGAAGGAAAGCAACTAAGAATAATGTAGAATGTATTTTAGGGAGGTGGGGGAGACAATAAAGGCATAGAGGTTTAGCCCAGTCAAATGGAATATCAGGAATTACTATTTTTTAAGATGTTCTGAGTTACGGTAATATTAACTATGTTAAGTATTTTTATATTTTGTCAGATATTTATGTTTCACTACTTCCATGCTCTTCACCTTCTTTTTTACTTCTCCCACACTTTCTCCTTCATCATCCTCAGCATCTTTTTCATCCACTTCTTCTTCACCTTCTTCTTCTTCACCTTCTTCGTATTATTCTATTTTTTACATTCTTCATATTCTGCTTCTTCATCTTCTTCATATTCTTCTTCTTCATCATATTCTTATTTGTGACAGGCATTCCTGTAGTTGTTATCTATAAAAGGTTGGACATTACACCTTTCGTTCTGCCCGTCACAAAAGATTCACAACAGGATTTGTCCGCGTTCAGTTTGGCCTGCAGCAGCAGGTCTTTTCCAGGGGCACCACGAGGAGGAACGGACTCACCCCCATACACTGCTTAGTCATATTCTGCTTATAATTTAGATATTATCTTTTGCTCTGAATTTTAATCTTATGCTTAATGTTCTTCCGCTTTTTGTTCTGCAGCTTCTTGTATTTCTGCTTCTTGGTTTTCTGTCTCTTGTTCTTCTGTATCTTGGTACTTGTCTTCTCTTCTTTGTCCTCTTGGTCAACTTCTTCAGGGTCATCTTCTTGGACTTCTTCAGGGTGGTCTTCAGGGTGGTCGTCTTCCGGGTCCTCGTCTTCGGGGTCCTCGTCTTCTTCGGGTTGGTCTTCTGGGTCCTCGTCTTCGGGGTCCCCGTCTTCTTCGGGGTGGTCTTCAGGGTCCTCGTCTTCTTCGGGGTGGTCTTCAGGGTCCTCGTCTTCTTCGGGGTGGTCTTCAGGGTCCTCGTCTTCAGGGTCCTCGTCTTCTTCGGGGTGGTCTTCAGGGTCCTCGTCTTCAGGGTCGTCGTCTTCGGGGTCCTCGTCTTCTTCGGGGTGGTCTTCAGGGTCCTCGTCTTCTTCGGGGTGGTCTTCAGGGTCCTCGTCTTCTTCGGGGTGGTCTTCAGGGTCCTCGTCTTCTTCGGGGTGGTCTTCAGGGTCCTCGTCTTCAGGGTCCTCGTCTTCTTCGGGATGGTCTTCAGGGTCCTCGTCTTCAGGGTCCTCGTCAGGGAGATCCAGAGTGATTACCAAGAACCATTTCAAAAAGCTTGAACTTGGAAATGTAGCAGAAAGTACAAGAAGGCTGAGGAACTACCGAGGACCAGCTGACGGTACTGGAACCCGGATGGGTAGCAGAAGGTACAAGAGCCAATGGAACTACCGAGGACCAGCTGATGTTACTGGAACTCGGTTACTAAGCAGGAGGTACCTGTGCGAGAAAGCACTACCAAGGACCAGCAGACGTTGGTGGAACTTGCATACCGAGAAGGAGGCACCTAATCCAAAGGCACTGCCGAGAATCAGCTGACGGCACTGGAACCCGGATGGGTAGCGGAAGGTACCCATGTAAAAAAAAGTTCAAGGCCGCGAGCCGGCCGCAGTTACCAAAACCCAGAGTCCTACAGGGGGTGCTTGTCCTATTGGCACTATGGAACCAGCCTTCATTTCCAGATCCCGCAGCCCACATAGGAGTCACCTAAACTGCATGCACCATAAAGTCGGCTAACCCGACCGCAACACGACAGGACAACGCATTGGAGGCAAAGTGACGTTGACACTACCCGGAAACAGCTGGCGTGCTGGAACCAGGCTGGGCAGGAGGGAGTACCCGTGCCAAAGACACTGCCGAGAACCAGCTGACGGTACTGGAACCCGGATGGGTAGCAGAAGATACAAGAGCAAATGGAACTACCGAGGACCAGCTGATGGTACTGGAACCCGTATGGGTAGCAGAAGGTACAAGAGCCAATGGAACTACCGAGGACCAGCTGATGTTACTGGAACTCGGTTACTTAGCAGGAGGTACCTGTGCCAGAAAGCACTACCAAGGACCAGCAGACGTTGGTGGAACTTGGATACCGAGAAGGAGGCACCTAATCCAAAGGCACTGCCGAGAACCAGCTGACGGTACTGGAACCCGGATGGGTAGCAGAAGGTACCCATGTAAAAAAAAGTTCAAGGCCACGAGCCGGCCGCAGTTACCAAAACCCACAGTCCTACAGGGGGTGCTTGTCCTATTGGCACTATGGAACCAGCCTTCATTGCCAGATCCCGCAGCCCACATAGGAGTCACCTAAACTGCATGCACCATAGAGTCGGCTAACCCGACCGCAACACGACAGGACATCGCATTGGAGGCAAAGTGACGTTGACACTACCCGGAAACAGCTGGCGTGCTGGAACCAGGCTGGGCAGGAGGGAGTACCCGTGCCAAAGACACTGCCGAGAACCAGCTGACGGTACTGGAACCCGGATGGGTAGCAGAAGATACAAGAGCAAATGGAACTACAGAGGACCAGCTGACGGTACTGGAACCCGGATGGGTAGCAGAAGGTACAAGAGCCAATGGAACTACCGAGGACCAGCTGATGTTACTGGAACTCGGTTACTAAGCAGGAGGTACCTGTGCCAGAAAGCACTACCAAGGACCAGCAGACGTTGGTGGAACTTGGATACCGAGAAGGAGGCACCTAATCCAAAGGCACTGCCGAGAACCAGCTGACGGTACTGGAACCCGGATGGGTAGCGGAAGGTACCCATGTAAAAAAAAGTTCAAGGCCGCGAGCCGGCCGCAGTTACTAAAACCCACAGTCCTACAGGGGGTGCTTGTCCTATTGGCACTATGGAACCAGCCTTCATTGCCAGATCCCGCAGCCCACATAGGAGTCACCTAAACTGCAGGCACCATAGAGTCGGCTAACCCGACCGCAACACGACAGGACAACGCATTGGAGGCAAAGTGACGTTGACACTACCCGGAAACAGCTGGCGTGCTGGAACCAGGCTGGGCAGGAGGGAGTACCCGTGCCAAAGACACTGCCGAGAACCAGCTGACGGTACTGGAACCCGGATGGGTAGCAGAAGATACAAGAGCAAATGGAACTACCGAGGACCAGCTGACAGTACTGGAACCCGGATGGGTAGCAGAAGGTACAAGAGCCAATGGAACTACCGAGGACCAGCTGATGTTACTGGAACTCGGTTACTAAGCAGGAGGTACCTGTGCCAGAAAGCACTACCAAGGACCAGCAGACGTTGGTGGAACTTGGATACCGAGAAGGAGGCACCTAATCCAAAGGCACTGCCGAGAACCAGCTGACGGTACTGGAACCCGGATGGGTAGCGGAAGGTACCCATGTAAAAAAAAGTTCAAGGCCGCGAGCTGGCCGCAGTTACCAAAACCCACAGTCCTACAGGGGGTGCTTGTCCTATTGGCACTATGGAACCAGCCTTCATTGCCAGATCCCGCAGCCCACATAGGAGTCACCTAAACTGCAGGCACCATAGAGTCGGCTAACCCGACCGCAACACGACAGGACAACGCATTGGAGGCAAAGTGACGTTGACACTACCCGGAAACAGCTGGCGTGCTGGAACCAGGCTGGGCAGGAGGGAGTACCCGTGCCAAAGTCACTGCCGAGAACCAGCTGACGGTACTGGAACCCGGATGGGTAGCAGAAGGTACAAGAGCCAATGGAACTGCCGAGAACCAGCTGGCGGTGCTGGAGCCCAGGGTAAATACTAAAAACAGAGGAGCCAGAGGTGTATTTGGAGGAGGTTTTAAATCCGTAGTACAGTGGATGTGGACAAAGCAGGAGAATTTGCCGGACACACAGCTGGGGATCAGCTGACGTTACTGAACCCCAATAACACTGGAGCAAGCGTTGACTGTGCAGACGGCACTTCTGAGCAGCAACTAGTGGTATTGGAGCCCAGGGTAAATACTAAAAACGGAGGAGCCAGAGGTGTATTTGGAGGAGGTTTTAAATCCGTAGTACAGTGGATGTGGACACAGCAGGAGAATTTGCCGGACACACAGCTGGAGATCAGCTGACGTTACTGAACCCCAATAACACTGGAGCAAGCGTTGACTGTGCAGACGGCACTTCCGAGCACCAACTGGCGGTGCTGGAGCCCAGGGATAAGAATGAAAACAGAGGAGCCAGAGGTGTAATTGGAGCAACTTTAAAATGTGTAGTACAGTGGATGTGGACAAAGCAGGAGAAATTGCCGTCCGCACAGCAGGGGAACAGCTGACGTTACCGAAACCCAATAACACGGCAGCAAGTGTTGACTGTGCAGACAGCACTTCCGAGCGCCAACTGGCGGTGCTGGAGACCAGGGATAAGAATAAAAACAGAGAGGAGCCAGAGGTGTAATTGGAGCAAGTTTTAAATAAGTAGCACAGTGAATATGGACAGAGCAGGAGAAATTGCCGTGAACACAGCAGGGGAACAGCTGACGTTACTGAACCCCAATAACACCGCAGCAAGTGTTGACTGTGCAGACGGCACTTCCGAGCGCCAACTGGCGGTGTTGGAGCTCAGGGATTACAGTTCAGGTGGTAGAAACATGAACAGAACAGGAGACCTGGATACTGTTGCCAACCAATTATTTATTCTGGAAGAGGACTGGCAAATTCATGAGAGATCCAGGCCTTGTTCATTTTGAGAAAAGTAAGCCGGTCAACGTTATCGGAGGATAGTCGCATGCGACGGTCTGTTAGTACACCACCTGCGGCACTAAAGACGCGTTCCGATAATACACTAGCAGCAGGGCAAGCTAGCACCTCCAATGCATACTGACTAAGCTCTGGCCATGTATCCAGCTTACAGACCCAAAACTTGAAGGGAGAAGAGCCGTCTGGGAGTACACTAAGAGGGCAAGACATGTAGTCTGTCACCATCTGACGGAAACGTTGCCTCCTGCTGACTGGAGCCGTCTGTGATGGTGTAGACATTTGTGGCGGCGGGGACACAAAACTTTGCCACATTTCGGCCATAGTGGTCTTGCCTTGTGCTGAGGCGCTGCTTCTGCTCCCTCTTTGTGCAGAGCTTCCTCCACTGCCTCGATGCACTGAGCTGCTTTGTAAAGCACTAGCAGCACTGCTCTCGGTTGGAATGGAGAACATGATGGAATGCACCAGTGCGTCTTGGTACTCCCGCATTTTACGCTCCCGGTTCAACGGTGTTATGAGGCTTTGTAAGTTGTCCCGGTAGCGAGGATCTAGGAGGGTGGACACCCAATAATCAGCCGTGTTGAGAATGTGGGCGATGCGGCGGTCGTTTCTCAGGCACTGCAGCATGAAATCAACCATGTGCTGCAGACTGCCAACTGGCCAAGAAAAGCTGTCCCCTGCTTGAGGCGTGATCTCTGCCTGCTCTGCATCACCCCACCCTCGCTCTAGATACTGACTACTAGAGCATTGTGTACCTCCCTCCTCTGGACAGATGTCTTCCTCATCCATTGACTCCTCCTCTTCCTCCTCACAAAGTGTCCCCTGCCTAGGCCTTTGTGAGGAACCACGTTGCGCAGACTGTAGAGAAGCAGATGGCATTTGTGACTCCTCATCCTCCACCTCTTCCAGAACCTTGTCCCTTAGTGCTTGCAGTGTTTTTTCAAGCAGGCAGATAAGGGGGATAGTCATGCTGACTAGTGCATCATCTGCACTCGCCATCCGCGTGGAATAATCGAAGGCACGCAAAACGTGGCAAATGTCCTTCATAGAGGCCCACTCAGTGGTGGTGAAGTGTGAACGGCGCGCACTGCGACTTGTTTGCGCCTGCTGCAGCTGGTACTCCATTACTGCTGCCTGCTGCTCACACAACCTCTCCAACATATGTAACGTTGAATTCCACCTGGTGGGTAGGTCACATATGATGCGATGTTCCGGAAGACGTAATCCGCGCTGCAGAGCTGCAATGCGTGATCTTGCATTGCTGGAACGCCGCAAGTGAGCGCACTCTATGCGGACCTTGTGAAGCAGTGCATCAAGATCCGGATAGTCCCTCAAAAAACTCTGCACGACCAAGTTGAGCACATGTGCCAGACATGGGATGTGAGTGAGGTTGCCTAGGCCCAGAGCTGCCACCAGATTTCGGCCATTGTCACACACTACCATGCCTGGCTGGAGATTCGCTGGCACAAACCACACGTCGCTCTGCTGCTTGATGGCATTCCAGAGCTCCTGCACTGTGTGGCTTCGATTCCCCAAAGAAATTAATTTTAATACGGCCTGTTGATGTTTGGCCACGGCTGTGCTCATATCGTTCATCATAACAGGTAACCGTTCACGGGTCGATGTGGAGGTAGAGTGAATGTGTACAGACTGGATTCCTGCAATCCTTGGAGTTGGCAGAACACGTACAGCGCCACTCTCAAGATTTGTACCCGGCTCCACAACATTTACCCAATGGGCAGTGAGGGAAAGGTATCGTGCCTGTCCATGCTTACTGGTCCACGCATCAGTGGTCAGGTGGACCTTGCTACTGACGGCGTTTTGTAGCGCATGTTTAATTTTTCCCTCCACATGATGTTGCAGGGCAGGGACGGCTTGCCTGCTGAAATAAAAGCGGCTGGGCACGTTGTATTGTGGGACTGCCAATGCCATAAAGTTACGGAATGTGTCAGTCTCCACCAGCCTGAATGATAGCATTTCAAGGGCCAGTAGTTTAGCAATGCCAGCATTCAGAGCCTGTGCTCGGGGGTGGTTTGCCGAGTATGAGCGCCTTTTCTCCCATGCCTGTGCTAACGATGGCTGTAGACTGGCCTGGGAGTGTGAGGATGACTGGGAAAGTGGTGCTGTGGGTGGAATTACACTGTGTCTCTGTACAACAGTGCCAGAGATTCTTCCATGACGATCCTGTGAGGAAGCCGAACCAGCTGTGTGTGAGCTGGAGGAAGAGGCTACAACACGAGCTGAAGAGGTGGTAGGTGGCGCTGTAGGTTGGCCTAGGTCTTCAGTGTGTTTTTGTAACTCCACCACGTGCTTGGTCCGCACATGTTTCCACATATTTGTGGTATTGAGGTTGCTGACACTTTTCCCTCTTTTCACCTTCTGATTACACAGCTTGCATTTGACAAAGCAAATGTCATCTGCAACTGTGTCAAAAAAGGACCAGCACTGCAAGTCTTGGGAGCGCCCGCTTTGGATTTTGGAAGAGCCATGCTGTTAGAACCTTGCTGTTAGGTTTTTTTTCCTTTGCTGGTCACATGACCTTGTTGGCCTATTTAATCCTGCTCCGCCCTTCTGACTTTGCTGGACTTCATTGTATATCTACTTTCTAGCTAGCCTGTGCTCTGTATCTAACTCTGTTAGTTTGCTTGGTCTACGGACCTCTATGTTCTATCTATTTTGTTTGTTCGTCTGTCTGCTACTATTTCTGTTAGGAGGTGTCCCATATTCCTCCCAGTCCTTAGTACTTGTAGGGATTCCCTCCCCACATCTATAGGTCTCCGTACAAACTAGATTAGGACTTTAGCAGGTCTGATCGCAGGATCAGGTTCCCTGTTACATCGTAGGGATTCAGCTGAGTCCTATAGTAGGGACAGATCTCCTCTCTTTCCTTAGCTTTGGTAGCAGAACATAACAGTAAGTCCAGCCTGCAAATTCTCTAAGGAAAGATTTTTCTGTTCCATCATGGTGTCGGTTCAGGATTTGGCTAAACACCTGCAGGGACTCTCTCTGGAAGTGGCCGAGCTCCGTCAGCGCGTGAGTAACTGTCCTGGAGCATATTTCTTGGAGCCTAAGGTATGTTTGCCGGATTTATTTTTTGGTGAACATCGAGAATTTTTTTCATTTAAAAATGCTTGCTTATCTTATTTTCGTTTGAGACCCAAGTCCTCTGGGGATGAATCCCAGCGCGTAGGGTTCATAATGTTACTTTTGCGCAAAGAGCCTCAGGAGTGGGCCTTTTCTTTGCAACCTAGTGATACATGCTTCAGATCAGTGGATAGTTTTTTTTTCTGCTTTAGGACTATTATATGATGATCCTGACCGTGTGGCATCAGCTGAGACTGAGTTAAGACGTTTAAAACAAGGATCAGGTAATGTGGAAAAATATTGTACTCATTTTCGTCGTTGGTCCACTCAAACAGGGTGGAACGATTCTGCTCTGAAAAGTCTATTTCTTGCTGGGCTCAGTGAAAGGGTTAAAGACCTGCTAATTGCTTATCCTACACCTGAAGATTTGCAACAGGCTATGCAATTAGCTATACGGGTGGATAGAAGACTGCGTGCAAGGGTTAATGAGAGCAAATCCTCTGCTATGTCAGTTTCTGGTTATGAGAATGTGTGTACTAACAGTGGTGAACCGATGGAGATTGGATCGGTGGCACCTCGCTCTCAAGAAAAAGACCGTCGTTTTTCGGAAGGCTTGTGTTTCTATTGCGGAAAATCTGGTCATTTGATTAAAGGCTGTGAGCTTCGTATGAAGAAAGAAAAAAAAAAAGGTCAGTCACGCCCGTATTGCCTGTTTAAATTCCAAGGGTATATTTTTAGCTGCTTCCACGATTGCTCAGGAAAAATTAATGGAATTTCGGGTATTTGTTGATTGCGGGTCTACTCTGAATGTAATTGATGGGGGATTTGTGGAAAGACTCAATTTAAAACCTGAACCTTTATCATCCCCCATTGCTGTGGTTTCTGTGGATGGTTCCCCTTTGAAGAATATTACTCTCAAGGTCAGTGAATTTCCTCTCACTATTAATGGTGTTCACCATGAGAAATTGGATTTGGTAGTGTTGAATAACTTGCCTTCTCCAGTAATATTGGGTTTGCCCTGGTTAAAATTTCACAATCCTGTACTGGATTGGTCTACCAGTGAAATTAAATCCTGGAGCCATAAATGTTATGACAAGTGTTGTAACGGGCGTATTGCAGCTTTGGATAGGGGAGAATTGCCTGTTCCTATTCAGGATTTTTGGAGAGTTTTTTCTGAGAAGGAATCGCAGGTTTTGCCTCCCCATAGAGACTATGATTGCTCTATTGAATTTGTCCCTGGAGCGACTCTTCCTAAAAGTCGTTTATTTAACCTTACTATTCCTGAGAGGAAGGCTTTGGAGGAATACATACAGACAAGTTTGGCCGCCGGTCACATTAGGCCCTCTAAGTCTCCTGTGGCGGTTGGATTTTTTTTTGTAAAAAAGAAGGACGGTGGTTTACGTCCTTGTCTGGATTTTCGTGAGATTAACAAAATTACTGTACGCAATCCTTACCCACTGCCATTGATTCCTGATCTGTTTAACCAGTTAATGGGGGCCAAGTGGTTCTCTAAAATTGACCTTAAGGGGGCATACAATCTGTTGCGCATGAAGGAGGGTGACGAATGGAAGACTGCTTTTAACACTCCTGTGGGTCATTTTGAGAATCTGGTGATGCCTTTTGGTCTTACCAATGCTCCTGCATTTTTTCAGAATCTTATTAATGACATCCTTGGGCCTTTGATCGGCAAAAATGTGGTTGTGTATTTGGATGACATTTTGATTTATTCGCCGGATCTGGAGTCTCATTGGCGGAGCGTACGTGAGGTATTACAGTTATTAATGGACAATTCGCTTTTTGCTAAGCTGGAGAAATGTGAATTCGCTGTACAGAGAATTAGTTTTTTGGGTTACATTATCTCCAGCGAAGGTTTTGAGATGGATCCGGTTAAAGTTCAAGCTATACAGGAATGGCCTAGGCCTATTGGTTTGAAATCGATACAGAGGTTTTTAGGTTTCGCCAATTATTACAGAAAATTCATAAAAAAATTTTCTAGTATTGTCAAACCTCTGACCGATCTCACCAGGAAAGGTGCTGATGCGGTTCAGTGGTCTTCTGAGGCCATTGAAGCTTTTGTGTATCTCAAGGAGAGGTTCACCTCTGCTCCCATCCTTATGCAGCCTGATGTGACTAAGCCGTTTTTGGTTGAGGTTGATGCTTCCTCTGTGGGGGTTGGAGCAGTATTGTCTCAGGATAACGGGGATGGATTACATCCCTGTGCCTTTTTTTCAAAAATTTTTTCGGAGACTGAACTGAATTACGATATTGGTAATCGGGAATTATTGGCTATTAAACTCGCATTTGAACACTGGCGCCACTTCTTGGAAGGTGCGGAATTTCCCGTTCAGGTTCTTACGGATCATAAAAATCTGATATATCTTGATGCTGCCAAGCGCCTGAATGCCCGTCAGGCTAGGTGGGCACTGTTTTTCTCGCGATTTAATTTCTCCGTTACTTACATCCCTGGTACTAAGAATGTTAAGGCGGATGCCTTGTCTCGCAGTTTTTCTCCCATAGTCGGTGCTGAGAAAGAGGAAAACATTTTACAAGAAGGTGTTGTGATAGCTGCTTTAGACTCCGTTTTGGAAGATGAGATTCTTAAAGCTCAGGAGAATGCCCCATCTAACACTCCTCATGGGAGGTTGTTTGTGCCTGGGACCTTTAGGAGAGATTTGTTTGTTGAGTGTCACGAATCTCGGTTGGCAGGTCATCCCGGAATCTCTGAGACCAAGAGACTGGTGGGTCGCAGTTTTTGGTGGCCTGGATGGCAGAAGGAAGTCATTAAGTGCGTGCGCCAATGTACTATATGTGCTAGATCTAAGTCCTCACATACTCCTGCTGCGGGGTTGCTTTGTCCTTTGGAGGTCCCCAGTGCCCCTTGGACACATTTGGCTAAGGACTTTATAACTGACCTTCCCCCCTCTGAGGGTTTTACTGTCATCTGGGTGGTCGTGGACCGTTTTAGCAAGATGTGTCACTTGGTTCCCTTCGTCAAACTGCCCTGCGCTAAAACTCTCGCTAAGGCCTTTGTCAAGGAAATTGTCAGACTTCATGGCGTTCCTACTGACATTGTTTCTGATAGGGGTCCTCAGTTCGTGGCTCGTTTTTGGCGTGCCTTTTGTGACAGGTTGGGAATTCATTTGTCGTTTTCGTCCGGATATCATCCTGAATCTAATGGCCAGACAGAAAGGAAAAACCAGGATGTTGAGCAGTTCTTGCGTTGTTTTGTGGCAGACAATCAAGAGGGGTGGTCTGAGTTTCTGCCACTTGCTGAATTTGCTCTGAACAATCATACATCTTCTTCTGCTGGTTGTTCGCCTTTTTTTTGTTGTTCTGGGAGACATCCGTCGTTTGGGTCGTTCTCCAAGTTGGGATCTGCCGTGCCTGAGGAGGAGAATTTTTCCGGTGATTTGGAAAGAGTTTGGACGGATGTGCGTGGTAATCTTCAGGAGGCCAACAGAAAATCTAAAGACTACTTTGATAGGAAACGACAGGAGGTTTTGTTCGCTGTTGGTGACATGGTTTGGTTGTCCTCTAGGAATCTGCGGTTGAGGATTCCTTCTAAGAAATTGGGTCCCAAGTTTGTAGGGCCCTTTAAGGTGCTTCAGGTTGTCAACCAATCTGCTGTTAGGTTGGAGGTTCCTACCTCCTGGAGAATTAATCCGGTATTTCATGTCTCTCTGTTAAAAAAAGCTGTTGTGTCGGATGGTGACGCCTCTGCCTCTGTTCCTCCGGTGGTGGAGGACGGGGAATATGAAATTTCTCGCATCCTTGACTCTAGACGGTATAGAGGTAGTTTGCAGTATCTTGTGGCCTGGAAAGGTTTCGGACCCGAGGATAACTCTTGGGTGAGGTCAGATGATGTTTCCGCGTCCAGACTTATCAGAGCGTTTCACAGGAGATTTCCTGATAAGCCTGGTCCTAGGGGATCCGGAGGATCCTCTTAGAAGGGGGGGTACTGTTAGAACCTTGCTGTTAGGTTTTTTTCCTTTGCTGGTCACATGACCTTGTTGACCTATTTAATCCTGCTCCGCCCTTCTGGCTTTGCTGGACTTCATTGTATATCTACTTTCCAGCTAGCCTGTGCTCTGTATCTAACTCTGTTAGTTTGCTTGGTCTACGGACCTCTATGTTCTATCTATTTTGTTTGTTCGTCTGTCTGCTACTATTTCTGTTAGGAGGGGTCCCATATTCCTCCCAGTCCTTAGTACTTGTAGGGATTCCCTCCCCACATCTATAGGTCTCCGTACAGACTAGATTAGGACTTTAGCAGGTCTGATCGCAGGATCAGGTTCCCTGTTACATCGTAGGGATTCAGCTGAGTCCTATAGTAGGGACAGATCTCCTCTCTTTCCTTAGCTTTGGTAGCAGAACATAACACATGCTCCTAATGGGTGCCGAAGTGGAGGCTACAGGCAACCAAGTCTGCCCCCTCCCTCTCCCTCCTTTTTGGGCCGTTCGGGGAATCTCTTCCTCAGAGCTGCTCCCACCACCTTCCTGTCCCTCACGCCATGATGGGTCAAGGACCTCATCATCTACACCACCCTCTTCAAACAACTGCTTCTCCTGGGTAGTCTCGACAGCACAGTACGCACCAGAAAGTGGCACCTGAGTCTCATCATCAGATGCGTACTGAGGTGTGCTGCTGACCATAGGCACTGGCCCACCCGCCTCTTCAGATTCAGAGAGACTAAACGGTTGCGCATCACTGCATACTACCTCTTCTTCAAATTCTAGAATTCTGCTTGGCTGGCCCCCTCTTTCCAAGCCAAGAGATTCAGAGAACAGAAGTAGAGATGGCTCCTGTTCAGGGCTCTCTGACTGCCTGGGCAATTTGGCAGGTGGTGAAGAGACAGATGGGTGCTCTTCAGTGCTCAGGACCTGAGAGGATCTGGAACTAATTGAAGTCGATGCGTTAGCTGCCATCCATCCGACAACGGCTTCAATTTGGTCCTCGCGCAGCAGTGGGGTACGGCTAGCTCCTACAAAGCTGCGCATAAAGGACTGTTCCCTGGTAAAACTGGGGGATGCTGAGTCACTGGTGCCCGCAGCAGGCACAGAATCCCCACGTCCTCTCCCTGCAGGCACAGAGTCCTCACGTCCTCTCCCTGCAGAAACTCCACGCCCACGCCCACGCCCACGACCACATGCCTTACTCCCTGCGTTCTTCATCTTGGTAGACTGATAAAGATAGGCAGAAAAGTACTAAGGGCTTAGTGTGCTTATTCCTGAACAGCTGCTAACAGGTATAAGAAACACTAATTTTATAAAGTGTGGACTAGACTTTAATATGAGCTAATGTGGCCTACACAACTGTAAAGTGGAGTGTTTGGTGAACTTTATTTAGGTTTTTTTTTGTCACAAAAAGACACTGGATGTGCCTAAAGATGTAATAACGATAGTATCACAAACTTTTTGTAGCTATTACAATGTAGGAAGGTAACCTACAATGCAATAGATGAGGCTGCAAAAAATAGGCTAATACTAATCTGGCTGGGGCTGCAGGGCCCAATGCTGCAGAAAGGCTCCTCTATCTACTCCTATATAGTGTGTTTGGAATCAATTTAGCTGAATACGGATGGAACCACCACACTAATAGGAGATATCAGGAAAAATTATGAATTGGCAATAAAGGACAATGTATGAGGCAGTGACACACACTGAGTGCACTACAACCAGACGGGGTTGAAGCACACACTACAGGGTGAGCTGCACTCACACACCAGACCTTGCAGACAGCGGTGAACAGTACAGATGCAGAGCACTGTGCACTAGCGCTGCAAGACCGAAAAAATTTCTCTATCTACTCCTATATAGTGTGTTTGGAACCAATTTAGCTGAATACGGATGGAACCACCACACTAATAGGAGATATCAGGAAAAATTATGAATTGGCAAAAAAGGACAATGTATGAGGCAGTAACACACACTGAGTGCACTACAACCAGACGTGGTTGAAGCACACACTACAGGGTGAGCTGCACTCACACACCAGACCTTGCAGACAGCGGTGAACAGTACAGATGCAGAGCACTGTGCACTAGTGCTGCAAGATGGAAAAAAATTTCTCTATCTACTCCTATATAGTGTGTTTGGAACCAATTTAGCTGAATACAGATGGAACCACCACACTAATAGGAGATATCAGGAAAAATTATGAATTGGCAAAAAAGGACAATGTATGAGGCAGTAACACACACTGAGTGCACTACAACCAGACTTGGCTGAAGCACACACTACAGGGTGAGCTGCACTCACACACACAGACCTTGCAGACAGCGGTGAACAGCACAGGGAACTGTGCACTAGCGCTGCAAGGCACAGTGATTTAGAAAGTAGCTTGGGTAAAGCAGTATAGAGCAAATAGGTAGCTAAAACTGTCCCTCAGAACAACAGCGTCCTATCCCTAACTGAATTCACAGCAGAGTGAGCTCAAAATGGCGGCGGCGGCTTTTATAGTGCATCATGACATCATTTCAGCAGCCAATCACAGCCATGCCATTAGTTAAGATGCCTACATGCCTAACAGGATGTGCCCACACTTCTTAGGATCCTCATTGGCTGAATAAAATGAAAATGGCTCATTGCATTATGGGAACTTCCGATTCCGGTATACGATATTGCAAAAGTATCGGAATTAAGTATCGGAATTCCGATACCGCGAATATCGGCCGATACCCGATATTTCAGTATCGGAATGCTCAACACTATTAAGGACTCATTGGGCGAATCGCTCTGGAACTGAAATCGGAATGCTCACTGACATTTCCCCTATCTGAAAGTCTGATAAACGACGGAAAAATGACTAAGTACCAAAAAATTTTTTTTTTAAACTTTTTTCAATTTTACCCCCGTGGGATATATATTCTACCCACACACATTTGGAACTCTCCTGGGGTACCCTCACACATATTATTCCCTCATTTAGTGGATATTTTCACAAAAAAGTGAAATTTTCAAAAATCCAGAAAATTGGCTGAAAACGACTAAATATCAAGGACTCATTGGGCGAATCGCTCTGGAACTGAAATCGGAACACTCACTGACATTTCCACTTTCTGAAAGTCTGATAAACGCTGGAAAAATGACTAAGTCCAAAAAATTTTTTTTTCAACTTTTATCAATTTTAACCCTGTGGGACATATATTCTACCCACACACATTTGGAACTCTCCTGGGGTACCCTCACACATATTATTCCCTCATTTAGTGGATATTTTCACAAAAAAGTGAAATTTTCAAAAATTCAGAAAATTGGCTGAAAACGACTAAATTTCAAGTACTCATCATTTGATTCACTCTGGAGCTGAAATCGGAACGCTCACTGACATTTTCCCGTTCTGAAAGTCTGATAAACGCTGGAAAAATGATTTAGCCCAGAAAAAAAAATTTTTCAACTTTTTTCAATTTTACCCCCGTGGGTTATATATTCTACCCATACACATTTGGAACTCTCCTGGGGTACCCTCACACATATTATTCCCTCATTTAGTGGATATTTTAAAAAAAAAGTGAAATTTTGAAAAATTCTGAAAATTGGCTGAAAACGACAAAATATCAAGAACTCATTGGGCGAATCGCTCTGGAACTGAAATCGGAATGCTCACTGACATTTCCCCTATCTGAAAGTCTGATAAATGCTGGAAAAATGACTAAGTCCAAAAAAAAATTCTTTTTTCAATTTTACCCCCGTGGGATATATATTCTACCCACACACTTTGGAACTCTGCTGGGGTACCCTCACACATATTATTCCCTCATTTAGTGGATATTTTCACAAGAAAGTGGCATTTTCAAAAATTCAGAAAATTGGCTGAAAACGACTAAATTTCAAGTATTCATCATTCGAATCACTCTGGTACTGAAATCGGAACGCTCACTGATATTTCCCCTATCTGAAAGTCTGATAAACGGCGGAAAAATGACTAAGTACAAAAAAAAAATTTTCAACTTTTTTCACTTTTACCCCCATGGAATATATATTCTACCCATACACATTGGGAACTTTCCTGGGGTACCCTCACACATATTATTCCCTCATTTAGTGGATATTTTCACAAAAAAGTGAAGTTTTCAAAAATTGTGAAAATTGGCTGAAAACGACTAAATATCAAGGACTCATTGGGCGAATCGCTCTGGAAATGAAATCGGAACGCTCACTGACATTTCCCCTATCTGAAAGTCTGATAAACGCCGGAAAAATGCCAAAGTCCAAAAAAAAAATTTTTTTCAACTTTTTTCAATTTTAACCACGTGGGATATATATTCTACCCACACACATTTGGTACTCTCCTGGGGTACCCTCACACATATTATTCCCTCATTTAGTGGATATTTTCACAAAAAAGTGACATTTTCAAAAATCCAGAAAATTGGCTGAAAACGACTAAATATCAAGGACTCATTGGGCGAATCACTCTGGAACTGAAATCGGAATGCTCACTGACATTTCCCCTATCTGAAAGTCTGATAAACGACGGAAAAATGACTAAGTCGAAAAAAAAAAATTTCAACTTTTTTTCAATTTTACCCCCGTGGGATATATATTCTACCCACACACATTTGGAACTCTCTTGGGGTACCCTCACACATATTATTCCCTCATTTAGTGGATATTTTCACAAAAAAAGTGAAATTTTCAAAAATCCAGAAAATTGGCTGAAAACGACTAAATATCAAGGACTCATTGGGCGAATCGCTCTGGAACTGAAATCGGAATGCTCACTGACATTTCCCCTCTCTGAAAGTCTGATAAACGCCGGAAAAATGATTAAGTCCAAAAAAAAATTTTTTTTCTACTTTTTTCAATTTTAACCCTGTGGGATATATATTCTACGCACACGCATTTGGAACTCTCCTGGGGCACCCTCACACATATTATTCCCTCATTTAGTAGATATTTTCACAAAAAAGTGAAATTTTCAAAAATCCAGAAAATTGTCTGAAAACGACTAAATATCAAGGACTCATTGGGCGTATCACTCTGGAACTGAAATCGGAACGCTCACTGACATTTCCCCTATCTGAAAGTCGGATAAACGCTGGAAAAATGACAAAGTCTAAAAAAAATATTTTTTCAACTTTTTTCAATTTTATCTCCGTGGGATATATATTCTACCCACACACATTTGGAATTCTCCTGGGGTACCCTCAAACATATTATTCCCTCATTTAGTGGATATTTTCACAAAAAAGTGAAATTTTGAAAAATCCAGAAAATTGTCTGAAAACGACTAAATATCAAGGACTCATTGGTTGAATCGCTCTGGAACTGAAATTGGAATGCTCAATGACATTTCCCCTATTTGAAAGTCTGATAAACGCGGGAAAAATGACTAAGTCCAAAAAAATTTTCTTTTCAACTTTTTTCAATTTTACCTCCGTGGGATATATATTCTACCCACACACATTTGGAACTCTCCTGGGGTACCCTCACACATATTATTCCCTCATTTAGTGGATATTTTCACAAAAAAGTGAAATTTTCAAAATCCAGAAAATTGGCTGAAAACGACTAAATATCAAGGACTCATTGGGTGAATCGCTCTCTCTGGAACTGAAATCGGAATGCTCACTGACATTTCCCCTATCTGAAAGGCTGATAAACGCCGGAAAAATGACTAATTCCAAAAAAAAATTTTTTTCAACTTTTTTCAATTTTACCCCCGTGGGATATATATTCTACCCACACACATTTGGAACTCTCCTGGGGTACCCTCACACATATTATTCCCTCAATTAGTGGATATTTTGACAAAAAAGTGAAATTTTCAAAAATCCAGAAAATTGGCTGAAAACGACTAAATATCTAGGACATATTGAGCGAATCGCTCTCTCTGGAACTGAAATCGGAACGCTCACTGACATTTCCCCTATCTGAAAGTCTGATAAACGCCGGAAAAATGACTAAGTCTAAAAAAAATTTTTTTTTTACTTTTTTCAATTTTAAACCTGTGGGATATATATTCTACCCACACACATTTAGAACTCTCCTGGGGTACCCTCACACATATTATTCCCTGATTTAGAGGATATTTTCACAAAAAAGTGAAATTTTCAAAAATCCAAAATATTGGCTGAAAACGACTAAATATCAAGGACTCATTGGGCGAAAGACTCTGGAACTGAAATCGGAACGCTCACTGACATTTCCCCTATCTGAAAGTCTGATAAACTCCGGAAAAATGACTAAGTCGAAAAAAAAATATTTCAACTTTTTTCAATTTTACCCCCGTGGGATATATATTCTACCCACACACATTTGGAACTCTCCTGGGGTACCCTCACACATATTATTCCCTCATTTAGTAGATATTTTCACAAAAAAGTGAAATTTTCAAAAATCCAGAAAATTGGCTGAAAATGACTAAATATCAAGGACTCATTGGGCGAATCGCTCTGGAACTGAAATCGGAATGCTCACTGACATTTCCCCTCTCTGAAAGTCTGATAAACGCCGGAAAAATGACTAAGTCGAAAAAAAAAAAATTTTCTACTTTTTTCAATTTTAACCCTGTGGGATATATATTCTACCCACACACATTTGGAACTCTCCTGGGGTACCCTCACACATATTATTCCCTCATTTAGATGATATTTTCACAAAAAAGTGAATTTTTCAAAAATCCAAAATATTGGCTGAAAACGACTAAATATCAAGGACTCATTGGGCGAATCGCTCTGGAACTGAAATCGGAATGCTCACTGACATTTCCCCTCTCTGAAAGTCTGATAAACGCCGGAAAAATGCTAAAGTCCAAAAAAAAATTTTTTTTCTACTTTTTTCAATTTTAACCCTGTGGGATTTATATTCTACCCACACGCATTTGGAACTCTCCTGGGGCACCCTCACACATATTAATCCCTCATTTAGTGAATATTTTCACAAATAAAGTGAAATTTTCAAAAATCCAGAAAATTGGCTGAAAACGACTAAATATCAAGGACTCATTGGGCGCATCACTCTGGAACTGAAATCGGAACGCTCACTGACATTTCCCCTATCTGAAAGTCGGATAAACGCCGGAAAAATGACAAAGTCTAAAAAAAATATTTTTTCAACTTTTTTCAATTTTATCTCCGTGGGATATATATTCTACCCCCACACATTTGGAATTCTCCTGGGGTACCCTCACACATATTATTCCCTCATTTAGTGGATATTTTCACAAAAAAGTGAAATTTTGAAAAATCCAGAAAATTGTCTGAAAACGACTAAATATCAAGGACTCATTGGGCGAATCGCTCTCTCTGGAACTGAAATCGGAACGCTCACTGACATTTCCCCTACCTGAAAGGCTGATAAACGCCGGAAAAATGACTAATTCCAAAAAAAAATTTTTTTCAACTTTTTTCAATTTTACCCCCGTGGGATATATATTCTACCCACACACATTTGGAACTCTCCTGGGGTACCCTCACACATATTATTCCCTCATTTAGTGGATATTTTGACAAAAAAGTGAAATTTTCAAAAATCCAGAAAATTGGCTGAAAACGACTAAATATCAAGGACTCATTGGGCGTATCGCTCTGGAACTGAAATCGGAACGCTCACTGACATTTCCCCTATCTGAAAGTCTGATAAACGACGGAAAAATGACTAAGTCGAAAAAAAAATAATTTTCAACTTTTTTCAATTTTACCCCCGTGGGATATATATTCTACCCACACACATTTGGAACTCTCCTGGGGTACCCTCACACACATTATTCCCTCATTTAGTGGATATTTTCTCAAAAAAGTGAAATTTTGAAAAATCCAGAAAATTGGCTGAAAACGACTAAATATCAAGGACTCATTGGGCGAATCGCTCTGGAACTGAAATCGGAATGCTCACTGACATTTCCCCTCTCTGAAAGTCTGATAAACGCCGGAAAAATGACTAAGTCGAAAAAAAAAAATTTTTCTACTTTTTTCAATTTTAACCCTGTGGGATATATATTCTACCCACACACATTTGGAACTCTCCTGGGGTACCCTCACACATATTATTCCCTCATTTAGATGATATTTTCACAAAAAAGTGAATTTTTCAAAAATCCAAAATATTGGCTGAAAACGACTAAATATCAAGGACTCATTGGGCGAATCGCTCTGGAACTGAAATCGGAATGCTCACTGACATTTCCCCTCTCTGAAAGTCTGATAAACGCCGGAAAAATGATAAAGTCCAAAAAAAAATTTTTTTTCTACTTTTTTCAATTTTAACCCTGTGGGATTTATATTCTACCCACACGCATTTGGAACTCTCCTGGGGCACCCTCACACATATTAATCCCTCATTTAGTGAATATTTTCACAAATAAAGTGAAATTTTCAAAAATCCAGAAAATTGGCTGAAAACGACTAAATATCAAGGACTCATTGGGCGCATCAATATGGAACAGAAATCGGAACGCTCACTGACATTTCCCCTATCTGAAAGTCGGATAAACGCCGGAAAAATGAGAAAGTCTAAAAAAAATATTTTTTCAACTTTTTTCAATTTTATCTCCGTGGGATATATATTCTACCCACACACATTTGGAATTCTCCTGGGGTACCCTCACACATATTATTCCCTCATTTAGTGGATATTTTCACAAAAAAGTGAAATTTTGAAAAATCCAGAAAATTGTCTGAAAACGACTAAATATCAAGGACTCATTGGGTGAATCGCTCTGGAACTGAAATTGGAATGCTCAATGACATTTCCCCTATTTGAAAGTCTGATAAACGCGGGAAAAATGACTAAGT
Organism: Phyllobates terribilis; assembly: GCF_046119375.1. Taxonomy (NCBI): domain Eukaryota; kingdom Metazoa; phylum Chordata; class Amphibia; order Anura; family Dendrobatidae; genus Phyllobates; species Phyllobates terribilis. The sequence goes on along the minus strand of NW_027362773.1, from coordinate 73,199,297 downwards.
CCAAAAAAATTTTCTTTTCAACTTTTTTCAATTTTACCTCCGTGGGATATATATTCTACCCACACACATTTGGAACTCTCCTGGGGTACCCTCACACATATTATTCCCTCATTTAGTGGATATTTTCACAAAAAAGTGAAATTTTCAAAATCCAGAAAATTGGCTGAAAACGACTAAATATCAAGGACTCATTGGGCGAATCGCTCTCTCTGGAACTGAAATCGGAACGCTCACTGACATTTCCCCTATCTGAAAGGCTGATAAACGCCGGAAAAATGACTAATTCCAAAAAAAAATTTTTTTCAACTGTTTTCAATTTTACCCCCGTGGGATATATATTCTACCCACACACATTTGGAACTCTCCTGGGGTACCCTCACACATATTATTCCCTCATTTAGTGGATATTTTGACAAAAAAGTGAAATTTTCAAAAATCCAGAAAATTGGCTGAAAATGACTAAATATCTAGGACATATTGAGCGAATCGCTCTCTCTGGAACTGAAATCGGAACGCTCACTGACATTTCCCCTATCTGAAAGTCTGATAAACGCCGGAAAAATGACTAAGTCTAAAAAAAATTTTTTTTTTACTTTTTTCAATTTTAAACCTGTGGGATATATATTCTACCCACACACATTTAGAACTCTCCTGGGGTACCCTCACACATATTATTCCCTGATTTAGAGGATATTTTCACAAAAAAGTGAAATTTTCAAAAATCCCAAATATTGGCTGAAAACGACTAAATATCAAGGACTCATTGGGCGAAACACTCTGGAACTGAAATCGGAACGCTCACTGACATTTCCCCTATCTGAAAGTCTGATAAACGCCGGAAAAATGACTCAGTCGAAAAAAAAATATTTCAACTTTTTTCAATTTTACCCCCGTGGGATATATATTCTACCCACACACATTTGGAACTCTCCTGGGGTACCCTCACACATATTATTCCCTCATTTAGTAGATATTTTCACAAAAAAAGTGAAATTTTCAAAAATCCAGAAAATTGGCTGAAAACGACTAAATATCAAGGAATCATTGGGCGAATCACTCTGGAACTGAAATCGGAATGCTCACTGACATTTCCCCTATCTGAAAGTCTGATAAACGACGGAAAAATGACTAAGTCCAAAAAAAATTTTTTTCAACTTTTTTCAATTTTACCCACGTGGGATATATATTCTACCCACACACATTTGGAACTCTCCTGGGGTACCCTCACACATATTATTCCCTCATTCAGTGGATATTTTCACAAAAAAGTAAAATTTTCAAAAGTCCAGAAACTTGGCTGAAAACGACTAAATATCAAGAACTCATTGGGCGTATCGCTCTGGAACTCAAATCGGAATGCTCACTGACATTTCCCCTCTCTGAAAGTCTGATAAACGCCGGAAAAATGACTAAGTCGAAAAAAAAAAATTTTTCTACTTTTTTCAATTTTAACCCTGTGGGATATATATTCTACCCACACACATTTGGAACTCTCCTGGGGTGCCCTCACACATATTATTCCCTCATTTAGATGATATTTTCACAAAAAAGTGAATTTTTCAAAAATCCAAAATATTGGCTGAAAACGACTAAATATCAAGGACTCATTGGGCGAATCGCTCTGGAACTGAAATTGGAATGCTCACTGACATTTCCCCTCTCTGAAAGTCTGATAAACGCCGGAAAAATGATAAAGTCCAAAAAAAAATTTTTTTTCTACTTTTTTCAATTTTAACCCTGTGGGATTTATATTCTACCCACACGCATTTGGAACTCTCCTGGGGCACCCTCACACATATTATTCCCTCATTTAGTGAATATTTTCCCAAATAAAGTGAAATTTTCAAAAATCCAGAAAATTGGCTGAAAACGACTAAATATCAAGGACTCATTGGGCGTATCACTCTGGAACTGAAATCGGAACGCTCACTGACATTTCCCCTATCTGAAAGTCGGATAAACGCCGGAAAAATGACAAAGTCTAAAAAAAATATTTTTTCAACTTTTTTCAATTTTATCTCCGTGGGATATATATTCTACCCACACACATTTGGAACTCTCCTGGGGTACCCTCACACATATTATTCCCTCATTTAGTGGATATTTTCACAAAAAAGTGAAATTTTCAAAATCCAGAAAATTGGCTGAAAACGACTAAATATCAAGGACTCATTGGGCGAATCGCTCTCTCTGGAACTGAAATCGGAACGCTCACTGACATTTCCCCTATCTGAAAGGCTGATAAACGCCGGAAAAATGACTAATTCCAAAAAAAAATTTTTTTCAACTTTTTTCAATTTTACCCCCGTGGGATATATATTCTACCCACACACATTTGGAACTCTCCTGGGGTACCCTCACACATATTATTCCCTCATTTAGTGGATATTTTGACAAAAAAGTGAAATTTTCAATAATCCAAAATATTGGATGAAAACGACTAAATATCAAGGACTCATTGGGCGAATCGCTCTGTAACTGAAATCGGAACGCTCACTGACATTTCCCCTATCTGAAAGTCTGATAAACGCCGGAAAAATGACTAAGTCCAAAAAAAAATTTTTTCAACTTTTTTCAATTTTAACCCTGTGGGATATATATTCTACCCACACACATTTGGAACTCTCCTTTGGTACCCTCACACATATTATTCCCTCATTTAGTGGATATTTTCACAAAAAAGTGTAATTTTTAAAAATCCAGAAAATTGGCTGAAAACGACTAAATATCAAGGACTCATTGGGCGAATTGCTCTGGAACTGAAATCAGAACGCTCACTGACATTTCCCCTATCTGAAAGTCTGATAAAGGCCGAAAAAATGACAGTCCAAAAAATAATTTTTTCAACTTTTTTCAATTTTAACCCTGGGGATATATACAGTCATATGAAAAAGTTTGGGCACCCCTATTAATCTTAAGCTTAATGTTTTATAAAAATTGGTGTTTTTGCAACAGCTATTTCAGTTTGATATATGTAATAACTGTTGGACACAGTAATGTTTCTGCCTTGAAATGAGGTTTATTGTACTAACAGAAAATGTGCAATCTGTATTCAAACAAAATTTGACAGTTGCATAAGTATGGGCACCTCACCAGAAAAGTGACATTAATATTTAGTAGATCCTCCTTTTGCAAAAATAACAGCCTCTAGTCGCTTCCTGTAGCTTTTAATGAGTTCCTGGATCCTGGATGAAGGTATTTTTGACCATTCCTCTTTACAAAACAATTCCAGTTCAGTTAAGTTTGATGGTCGCCGAGCATGGACAGCCCTCTTCAAATGATCCCACAGATGTTCAATGATATTCAGGTCTGGGGACTGGGATGGCCATTCCAGAACATTGTAATTGTTCCTCTGCATGAATGCCTGAGTAGATTTGGAGCGGTGTTTTGGATCATTGTCTTGCTGAAAGATCCATCCCCTGCGTAACTTCAACTTTATCACTGATTCTTGAAAATTATTGTCAAGAATCTGCTGATACTGAGTGGAATCCATGCGTCCCTCAACTTTAACAAGATTCCCGGTGCCGGCATTGGCCACACAGCCCCAAAGCATGATGGAACCTCCACCAAATTTTACTGTGGGTAGCAAGTGTTTTTCTTGGAATGCTGTGTTTCTTTGCCACCATGCATAACGCCTTTTTGTATGACCAAACAACTCAATCTTGGTTTCATCAGTCCATAGGACCTTCTTCCAAAAAGAAATTGGCTTCTCCAAATGTGCTTTTGCATACCTCAGCCGACTCTGTTTGTGGCGTGCTTGCAGAAACGGCTTCTTTCGCATCACTCTCCCATACAGCTTCTCCTTGTGCAAAGTGCGTTGTATAGTTGACCGATGCACAGTGACACCATCTGCAGCAAGTTGATGCTGCAGCTCTCTGGAGGTGGTCTGAGGATTGTCCTTGACTGATCTCACCATTCTTCTTCTCTGCCTTTCTGAAGTTTTTCTTGGCCTGCCACTTCTGGCCTTAACAAGAACTGTCCCTGTGTTCTTCCATTTCCTTACTATGTTCCTCACAGTGGAAACTGACAGGTTAAATCTCTGAGACAGCTTTTTGTATCCTTCCCCTGAACAACTATGTTGAATAATCTTTGTTTTCAGATCATTTGACAGTTGTTTTGAGGAGCCCATGATGGCACTCTTCAGTGGAGCTTCAAACAGGAGAACAACTTGTAAGTGGCCACTTTAAGTAGCTTTTCTCATGATTGCATACACCTGGCTATGAAGTTCAAAGCTCAATGAGGTTACAAAACCAAAAAAAGTGCTTTAGTAAGTCAGTAAAAAGTAGGTAGGAGTATTTAAAACAAGAAAATGATAAGGGTGCCCATACTTATGCACCTGTCAAATTTTGTTTGAATGCAGATTGCACATTTTCTGTTAGTACAATAAACCTCCTTTCAAGGCAGAAATATTACTGTGTCCAACAGTTATTACATATATCAAACTGAAATAGCTGTTGCAAAAACACCAATTTTTAGAAAACATTAAGCTTAAGAATAATAGGGGTGCCCAAACTTTTTCATATGACTGTATTCTACCCAAACACATTTGGAACTCTCCTGGGGTACCCTCACACATATTATTCCCTCATTTAGTGGATATTTTCTACAAAAAAGTGAAATTTTCAAAAATCCAGAAAATTGTCTGAAAACGACTCATTGGGCGCATCGCTCTGGAACTGAAATCAGAACGCTCACTGACATTTCCTCTATCTGAAAGTCTGATAAACGCCGGAAAAATGACTAAATCCAAAAAATAAATTTTTTCAACTCTTTTCAATTTTAACCCTGTGGGATATATATTCTACCCACACACATCTGGAAATCTCCTGGGGTACCCTCACACATATTATTCCCTCATTTCGTGAATATTTTCACAAAAAAAGTGAAATTTTCAAAAATCCAGAAAATTGGCTGAAAACGACTAAATATCAAGGACTCATTGGGCGAATCGCTCTGGAACTGAAATTGGAACGCTCACTGACATTTCCACTATTTGAAAGTCTGATCAACGCCGGAAAAATGACTAAGTCCAAAAAAAAATTTTTTTCAACCTTTTTCAATTTTACCTCCGTGGGATATAAATTCTACCCACATACATTTGGAACTCTCCAGGTTTACCCTCACACATATTATTCCTGTTATGTTCTGCTACCAAAGCTAAGGAAAGAGAGGAGATCTGTCCCTACTATAGGACTCAGCTGAATCCCTACGATGTAACAGGGAACCTGATCCTGCGATCAGACCTGCTAAAGTCCTAATCTAGTCTGTACAGAGACCTATAGATGTGGGGAGGGAATCCCTACAAGTACTAAGGACTGGGAGGAATATGGGACACCTCCTAACAGAAATAGTAGCAGACAAACGAACAAACAAAATAGATAGAACATAGAGGTCCGTAGACCAAGCAAACTAACAGAGTTAGATACAGAGCACAGGCTAGCTAGAAAGTAGATATACAATGAAGTCCAGCAAAGCCAGAAGGGCGGAGCAGGATTAAATAGGCCAACAAGGTCATGTGACCAGCAAAGGAAAAAAAACCTAACAGCAAGGTTCTAACAGTACCCCCCCTTCTAAGACGATCCTCCGGATCCCCTAGGACCAGGCTTATCAGGAAATCTCCTGTGAAACGCTCTGATAAGTCTGGACGCGGAAACATCATCTGACCTCACCCAAGAGTTATCCTCGGGTCCGAAACCTTTCCAGGCCACAAGATACTGCAAACTACCTCTATACCGTCTAGAGTCAAGGATGCGAGAAATTTCATATTCCCCGTCCTCCACCACCAGAGGAACAGAGGCAGAGGCGTCACCATCCGACACAACAGCTTTTTTTAACAGAGAGACATGAAATACCGGATTAATTCTCCAGGAGGTAGGAACCTCCAACCTAACAGCAGATTGGTTGACAACTTGAAGCACCTTAAAGGGCCCTACAAACTTGGGACCCAATTTCTTAGAAGGAATCCTCAACCACAGATTCCTAGAGGACAACCAAACCATGTCACCAACAGCGAACAAAACCTCCTGTCGTTTCCTATCAAAGTAGTCTTTAGATTTTCTGTTGGCCTCCTGAAGATTACCACGCACATCCGTCCAAACTCTTTCCAAATCACCGGAAAAATTCTCCTCCTCAGGCACGGCAGATCCCAACTTGGAGAACGACCCAAACAATGGATGTCTCCCAGAACAACAAAAAAAAGGCGAACAACCAGCAGAAGAAGATGTATGATTGTTCAGAGCAAATTCAGCAAGTGGCAGAAACTCAGACCACCCCTCTTGATTGTCTGCCACAAAACAACGCAAGAACTGCTCAACATCCTGGTTTTTCCTTTCTGTCTGGCCATTAGATTCAGGATGATATCCGGACGAAAACGACAAATGAATTCCCAACCTGTCACAAAAGGCACGCCAAAAACGAGCCACGAACTGAGGACCCCTATCAGAAACAATGTCAGTAGGAACGCCATGAAGTCTGACAATTTCCTTGACAAAGGCCTTAGTGAGAGTTTTAGCGCAGGGCAGTTTGACGAAGGGAACCAAGTGACACATCTTGCTAAAACGGTCCACGACCACCCAGATGACAGTAAAACCCTCAGAGGGGGGAAGGTCAGTTATAAAGTCCATAGCCAAATGTGTCCAAGGGGCACTGGGGACCTCCAAAGGACAAAGCAACCCCGCAGCAGGAGTATGTGAGGACTTAGATCTAGCACATATAGTACATTGGCGCACCCACTTAATGACTTCCTTCTGCCATCCAGGCCACCAAAAACTGCGACCCACCAGTCTCTTGGTCTCAGAGATTCCGGGATGACCTGCCAACCGAGATTCGTGACACTCAACAAACAAATCTCTCCTAAAGGTCCCAGGCACAAACAACCTCCCATGAGGAGTGTTAGATGGGGCATTCTTCTGAGCTTTAAGAATCTCATCTTCCAAAACGGAGTCTAAAGCAGCTATCACAACACCTTCTTGTAAAATGTTTTCCTCTTTCTCAGCACCGACTATGGGAGAAAAACTGCGAGACAAGGCATCCGCCTTAACATTCTTAGTACCAGGGATGTAAGTAACGGAGAAATTAAACCGCGAGAAAAACAGTGCCCACCTAGCCTGACGGGCATTCAGGCGCTTGGCAGCATCAAGATATATCAGATTTTTATGATCCGTAAGAACCTGAACGGGAAATTCCGCACCTTCCAAGAAGTGGCGCCAGTGTTCAAATGCGAGTTTAATAGCCAATAATTCCCGATTACCAATATCGTAATTCAGTTCAGTCTCCGAAAATTTTTTTGAAAAAAAGGCACAGGGATGTAATCCATCCCCGTTATCCTGAGACAATACTGCTCCAACCCCCACAGAGGAAGCATCAACCTCAACCCAAAACGGCTTAGTCACATCAGGCTGCATAAGGATGGGAGCAGAGGTGAACCTCTCCTTGAGATACACAAAAGCTTCAATGGCCTCAGAAGACCACTGAACCGCATCAGCACCTTTCCTGGTGAGATCGGTCAGAGGTTTGACAATACTAGAAAAAATTTTTATGAATTTTCTGTAATAATTGGCGAAACCTAAAAACCTCTGTATCGATTTCAAACCAATAGGCCTAAGCCATTCCTGTATAGCTTGAACTTTAACCGGATCCATCTCAAAACCTTCGCTGGAGATAATGTAACCCAAAAAACTAATTCTCTGTACAGCGAATTCACATTTCTCCAGCTTAGCAAAAAGCGAATTGTCCATTAATAACTGTAATACCTCACGTACGCTCCGCCAATGAGACTCCAGATCCGGCGAATAAATCAAAATGTCATCCAAATACACAACCACATTTTTGCCGATCAAAGGCCCAAGGATGTCATTAATAAGATTCTGAAAAAATGCAGGAGCATTGGTAAGACCAAAAGGCATCACCAGATTCTCAAAATGACCCACAGGAGTGTTAAAAGCAGTCTTCCATTCGTCACCCTCCTTCATGCGCAACAGATTGTATGCCCCCTTAAGGTCAATTTTAGAGAACCACTTGGCCCCCATTAACTGGTTAAACAGATCAGGAATCAATGGCAGTGGGTAAGGATTGCGTACAGTAATTTTGTTGATCTCACGAAAATCCAGACAAGGACGTAAACCACCGTCCTTCTTTTTTACAAAAAAAAATCCAACCGCCACAGGAGACTTAGAGGGCCTAATGTGACCGGCGGCCAAACTTGTCTGTATGTATTCCTCCAAAGCCTTCCTCTCAGGAATAGTAAGGTTAAATAAACGACTTTTAGGAAGAGTCGCTCCAGGGACAAATTCAATAGAACAATCATAGTCTCTATGGGGAGGCAAAACCTGCGATTCCTTCTCAGAAAAAACTCTCCAAAAATCCTGAATAGGAACAGGCAATTCTCCCCTATCCAAAGCTGCAATACGCCCGTTACAACACTTGTCATAACATTTATGGCTCCAGGATTTAATTTCACTGGTAGACCAATCCAGTACAGGATTGTGAAATTTTAACCAGGGCAAACCCAATATTACTGGAGAAGGCAAGTTATTCAACACTACCAAATCCAATTTCTCATGGTGAACACCATTAATAGTGAGAGGAAATTCACTGACCTTGAGAGTAATATTCTTCAAAGGGGAACCATCCACAGAAACCACAGCAATGGGGGATGATAAAGTTTCAGGTTTTAAATTGAGTCTTTCCACAAATCCCCCATCAATTACATTCAGAGTAGACCCGCAATCAACAAATACCCGAAATTCCATAAATTTTTCCTGAGCAATCGTGGAAGCAGCTAAAAATATACCCTTGGAATTTAAACAGGCAATACGGGCGTGACTGACCTTTTTTTTTTTCTTTCTTCATACGAAGCTCACAGCCTTTAATCAAATGACCAGATTTTCCGCAATAGAAACACAAGCCTTCCGAAAAACAACGGTCTTTTTCTTCAGAGCGAGGTGTCACCGATCCAATCTCCATCGGTTCACCACTGTTAGTACACACATTCTCATAACCAGAAACTGACATAGCAGAGGATTTGCTCTCATTAACCCTTGAACGCAGTCTTCTATCCACCCGTATAGCTAATTGCATAGCCTGTTGCAAATCTTCAGGTGTAGGATAAGCAATTAGCAGGTCTTTAACCCTTTCACTGAGCCCAGCAAGAAATAGACTTTTCAGAGCAGAATCGTTCCACCCTGTTTGAGTGGACCAACGACGAAAATGAGTACAATATTTTTCCACATTACCTGATCCTTGTTTTAAACGTCTCAACTCAGTCTCAGCTGATGCCACACGGTCAGGATCATCATATAATAGTCCTAAAGCAGAAAAAAAACTATCCACTGATCTGAAGCATGTATCACTAGGTTGCAAAGAAAAGGCCCACTCCTGAGGCCCTTTGCGCAAAAGTGACATTATGAACCCTACGCGCTGGGATTCATCCCCAGAGGACTTGGGTCTCAAACGAAAATACAATAAGCAAGCATTTTTAAATGAAAAAAATTCTCGATGTTCACCAAAAAATAAATCCGGCAAACATACCTTAGGCTCCAAGAAATATGCTCCAGGACAGTTACTCACGTGCTGACGGAGCTCGGCCACTTCCAGAGAGAGTCCCTGCAGGTGTTTAGCCAAATCCTGAACCGACACCATGAGGGAACAGAAAAATCTTTCCTTAGAGAATTTGCAGGCTGGACTTACTGTTATGTTCTGCTACCAAAGCTAAGGAAAGAGAGATCTGTCCCTACTATAGGACTCAGCTGAATCCCTACGATGTAACAGGGAACCTGATCCTGCGATCAGACCTTCTAAAGTCCTAATCTAGTCTGTACGGAGACCTATAGATGTGGGGAGGGAATCCCTACAAGTACTAAGGACTGGGAGGAATATGGGACACCTCCTAACAGAAATAGTAGCAGACAGAGGAACAAACAAAATAGATAGAACATAGAGGTCCGTAGACCAAGCAAACTAACAGAGTTAGATACAGAGCACTGGCTAGCTAGAAAGTAGATATACAATGAAGTCCAGCAAAGCCAGAAGGGCGGAGCAGGATTAAATAGGCCAACAAGGTCATGTGACCAGCAAAGGAAAAAAAACCTAACAGCAAGGTTCTAACAATTCCCTCATTTAGTGGATATTTTCACAAAAAAGTGAAATTTTCAAAAATCAAGAAAATTGGCTGAAAACGACTAAATATCAAGAACTCATTGGGCGAATCACTCTGGAACTGAAATCGGAACGCTCACTGACATTTCCACTATCTGAAAGTCTGATAAACGCCGGAAAAATGACAGTCCAAAAAAAAATTTTTTTTAAGTTTTTTCAATTTTAACCCTGGGGATATATATTCTACCCACACACATTTGGAACGCTCCTGGGGTACCCTCACACATATTATTCCCTCATTTAGTGGATATTTTCACAAAAAAGTGAAATTTTCAAAAATCCAGAAAATTGTCTGAAAACGACTCATTGGGCGAATCGCTCTGGAACTGAAATCAGAACGCTCACTGACATTTCCCCTATCTGAAAGTCTGATAAACGCCGGAAAAATGACTAAATCCAAAAAATAAATTTTTTCAACTCTTTTCAATTTTAACCCTGTGGGATATATATTCTACCCACACACATCTGGAAATCTCCTGGGGTACCCTCACACATATTATTCCCTCATTTAGTGGATATTTTCACAAAAAAGTGAAATTTTCAAAAATCCAAAATATTGGCTGAAAACGACTATATATCAAGAAGTCATTGGGCGAATCGCTCTGGAACTGAAATTGGAACGCTCACTGACATTTCCACTATCTGAAAGTCTGATAAACGCTGGAAAAATGACTAAGTCCAAAAAATAATTTTTTTCAACTTTTTTCAATTTTAACCCTGTGGGATATATATTCTACCCACACACATTTGGAACGCTCCTGGGGTACCCTCACACATATTATTCCCTCATTTAGTGGATATTTTCACAAAAAAGTGAAATTTTCTAAAATCCAGAAAATTGGCTGAAAACGACTAAATATCAAGGACTTATTGGGCGAATCGCTCTGGAACTGAAATCGGAACACTCACTGACATTTCCACTATCTGAAAGTCTGATAAACGCCGGAAAAATGACTAAGTCCAAAAAATAATTTTTTTCAACTTTTTTCAATTTCACCCCCGTGGGATATAAATTCTACCCACACACATTTGGAACTCTCCTGGGGTACCCTCACACATATTATTCCCTCATTTAGTAGATATTTTCGCAAAAAAGTGAAATTTTCAAAAATCCAGAAAATTGGCTGAAAACGACTAAATATCAAGGACTCATCGGGCGAATCGCTCTGGAACTGAAATTGAAACGGTCACTGACATTTGCCCTATCTGAAAGTCTGATAAACTGCGGAAAAATGACTGAGTCCAAAGAAAAATTTTTTTTCAACTTTTTTCAATTTTACCCCCGTGGGATATATATTCTACCCACACACATTTGGAACTCTCCTGGGGTACCCTCACACATATTATTCCCTCATTTAGTGGATATTTTCACAAAAAAAGTGAAATTTAAAAAAATCCAGAAAATTGGCTGAAAACGACTAAATATCAAGGACTCATTGGGCGAATCGCTCTGGAACTGAAATCGGAACGCTCACTGACATTTCCCCTATTTGAAAGTCTGCTAAACGCCGGAAAAATGACTAAGTCCAAAAAAATATTTTTTCAACTTTTTTCAATTTTACCCCCGTGGGATATAAATTCTACCCACACACATTTGGAACTCTCCTGGGGTACCCTCACACATATTATTCCCTCATTTAGTAGATATTTTCACAAAAAAGTGAAATTTTCAAAAATCCAGAAAATTGGCTGAAAACGACTAAATATCAAGGACTCATTGGGCGAATCGCTCTGGAACTGAAATCGGAACGCTCACTGACATTTCACCTATCTGAAAGTCTGATAAACGCCGGAAAAATGACTAAATCCAAAAAATAAATTTTTTCAACTCTTTTCAATTTTAACCCTGTGGGATATATATTCTACCCACACATCTGGAACTCTCCTGGGGTACCCTCACACATATTATTCCCTCATTTAGTGGATATTTTCACAAAAAAGTAAAATTTTCAAAAATCAAAAATATTGGCTGAAAACGACTAAATATCAAGAAGTCATTGGGCGAATCGCTCTGGAACTGAAATTGGAACGCTCACTGACATTTCCCCTATCTGAAAGTCTGATCAACGCCGGAAAAATGACTAAGTACAAAAAAAAATTTTTTTCAACCTTTTTCAATTTTAATCCCGTGGGATATATATTCTAAGCACACACATTTGGAACTCTCCTGGGGAACCCTCACACATATTATTCCCTCATTTCGTGGATATTTTCACAAAAAAGTGAAATTTTCAAAAATCCAGAAAATTGGCTGAAAGCGACTAAATATCAAGGAATCATTGGGCGAATCGCTCTGGAAATGAAATCGGAACGCTCACTGACATTTCCCCTATCTGAAAGTCTTATAAACGCCGGAAAAATGACTAAGTCCAAAAAAATAATTTTTCAACTTTTTTCAATTTTACCCCCGTGGAATATATATTCTACCCACACACATTTGGAACTCTCCTGGTGTACCCTCACACATATTATTCCCTCATTTAGTGGATATTTTCACAAAAAAAGTGAAATTTAAAAAAATCCAGAAAATTGGCTGAAAACGACTAAATATCAAGGACTCATTGGGCGAATCGCTCTGGAACTGAAATCGGAACGCTCACTGACATTTCCCCTATCTGAAAGTCTGATCAACGCCGGAAAAATGACTAAGTATAAAAAAAAATTTTTTTCAACCTTTTTCAATTTTACCCCCGTGGGATATAAATTCTACCCACACACATTTGGAACTCTCCTGGGGTACCCTCACACATATTATTCCCTCATTTAGTGGATATTTTCACAAAAAAGTGAAATTTTCAAAAATCCAGAAAATTGGCTGAAAGCGACTAAATATCAAGGACTCATTGGGCGAATCGCTTTGGAACTGAAATTGGAACGCTCACTGACATTTGACCTATCTGAAAGTCTGATAAACGATGGAAAAATGACTAAGTCCAAAGAAACATTTTTTTCAACTTTTTTCAATTTTACCCCCGTGGGATATATATTCTACCCACACACATTTGGAACTCTCCTGGGGTATCCTCACACATATTATTCCCTCATTTAGTGGATATTTTCACAAAAAAAGTGAAATTTAAAAAAATCCAGAAAATTGGCTGAAAACGACTAAATATCAAGGACTCATTGGGCGATTCGCTCTGGAACTGAAATCGGAACGCTCACTGACATTTGACCTATCTGAAAGTCTGATAAACGCCAGAAAAATGACAGTCCAAACAAAAAAATGTTTCAACTTTTTTCAATTTTACCCCGTGGGATATATATTCTACCCACACACATTTTGAACTCTCCTGGGGTACCCTCACACATATTATTCCCTCATTTAGTGGGCATTTTCACAAAACAGTGAACTTTTCAAAAATCTAGAAAATTGGCTGAAAACGACAAAAATATCAAGGACTCAATGGGCGAATCGCTCTGGAACTGAAATCGGAATGCTCACTGATATTTGCCCTATCTGAAAGTCTGATAAACGCCGGAAAAATGACTAAGTCCAAAAAAAAAAAATATTTCAACTTTTTTCAATTTTACCCCCGTGGGATATATATTCTACCCACACACATTTGGAACTCTCCTGGTGTACCCTCACACATATTATTCGCTAATTTAGTGTATATTTTCACAAAAAAAGTGAACTTTTCAAAAATCCAGAAAATTGGCTGAAATTGACTAAATATCAAGGACTCAATGGGAGAATCGCTCTGGAACTTAAATCGGAACGATCACTGACATTTGCCCTATCTGAAATTCTGATAAACGCCGTAAAAATGACTAAGTCCACAAAAAAAAATGTTCAACTTTTTTCAATTTTACCCCCGTGGGATATATATTCTACCCACACACATTTGGAACTCTCCTGGGGTACCCTCACACATATTATTCCCTCATTTAGTGGATATTTTCACAAAAAAGTGAAATTTTCAAAAATCCAGAAAATTGGCTGTAAACGACTAAATATCAAGGACTCATTAGGCGAATCGCTCTGGAACTGAAATCGGAACGCTCACTGACATTTGCCCTATCTGAAAGACTGATGAACGCCGTAAAAATGACTAAGTCCAAAAAAAAAAATTTTTCAAATTTTTTCAATTTTACCCCCGTGGGATATATATTCTACCCACACACATTTGGAACTCTCCTGGTGTACCCTCACACATATTATTCCCTAATTTAGTGGATATTTTCACAAAAAAGTGAAATTTTTAAAAATCCAGAAAATTGGCTGAAAACGTCTAAATATCAAGGACTCAATGGGAGAATCGCTCTGGAACTGAAATCGGAATGCTCACTCACATTTGCCCTGTCTGAAAGTCTGATAAACGCAGGAAAAATGACTAAGTCCAACAAAAAAATTTTTTCAACTTTTTTCAATTTTACCCACGTGGGATATACAGTTATATGAAAAAGTTTGGGCACCCCTATTAATCTTAAGCTTAATGTTTTATAAAAATTTGTGTTTTTGCAACAGCTATTTCAGTTTGATATATGTAATAACTGTTGGACACAGTAATGTTTCTTCCTTGAAATGAGGTTTATTGTACTAACAGAAAATGTGCAATCTGCATTCAAACAAAATTTGACAGTTGCATAAGTATGGGCACCCTTATCATTTTCTTGTTTTAAATACTCCTACCTACTTTTTACTGACTTACTAAAGCACTTTTTTTGGTTTTGTAACCTCATTGAGCTTTGAACTTCATAGCCAGCTGTATGCAATCATGAGAAAAGCTACTTAAAGTGGCCACTTGCAAGTTGTTCTCCTGTTTGAATCTCCTCTGAAGAGTGGCATCATGGGCTCCTCAAAACAATTGTCAAATGATCTGAAAACAAAGATTATTCAACATAGTTGTTCAGGGGAAGGATGCAAAAAGCTGTCTCAGAGATTTAACCTGTCAGTTTCCACTGTGAGGAACATAGCAAGGAAATGGAAGAACACAGGGACAGTTCTTGTTAAGGCCAGAAGTGGCAGGCCAAGAAAAACATCAGAAAGGCAGAGAAGAAGAATGGTGAGATCAGTCAAGAACAATCCTCAGACCACCTCCAGAGAGCTGCAGCATCAACTTGCGGCAGATGGTGTCACTGTGCATTGGTCAACTATACAACGCACTTTGCACAAGGAGAAGCTGTATGGGAGAGTGATGCGAAAGAAGCCGTTTCTGCAAGCACGCCACAAACAGAGTTGGCTGAGGTGTGCAAAAGCACATTTGGGGAATCCAATTTCTTTTTGGAAAAAGGTCCTGTGGACTGATGAAACCGAGATTGAGTTGTTTGGTTATACAAAAAGGTGTTATGCATGGCGGCAAAAAAACACAGCATTCCAAGAAAAACACTTGCTACCCACAGTAAAATTTGGTGGAGGTTCCATCATGCTTTGGGGCTGTGTGGCCAATGCCGGCACCGGGAATCTTGTTAAAGTTGAGAGATGCATGGATTCCACTCAGTATCAGCAGATTCTTGACAATAATGTTCAAGAATCAGTGATAAAGTTGAAGTTACGCAGGGGATGGATCTTTCAGCAAGACAATGATCCAAAACACCGCTCCAAATCTACTCAGGCATTCATGCAGAGGAACAATTACAATGTTCTGGAATGGCCATCCCAGTCCCCAGACCTGAATATCATTGAACATCTGTGGGATCATTTGAAGAGGGCTGTCCATGCTCGGCGACCATCAAACTTAACTTAACTGGAATTGTTTTGTAAAGAGGAATGGTAAAAAATACCTTCATCCAGGATCCAGGAACTCATTAAAAGCTACAGGAAGTGCCTAGAGGCTGTTATTTTTGTAAAAGGAGGATCTACTAAATATTAATGTCACTTTTCTGGTGAGGTGCCCATACTTATGCACCTGTCAAATTTTGTTTGAATGCAGATTGCACATTTTTTGTTAGTACAATAAACCTCATTTCAAGGCAGAAACATTACTGTGTCCAACAGTTATTACATATATCAAACTGAAATAGCTGTTGCAAAAACACCAATTTTTATAAAACATTAAGCTTAAGATTAATAGGGGTGCCCAAACTTTTTCATATAACTCTATATTCTACCCACACACATTTGGAACTCTCCTGGGATACCCTCACACATATTATTCCCTCATTTAGCGGATACTTTCACAAAAAAGTGAAATTTTCAAAAATCCAGAAAATTGGCTGAAAACGACTAAATATCAAGGACTCATTGGGCGAATCGCTCTGGAACTGAAATGGGAACGCTCACTGACATTTCCCCTATCTGAAAGTCTGATAAAAGCAGGTAAAATGACTAAGTCCAAAAAAAAATTTTTTACATTTTTTCAATTTTACCCTCGTGGGATATATATTCTACCCACACACATTTGGAACTCTTCAGGGGTACCCTCACACATATTATTCCCTCATTTAGTGGATATTTTCACAAAAAAGTAAAATTTTCAAAAATCCAGAAAATTGGCTGAAAACGACTAAATATCAAGGACTAATTGGGTGAATCGATCTGGAACTGAAATCGGAACGCTCACTGACATTTGCACTATCTGAAAGTCTGATAAACGCCTGAAAAATGACTAAGTCCAAAAAAAAAAATATTTCAACTTTTTTCAATTTTACCCCCGTGGGATATATATTCTACCCACACACATTTGGAACTCTCCTGGTGTACCCTCACACATATTATTCCCTAATTTAGTGGATATTTTCACAAAAAAGTGAACTTTTCAAAAATCCAGAAAATTGGCTGAAAATTACAAAATATCAAGGACTCATTGGGTGAATCGCTCTGGAACTGAAATCAGAATGCTCACTCACATTTGCCCTGTCTGAAAGTCTGATAAACGCAGGAAAAATGACTAAGTCCAAAAAAAAAAATTTTTCAACTTTTTTCAATTTTACCCCGTGGGATATATATTCTCCCCGCACACATTTGGAACTCTCCTGGGGTACCCTCACACATGTTATTCCCTCATTTAGTGGATATTTTCACAAAAAAGTGAAATTTTTAAAAATCCAGAAAATTGGCTGAAAACGACTAAATATCAAGGACTCATTGGGCGAATCACTCTGGAACTGAAATCGGAATGCTCACAGACATTTGCCCTATCTGAAAGTCTGATAAACGACGGAAAAATGACTAAGTCCAAAAAAAAAAAATATTTCAACTTTTTTCAATTTTACCCCCGTGGGATATATATTCTACCCACACACATTTGGAACTCTCCTGGTGTACCCTCACACATATTATTCCCTAATTTAGTGGATATTTTCACATAAAAGTGAACTTTTAAAAAATCCAGAAAATTGGCTGAAAATTACTAAATATCAAGGACTCAATGGGAGAATCGCTCTGGAACTGAAATCGGAATGCTCACTCACATTTGCCCTGTCTGAAAGTCTGATAAACGCAGGAAAAATGACTAAGTCCAACAAAAAGATTTTTTCAACTTTTTTCAATTTTACCCCCGTGGGATATATATTCTACCCACACACATTTGGAACTCTCCTGGGGTACCCTCACACATATTATTCCCTCACTTAGTGGATATTTTCACAAAAAAGTGAAATTTTCAAAAATCCAGAAAATTGGCTGAAAACGACTAAATATCAAGGACTCAATGGGCGAATCGCTCTGGAACTGAAATCGGAACGCTCACTGACATTTGCCCCATCTGAAAGTCTGATAAACGCCAGAAAAATGACAGTACAAACAAAAAAATGTTTCAACTTTTTTCAATTTTACCCCGTGGGATATATATTCTACCCACACACATTTGGAACTCTCCTGGGGTACCCTCACACATATTATTCCCTCATTTAGTGGATATTTTCACAAAAAAGTAAACTTTTCAAAAATCCAGAAAATTGGCTGAAAGCGACTAAATATCAAGGACTCAATGGGCGAGTCACTCTGGAACTGAAATCGGAACGCTCACTGATTTTTGCCCTATCTGAAAGTCTGATAAACGCCGGAAAAATGACCAAGTCCAAAAAAAAAAAATTTTCAACTTTTTTCAATTTTACCCCCGTGGGATATAAATTCTACCCACACACATTTGGAACTCTCCTGGGGTACCCTCACACATATTATTCCCTCATTTAGTGGATATTTTCACAAAAAAGTAAACTTTTCAAAAATCCAGAAAATTGGCTGAAAGCGACTAAATATCAAGGACTCAATAGGCGAGTCACTCTGGAACTGAAATCGGAACGCTCACTGATTTTTGCCCTATCTGAAAGTCTGATAAACGCCGGAAAAATGACCAAGTCCAAAAAAAAAAAAATTTCAACTTTTTTCAATTTTACCCCCGTGGGATATATATTCTACCCACACACATTTGGAACTCTCCTGGTGTACCCTCACACATATTATTCGCTAATTTAGTGGATATTTTCACAAAAAAGTGAACTTTTCAAAAATACAGAAAAATGGCTGAAAATGACTAAATATCAAGGACTCAATGGGTGAATCGCTCTGGAACAGAAATCGAAACGCTCACTGATATTTGCCCTATCTGAAAGTCTGATAAACGCCGGAAAAATGACCAAGTCCAAAAAAAATTTTTTTTCAACTTTTTTCAATTTTACCCCCGTGGGATATATATTCTACCCACACACATTTGGAACTCTCCTGGGGTACCCTCACACATATTATTCCCTCATTTAGTGGATATTTTCACAAAAAAAGTGAAGTTTTCAAAAATCCAGAAAATTGACTGAAATTGACTAAATATCAAGGACTCATTGGGCGAATCGCTCTGGAACTGAAATCGGAATGCTCACTGACATTTGCCCTATCTGAAAGTCTGATAAACGACGGAAAAATGACTAAGTCCAAAAAAAAAATTTTTTTCAACTTTTTTCAATTTTACCCCCGTGGGATATATATTCTACCCACACACATTTGGAACTCTCCTGGGGTACCCTCACACATATTATTCCCTCATTTAGTGGATATTTTCAGAAAAAAGTGAAATTTTCAAAAATCCAGAAAATTGGCTGAAAACGACTAAATATCACGGACTCATTGGGCAAATCGCTCTGGAACTGAAATCGGAATGCTCACTGATATTTGCCCTATCTGAAAGTCTGATAAACGCCGGAAAAATGACTAAGTCCAAAAAAAAAATTTTTTCAATTTTACCCCCGTGGGATATATATTCTACCCACACACATTTGGAACTCTCCTGGGGTACCCTCACACATATTATTCCCTCATTTAGTGGATATTTTCACAAAAAAGTGAAATTTTCAAAAATCCAGAAAATTGGCTGAAAACGACTAAATATCAAGGACTCATTGGGCGAATCGCTCTGGAACTGAAATGGAAATGCTCACTGATATTTGCCCTATCTGAAAGTCTGATAAACGCCGGAAAAATGACCAAGTTCAAAAAAAAAAAATTTTCAACTTTTTTCAATTTTACCCCCGTGGGATATAAATTCTACCCACACACATTTGGAACTCTCCTGGGGTACCCTCATACATATTATTCCCTCATTTAGTGGACATTTTCACAAAAAAGTGAAATTTTCAAAAATCCAGAAAATTGGCTGAAAACGACTAAATATCAAGGACTCATTGGGCGAATCGCTCTGGAACTGAAATCGGAACGCTCACTGACATTTCCCCTATCTGAAAGTCTGATAAACGCCAGAAAAATGACTAAGTCCAAAAAAAAAAAATATTTCAAATTTTTTCAATTTTACCCCCGTGGGATATATATTCTACCCACACACATTTGGAACTCTCCTGGGGTACCCTCACACATATTATTCCCTCATTTAGTGGATATTTTCACAAAAAAGTGAAATTTTCAAAAATCCAGAAAATTGGCTGAAAACGACAAAATATCAAGGACTCATTGGGCGAATCGGTCTGGAACTGAAATGGGAACGCTCACTGACATTTCCCCTATCTGAAAGTCTGATAAACGCAGGAAAAATGACTAAGTCCAACAAAAAATTTTTTTCAACTTTTTTCAATTTTACCCCTGTGGGATATATATTCTACCCACACACATTTGGAACTCTCCTGGGGTACCCTCACACATATTATTCCCTCATTTAGTGGATATTTTCACAAAAAAGTGAAATTTTCAAAAATCCAAAATATTGGCTGAAAACGACTAAATATCAAGGACTCATTGGGAGAATCGCTCCGGAACTGAAATCGGAACGCTCACTGACATTTGCCCTATCTGAAAGTCTGATAAACGCAGGAAAAATGACTAAGTCCAAAAAAAAAAAATATTTCAACTTTTTTCAATTTTACCCCCGTGGGATATATATTCTACCCACACACATTTGGAACTCTCCTGGGGTACCCTCACACATATTATTCCCTCATTTAGTGGATATTTTCACAAAAAAGTGAAATTTTCTAAAATCCAGAAAATTGGCTGAAAACGAATAAATGTCAAGGTCTCATTGGGCGAATCGCTCTGGAACTGAAATCGGAATGCTCACTGACATTTGCCCTATCTGAAAGTCTGATAAACGCCAGAAAAATGACAGTCCAAACAAAAAAATGTTTCAACTTTTTTCAATTTTACCCCGTGGGATATATATTCTACCCACACACATTTTGAACTCTCCTGGGGTACCCTCACACATATTATTCCCTCATTTAGTGGGTATTTTCACAAAAAAGTGAACTTTTCAAAAATCCAGAATATTGGCTGAAAACGACTAAATATCAAGGACTCAATGGGCGAATCGCTCTGGAACTGAAATCGGAATGCTCACTGATATTTGCCCTATCTGAAAGTCTGATAAACGCCGGAAAAATGACTAAGTCCAAAAAAATTTTTTTTCAACTTTTTTCAATTTTACCCCCGTGGGAAATAGATTCTACCCACACACATTTGGAACTCTCCTGGGGTACCCTCACACATATTATTCCCTCATTTAGTGGATATTTTCCGAAAAAAGTGAAATTTTCAAAAATCCAGAAAATTGGCTGAAAACGACTAAATATCCAGGACTCATTGGGCAAATCGCTCTGGAACTGAAATCGGAACGATCACTGACATTTGCCCTAACTGAAAGTCTGATAAACGACGGAAAAATGACTAAGTCCAAAAAAAAATTTTTTTCAACTTTTTTCAATTTTACCCCCGTGGGATATATATTCTACCCACACACATTTGGAACTCTCCTGGGGTACCCTCATACATATTATTCCCTCATTTAGTGGACATTTTCACAAAAAAGTGAAATTTTCAAAAATCCAGAAAATTGGCTGAAAACGACTAAATATCAAGGACTCATTGGGCGAATCGCTCTGGAACTGAAATCGGAACGCTCACTGACATTTCCCCTATCTGAAAGTCTGATAAACGCCAGAAAAATGACTAAGTCCAAAAAAAAAAATATTTCAAATTTTTTCAATTTTACCCCCGTGGGATATATATTCTACCCACACACATTTGGAACTCTCCTGGGGTACCCTCACACATATTATTCCCTCATTTAGTGGATATTTTCACAAAAAAGTGAAATTTTCAAAAATCCAGAAAATTGGCTGAAAACGACAAAATATCAAGGACTCATTGGGCGAATCGCTCTGGAACTGAAATGGGAACGCTCACTGACATTTGCCCTATCTGAAAGTCTGATAAACGCCAGAAAAATGACAGTCCAAACAAAAAAATGTTTCAACTTTTTTCAATTTTACCCCGTGGGATATATATTCTACCCACACACATTTTGAACTCTCCTGGGGTAACATCACACATATTATTCCCTCATTTAGTGGATATTTTCACAAAAAAGTGAAATTTTCAAAAATCCAAAATATTGGCTGAAAACGACTAAATATCAAGGACTCATTGGGAGAATCGCTCCGGAACTGAAATCGGAACGCTCACTGACATTTGCCCTATCTGAAAGTCTGATAAACGCAGGAAAAATGACTAAGTCCAAAAAAAAAAAATATTTCAACTTTTTTCAATTTTACCCCCGTGGGATATATATTCTACCCACACACATTTGGAACTCTCCTGGGGTACCCTCACACATATTATTCCCTCATTTAGTGGATATTTTCACAAAAAAGTGAAATTTTCTAAAATCCAGAAAATTGGCTGAAAACGAATAAATATCAAGGTCTCATTGGGCGAATCGCTCTGGAACTGAAATCGGAACGCTCACTGACATTTGCCCTATCTGAAAGTCTGATAAACGCCAGAAAAATGACAGTCCAAACAAAAAAATGTTTCAACTTTTTTCAATTTTACCCCGTGGGATATATATTCTACCCACACACATTTTGAACTCTCCTGGGGTACCCTCACACATATTATTCCCTCATTTAGTGGGTATTTTCACAGAAAAGTGAACTTTTCAAAAATCCAGAATATTGGCTGAAAATGACTAAATATCAAGGACTCAATGGGCGAATCGCTCTGGAACTGAAATCGGAATGCTCACTGATATTTGCCCTATCTGAAAGTCTGATAAACGCCGGAAAAATGACTAAGTCTAAAAAAATTTTTTTTCAACTTTTTTCAATTTTACCCCCGTGGGATATATATTCTACCCACACACATTTGGAACTCTCCTGGGGTACCCTCACACATATTATTCCCTAATTTAGTGGATATTTTCACAAAAAAGTGAAATTTTCAAAAATCCCGAAAATTGGCTGAAAACGACTAAATATCAAGGACTCATTGGGCGAATCGCTCTGGAACTGAAATCGGAATACTCACTCACATTTGCCCTGTCTGAAAGTCTGATAAACGCAGGAAAAATGACTAAGTCCAACAAAAATTTTTTTTTAACTTATTTCAATTTTACCCCCGTGGGATATATATTCTACCCACACACATTTGGAACTCTCCTGGGGTACCCTCACACATATTATTCCCTCATTTAGTGGATATTTTCACAAAAAAGTGAAATTTTCAAAAATCCAGAAAATTGGCTGAAAACGACTAAATATCAAGGACTCATTGGGCGAATCGCTCTGGAACTGAAATCGGAATGCTCACTGACATTTGCCCTATCTGAAAGTCTGATAACGCCGGAAAAATGACTAAGTCCTAAAAAAAAATTTTTCAACTTTTTTCAATTTTACCCCCGTGGGATATATATTCTACCCACACACATTTGGAACTCTCCTGGGGTACCCTCACACATATTATTCCCTCATTTAGTGGATATTTTCACAAAAAAGTGAAATTTTTAAAAATCCAGAAAATTGGCTGAAAACGACTAAATATCAAGGACTCATTGGGCGAATCGCTCTGGAACTGAAATCGGAATGCTCACTGACATTTGCCCTATCTGAAAGTCTGATAACGCCGGAAAAATGACTAAGTCCTAAAAAAAAATTTTTCAACTTGTTTCAATTTTACCCCCGTGGGATATATATTCTACCCACACACATTTGGAACTCTCCTGGGGTACCCTCACACATATTATTCCCTCATTTAGTGGATATTTTCACAAAAAAGTGAAATTTTCAAAAATCAAGAAAATTAGCTGAAAACGACTAAATATCAAGGACTCATTGGGCGAATCGCTCTGGAACTGAAATCGGAACGCTCACTGACATTTGCCCTATCTGAAAGTCTGATAAACGCCAGAAAAATGACAGTCCAAACAAAAAAATGTTTCAACTTTTTTCAATTTTACCCCTTGGGATATATATTCTACCCAAACACATTTTGAACTCTCCTGTGGTACCCTCACACATATTATTCCCTCATTTAGTGGGTATTTTCACAAAAAACTGAACTTTTCATAAATCCAGAAAATTGGCTGAAAACGACTAAATATCAAGGACTCAATGGGAGAATTGCTCTGGAACTGAAATTGGAACGCTCACTGACATTTCCCCTATCTGAAAGTCTGATAAACGCCGGAAAAATGACTAAGTCCCAAAAAAAAAATATTTCAACTTTTTTCAATTTTACACCCGTGGGACATATATTCTACCCACACACATTTGGAACTCTCCTGGTGTACCCTCACACATATTATTCGCTAATTTAGTGGATATTTTCAGAAAAAAGTGAAATTTTCAAAAATCCAGAAAATTTGCTGAAAACGACTAAATATCAAGGACTCATTGGGCGAATCGCTCTGGAACTGAAATGGGAACGCTCACTGATATTTGCCCTATCTGAAAGTCTGATAAACGCCGGAAAAATGACCAAGTCCAAAAAAAAAAAATTTGCAACTTTTTTCAATTTTACCCCGTGGGATATAAATTCTACCCACACACATTTGGAACTCTCCTGGGGTACCCTCACACATATTATTCCCTCATTTATTGGATATTTTCAGAAAAAAGTGAAATTTTCAAAAATCCAGAAAATTGGCTGAAAACGACTAAATATCATGGACTCATTGGGCAAATCGCTCTGGAACTGAAATCGGAACGCTCACTGACATTTGCCCTATCTGAAAGTCTGATAACGCCGTAAAAATGACTAAGTCCTAAAAAAAAAATTTGCAGCTTTTTTCAATTTTATCCCCGTGGGATATATATTCTACCCACACACATTAGGTATTCTCCTGGGGTACCCTCACACATATTATTCCCTCATTTAGTGGATAATTTCACAAAAAAAGTGAAATTTTCAAAAATCCAGAAAATTGGCTGAAAACGACTAAATATCAAGGACTCATTGGGCGAATCGCTCTGGAACTGAAATCGGAACGCTCACTGACATTTGCCCTATCTGAAAGTCTGATAACGCCGGAAAAATGACTAAGTCCTAAAAAAAAATTTTTCAACTTTTTTCAATTTTACCCCCGTGGGATATATATTCTACCCACACACATTAGGAACTCTCCTGGGGTACCCTCACACATATTATTCCCTCATTTAGTGGATATTTTCACAAAAAAAGTGAAATTTTCAAAAATCCAAAATATTGGCTGAAAACGACTAAATATCAAGGAGTCATTGGGCGAATCGCTCTGGAACTGAAATTGGAAGGCTCACTGATATTTGACCTATCTGAAAGTCTGATAAACGACGGAAAAATGACTAAGTCCAAAAAAATTTTTTTTTCAATTTTACCCCCATGGGATATATATTCTACCCACACACATTTGGAACTCTCCTGGGGTACCCTCACACATATTATTCCCTCATTTAGTGGATATTTTCACAAAAAAGTGAAATTTTCAAAAATCCAGAAAATTGGCTTAAAACTACTAAATATCAAGGACTCATTGGGCAAATCGCTCTGGAACTGAAATCGGAACGCTCACTGACATTTGCCCTATCTGAAAGTCTGATAAACGACGGAAAAATGACTAGTCCAAAAAAAATTTTTTTTAAACTTTTTTCATTTTTACCCCCGTGGGATATATGTTCTACCCACACACATTTGGTACTCTCCTGGGGTACCCTCACACATATTATTCCCTCATTTAGTGGATATTTTCACAAAAAAAGTGAAATTTTAAAAAATCCAGAAAATTGGCTGAAAACGACTAAATATCAAGGACTCATTGGGCGAATCACTCTGGAACTGAAATCGGAACGTTCACTGACATTTCCCCTATCTGAAAGTCTTATAAACGCAGGAAAAATGACTAAGTCCAAAAAAAAAAAATATTTCAACTTTTTTCAATTTTACCCCCGTGGGATATATATTCTACCCACACACATTTGGAACTCTCCTGGGGTACCCTCACACATATTATTCCCTAATTTAGTGGATATTTTCACAAAAAAGTGAAATTTTCAAAAATCCCGAAAATTGGCTGAAAACGACTAAATATCAAGGACTCATTGGGCGAATCGCTCTGGAACTGAAATCGGAATACTCACTCACATTTGCCCTGTCTGAAAGTCTGATAAACGCAGGAAAAATGACTAAGTCCAACAAAAATTTTTTTTTAACTTATTTCAATTTTACCCCCATGGGATATATATTCTACCCACACACATTTGGAACTCTCCTGGGGTACCCTCACACATATTATTCCCTCATTTAGTGGATATTTTCACAAAAAAGTGAAATTTTCAAAAATCCAGAAAATTGGCTGAAAACGACTAAATATCAAGGACTCATTGGGCGAATCGCTCTGGAACTGAAATCGGAATGCTCACTGACATTTGCCCTATCTGAAAGTCTGATAACGCCGGAAAAATGACTAAGTCCTAAAAAAAAATTTTTCAACTTTTTTCAATTTTACCCCCGTGGGATATATATTCTACCCACACACATTTGGAACTCTCCTGGGGTACCCTCACACATATTATTCCCTCATTTAGTGGATATTTTCACAAAAAAGTGAAATTTTCAAAAATCCAGAAAATTGGCTGAAAACGACTAAATATCAAGGACTCATTGGGCGAATCGCTCTGGAACTGAAATCGGAATGCTCACTGACATTTGCCCTATCTGAAAGTCTGATAACGCCGGAAAAATGACTAAGTCCTAAAAAAAATTTTTTCAACTTGTTTCAATTTTACCCCCGTGGGATATATATTCTACCCACACACATTTGGAACTCTCCTGGGGTACCCTCACACATATTATTCCCTCATTTAGTGGATATTTTCACAAAAAAGTGAAATTTTCAAAAATCAAGAAAATTGGCTGAAAACGACTAAATATCAAGGACTCATTGGGCGAATCGCTCTGGAACTGAAATCGGAACGCTCACTGACATTTGCCCTATCTGAAAGTCTGATAAACGCCAGAAAAATGACAGTCCAAACAAAAAAATGTTTCAACTTTTTTCAATTTTACCCCTTGGGATATATATTCTACCCAAACACATTTTGAACTCTCCTGTGGTACCCTCACACATATTATTCCCTCATTTAGTGGGTATTTTCACAAAAAACTGAACTTTTCATAAATCCAGAAAATTGGCTGAAAACGACTAAATATCAAGGACTCAATGGGAGAATTGCTCTGGAACTGAAATCGGAACGCTCACTGACATTTCCCCTATCTGAAAGTCTGATAAACGCCGGAAAAATGACTAAGTCCCAAAAAAAAAATATTTCAACTTTTTTCAATTTTACACCCGTGGGACATATATTCTACCCACACACATTTGGAACTCTCCTGGTGTACCCTCACACATATTATTCGCTAATTTAGTGGATATTTTCAGAAAAAAGTGAAATTTTCAAAAATCCAGAAAATTTGCTGAAAACGACTAAATATCAAGGACTCATTGGGCGAATCGCTCTGGAACTGAAATGGGAACGCTCACTGATATTTGCCCTATCTGAAAGTCTGATAAACGCCGGAAAAATGACCAAGTCCAAAAAAAAAAAATTTGCAACTTTTTTCAATTTTACCCCGTGGGATATAAATTCTACCCACACACATTTGGAACTCTCCTGGGGTACCCTCACACATATTATTCCCTCATTTATTGGATATTTTCAGAAAAAAGTGAAATTTTCAAAAATCCAGAAAATTGGCTGAAAACGACTAAATATCATGGACTCATTGGGCAAATCGCTCTGGAACTGAAATCGGAACGCTCACTGACATTTGCCCTATCTGAAAGTCTGATAACGCCGTAAAAATGACTAAGTCCTAAAAAAAAAATTTGCAGCTTTTTTCAATTTTATCCCCGTGGGATATATATTCTACCCACACACATTAGGTATTCTCCTGGGGTACCCTCACACATATTATTCCCTCATTTAGTGGATAATTTCACAAAAAAAGTGAAATTTTCAAAAATCCAGAAAATTGGCTGAAAACGACTAAATATCAAGGACTCATTGGGCGAATCGCTCTGGAACTGAAATCGGAACGCTCACTGACATTTGCCCTATCTGAAAGTCTGATAACGCCGGAAAAATGACTAAGTCCTAAAAAAAAATTTTTCAACTTTTTTCAATTTTACCCCCGTGGGATATATATTCTACCCACACACATTAGGAACTCTCCTGGGGTACCCTCACACATATTATTCCCTCATTTAGTGGATATTTTCACAAAAAAAGTGAAATTTTCAAAAATCCAAAATATTGGCTGAAAACGACTAAATATCAAGGAGTCATTGGGCGAATCGCTCTGGAACTGAAATTGGAAGGCTCACTGATATTTGACCTATCTGAAAGTCTGATAAACGACGGAAAAATGACTAAGTCCAAAAAAATTTTTTTTTCAATTTTACCCCCATGGGATATATATTCTACCCACACACATTTGGAACTCTCCTGGGGTACCCTCACACATATTATTCCCTCATTTAGTGGATATTTTCACAAAAAAGTGAAATTTTCAAAAATCCAGAAAATTGGCTTAAAACTACTAAATATCAAGGACTCATTGGGCAAATCGCTCTGGAACTGAAATCGGAACGCTCACTGACATTTGCCCTATCTGAAAGTCTGATAAACGACGGAAAAATGACTAGTCCAAAAAAAATTTTTTTTAAACTTTTTTCATTTTTACCCCCGTGGGATATATGTTCTACCCACACACATTTGGTACTCTCCTGGGGTACCCTCACACATATTATTCCCTCATTTAGTGGATATTTTCACAAAAAAAGTGAAATTTTAAAAAATCCAGAAAATTGGCTGAAAACGACTAAATATCAAGGACTCATTGGGCGAATCACTCTGGAACTGAAATCGGAACGTTCACTGACATTTCCCCTATCTGAAAGTCTTATAAACGCAGGAAAAATGACTAAGTCCAAAAAAAAAAAATATTTCAACTCTTTTCAATTTTACCCCCGTGGGATATATATTCTACCCACACACATTTGGAACTCTCCTGGGGTACCCTCACACATATTATTCCCTCATTTAGTGGATATTTTCACAAAAAAGTGAAATTTTCAAAAATCCAAAATATTGGCTGAAAACGACTAAATATCAAGGACTCATTGGGAGAATCGCTCCGGAACTGAAATCGGAACGCTCACTGACATTTGCCCTATCTGAAAGTCTGATAAACGCAGGAAAAATGACTAAGTCCAAAAAAAAAAAATATTTCAACTTTTTTCAATTTTACCCCCGTGGGATATATATTCTACCCACACACATTTGGAACTCTCCTGGGGTACCCTCACACATATTATTCCCTCATTTAGTGGATATTTTCACAAAAAAGTGAAATTTTCAAAAATCCAGAAAATTGGCTGAAAACGACTAAATATCAAGGACTCATTGGGCGAATCGCTCTGGAACTGAAATCGGAATGCTCACTGACATTTGCCCTATCTGAAAGTCTGATAACGCCTGAAAAATGACTAAGTCCTAAAAAAAAATTTTTCAACTTTTTTCAATTTTACCCCCGTGGGATATATATTCTACCCACACACATTTGGAACTCTCCTGGGGTACCCTCACACATATTATTCCCTCATTTAGTGGATATTTTCACAAAAAAGTGAAATTTTCAAAAATCCAGAAAATTGGCTGAAAACGACTAAATATCAAGGACTCATTGGGCGAATCGCTCTGGAACTGAAATCGGAATGCTCACTGACATTTGCCCTATCTGAAAGTCTGATAACGCCGGAAAAATGACTAAGTCCTAAAAAAAAATTTTTCAACTTGTTTCAATTTTACCCCCGTGGGATATATATTCTACCCACACACATTTGGAACTCTCCTGGGGTACCCTCACACATATTATTCCCTCATTTAGTGGGTATTTTCACAAAAAACTGAACTTTTCATAAATCCAGAAAATTGGCTGAAAACGACTAAATATCAAGGACTCAATGGGAGAATTGCTCTGGAACTGAAATTGGAACGCTCACTGACATTTCCCCTATCTGAAAGTCTGATAAACGCCGGAAAAATGACTAAGTCCCAAAAAAAAAATATTTCAACTTTTTTCAATTTTACACCCGTGGGACATATATTCTACCCACACACATTTGGAACTCTCCTGGTGTACCCTCACACATATTATTCGCTAATTTAGTGGATATTTTCAGAAAAAAGTGAAATTTTCAAAAATCCAGAAAATTTGCTGAAAACGACTAAATATCAAGGACTCATTGGGCGAATCGCTCTGGAACTGAAATGGGAACGCTCACTGATATTTGCCCTATCTGAAAGTCTGATAAACGCCGGAAAAATGACCAAGTCCAAAAAAAAAAAATTTGCAACTTTTTTCAATTTTACCCCGTGGGATATAAATTCTACCCACACACATTTGGAACTCTCCTGGGGTACCCTCACACATATTATTCCCTCATTTATTGGATATTTTCAGAAAAAAGTGAAATTTTCAAAAATCCAGAAAATTGGCTGAAAACGACTAAATATCATGGACTCATTGGGCAAATCGCTCTGTAACTGAAATCGGAACGCTCACTGACATTTGCCCTATCTGAAAGTCTGATAACGCCGTAAAAATGACTAAGTCCTAAAAAAAAATTTTTCAACTTTTTTCAATTTTACCCCCGTGGGATATATATTCTACCCACACACATTTGGAACTCTCCTGGGGTACCCTCACACATATTATTCCCTCATTTAGTGGATATTTTCACAAAAAAGTGAAATTTTCAAAAATCCAGAAAATTGGCTGAAAACGACTAAATATCAAGGACTCATTGGGCGAATCGCTCTGGAACTGAAATCGGAATGCTCACTGACATTTGCCCTATCTGAAAGTCTGATAACGCCGGAAAAATGACTAAGTCCTAAAAAAAAATTTTTCAACTTGTTTCAATTTTACCCCCGTGGGATATATATTCTACCCACACACATTTGGAACTCTCCTGGGGTACCCTCACACATATTATTCCCTCATTTAGTGGGTATTTTCACAAAAAACTGAACTTTTCATAAATCCAGAAAATTGGCTGAAAACGACTAAATATCAAGGACTCAATGGGAGAATTGCTCTGGAACTGAAATTGGAACGCTCACTGACATTTCCCCTATCTGAAAGTCTGATAAACGCCGGAAAAATGACTAAGTCCCAAAAAAAAAATATTTCAACTTTTTTCAATTTTACACCCGTGGGACATATATTCTACCCACACACATTTGGAACTCTCCTGGTGTACCCTCACACATATTATTCGCTAATTTAGTGGATATTTTCAGAAAAAAGTGAAATTTTCAAAAATCCAGAAAATTTGCTGAAAACGACTAAATATCAAGGACTCATTGGGCGAATCGCTCTGGAACTGAAATGGGAACGCTCACTGATATTTGCCCTATCTGAAAGTCTGATAAACGCCGGAAAAATGACCAAGTCCAAAAAAAAAAAATTTGCAACTTTTTTCAATTTTACCCCGTGGGATATAAATTCTACCCACACACATTTGGAACTCTCCTGGGGTACCCTCACACATATTATTCCCTCATTTATTGGATATTTTCAGAAAAAAGTGAAATTTTCAAAAATCCAGAAAATTGGCTGAAAACGACTAAATATCATGGACTCATTGGGCAAATCGCTCTGTAACTGAAATCGGAACGCTCACTGACATTTGCCCTATCTGAAAGTCTGATAACGCCGTAAAAATGACTAAGTCCTAAAAAAAAAATTTGCAGCTTTTTTCAATTTTATCCCCGTGGGATATATATTCTACCCACACACATTAGGTATTCTCCTGGGGTACCCTCACACATATTATTCCCTCATTTAGTGGATAATTTCACAAAAAAAGTGAAATTTTCAAAAATCCAGAAAATTGGCTGAAAACGACTAAATATCAAGGACTCATTGGGCGAATCGCTCTGGAACTGAAATCGGAACGCTCACTGACATTTGCCCTATCTGAAAGTCTGATAACGCCGGAAAAATGACTAAGTCCTAAAAAAAAATTTTTCAACTTTTTTCAATTTTACCCCCGTGGGATATATATTCTACCCACACACATTAGGAACTCTCCTGGGGTACCCTCACACATATTATTCCCTCATTTAGTGGATATTTTCACAAAAAAAGTGAAATTTTCAAAAATCCAAAATATTGGCTGAAAACGACTAAATATCAAGGAGTCATTGGGCGAATCGCTCTGGAACTGAAATTGGAAGGCTCACTGATATTTGACCTATCTGAAAGTCTGATAAACGACGGAAAAATGACTAAGTCCAAAAAAATTTTTTTTTCAATTTTACCCCCATGGGATATATATTCTACCCACACACATTTGGAACTCTCCTGGGGTACCCTCACACATATTATTCCCTCATTTAGTGGATATTTTCACAAAAAAGTGAAATTTTCAAAAATCCAGAAAATTGGCTTAAAACTACTAAATATCAAGGACTCATTGGGCAAATCGCTCTGGAACTGAAATCGGAACGCTCACTGACATTTGCCCTATCTGAAAGTCTGATAAACGACGGAAAAATGACTAGTCCAAAAAAAATTTTTTTTAAACTTTTTTCATTTTTACCCCCGTGGGATATATGTTCTACCCACACACATTTGGTACTCTCCTGGGGTACCCTCACACATATTATTCCCTCATTTAGTGGATATTTTCACAAAAAAAGTGAAATTTTAAAAAATCCAGAAAATTGGCTGAAAACGACTAAATATCAAGGACTCATTGGGCGAATCACTCTGGAACTGAAATCGGAACGTTCACTGACATTTCCCCTATCTGAAAGTCTTATAAACGCAGGAAAAATGACTAAGTCCAAAAAAAAAAAATATTTCAACTTTTTTCAATTTTACCCCCGTGGGATATATATTCTACCCACACACATTTGGAACTCTCCTGGGGTACCCTCACACATATTATTCCCTCATTTAGTGGATATTTTCACAAAAAAGTGAAATTTTCAAAAATCCAAAATATTGGCTGAAAACGACTAAATATCAAGGACTCATTGGGAGAATCGCTCCGGAACTGAAATCGGAACGCTCACTGACATTTGCCCTATCTGAAAGTCTGATAAACGCAGGAAAAATGACTAAGTCCAAAAAAAAAAAATATTTCAACTTTTTTCAATTTTACCCCCGTGGGATATATATTCTACCCACACACATTTGGAACTCTCCTGGGGTACCCTCACACATATTATTCCCTAATTTAGTGGATATTTTCACAAAAAAGTGAAATTTTCAAAAATCCCGAAAATTGGCTGAAAACGACTAAATATCAAGGACTCATTGGGCGAATCGCTCTGGAACTGAAATCGGAATACTCACTCACATTTGCCCTGTCTGAAAGTCTGATAAACGCAGGAAAAATGACTAAGTCCAACAAAAATTTTTTTTTAACTTATTTCAATTTTACCCCCGTGGGATATATATTCTACCCACACACATTTGGAACTCTCCTGGGGTACCCTCACACATATTATTCCCTCATTTAGTGGATATTTTCACAAAAAAGTGAAATTTTCAAAAATCCAGAAAATTGGCTGAAAACGACTAAATATCAAGGACTCATTGGGCGAATCGCTCTGGAACTGAAATCGGAATGCTCACTGACATTTGCCCTATCTGAAAGTCTGATAACGCCGGAAAAATGACTAAGTCCTAAAAAAAAATTTTTCAACTTTTTTCAATTTTACCCCCGTGGGATATATATTCTACCCACACACATTTGGAACTCTCCTGGGGTACCCTCACACATATTATTCCCTCATTTAGTGGATATTTTCACAAAAAAGTGAAATTTTCAAAAATCCAGAAAATTGGCTGAAAACGACTAAATATCAAGGACTCATTGGGCGAATCGCTCTGGAACTGAAATCGGAATGCTCACTGACATTTGCCCTATCTGAAAGTCTGATAACGCCGGAAAAATGACTAAGTCCTAAAAAAAAATTTTTCAACTTGTTTCAATTTTACCCCCGTGGGATATATATTCTACCCACACACATTTGGAACTCTCCTGGGGTACCCTCACACATATTATTCCCTCATTTAGTGGGTATTTTCACAAAAAACTGAACTTTTCATAAATCCAGAAAATTGGCTGAAAACGACTAAATATCAAGGACTCAATGGGAGAATTGCTCTGGAACTGAAATCGGAACGCTCACTGACATTTCCCCTATCTGAAAGTCTGATAAACGCCGGAAAAATGACTAAGTCCCAAAAAAAAAATATTTCAACTTTTTTCAATTTTACACCCGTGGGACATATATTCTACCCACACACATTTGGAACTCTCCTGGTGTACCCTCACACATATTATTCGCTAATTTAGTGGATATTTTCAGAAAAAAGTGAAATTTTCAAAAATCCAGAAAATTTGCTGAAAACGACTAAATATCAAGGACTCATTGGGCGAATCGCTCTGGAACTGAAATGGGAACGCTCACTGATGTTTGCCCTATCTGAAAGTCTGATAAATGCCGGAAAAATGACCAAGTCCAAAAAAAAAAAATTTTTCAACTTGTTTCAATTTTACCCCCGTGGGATATATATTCTACCCACACACATTTGGAACTCTCCTGGGGTACCCTCACACATATTATTCCCTCATTTAGTGGATATTTTCACAAAAAAGTGAAATTTTCAAAAATCCAGAAAATTGGCTGAAAACGACTAAATATCAAGGACTCATTGGGCGAATCGCTCTGGAACTGAAATCGGAACGCTCACTGACATTTGCCCTATCTGAAAGTCTGATAAACGCCAGAAAAATGACAGTCCAAACAAAAAAATGTTTCAACTATTTTCAATTTTACCCCTTGGGATATATATTCTACCCAAACACATTTTGAACTCTCCTGTGGTACCCTCACACATATTATTCCCTCATTTAGTGGGTATTTTCACAAAAAACTGAACTTTTCATAAATCCAGAAAATTGGCTGAAAACGACTAAATATCAAGGACTCAATGGGAGAATTGCTCTGGAACTGAAATCGGAACGCTCACTGACATTTCCCCTATCTGAAAGTCTGATAAACGCCGGAAAAATGACTAAGTCCCAAAAAAAAAATATTTCAACTTTTTTCAATTTTACACCCGTGGGACATATATTCTACCCACACACATTTGGAACTCTCCTGGTGTACCCTCACACATATTATTCGCTAATTTAGTGGATATTTTCAGAAAAAAGTGAAATTTTCAAAAATCCAGAAAATTGGCTGAAAACGACTAAATATCAAGGACTCATTGGGCGAATCGCTCTGGAACTGAAATCGGAACGCTCACTGACATTTGCCCTATCTGAAAGTCTGATAAACGCCAGAAAAATGACAGTCCAAACAAAAAAGTGTTTCAACTTTTTTCAATTTTACCCCTTGGGATATATATTCTACCCAAACACATTTTGAACTCTCCTGTGGTACCCTCACACATATTATTCCCTCATTTAGTGGGTATTTTCACAAAAAACTGAACTTTTCATAAATCCAGAAAATTGGCTGAAAACGACTAAATATCAAGGACTCAATGGGAGAATTGCTCTGGAACTGAAATCGGAACGCTCACTGACATTTCCCCTATCTGAAAGTCTGATAAACGCCGGAAAAATGACTAAGTCCCAAAAAAAAAATATTTCAACTTTTTTCAATTTTACACCCGTGGGACATATATTCTACCCACACACATTTGGAACTCTCCTGGTGTACCCTCACACATATTATTCGCTAATTTAGTGGATATTTTCAGAAAAAAGTGAAATTTTCAAAAATCCAGAAAATTTGCTGAAAACGACTAAATATCAAGGACTCATTGGGCGAATCGCTCTGGAACTGAAATGGGAACGCTCACTGATATTTGCCCTATCTGAAAGTCTGATAAACGCCGGAAAAATGACGAAGTCCAAAAAAAAAAAATTTTCAACTTTTTTCAATTTTACCCCGTGGGATATAAATTCTACCCACACACATTTGGAACTCTCCTGGGGTACCCTCACACATATTATTCCCTCATTTATTGGATATTTTCAGAAAAAAGTGAAATTTTCAAAAATCCATAAAATTGGCTGAAAACGACTAAATATCATGGACTCATTGGGCAAATCGCTCTGGAACTGAAATCGGAACGCTCACTGACATTTGCCCTATCTGAAAGTCTGATAACGCCGTAAAAATGACTAAGTCCTAAAAAAAAAATTTGCAGCTTTTTTCAATTTTATCCCCGTGGGATATATATTCTACCCACACACATTAGGTATTCTCCTGGGGTACCCTCACACATATTATTCCCTCATTTAGTGGATAATTTCACAAAAAAAGTGAAATTTTCAAAAATCCAGAAAATTGGCTGAAAACGACGAAATATCAAGGACTCATTGGGCGAATCGCTCTGGAACTGAAATCGGAACGCTCACTGACATTTGCCCTATCTGAAAGTCTGATAAACGACGGAAAAATGACTAAGTCCAAAAAAATTTTTTTTTCAATTTTACCCCCATGGGATATATATTCTACCCACACACATTTGGAACTCTCCTGGGGTACCCTCACACATATTATTCCCTCATTTAGTGGATATTTTCACAAAAAAGTGAAATTTTCAAAAATCCAGAAAATTGGCTTAAAACTACTAAATATCAAGGACTCATTGGGCAAATCGCTCTGGAACTGAAATCGCAACGCTCACTGACATTTGCCCTATCTGAAAGTCTGATAAACGACGGAAAAATGACTAGTCCAAAAAAAATTTTTTTTAAACTTTTTTCATTTTTACCCCCGTGGGATATATGTTCTACCCACACACATTTGGTACTCTCCTGGGGTACCCTCACACATATTATTCCCTCATTTAGTGGATATTTTCACAAAAAAAGAGAAATTTTAAAAAATCCAGAAAATTGGCTGAAAACGACTAAATATCAAGGACTCATTGGGCGAATCACTCTGGAACTGAAATCGGAACGTTCACTGACATTTCCCCTATCTGAAAGTCTGATAAACGCAGGAAAAATGACTAAGTCCAAAAAAAAAAAATATTTCAACTTTTTTCAATTTTACCCCCGTGGGATATATATTCTACCCACACACATTTGGAACTCTCCTGGGGTACCCTCACACATATTATTCCCTCATTTAGTGGATATTTTCACAAAAAAGTTAAATTTTCAAAAATCCAAAATATTGGCTGAAAACGACTAAATATCAAGGACTCATTGGGAGAATCGCTCCGGAACTGAAATCGGAACGCTCACTGACATTTGCCCTATCTGAAAGTCTGATAAACGCAGGAAAAATGACTAAGTCCAAAAAAAAAAATATTTCAACTTTTTTCAATTTTACCCCCGTGGGATATATATTCTACCCACACACATTTGGAACTCTCCTGGGGTACCCTCACACATATTATTCCCTCATTTAGTGGATATTTTCACAAAAAAGTGAAATTTTCTAAAATCCAGAAAATTGGCTGAAAACGAATAAATATCAAGGTCTCATTGGGCGAATCGCTCTGGAACTGAAATCGGAACACTCACTGACATTTGCCCTATCTGAAAGTCTGATAAACGCCAGAAAAATGACAGTCCAAACAAAAAAATGTTTCAACTTTTTTCAATTTTACCCCGTGGGATATATATTCTACCCACACACATTTTGAACTCTCCTGGGGTACCCTCACACATATTATTCCCTCATTTAGTGGATATTTTCACAAAAAAAGTGAAATTTTCAAAAATCCAGAAAATTGGCTGAAAACGACTAAATATCAAGGACTCATTGGGCGAATCGCTCTGGAACTGAAATCGGAATACTCACTCACATTTGCCCTGTCTGAAAGTCTGATAAACGCAGGAAAAATGACTAAGTCCAACAAAATTTTTTTTTAACTTTTTTCAATTTTACCCCCGTGGGATATATCTTCTACCCACACACATTTGGAACTCTCCTGGGGTACCCTCACACATATTATTCCCTCATTTAGTGCATATTTTCACAAAAAAGTGAACTTTTCAAAAATCCAGAAAATTGGCTGAAAGCGACTAAATATCAAGGACTCAATGGGTGAATCGCTCTGGAACAGAAATCGAAATGCTCACTGATATTTGCCCTATCTGAAAGTCTGATAAACGCCGGAAAAATGACCAAGTCCAAAAAAAAAAAATTTTCAACTTTTTTCAATTTTACCCCCGTGGGATATAAATTCAACCCACACACATTTGGAACTCTCCTGGGGTACCCTCACACAAATTATTCCCTCATTTAGTGGATATTTTCAGAAAAAAGTGAAATTTTCAAAAATCCAGAAAATTTGCTGAAAACGACTAAATATCAAGGACTCATTGGGCGAATCGCTCTGGAACTGAAATGGGAACGCTCACCGATATTTGCCCTATCTGAAAGTCTGATAAACGCCGGAAAAATGACCAAGTCCAAAAAAAAAAAATTTTCAACTTTTTTTAATTTTACCCCCGTGGGATATATATTCTACCCACACACATTTGGAACTCTCCTGGGGTACCCTCACACATATTATTCCCTCATTTAGTGGATATTTTCACAAAAAAGTGAAATTTTCAAAAATCCAGAAAATTGGCTTAAAACTACTAAATATCAAGGACTCATTGGGCAAATCGCTCTGGAACTGAAATCGGAACGCTCACTGACATTTGTCCTATCTGAAAGTCTGATAAACGACGGAAAAATGACTAGTCCAAAAAAAATTTTTTTTAAACTTTTTTCATTTTTACCCCCGTGGGATATATGTTCTACCCACACACATTTGGTACTCTCCTGGGGTACCCTCACACATATTATTCCCTCATTTAGTGGATATTTTCACAAAAAAAGTGAAATTTTAAAAAATCCAGAAAATTGGCTGAAAACGACTAAATATCAAGGACTCATTGGGCCAATCACTCTGGAACTGAAATCGGAACGTTCACTGACATTTCCCCTATCTGAAAGTCTGATAAACGCCGGAAAAATGACCAAGTCCAAAAAAAAAAAATTTTCAACTTTTTTCAATTTTACCCCCGTGGGATATAAATTCTACCCACACACATTTGGAACTCTCCTGGGGTACCCTCACACATATTATTCCCTCATTTATTGGATATTTTCAGAAAAAAGTGAAATTTTCAAAAATCCAGAAAATTGGCTGAAAACGACTAAATATCACGGACTCATTGGGCAAATCGCTCTGGAACTGAAATCGGAACGCTCACTGACATTTGCCCTATCTGAAAGTCTGATAACGCCGTAAAAATGACTAAGTCCTAAAAAAAAAATTTGCAGCTTTTTTCAATTTTATCCCCGTGGGATATATATTCTACCCACACACATTAGGTATTCTCCTGGGGTACCCTCACACATATTATTCCCTCATTTAGTGGATAATTTCACAAAAAAAGTGAAATTTTCAAAAATCCAGAAAATTGGCTGAAAACGACGAAATATCATGGACTCATTGGGCGAATCGCTCTGGAACTGAAATCGGAACGCTCACTGACATTTGCCCTATCTGAAAGACTGATAACGCCGGAAAAATGACTAAGTCCTAAAAAAAAATTTTTCAACTTTTTTCAATTTTACCCCCGTGGGATATATATTCTACCCACACACATTAGGAACTCTCCTGGGGTACCCTCACACATATTACTCCCTCATTTAGTGGATATTTTCACAAAAAAAGTGAAATTTTCAAAAATCCAAAATATTGGCTGAAAACGACTAAATATCAAGGAGTCATTGGGCGAATCGCTCTGGAACTGAAATTGGAAGGCTCACTGATATTTGACCTATCTGAAAGTCTGATAAACGACGAAAAAATGACTAAGTCCAAAAAAATTTTTTTTTCAATTTTACCCCCATGGGATATATATTCTACCCACACACATTTGGAACTCTCCTGGGGTACCCTCACACATATTATTCCCTCATTTAGTGGATATTTTCACAAAAAAGTGAAATTTTCAAAAATCCAGAAAATTGGCTTAAAACTACTAAATATCAAGGACTCATTGGGCAAATCGCTCTGGAACTGAAATCGGAACGCTCACTGACATTTGTCCTATCTGAAAGTCTGATAAACGACGGAAAAATGACTAGTCCAAAAAAAATTTTTTTTAAACTTTTTTCATTTTTACCCCCGTGGGATATATGTTCGACCCACACACATTTGGTACTCTCCTGGGGTACCCTCACACATATTATTCCCTCATTTAGTGGATATTTTCATAAAAAAAGTGAAATTTTAAAAAATCCAGAAAATTGGCTGAAAACGACTAAATATCAAGGACTCATTGGGCCAATCACTCTGGAACTGAAATCGGAACGTTCACTGACATTTCCCCTATCTGAAAGTCTGATAAACGCCGGAAAAATGACTAAGTCCAAGAAAAAAAAATTTCCAACTTTTTTCAGTTTTACCCCCGTGGGATATATATTCTACCCCCACACATTTGGAACTCTCCTGGGGTACCCTCACACATATTATTCCCTCATTTAGTGGATATTTTCACAAAAAAGTTAAATTTTCAAAAATCCAAAATATTGGCTGAAAACGATAAAATATCAAGGACTCATTGGGCGAATCGCTCTGGAACTGAAATCGGAACGCTCACTGATATTTGCCCTATCTGAAAGTCTGATAAACGCCGGAAAAATGACTTAAGTCCAAAAAAAAAATTTTTTTCAACTTTTTTCAATTTTACCCCTGTGAGATATATATTCTACCCACACACATTTGGAACTCTCCTGGGGTACCCTCACACATATTATTCCCTCATTTAGTGGATATTTTCACAAAAAAGTGAAATTTTCAAAAATCCAAAATATTGGCTGAAAACAACTAAATATCAAGGACTCATTGGGCGAATCGCTCTGGAACTGAAATCGGAATGCTCACTGATATTTGCCCTATCTGAAAGTCTTATAAACGCCGGAAAAATGACTAAGTCCTAAAAAAAAATTTTCAACTTTTTTCAATTTTACCCCCGTGGGATATATATTCTACCCACACACATTAGGAACTCTCCTGGGGTACCCTCACACATATTATTCCCTCATTTAGTGGATATTTTCACAAAAAAGTGAAATTTTCAAAAATCCAGAAAATTGGCTGAAAACGATTAAATATCAAGGACTCATTGGGTGAATCGCTCTGGAACTGAAATCGGAACGCTCACTGATATTTGACCTATCTGAAAGTCTGATAAACGGCGGAAAAATGACTAAGTCCAAAAAAAAAATTTTTCAACTTTTTTCAATTTTACCCCCGTTGGATATATCTTCTACCCACACACATTTGGAACTCTCCTGGGGTACCCTCACACATATTATTCCCTCATTTAGTGGATATTTTCAGAAAAAAGTGAAATTTTCAAAAATCCAGAAAATTGGCTGAAAACGACTAAATATCACGAACTCATTGGGCAAATCGCTCTGGAACCGAAATCGGAACGCTCACTGACATTTGCCCTATCTGAAAGTCTGATAACGCCGGAAAAATGACTAAGTCCTAAAAAAAAATTTGCAGCTTTTTTCAATTTTACCCCCGTGGGATATATATTCTACCCACACACATTTGGAACTCTCCTGGGGTACCCTCACACATATTATTCCCTCATTTAGTGGATATTTTCACAAAAAAGTGAAATTTTAAAAAATCTAAAATATTGGCTGAAAACAACTAAATATCAAGGACTCATTGGGCGAATCGCTCTGGAACTGAAATCGGAACGCTCACTGATATTTGCCCTATCTGAAAGTCTGATAAACGCCGGAAAAATGACTAAGTCCTAAAAAAAAATTTTCAGCTTTTTTCAATTTTACCCCCGTGGGATATATATTCTACCCACACACATTAGGAACTCTCCTGGGGTACCCTCACACATATTATTCCCTCATTTAGTGGATATTTTCACAAAAAAGTGAAATTTTCAAAAATCCAGAAAATTGGCTTAAAACGACTAAATATCAAGGACTCATTGGGCAAATTGCTCTGGAACTGAAATCGCAACGTTCACTGACATTTGCCCTATCTGAAAGTCTGATAAACAACGGAAAAATGACTAAGTCCAAAAAAAAAATTTTTTACAACTATTTTCAATTTTACCCCCGTGGGATATATATTCTACCCACACACATTTGGAAATCTCCTGGGGTACCCTCTCACATATTATTCCCTCATTTAGTGGATATTTTCACAAAAAAGTGAAATTTTCAAAAATCCAGAAAATTGGCTGAAAACGACTAAATATCAAGGACTCATTGGGCAAATCGCTCTGGAATTGAAATCGGAACGCTCACTGACATTTGCCCTATCTGAAAGTCTGATAAACGACGGAAAAATGACTAGTCCAAAAAAAAATTGTTTTCAACTTTTTTCAATTTTACCCCCGTGGGATATATATTCTAACCACACACATTTGGAACTCTCCTGGGGTTCCCTCACATATATTATTCCCTCATTTAGTGGATATTTTCACAAAAAAGTGAAATTTTCAAAAATCCAGAAAATTGGCTGAAAACGATTAAATATCAAGAACTCATTGGGCGAATCGATCTGGAACTAAAATCAGAACGCTCATTGATATTTGCCCTATCTGAAAGTCTGATAAACGCCGAAAAAATGACTAAGTCCAAAAAAAAATTTTTTTAAACTTTTTTCAATTTTACCCCCGTGGGATATATATTCTACCCACACACATTTGGAACTCTCCTGGGGTACCCTCACACATATTATTCCCTCATTTAGTGGATATTTTCACAAAAAAGTGCAATTTTCAAAAATCCAGAAAATTGGCTGAAAACGACTAAATATCAAGGACTCATTGGGCAAATCGCTCTGGAACTGAAATCGGAATGCTCACTGACATTTGCCCTATCTGAAAGTCTGATAAACGACGGAAAAATGACTAAGTCCAAAAAAAAAATTTTTTTAACTTTTTTCAATTTTACCCCCGTGGGATATATATTCTACCCACACACATTTGGAACTCTCCTGGGGCACCCTCGCACATATTATTCCCTCATTTAGTGGATATTTTCACAAAAAAGTGAAATGTTCAAAAATCCAGAAAATTGGCTGAAAACGATTAAATATCAAGGACTCATTGGGCGAATCGCTCTGGAACTGGTAGTGTTGAGCGATACCTTCCGATATCAGGAAATATCGTATCGGATTGGATCGGACCGATACCCAAAAAGTATCGGATATCGCCGATTCCGATACCGGAAACCAATGCAATTCAATGGGACACAAATATCGGAATGAAAATAAACCCTTTCTTTCCTTGTAGGTTAATTCTACATGAAGTAAAACAACTAAGAATAATGTAGAATGTATTACGCGAAAAGCCGGCAATTCATCAGCGGCATACACCGGTACCCGACAATTTACAACAGAAAGAATAGAGCTTCACACATAGATTAGATAGATAGAAACATGTCAGTCACATATATATGAAGTACAGTGACAGTGTTGCTTACTGTACTTGTCATTTAGTGTAAAGGATTTATCTAAAAAAATAATAGTGTTTTCATGCACCGTCTCTTTAAAAAAGCCGGCCGGCAATTCAGCAGTGGTACCCGACAATTTATAACAGACAGAATAGAGCTTCACACATAGATTAGATAGATAGAAACATGTCATTCACATATATATGAAGTACAGTGATAGTGTTGGTTACTGTACTTGTCATTTAGTGTAAAGAATTTATTTAAAAAAATAATAGTGTTTTCATGCACCGTCTCTTTAAAAAAGCCGGCCGGCAATTCAGCATCTGTACCCGACAATTTAGAATAGAAGGAATAGAGAATCACACATAGATTAGATAGATAGAAACATGTCAGTCACATATATATGAAGTACAGTGACAGTCTTGCTTACTGTACTTGTCATTTAGTGTAAAGGATTTATTTAAAAAAATAATAGTGTTTTCATGCACCGTCTCTTTAAAAAAGCCGGCCGGCAATTCAGCAGCGGTACCCGACAATTTATAACAGACAGAATAGAGCTTCACACATAGATTAGATAGATAGAAACATGTCAGTCACATATATATGAAGTACAGTGACAGTGTTGCTTAATGTACTTGTCATTTAGTATAAAGGATTTATTTAAAAAAATAATAGTGTTTTCATGCACCGTTTCTTTAAAAAAGCCGACCGGCAATTCAGCATCTGTACCCGACAATTTAGAATAGAAGGAATAGAGAATCACACATAGATTAGATAGATAGAAACATGTCAGTCACATATATATGAAGTACAGTGACAGTGTTGATTACTGTACATGTCATTTAGTGTTAAAATAAAGGATTTATTTAAAAAAAAATTGGCGTGGGGTTCCCCTTAATTTTAGGCTCTAGCGGAGGTTAAGCAGACAGCTGGGGCAGATGTTTGAAGCCTGGGAAGGGGGTAATACC
Organism: Phyllobates terribilis; assembly: GCF_046119375.1. Taxonomy (NCBI): domain Eukaryota; kingdom Metazoa; phylum Chordata; class Amphibia; order Anura; family Dendrobatidae; genus Phyllobates; species Phyllobates terribilis. Next base: position 73,154,970 of record NW_027362773.1, on the reverse strand, counting down.
CACGGAGCTTCCCAGGCTACTAATATCGGTCCCCAGCTGAATACCTAGCCTTTACTAGCTATTAAAATGGGGGACCCCCCAAAAAAATGACGTGGGGTCCCCCCTAATTTAATAGCTAGCAAAGGCTTGGCAGACAGCTGGGGGCTGATATTAATAGCCCAGGAAGGGTACCATGAATATTGACCCCCTCCCAGGCTATAAACACCAGCCGTCAGCCGCCCCAGAAATGGCGCATCCATAGGATGCGCCATTTCTGGGACTTAGCCTCGCTTTTCCCACTGCCCTGTAGCGGTGGCAGTGGGGTAATAGGGTTGGGGTTGATGTCAGCTTATAATGCCAGCTGACATCAAGCCCAGGTTAGTAATGGAGAGGCGTCTATAAGACACCCCCATTACTAACCCCATAGTGAAAGTTAAAAAAAAACCACAAACACCCAGAATAAAGTCCTTTAATTGAAATAAACACACAATTCTTTATTGTTCTAAATTAAACCATACTTACCATCACGTCCATTCCAGCTGAAGCCAACGATCTCCTGCAATAAAAGAAAAATAATAAAGCAACCTCATCCTTACCTTTCCATGGTTCTCAGGACAGCTTCACCTCTGCTACATCGAGATGACAGGCTGGACCGCAGCAGAACGCTGCCATCCAGCCTGTCATCCCGCAGACACTGAGAAGCGCAGGCATGCTTGCGCTCCCCAATGTCTCGCTGTGACGGCATAAAGATGAGCCGAGGTCATGTCCAATGAACTCGGCTCACCTCATGCACGTCACTGACAGCGTGGGAAAATTCTCCTGCACTCAGCGCTTCAGCGTGAGAATTTTCCCACGCTGTCAGTGACGTACATGAGGTGAGTTCATGTCCAATGATCTCAGCTCACCTCATGTACGTCACTGACAGCGTGAGAGAATTCTCACGCTGAAGCGCTGAGTGCAGGAGAATTTTCCCACGCTGTCAGTGACGTGCATGAGGTGAGCTGAGTTCATTGGACATGACCTCGGCTCATCTTTATGCCGTCACAGCGAGACATTGGGGAGCGCAAGCATGCCTGCGCTTCTCAGTGTCTGCGGGATGACAGGCTGGATGGCAGCGTTCTGCTGCGGTCCAGCCTGTCATCTCGATGTAGCAGAGCTGGAGCTGTCCTGGGAACCATCGAAAGGTAAGGATGAGGTTGCTTTATTATTTTTCTTTTATTGCAGGAGATCGTTGGCTTCAGCTGGAATGGGCGTGATATAAGTATGGTTTAATTTAGAACAATAAAGAATTGTGTGTTTATTTCAATTAAAGGACTTTATTCTGGGTGTTGTGTTTTTTTTAAATACTTTACTAGAAATTCATGGTGGTCATGTCTAATATTGGCGTGACCCCATGAATTTCGGGCTTAGGGCCAGCTGATAATGCCAAGCTGGCCTTAACCCCTTTATTACCCAGTGAGCCACCGCACCAGGGCCCTGGATGAGTTGGGTACAGCGCCAGAAGATGGCGCTTCTATGAACGCGCCATTTTCCGGGGCGGCTGCGGACTGCAATTTGCAGCGGGTGGAGCCCAGAAAGCTTGGGCCTCCCTGCGCTGCGGATTCCAGCCCCCAGCTGCCTAGTTGTACCTGGCTGGACACAAAAATAGGGCGAAGCCCCACGTATTTTTTTTTTTAATTATTTCATGAAATTCATGAAATAATTAAGAAAAAAAGGGCTTCCCTATATTGTTGTGTCCAACCAGGTACAAATAGGCAGCTGGTGGTTGGGGGCAGCCCGTTCCTGCCTGCTGTACCTGGCTGGACACAAATATAGTGCGAAGCCCCACGTCAATTTTTTTTTAATTATTTCATGAAATAATTTTTTTAAAAAAGGGCTTCCCTATATTGTTGTGTCCGGCCAGGTACAAATAGGCAGCTGGTGGTTGGGGGCAGCCCGTTCCTGCCTGCTGTACCTGGCTGGACACAAATGTAGGGCGAAGCCCCACATCATTTTTTTTTTAATTATTTCATGAATTTCCTGAAATAATTAAAAAAAAAATTGACGTGGGGCTTCGCACTATATTTGTGTCCAGCCAGGTACAGCAGGCAGGAACGGGCTGCCCCCAACCACCAGCTGCCTATTTGTACCTGGCCGGACACAACAATATAGGGAAGCCCTTTTTTTCTTTATTATTTCATGAATTTCATGAAATAATTTAAAAAAAAAAATACGTGGGGCTTCTCCCTATTTTTGTGTCCAGCCAGGTACAACTAGGCAGCTGGGGGATGGAATCTGCAGTGCAGGGAAGCCCAAGCTTTCTGCCCCCTCCTCCCCCCCGCCGCTGCAAATTGCAGTCCGCAGCCACCCCGAAAAATGGCGCGTTCATAAAAGCTGGATGCTGTACCTGGCTGGCATACAAAAATATGGCAAAGCCCACGTCAAAATTTTTGGGAAAAATTAATTAAAAAATAAATAATAATTTAGGGACTGCATCTTTATTAACTCCTCAAATGTCATTTAGTGTTAAAATAAAGGATTTATTTAAAAAAAATTTGACGTGGGATCCCCCATAATTTTAGTCTCTAGCGGAGGTTAAGCAGACGGCTGGGCAGATGTTTGAAGCCTGGGAAGGGGGTAATACCCACGGAGCTTCCCAGACTACTAATATGAGCCCCCAGCTGAATACCTAGGCTTTACTAGCTATTAAAATGGGGGACTCCCCAAAAAAATGACGTGGGGTACCCCCTATTTTAATAGCTAGCAAAGGCTAGGCAGACAGCTGGGGGCTGACATTAATAGCCCAGGAAGGGTGCCATGAATATTGGCCCCCTCCCAGGCTAGAAACACCAGCCGTCAGCCACCCCAGAAATGGCGCATCCATAGGATGCCCCAACTCTGGCACTTAGCCTCGCTCTTCCACGCTGCCCTGGTGCGGTGGCAGGGGGTAATAGTGCTGGGGTTCATGTCAGCGCCAGCTGCCATGAAGCCCAGGTTAGTAATGATGGGCGTCTATAAGACACCCCCATTACTAACCTACAAAGTGTTAAAAAGAAAAAACACACACTACACCCAGAAAAAAATAATTTATTTGAAATAAAACACACAATTTTATTTAATTCTTAGTTTACTAAAAAAAAATAGTTACCTGTCCACGTTCCTGCGCTGATCTCCCATGCACAGCTGTCACATCTGGAGATGGTGACAGCTGTGCATGGCTGCTGTAAGCTCACACTGCCGGGAACACGTCCGCTCCCGGCAGCGGGAGCCACTGACTGAGGTCACCGGAGTGCATTCAGTCAGCGCAGCTCTGGAGACCTCCTTTACGGCTGTGCTGTACCGTGGGAATTTCTCACGGTACAGCAGGGCCGTAAAGGAGCTAACCGGAGCAGCTCTGCCTGAACTCCGGCGAACCCGCTTATGGAATGACTGAGCTGCTTTACGGCCCCGTCATTCTAGCAGCGGCAGCGGTTCAGAGCGGTCACATTCTATGTGGCTGTTCTAAACTGGAGATCATCGTGGGACACTCATGGACTACTACGGAGGGGTAAGGATAAGGTTGTGGTTTATTTTTTTATATTTTATTACAGGAGATCGATGGCTCCGGGGAATTAGGTGTCTAGGTGAGTATAGGTGTACTTTTTTATTTTTTACTTTATTTTAGTTGGCGATCGGCGGGGACAGGTAATGTATGAACTAATTTATTGTAGGTAACCACTGGCCACCAATGACATGTATTTAAAATTTATTGGGGACGCAGTAGGGCAATTTAAATAGCAGGATCAGGCTGATGGGAACTACTGCTCCCATCGAGCTGATCCTGCTGGCACGAGTGGACGGGGGACAGACATAGGCCGATGGGAGTAGTAGTGTCACATCGGCCTAAGTCTGTCTGCACGCACACACCCGCAGACATCGCACAGACACCGCACACACTCGCAGACATCGCACAGACACCGCACACACCCGCAGACATCGCACAGACACCGCACACACCCTCAGACATCACACAGACACCGCACAGACACCGTGCACACTCGCGCACACCCCCGCAGACATCGCACACACTCGCACACATCGCACAGACACCCGCACACATCAATCATGACGGGCTTATGGTCTGGGAGGTGAGGCTGACCTGTGTGGCCGTGGGAAAGTTCATGTGAGTTCATGCAGTCAAGCATGAACTCACATGAACCCTCCGAGGGCACCGCGGCTACTTCAAATGAACAGCTGATCGGCATCACCTGATACCTCAGCTGTTCATTTGAAATAACCGGCGGGAAAGTGCAGCACAGAACGGGAAAGCCGGCGGTGAAGTCTTTTCACTGCCGGCTTCCCCGCCCGGGTCCTTCGCTCCCCGCTCCTTGGTGCTGTGCTCCCCGCCCGGACCTAACTTACGATCAGGATGGGAGGTGGCGAGGGGAGCGGAGGATCGGGGTGGGAGGCTGCGGGGAAGCGGTATGGGGCTGTGTGATTGTTTAAAAGCCGGCGGCTTTTTACCGCCCGCCGGCTTTTAAACAATCAGGAGAATTCTCCCACGCTGGGATGGCATTCTGATGACAGGCTGGATCGCAGCTGAGCGCTGCCATCCAGCTTGTCATCCTTCAGAGACACTGCAGAGTGCAGGCATTATGGGAACTTCCGATTCCGGTATTCGATATTGTAAAAGTATCGGAATTAAATATCGGAATTCCGACACCGCGAATATCGGCCGATACCCGATATTTCAGTATCGGAATGCTCAACACTACTCATTGGGCGAATCGCTCTGGAACAGAAATCGGAACACTCACTGATATTTGCCCTATCTGAAAGTCTGATAAACGCCGGAAAAATGACTAAGTCCAACAAAAAATTTTTTTCAACTTTTTTCAATTTTACCCCCGTGGGATATATATTCTACCCACACACATTTGGAACTCTCCTGGGGTACCCTCACACATATTATTCCCTCATTTAGTGGATATTTTCACAAAAAAGTGAAATTTTCAAAAATCCAGAAAATTGGCTGAAAACGACTAAATCTCAAGGACTCATTGGGCGAATCGCTCTGGAACTGAAATCGGAACGTTCACTGACATTTCCCCTATCTGAAAGTCTGATAAACGTCGGAAAAATGACTAAGTCCAAGAAAAAAATTTTTCCAACTTTTTTCAATTTTACCCCCGTGGGATATATATTCTATCCACACACATTTGGAACTCTCCTGGGGTACCCTCACACATATTATTCCCTCATTTAGTGGATATTTTCACAAAAAAGTGAAATTTTCAAAAATCCAAAATATTGGCTGAAAACGACTAAATATCAAGGACTCATTGGGCGAATCGCTCTGGAACTGAAATCGGAACTCTCACTGACATTTGCCCTATCTGAAAGTCTGATAAACGCCGGAAAAATGACTAAGTCCAACAAAAAATTTTTTTCAACTTTTTTCAATTTTACCCCCGTGGGATATATATTCTACCCACACACATTTGGAACTCTCCTGGGGTACCCTCACACATATTATTCCCTCATTTAGTGGATATTTTCACAAAAAAGTGAAATTTTCAAAAATCCAGAAAATTGGCTGAAAACGACTAAATCTCAAGGACTCATTGGGCGAATCGCTCTGGAACTGAAATCGGAACGTTCACTGACATTTCCCCTATCTGAAAGTCTGATAAACGTCGGAAAAATGACTAAGTCCAAGAAAAAAATTTTTCCAACTTTTTTCAATTTTACCCCCGTGGGATATATATTCTACCCACACACATTTGGAACTCTCCTGGGGTACCCTCACACATATTATTCCCTCATTTAGTGGATATTTTCACAAAAAAGTGAAATTTTCAAAAATCCAAAATATTGGCTGAGAACGACTAAATATCAAGGACTCATTGGGCGAATCGCTCCGGAACTGAAATCGGAGCGCTCACTGATATTTGCCCTATCTGAAAGTCTGATAAACGCCAGAAAAATGACTAAGTCCAAAAAAAAATTTTTTTCAACTTTTTTCAATTTTACCCCCGTGAGATATATATTCTACCCACACACATTTGGAACTCTCCTGGGGTACCCTCACACATATTATTCCCTCATTTAGTGGATATTTTCACAAAAAAAGTGAAATTTTCAAAAATCCAGAAAATTGGCTGAAAACGACTAAATATCAAGGACTCATTGGGCGAATCGCTCTGGAACTGAAATCGGAACGTTCACTGACATTTCCCCTATCTGAAAGTCTGATAAACGCCGGAAAAATGACTAAGTCCAAGAAAAAAATTTTCAACTTTTTTCAATTTTACCCCCGTGGGATATATATTCTACCCACACACATTAGGAACTCTCCTGGGGTACCCTCACACATATTATTCCCTCATTTAGTGGATATTTTCACAAAAAAAGTGAAATTTTCAAAAATCCAGAAAATTGGCTGAAAACGACTAAATATCAAGGACTCATTGGGCGAATCGCTCTGGAACTGAAATCGGAACGTTCACTGACATTTCCCCTATCTGAAAGTCTGATAAACGCCGGAAAAATGACTAAGTCCAAGAAAAAAATTTTTCCAACTTTTTTCAATTTTACCCCCGTGGGATATATATTCTACCCACACACATTTGGAACTCTCCTGGGGTACCCTCACACATATTATTCCCTCATTTAGTGGATATTTTCACAAAAAAGTGAAATTTTCAAAAATCCAAAATATTGGCTGAGAACGACTAAATATCAAGGACTCATTGGGCGAATCGCTCCGGAACTGAAATCGGAGCGCTCACTGATATTTGCCCTATCTGAAAGTTTGATAAACGCCAGAAAAATGACTAAGTCCAAAAAAAAATTTTTTTCAACTTTTTTCAATTTTACCCCCGTGAGATATATATTCTACCCACACACATTTGGAACTCTCCTGGGGTACCCTCACACATATTATTCCCTCATTTAGTGGATATTTTCACAAAAAAAGTGAAATTTTCAAAAATCCAGAAAATTGGCTGAAAACGACTAAATATCAAGGACTCATTGGGCGAATCGCTCTGGAACTGAAATCGGAACGTTCACTGACATTTCCCCTATCTGAAAGTCTGATAAACGCCGGAAAAATGACTAAGTCCAAGAAAAAAATTTTCAACTTTTTTCAATTTTACCCCCGTGGGATATATATTCTACCCACACACATTAGGAACTCTCCTGGGGTACCCTCACACATATTATTCCCTCATTTAGTGGATATTTTCACAAAAAAAGTGAAATTTTCAAAAATCCAGAAAATTGGCTGAAAACGACTAAATATCAAGGACTCATTGGGCGAATCGCTCTGGAACTGAAATCGGAACGTTCACTGACATTTCCCCTATCTGAAAGTCTGATAAACGCCGGAAAAATGACTAAGTCCAAGAAAAAAATTTTTCCAACTTTTTTCAATTTTACCCCCGTGGGATATATATTCTACCCACACACATTTGGAACTCTCCTCCGGTACCCTCACACATATTATTCCCTCATTTACTGGATATTTTCACAAAAAAGTGAAATTTTCAAAAATCCAGAAAATTGGCTGAAAACGACTAAATATCAAGGACTCATTTGGCAAATCGCTCTGGAACTGAAATCGGAATGCTCACTGACATTTGCCCTATCTGAAAGTCTGATAAACGACGGAAAAATGACTAAGTCCAAAAAAAAATTTTTTTCAACTTTTTTCAATTTAACCCCCGTGATATATATATTCTACCCACACACATTCGGAACTTTCCTGGGGTACCCTCACACATATTATTCCCTCATTTAGTGGATATTTTCACAAAAAAGTGAAATTTTCAAAAATCCAGAAAATTGGCTTAAAACGACTAAATATCAAGGACTCATTGGGCAAATCGCTCTGGAACTGAAATCGCAACGTTCACTGACATTTGCCCTATCTGAAAGTCTGATAAACGACGGAAAAATGACTAGTCCAAAAAAAAATTGTTTTCAACTTTTTTCAATTTTACCCCCGTGGGATATATATTCTAACCACACACATTTGGAACTCTCCTGGGGTTCCCTCACACATATTATTCCCTCATTTAGTGGATATTTTCACAAAAAAGTGAAATTTTCAAAAATCCAGAAAATTGGCTGAAAACGACTAAATATCAAGGACTCATTGGGCAAATCGCTCTGGAACTGAAATCGGAATGCTCACTGACATTTGCCCTATCTGAAAGTCTGATAAACGACGGAAAAATGACTAAGTCCAAAAAAAAAATTTTTTTTACTTTTTTCAATTTTACCCCCGTGGGATATATATTCTACCCACACACATTTGGAACTCTCCTGGGGCACCCTCACACATATTATTCCCTCATTTAGTGGATATTTTCACAAAAAAGTGAAATGTTCAAAAATCCAGAAAACTGGCTGAAAACGATTAAATATCAAGGACTCATTGGGCGAATCGCTCTGGAACTGGTAGTGTTGAGCGATACCTTCCGATATCAGGAAATATCATATCGTATTGGATCGGACCGATACCCAAAAAGTATCGGATATCGCCGATTCCGATACCGGAAACCAATGCAATTCAATGGGACACAAATATCGGAATGAAAATAAACCCTTTCTTTCCTTGTAGGTTAATTCTACATGAAGTTAAACAACTAAGAATAATGTAGAATGTATTACGCGAAAAGCCGGCAATTCATCAGCGGCATACACCGGTACCCGACAATTTACAACAGAAAGAATAGAGCTTCACACATAGATTAGATAGATAGAAACATGTCAGTCACATATATATGAAGTACAGTGACGGTGTTGCTTACTGTACTTGTCATTTAGTGTAAAGGATTTATTTAAAAAAATAATAGTGTTTTCATGCACCGTCTCTTTAAAAAAGCCGGCCGGCAATTCAGCAGTGGTACCCGACAATTTATAACAGACAGAATAGAGCTTCACACATAGATTAGATAGATAGAAACATGTCATTCACATATATATGAAGTACAGTGATAGTGTTGGTTACTGTACTTGTCATTTAGTGTAAAGGATTTATTTAAAAAAATAATAGTGTTTTCATGCACCGTCTCTTTAAAAAAGCCGGCCGGCAATTCAGCATCTGTACCCGACAATTTAGAATAGAAGGAATAGAGAATCACACATAGATTAGATAGATAGAAACATGTCAGTCACACATATATGAAGTACAGTGACAGTGTTGCTTACTGTACTTGTCATTTAGTGTAAAGGATTTATTTAAAAAAATAATAGTGTTTTCATGCTCCGTCTCTTTAAAAAAGCCGACCGGCAATTCAGCATCTGTACCCGACAATTTAGAATAGAAGGAATAGAGAATCACACATAGATTAGATAGATAGAAACATGTCAGTCACATATATATGAAGTACAGTGACAGTGTTGATTACTGTACATGTCATTTAGTGTTAAAATAAAGGATTTATTTAAAAAAAAATTGGCGTGGGGTTCCCCTTAATTTTAGGCTCTAGCGGAGGTTAAGCAGACAGCTGGGGCAGATGTTTGAAGCCTGGGAAGGGGGTAATACCCACGGAGCTTCCCAGGCTACTAATATCGGTCCCCAGCTGAATACCTAGCCTTTACTAGCTATTAAAATGGGGGACCCCCAAAAAAAATGAAGTGGGGTCCCCCCTAATTTAATAGCTAGCAAAGGCTAGGCTGACAGCTGGGGGCTGATATTAATAGCCCAGGAAGGTTACCATGAATATTGACCCCCTCCCAGGCTATAAACACCAGCCGTCAGCCGCCCCAGAAATGGCGCATCCAAAGGATGCACCATTTCTGGGACTTAGACTCGCTCTTCCCACTGCCCTGTAGCGGTGGCAGTGGGGTAATAGGGTTGGGGTTGATGTCAGCTTATAATGCCAGCTGACATCAAGCCCAGGTTAGTAATGGAGAGGCGTCTATAAGACACCCCCATTACTAACCCCATAGTGAAAGTTAAAAAAAAAACACAAACACCCAGAATAAAGTCCTTTAATTGAAATAAACACACAATTCTTTATTGTTCTAAATTAAACCATACTTACCATCACGTCCATTCCAGCTGAAGCCAAAGATCTCCTGCAATAAAAGAAAAATAATAAAGCAACCTCATCCTTACCTTTCCATGGTTCCCAGGACAGCTTCACCTCTGCTACATCGAGATGACAGGCTGGACCGCAGCAGAACGCTGCCATCCAGCCTGTCATCCCGCAGACACTGAGAAGCGCAGGCATGCTTGCGCTCCCCAATGTCTCGCTGTGACGGCATAAAGATGAGCCGAGGTCATGTCCAATGAACTCGGCTCACCTCATGCACGTCACTGACAGCGTGGGAAAATTCTCCTGCACTCAGCGCTTCAGCGTGAGAATTTTCCCACGCTGTCAGTGACGTACATGAGGTGAGTTCATGTCCAATGATCTCAGCTCACCTCATGTACGTCACTGACAGCGTGAGAGAATTCTCACGCTGAAGCGCTGAGTGCAGGAGAATTTTCCCACGCTGTCAGTGACGTGCATGAGGTGAGCTGAGTTCATTGGACATGACCTCGGCTCATCTTTATGCCGTCACAGCGAGACATTGGGGAGCGCAAGCATGCCTACGCTTCTCAGTGTCTGCGGGATGACAGGCTGGATGGCAGCGTTCTGCTGCGGTCCAGCCTGTCATCTCGATGTAGCAGAGCTGGAGCTGTCCTGGGAACCATCGAAAGGTAAGGATGAGGTTGCTTAATTATTTTTCTTTTATTGCAGGAGATCGTTGGCTTCAGCTGGAATGGGCGTGATATAAGTATGGTTTAATTTAGAACAATAAAGAATTGTGTGTTTATTTCAATTAAAGGACTTTATTCTGGGTGTTGTGTTTTTTTTAAATACTTTACTAGAAATTCATGGTGGTCATGTCTAATATTGGCGTGACCCCATGAATTTCGGGCTTAGGGCCAGCTGATAATGCCAAGCTGGCCTTAACCCCTTTATGACCCAGTGAGCCACCGCACCAGGGCCCTGGATGAGTTGGGTACAGCGCCAGAAGATGGCGCTTCTATGAACGCGCCATTTTCCGGGGCGGCTGCGGACTGCAATTTGCAGCGGGTGGAGCCCAGAAAGCTTGGGCCTCCCTGCGCTGCGGATTCCAGCCCCCAGCTGCCTAGTTGTACCTGGCTGGACACAAAAATAGGGCGAAGCCCCACGTATTTTTTTTTTTAATTATTTCATGAAATTCATGAAATAATTAAGAAAAAAAGGGCTTCCCTATATTGTTGTGTCCAACCAGGTACAAATAGGCAGCTGGTGGTTGGGGGCAGCCCGTTCCTGCCTGCTGTACCTGGCTGGACACAAATATAGTGCGAAGCCCCACGTCAATTTTTTTTTAATTATTTCATGAAATAATTTTTTTAAAAAAGGGCTTCCCTATATTGTTGTGTCCGGCCAGGTACAAATAGGCAGCTGGTGGTTGGGGGCAGCCCGTTCCTGCCTGCTGTACCTGGCTGGACACAAATGTAGGGCGAAGCCCCACATCATTTTTTTTTTAATTATTTCATGAATTTCCTGAAATAATTAAAAAAAAATTGACGTGGGGCTTCGCACTATATTTGTGTCCAGCCAGGTACAGCAGGCAGGAACGGGCTGCCCCCAACCACCAGCTGCCTATTTGTACCTGGCCGGACACAACAATATAGGGAAGCCCTTTTTTTCTTTATTATTTCATGAATTTCATGAAATAATTTAAAAAAAAAAATACGTGGGGCTTCTCCCTATTTTTGTGTCCAGCCAGGTACAACTAGGCAGCTGGAGGATGGAATCTGCAGTGCAGGGAAGCCCAAGCTTTCTGCCCCCCCCTCCCCCCCGCCGCTGCAAATTGCAGTCCGCAGCCACCCCGAAAAATGGCGCGTTCATAAAAGCTGGATGCTGTACCTGACTGGCATACAAAAATATGGCAAAGCCCACGTCAAAATTTTTGGGAAAAATTAATTAAAAAATAAATAATAATTTAGGGACTGCATCTTTATTAACTCCTCAAATGTCATTTAGTGTTAAAATAAAGGATTTATTTTAAAAAAATTTGACGTGGGATCCCCCATAATTTTAGTCTCTAGCGGAGGTTAAGCAGACGGCTGGGCAGATGTTTGAAGCCTGGGAAGGGGGTAATACCCACGGAGCTTCCCAGACTACTAATATGAGCCCCCAGCTGAATACCTAGCCTTTACTAGCTATTAAAATGGGGGACCCCCCCAAAAAATGACGTGGGGTACCCCCTATTTTAATAGCTAGCAAAGGCTAGGCAGACAGCTGGGGGCTGACATTAATAGCCCAGGAAGGGTGCCATGAATATTGGCCCCCTCCCAGGCTAGAAACACCAGCCGTCAGCCACCCCAGAAATGGCGCATCCATAGGATGCCCCAACTCTGGCACTTAGCCTCGCTCTTCCACGCTGCCCTGGTGAGGTGGCAGGGGGTAATAGTGCTGGGGTTCATGTCAGCGCCAGCTGCCATGAAGCCCAGGTTAGTAATGATGGGCGTCTATAAGACACCCCCATTACTAACCTACAAAGTGTTAAAAAGAAAAAACACACACTACACCCAGAAAAAAATAATTTATTTGAAATAAAACACACAATTTTATTTAATTCTTAGTTTACTAAAAAAAAATAGTTACCTGTCCACGTTCCTGCGCTGATCTCTCATGCACAGCTGTCACATCTGGAGATGGTGACAGCTGTGCATGGCTGCTGTAAGCTCACACTGCCGGGAACACGTCCGCTCCCGGCAGCGGGAGCCACTGACTGAGGTCACCGGAGTGCATTCAGTCAGCGCAGCTCTGGAGACCTCCTTTACGGCTGTGCTGTACCGTGGGAATTTCTCACGGTACAGCAGGGCCGTAAAGGAGCTAACCGGAGCAGCGCTGCCTGAACTCCGGCGAACCCGCTTATGGAATGACTGAGCTGCTTTACGGCCCCGTCATTCTAGCAGCGGCAGCGGTTCAGAGCGGTCACATTCTATGTGGCTGCTCTAAACTGGAGATCATCGTGGGACACTCGTGGACTACTACGGAGGGGTAAGGATAAGGTTGTGGTTTATTTTTTTATATTTTATTACAGGAGATCGATGGCTCCGGGGAATTAGGTGTCTAGGTGAGTATAGGTGTACTTTTTTATTTTTTACTTTATTTTAGGTGGCGATCGGCGGGGACAGGTAATGTATGAACTAATTTATTGTAGGTAACCACTGGCCACCAATGACATGTATTTAAAATTTATTGGGGACACAGTAGGGCAATTTAAATAGCAGGATCAGGCTGATGGGAACTACTGCTCCCATCGAGCTGATCCTGCTGGCACGAGTGGACGGGGGACAGACATAGGCCGATGGGAGTAGTAGTGTCACATCGGCCTAAGTCTGTCTGCACGCACACACCCGCAGACATCGCACAGACACCGCACACACTCGCAGACATCGCACAGACACCGCACACACCCGCAGACATCGCACAGACACCGCACACACCCTCAGACATCGCACAGACACCGCACAGACACCGTGCACACTCGCGCACACCCCCGCAGACATCGCACACACTCGCAAACATCGCACAGACACCCGCACACATCAATCATGACGGGCTTATGGTCTGGGAGGTGAGGCTGACCTGTGCGGCCGTGGGAAAGTTCATGTGAGTTCATGCAGTCAAGCATGAACTCACATGAACCCTCCGAGGGCACCGCGGCTACTTCAAATGAACAGCTGATCGGCATCACCTGATACCTCAGCTGTTCATTTGAAATAACCGGCGGGAAAGCGCAGCACAGAACGGGAAAGCCGGCGGTGAAGTCTTTTCACTGCCGGCTTCCCCGCCCGGGTCCTTCGCTCCCCGCTCCTTGGTGCTGTGCTCCCCGCCCAGACCTAACTTACGATCAGGATGGGAGGTGGCGAGGGGAGCGGAGGATCGGGGTGGGAGGCTGCGGGGAAGCGGTATGGGGCTGTGTGATTGTTTAAAAGCCGGCGGCTTTTTACCGCCCGCCGGCTTTTAAACAATCAGGAAAATTCTCCCACGCTGGGATGGCATTCTGATGACAGGCTGGATCGCAGCTGAGCGCTGCCATCCAGCTTGTCATCCTTCAGAGACACTGCAGAGTGCAGGCATTATGGGAACTTCCAATACCGGTATTCGATATTGTAAAAGTATCGGAATTAAATATCGGAATTCCGACACCGCGAATATCGGCCGATACCCGATATTTCAGTATCGGAATGCTCAACACTACTCATTGGGCGAATCGCTCTGTAACTGAATTCGAAACCCTCACTGACATTTCCCCTATCTGAAAGTCTGATAAATGCCGGAAAAATGACTAAGTACAAGAAAAAAATTTTTTCAACTTTTTTCAATTTTACCCCCGTGGGATATATATTCTACTCACATACATTTGGAACTCTCCTGGGGTACCCTCACACATATTATTCCCTCATTTAGTGGATATTTTCACAAAAAAGTGAAATTTTCAAAAATCCAGAAAATTGGCTGAAAACGACGAAATATGAAGGACTCATTGGGCGAACCGCTCTGGAACTGAAATCAGAACGTTCACTGACATTTCCCCTATCTGAAAGTCTGATAAACGCCTTAAAAATGACTAAGTCCAAGAAAAAATTTTTTTCAACTTTTTTCAATTTTACCCCCGTGGGATATATATTCTACCCACACACATTTGGAACTCTCCTGGGGTACCCTCACACATATTATTCCCTCATTTAGTGGATATTTTCACAAAAAAGTGAAATTTTCAAAAGTTCAAAATATTGTCTGAAAACGACTAAATATCAAGGACTCATTGGGCGAATCGCTCTGGAACTGAAATCGGAACGCTCACTGATATTTGCCCTATCTGAAAGTCTGATAATGCTGGAAAAATGACTAAGTCCTAAAAAAAAAATGTTTCAAGTTTTTTCAATTTTACCCCCTTGGGATATATATTCTACCCACACACATTTGGAACTCTTCTGGGGTACCCTCACACATATTATTCCCTCATTTAGTAGATATTTTCACAAAAAAGTGAAATTTTCAAAAATCCAGAAAATTGGCTGAAAGCAACTAAATATCAAGGACTCAATGGGTGGATAGCTCTGGAACTGAAATCGGAACGCTCACTGATATTTGCCCTATCTGAAAGTCTGATAAACGACGGAAAAACGACTAAGTCCAAAAAAAAAATCTTTTCAACTTTTTTCAATTTTACCCCCGTGGGATATATATTCTACCCACACACATTTGGAACTCTCCTGGGGTACCCTCACACATATTATTCCCTCATTTAGTGGATATTTTCAGAAAAAAGTGAAATTTTCAAAAATCCAGAAAATTGGCTGAAAACGACTAAATATCACGGACTCATTGGGCAAATCGCTCTGGAACTGAAATCGGAATGCTCACTGACATTTGCCCTATCTGAAAGTCTGATAAAGCCGGAAAAATGACTAAGTCCTAAAAAAAAAAATTTCAACTTTTTTCAATTTTACCCCTGTGGGATATATATTCTACCCACACACATTTGGAACTCTCCTGGGGTACCCTCACACATATTATTCCCTCATTTATTGGATATTTTCACAAAAAAACGAACTTTTCAAAAATCCAGAAAATTGGCTGAAAGCAACTAAATATCAAGGACTCAATGGGCAAATCGCTCTGGAACTGAAATCGGAACGCTCACTGACATTTGCCCTATCTGAAAGTCTGATAAAAGCCGGAAAAATGACTAAGTCCAAAAAAAAATAAATTTTCAACTTTTTCCAATTTTACCCCCGTGGGATATATATTCTACCCACACACATTTGGAACTCTCCTGGGGTACCCTCACACATATTATTCCCTCATTTAGTGGATATTTTCACAAAAAAGTGAAATTTTCAAAAATCCAAAATATTGGCTGTAAACGACAAAATATCAAGGACTCATTGGTCGAATCGCTCTGGAACTGAAATCGGAACGCTCACTGATATTTGCCCTATCTGAAAGTCTGATAATGCTGGAAAAATGACTAAGTCCTAAAAAAAAAATGTTTCAAGTTTTTTCAATTTTACCCCCTTGGGATATATATTCTACCCACACACATTTGGAACTCTTCTGGGGTACCCTCACACATATTATTCCCTCATTTAGTAGATGTTTTCACAAAAAAGTAATATTTTCAAAAATCCAGAAAATTGGCTGAAAACGACTAAATATCAAGGACTCATTGGGCGAATCGCTCTGGAACTGAAATCGGAACGCTCACTGACATTTGCCCTATTTGAAAGTCTGATAAACGACGGAAAAATGACTAAGTCCAAAAAAAATTTTTTTTCAACTTTTTTCAATTTTACCCCCGTGGGAAATATATCCTACCCACACACATTTGGAACTCTCCTGGGGTACCCTCACACATATTATTCCCTCATTTAGTGGATATTTTCACAAAAAAACGAACTTTTCAAAAATCCAGAAAATTGGCTGAAAGCAACTAAATATCAAGGACTCAATGGGTGAATAGCTCTGGAACTGAAATCGGAACGCTCACTGATATTTGCCCTATCTGAAAGTCTGATAAAGCCGGAAAAATGACTAAGTCCTAAAAAAAAAAATTTCAACTTTTTTCAATTTTACCCCTGTGGGATATATATTCTACCCACACACATTTGGAACTCTCCTGGGGTACCCTCACACATATTATTCCCTCATTTATTGGATATTTTCACAAAAAAACGAACTTTTCAAAAATCCAGAAAATTGGCTGAAAGCAACTAAATATCAAGGACTCAATGGGCAAATCGCTCTGGAACTGAAATCGGAACGCTCACTGACATTTGCCCTATCTGAAAGTCTGATAAAAGCCGGAAAAATGACTAAGTCCAAAAAAAAATAAATTTTCAACTTTTTCCAATTTTACCCCCGTGGGATATATATTCTACCCACACATTTGGAACTCTCCTGGGGTACCCTCACACATATTATTCCCTCATTTAGTGGATATTTTCACAAAAAAGTGAAATTTTCAAAAATCCAAAATATTGGCTGAAAACGACTAAATATCAAGGACTCATTGGGCGAATCGCTCTGGAACTGAAATCGGAACGCTCACTGACATTTGCCCTATCTGAAAGTCTGATAAACGCCGGAAAAATGACTAAGTCCAAAAAAAAAAAATTTTCAACTTTTTCCAATTTTACCCCCGTGGGATATATATTCTACCCACACACATTTGGAACTCTCCTGGGGTACCCTCACACATATTATTCCCTCATTTAGTGGATATTTTCACAAAAAAGTGAAATTTTCAAAAATTCTGAAAATTGCCTGAAAACGACGAAATATCAAGGACTCATCGGGCGAATCGCTCTGGAACTGAAATCGGAACGCTCACTGACATTTGCCCTATCTGAAAGTCTGATAAACGCTGGAAAAATGACTAAGTCCAAGAAAAAAAATTTTTCAACGTTTTTCAATTTTACCCCCGTGGGATATATATTCTACCCACACACATTTGGAACTCTCCTGGGGTACTCTCACACATATTATTCCCTCATTTAGTGGATATTTTCACAAAAAAGTGAAATTTTCAAAAATCCAGAAAATTGGCTGAAAACGACTAAATATCAAGGACTCATTGGGCGAATCGCTCTAGAACTGAAATCGGAACGCTCACTGACATTTGCCCTATCTGAAAGTCTGATAAACGCCGGAAAAATGACTAAGTCCAAAAAATAAAAATTTTCAACTTTTTCCAATTTTACCCCCGTGGGATATATATTTAGTGGATATTTTCACAAAAAAGTGAAATTTTCAAAAATCCAGAAAATTGGCTGAAAACGACTAAATATCAAGGACTCATTGGGCGAATCGCTCTGGAACTGAAATCGGAACGCTCACTGACATTTGCCCTATCTGAAAGTCTGATAAACGCCGGAAAAATGACTAAGTCCAAGAAAAATTTTTTTTCAACTTTTTCAATTTTACCCCCGTGGGATATATATTCTACCCACACACATTTGGAACTCTCCTGGGGTACCCTCACACATATTATTCCCTCATTTAGTGGATATTTTCACAAAAAAGTGAAATTTTCAAAAATTCAGAAAATTGCCTGATAACGACGAAATATCAAGGACTGATCCGGCGAATCGCTCTGGAACGGAAATCGGAATGCTCACTGACATTTGCCCTATCTGAGGGTCTGATAAACGCCGGAAAAATGACTAAGTCCAAAAAAAAATTTTTTCAACTTTTTTCAATTTTACCCCCGTGGGATATATATTCTACCCACACACATTTGGAACTCTCCTGGGGTACCCTCACACATATTATTCCCTCATTTAGTGGATATTTTCTCAAAAAAGTGAAATTTTCAAAAATCCAAAATATTGGCTGAAAACGACGAAATATCAAGGACTCATTGGGCGAATCGCTCTGGAACTGAAATTGGAGCGCTCACTGACATTTGCCCTATCTGAAAGTCTGATAAACGCCGGAAAAATGACTAAGTCCCCAAAAAAATTTTTTCAACTTTTTTCAATTTTACCCCTGTGGGATATATATTCTACCCACACATTTTTGGAACTCTCCTGGGGTACCCTCACACATATTATTCCCTCATTTAGTGGATATTTTCACAAAAAAGTGAAATTTTCAAAAATCGAAAACATTGGCTGAAAACGACTAAATATCAAGGACTCATTGGGCGAATCACTCTGGAACTGAAATCGGAACGCTCACTAGCACTTCCCCTATCTGAAAGTCTGATAAACGCCGGAAAAATGACTAAGTCCAAAAAAAATAATTTTTCAACTTTTTTCAATTTTACCCCAGTGGGATATATATTCTACCCACACACATTTGGAACTCTCCTGGGGTACCCTCACACATATTATTCCCTCATTTAGTGGATATTTTCACAAAAAAGTGAAATTTTCAAAAATCGAAAACATTGGCTGAAAACGACTAAATATCAAGGACTCATTGGGCGATGCGCTCTGGAACTGAAATCGGAATGCTCACTGACATTTGCCCTATCTGAAAGTCTGATAAACGCCGGAAAAATGACTAAGTCCAAAAAAAATAATTTTTAAACTTTTTTCACTTTTACCCCCGTGGGATATATATTCTACCCACACACATTTGGAACTCTCCTGGGGTACCCTCACACATATTATTCCCTCATTTAGTGTATATTTTCACAAAAAAGTAACATTTTCAAAAATCCAGAAAATTAGCTGAAAACGACTAAATATCAAGGACTCATTGGGCGAATCGCTCTGGAACTGAAATCGGAACGCTCACTGACATTTGCCCTATATGAAAGTCTGATAAACGCCGGAAAAATGACTAAGTCAAAAAAAAAAAATTTTTCAACGTTTTTCAATTTTACCCCCATGGGATATATATTCAACCCACACACATTTGGAACTCTCCTGGGGTACTCTCACACATATTATTCCCTCATTTAGTGGATATTTTCACAAAAAAGTGAAATTTTCAAAAATTTTAAACATTGGCTGAAAATGACTGTATATCAAGGACTCATTGGGCGATTCGCTCTTGAACTGAAATCGGAACGCTCACTGACATTTGCCCTATCTGAAAGTCTGATAGACGCCGGAAAAATGACTAAGTCCCAAAAAATAATTTTTTCAACTTTTTTCACTTTTAACCCCGTGGGATATAGATTCTACCCACACACATTTGGAACTCTCCTGGGGTACCCTCACACATATTATTCCCTCATTTAGTGGATATTTTCACAAAAAAGTGAAATTTTCAAAAATCTTAAACATTGGCTGAAAATGACTATATATCAAGGACTCATTGGGCGATTCGCTCTGGAACTGAAATCGGAACGTTCACTGACATTTCCCCTATCTGAAAGTCTGATAAACGCCTTAAAAATGACTAAGTCCAAGAAAAAATTTTTTTCAACTTTTTTCAATTTTACCCCCGTGGGATATATATTCTACCCACACACATTTGGAACTCTCCTGGGGTACCCTCACACATATTATTCCCTCATTTAGTGGATATTTTCACAAAAAAGTGAAATTTTCAAAAGTTTAAAATATTGTCTGAAAACGACTAAATATCAAGGACTCATTGGGCGAATCGCTCTGGAACTGAAATCGGAACGCTCACTGATATTTGCCCTATCTGAAAGTCTGATAATGCTGGAAAAATGACTAAGTCCTAAAAAAAAAATGTTTCAAGTTTTTTCAATTTTACCCCCTTGGGATATATATTCTACCCACACACATTTGGAACTCTTCTGGGGTACCCTCACACATATTATTCCCTCATTTAGTAGATATTTTCACAAAAAAGTGAAATTTTCAAAAATCCAGAAAATTGGCTGAAAACGACTAAATATCAAGGACTCATTGGGCGAATCGCTCTGGAACTGAAATCGGAACGCTCACTGACATTTGCCCTATTTGAAAGTCTGATAAACGACGGAAAAATGACTAAGTCCAAAAAAATTTTTTTTTCAACTTTTTTCAATTTTACCCCCGTGGGAAATATATCCTACCCACACACATTTGGAACTCTCCTGGGGTACCCTCTCACATATTATTCCCTCATTTAGTGGATATTTTCAGAAAAAAGTGAAATTTTCAAAAATCCAGAAAATTGGCTGAAAACGACTAAATATCAAGGACACATTGGGCGAATCACTCTGGAACTGAAATCGGAACGTTCACTGACATTTCCCCTATCTGAAAGTCTGATAAACGCCGGAAAAATGACTAAGTCCCAGAAAAAAAAATTTCCAATTTTTTTCAATTTTACCCCCGTGGGATATATATTCTACCCACACACATTTGGAACTCTCCTGGGGTACCCTCACACATATTATTCCCTCATTTAGTAGATATTTTCACAAAAAAGTAATATTTTCAAAAATCCAGAAAATTGGCTGAAAACGACTAAATATCAAGGACTCATTGGGCGAATCGCTCTGGAACTGAAATCGGAACGCTCACTGACATTTGCCCTATTTGAAAGTCTGATAAACGACGGAAAAATGACTAAGTCCAAAAAAAATTTTTTTTCAACTTTTTTCAATTTTACCCCCGTGGGAAATATATCCTACCCACACACATTTGGAACTCTCCTGGGGTACCCTCACACATATTATTCCCTCATTTAGTGGATATTTTCACAAAAAAACGAACTTTTCAAAAATCCAGAAAATTGGCTGAAAGCAACTAAATATCAAGGACTCAATGGGTGAATAGCTCTGGAACTGAAATCGGAACGCTCACTGATATTTGCCCTATCTGAAAGTCTGATAAACGACGGAAAAACGACTAAGTCCAAAAAAAAAATCTTTTCAACTTTTTTCAATTTTACCCCCGTGGGATATATATTCTACCCACACACATTTGGAACTCTCCTGGGGTACCCTCACACATATTATTCCCTCATTTAGTGGATATTTTCAGAAAAAAGTGAAATTTTCAAAAATCCAGAAAATTGGCTGAAAACGACTAAATATCACGGACTCATTGGGCAAATCGCTCTGGAACTGAAATCGGAATGCTCACTGACATTTGCCCTATCTGAAAGTCTGATAAAGCCGGAAAAATGACTAAGTCCTAAAAAAAAAAATTTCAACTTTTTTCAATTTTACCCCTGTGGGATATATATTCTACCCACACACATTTGGAACTCTCCTGGGGTACCCTCACACATATTATTCCCTCATTTATTGGATATTTTCACAAAAAAACGAACTTTTCAAAAATCCAGAAAATTGGCTGAAAGCAACTAAATATCAAGGACTCAATGGGCAAATCGCTCTGGAACTGAAATCGGAACGCTCACTGACATTTGCCCTATCTGAAAGTCTGATAAAAGCCGGAAAAATGACTAAGTCCAAAAAAAAATAAATTTTCAACTTTTTCCAATTTTACCCCCGTGGGATATATATTCTACCCACACATTTGGAACTCTCCTGGGGTACCCTCACACATATTATTCCCTCATTTAGTGGATATTTTCACAAAAAAGTGAAATTTTCAAAAATCCAAAATATTGGCTGAAAACGACTAAATATCAAGGACTCATTGGGCGAATCGCTCTGGAACTGAAATCGGAACGCTCACTGACATTTGCCCTATCTGAAAGTCTGATAAACGCCGGAAAAATGACTAAGTCCAAAAAAAAAAAATTTTCAACTTTTTCCAATTTTACCCCCGTGGGATATATATTCTACCCACACACATTTGGAACTCTCCTGGGGTACCCTCACACATATTATTCCCTCATTTAGTGGATATTTTCACAAAAAAGTGAAATTTTCAAAAATTCTGAAAATTGCCTGAAAACGACGAAATATCAAGGACTCATCGGGCGAATCGCTCTGGAACTGAAATCGGAACGCTCACTGACATTTGCCCTATCTGAAAGTCTGATAAACGCTGGAAAAATGACTAAGTCCAAGAAAAAAAATTTTTCAACGTTTTTCAATTTTACCCCCGTGGGATATATATTCTACCCACACACATTTGGAACTCTCCTGGGGTACTCTCACACATATTATTCCCTCATTTAGTGGATATTTTCACAAAAAAGTGAAATTTTCAAAAATCCAGAAAATTGGCTGAAAACGACTAAATATCAAGGACTCATTGGGCGAATCGCTCTAGAACTGAAATCGGAACGCTCACTGACATTTGCCCTATCTGAAAGTCTGATAAACGCCGGAAAAATGACTAAGTCCAAAAAATAAAAATTTTCAACTTTTTCCAATTTTACCCCCGTGGGATATATATTTAGTGGATATTTTCACAAAAAAGTGAAATTTTCAAAAATCCAGAAAATTGGCTGAAAACGACTAAATATCAAGGACTCATTGGGCGAATCGCTCTGGAACTGAAATCGGAACGCTCACTGACATTTGCCCTATCTGAAAGTCTGATAAACGCCGGAAAAATGACTAAGTCCAAGAAAAATTTTTTTTCAACTTTTTCAATTTTACCCCCGTGGGATATATATTCTACCCACACACATTTGGAACTCTCCTGGGGTACCCTCACACATATTATTCCCTCATTTAGTGGATATTTTCACAAAAAAGTGAAATTTTCAAAAATTCAGAAAATTGCCTGATAACGACGAAATATCAAGGACTGATCCGGCGAATCGCTCTGGAACGGAAATCGGAATGCTCACTGACATTTGCCCTATCTGAAAGTCTGATAAACGCCGGAAAAATGACTAAGTCCAAAAAAAAATTTTTTCAACTTTTTTCAATTTTACCCCCGTGGGATATATATTCTACCCACACACATTTGGAACTCTCCTGGGGTACCCTCACACATATTATTCCCTCATTTAGTGGATATTTTCTCAAAAAAGTGAAATTTTCAAAAATCCAAAATATTGGCTGAAAACGACGAAATATCAAGGACTCATTGGGCGAATCGCTCTGGAACTGAAATTGGAGCGCTCACTGACATTTGCCCTATCTGAAAGTCTGATAAACGCCGGAAAAATGACTAAGTCCCCAAAAAAATTTTTTCAACTTTTTTCAATTTTACCCCTGTGGGATATATATTCTACCCACACATTTTTGGAACTCTCCTGGGGTACCCTCACACATATTATTCCCTCATTTAGTGGATATTTTCACAAAAAAGTGAAATTTTCAAAAATCGAAAACATTGGCTGAAAACGACTAAATATCAAGGACTCATTGGGCGAATCACTCTGGAACTGAAATCGGAACGCTCACTAGCACTTCCCCTATCTGAAAGTCTGATAAACGCCGGAAAAATGACTAAGTCCAAAAAAAATAATTTTTCAACTTTTTTCAATTTTACCCCAGTGGGATATATATTCTACCCACACACATTTGGAACTCTCCTGGGGTACCCTCACACATATTATTCCCTCATTTAGTGGATATTTTCACAAAAAAGTGAAATTTTCAAAAATCGAAAACATTGGCTGAAAACGACTAAATATCAAGGACTCATTGGGCGATGCGCTCTGGAACTGAAATCGGAATGCTCACTGACATTTGCCCTATCTGAAAGTCTGATAAACGCCGGAAAAATGACTAAGTCCAAAAAAAATAATTTTTAAACTTTTTTCACTTTTACCCCCGTGGGATATATATTCTACCCACACACATTTGGAACTCTCCTGGGGTACCCTCACACATATTATTCCCTCATTTAGTGTATATTTTCACAAAAAAGTAACATTTTCAAAAATCCAGAAAATTAGCTGAAAACGACTAAATATCAAGGACTCATTGGGCGAATCGCTCTGGAACTGAAATCGGAACGCTCACTGACATTTGCCCTATATGAAAGTCTGATAAACGCCGGAAAAATGACTAAGTCAAAAAAAAAAAATTTTTCAACGTTTTTCAATTTTACCCCCATGGGATATATATTCAACCCACACACATTTGGAACTCTCCTGGGGTACTCTCACACATATTATTCCCTCATTTAGTGGATATTTTCACAAAAAAGTGAAATTTTCAAAAATTTTAAACATTGGCTGAAAATGACTGTATATCAAGGACTCATTGGGCGATTCGCTCTTGAACTGAAATCGGAACGCTCACTGACATTTGCCCTTTCTGAAAGTCTGATAGACGCCGGAAAAATGACTAAGTCCCAAAAAATAATTTTTTCAACTTTTTTCACTTTTAACCCCGTGGGATATAGATTCTACCCACACACATTTGGAACTCTCCTGGGGTACCCTCACACATATTATTCCCTCATTTAGTGGATATTTTCACAAAAAAGTGAAATTTTCAAAAATCTTAAACATTGGCTGAAAATGACTATATATCAAGGACTCATTGGGCGATTCGCTCTGGAACTGAAATCGGAACGCTCACTGACATTTGCCCTATCTGAAAGTCTGATAGACGCCGGAAAAATGACTAAGTCACAAAAAATAATTTTTTCAACTTTTTTCACTTTTAACCCCGTGGGATATAGATTCTACCCACACACATTTGGAACTCTCCTGGGGTACCCTCACACATATTATTCCCTCATTTAGTGGATATTTTCACAAAAAAGTGAAATTTTCAAAGATCTTAAACATTGGCTGAAAATGACTATATATCAAGGACTCATTGGGCGATTCGCTCTGGAACTGAAATCGGAACGCTCACTGACATTTGCCCTATCTGAAAGTCTGATAAACGCCGGAAAAATGACTAAGTCCCAAAAAAAAATTTTTTTCAATTTTTTTCACTTTTACCCCAGTGGGATATATATTCTACCCACACACATTAGGAACTATCCTGGGGTACCCTCACACATATTATTCCCTCATTTAGTGGATATTTTCACAAAAAAGTGAAATTTCAAAAATCCAGAAATTTAGCTGAAAACGACTAAATATCAAGGACTCATTGGGCGAATCACTCTGGAACTGACATCGGAACATTCAGTGAAATTTCCCCTATATGAAAGTCTGATAAACACCGGAAAAATTGCTAAGTCCAAAAAAAAAAAATTTTTAAACTTTTTTCAATTTTACCCCCGTGGGATATATATTCTACCCACACACATTTGGAACTCTCCTGGGGTACCCTCACACATATTCGTCCCTCATTTAGTGGATATTTTCACAAAAAAGTGAAGTTTTCAAAAATCCAAAATATTGGCTGAAAACTACTAAATATCAAGGACTCATTGGGCGAATCGCTCTGGAACTGAAATCGGAACGCTCACTGACATTTCCCCTATCTGAAAGTCTGATAAACGCCGGAAAAATGACTAAGTCCCAAAAAATAATTTTTTCAACTTTTTTCACTTTTAACCCCGTGGGATATAGATTCTACCCACACACATTTGGAACTCTCCTGGGGTACCCTCACACATAATATTCCCTCATTTAGTGGATATTTATACAAAAAAGTGAAATTTTCAAAAATCTAAAACATTGGCTGAAAACGACTAAATATCAAAGACTCATTGGGCGAATCGCTCTGGAACTGAAATCGGAACACTCTCTGACATTTGCCCTATCTGAAAGTCTGATAAATGCCGGAAAAATGACTAAGTCCAAAAAAAAAAATGTTTCCACTTTTTTCATTTTTACCCCCGTGGGATATATGTTCTACCCACACACATTTGGTACTCTCCTGGGGTACCCTCACACATATTATTCCCTCATTTAGTGGATATTTTCACAAAAAAGTGACATTTTCAAAAATCCAGAAAATTTGCTGAAAACGACTAAATATCAAGGACTCATTGGGCGAATCGCTCTGGAACTGAAATCGGAACGCTCACTGACATTTGCCCTATCTGAAAGTCTGATAAACGCCGGAAAAATGACTAAGTCCCAAAAAAATTTTTTTTCAACTTTTTTCACTTTTACCCCTGTGGGATATATATTCTACCCACACACATTTGGAACTCTCCTGGGGTACCCTCACACATATTATTCGCTCATTTAGTGGATATTTTCACAAAAAAGTGAAATTTTCAAAAATCCAAAATATTCGCTGAAAACGACTAAATATCAAGGACTCATTGGGCGAATCGCTCTGGAACTGAAATCGGAACGCTCACTGACATTTGCCCTATCTGAAAGTCTGATAAATGCCGGAAAAATGACTAAGTCCAAAAAAAAAATTTTTTCAACTTTTTTCACTTTTACCCCCATGGGAAATGTGTTCTACCCACACACATTTGGTACTCTCCTGGGGTACCCTCACACATATTATTCCCTCATTTAGTGGATATTTTCACAAAAAAGTGAAATTTCAAAAATCCAGAAATTTAGCTGAAAACGACTAAATATCAAGGACTCATTGGGCGAATCACTCTGGAACTGAAATCGGAACATTCAGTGAAATTTCCCCTATATGAAAGTCTGATAAACACCGGAAAAATTGCTAAGTCCAAAAAAAAAAAATTTTTAAACTTTTTTCAATTTTACCCCCGTGGGATATATATTCTACCCACACACATTTGGAACTCTCCTGGGGTACCCTCACACATATTCGTCCCTCATTTAGTGGATATTTTCACAAAAAAGTGAAGTTTTCAAAAATCCAAAATATTGGCTGAAAACGACTAAATATCAAGGACTCATTGGGCGAATCGCTCTGGAACTGAAATCGGAACGCTCACTGACATTTCCCCTATCTGAAAGTCTGATAAACGCCGGAAAAATGACTAAGTCCAAAAAAAAAAATTTTTCAACTTTTTTCACTTTTACCCCCGTGGAATATATATTCTACCCACACACATTTGGAACTCTCCTGGGGTACCCTCACACATAATATTCCCTCATTTAGTGGATATTTTCACAAAAAAGTGAAATTTTCAAAAATCTAAAACATTGGCTGAAAACGACTAAATATCAAGGACTCATTGGGCGAATCGCTCTGGAACTGAAATCGGAACACTCTCTGACATTTGCCCTATCTGAAAGTTTGATAAATGCCGGAAAAATGACTAAGTCCAAAAAAAAAAATGTTTCCACTTTTTTCATTTTTACCCCCGTGGGATATATGTTCTACCCACACACATTTGGTACTCTCCTGGGGTACCCTCACACATATTATTCCTTCATTTAGTGGATATTTTCACAAAAAAGTGACATTTTCAAAAATCCAGAAAATTTGCTGAAAACGACTAAATATCAAGGACTCATTGGGCGAATCGCTCTGGAACTGAAATCGGAACGCTCACTGACATTTGCCCTATCTGAAAGTCTGATAAACGCCGGAAAAATGACTAAGTCCCAAAAAAAAAAATTTTTCAACTTTTTTCACTTTTACCCCCGTGGGATATATATTCTACCCACACACATTTGGAACTCTCCTGGGGTACCCTCACACATAATATTCCCTCATTTAGTGGATATTTTCACAAAAAAGTGAAATTTTCAAAAATCTAAAACATTGGCTGAAAATAACTAAATATCAAGGACTCATTGGGCGATTCGCTCTGGAACTGAAATCGGAACGCTCACTGACATTTGCCCTATCTGAAAGTCTGATAAACGCCGGAAAAATGACTAAGTCCCAAAAAAATTTTTTTTCAACTTTTTTCACTTTTACCCCTGTGGGATATATATTCTACCCACACACATTTGGAACTCTCCTGGGGTACCCTCACACATATTATTCGCTCATTTAGTGGATATTTTCACAAAAAAGTGAAATTTTCAAAAATCCAAAATATTCGCTGAAAACGACTAAATATCAAGGACTCATTGGGCGAATCGCTCTGGAACTGAAATCGGAACGCTCACTGACATTTGCCCTATCTGAAAGTCTGATAAATGCCGGAAAAATGACTAAGTCCAAAAAAAAAATTTTTTCAACTTTTTTCACTTTTACCCCCATGGGATATGTGTTCTACCCACACACATTTGGTACTCTCCTGGGGTACCCTCACACATATTATTCCCTCATTTAGTGGATATTTTCACAAAAAAGTGAAATTTTCAAAAATCCAAAATATTGGCTGAAAACGACTAAATATCAAGGACTCATTGGGTAAATCGCTCTGGTACAGAAATCGGAACGCTCACTGACATTTGCCCTATCTGAAAGTCTGATAAACGCCGGAAAAATGACTAAGTCCCAAAAAAAAAATTTTTCAACTTTTTTCACTTTTACCCCCGTGGGATATATATTCTACCCACACACATTTGGAACTCTCCTGGGGTACCCTCACACATAATATTCCCTCATTTAGTGGATATTTTCACAAAAAAGTGAAATTTTCAAAAATCTAAAACATTGGCTGAAAATGGCTAAATATCAAGGACTCATTGGGCGATTCGCTCTGGAACTGAAATCGGAACGCTCACTGACATTTGCCCTATCTGAAAGTCTGATAAACGCCGGAAAAATGACTAAGTCCCAAAAAAAATATTTTTCAACTTTTTTCACTTTTACCCCTGTGGGATATATATTCTACCCACACACATTTGGAACTCTCCTGGGGTACCCTCACACATATTATTCGCTCATTTAGTGGATATTTTCACAAAAAAGTGAAATTTTCAAAAATCCAAAATATTCGCTGAAAACGACTAAATATCAAGGACTCATTGGGCGAATCGCTCTGGAACTGAAATCGGAACGCTCACTGACATTTGCCCTATCTGAAAGTCTGATAAATGCCGGAAAAATGACTAAGTCCAAAAAAAAAATTTTTTCAACTTTTTTCACTTTTATCCCCATGGGATATGTGTTCTACCCACACACATTTGGTACTCTCCTGGGGTACCCTCACACATATTATTCCCTCATTTAGTGGATATTTTCACAAAAAAGTGAAATTTTCAAAAATCCAAAATATTGGCTGAAAACGACTAAATATCAAGGACTCATTGGGTAAATCGCTCTGGTACAGAAATCGGAACGCTCACTGACATTTGCCCTATCTGAAAGTCTGATAAACGCCGGAAAAATGACTAAGTCCCAAAAAAAAATTTTTTCAACTCTTTTCACTTTTACCCCCGTGGGATATACATTCTACCCACACACATTTGGAACTCTCCTGGGGTACCCTCACACATATTATTCCCTCATTTAGTGGATATTTTCACAAAAAAGTGAAATTTTCAAAAATCCAGAAAATTGGCTGAAAACGACTAAATATCAAGGACTCATTGGGCGAATCGCTCTGGAACTGAAATCGGAACACTCACTGACATTTGCCCTATCTGAAAGTCTGATAAACGCCGGAAAAATAACTAAGTACAAAAAAAAATTTTTTTCAACTTTTTTTCAATTTTACCCCCGTGGGAAATATATTCTACCCACACACATTTGGAACTCTCCTGGTGTACCCTCACACATATTATTCCCTCATTTAGTGGATATTTTCACAAAAAAGTGAAATTTTCAAAAATCCAGAAAATTGGCTGAAAACTACTAAATATCAAGGACTCATTGGGCGAATCGCTCTGGAACTGAAATCGGAACACTCACTGACATTTGCCCTATCTGAAAGTCTGATAAACGCCGGAAAAATAACTAAGTCCAAAAAAATTTTTTTTTCAACTTTTTTTCAATTTTACCCCCATGGGAAATATATTCTACCCACACACATTTGGAACTCTCCTGGGGTACCCTCACACATATTATTCCCTCATTTAGTGGATATTTTCACAAAAAAGTGAAATTTTCAAAAATCCAGAAAATTGGCTGAAAACGACTAAATATCAAGGACTCATTGGGCGAATCGCTCTGGAACTGAAGTCGGAACACTCACTGACATATTCCCTATCTGAAAGTCTGATAAACGCCGGAAAAATAACTAAGTCAAAAAAAAAATTTTTTTCAACTTTTTTCAATTTTACCCCCGTGGGATATACATTCTACCGACACATTTGGAACTCTCCTGGGGTACCCTCACACATATTATTCCCTCATTTAGTGGATATTTTCACAAAAAAGTGAAATTTTCAAAAATCCAGAAAATTGGCTGAAAACTACTAAATATCAAGGACTCATTGGGCGAATGGCTCTGGAACTGAAATCGGAACGCTCACTGACATTTCCCCTATCTGAAAGTCTGATAAACACCGGAAAAATGACTAAAACCAAAAAAAAAAATTTTTCCACTTTTTTCAATTTTACCCCCGTGGGATATATATTCTCCCCACACACATTTGGTACTCTCCTGGGGTACCCTCACACATATTATTCGCTCATTTAGTGGATATTTTCACAAAAAAGTGAAATTTTCAAAAATCCAGAAAATTGGCTGAAAATGACTAAATATCAAGGACTCATTGGGCGAATGGCTCTGGAACTGAAATCGGAACGCTCACTGACATTTCCCCTATCTGAAAGTCTGATAAATGCCGGAAAAATAACTAAGTCCAAAAAAAAATTTTTTTCAACTTTTTTCAATTTTACCCCCGTGGGACATGTATTCTACCCACACATATTTGGAACTCTCCTGGGTTAGCCTCACACATATTATTCCCTCATTTAGTGGATATTTTCACAAGAAAGTGAAATTTTCAAAAATCCAGAAAATTGGCTGAAAACAACTAAATATCAAGGACTCATTGGGCGAATCGCTCTGGAACTGAAATCGGAACACTCACTGACATTTGCCCAATGTGAAAGTCTGATAAACGCCGGAAAAATAATTAAGTCCAAAAAAAAAATGTTTTCAACTTTTTTCAATTTTAACCCTGTGGGATATATATTCTACCCACACACATTTGGAACTCTCCTGGGGTACCCTCACACATATTATTCCCTCATTTAGTGGATATTTTCACAAAAAAGTGAAATTTTCAAAAATCCAGAAAATTGGCTGAAAACGACTAAATATCAAGGACTCATTGGGCGAATCGCTCTGGAACTGAAATCGGAACGCTCACTGACATTTCCCCTATCTGAAAGTCTGATAAACGCCGGAAAAATGACTAAGTCCAAAAAAAAAATTTTTCCACTTTTTTCAATTTTATCCCCATGGGATATATATTCTACCCACACACATTTGGAACTCTCCTGGGGTACCCTCACACATATTATTCCCTCATTTAGTGGATATTTTCACAAAAAAGTGAAATTTTCAAAAATCCAGAAAATTGGCTGAAAACGACTAAATATCAAGGACTCATTGGGCGAATCGCTCTGGAACTGAAATCGGAACACTCACTGACATTTGCCCTATCTGAAAGTCTGATAAACGCCGGAAAAATAACTAAGTACAAAAAAAAATTTTTTTCAACTTTTTTTCAATTTTACCCCCGTGGGAAATATATTCTACCCACACACATTTGGAACTCTCCTGGTGTACCCTCACACATATTATTCCCTCATTTAGTGGATATTTTCACAAAAAAGTGAAATTTTCAAAAATCCAGAAAATTGGCTGAAAACTACTAAATATCAAGGACTCATTGGGCGAATCGCTCTGGAACTGAAATCGGAACACTCACTGACATTTGCCCTATCTGAAAGTCTGATAAACGCCGGAAAAATAACTAAGTCCAAAAAAATTTTTTTTTCAACTTTTTTTCAATTTTACCCCCGTGGGAAATACATTCTACCCACACACATTTGGAACTCTCCTGGGGTACCCTCACACATATTATTCCCTCATTTAGTGGATATTTTCACAAAAAAGTGAAATTTTCAAAAATCCAGAAAATTGGCTGAAAACGACTAAATATCAAGGACTCATTGGGCGAATCGCTCTGGAACTGAAATCGGAACACTCACTGACATTTGCCCTATCTGAAAGTCTGATAAACGCCGGAAAAATAACTAAGTCCAAAAAAAAAATGTTTTCAACTTTTTTCAATTTTAACCCTGTGGGACATATATTCTACCCACACACATTTGGAACTCTCCTGGGTTACCCTCACACATATTATTCCCTCATTTAGTGGATATTTTCACAAAAAAGTGAAATTTTCAAAAATCCAGAAAATTGGCTGAAAATGACTAAATATCAAGGACTCATTGGGCGAATCGCTCTGGAACTGAAATCGGAACGCTCACTGACATATCCCCTATCTGAAAGTCTGATAAACGCCGGAAAAATGACTAAGTCCAAAAAAAAAAATTTTCCACTTTTTTCAATTTTATCCCCGTGGGATATATATTCTACCCACACACATTTGGAACTCTCCTGGGGTACCCTCACACATATTATTCCCTCATTTAGTGGATATTTTCACAAAAAAGTGAAATTTTCAAAAATCCAGAAAATTGGCTGAAAACGACTAAATATCAAGGACTCATTGGGCGAATCGCTCTGGAACTGAAATCGGAACACTCTCTGACATTTGCCCTATCTGAAAGTCTGATAAACGCTGGAAAAATGACTAAGTCCCCCCCAAAAAATTTTTCAACTTTTTTCAATTTTACCCCTGTGGGATATATATTCTACCCACACACATTTTTAACTCTCCTGGGGTACCCTCACACATATTATTCCCTCATTTAGTGGATATTTTCACAAAAAAGTGAAATTTTCAAAAATCCAGAAAATTGGCTGAAAACGACTAAATATCAAGGACTCATTGGGCGAATCGCTCTGGAACTGAAATCGGAACACTCTCTGACATTTGCCCTATCTGAAAGTCTGATAAACGCCGGAAAAATAACTAAGTCCAAAAAAAAAAATTTTTCAACTTTTTTCAATTTTACCCCCGTGGGATATATATTCTACCCACAGACATTTGGAACTCTCCTGGGGTACCCTGACACATATTATTCCCTCATTTAGTGGATATTTTCACAAAAAAGTGAAATTTTCAAAAATCCAGAAAATTGGCTGAAAACGACTAAATATCAAGGACTCATTGGGCGAATCGCTCTGGAACTGAAATCGGAACACTCACTGACATTTGCCCTATCTGAAAGTCTGATAAACGCCGGAAAAATAACTAAGTCCAAAAAAAAAATGTTTTCAACTTTTTTCAATTTTAACCCTGTGGGATATATATTCTACCCACACACATTTGGAACTCTCCTGGGTTACCCTCACACATATTATTCCCTCATTTAGTGGATATTTTCACAAAAAAGTGAAATTTTCAAAAATCCAGAAAATTGGCTGAAAATGACTAAATATCAAGGACTCATTGGGCGAATCGCTCTGGAACTGAAATCGGAACGCTCACTGACATATCCCCTATCTGAAAGTCTGATAAACGCCGGAAAAATGACTAAGTCCAAAAAAAAAAATTTTCCACTTTTTTCAATTTTATCCCCGTGGGATATATATTCTACCCACACACATTTGGAACTCTCCTGGGGTACCCTCACACATATTATTCCCTCATTTAGTGGATATTTTCACAAAAAAGTGAAATTTTCAAAAATCCAGAAAATTGGCTGAAAACGACTAAACATCAAGGACTCATTGGGCGAATCGCTATGGAACTGAAATCGGAACACTCACTGACATTTGCCCTATCTGAAAGTCTGATAAACGCCGGAAAAATAACTAAGTCCAAAAAAAAATTTTTTGCAAATTTTTTCAATTTTACCCCCGTGGGAAATATATTCTACCCACAAACATTTGGAACTCTCCTGGGGTACCCTCACACATATTATTCCCTCATTTAGTGGACATTTTCACAAAAATGTGAAATTTTCAAAAATCCAGAAAATTGGCTGAAAACGACTAAATATCAAGGACTCATTGGGCGAATCGCTCTGGAACTGAAATCGGAACGCTCACTGACATTTCCCCTATCTGAAAGTCTGATAAACGCCGGAAAAATAACTAAGTCCAAAAAAATTTTTTTTTTTACTTTTTTCAATTTTACCCCCGTGGGATATATATTCTACCCACACACATTTGGAACTCTCCTGGGGTACCCTCACACAAATTATTCCCTCATTTAGTGGATATTTTCACAAAAAAGTGAAATTTTCAAAAATCCAGAAACTTGGCTGAAAACGACTAAATATCAAGGACTCATTGGGCGAATCGCTCTGGAACCGAAATCGGAACGGTCACTGACATTTCCCCTATCTGAAAGTCTGATAAACGCCGGAAAAATGACTAAGTCCAAAAAAAAATTTTTTCCACTTTTTTCAATTTTACCCCCGTGGGATATATATTCTACCCACACACATTTGGAACTCTCCTGGGGTACCCTCACACATATTATTCCCTCATTTAGTGGATATTTTCACAAAAAAGTGAAATTTTCAAAAATCCAGAAAATTGGCTGAAAATGACTAAATATCAAGGACTCATTGGGCGAATCGCTCTGGAACTGAAATCGGAATGCTCACTGACATTTGCCCTATCTGAAAGTCTGATAAACGCCGGAAAAATAACTAAGTCCAAAAAAAATTTTTTTTAAACTTTTTTCAATTTTACCCCCGTGGGAAATATATTCTACCCACACACATTTGGAACTCTCCTGGAGTACCCTCACACATATTATTCCATCATTTAGTGGATATTTTCACAAAAAACTGAAATTTTCAAAAATCCAGAAAATTGGCTGAAAACGACTAAATATCTAGGACTCATTGGGCGAATCGCTCTGGAACTGAAATCGGAATGCTCACTGACATTTCCCCTATCTGAAAGTCTGATGAACGCGGGAAAAATTACTAAGTCCCCCAAAAAAAGTTTTTCAACTTTTTTCAATTTTACCCCCGTGGGATACATATTCTACCCACACACATTTGGAACTCTCCTGGGATACTCTCACACATATTATTCCCTCATTTAGTGGATATTTTCACAAAAAAGTGAAATTTTCAAAAATCCAGAAAATTGGCTGAAAACGACTAAATATCATGGACTCATTGGGCGAATCGCTCTGGAACTGAAATCGGAACACTCACTGACATTTACCCTATCTGAAAGTGTGATAAACGCCGGAAAAATGACAGTCCAAAAAAAAATTTTTTTCCACTTTTTTCAATTTTACCCCCGTGGGAAATATATTCTACCCACACACATTTGGAACTTTCCTGGGGTACCCTCACACATATTATTCCATCATTTAGTGGATATTTTCACAAAAAACTGAAATTTTCAAAAATCCAGAAAATTGGCTGAAAACGACTAAATATCAAGGACTCATTGGGCGAATCGCTCTGGAACTGAAAACCGAATGCTCACTGACATTTCCCCTATCAGAAAGTCTCATAAAGGCCGGAAAAATGACTAAGTTCCCCCCCAAAAAAAATTTCAACTTTTTTCAATTTTACCCCCGTGGGATATATATTCTACCCACACACATTTGGAACTCTCCTGGGGTACCCTCACACAAATTATTCCCTCATTTAGTGGATATTTTCACAAAAAAGTGAAATTTTCAAAAATCCAGAAACTTGGCTGAAAACGACTAAATATCAAGGACTCATTGGGCGAATCGCTCTGGAACCGAAATCGGAATGGTCACTGACATTTCCCCTATCTGAAAGTCTGATAAACGCCGGAAAAATGACTAAGTCCAAAAAAAAATTTTTTCCACTTTTTTCAATTTTACCCCCGTGGGATATATATTCTACCCACACACATTTGGAACTCTCCTGGGGTACCCTCACACATATTATTCCCTCATTTAGTGGATATTTTCACAAAAAAGTGAAATTTTCAAAAATCCAGAAAATTGGCTGAAAATGACTAAATATCAAGGACTCATTGGGCGAATCGCTCTGGAACTGAAATCGGAATGCTCACTGACATTTGCCCTATCTGAAAGTCTGATAAACGCCGGAAAAATAACTAAGTCCAAAAAAAAAATTTTTTAAACTTTTTTCAATTTTACCCCCGTGGGAAATATATTCTACCCACACACATTTGGAACTCTCCTGGAGTACCCTCACACATATTATTCCATCATTTAGTGGATATTTTCACAAAAAACTGAAATTTTCAAAAATCCAGAAAATTGGCTGAAAACGACTAAATATCTAGGACTCATTGGGCGAATCGCTCTGGAACTGAAATCGGAATGCTCACTGACATTTCCCCTATCTGAAAGTCTGATGAACGCGGGAAAAATTACTAAGTCCCCCAGAAAAAGTTTTTCAACTTTTTTCAATTTTACCCCCGTGGGATATATATTCTACCCACACACATTTGGAACTCTCCTGGAGTACCCTCACACATATTATTCCCTCATTTAGTGGATATTTTCACAAAAAAGTGAAATTTTCAAAAATCCAGAAAATTGGCTGAAAACGACTAAATATCAAGGACTCATTGGGCGAATCGCTCTGGAACTGAAATCGGAATGCTCACTGACATTTCCCCTATCTGAAAGTCTGATGAACGCTGGAAAAATGACTAAGTCCAAAAAAAAAATTTTTCAACTTTTTTCAATTTTACCCCCGTTGGATATACATTCTACCCACACCGATTTGGAACTCTCCTGGGGTTCCCTCACACATATTATTCCCTCATTTAGTGGATATTTTCACAAAAAAGTGAAACTTTCAAAAATCCAGAAAATTGGCTGAAAACGACTAAATATCAAGGACTCATTGGGCGAATCGCTCTGGAACTGAAATCGGAAAGCTCACTGACATTTCCCCTATCAGAAAGTCTGATAAACGCTGGAAAAATGACTAAGTTCCCCCCAAAAAATTTTCAACTTTTTTCAATTTTACCCCCGTGGGATATATATTCTACCCACACACATTTGGAACTCTCCTGGGGTTCCCTCACACATATTATTCCCTCATTTAGTGGATATTTTCACTAAAAAGTGAAATTTTCAAAAATCCAGAAAATTGGCTGAAAACGACTAAATATCAAGGACTCATTGGGCGAATCACTCTGGAACTGAAATCGCAACGCTCACTGACATTTCCCCTATCTGAAAGTCTGATAAACGCTGGAAAAATGACTAAGTGCAAAAAAAAAATGTTTTAAACTTTTTTCAATTTTACCCCCGTGGGATATATATTCTACCCACACACATTTGGAACTCTCCTGGGGTGCCCTCACACATATTATTCCCTCATTTAGCGGACATTTTCACAAAATAGTGAAATTTTCAAACATCCAGAAAATTGGCTGAAAACGACTAAATATCAAGGACTCATTGGGCGAATCGCTCTGAAACTGAAATCGGAACGCTCACTGACATTTCCCCTATCTGAAAGTCTGATAAACGCCGGAAAAATGACTAAGTCCAAAAAAAAATTTTTTTCAACTTTTTTCAATTTTACCCCCGTGGGATATATATTCTACCCACACACATTTGGAACTCTCCTGGGGTACCCTCACACATATTATTCCCTCATTTAGTGGATATTTTCACAAAAAAGTGAAATTTTCAAAAATCCTGAAAATTGGCTGAAAACGACTAAATATCAAGGACTCATTGGGCGAATCGCTCTGGAACTGAAATCAGAACACTCACTGACATTTGCCTTATCTGAAAGTCTGATAAACGCCGGAAAAATAACTAAGTCCAAAAAAAATTTTTTTTTCAACTTTTTTCAATTTTACCCCCGTGGGAAATATATTCTACCCACACACATTTGGAACTCTCCTGGGGTACCCTCACACATATTATTCCCTCATTTAGCGGACATTTTAACAAAAATGTGAAATTTTCAAAAATCCAGAAAATTGGCTGAAAACGACTAAATATCAAGGACTCATTGGGCGAATCGCTCTGGAACTGAAATCGGAATGCTCACTGACATTTCCCCTATCTGAAAGTCTGATAAACGCCCGAAAAATGACTAAGTCCAAAAAAAAAAATGTTTCCACTTTATTCAATTTTACCCCCGTGGGATATATATTCTACCCACACACATTTGGAACTCTCCTGGGGTATCCTCACACATATTATTCCCTCATTTAGTGGATATTTTCACAAAAAAGTGAAATTTTCAAAAATCCAGAAAATTGGCTGAAAACGACTAAATATCAAGGACTCATTGGGCCAATCGCTCTGGAACTGAAATCGTAACACTCACTGACATTTCCCCTATCTGAAAGTCTGATAAACGCCGGAAAAATAACTAAGTCCAAAAAAAAAATTTTTCAACTTTTTTCAATTTTACCCCCGTGGGATATACATTCTACCCACACCCATTTGGAACTCTCCTGGGGTTCCCTCACACATATTATTCCCTCATTTAGTGGATATTTTCACAAAAAAGTGAAATTTTCAAAAATCCAGAAAATTGGCTGAAAACGACTAAATATCAAGGACTCATTGGGCGAATCACTCTGGAACTGAAATCACAACGCTCACTGACATTTCCCCTATCTGAAAGTCTGATAAACGCCGGAAAAATGACTAAGTGCAAAAAAAAAATGTTTTAAACTTTTTTCAATTTTACCCCCGTGGGATATATATTCTACCCACACACATTTGGAACTCTCCTGGGGTGCCCTCACACATATTATTCCCTCATTTAGCGGACATTTTCACAAAAAAGAGAAATTTTCAAACATCCAGAAAATTGGCTGAAAACGACTAAATATCAAGGACTCATTGGGCGAATCGCTCTGAAACTGAAATCGGAACGCTCACTGACATTTCCCCTATCTGAAAGTCTGATAAACGCCGGAAAAATGACTAAGTCCAAAAAAAAATTTTTTTCCACTTTTTTCAATTTTACCCCGTGGGATATATATTCTACCCACACACATTTGGAACTCTCCTGGGGTACCCTCACACATATTATTCCCTCATTTAGCGGACATTTTCACAAAAAAGTGAAATTTTCAAAAATCCAGAAAATTGGCTGAAAACAACTAAATATCAAGGACTCATTGGGCGAATCGCTCTGGAACTGAAATCGGAATGCTCACTGACATTTCCCCTATCTGAAAGTCTGATGAACGCTGGAAAAATGACTAAGTCCAAAAAAAAAATTTTTCAACTTTTTTCAATTTTACCCCCGTGGGATATACATTCTACCCACACCCATTTGGAACTCTCCTGGGGTTCCCTCACACATATTATTCCCTCATTTAGTGGATATTTTCACAAAAAAGTGAAATTTTCAAAAATCCAGAAAATTGGCTGAAAACGACTAAATATCAAGGACTCATTGGGCGAATCACTCTGGAACTGAAATCGCAACGCTCACTGACATTTCCCCTATCTGAAAGTCTGATAAACGCCGGAAAAATGACTAAGTGCAAAA
Organism: Phyllobates terribilis; assembly: GCF_046119375.1. Lineage (NCBI taxonomy): Eukaryota > Metazoa > Chordata > Amphibia > Anura > Dendrobatidae > Phyllobates > Phyllobates terribilis. The sequence goes on along the minus strand of NW_027362773.1, from coordinate 73,115,424 downwards.
AAAAAATGTTTTAAACTTTTTTCAATTTTACCCCCGTGGGATATATATTCTACCCACACACATTTGGAACTCTCCTGGGGTGCCCTCACACATATTATTCCCTCATTTAGCGGACATTTTCACAAAAAAGTGAAATTTTCAAACATCCAGAAAATTGGCTGAAAACGACTAAATATCAAGGACTCATTGGGCGAATCGCTCTGAAACTGAAATCGGAACGCTCACTGACATTTCCCCTATCTGAAAGTCTGATAAACGCCGGAAAAATGACTAAGTCCAAAAAAAAATTTTTTTCCACTTTTTTCAATTTTACCCCCGTGGGATATATATTCTACCCACACACATTTGGAACTCTCCTGGGGTACCCTCACACATATTATACCCTCATTTAGTGGATATTTTCACAAAAAAGTGAAATTTTCAAAAATCCTGAAAATTGTCTGAAAACGACTAAATATCAAGGACTCATTGGGCGAATCGCTCTGGAACTGAAATCGGAACACTCACTGACATTTGCCTTATCTGAAAGTCTGATAAACGCCGGAAAAATAACTAAGTCCAAAAAAAATTTTTTTTTCAACTTTTTTCAATTTTACCCCGTGGGAAATATATTCTACCCACACACATTTGGAACTCTCCTGGGGTACCCTCACACATATTATTCCCTCATTTAGTGGATATTTTCACAAAAAAGTGAAATTTTCAAAAATCCAGAAAATTGGCTGAAAACGACTAAATATCAAGGACTCATTGGGCGAATCGCTCTGGAACTGAAATCGGAACACTCACTGACATTTGCCCTATCTGAAAGTCTGATAAACGCCGGAAAAATAACTAAGTCCAAATAAAAATTTTTTAAACTTTTTTCAATTTTACCCCCGTGGGAAATATATTCTACCCACACACATTTGGAACTCTCCTGGGGTACCCTCACACATATTATTCCCTCATTTAGTGGATATTTTCACAAAAAAGTGAAATTTTCAAAAATCCTGAAAATTGTCTGAAAACGACTAAATATCAAGGACTCATTGGGCGAATCGCTCTGGAACTGAAATCGGAACACTCACTGACATTTGCCTTATCTGAAAGTCTGATAATCGCCGGAAAAATGACTAAGTCCAAAAAAAAATTTTTTTCAACTTTTTTCAATTTTACCCCCGTGGGATATATATTCTTCCCACACACATTTGGAACACTCCTGGGGTACCCTCACACATATTATTCCCTCATTTAGTGGATATTTTCACAAAAAAGTGAAATTTTAAAAAATCCAGAAAATTGGCTGAAAACGACTAAATATTAAGGACTCATTGGGGGAATCGCTCTGGAACTGAAATCGGAATGCTCACTGACATTTGCCCTATCTGAAAGTCTGATAATCGCCGGAAAAATGACTAAGTCCAAAAAAACATTTTTTCAACTTTTTTCAATTTTACACCCGTGGGATATATATTCTACTCACACACATTTGGAACTCTCCTGGAGTACCCTCATACATATTATTCCCTCATTTAGTGGATATTTTCACAAGAAGGTGAAATTTTCAAAAATACAGAAAATTGGCTGAAAACGACTAAATATAAAGGACTCATTGGGCGAATCGCTCTGGAACTGAAATCGGAATGCTCACTGACATTTTGTCTATCTGAAAGTCAAATAAACGCCGGAAAAATGACTAATCCAATAAAAAAAAAATTTCAACTTTTTTCAATATTACCCCCCGTGGGATATATCTTCTACCCACCCACATTTGGAACTCTCCTGGGGTACCCTCACACATATTATTCCCTCATTTAGTGGATATTTTCACAAAAAAAGTGAAATTTTCAAAAATCCAAAATATTGGCTGAAAACGACTAAATATAAAGGACTCATTGGGAGAATTGCTCTGGAACTCAAATCGAAATGCTCACTGACATTTCCCCTATGTGAAAGTCTGATAAATGCCGGAAAAATGAAGAAGTCCAAAAAAAATTTTTTTAAAACTTTTTTCAATTTTACCCCCGTGGGATATATATTCTACCCACACACATTTGGAACTCTCCTGGGGTACCCTCACACATATTATTCCCTCATTTAGTGGATATTTTCACAAAAAAGTGAAATTTTCAAAAATCCAGAAAATTGGCTGAAAACGACTAAATATCAAGGACACATTGGGCGATTTGCTCTGGAACTGAAATCGGAACGCTAACTGACATGTCCCCTATCTGAAAGTCTGATAAACGATGGAAAAATGACTAAGTCCAAAAAAAAAAATGTTTCAACTTTTTTCAATTTTACCCCCGCGGGATATATATTCAATCCACACACATTTGATACTCTCCTTAGGTACCCTCACACATATTATTCCCTCATTTAGTGGATATTTTCACAAAAAAGTGAAATTTTCAAAAATCCAGAAAATTGGCTGAAAACGACTAAATATCAAGGACTCATTGGGCAAATTACTCTGGAACTGAAATCGGAATGCTCACTGACATTTCCCCTATCTGAAAGTCTGATAAACGCCGGAAAATCACTAATCCAATAAAAACAACTTTTCAACTTTTTTCAATATTACCCCCCGTGGGATATATATTCTACCCACACACATTTGGAACTCTCCTGGGGTACCCTCACACATATTATTCCCTCATTTAGTGAATATTTTCACAAAAAAAGTGAAATTTTAGAAAATTCGCTAAAAATGACTAAATATCAAGGACTCATCAGGCGAATCGCTCTGGAACTGAAATCGGAATGCTCACTGACATTTCCCCTATCTGAAAGTCTGATAAACGCCGGAAAAATGACTAATCCAATAAAAAAAAATTTTCAACTTTTTTCAATTTTACCCCCATGGGATATATATTCTGCCCACACACATTTGGAACTCTCCTGGGGTACCCTCACACATATTATTCCCTCATTTAGTGGATATTTTCACAAAAAGGTGAAATTTTCAAAAATCCAAAAAATTGGCTGAAAACGACTAAATATAAAGGACTCATTGGGCGAATCGCTCTGGAACTGAAATCGGAATGCTCACTGACATTTGCCCTATCTGAAAGTCTAATAAACGCCAGAAAAGTGACTAATCCAATAAAAAAAAAATGCAACTTTTTTCAATATTACCCCCCGTGGGATGTATATTCTACCCACACACATTTGGAACTCTCCTGGGGTACCCTCACACATATTATTCCCTCATTTAGTGAATATTTTCACAAAAAAAGAGAAATTTTAAAAAATTCAGAAAATTCGCTGAAAACGACTTAATATCAAGGACTCATCAGGCGAATCGCTCTGGAACTGAAATCGGAATGCTCACTGACATTTACCCTATCTGAAAGTCTGATAAACGCCGGAAAAATGACTAATCCAATAAAAAAAAAATTTCAACTTTTTTCAATTTTACCCCCGTGGGATATATATTCTACCCACACACATTTGGAACTCTCCTGGGGTACCCTCACACATATTATTCCCTCATTTAGTGGATATTTTCACAAAAAAGTGAAATTTTCAAAAATCCAGAAAATTGGCTGAAAACGACTAAATATCAAGGACTCATTGGGCAAATTACTCTGGAACTGAAATCGGAATGCTCACTGACATTTCCCCTATCTGAAAGTCTGATAAACGCCGGAAAAATCACTAATCCAATAAAAACAACTTTTCAACTTTTTTCAATATTACCCCCCGTGGGATATATATTCTACCCACACACATTTGGAACTCTCCTGGGGTACCCTCACACATATTATTCCCTCATTTAGTGAATATTTTCACAAAAAAAGTGAAATTTTAAAAAATTCAGAAAATTCGCTGAAAACGACTAAATATCAAGGACTCATCAGGCGAATCGCTCTGGAACTGAAATCGGAATGCTCACTGACATTTGCCCTATCTGAAAGTCTAATAAACGCCAGAAAAATGACTAATCCAATAAAAAAAAAATTTCAACTTTTTTCAATATTACCCCCCGTGGGATATATATTCTACCCACACACATTTGGAACTCTCCTGGGGTACCCTCACACATATTATTCCCTCATTTAGTGGATATTTTCACAAAAAGATGAAATTTTCAAAAATCCAGAAAATTGGCTGAAAACTACTAAATATCAAGGACTCATTGGGCGAATCGCTCTGGAACTGAAATCGAAACGCTCACTGACATTTCCCCTATCTGAAAGTCTGATAAACGATGGAAAAATGACTAATTACAAAAAAAAAAATTTTTTTCAACTTTTTTCAATTTTACCCCTGTGGGATATATATTCTACCCACAAACATTTGGAACTCTCCTGGGGTACCCTCACACATATTATTCCCTCATTTAGTGGATATTTTCACAAAAAGATGAAATTTTCAAAAATCCAGAAAATTGGCTGAAAACTACTAAATATCAAGGACTCATTGGGCAAATCGCTCTGGAACTGAAATCGGAATGTTCACTGACATTTGCCCTATCTGAAAGTCTAATAAACGCCGGAAAAATGACTAATCCAATAAAAAAAAAATGCAACTTTTTTCAATATTACCCCCCGTGGGATATATATTCTACCCACACACATTTGGAACTCTCCTGGGGTACCCTCACACATATTATTCCCTCATTTAGTGAATATTTTCACAAAAAAAGTGAAATTTTAAAAAATTCAGAAAATTCGCTGAAAACGACTTAATATCAAGGACTCATCAGGCGAATCGCTCTGGAACTGAAATCGGAATGCTCACTGACATTTCCCCTATCTGAAAGTCTGATAAACGCCGGAAAAATGACTAATCCAATAAAAAAAAAATTTCAACTTTTTTCAATTTTACCCCCGTGGGATATATATTCTACCCACACACATTTGGAACTCTCCTGGGGTACCCTCACACATATTATTCCCTCATTTAGTGAATATTTTTACAAAAAAGTGAAATTTTAAAAAATCCAGAAAATTGGCTGAAAACTACTAAATATCAAGGACTCATTGGGCGAATCGCTCTGGAACTGAAATCGGAATGCTCACTGACATTTGCCCTATCTGAAAGTATAATAAACGCCGGAAAAATGACTAATCCAATAAAAAAAAATTTTTCAACTTTTTTCAATTTTACCCCCGTGGGATATATATTCTACCCACACACATTTGGAACTCTCCTGGGGTACCCTCACACATATTATTCCCTCATTTAGTGAATATTTTCACAAAAAAGTGAAATTTTAAAAAATCCAGAAAATTGGCTGAAAGCTACTAAATATCAAGGACTCATTGGGCGAATCGCTCTGGAACTGAAATCGGAACGCTCACTGGCATTTCACCTATCTGAAAGTCTGATAACCGCCGGAAAAATCACTAATCCAATAAAAATAACTTTTCAACTTTTTTCAATATTACCCCCCGTGGGATATATATTCTACCCACACACATTTGGAACTCTCCTGGGGTACCCTCACACATATTATTCCCTCATTTAGTGAATATTTTCACAAAAAAAGTGAAATTTTAAAAAATTCAGAAAATTCGCTGAAAACGACTAAATATCAAGCACTCATCAGGCGCATCGCTCTGGAACTGAAATCGGAATGCTCACTGACATTTCCCCTATCTGAAAGTCTGATAAACGCCGGAAGAATGACTAATCCAATAAAAAAAAATTTTCAACTTTTTTCAATTTTACCCCCGTGGGATATATATTCTACCCAAACACATTTGGAACTCTCCTGGGGTACCCTCACACATATTATTCCCTCATTTATTGAATATTTTCACAAAAAGTGAAATTTTAAAAAATCCAGAAAATTGGCTGAAAACTACTAAATATCAAGGACTCATTGGGCGAATCACTCTGGAACTGAAATCGGAACGCTCACTGGCATTTCCCCTATCTGAAAGTCTGATAATCGCCGGAAAAATAACTAAGTCCAAAAAAAAATTTTTTTAAACTTTTTTCAATTTTACCCCCGTGGGATATATATTCTACCCACACACATTTGGAACTCTACTGGGGTACCATCACACATATTATACCCTCATTTAGTGGATATTTTCACAAAAAAGTGAAATTTTCAAAAATCCAGAAAATTGGCTGAAAACGACTAAATATCAATTACTCATTGGGCAAATTACTCTGGAACTGAAATCGGAATGCTCACTGACATTTCCCCTATCTGAAAGTCTGATAAACGCCGGAAAAATCACTAATCCAATAAAAACAATTTTTCAACTTTTTTCAATTTTACCCCCGTGGGATATATATTCTTCCCACACACATTTGGAACTCTCCTGGGGTACCCTCACACATATTATTCCCTCATTTATTGAATATTTTCACAAAAAAGTGAAATTTTAAAAAATCCAGAAAATTGGCTGAAAACTACTAAATATCAAGCACTCATCAGGCGAATCGCTCTGGAACTGAAATCGGAATGCTCACTGACATTTCCCCTATCTGAAAGTCTGATAAACGCCGGAAGAATGACTAATCCAATAAAAAAAAAATTTCAACTTTTTTCAATTTTACCCCCGTGGGATATATATTCTACCCAAACACATTTGGAACTCTCCTGGGGTACCCTCACACATATTATTCCCTCATTTATTGAATATTTTCACAAAAAGTGAAATTTTAAAAAATCCAGAAAATTGGCTGAAAACTACTAAATATCAAGGACTCATTGGGCGAATCGCTCTGGAACTGAAATCGGAATGCTCACTGACATTTGCCCTATCTGAAATTCTAATAAACGCCGGAAAAATGACTAATCCAATAAAAAAAAAATTTCAACTTTTTTCAATATTACCCCCGTGGGATATATATTCTACCCACACACACTTGGAACTCTCCTGGGGTACCCTCACACATATTATTCCCTCATTTAGTGGATATTTTCACAAAAAAAGTGAAATTTTCAAAAATCCAGAAAATTGGCTGAAAACTACTAAATATCAAGGACTCATTGGGCGAATCACTCTGGAACTGAAATCGGAACGCTCACTGGCATTTCCCCTATCTGAAAGTCTGATAATCGCCGGAAAAATAACTAAGTCCAAAAAAAAATTTTTTAAAACTTTTTTCAATTTTACCCCCGTGGGATATATATTCTACCCACACACATTTGGAACTCTACTGGGGTACCATCACACATATTATACCCTCATTTAGTGAATATTTTCACAAAAAAGTGAAATTTTCAAAAATCCAGAAAATTGGCTGAAAACGACTAAATATCAAGTACTCATTGGGCAAATTACTCTGGAACTGAAATCGGAATGCTCACTGACATTTCCCCTATCTGAAAGTCTGATAAACGCCGGAAAAATCACTAATCCAATAAAAACAATTTTTCAACTTTTTTCAATTTTACCCCCGTGGAATATATATTCTTCCCACACACATTTGGAACTCTCCTGGGGTACCCTCACACATATTATTCCCTCATTTATTGAATAATTTCACAAAAAAGTGAAATTTTAAAAAAATCCAGAAAATTGGCTGAAAACTTCTAAATATCAAGGACTCATTGGGCGAATCGCTCTGGAACTGAAATCGGAATGCTCACTGACATTTGCCCTATCTGAAAGTCTAATAAATGCCGGAAAAATGACTAATCCAATAAAAAAAAAATTTCAACTTTTTTCAATATTACCCCCGTGGGATATATATTCTACCCACACACATTTGGAACTCTCCTGGGGTACCCTCACACATATTATTCCCTCATTTAGTGGATATTTTCACAAAAAGGTGAAATTTTCAAAAATCCAAAAAATTGGCTGAAAACGACTAAATATAAAGGACTCATTGGGCGAATCGCTCAGGAACTGAAATCGGAATGCTCACTGACATTTCCCCTATCTGAAAGTCTGATAAACGCCGGAAAAATCACTAATCCAATAAAAACAATTTTTCAACTTTTTTCAATATTACCCCCCGTGGGATATATATTCTACGTACACACATTTGGAACTCTCCTGGGGTACCCTCACACATATTATTCCCTCATTTAGTGAATATTTTCACAAAAAAAGTGAAATTTTAAAAAATTCAGAAAATTCGCTGAAAACGACTAAATATCAAGGACTCATCAGGCAAATCGATCTGGAACTGAAATCGGAATGCTCACTGACATTTCCCCTATCTGAAAGTCTGATAAACGCCGGAAAAATGACTAATCCAATAAAAAAAAATTTTCAACTTTTTTCACTTTTACCATCGTGGGATATATATTCTACCCACACACATTTGGAACTCTACTGGGGTACCCTCACACATATTATACCCTCATTTAGTGGATATTTTCACAAAAAAGTGAAATTTTCAAAAATCCAGAAAATTGGCTGAAAACGACTAAATAACAAGGACTCATTGGGCGAATCACTCTGGAACTGAAATCGGAATGCTCACTGACATTTCCCCTATCTGAAAGTCTGATAAACGCCGGAAAAATAACTAAGTCCAAAAAAAAATTTTTTTCAATTTTACCCCCGAGGGATATATATTCTACCCACACACATTTGGAACACTCCTGGGGTACCCTCACACAAATTATTCCCTCATTTAGTGGATATTTTCGCAAAAAAGTGAAATTTTCAAAAATCCAGAAAATTGGCTGAAAACTACTAAATTTAAAGGACTCATTGGGCGAATCGCTCTGGAACTGAAATCGGAATGCTGACTGACATTTCTCCTATCTGAAAGTCTGATAAATGCCGGAAAAATGACTAAGTTCAAAAAAAAAATTTTTTAAACTTTTTTCAATTTTGCCCCCGTGGGATATATATTCAATCCACACACATTTGGAACTCTCCTGGGGTACCCTCACACATATTATTCCCTCATTTAGTGGATATTTTCACAAAAAAGTGAAATTTTCAAAAATCCAGAAAATTGGCTGAAAACGACTAAATATCAAGGACTCATTGGGCGAATCGCTCTGGAACTGAAACCGGAATGGTCACTGACATTTCCGCTATCTGAAAGGTTGATAATCGCCGGAAAAATGACTAAGTCCAAAAAAAAATTTTTTTCAACTTTTTTCAATTTTACCCCCGTGGGATATACATTCCACCCACACACATTTGGAACTCTCCTGGGGTACCCTCACACATATTATTCCCTCATTTAGTGAATATTTTCACAAAAAAGTGAAATTTTAAAAAATTCAGAAAATTCCCTGAAAACGACTAAATATCAAGGACTCATCAGGCGACTCGCTCTGGAACTGAAATCGGAATGCTCACTGACATTTCCCCTATCTGAAAGTCTGAGAAACGCCGGAAAGATGACTAATTCAATAAAAAAAAAAAGTCACCTTTCTTCAATTAAACCCCCGTGGGATATACAGTTATATGAAAAAGTTTGGGCACCCCTATTAATCTTAAGCTTAATGTTTTATAAAAATTGGTGTTTTTGCAACAGCTATTTCAGTTTGATATATGTAATAACTGTTGGACACAGTAATGTTTCTGCCTTGAAATGAGGTTTATTGTACTAACAGAAAATGTGCTATCTGCATTCAAACAAAATTTGACAGGTGCATAAGTATGGGCACCCTTATCATTTTCTTGTTTTAAATACTCCTACCTACTTTTACTGACTTACTAAAGCACTTTTTTTGGTTTTGTAACCTCATTGAGCTTTGAACTTCATAGCCACGTGTATGCAATCATGAGAAAAGCTACTTAAAGTGGCCACTTGCAAGTTGTTCTCCTGTTTGAATCTCCTCTGAAGAGTGGCATCATGGGCTCCTCAAAACAACTGTTAAATGATCTGAAAACAAAGATTATTCAACATAGTTGTTCAGGGGAAGGATACAAAAAGCTGTCTCAGAGATTTAACCTGTCAGTTTCCACTGTGAGGAACATAGTAAGGAAATGGAAGAACACAGGGACAGTTCTTGTTAAGGCCAGAAGTGGCAGGCCAAGAAAAACATCAGAAAGGCAGAGAAGAATGGTGAGATCAGTCAAGGACAATCCTCAGACCACCTCCAGAGAGCTGCAGCATCAACTTGCTGCAGATGGTGTCACTGTGCATCGGTCAACTATACAACGCACTTTGCACAAGGAGAAGCTGTATGGGAGAGTGATGCGAAAGAAGCCGTTTCTGCAAGCACGCCACAAACAGAGTCGGCTGAGGTATGCAAAAGCACATTTGGAGAAGCCAATTTATTTTTGGAAGAAGGTCATGTGGACTGATGAAACCAAGATTGAGTTGTTTGGTCATACAAAAAGGCGTTATACATGGCAGCAAAAAAACACAGCATTCCAAGAAAAACACTTGCTACCCACAGTAAAATTTGGTGGAGGTTCCATCATGCTTTGGGGCTGTGTGGCCAATGCCGGCACCAGGAATCTTGTTAAAGTTGAGGGACGCATGGATTCCACTCAGTATCAGCAGATTCTTGACAATAATGTTCAAGAATCAGTGATAAAGTTGAAGTTACGCAGGGGATGGATCTTTCAGCAAGACAATGATCCAAAACACCGCTCCAAATCTACTCAGGCATTCATGCAGAGGAACAATTACAATGTTCTGGAATGGCCATCCCAGACCCCAGACCTGAATATCATTGAACATCTGTGGGATCATTTGAAGAGGGCTGTCCATGCTCAGCGACCATCAAACTTAACTGAACTGGAATTGTTTTGTAAAGAGGAATGGTCAAAAATACCTTCATCCAGGATCCAGGAACTCATTAAAAGCTACAGGAAGCGACTAGATGCTGTTATTTTTGCAAAAGGAGGATCTACTAAATATTAATGTCACTTTTCTGGTGGGGTGCCCAAACTTATGCACCAGTCAAATTTTGTTTGAATGCAGATTGCACATTTTCTGTTAGTACAATAAACCTCATTTCAAGGCAGAAACATTACTGTGTCCAACAGTTATTACATATATTAAACTGAAATAGCTGTTGCAAAAACACCAATTTTTATAAAACATTAAGCTCAAGATTAATAGGGGCGCCCAAACTTTTTCATATAACTGTATATTCAACCCACACACATTTGGAACTCTCCTGGGGTACCCTCACACATATTATTCCCTCATTTAGTGGATATTTTCACAAAAAAGTGAAATTTTCAAAAATCCAAAATATTGGCTGAAAACGACTAAATATCTAGGACTCATTGGGTGATTCGCTCTGGAACTGAAATTGAAACGCTCACTGACATTTCCCCTATCTGAAAGTCTGATAAACGCCGGAAAAATGACTAATCCAATAAAAAAAAAATTTCAACTTTTTTCAATTTTACCCCCGTGGGATATATATTCTACCCACACACATTTGGAACTCTCCTGGGGTACCCTCACACATATTATACCCTCATTTAGTGGATATTTTCACAAAAAAGTGAAATTTTAAAAAATCCAGAAAATTGGCTGAAAATGACTAAATATCAAGGACTCATTGGGCGAATCGCTCTGGAACTGAAATCGGAATGCTCACTGACATTTGCCCTATCTGAAAGTCTGATAATCGCCGGAAAAATGACTAAGTCCAAAAAAACATTTTTTCAACTTTTTTCAATTTTACACCCGTGGGATATATATTCTACTCACACACATTTGGAACTCTCCTGGAGTACCCTCATACATATTATTCCCTCATTTAGTGGATATTTTCACAAGAAGGTGAAATTTTCAAAAATACAGAAAATTGGCTGAAAACGACTAAATATAAAGGACTCATTGGGCGAATCGCTCTGGAACTGAAATCGGAATGCTCACTGACATTTTGTCTATCTGAAAGTCTAATAAACGCCGGAAAAATGACTAATCCAATAAAAAAAAAATTTCAACTTTTTTCAATATTACCCCCCGTGGGATATATCTTCTACCCACCCACATTTGGAACTCTCCTGGGGTACCCTCACACATATTATTCCCTCATTTAGTGGATATTTTCACAAAAAAAGTGAAATTTTCAAAAATCCAAAATATTGGCTGAAAACGACTAAATATAAAGGACTCATTGTGAGAATTGCTCTGGAACTCAAATCGAAATGCTCACTGACATTTCCCCTATGTGAAAGTCTGATAAATGCCGGAAAAATGAAGAAGTCCAAAAAAAATTTTTTTAAAACTTTTTTCAATTTTACCCCCGTGGGATATATATTCTACCCACACACATTTGGAACTCTCCTGGGGTACCCTCACACATATTATTCCCTCATTTAGTGGATATTTTCACAAAAAAGTGAAATTTTCAAAAATCCAGAAAATTGGCTGAAAACGACTAAATATCAAGGACACATTGGGCGATTTGCTCTGGAACTGAAATCGGAACGCTAACTGACATGTCCCCTATCTGAAAGTCTGATAAACGATGGAAAAATGACTAAGTCCAAAAAAAAAATGTTTCAACTTTTTTCAATTTTACCCCCGCGGGATATATATTCAATCCACACACATTTGATACTCTCCTTAGGTACCCTCACACATATTATTCCCTCATTTAGTGGATATTTGCACAAAAAAGTGAAATTTTCAAAAATCCAGAAAATTGGCTGAAAACGACTAAATATCAAGGACTCATTGGGCAAATTACTCTGGAACTGAAATCGGAATGCTCACTGACATTTCCCCTATCTGAAAGTCTGATAAACGCCGGAAAATCACTAATCCAATAAAAACAACTTTTCAACTTTTTTCAATATTACCCCCCGTGGGATATATATTCTACCCACACACATTTGGAACTCTCCTGGGGTACCCTCACACATATTATTCCCTCATTTAGTGAATATTTTCACAAAAAAAGTGAAATTTTAGAAAATTCGCTAAAAATGACTAAATATCAAGGACTCATCAGGCGAATCGCTCTGGAACTGAAATCGGAATGCTCACTGACATTTCCCCTATCTGAAAGTCTGATAAACGCCGGAAAAATGACTAATCCAATAAAAAAAAACTTTCAACTTTTTTCAATTTTACCCCCGTGGGATATATATTCTGCCCACACACATTTGGAACTCTCCTGGGGTACCCTCACACATATTATTCCCTCATTTAGTGGATATTTTCACAAAAAGGTGAAATTTTCAAAAATCCAAAAAATTGGCTGAAAACGACTAAATATAAAGGACTCATTGGGCGAATCGCTCTGGAACTGAAATCGGAATGCTCACTGACATTTGCCCTATCTGAAAGTCTAATAAACGCCAGAAAAGTGACTAATCCAATAAAAAAAAAATGCAACTTTTTTCAATATTACCCCCCGTGGGATGTATATTCTACCCACACACATTTGGAACTCTCCTGGGGTACCCTCACACATATTATTCCCTCATTTAGTGAATATTTTCACAAAAAAAGAGAAATTTTAAAAAATTCAGAAAATTCGCTGAAAACGACTTAATATCAAGGACTCATCAGGCGAATCGCTCTGGAACTGAAATCGGAATGCTCACTGACATTTACCCTATCTGAAAGTCTGATAAACGCCGGAAAAATGACTAATCCAATAAAAAAAAAATTTCAACTTTTTTCAATTTTACCCCCGTGGGATATATATTCTACCCACACACATTTGGAACTCTCCTGGGGTACCCTCACACATATTATTCCCTCATTTAGTGGATATTTTCACAAAAAAGTGAAATTTTCAAAAATCCAGAAAATTGGCTGAAAACGACTAAATATCAAGGACTCATTGGGCAAATTACTCTGGAACTGAAATCGGAATGCTCACTGACATTTCCCCTATCTGAAAGTCTGATAAACGCCGGAAAAATCACTAATCCAATAAAAACAACTTTTCAACTTTTTTCAATATTACCCCCCGTGGGATATATATTCTACCCACACACATTTGGAACTCTCCTGGGTTACCCTCACACATATTATTCCCTCATTTAGTGAATATTTTCACAAAAAAAGTTAAATTTTAAAAAATTCAGAAAATTCGCTGAAAACGACTAAATATCAAGGACTCATCAGGCGAATCGCTCTGGAACTGAAATCGGAATGCTCACTGACATTTGCCCTATCTGAAAGTCTAATAAACGCCAGAAAAATGACTAATCCAATAAAAAAAAAATTTCAACTTTTTTCAATATTACCCCCCGTGGGATATATATTCTACCCACACACATTTGGAACTCTCCTGGGGTACCCTCACACATATTATTCCCTCATTTAGTGGATATTTTCACAAAAAGATGAAATTTTCAAAAATCCAGAAAATTGGCTGAAAACTACTAAATATCAAGGACTCATTGGGCGAATCGCTCTGGAACTGAAGTCGAAACGCTCACTGACATTTCCCCTATCTGAAAGTCTGATAAACGATGGAAAAATGACTAATTACAAAAAAAAAATTTTTTTCAACTTTTTTCAATTTTACCCCTGTGGGATATATATTCTACCCACAAACATTTGGAACTCTCCTGGGGTACCCTCACACATATTATTCCCTCATTTAGTGGATATTTTCACAAAAAGATGAAATTTTCAAAAATCCAGAAAATTGGCTGAAAACTACTAAATATCAAGGACTCATTGGGCAAATCGCTCTGGAACTGAAATCGGAATGCTCACTGACATTTGCCCTATCTGAAAGTCTAATAAACGCCGGAAAAATGACTAATCCAATAAAAAAAAAATGCAACTTTTTTCAATATTACCCCCCGTGGGATATATATTCTACCCACACACATTTGGAACTCTCCTGGGGTACCCTCACACATATTATTCCCTCATTTAGTGAATATTTTCACAAAAAAAGTGAAATTTTAAAAAATTCAGAAAATTCGCTGAAAACGACTTAATATCAAGGACTCATCAGGCGAATCGCTCTGGAACTGAAATCGGAATGCTCACTGACATTTCCCCTATCTGAAAGTCTGATAAACGCCAGAAAAATGACTAATCCAATAAAAAAAAATTTCAACTTTTTTCAATTTTACCCCCGTGGGATATATATTCTACCCACACACATTTGGAACTCTCCTGGGGTACCCTCACACATATTATTCCCTCATTTAGTGAATATTTTTACAAAAAAGTGAAATTTTAAAAAATCCAGAAAATTGGCTGAAAACTACTAAATATCAAGGACTCATTGGGCGAATCGCTCTGGAACTGAAATCGGAATGCTCACTGACATTTGCCCTATCTGAAAGTATAATAAACGCCGGAAAAATGACTAATCCAATAAAAAAAAATTTTTCAACTTTTTTCAATTTTACCCCCGTGGGATATATATTCTACCCACACACATTTGGAACTCTCCTGGGGTACCCTCACACATATTATTCCCTCATTTAGTGAATATTTTCACAAAAAAGTGAAATTTTAAAAAATCCAGAAAATTGGCTGAAAGCTACTAAATATCAAGGACTCATTGGGCGAATCGCTCTGGAACTGAAATCGGAACGCTCACTGGCATTTCACCTATCTGAAAGTCTGATAACCGCCGGAAAAATCACTAATCCAATAAAAATAACTTTTCAACTTTTTTCAATATTACCCCCGTGGGATATATATTCTACCCACACACATTTGGAACTCTCCTGGGGTACCCTCACACATATTATTCCCTCATTTAGTGAATATTTTCACAAAAAAAGTGAAATTTTAAAAAATTCAGAAAATTCGCTGAAAACGACTAAATATCAAGCACTCATCAGGCGAATCGCTCTGGAACTGAAATCGGAATGCTCACTGACATTTCCCCTATCTGAAAGTCTGATAAACGCCGGAAGAATGACTAATCCAATAAAAAAAAATTTTCAACTTTTTTCAATTTTACCCCCGTGGGATATATATTCTACCCAAACACATTTGGAACTCTCCTGGGGTACCCTCACACATATTATTCCCTCATTTATTGAATATTTTCACAAAAAGTGAAATTTTAAAAAATCCAGAAAATTGGCTGAAAAATACTAAATATCAAGGACTCATTGGGCGAATCACTCTGGAACTGAAATCGGAACGCTCACTGGCATTTCCCCTATCTGAAAGTCTGATAATCGCCGGAAAAATAACTAAGTCCAAAAAAAAATTTTTTTAAACTTTTTTCAATTTTACCCCCGTGGGATATATATTCTACCCACACACATTTGGAACTCTACTGGGGTACCATCACACATATTATACCCTCATTTAGTGGATATTTTCACAAAAAAGTGAAATTTTCAAAAATCCAGAAAATTGGCTGAAAACGACTAAATATCAAGTACTCATTGGGCAAATTACTCTGGAACTGAAATCGGAATGCTCACTGACATTTCCCCTATCTGAAAGTCTGATAAACGCCGGAAAAATCACTAATCCAATAAAAACAATTTTTCAACTTTTTTCAATTTTACCCCCGTGGGATATATATTCTTCCCACACACATTTGGAACTCTCCTGGGGTACCCTCACACATATTATTCCCTCATTTATTGAATATTTTCACAAAAAAGTGAAATTTTAAAAAATCCAGAAAATTGGCTGAAAACTACTAAATATCAAGGACTCATCAGGCGAATCGCTCTGGAACTGAAATCGGAATGCTCACTGACATTTCCCCTATCTGAAAGTCTGATAAACGCCGGAAGAATGACTAATCCAATAAAAAAAAAATTTCAACTTTTTTCAATTTTACCCCCGTGGGATATATATTCTACCCAAACACATTTGGAACTCTCCTGGGGTACCCTCACACATATTATTCCCTCATTTATTGAATATTTTCACAAAAAGTGAAATTTTAAAAAATCCAGAAAATTGGCTGAAAACTACTAAATATCAACGACTCATTGGGCGAATCGCTCTGGAACTGAAATCGGAATGCTCACTGACATTTGCCCTATCTGAAAGTCTAATAAACGCCGGAAAAATGACTAATCCAATAAAAAAAAAGTTTCAACTTTTTTCAATATTACCCCCGTGGGATATATATTCTACCCACACACACTTGGAACTCTCCTGGGGTACCCTCACACATATTATTCCCTCATTTAGTGGATATTTTCACAAAAAAGTGAAATTTTCAAAAATCCAGAAAATTGGCTGAAAACTACTAAATATCAAGGACTCATTGGGCGAATCACTCTGGAACTGAAATCGGAACGCTCACTGGCATTTCCCCTATCTGAAAGTCTGATAATCGCCGGAAAAATAACTAAGTCCAAAAAAAAATTTTTTAAAACTTTTTTCAATTTTACCCCCGTGGGATATATATTCTACCCACACACATTTGGAACTCTACTGGGGTACCATCACACATATTATACCCTCATTTAGTGAATATTTTCACAAAAAAGTGAAATTTTCAAAAATCCAGAAAATTGGCTGAAAACGACTAAATATCAAGTACTCATTGGGCAAATTACTCTGGAACTGAAATCGGAATGCTCACTGACATTTCCCCTATCTGAAAGTCTGATAAACGCCGGAAAAATCACTAATCCAATAAAAACAATTTTTCAACTTTTTTCAATTTTACCCCCGTGGAATATATATTCTTCCCACACACATTTGGAACTCTCCTGGGGTACCCTCACACATATTATTCCCTCATTTATTGAATAATTTCACCAAAAAGTGAAATTTTAAAAAATCCAGAAAATTGGCTGAAAACTTCTAAATATCAAGGACTCATTGGGCGAATCGCTCTGGAACTGAAATCGGAATGCTCACTGACATTTCCTCTATCTGAAAGTCTGATAAACGCCGGAAAAATGACTAATCCAATAAAAAAAAATTTTCAACTTTTTTCACTTTTACCATCGTGGGATATATATTCTACCCACACACATTTGGAACTCTACTGGGGTACCCTCACACATATTATACCCTCATTTAGTGGATATTTTCACAAAAAAGTGAAATTTTCAAAAATCCAGAAAATTGGCTGAAAACGACTAAATAACAAGGACTCATTGGGCGAATCACTCTGGAACTGAAATCGGAATGCTCACTGACATTTCCCCTATCTGAAAGTCTGATAAACGCCGGAAAAATAACTAAGTCCAAAAAAAAATTTTTTTCAATTTTACCCCCGAGGGATATATATTCTACCCACACACATTTGGAACACTCCTGGGGTACCCTCACACAAATTATTCCCTCATTTAGTGGATATTTTCGCAAAAAAGTGAAATTTTCAAAAATCCAGAAAATTGGCTGAAAACTACTAAATTTAAAGGACTCATTGGGCGAATCGCTCTGGAACTGAAATCGGAATGCTGACTGACATTTCTCCTATCTGAAAGTCTGATAAATGCCGGAAAAATGACTAAGTCCAAAAAAAAATTTTTTTAAACTTTTTTCAATTTTGCCCCCGTGGGATATATATTCAATCCACACACATTTGGAACTCTCCTGGGGTACCCTCACACATATTATTCCCTCATTTAGTGGATATTTTCACAAAAAAGTGAAATTTTCAAAAATCCAGAAAATTGGCTGAAAACGACTAAATATCAAGGACTCATTGGGCGAATCGCTCTGGAACTGAAACCGGAATGGTCACTGACATTTCCGCTATCTGAAAGGTTGATAATCGCCGGAAAAATGACTAAGTCCAAAAAAAAATTTTTTTCAACTTTTTTCAATTTTACCCCCGTGGGATATACATTCCACCCACACACATTTGGAACTCTCCTGGGGTACCCTCACACATATTATTCCCTCATTTAGTGAATATTTTCACAAAAAAGTGAAATTTTAAAAAATTCAGAAAATTCCCTGAAAACGACTAAATATCAAGGACTCATCAGGCGACTCGCTCTGGAACTGAAATCGGAATGCTCACTGACATTTCCCCTATCTGAAAGTCTGAGAAACGCCGGAAAGATGACTAATTCAATAAAAAAAAAGTCACCTTTCTTCAATTAAACCCCCGTGGGATATATATTCAACCCACACACATTTGGAACTCTCCTGGGGTACCCTCACACATATTATTCCCTCATTTAGTGAATATTTTCACAAAAAAGTGAAATTTTCAAAAATCCAGAAAATTGGCTGAAAACGACTAAATATCAAGGACTCATTCGGCGAATCGCTCTGGAACTGAAATCGGAATGCTCATTGACATTTCCCCTATCTGAAAGTCTGATAAACGCCGGAAAATAACTAAGGCTATGTGCCCACGTTGCATTTATGAAGCAGAAAATTTCTGCTTCATTTCTGCAAGTCCTCTCCCGGAAAAACGCATGCGGAATTCCGCACGCATTTATCGCGCATTTTTCGCACGTTTATCACGCGTTTTCCACATGCGGAATTGCCTTGCATTTTTTATGCATTGGACAAAGGCAATTCTGCATGCGGAAACGCAAAATTAAATGACATGCTGCAGATTTTTGAACGCAGCATAAACTCTGGGGAAAAATCCGCAGCATGGGCATTGACATTGCGGAATGCCATTGGGGACCATGGGGTGCGGATATACATGCGTTTTTCAAGCGTATATGCTGCGGAAATTGCGCAGCATATACGCTTGAAAAATGCTACGTGGGCACACAGCCTAAGTCCAAAAAAAAATGTTTTCAACTTTTTCAATTTTACTCCCGTGGGATATATATTCAACCCACACACATTTGGAACTCTCCTGGGGTACCCTCACACATATTATTCCCTCATTTAGTGGATATTTTCACAAAAAAGTGACATTTTCAAAAATCCAGAAAATTGGCTGAAAACAACTAAATTTAAAGGACTCACTGGGCGAATCGCTCAGCAACTGAAATCGGAATGCTCACTGACGTTTCCCCTACCTGAAAGTCTGATAAATGCCGGAAAAATGACTAATCCAATAAAAAGAATTTTTCAACTTTTTTCAATATTACCCCCCGTGGGATATATATTCTATCCACACACATTTGGAACTCTCCAGGGGTACCCTCACACATATTATTCCCTCATTTAGTGAATATTTTCACAAAAAAGTGAAATTTTAAAAAATTCAGAAAATTCCCTGAAAACGACTAAATATCAAGGACTCATCAGGCGAATCGCTCTGGAACTGAAATCGGAATGCTCACTGACATTTCCCCTATCTGAAAGTCTGAGAAACGCCGGAAAGATGACTAATTCAATAAAAAAAAAAAGTCACCTTTCTTCAATTTTACCCCCGTGGGATATATATTCAACCCACACACATTTGGAACTCTCCTGGGGTACCCTCACACATATTATTCCCTCATTTAGTGAATATTTTCACAAAAAAAGTGAAATTTTAAAAAATTCAGAAAATTCGCTGAAAACGACTAAATATCAAGGACTCATCAGGCGAATCGATCTGGAACTGAAATCGGAATGCTCACTGACATTTCCCCTATCTGAAAGTCTGATAAACGCCGGAAAAATGACTAATCCAATAAAAAAAAAATTTCAACTTTTTTCACTTTTACCATAGTGGGATATATATTCTACCCACACACATTTGGAACTCTACTGGGGTACCCTCACACATATTATTCCCTCATTTAGTGGATATTTTCATAAAAAAGTGAAATTTTCAAAAATCCAGAAAATTGGCTGAAAGCTACTAAATTTAAAGGACTCATTGGGCGAATCGCTCTGGAACTGAAATCGGAATGCTGACTGACATTTCTCCTATCTGAAAGTCTGATAAATGCCGGAAAAATGACTAAGTCCAAAAAAAAAATTTTTTAAACTTTTTTCAATTTTGCCCCCGTGGGATATATATTCAATTCACACACATTTGGAACTCTCCTGGGGTACCCTCACACATATTATTCCCTCATTTAGTGGATATTTTCACAAAAAAGTGAAATTTTCAAAAATCCAGATAATTGGCTGAAAACGACTAAATATCAAGGACTCATTGGGCGAATCGCTCTGGAACTGAAACCGGAATGGTCACTGACATTTCCACTATCTAAAAGGTTGATAATCGCCGGAAAAATGACTAAGTCCAAAAAAAAAATTTTTTCAACTTTTTTCAATTTTACCCCCGTGGGATATACATTCCACCCACACACATTTGGAACTCTCCTGGGGTACCCTCACACATATTATTCCCTCATTTAGTGAATATTTTCACAAAAAAGTGAAATTTTAAAAAATTCAGAAAATTCCCTGAAAACGACTAAATATCAAGGACTCATCAGGCGACTCGCTCTGGAACTGAAATCGGAATGCTCACTGACATTTCCCCTATCTGAAAGTCTGAGAAACGCCGGAAAGATGACTAATTCAATAAAAAAAAAAGTCACCTTTCTTCAATTAAACCCCCGTGGGATATATATTCAACCCACACACATTTGGAACTCTCCTGGGGTACCCTCACACATATTATTCCCTCATTTAGTGGATATTTTCACAAAAAAGTGAAATTTTCAAAAATCCAAAATATTGGCTGAAAACGACTAAATATCTAGGACTCATTGGGTGATTCGCTCTGGAACTGAAATTGAAACGCTCACTGACATTTCCCCTATCTGAAAGTCTGATAAACGCCGGAAAAATGACTAATCCAATGAAAAAAAAAATTTCAACTTTTTTCAATTTTACCCCCGTGGGATATATATTCTACCCACACACATTTGGAACTCTCCTGGGGTACCCTCACACATATTATACCCTCATTTAGTGGATATTTTCACAAAAAAGAGAAATTTTCAAAAATCCAGAAAATTGGCTGAAAATGACTAAATATCAAGGACTCATTGGGCGAATCGCTCTGGAACTGAAATCGGAATGCTCACTGACATTTCCCCTATCTGAAAGTCTGATAAGCGCAGGAAAAATGACTAATCCAATAAGAACAATTTTACAACTTTTTTCAATATTACACCTCGTGGGATATATATTCTACCCACACACATTTGGAACTCTCCTGGGGTACCCTCACACATATTATTCCCTCATTTAGTGAATATTTTCACAAAAAAGTGAAATTTTAAAAAATTCTGAAAATTGGCTGAAAACGACTAAATATCAAGGACTCATCAGGCGAATCGCTCTGGAACTTAAATCGGAATGCTCACTGACATTTCCCCT
Organism: Phyllobates terribilis; assembly: GCF_046119375.1. NCBI lineage: Eukaryota > Metazoa > Chordata > Amphibia > Anura > Dendrobatidae > Phyllobates > Phyllobates terribilis. The sequence goes on along the minus strand of NW_027362773.1, from coordinate 73,093,473 downwards.
ATGTGAAAGTCTGATAAACGCCGGAAAAATGACTAAGTCCAAAAAAAATTTTTTTTCAACCTTTTTCAATTTTACCCCCGTGGGATATATATTCTACCCACACACATTTGGAACTCTCCTGGGGTACCCTCACACATATTATACCCTCATTTAGTGGATATTTTCACAAAAAAGTGAAATTTTCAAAAATCCAGAAAATTGGCTGAAAACGACTAAATATCAAGGACTCATTGGGCGAATCGCTCTGGAACTGAAATCGGAATGCTCACTGACATTTCCCCTATCTGAAAGTCTGATAATCGCCGGAAAAATTACTAAGTCCAAAAAAAATTTTTTTTCAACTTTTTTCAATTTTACCCCCGTGGGATATATATTCCATCCACACACATTTGGAACTCTCCTGGGGTACGCTCACACATATTATTCCCTCATTTAGTGGATATTTTCACAAAAAAGTGAAATTTTCAAAAATCCAAAATATTGGCTGAAAACGACTAAATATCTAGGACTCATTTGGTGATTCGCTCTGGAACTGAAATCGAAACGCTCACTGACATTTCCCCTATCTGAAAGTCTGATAAACGCCGGAAAAATGACTAATCCAATAAAAACAATTTTTCAACTTTTTTCAATATTACCCCCGTGGGATACATATTCTACCCACACACATTTGGAACTCTCCTGGGGTACCCTCACACATATTATTCCCTCATTTAGTGAATATTTTCACAAAAAAGTGAAATTTTCAAAAATCCAGAAAATTGGCTGAAAACGACTAAATATCAAGGACTCATTGGGCGAATCGCTCTGGAACTGAAATCGGAATGCTCATTGACATTTCCCCTATCTGAAAGTCTGATAAACGCCGGAAAATAACTAAGGCTATGTGCCCACGTTGCATTTATGAAGCAGAAAATTTCTGCTTCATTTCTGCAAGTCCTCTCCCGGAAAAACGCATGCGGAATTCCGCACGCATTTATCGCGCATTTTTCGCGCGTTTATCACGCGTTTTCCACATGCGGAATTGCCTTGCATTTTTTATGCATTGGTCAAAGGCAATTCTGCATGCGGAAACGCAAAATTAAATGACATGCTGCAGATTTTTGAACGCAGCATAAACTCTGGGGAAAAATCCGCAGCATGGGCATTGACATTGCGGAATGCCATTGGGGACCATGGGGTGCGGATATACATGCGTTTTTCAAGCGTATATGCTGCGGAAATTCCGCAGCATATACGCTTGAAAAATGCTACGTGGGCACACAGCCTAAGTCCAAAAAAAAATGTTTTCAACTTTTTCAATTTTACTCCCGTGGGATATATATTCAACCCACACACATTTGGAACTCTCCTGGGGTACCCTCACACATATTTTTCCCTCATTTAGTGGATATTTTCACAAAAAAGTGAAATTTTCAAAAATCCAGAAAATTGGCTGAAAACGACTAAATTTAAAGGACTCACTGGGCGAATCGCTCACCAACTGAAATCGGAATGCTCACTGACGTTTCCCCTACCTGAAAGTCTGATAAATGCCGGAAAAATGACTAATCCAATAAAAAGAATTTTTCAACTTTTTCAATATTACCCCCCGTGGGATATATATTCTATCCACACACATTTGGAACTCTCCAGGGGTACCCTCACACATATTATTCCCTCATTTAGTGAATATTTTCACAAAAAAGTGAAATTTTAAAAAATTCAGAAAATTCCCTGAAAACGACTAAATATCAAGGACTCATCAGGCGAATCGCTCTGGAACTGAAATCGGAATGCTCACTGACATTTCCCCTATCTGAAAGTCTGAGAAACGCCGGAAAGATGACTAATTCAATAAAAAAAAAAAGTCACCTTTCTTCAATTTTACCCCCGTGGGATATATATTCAACCCACACACATTTGGAACTCTCCTGGGGTACCCTCACACATATTATTCCCTCATTTAGTGGATATTTTCACAAAAAAGTGAAATTTTCAAAAATCCAGAAAATTGGCTGAAAATGACTAAATATCAAGGACTCATTGGGCGAATCGCTCTGGAACTGAAATCGGAATGCTCACTGACATTTCCCCTATCTGAAAGTCTGATAAGCGCCGGAAAAATGACTAATCCAATAAGAACAATTTTACAACTTTTTTCAATATTACACCCCGTGGGATATATATTCTACCCACACACATTTGGATCTCTCCTGGGGTACCCTCACACATATTATTCCCTCATTTAGTGAATATTTTCACAAAAAAGTAAAATTTTAAAAAATTCTGAAAATTGGCTGAAAACGACTAAATATCAAGGACTCATCAGGCGAATCGCTCTGGAACTTAAATAGGAATGCTCACTGACATTTCCCCTATGTGAAAGTCTGATAAACGTCGGAAAAATGACCAAGTCCAAAAAAAAAATTTTTTCAACTTTTTTCAATTTTACTACCGTGGGATATATATTCTACCCACACACATTTGGAACTCTCCTGGGGTACCCTCACACATATTATTCCCTCATTTAGTGGATATTTTCACAAAAAAGTGAAATTTTCAAAAATCCAGAAAATAGGTAATAAAGGGAATGGAGGGACTAGAATACCCAGAGAGGTTGTCAAAATTAGGCCTATTTACATTGGAAAAGAGAAGGCTTAGGGGAGACCTCATAAACATGTATAAATACATCAGGGGGCAGTACAGAGATCTCTCCCATGACCTGTTTATACCAAGGATGGTGACAAAGACGAGGGGGCACACTATGCGTCTGGAGGAAAGGAGGTTCCTGCACCAGCATAGAAGGGGATTCTTTACGGTCAGAGCTGTGAGACTCTGGAACTCTCTGGGAGAGGAAGTGGTGATGTCCAACTCACTTAATGAGTTCAAGAGAGGCCTGGATGCCTTTCTTGAGAACAATAAAATTACATCTTATGCTTAGTGATAGTTAATTAATCCAGATTGGTGTCGGGAAGTGAATTTTTTCCTCAATGATGTCAATTGGCCTATACCGCATGTTTTTTTTTTTTTTTTTTTGCGTTCCCCTGGATCAACGCTGCGGAATAGCTGCAGTGCACAAGAAATAGGCAGAACTGGATGGACGCTTGTCTTTTTTCAGCCTTATAAACTATGTAACTATGTAACTATGTAACTATGACTCTTTGGGCAAATTGCTCTGGAACTGAAACCGGAACGCTCACAGACATTTCCCCTGTCTGAAAGTCTGATAAACGCCGGAAAAATGACTAAGTCCAAAAAAAAAATGTTTTCAACTTTTTTCAATTTTACCCTGTGGGATATATATTCAATCCACACACATTTGGTACTCTCCTGGGGTACCCTCACACATATTATTCCCTCATTTAGTGGATATTTTCACAAAAAAGTGAAATTTTTAAAAAATCCAAAATATTGGCTGAAAACGACTAAATATAAAGGGCTCATTGGGCGAATCGCTCTGGAACTGAAATCGGAATGCTCACTGACATTTCCCCTATCAGAAAGTCTGATAAACGCAGGAAAAATGACTAATCCAATAAAAAAAAAATTTCAACTTTTTTCAATATTACCCCCCGTGGGATATATATTCTACCCACACACATTTGGAACTCTCCTGGGGTACCCTCACACATATTATTCCCTCATTTAGTGAATATTTTCACAAAAAAGTGAAATTTTTAAATATTCAGAAAATTCGCTGAAAACGACTAAATATCAAGGACTCATGAGGCGAATCGCTCTGGAACTGAAATCGGAATGCTCACTGACATTTGCTCTATCTGAAAGTCTGATAATCGCCGGAAAAATGACTAATCCAAAAAAAACAATTTTTCAACTTTTTTCAATTTTACCCCTGTGGGATATATATTCTACCCAAACACATTTGGAACACTCATGGGGTACCCTCACACATATTATTCCCTCATTTAGTGAATATTTTCACAAAAAAGTGAAATTTTAAAAAATTCAGAAAAATTCGCTGAAAACGACTAAATATCAAGGACTCATCAGGCGAATCGCTCTGGAACTGAAATGGAATGCTCACTGACATTTGCCCTATCTGAAAGTCTGATAAACGCCTGAAAAATGACTAAGTCCAAAAAAAAATTTTTTCCAACTTTTTTCAATTTTACCCCTGTGGGATATATATTCTACCCAAACACATTTGGAACACTCCTGGGGTACCCTCACACATATTATTCCCTCATTTAGTGGATATTTTCACAAAATAAGGAAAATTTCAAAAATCCAGAAAATTGGCTGAAAACGACTAAATATCAAGGAGTCATCAGGCGAATCGCTCTGGAACTGAAATCGGAATGCTCACTGACATTTCCCCTATCTGAAAGTCTGATAAGCGCCGGAAAAATGACTGATCCAATAAAAACAATTTTTCAACTTTTTTCAATTTTACCCCTGTGGGATATACATTCCACCCACACACATTTGGAACTCTCCTGGGGTACCCTCACACATATTATTCCCTCATTTAGTGGATATTTTCACAAAAATGGGAAATTTTCAAAAATCCAGAAAATTGGCTGAAAACGACTAAATATCAAGGACTCACTGGGCGAATCGCTCAGCAACTGAAATCGGAATGCTCACTGACATTTCCCCTATCTGAAAGTCTGATAAACGCCGGAAAAATGACTAATCCAATAAAAACAATTTTTCAACTTTTTTCAATATTACCCCCCGTGGGATATATATTCTACCCACACACATTTGGAACTCTCCTGGGGTACCCTCACACATATTATTCCCTCATTCAGTGAATATTTTCAAAAAGTGAAATTTTAAAAAATTCAGAAAATTAGCTGAAAACGACTAAATATCAAGGACTCATCAGGCGAATCGCTCTGGAACTGAAATCGGAATGCTCACTGACATTTCCCCTATCTGAAAGTCTGATAAGCGCCGGAAAAATGATTAATCCAATAAGAACAATTTTACAACTTTTTTCAATATTACACCCCGTGGGATATATATTCTACGCACACACATTTGGAACTCTCCTGGGGTACCCTCACACATATTATTCCCTCATTTAGTGAATATTTTCACAAAAAAGTGAAATTTTAAAAAATTCTGAAAATTGGCTGAAAACGACTAAATATCAAGGACTCATCATGCGAATCGCTCTGGAACTTAAATCGGAATGCTCACTGACATTTCCCCTATGTGAAAGTCTGATAAACGTCGGAAAAATGACTAAGTCCAAAAAAAAATTTTTTCAACTTTTTTCAATTTTACTACTGTGGGATATATATTCTACCCACACACATTTGGAACTCTCCTGGGGTACCCTCACACATATTATTCCCTCATTTAGTGGATATTTTCACAAAAAAGTGACATTTTCAAAAATCCAGAAAATTGGCTGAAAACGACTAAATATCAAGGACTCATTGGGCAAATTGCTCTGGAACTGAAACCGGAACGCTCACTGACATTTCCCCTATCTGAAAGTCTGATAAACGCCGGAAAAATGACTAAGTCCAAAAAAAAAATGTTTTCAACTTTTTTCAATTTTACCCCGTGGGATATATATTCAATCCACACACATTTGGTACTCTCCTGGGGTACCCTCACACATATTATTCCCTCATTTAGTGGATATTTTCGCAAAAAAGTGAAATTTTCAAAAATCCAAAATATTGGCTGAAAACGACTAAATATCAAGGACTCATTGGGCGAATCGCTCTGGAACTGAAATAAGAATGCTCACTGGCATTTCCCCTATCTGAAAGTCTGATAAACGGCGGAAAAATGACTAAGTCCAAAAAAAATTTTTTTTTCAACTTTTTTCAATTTTACCCCTGTGGGATACATATTCTACCCACACACATTTGGAACTCTCCTGGGGTACCCTCACACATATTATTCCCTCATTTAGTGAATATTTTCACAAAAAGTGAAATTTAAAAAAATTAAAAAAATTCACTGAAAACGACTAAATATCAAGGACTCATCAGGCGAATCGCTCTGGAACTGAAATCGGAATGCTCACTGACATTTCCCCTATCTGAAAGTCTGAGAAACGCCGGAAAAATGACTAATCCAATAAAAAAAAAAATTCAACTTTTTTCAATATTACCCCCCGTGGGATATATATTCTACCCACACACATTTGGAACTCTCCTGGGGTACCCTCACACATATTATTCCCTCATTTAGTGGATATTTTCACAAAAAAGTGACATTTTCAAAAATCCAGAAAATTGGCTGAAAACGACTAAATATCAAGGACTCATTGGGCAAATTGCTCTGGAACTGAAACCGGAACGCTCACTGACATTTCCCCTATCTGAAAGTCTGATAAACGCCGGAAAAATGACTAAGTCCAAAAAAAAAATGTTTTCAACTTTTTTCAATTTTACCCCGTGGGATATATATTCAATCCACACACATTTGGTACTCTCCTGGGGTACCCTCACACATATTATTCCCTCATTTAGTGAATATTTTCACAAAAAGTGAAATTTAAAAAAATTAAAAAAATTCACTGAAAACGACTAAATATCAAGGACTCATCAGGCGAATCGCTCTGGAACTGAAATCGGAATGCTCACTGACATTTCCCCTATCTGAAAGTCTGAGAAACGCCGGAAAAATGACTAAGTCCAAAAAAACTTTTTTTTCAACTTTTTTCAATTTTACCCCCGTTGGATATATATTCTACCCACACACATTTAGAACTCTCCTGGGGTACCCTCCCACATATTATACCCTCATTTAGTGGATATTTTCACAAAAAAGTGAAATTTTCAAAAATCCAGAAAATTAGCTGAAAACGACTAAATATCAAGGACTCATCAGGCGAATCGCTCTGGAACTGAAATTGGAATGCTCACTGACATTTCCATTATCCGAAATTCTGATAAACGGCGGAAAAATGACTAATCCAATAAAAAAAAAATTTCAACTTTTTTCAATTTTACCCCCGTGGGATATATATTCTACCCACACACATTTAGAACTCTCGTGGGGTACCCTCCCACATATTATACCCTCATTTAGTGGATATTTTCACAAAAAAGTGAAATTTTCAAAAATCCAGAAAATTAGCTGAAAACGACTAAATATCAAGGACTGATTGGGCGAGTCGCTCTGGAACTGAAATCTGAATGCTCACTGACAATTCCCCTATACGAAAGTCTGATAAACGCCGGAAAAATGACTAAGTCCAAAAAAAAATTGTTTTCAACTTTTTTAAATTTTACCCCCATGGGATATATATTCTATCCACACACATTTGTAACACTCCTGGGGTACCCTCACACATATTATTCCCTCAATTAGTGGATATTTTCACAAAATAGGGAAATTTTCAAAAATCCAGAAAATTGGCTGAAAACGACTAAATATAAAGGACTCACTGGGCGAATCGCTCAGCAACTGAAATCGGAATGCTCACTGACATTTCCCCTATCTGAAAGTCTGATAAACGCCGGAAAAATGACTAATCCAATAAAAACAATTTTTCAACTTTTTTCAATATTACCCCCCGTGGGATATATATTCTACCCACACACATTTGGAACTCTCCTGGGGTACCCTCACACATATTATTCCCTCATTTAGTGAATATTTTCACAAAAAGTGAAATTTAAAAAAATTCAAAAAATTCACTGAAAACGACTAAATATCAAGGACTCATCAGGCGAATCGCTCTGGAACTGAAATCGTAATGCTCACTGACATTTCCCCTATCTGAAAGTCAGATAAACGCCGGAAAAATAACTAAGTCTAAAAAAAATTTTTTTTCAACATTTTTCAATTTTACCCCCGTGGGATATATATTCTACCCACACACATTTGGAACACTCCTGGGGTACCCTCACACATATTATTCCCTCATTTAGTGGATATTTTCACAAAAAAGTGAAATTTTCAAAAATCCTAAATATTGGCTGAAAACGACTAAATATCAAGGACTCACTGGGCGAATCGCTCTGGAACTGAAATAAGAATGCTCACTGGCATTTCCCCTATCTGAAAGTCTGATAAACGGCGGAAAAATTACTAAGTCCAAAAAAAAAATTTTTTCAACTTTTTTCAATTTTACCCCCGTGGGATATATATTCTACCCACACACATTTGGAACACTCCTGGGGTACCTTCACACGTATTATTCACTCATTTAGTGGATATTTTCACAAAAAAGTGAAATTTTCAAAAATCCAAAATATTGGCTGAAAACGACTAAATATCAAGGACTCATTGGGCGAATCGCTCTGGAACTGAAATAAGAATGCTCACTGACATTTCCCCTTTCTGAAAGTCTGTTAAATGCCGGAAAAATGACTAATCGAATAAAAAAAAAATTTCAACTTTTTTCAATTTTACTCCCGTGGGATATATATTCCACCCACACACATTTGGAACTCTCCTGGGGTACCCTCACACATATTATTCCCTCATTTAGTGAATATTTTCACAAAAAAGTGAAATTTTAAAAAATTTAGAAAATTGGCTGAAAACGACTAAATATCAAGGACTCATTGGGCGAATCGCTCTGGAACTGAAATCGGAATGCTCACTGACAATTCCCCTATCCGAAAGTCTGATAAACGCCGGAAAAATGACTAAGTCCAAAAAAAATTTTTTTTCAACTTTTTTCAATTTTACCCCCGTTGGATATATATTCTACCCACACACATTTGGAACTCTCTAGGGGTACCCTCACATATATTATACCCTCATTTAGTGGATATTTTCACAAAAAAGTGAAATTTTCAAAAATCCAGAAAATTGGCTGAAAACGACTAAATATCAAGGACTCATTGGGCAAATCACTCTGGAACTGAAATCGGAATGCTCACTGACATTTCCCCTATCTGAAAGTCTGATAATCGCCGGAAAAATGACTAATCCAATAAAAAAAAATTCAACTTTTTTCAATTTTATCCCCCATGGGATATATATTCTACCCACACACATTTGGAACTCTCCTGGGGTACCCTCACACATATTATTCCCTCATTTAGTGAATATTTTCACAAAAAAGTGAAATTTTAAAAAATTCAGAAAATTGGCTGAAAACGACTAAATATCAAGGACTCATTGGGCGAATCACTCTGGAACTGAAATCGGAACGCTCACTGGTATTTCCCCTATCTGAAAGTCTGATAAACGCCGGAAAAATGACTAATCCAATAAAAAAAAAATTTCAACATTTTTCAATTTTACTCCCGTGGGATATGTATTCTACCCACACACATTTGGAACTCTCCTGGGGTACCCTCACACATATTATTCCCTCATTAAGTGGATATTTTCACAAAAAAATGAAATTTTCAAAAATCCAGAAAATTTGAGGAAAACGACTAAATATAAAGGACTCATTGGCCGAATCGCTCTGGAACTGAAATCGGAATGCTCATTGACATTTCCCCTATCTGAAAGTCTGATAAACGCCGGAAATATGACTAATCCAATAAAAAAAAAATTTCAACTTTTTTCAATTTTACCCCTGTGGGATATATATTCTACCCACACACATTTGGAACTCTCCTGGGGTACCCTCACACATATTATTCCCTCATTTAGTGAATATTTTCACTAAAAAGTGAAATTTTAAAAAATTCTGAAAATTCGCTGAAAACGACTAAATATCAAGGACTCATTGGGCGAATCGCTCTGGAACTGAAATCGGAATGCTCACTGACAATTCCCCTATCCGAAAGTCTGATAAACGCCGGAAAAATGACTAAGTCCAAAAAAAATTTTTTTTCAACTTTTTTCAATTTTACCCCCGTTGGATATATATTCTCCCCACACACATTTGGAACTCTCTTGGGGTACCCTCACACATATTATTCCCTCATTTAGTGGATATTTTCACAAAAAAGTGAAATTTTCAAAAATCCAGAGAATTGGCGGAAAACGAGTAAATATAAAGGACTCATTGGGCGAATCGCTCTGGAACTGAAATCGGAACGCTCACTGACATTTTCCCTATCTGAAAGTCTGATAAACGCCAGAAAAATGAATAATCCAATAAAAAAAAAATTTCAACTTTTTTCAATTTTACCCCCGTGGGATATATATTCTACCCACACACATTTGGAACTCTCCTGGGGTACCATCACACATATTATTCCCTCATTTAGTGGATATTTTCACAAAAAAGTGAAATTTTAAAAAATTCAGAAAATTCGCTGAAAACGACTAAATATCAAGGACTCATTGGGCGAATCGCTCTGGAACTGAAATCGGAACGCTCACTGACAAATCCCCTATCTAAAAGTCTGATAAACGCCGGAAAAATGACTAAGTCCAAAAAAAAAAATTTTTCAACTTTTATTAATTTTACCCCCGTGGGATATATATTCTACCCACACACATTTGGAACTCTCCTGGGGTCCCCACACATATTATTCGTCATTTATTGGATATTTTCACAAAAAAGTGAAATTTTCAAAAATCCAGAAAATTGGCTGAAAACGACTACATATCAAGGACTCATTTTCGAATCGCTGTGGAACTGAAATCGGAACGCTCACTGACAATTCCCCTTTCTGAAAGTTTGATAAATGCTGGAAAAATGACTAAGTCCAAAAAAAAAATTTTTTCAACTTTTTTTAATTTTACCCCCGTGGGATATATATTCTAGCCACACACATTTAGAACTCTCCTGGAGTACCCTCACACATATTATTCCCTCATTTATTGGATATTTTCACAAAAAAGTGAAATTTTCAAAAATCCAGAAAATTGGCTGAAAACGACTATATATCAAGGACTCATCAGGCTCTGGAACTGAAATTGGAATGCTCACTGTCATTTCCCCTATCCGAAAGTCTGATAAACGCCTGAAAAATGACTAATTCAATAAAAAAAAAATTTCAATTTTTTCAATTTTACCCCCGTGGGATATATATTCCACCCACACACATTTGGAACTCTCCTGGGGTACCCTCACACATATTATTCCCTCATTTAGTGGATATTTTCACAAAAAAGTGAAATTTTAAAAAATTCAGAAAATTCGCTGAAAACGACTAAATATCAAGGACTCATTGGGAGAATCTCTCTGGAACTGAAATCGGAACGCTCACTGACAATTCCCCTATCCGAAAGTCTGATAAACGCAGGAAAAATGACTAAGTCGAAAAAAAAATTTTTTTCAATTTTTTTTCAACTTTACCCCCGTGGGATATATATTCTACCCACACACATTTGGAACTCTCCTGGGGTACCCTCGCACATATTATTCCCTCATTTAGTGGATATTTTCACAAAAAAGTGAAATTTTCAAAAATCCAGAAAATTGGCTGAAGACGACTAAATATAAAGGCCTCATTGGACGAATCGCTCTGGAACTGAAATCGGAACGCTCACTGACAAATCCCCTATCTAAAAGTCTGATAAACGCCGGAAAAATGACTAAGTCCAAAAAAAAAAATTTTTCAACTTTTTTTAATTTTACCCCCGTGGGATATATATTCTACCCACACACATTTGGAACTCTCCTGGGGTACCCTCACACATATTATTCCGTCATTTATTGGATATTTTCACAAAAAAGTGAAATTTTCAAAAATCCAGAAAATTGGCTGAAAACGACTACATATCAAGGACTCATTGGGTGAATCGCTCTGGAACTGAAATGGGAACGCTCACTGACATTTCCCCTTTCTGAAAGTCTGATAAATGCTGAAAAAATGACTAAGTCCAAAAAAAAAATTTTTTCAACTTTTTTTAATTTTACCCCCGTGGGATATATATTCTACCCACACACATTTAGAACTCTCCTGGGGTACCCTCACACATATTATTCCCTCATTTAGTGGATATTTTCACAAAAAAGTGAAATTTTCAAAAATCCAGAAAATTGGCTAAAGACGACTAAATATAAAGGACTCATTGGGTGATTCGCTCTGGAACTGAAATCGAAACGCTCACTGACATTTGCCCTATCTGAAAGTCTGATAAACGCCGGAAAAATGACTAAGTCCAAAAAAAAAAATTTTTCAACTTTTATTAATTTTACCCCCGTGGGATATATATTCTACCCACACACATTTGGAACTCTCCTGGGGAACCCTCACACATATTATTCGTCATTTATTGGATATTTTCACAAAAAAGTGAAATTTTCAAAAATCCAGAAAATTGGCTGAAAACGACTACATATCAAGGACTCATTGTCGAATCGCTGTGGAACTGAAATCGGAACGCTCACTGACAATTCCCCTTTCTGAAAGTTTGATAAATGCTGGAAAAATGACTAAGTCCAAAAAAAAAAATTTTTCAACTTTTTTTAATTTTACCCCCGTGGGATATATATTCTAGCCACACACATTTAGCACTCTCCTGGGGTACCCTCACACATATTATTCCCTCATTTATTGGATATTTTCACAAAAAAGTGAAATTTTCAAAAATCCAGAAAATTGGCTGAAAACGACTATATATCAAGGACTCATCAGGCTCTTGGACTGAAATTGGAATGCTCACTGTCATTTCCCCTATCCGAAAGTCTGATAAACGCCTGAAAAATGACTAATTCAATAAAAAAAAAATTTCAATTTTTTCAATTTTACCCCCGTGGGATATATATTCCACCCACACACATTTGGAACTCTCCTGGGGTACCCTCACACATATTATTCCCTCATTTAGTGGATATTTTCACAAAAAAAGTGAAATTTTAAAAAATTCAGAAAATTTGCTGAAAACGACTAAATATCAAGGACTCATTGGGCGAATCGCTCTGGAACTGAAATCGGAACGCTCACTGACAATTCCCCTATCCGAAAGTCTGATAAACGCAGGAAAAATGACTAAGTCCAAAAAAAATTTTTTTTCAATTTTTTTTCAACTTTACCCCCGTGGGATATATATTCTACCCACACACATTTGGAACTCTCCTGGGGTACCCTCACACATATTATTCCCTCATTTAGTGGATATTTTCACAAAAAAGTGAAATTTTCAAAAATCCAGAAAATTGGCTGAAGACGACTAAATATAAAGGCCTCATTGGGCGAATCGCTCTGGAACTGAAATCGGAACGCTCACTGACAAATCTCCTATCTAAAAGTCTGATAAACGCCGGAAAAATGACGAAGTCCAAAAAAAAAAATTTTTCAACTTTTTTTAATTTTACCCCCGTGGGATATATATTCTACCCACACACATTTGGAACTCTCCTGGGGTACCCTCACAAATATTATTCCGTCATTTATTGGATATTTTCACAAAAAAGTGAAATTTTCAAAAATCCAGAAAATTGGCTGAAAACGATTACATATCAAGGACTCATTGGGTGAATCACTCTGGATCTGAAATGGGAATGCTCACTGACATTTCCCCTTTCTGAAAGTCTGATAAATGCTGGAAAAATGACTAAGTCCAAAAAAAAAATTTTTTCAACTTTTTTTAATTTTACCCCCGTGGGATATATATTCTACTCACACACATTTAGAACTCTCCTGGGGTACCCTCACACATATTATTCCCTCATTTAGTGGATATTTTCACAAAAAAGTGAAATTTTCAAAAATCCAGAAAATTGGCTGAAGACGACTAAATATAAAGGACTCATTGGGTGATTCGCTCTGGAACTGAAATCAAAACGCTCACTGACATTTGCCCTATCTGAAAGTCAGATAAACGTCGGAAAAATGACTAAGTTCAAAAAAAAAAATTTTTCAACTTTTTTTAATTTTACCCTCGTGGGATATATATTCTACCCACACACATTTGGAACTCTCCTGGGGTACCCTCACACATATTATTCCCTCATTTATTGGATATTTTCACAAAAAAGTGAAATTTTAAAAAATCCAGAAAATTGGCTGAAAACGTCTAAATATCAAGGACTCATCAGGCTCTTGAACTGAAATTGGAATGCTCACTGACATTTCCCCTATCCGAAAGTCTGATAAACGCCGGAAAAATGACTAATCCAATAAAAAAAAAATTTAAACTTTTTTCAATTTTACCCCCGTGGGATATATATTCCACCCACACACATTTGGAACTCTCCTGGGGTACCCTCACAGATATTATTCCCTCATTTAGTGGATATTTTCACAAAAAAAGTGAAATTTTCAAAAATCCAGAAAATTGGCTGAAAACGACTAAATATCAAGGACTCACTGGGCGAATCGCTCTGGAATTGAAATCGGAACGCTCACTGACATTTCCCCTTTCTGAAAGTCTGATAAATGCCGGAAAAATGACTAAGTAGACAAAAATATTTTTTTAAACTTTTTTCAATTTTACCCCCGTGGGATATATATTCTACCCACACACATTTGTAACTCTCCTGGGGTACCCTCACACATATTATTCCCTCATTTAGTGGATATTTTCACAAAAAAAGTGAAATTTTAAAAAATCCAAAATATTGGCTGAAAACGACTAAATATCAAGGACTCATTGGGCGAATCGCTCTGGAACTGAAATCGGAACGCTCACTGAAATTCGCCCTATCTGAAAGTCTGATTAACGTCGGAAAAATGACTAACTCCAAAAAAAAAATGTTTTCAACTTTTTTCAATTTTACCCCCGTGGGATATATATTCTACCCACACACATTTGGAACTCTCCTGGGGTACCCTCACACATATTATTCCCTCATTTAGTGGATATTTTCACATAAAGTTAAATTTTCAAAAATCCAGAAAATTGGCTGAAAACGACTAAATATCAAAGACTCATTGGGCGAATCGCTCTGGAACTGAAATCGGAATGCTCACTGACATTTCCCCTATCTGAAAGTCTGATAAACGCCGGAAAAATGACTAAGTACTAGTGTTGAGCGAACATGCTCGACACTGCTCGGTACTCGCCCGAGCATCACGCTACTCGGGATGTTCGGCGAGCTCCGAGCATTTCCGGGTTACTCGCGCGGGAGCTCGGGTCTCCGCCCTGCATGTTTGGTGCTCTTTACAGAGCCAATGAACATGCAGGGATTGCCAGCCAGTCACTGTAATGCTGCTGCCATGTTGTTTGTGGGCATTACAGTGATTGGCTGGCCGCACAGCGTGACCTCGAGTATTTAAAACTGGGCGCTGCCATCTTGGACACAGTCGCTCCGGATTAGGCAGTGTAGGGACAGCGCTGCTGATTTAGGGAGAGATATAAACTGCAAAATAGTTAGTGTAGGGTCTGTAAAGGCTGCTAGAACAAACGAACAGTCCTTTTCAGGACTAATATCCATCCCAGATACCAGGCAGGCAGGCTGTATAGGAGACACAGTGGTTATAGCAGCAAACGCTGCATTAGAGTCCTGTGTGCTCCTGTTGCTCAAATTGCTGGACTTAGCACCAGGTGTGGGGGGCCAGGAATAATCCTTTTTTTCCATGTAAATCCTCCTTTTTTTTTCCTCCTTCACACTGTACAAATACCCATCTTATTAACCTTTTGGTGTGTCCACCCTCCCCCCCCCCCAAAAAAAGGGTGTCTCTGATTTTTCACAAATATAACTGTTGAAAATAGTCTGGTGTAGGCTAGAGAAACAGAAGTGTTGTTTTGCACTTCCACGGTTCAAACCTCTGTATTATCCATTTTGGGCCATTTGTATCTAAAAAAAAAAACAGTTTGAGTGTGTCGCTCACTGTTCAGCCGCAAATATCTCTATTTAAAAAAGTGTGGTATACCCCAGTAAACAATAACTGTGGTTTTGCCATCCCACGGTAAAAAATCTCTATTATTCAGCTTTTGGTATTTTTTTCCGTAAAGAAAAACAGTAGCGTCTCCTGACTGTTGTGACACAAAAATATATCTGTTGAAAATAGTCTTGTGTAGGCCCGACATCCCAGTGTGGTTTCGCAGTTCCACGGGTCAAATCGCTGTACTATCCAGTTTTGGGCCTTTGGTATCTAAAAAAAAAGCAGTTTGAGTGTGTCTCTCACTGTTCAGCCGCAAATATCTCTATTTAAAAAAGTGTGGTATACCCCAGTAAACAATAACTGTGGTTTTCCTCTTCCACGGTTCTAATCTACTCTTTATTACCCTTTTTCCATTGATAGTGCAAGTGTAAGCTATTTTACTTCATTTACAATGGGAAGGCGCATGGCAAGGGACGTGGAAGTGGACGTTCTGGTGATGGTTCGTGCAGAGGACGGGGCCGTGGCCAAGGTGAAAATGTGCCACAACCAACAGCCACATCTTCTCGCTCCCACTTCTTGACCGAATTACTAGGGAAGCACAGAACAACACCAGTATTGCAAACTGATCAGTGTGAACAGGATATTAATTGGATAGCAGTCAATACTTCCAGTTACCTGGGCACCACCACCTCCAGTCTGTCTTCCACACGGTCAACTCTTAGTAGCCGTGAGTCTCGACCGCATACTCCTCCTCACCCTGATGCTCCTTCCTCCCACCATGCCGAGTGTCGTCAGACAGCAAGTGATCCCACACTTGGACACTCTGAAGATCTGTTCACTGGTCCATTTCCATATTTGGGCCCCTCGCCTGATACGCTTGAAGTGGTGGAAGAGGAGATCCCATGATGCGATGCCCAAATATTTGAACAGCCACGGCCACAGGAAGTCGACGTTGGCAATCTGTCACAAGAGGTGGACGATGACGAGACACAATTGCCAGGAAGTGAGGAGGAGGATCGTGGTGCGCAAGTGGAAGAGGAGGAGGTGGTGGATGATCTAGTAACTGACCCAACGTGGAAGGAGGACATGGAGAGTGAGGCCAGCAGCACACAGGGGGAGGGAGGCAGAGTACCCCAACAGGCAGGAAGAAGCAGTGTGGTGGCCGCAGACAGAAGGCAGGCACCTTTCCCCGTAACACCAACACGAGGGACGTTGCCAGTACAAGCGGTAGGTCTTCCAGAGTCTGGAATTTTTTTAAAGACTCTGCTGATAACCCCAAAAAGGCCATATGTTCCACCTGCCATGCCAGCATCAGCAGGGGTGACAAAACTACCAGCCTGACCACCACCAGCATGATCAGGCACATGGCAGCAAAGCACCCCACTTTGTGGGGCGAAACCCAGGGTCCACGACCAGTGTCAGCGGTTGTCACCACTGCTTCTTCCACTGTTGTGCGTGCAATAGAACCCCCTGTTGTGTGTGCAAGGCAATCCCCTGTCCATACTGCATGTAAAGATGCCCCCTCCTCTCAGTCTTCACTTATTATGGCAGTTTCTCAAGAAACAGCATCAACGTCCACGTCCACGTCCCACCGCAGCGTTCAATTGTCCATATCCCAGACCTTTGAACGAAAGCAAAAATTCGCAGCTAACGCCCACAGGCCACAGTCCTAAATTCGCACATTTCACGACTGCTTGCATTGGAAATGCTGCCTTTTAGGCTGGTGGAGACGGAATCCTTCTGCAATCTTATGGCGGTGGCCGTCCCTCGGTACTCGGTCCCCAGCCGACACTATTTTGCCCGGTGTGCCATCCCCGCACTACACAAGCACGTGTCCCAAAGCATCTGCCGTGCCCTCAACAACGCAGTTGCTGGGAGAGTCCACCTGACAACGGACACGTGGACAAGTGCTTGTGGCCAGGCACGGTACATCTCTCTGACGGCACACTGGCTAAACATAGTGGAAGCCGGGACCCAGTCGGACCTTGGGACGGAACACATCCTCCCCACACCGAGGATTGTGGGCCCTATGTCAGTCAGAGTTGCCCCCACAGTGTACAGCTCCTGCGCATCCTCCTCCTCCTCATGTTCAGCCTCCATCTCAGATATCACCACATCAGTTACAAGTTGGAAGCATTGCAGTGCTGCCTCCGCCAAGCGGCAACGGGCTGTGCTGAAACTCATAAGCTTAGGTGATAAACCTCACACTGCTTGTGAGTTGTGGACAGCTGTGAAAGAGCAGGCAGATCTGTGGCTGAGACCGCTGAACCTACATCCCGGCATGGTCGTGTGTGACAATAGCCGTAACCTGGTGGCGGCTCTGAGGCGAGGTGAGATCACACACGTACCATGCCTGGCTCATATGCTTAACCTCGTGGTTCAGCTGTTTCTTAAATCGTACCCCGAGTTGCCAGATCTGCTTGTGAAAGTACGCCGCCTGTCAGCTCATTTTCGCAAGTCGGCTACAGCTTCCGCCGCCCTTGCTGTGTTGCAGCAGCGTTTGCAGCTTCCGGCACACCAACTGGTGTGTGATGTCCCCACACGTTGGAACTCTACCCTCCACATGTTGCAAAGGATTTGTGAGCAGAAGAGAGCAGTTGTGGAGTACCAGCTGCAACAAGGCAGTCGATATTCAGGTCAGACTCCACACATAAGACCTCAGGAGTGGACCTGGATGTCTGACATATGTGCCATCCTGACAAACTTTGAGGAGGCCACCAAGATAGTGAGTGGCAATGACGCCATCATTAGTGTCAGCATCCCACTTGTCTGTCTTTTGCGACGCTCTCTGCAGAGAATTAAAGAGGAGGCATTGCAGCCAGAGTATGATGAGATGGATCAAGAAGCCGTAGCGGGCGATTACACACAGCCCAGCCTCATCTCATCCCAACGTGCATTGGGGGACAATGAGGGAGAGGAGGAGGAGGAGGAGGAGGAAGAACAGGAGCTGCTATCATGCGTTGTAGACGGTAGTACCTGTACAAGTGTCATACCGTCGGTTCAGCGTGGGTGGCCTGAGGACAGGGGGAGGAGGAAGAGGAGGAGGAGGAGGAGAGCATGGTCAGTCGTCATCTTGGTGAAGACACGGAAATCTTGCCCGTTACCAGTCTGGCACGCATGGCTGACTTTATGTTACGCTGTCTTAACCATGACCCTCGCGTTGTCAAAATGTTGGGTGACAGTCATTACTGGTTGGTGACACTTGTAGACCCCCGCTACAAGGAGAACTTTCACTCTCTTATTCCTGAGGTGGAGAGGTCTACAAAAATGTGGCAATACCAGAAGGCCCTTGCTGCAGAACTCTTAAAAAAATTCCCATCTGAACACGCTAGCGGCAGAGGTCACAGTTCGTTGCCCAACCAAGGCGTACAGGCGAGAGAGATGCAACTCCAATCCAGCAGAGGCAGGGGAACACTGTCAACGTTCTGGGACAGTTTTCTGACACCCGCCCAGCTTACAGGCCCTGAGGCGCGGGGTACTCTCACAAGGAGTGGAAAGTTTCAAAAGATGGTGAGGGAGTACCTTGCCGATCGTACCAGCGTCCTCCATGATTCCTCTGTGCCTTTTAATTATTGGGTATCCAAGCTGGAAACTTGGAATGAACTCGCTCTGTACGCCTTGGAGGTCCTGGCCTGCCCTGCCGCTAGCGTGTTATCGGAGCGTGTTTTTAGTGCCGCTGGGGGAATTATAACTGATAAGTGCACTCGCCTGTCAACTGACAATGCTGACAAGCTGACCCTTATCAAAATGAACAAGGGCTGGATTGGGCCAGACTTCTCATCACCACCAAATGACTGCAGAGTAACATAAAGTCAAATCCACTGTGTTATTTAGGGAGGTGCATTCACATGCACCTCTTCACACCCACACATGGGTATACGCTTCCTCATTTCGGCTGTTTAATCTTCTTCTCCTTATCCTCAGCCTCCACCACCACTATACCACCAGGGTGCCAGCATTGCAAGTTCCTCCGTCCTTATTTTTGGCAGCTTTTGCTTGCAAGGCATAAGCAAATACCATGGGACACCCACTCCCCAATAATGGGTCTTATGTTTGTAATATGCTGTACTGCATGGCTCTTGTAAGGGGCATTGCAAGTTGCTCCGTCCTAATTTTTGGCAGCTTTTGCTGGGAAATCATAAGCAAATACCATGGGACACCCACTCCCCAATAATGGGACTTATGTTTGTAATATGCTGTACTGCATGGCTCTTGTAAGGGGCATTGCATGTTGCTCCGTCCTAATTTTTGGCAGCTTTTGCTGGGAAAGCATAAGCAAATACTATGGGACACCCACTCCCCAATAATGAGACGTATGTTTGTAATATGCTGTACTGCATGGCTCTTGTAAGGGGCATTGCAAGTTGCTCCGTCCTAATTTTTGACAGCTTTTGCTGGGAAAGCATAAGCAAATACTATGGGACACCCACTCCCCAATAATGGGACTTATGTTTGTAATATGCTGTACTGCATGGCTCTTGTAAGGGGCATTGCAAGTTGCTCCGTCCTATTTTTTGGCAGCTTTTGCTGGGAAAGCATAAGCAAATACTATGGGAGACCCACTCCCCAATAATGGGACTTATGTTTGTAATATGCTGTACTGCATGGCTCTTGTAAGGGGCATTGCAAGTTGCTCCATCCTAATTTTTGGCAGCTTTTGCTGGGAAAGCAAAAGCAAATACTATGGGACACCCACTCCCCAATAATGGGACTTATGTTTGTAATATGCTGTACTGCATGGCTCTTGTAAGGGGCATTGCAAGTTGCTGCGTCCTAATTTTTGGCAGTTTTTGCTGCGAAAGCATAAGCAAATACTATGGGAGACCCACTCCCCAATAATGGGACTTATGTTTGTAATATGCTGTACTGCATGGCTCTTGTAAGGGGCATTGCAAGTTGCTCCATCCTAATTTTTGGCAGCTTTTGCTTGCAAGGCATAAGCAAATACTATGGGACACCCACTCCCCAATAATGGGACTTATGTTTGTATTATGCTGTACTGCATGGCTCTTGTAAGGGGCATTGCAAGTTGCTCCGTCCTAATTTTTGGCAGCTTTTGCTGGGAAAGCATAAGCAAATACTATGGGAGACCCACTCCCCAATAATGGGACTTATGTTTGTAATATGCTGTACTGCATGGCTCTGGTAAGGGGCATTGCAAGTTGCTCCATCCAAATTTTTGGCAGCTTTTGCTTGCAAGGCATAAGCAAATACTATGGGACACCCACTCCTCAATAATGGGACTTATGTTTGTAATAGGCTGTACTGCATGGCTCTTGTAAGGGGCATTGCAAGTTGCTCCGTCCTAATTTTTGGCAGCTTTTGCTTGCAAGGCATAAGCAAATACTATGGGACACCCACTCCCCAATAATGGGACTTATGTCTGTAATATGCTGTACTGCATGTGACGCGCCCCCTGGGCCGTGTGTACACGTGTGTGGGATACCCGGAGCCGGGTCTCTGGGTCTGTAGTCTCCGTGGCGGTGACCCGGTCCCGTGGCTCAGGCTGGTCAAACCAGTGGCAGTCTTTCTTAGGTTTTGAGGTTAATTGTCCGACTGTGCCACCCGTGGATTGCGGTCAGGGAGTACCACCGCTGCGAGGCAGACCGCTGAGGCTGGTGTTGTGTGCGCAGCATAGAATGGGATAACTCCCCTCCGGAGGAGTATAGCCTCAGGGCAGTGAGTGTGGATGATGGGGGTGATGGTGCACAAGTGCAGCAGGAACGACTCAGAGTCTTTGCAGTGCAGTTCAGGGTCTTTACTGATGATTATAAGGTAGACCCTCCCGGGAGTACTGGCTAGCATAAGAGGCCTGGTCAGTCTGTGAGCAAGCAGGAGTTCCCCTGGCCAGGTGGCGTTGTAGGCCTCCCCGTCTGTCTGCACTCTTCCTGGCTACCTTTCTGTAAGCGGGTAGAAGTAGCCCACATCCCTGAGTGTACCGTGTAGTGCTCACCCGTATGGCTGGTGACTTGGGGCCTTCTGTTAGCCTCCGCTCCACGACGGCGGTGCTGGTCCCTTGCTTGTGACTGAGCTTCCGAGCTTCTATGGCCAGAGGACCTGAAATCCCCTGCCGGCTGGTTTCTGCTGCTGGATATATAAATCCTCACAGCTTCGGACTCCTGTGTCCGGTTCCTATTGTCTTCTGCCAGGGCGAGCTCTGCTCAGCTTCCAGCCCCTGGTCTTTAGCTCCTAGCTCCTACAGAGCTCCTTGCTGTTACTTTCCCTTGCTCTCACTCTGACTCTGACTGTTCTCTGACTCACTCAACCCCTCCAGATCCAGTTTATAAGGGCAGAATTCTCCCCTCCCAGGACTGGGGCAGGAGGATGTTACATGTTTAAGGGATCCTGACCAGGAAACCTCCCACTTGCTCTCCGACGTAATATCTCTATTACTGTGGTGACCAGACCCCTGGGGTGCCACACATGGCTCTTGTAAGGGGCATTGCAGTTGCTCATAATTTTTGGAAAGCCTTCCATTCCCTGCTTAGGCCAACAGGGTACAGGAGACCCAGTTGCTATAAATGGAAAAAACGGTTTAGTTAACGCCCTCTGACCTTCATGTCATTTCCAAGGGGCATTGGAGTGCCTCGAAATTTTTGGTAGGTATTGCATTCACTGTATGCCCTATAACTGTGTAGCTGAACCGCTCCTTTTGGTACAGAAACATATCCTACAAGACATGTGTGGTTGGCTGGCCTGATATTGATGTGAATGGTCCCTGTTCCTCCTGCTCTTTCTTCTTTGCCACCACCTCATCCATCATTCATCACCTGAAGCTTTGTTTTAACGGGAGTCATAAAACTGGGATAGTAGCAGGAAAACATCCAGCAATCCTCGAAGGAGGTAGAATATGCGCCAAAACGCTGACCACCTCAGGCCTAGCTGCTACTACATACATGTGCTTACATTCCAAGGAACAGAAATCTAAGGAGGTGGATGGCCTCATGATCATGAATAATTTACTCATTGTGTAGGAGGCCGACCACTGCTGCTGTCTACCTTCTGAACTTTGTGTTGAAGCCTGATTGACCCAGGACCCGCAATCCTCTATGTCTGGAGGACGTGTTACATCCCAGTGTCCAACTGTGTCCCGGCTTCCACAATATTAACCCAGTGTGAAGGCGTCAGTGAGATGGACCATTCCTGGCCACATTCACTTGTCCACGTGTTTGTGGTTAGGCTGTCCTTCCCACTAAATGCACTGGGGAGGGCACAGGTAATGTTTTGGTATGCGCGCTTGTGTATAAGGCGCACCTGGACAAATAGAGGCGGCTGGGGACCGTTTATGGACACCCGGCCACCCCCACGCGGCTGGGGACTGTGTGTGGGCACCCGGCCATGGGGCGGCTGGGGACTGAGTATGGACACCCGGCCGCCCCCTGGCGGCTGGGGACCAAGCGTGGACACCCGGCCGCTGGGCGGCTGGGGGCTGAGTATGAATACCAGGCTACCGACGCAGCCATGACGTGGTGGCCAGATTCCACCTCCACATGCCTAAAAGGCCCAATTTCAAGTGCAAGCAAGCTAGCAGTATGGTATTGCAGCCTGGGGATGGGTGGGTGGCAGGCTGCATACTTGCGCTTGTATTGCAAGTTATGGGGGAGGTACAATTGAACACTGCCCTGGGACAAGGAATTGCACGGGGATAGTTGCAAGTCTGCATCTTCTGATGCGGCAAGGATCACTTCTGATGGGCACACTTTTAGGCAGTGACCTGGGTGTCAGAGATGCTTCCAGGGGTCTTCCCCATGCTGTTCCCATGTCTTTTTAGCACTGTATGCATGTGTCACACAGCACATGGCCAGATAAGGTTGTAAAATGTTAAAATGACATTTCCCGGTGAATGCATTTGTCACGGTTGAAAGCAATAAAAACGTGCAAAAACGCATAAAAAATGCTACTTGTGAACATAGCCCAAGGTGTGGAGGAGTATTTTTGTTTTTGGTTATTTATTTTACCTTATACACAAGTCTTTACCCTGGAAAGGATGTTCCTTAACCCCTTTCCGACCTGGTCAGTAATAGTACGCACCAGGTCGGGAAGGCCGGTTCAGCGGGGGCTCCGGCGGTGAGCCCGCACTGAAGCGAGCACATGTCAGCTGATTATTGGAATCGCAATCCACCCGCGGCTGTTAACATGTTAAATCTCTGACAGTGGCATTTAACTCGCGCTTCCGGGAGCCCTAAGCCCCGCCCATCAGTGACCCTGTCACGTGATCGCGGGTCACCAAT
The DNA here is from genome assembly GCF_046119375.1 of Phyllobates terribilis. NCBI lineage: Eukaryota > Metazoa > Chordata > Amphibia > Anura > Dendrobatidae > Phyllobates > Phyllobates terribilis. Next base: position 73,069,688 of record NW_027362773.1, on the reverse strand, counting down.
GGGTGGGCATGACAACTCAGGGTCTACAGCAGACGCCTGTGGTTGTCATGTCTCAATTGCTATGAGCGCCACCTAGTGGTCAGCGCTCATAGCAAGTGAGCATTTCTCCTGCATACAAGCAATCTGCTCATCGCTTGTATGCAGTAGAAGCAATCAGACAACTGCTGCTTCTATAGTCTCCTCTGGAGACTATAGAAGCAAGCAGAAAGTGTAACAAAAAAGTTTTTAAAAATATTAAAAATATAAAAAATATATAAAAGTTTAAGCCACCCCCCTTTCGCCCCATTCAAAATAAAATATATATATATAAAAAAAGCCACATACACATATTTGGTATCGCCGCGTTCAGAATCGCCCGATCTATCAATATAAAAGAAGAATTAATACAACCAGTAAACGGCGTAACGAGAAAAAATTTTAAACGCCAGAATTAAGTTTTTTTGGTCGCTACAACTTTGCAATAAAATGCAATAACGGGCGATCAAAACATCGGATCTACCCCAAATTGGTATCAATAAAACGTCAGCCCGGCATGCAAAAAATAAGCCCTCACCTGGCCCCAGATCCCAAAAAATGGAGAAGCTAAGGGTCTCGGAAAATGGCGTCATTTTTTTTGTTTTTTTAGCAAGCTTTGGATTTTTTTTTCACCAGTTACATAAAAAAGAACCTATACATGTTTCGTGTCTATGAACTCGTAACGACCTGGAAAATAATGATGGCAGGTCAGTTTTAGCAATCTGTGAACGTGGTAAAGAAAGGACCCAAAAAACAGCGGTGGAATTGCATTTTTTTTTCAGTTTCACTGCACTTGGAATTTTTTTCCCATTTTCCAGCACACGATATGGTAAAACCAGTGATGGTATTTAAAAGAACAACTCGTCCCGCAAAAAATAAGCCCTCACATGGCCATATTGAACGAAAATTTAAAAAGTTCTGGCTCTGGGAAGAAGGGGAGCTTAAAAGGAAAAAACAAAAGCAGAAAGACCCATGGTCGTTAAGGGGTTAACATATTTCACAGGAAAGCACTTTCACTTTTGTTTTTGAATGTTTTATTGTGAGCCTGTAAAAGTGGCTTAATAACTCTGACCACGTTGTTGACAGCAGTGACCTGGGGGTCAGAAATGCTTCCAGGGGCGATCCCCATGCTGTCCCGATGTCATTTGAGCACTGTCACTATCATTTTGGGCACTTTTTAGGCTTTCTACAGACTGCCGGGGGAGCCGCCGCAAAAATGTTCGGGTCTCCCATAGACTAACATTGGGCTCGTTGCTCGGGTCGAGCACCCGAGTATCACAGTGAGCTCGGCCCGAGCTTCGAGCACCCGAGCATTTTAGTGCTCGCTCAACACTACTAAGTACAAAAAAAAATTTTTTTTCAACTTTTTTCAATTCTACCCCCGTGGGATATATATTCTACCCACACACATTTGGAACTCTCCTGGGGTACCCACACACATATTATTCCCTCATTTAGTGGATATTTTCACAAAAAAGTAAAATTTTCAAAAATCCAGAAAATTGGCTGAAAACGACTAAATGTCAAGGACTCATTGGGCGAATCGCTCTGGAACTGAAATCGGAATGCTCACTGACATTTCCCCTATCTGAAAGTCTGATAAACGCCGGAAAAATGACTAATTCCAAAAAAAATAATTTTTCAACCTTTTTCAATTTTACCCCCGTGGGATATATATTCTACCCACACACATTTGGAACTCTCCTGGGGTACCCTCACACATATTATTCCCTCATTTAGTGGATATTTTCACAAAAAAGTGAAATTTTCAAAAATCCAAAATATTGGCTGAAAACGACTAAATATGAAGGACTCATTGGGCGAATCGCTCTGGAACTGAAATCGGAACGCTCACTGACATTTCCCCTATCTGAAAGTCTGATAAACGCTGGAAAAATGACTAAGTCCAAAAAAAACATTTGTATAACTTTTTTCAATTTTACCCCTGTGGGATATATATTCTACCCACACACATTTGGAACTCTCCTGGGGTAACCTCACACATATTATTCCCTCATTTAGTGGATATTTTCACAAAAAAGTGAAATTTTCAAAAATCCAAAATATTGGCTGAAAACGACTAAATATGAAGGACTCATTGGGCGAATCGCTCTGGAACTGAAATCGGAACGCTCACTGACATTTCCCCTATCGGAAAGTCTGATAAACGCCGGAAAAATGAATAAGTCCAAAATAAAATTTTTTCAACTTTTTTCAATTCTACCCCCGTGGGATATATATTCTACCCACACACATTTGGAACTCTCCTGGGGTACCCTCATACATATTATTCCCTCATTTAGTGGATATTTTCACAAAAAAGTGAAATTTTCAAAAATCCAGAAAATTGGCTGAAAACGACTAAATATCAAGGACTCATTGGGCAAATCGCTTTGGAACTGAAATCGGAACACTCACTGACATTTCCCCTATCTGAAAGTCTGATAAACGCCATAAAAATGACTAATTCCAAAAGAAATAATTTTTTAACTTTTTTCAATTTTACCCCCGTGGGATATATATTCTACCCACACACATTTGGAACTCTCCTGGGGTACTCTCATGCATATTATACCCTCATTTAGTGGATATTTTCACAAAAAAGTGAAATTTTCAAAAATCCAGAAAATTGGCTGAAAACGACTAAATATCAAGGACTCATTGGGCGAATCGCTCTGGAACTGGAATCGGAATGCTCACTGACATTTCCCCTAACTGAAAGTCTGATAAACGCTCGAAAAATGAATAAGTCCAAAAAAAATTTTTTTCAACTTTTTTCAATTTTACCCCCGTGGGATATATATTCTACCCACACACATTTGGAACTCTCCTGGGGTACCCTCACACATATTATACCCTCATTTAGTGGACATTTTCACAAAAAAGTGAAATTTTCAAAAATCCAGAAAATTGGCTCAAAAAAGACTAAATATCAATGACTCATTGGGCGAATCGCTCTGGAACTGAAATCGGAATGCTCACTGACATTTCCCCTATCTGAAAGTCTGATAAACGCCGGAAAAATGACTAAGTCCAAAAAAAATTTTTTTTCAACTTTTTTCAATTTTACTCCCGTGGGATAAATATTCTACCCACACACATTTGGAACTCTCCTGGGGTACCCTCACACATATTATTCCCTCATTTAGAGGATATTTTCACAAAAAAGAGAAATTTTCAAAAATCCAAAATATTGGCTGAAAACGACAAAATATCGAGGACTCATTGAGGAAATCGCTCTGGAACTGAAATCGGAATGCTCACTGACATTTCCCCTATCTGAAAGTCTGATAAACGCCGGAAAAATGACTAATCCAATAAAAAAAAATTCAACTTTTTTCTATTTTACTCCCGTGGGATAAATATTCTACCCACACACATTTGGAACTCTCCTGGGGTACCCTCACACATATTATTCCCCCATTTAGTGGATATTTTCACAAAAAAGTGAAATTTTCAAAAATCCAGAAAATTGGCTGAAAACGACTAAATATCAAGGACTCATTGGGCGAATCGCTCTCTAACTGAAATCAGAATGCTCACTGACATTTCCCCTATCTGAAAGTCTGATAAACGCCAGAAAAATGACTAATTCCAAAATAAATAATTTTTCAATTTTTTTCAATTTTACCCCCGTGGGATAGATACTCTACCCACACACATTTGGAACTCTCCTGGGGTACCCTCACACATATTATTCCCTCATTTAGTGGATATTTTCACAAAAAAGTGACATTTTCAAAAATCCAGAAAATTGGCTCAAAAAAGACTAAATATCAATGGCTCATTGGGCGAATTGTTCTGGAACTGAAATCGGAATGCTCACTGACATTTCCCCTATCTGAAAGTCTGATAAACGCCAGAAAAATGACTAATTCCAAAATAAATAATTTTTCAACTTTTTTCAATTTTACCCCCGTGTGATATATATTCTACCCACACACATTTGGAACTCTCCTGGGGTACCCTCACACATATTATTCCCTCATTTAGTGGATATTTTCACAAAAAAGTGAAATTTTCAAAAATCCAGAAAATTGGCTGAAAACGACTGAATATCAAGGACTCATTGGGCGAATCGCTCTGGAACTGGAATCGGAATGCTCACTGACATTTTCCCTATCTGAAAGTCTCATAAACGCCAAAAAAATGACTAAGTCCAAAAAAAATTATTTCAACTTTTTTCAATTTTACCCCCGTGGGATATATATTTTACCCACACACATTTGGAACTCTCCTGGGGTACCCTCACACATATTATTCCCTCATTTAGAGGATATTTTCACAAAAAAGTGAAATTTTCAAAAATCCAAAATATTGGCTGAAAACGAATAAATATCAAGGACTCATTGGGCGAATCGCTCTGGAACTGGAATCGGAATGCTCACTGACATTTCCCCTTTCTGAAAGTCTGATAAACGCTCGAAAAATGACTAAGTCCAAAAAAAAAAATTTTTTCAACTTTTTTCAATTTTATCCCCCTGGGATATTTATTCTACCCACACACATTTGGAACTCTCCTGGGGTACCCTCACACATATTATACCCTCATTTAGTGGATATTTTCACAAAAAAGTGAAATTTTCAAAAATCCAGAAAATTGGCTGAAAACGACTAAATATCAAGGACTCATTGGGCGAATCGCTCTGGAACTGAAATCGGAATGCTCACTGACATTTCCCCTATCTGAAAGTCTGGTAAAGGCTGGAAAAATGACTAAGTCCAAAAAAAATTTTTTTTCAACTTTTTTCATTTTTACTCCTGTGGGATAAATATTCTACCCACACACATTTGGAACTCTCCTGGGGTACCCTCACACATATTATTCCCTCATTTAGTGGATATTTTCACAAAATAGAGAAATTTTCAAAAATCCAAAATATTGGCTGAAAACGACAAAATATCAAGGACTCATTGGGCAAATCGCTCTGGAACTGAAATCGGAATGCTCACTGACATTTCCCCTATCTGAAAGTCTGATAAACGCCGAAAAAATGACTAATCCAATAAAAAAAAAATTCAACTTTTTTCTATTTTACTCCCGTGGGATAAATATTCTACCCACACACATTTGGAACTCTCCTGGGGTACCCTCACACATATTTAATTATTTATACCTCATTTAGTGGATATTTTCACAAAAAAGTGAAATTTTCAAAAATCCCGAAAATTGGCTGAAAACGACTAAATATCAAGGACTCATTAGGCGAATTGCTCTGGAACTGAAATCGGAATGCTCACTGACATTTCCCCTATCTGAAAGTCTGATAAACGCCGGAAAAATGACTAAGTCCAAAAAAAAATTCTTTCAACTTTTTTCAATTTTACCCCCGTGGGATATATATTTTACCCACACACATTTGGAACTCTCCTGGGGTACCCTCACGCATATTATTCCCTCATATAGAGGATATTTTCACAAAAAAGTGAAATTTTCAAAAATCCAAAATATTGGCTGAAAACGACTAAATATCAAGGACTCAATGGGCAAATCGCTCTGGAACTGAAATTGGAATGCTCACTGACATTTCCCCTATCTGAAAGTCTGATAAACGCCGGAAAAATGACTGAGTCCAAAAAAAAAAATTTTTTTCAACTTATTTCAATTTTAACCCTGTGGGATATATATTCTACCCACACACATTTGGAACTCTCCTGGGGTACCCTCACACATATTATTCCCTCATTTAGTGGATATTTTCACAAAAAAGTGAAATTTTCAAAAATCCAAAATATTGGATGAAAACGACTAAATATCAAGGACTCATTGGGCGAATCGCTCTGTAACTGAAATCGGAACGCTCACTGACATTTGCCCTATCTGAAAGTCTGATAAACGCTGGAAAAATGACTAAGTCCATAAAAAAATTTCTTTCAACTTTTTTCAATTTTACCCCTGTGGGATATATATTCTACCCAAACACATTTGGAACTCTCCTGGGGTACCCTCACACATATTATTCCCTCATTTAGTGGATATTTTCACAAAAAAGTGAAATTTTCAAAAATCCAAAATATTGGATGAAAACGACTAAATATCAAGGACTCATTGGGTGAATCGCTCTGTAACTGAAATCGGAACGCTCACTGACATTTGCCCTATCTGAAAGTCTGATAAACGCTGGAAAAATGACTAAGTCCAAAAAAAAATTTCTTTCAACTTTTTTCAATTTTACCCCTGTGGGATATATATTCTACCCAAACACAGTTGGAACTCTCCTGGGGTACCCTCACACATATTATTCCCTCATTTAGTGGATATTTTCACAAAAAAGAGAAATTTTCAAAAATCCAGAATATTGGCTGAAAACGACTGAATATCAAGGACTCATTGGGCGAATCCATCTGGAACTGAAATCGGAATGCTCACTGACATTTCCCCTATCTGAAAGTCTGATAAACGCCGGAAAAATGACTGAGTCCAAAAAAAAAAATTTTTTTCAACTTTTTTCAATTTTAACCCTATGGGATATATATTCTACCCACACACATTTGGAACTCTCCTGGGGTACCCTCACACATATTATTCCCTCATTTAGTGGTTATTTTCACAAAAAAGTGAAATTTTCAAAAATCTAAAATATTGGATGAAAACGACTAAATATCAAGGACTCATTGGGCGAATCGCTCTGTAACTGAAATCGGAATGCTCACTGACATTTACCCTATCTGAAAGTCTGATAAACGCCGGAAAAATTACTAAGTCCAAAAAAAAATTTTTTTCAACTTTTTTCAATTTTACCCCCGTGGGATATATATTCTACCCACACACATTTGAAACTCTCCTGGGGTACCCTCACACATATGATTCCCTCATTTAGTGGATATTTTCACAAAAAAGTGAAATTTTCAAACATCCAGAAAATTGGCTGAAAACGACTAAATATCGAGGACTCATTGGGCGAATCGCTCTGTAACTGAAATCGGAACGCTCACTGACATTTGCCCTATCTGAAAGTCTGATAAACGGCGGAAAAATGACTAAGTACAAAAAAAATTTTTTTTTCAACTTTTTTCAGTTTTACCCCCGTGGGATATATATTCTACCCACACACATTTGGAACTCTCCTGGGGTACCCTCACACATATGATTCCCTCATTTAGTGGATATTTTCACAAAAAAGTGAAATTTTCAAAAATCCAGAAAATTGTCTGAAAACGACGAAATATCGAGGACTCATTGGGCGAATAACTCTGGAACTGAAATCGGAATGCTCAATGATATTTCCCCTATCTGAAAGTCTGATAAACGGCAGAAAAATGACTAATTACAAAAAAAAAAATGTTTTCAACTTTTTTCAATTTTGCCCCCGTGGGATATACATTCTACCCACACACATTTGGAACTCTCCTTGAGTACACTCACACATATTATTCCCTCATTTAGTGGATATATTCACAAAAAAGTGAAAGTTTCAAAAATCCAGAAAATTTGCTGAAAACGACTAAATATCAAGGACTCATTGGGCGAATCGCTCTGTACCTGAAATCGGAACGCTCACTGACATTTGCCCTATCTGAAAGTCTGATAAACGGCGGAAAAATGACTAAGTCCCAAAAAAAATTTTTTTCAACTTTTTTCCATTTTACCCCCGTGGGATATATATTTTACCCACACACATTTGGGACTCTCCTGGAGTACCCTCACACATATTATTCCCTCATTTAGTGGATATTTTCACAAAAAAGTGAAATTTTCAAAAATCCAGAAAATTGTCTGAAAACGACTAAATATCGAGGACTCATTGGGCGAATTGCTCTAGAACTGAAATCGGAATGCTCAATGACATTTACCCTATCTGAAAGTCTGATAAACGCCGGAAAAATGACTAAGTCCAAAAAAAAAATGTTTTCAACTTTTTTCAATTTTACCCTCGTGGGATATATATTCTACCCACACACATTTGGAACTCTCCTGGAGTACCCTCACACATATTATTCCCTCATTTAGTGGATATTTTCACAAAAAAGTGAAATTTTCAAAAATCCAGAAAATTGGCTGAAAACGACTAAATATCAAGGACTCATTGGTCGAATCGCTCTGGAACTGAAATCGGAATGCTCACTGACATTTCCCCTATCTGAAAGTCTGATAAACGCCGGAAAAATGACTAAGTCCAAAAAAAAATTCTTTAAACTTTTTTCAATTTTACCCCCGTGGGATATATATTTTACCCACACACATTTGGACCTCTCCTGGGGTACCCTCACACACATTATTCCCTCATTTAGAGGATATTTTCAGAAAAAAGTGAAATTTTCAAAAATCCAAAATATTGGCTGAAAACGACTAAATATCAAGGACTCATTGGGCAAATCGCTCTGGAACTGAAATCGGAATGCTCACTGACATTTCCCCTATCTGAAAGTCTGATAAACGTCGGAAAAATGACTAATTCCAAAATAAATTATTTTTCAACTTTTTTCAATTTTACCCCCGTGGGATATATATTCTACCCACACACATTTGGAACTCTCCTGGGGTACCCACACCCATATTATTCACTCAATTAGTGTATATTTTCACAAAAAAGTGAAATTTTCAAAAACCCAGAAAATTGGCTGAAAACGACTAAATATCGAGGACTCATTGGGCGAATCGCTCTGGAACTGAAATCGGAATGCTCACTGACATTTCCCCTATCTGAAAATGTGATAAACGCTGGAAAAATGACTGAGTCCAAAAAAAAAAATTTTTTAAACTTTTTTCAATTTTAACCCTGTGGGATATATATTCTACCCACACACATTTGGAACTCTCCTGGGGTACACATATTATTCCCTCATTTAGTGGATATTTTCACAAAAAAGTGAAATTTTCAAAAATCCAAAATAATAGATGAAAACGACTAAATATCAAGGACTCATTGGGCAAATCGCTCTGGAACTGAAATCGGAATGCTCACTGACATTTCCCCTATCTGAAAGTCTGATAAACGCCGGAAAAATGACTAACTCCAAAAAAAAATTCTTTAAACTTTTTTAAATTTTACCCCCGTGGGATATATATTTTACCCACACACATTTGGAACTCTCCTGGGGTACCCTCACACACATTATTACCTCATTTAGAGGATATTTTCACAAACAAGTGAAATTTTCAAAAATCCAAAATATTGGCTGAAAACGACTAAATATCAAGGACTCATTGGGCAAATCGCTCTGGAACTGAAATCGGAATGCTCACTGACATTTCACCTATCTGAAAGTCTGATAAACACTGGAAAAATGACAAAGTCCCCAAAAAAATGTTTTCAACTTTTTTCAATTTTAACCCTGTGGGATATATATTCTACCCAAACACATTTGGAACTCTCCTGGGGTACCCTCACACATATTATTTCCTCATTTAGTGGATATTTTCACAAAAAAGTGAAATTTTCAAAAATCCAAAATATTGGATGAAAACGACTAAAAATCTAGGACTCATTGGGCGCATCGCTCTGTAACTGAAATCGGTATGCTCACTGACATTTGCCAAATCTGAAAGTCTGATAAACGCCGGAAAAATGACTAAGTCCAAAAAAAAAATGTTTTCAACTTTTTTCAATTTTACCCTCGTGGGATATATATTCTACCCAAACACATTTGGAACTCTCCTGGAGTACCCTCACACATATTATTCCCTCATTTAGTGGATATTTTCACAAAAAAGTGAAATTTTCAAAAATCCAGAAAATTGGCTGAAAAAAACTAAATATCAAGGACTCATTGGGCAAATCGCTCTGGAACTGAAATCGGAATGCTCACTGACATTTCCCCTATCTGAAAGTCTGATAAACGCTGGAAAAATGACTGAGTCCAAAAAAAAAATTTTTTCAACTTTTTTCAATTTTACCCCCGTGGGATATATATTCTACCCAAACACATTTGGAACTCTCCTGGGGTACCCTCACACATATTATTCCCTCATGTAGTGGATATTTTCACAAAAAAGTGAAATTTTCAAAAATCTAGAAAATTGGCTGAAAACGACTAAATATCAAGGAATCATTGGGCGAATCGCTCTGTAACTGAAATAGGAACGCTCACTGACATTTGCCCTATCTGAAAGTCTGATAAACGACGGAAAAATGACTAAGTCCAAAAAATAAATCTTTCCAACTTTTTTCAATTTTACCCCCGTGGGATATATATTCTAACCACACACATTTGGAACTCTCCTGGGGTACCCTCACACATATTATTCCCTCATTTAGTGGATATATTCACAAAAAAGTGACATTTTCAAAAATCCAGAAAATTGGCTGAAAACGACTAAATATCAAGGATTCATTGGGCGAATCCCTCTGGAACTGAAATCGGAATGCTCACTGACATTTCCCCGATCCGAAAGTCTGATAAACGCCGGAAAAATGACTGAGTCCAAAAAAAAAATTTTTTTCAACTTTATTTCAATTTTAACCCTGTGGGATATACATTCTACCCACACACATTTGGAACTCTCCTGGGGTACCCTCATAAATATTATTCCCTCATTTAGTGGATATTTTCACAAAAAAGTGAAATTTTCAAAAATCCAAAATAATAGATGAAAACGACTAAATATCAAGGACTCATTGGGAGAATCGCTCTGGAACTGAAATCGGAATGCTCAATGACATTTCCCCTATCTGAAAGTCTGATAAAAGCCGGAAAAGTGACTAAGTACAAAAAAAAATTTTTTTTCAACTTTTTTCAGTTTTACCCCCGTGGGATATATATTCTACCCACACACATTTGGAACTCTATTGGGCTACCCTCACACATATTATTCCCTCATTTAGTGGATATTTTCACAAAAAAGTGAAATTTTCAAAAATCCAAAATATTGGATGAAAGCGACTAAATATCAAGGACTCATTGGGCGAATCGCTCTGTAACTGAAATCGGAATGCTCACTGACATTTGCCCTATCTGAAAGTCTGATAAACGCCGGAAAAATGACAAAGTCCAAAAAAAAAAATGTTTTCAACTTTTTTCAATTTTGCCCCCTTGGGATATATATTCTACCCACACACATTTGGAACTCTCCTGGAGTACCCACACACATATTATTCCCTCATTTAGTGGATATATTCACAAAAAAGTGAAATTTTCAAAAATCCAGAAAATTGGCTGAAAACGACTAAATATCAAGGACTCATTGGGCGAATCCCTCTGGAACTGAAATCGGAATGCTCACTGACATTTCCCCGATCCGAAAGTCTGATAAACGCCGGAAAAATGACTCAGTCCAAACAAAAAAATTTTTTTCAACTTTTTTCAATTTTCACCCTGTGGGATATATATTCTACCCACACACATTTGGAACTCTCCTGGGGTACCCTCACACATATTATTCCCTCATTTAGTGGATATTTTCACAAAAAAGTGAAATTTTCAAAAATCCAGAAAATTGGCTGAAAACGACTGAATATCAAGGACTCATTGGGCGAATCGCTCTGGAACTGAAATCGGTATGCTCACTGACATTTGCCCTATCTGAAAGTCTGACAAACGCCGGAAAAATGACTAAGTCCGAAAAAAAAATGTTTTCAACTTTTTTCAATTTTACCCTCGTGGGATATATATTTTACCCACACACATTTGGAACTCTCCTGGGGTACCCTCACACACATTATTACCTCATTTAGAGGATATTTTCACAAACAAGTGAAATTTTCAAAAATCCAAAATATTGGCTGAAAACGACTAAATATCAAGGACTCATTGGGCAAATCGCTCTGGAACTGAAATCGGAATGCTCACTGACATTTCACCTATCTGAAAGTCTGATAAACACTGGAAAAATGACAAAGTCCCCCAAAAAATTTTTTCAACTTTTTTCAATTTTAACCCTGTGGGATATATATTCTACCCACACACGTTTGGAACTCTCCTGGGGTACCCTCACACATATTATTCCCTCATTTAGTGGATATTTTCACAAAAAAGTGAAATTTTCAAAAATCCAGAAAAATGGCTGAAAACGACTAAATATCAAGGACTCATTGGGCGAATCGCTCTGGAACTGAAATCGGAATGCTCACTGACATTTCCCCTATCTGAAAATGTGATAAACGCTGGAAAAATGACTGAGTCCAAAAAAAAAAAGTTTCAACTTTTTTCAATTGTACCCCCGTGGGATATATATTCTACCCACACACATTTGGAACTCTCCTGGGGTACCCTCACACATATTATTCCCTCATTTAGTGGATATTTTCACAAAAAAGTGAAATTTTCAAAAATCCAGAAAATTGGCTGAAAAAAACTAAATATCAAGGAGTCATTGGGCGAATCCCTCTGGAACTGAAATCGGAATGCTCACTGACATTTCCCCGATCCGAAAGTCTGATAAACGCCGGAAAAATGACTGAGTCCAAAAAAAAAATTTTTTTCAACTTTATTTCAATTTTAACCCTGTGGGATATATATTCTACCCACACACATTTGGAACTCTCCTGGGGTACCCTCACAAATATTATTCCCTCATTTAGTGGATATTTTCACAAAAAAGTGAAATTTTCAAAAATCCAAAATAATAGATGAAAACGACTAAATATCAAGGACTCATTGGGAGAATCGCTCTGGAACTGAAATCGGAATGCTCAATGACATTTCCCCTATCTGAAAGTCTGATAAAAGCCGGAAAAATGACTAAGTACAAAAAAAAATTTTTTTTCAACTTTTTTCAGTTTTACCCCCGTGGGATATATATTCTACCCACACACATTTGGAACTCTATTGGGCTACCCTCACACATATTATTCCCTCATTTAGTGGATATTTTCACAAAAAAGTGAAATTTTCAAAAATCCAAAATATTGGATGAAAGCGACTAAATATCAAGGACTCATTGGGCGAATCGCTCTGTAACTGAAATCGGAATGCTCACTGACATTTGCCCTATCTGAAAGTCTGATAAACGCCGGAAAAATGACAAAGTCCAAAAAAAAAAATGTTTTCAACTTTTTTCAATTTTGCCCCCTTGGGATATATATTCTACCCGCACACATTTGAAACTCTCCTGGAGTACCCACACACATATTATTCCCTCATTTAGTGGATATATTCACAAAAAAGTGAAATTTTCAAAAATCCAGAAAATTGGCTGAAAACGACTAAATATCAAGGACTCATTGGGCGAATCCCTCTGGAACTGAAATCGGAATGCTCACTGACATTTCCCCGATCCGAAAGTCTGATAAACGCCGGAAAAATGACTCAGTCCAAACAAAAAAATTTTTTTCAACTTTTTTCAATTTTAACCCTGTGGGATATATATTCTACCCACACACATTTGGAACTCTCCTGGGGTACCCTCACACATATTATTCCCTCATTTAGTGGATATTTTCACAAAAAAGTGAAATTTTCAAAAATCCAGAAAATTGGCTGAAAACGACTAAATATCAAGGACTCATTGGGCGAATCCCCCTGGAACTGAAATCAGAATGCTCACTGACATTTCCCCTATCTGAAAGTCTGATAAAAGCCGGAAAAATGACTAAGTCCGAAAAAAAAATGTTTTCAACTTTTTTCAATTTTACCCTCGTGGGATATATATTCTACCCACACACATGTGGAACTCTCCTGGAGTACCCTCACACATATTATTCACTCATTTAGTGGATATTTTCACAAAAAAGTGAAATTTTCAAAAATCCAGAAAATTGGCTGAAAACGACTGAATATCAAGGACTCATTGGGCGAATCGCTCTGGAACTGAAATCGGTATGCTCACTGACATTTGCCCTATCTGAAAGTCTGACAAACGCCGGAAAAAATGACTAAGTCCGAAAAAAAAATGTTTTCAACTTTTTTGAATTTTACCCTCGTGGGATATATATTCTACCCACACACATTTGGAACTCTCCTGGAGTACCCTCACACATATTATTCCCTCATTTAGTGGATATTTTCACAAAAAAGTGAAATTTTCAAAAATCCAGAAAATTGGCTGAAAACGACTAAATATCAAGGACTCATTGGGCGAATCGCTCTGGAGCTGAAATCGGAATGCTCACTGATATTTCCCCTATCTGAAAGTTTGATTAACGCTGGAAAAAGGACAAAGTCCAAAAAAAAATTTCTTTCAACTTTTTTCAATTTTACCCCCGTGGGATATATATTCTACCCACACACATTTGGAACTCTCCTGGAGTACCCTCGCACATATTATTCCCTCATTTAGTGGATATTTTCACAAAAAAGTGAAATTTTGAAAAATCCAGAAAATTGGCTGAAAACGACTAAATATCGAGGACTCATTGGGCGAATCGCTCTGGAACTGAAATCGGAACGCTCACTGACATTTGCCCTATCTGAAAGTCTGATAAACACCAGAAAAATGACTAAGTCCAAGAAAATAAACTTTTCAACTTTTTTCAATTTTACCCCCGTGGGATATATATTCTACCCACACACATTTGGAACTCTCCTGGGGTACCCTCACACATATTATTCCCTCATTTAGTCGATATTTTCACAAGAAAGTGAAATTTTTAAAAATCCAGAAAATTGGCTGAAAACGCCTAAATATCAAGGACTCATTGGGCGAATCGCTCTGGAACTGAAATCGGAATGCTCAATGACATTTCCCCTATCTGAAAGTCTGATAAACGCTGGAAAAATGACAAAGTCCAAAAAAAAATTTCTTTCAACTTTTTTCAATTTTACCCCTGTGGGATATATATTCTACCCACACACATTTGGAACTCTCCTGGGGTACCCTCACACTTATTATTCCCTCATTTAGTGGATATTTTCACAAAAAAGTGAAATTTTCAAAAATCCAGAAAATTGGCTGAAAACGACTAAATATCAAGGACTCATTGGGCGAATCGCTGTGGAACTGAAATCGAAATGCTCACTGACATTTCCCCTATCTGAAAGTCTGATAAACGCCAGAAAAATGACTAAGTCCAAAAAAAAATTATTTTAACTTTTTTCAATTAAACCACCGAGGGATATATATTTAACCACACACATTTGGAACTCTCCTGGGGTACCCTCACACATATTATTCCCTCATTTAGTGGATATTTTCATAAAAAAGTGAAAATTTCAAAAATCCAGAAAATTGGCTGAAAACGACTAAATATCGAGGACTCATTTGGCGAATCGCTCTGGAACTGAAATCGGAACGCTCACTGACATTTCCGCTATCTGAAAGTCTGATAAACGCCAGAAAAATGACTAAGTCCAAAAAAATATTTCTTTCAACTTTTTTCAATTTTACCCCCGTGGGATATATATTCTACCGACACACAGTTGGAACTCTCCTGGGATACCCTCACACATAGTATTCCCTCATTTAGTGGATATTTTCACAAAAAAGTGAAATTTTAAAAAATCCAGAAAATTGGCTGAAAACGACTAAATATCGAGGACTCATTGGGCGAATCGCTCTGGAACTGAAATCGGAACGCTCACTGACATTTACCCTATCTGAAATCTGATAAACGCCGGAAAAATGACTAAGTCCATAAATATTTTTTTTCAACTTTTTTCAATTTTAACCCTGTGGGATATATATTCTGCCCACACACATTTGGAACTCTCCTGGGGTACCCTCACACATATTATTCCCTCATTTAGTGGATATTTTCACAAAAAAGTGAAATTTTCAAAAATCCATAAAATTGGCTGAAAACGACTAAATATCGAGGACTCATTGGGCGAATGGCTCTGGAACTGAAATCGGAATGCTCACATTCATTTCCCCTATCTGAAAGTTTGATAAACGCTGGAAAAATGACTAAGTCCAAAAAAAATTATTTTTCAACTTCTTTAAATTTTACCCCCGTGGGATATATATTCTACCCACACACATTTGGAACTCTCCCGGGGTACCCTCACACATATTATTCCCTCATTTAGTGGATATTTTCACAAAAAAGTGAAATTTTCAAAAATCCAGAAAATTGGCTGAAAACGACTAATTATCGAGGACTCATTGGGCGAATCGCTCTGGAACTGAAATCGGAACGCTCACTGACATTTCCGCTATCTGAAAGTCTGATAAACGCCAGAAAAATGACTAAGTCCAAAATAAATTTTTTTCAACTTTTTTCAATTTTAACCCTGTGGGATATATATTCTACCCACACACATTTGGAACTCTCCTGGGGTACCCTCACACATATTATTCCGTCATTTAGTGGATATTTTCACAAAAAAGTGAAATTTTCAAAAATCCAGAAAATTGGCTGAAAACGACTAAATATCCAGGACTCATTGGGCGAATCGCTCTGGAACTGAAATCGGAATGCTCACTGACATTTCCCCTATCTGAAAGTTTGATAAATGCTGGAAAAATGACTAAGTCCAAAAAAATATTTCTTTCAACTTTTTTCAATTTTACCCCGTGGGATATTTATTCTACCACACACATTTGGAACTCTCCTGGGGTACCCTCACACATATTATTCCCTCATTTAGTGGATATTTTCACAAAAAAGTGAAATTTTGAAAAATCCAGAAAATTGGCTGAAAACGACTAAATATTAGGGACTCATTGGGCGAATCGCTCTGGAATTGAAATCTGAATGCTCACTGACATTTCCCCTATATGAAAATGTGATAAACGCTGGAAAAATGACTGAGTCCAAGAAAATAAATTTTTTTCAACTTTTTTCAATTTTACCCCCGTGGGATATATATTCTACCCACACACATTTGGAACTCTCCTGGGGTACCCTCACACATATTATTCCCTCATTTAGTGGATATTTTCACAAAAAAGTGAAATTTTCAAAAATCCAGAAAATTTGCTGAAAACGACTGAATATCAAGGACTCATTGGGCGAACCGCTCTGGAGCTGAAATACGAACGCTCAATGACATTTCCCCTATCTGAAAGTCTGATAAACGCCGGAAAAATGACTAAGTCCAAAATAAATATTTTTCAACTTTTCTCAATTTTAACCCTGTGGGATATATATTCTACCCACACACATTTGGAACTCTCCTGGGGTACACTTACACATATTATTCCCTCATTTAGTGGATATTTTCACCAAAAAGTGAAATTTTCAAAAATCCAGAAAATTGGCTGAAAACGACTAAATATCAAGAACTCATTGGGCGAAACGCTCTGGAACTGACATCGGAATGCTCACTGACATTTCCCCTATCTGAAAGTCTGATAAACGCCGGAAAAATGACTAAGTCCCAAAAAAAAATTTTTAAAACTTTTTTCAATTTTACCCCCATGGGATATATATTCTACACACACACATTTGGAACTCTCCTGGGGTACCCTCACACATATTATTCCCTCGTTTAGTGGATATTTTCACAAAAAAGTGAAATTTTCAAAAATCCCGAAAATTGGCTGAAAACGACTAAATATTAGACATGAGCGTTGTTCTACTTGAACTGTTCGCCAATCTCAAATTCGAGCTGTTTTGGGCGGTGTTCGAGCCGTTCGGCGAACACGAACAATTTGAGAAAAATTTGGCTTGTCGAGGTTATGTTCGATAACTGTTCGTGCACCAAAGTCATAACTGGATTTTTTCTCAGTAATGATTAAAATTAATGTTAATACGCAGTTTGAGTGTACAGCGGGGTGGGGGGAGGGGCAGGGGATGGATCTCTGCAGGAACAATGAAGATCTCCATTTTTTTTTCTCTTTCCCGCATTTACAGTGGGGAGGTGCAATCTGTCAGCCTATCAGCAGCGCACACACGGAGCGAAGTGCTTTTTTTCACACAAGCAAGGGCATGTGTCATTGGCAGTGTATGTCACATGTCCTTGCCCTATAAGACCAAGCCATTTTCCCCGTCGCCACCATTTACTCACTGCTGCAGCTGCGTGTTAGACGGCATCGCTGTTGCTGTGTGCGCTATACCTTGTTAATTTCAAGCCAATTTTCGCACAAATCTACAGATAGCTTGGGAGTAGATAATAGTTGTGATTGCAGTCCTTTTAAGGACTAGGTTACAGCATTTCCTACGACTTTTATCAGGCTGGTCTGTGCTCTTAAATAGATAGATTGTGGGAGTAAAGACTAATTGTAATTGGAGTCCTTTTCAGGACTAGGTTACATCAGTTCCTATCAGTTTTTGCCAGGCAGGTCTGTGCCAGTGCTGTGCAAGTTTTTTTCACAGCATTTGGCTGAATCTAGCAAAGCTAATCCTTTTTGGCCTATTGCAGAGTGTGTTAGTCAGTGGAGTAGCCTATCTGTGTTGCAAGATATACCACCTGTGTATAGAATACCAATTTTTTTACTGCACCTAGTGAAGTAAAATCTTTTGGGCATAGCATCATTCTATTAGTCCATCTATACTGACCTCCATCAAGTTGCAAATTGAATATAATTTTTTTCTGCATCTAGCTCTGAAAAAATATTGGGCTTCTAGCTGTGTGTGGGACTTGTTGTATTAGTCCATCTATACTGACCTCCATCAGGTTGCAAACTGAATATATTTTTTTCTGCATCTACCTCTGAAAAAATATTGGGCTTCTAGCTGTGTGTGGGACTTGTTCTATTAATCCATCTATACAGACCTCCATCAGGTTGCAAACTGAATATATTTTTTTCTGCATCTACCTCTGAAAAAATATTGGGCTTCTAGCTGTGTGTGGGACTTGTTGTATTAGTCCATCTATACTGACCTCCATCAGGTTGCAAACTGAATATATTTTTTTCTGCATCTACCTCTGAAAAAATATTGGGCTTCTAGCTGTGTGTGGGACTTGTTCTATTAATCCATCTATACAGACCTCCATCAGGTTGCAAACTGAATATATTTTTTTCTGCATCTACCTCTGAAAAAATATTGGGCTTCTAGCTGTGTGTGGGACTTGTTGTATTAGTCCATCTATACTGACCTCCATCAGGTTGCAAACTGAATATATTTTTTTCTGCATCTACCTCTGAAAAAATATTGGGCTTCTAGATGTGTGTGGGACTTGTTCTATTAATCCATCTATACAGAACTCCATCAGGTTGCAAACTGAATATATTTTTTTCTGCATCTACCTCTGAAAAAATATGTGGCCTTCTAGCAGTGTGTGGGACTTTCTCTTAGTCCATCTATACTGACCTCCATCAGGTTGCAAACTGAATATAATTTTTTTCTGCATCTAGCTCTGAAAAAATATTTGGCCTTCTAGCAGTGTGTGGGACTTTCTCTATTAGTCCATCTATACTGACCTCCATCACCTTGCAAATTAAAAATAATTTTTATCTGCATCTACAGTACCTCTGAAAAAATATTTGGGCTTCTAGCTGTGTGTGGGACTTGTTTTATTAGTCCATCTATACTGACCTCCATCAGGTTGCAAATTGAATATAATTTTTATCTGCATCTAGCTCTGAAAAAATATTTGGCCTTCTAGCAGTGTGTGGGACTTTCTCTATTAGTCCATCTATACTGACCTCCATCAGGTTGCAAATTGAATATAATTTTTATCTGCATCTAGCTCTGAAAAAATATTTGGCCTTCTAGCAGTGTGTGGGACTTTCTCTATTAGTCCATCTATACTGACCTCCATCAGGTTGCAAATTAAAAATAATTTTTATCTGCATCTACCTCTGAAAAAATATTTGGGCTTCTAGCTCTGTGTGGGACTTGTTCTATTACTCCATCTATACTGACCTCCATCAGGTTGCAAACTGAATATATTTTTTTCTGCATCTACCTCTGAAAAAATATTGGGCTTCTAGCTGTGTGTGGGACTTGTTGTATTAGTCCATCTATACTGACCTCCATCAGGTTGCAAATTAAAAATAATTTTTATCTGCATCTACAGTACCTCTGAAAAAATATTTGGGCTTCTAGATGTGTGTGGGACTTGTTCTATTAGTCCATCTATACTGACCTCCATCAGGTTGCAAATTGAATATAATTTTTATCTGCATCTAGCTCTGAAAAAATATTTGGCCTTCTAGCAGTGTGTGGGACTTTCTCTATTAGTCCATCTATACTGACCTCCATCAGGTTGCAAATTAAAAATAATTTTTATCTGCATCTAGCTCTGAAAAAATATTTGGCCTTCTAGCAGTGTGTGGGACTTTCTCTATTAGTCCATCTATACTGACCTCCATCAGGTTGCAAATTAAAAATAATTTTTATCTGCATCTACAGTACCTCTGAAAAAATATTTGGTCTTCTAGCTGTGTGTGGGACTTGTTCTATTAGTCCATCTATACTGACCTCCATCAGGTTGCAAATTGAATATAATTTTTATCTGCATCTACCTCTGAAAAAATATTTGGGCTTCTAGCTGTGTGTGGGACTTGTTCTATTAATCCATCTATAAAGACCTCCATCAGGTTGCAAACTGAATATAATTTTTTTCTGCATCTAGCTCTGAAAAAATATTTGGCCTTCTAGCAGTGTGTGGGACTTGTTCTATTAGTCCACCTATACTGACCTCCATCAGGTTGCAAATTCAAAATAATTTTTTGTCTGCATCTAGCTCTGAAAAAATATTTGGCCTTCTAGCAGTGTGTGGTACTTTCTCTATTAGTCCATCTATACTGACCTCCATCAGGTTGCAAACTGAATATATTTTTTTTCTACATCTACCTCTGAAAAAATATTGGGCTTGTAGCTGTGTGCGGGACTTGTTCTATTAATCCATCTATACAGACCTCCATCAGGTTGCAAACTGAATAAAAATTTTTTCTGCATCTACCTCTGAAAAAATATTTGGGCTTCTAGCTGTGTGTGGGACTTGTTCTATTAGTCCATCTATACTGACCTCCATCAGGTTGCAAATTGAATATAATTTTTTTCTGCATCTAACCCAGCCAATAGTTTTGGCCTAATACCACAGTTTGGCCACTCAGCTCTGCTTGGTTCCCATCCATTGTTTTTTTGTGCAAACAACTCCAGAGTTGTGAATTAGTTAACCACCAAAATGAGTGGAAAAAGGCCTGCTGCTGGTGGAAAGGGGAATAGGCGTATTGGGAAGGGGAAAAAAGGTTGTGTCCGTGGGGTAGGTGTTAAAGCAACAGTAACATCTGCAGAAGAAAGACCATCTTCCAGCCAAACTAAAATGTCTACTTCTTTTAGCGGACAATGTGATAAGATCCCTTTCTTACGGCCACGCCAATCGCTACAAATTCCAGATGAGGCACAAAAACAGCAGGTGCTTCAACGGATATCAAGTGCTCCTTTAAGTGGGCTCTCCTCCACATCAACTTCAACATCACAAATACTCCAGTCCTCAAAGGTGTCACCCCAATCGCACTTGCTTCCTCACAGCTCCCAAATCTCCAGCTGCCCGTCTGAGTATGAGGTAGAACAGATGGTTGAGTCTGCAGAGCTGTTTACTCATACTATAGCCTGGGAATCAGAGGAATCAGAGGTCGACTCCAGCGACCATCTGATCCGATGCCCAGAATCTTTATAAGTTGGATCCAGGACCAGATGAAGAAGGTTCTGAGCATAATGTAGACCCTTGTTCCCAAACTGTAACTCCTGTTGGTGGAGACAATGATGAAGACGATGATGAGACTCAAATACCTGATTGGAGCGACAACTTGACTTTTCGGTCAGGGCAGGAAGAGGTTGGCTCTGAGGGCGACGGGTGTGATAACACACAGGGTGATGATGACGAGGTTGGAGATCCCACTTACTGTCAACCCACAGTCAGACAGTCGATGAGGTCAGCAGAGGAGGTGGAGGAGGATGTGACTAGCCCTGGAGATGGGGATGACTCGGTACCCGGGCATTTGCCTGGCCTTGGGGATGTCGCGGTGGTCGGCTCCCTGGCCCGTAACCTGGGGTCTCTCTTTAAAAGGGTGGATAATTGTTAATTTTATAAGAGTTCATGACGCCACCTGTGGTATCTGGTGACAAGCACCAGAGCTGCAGCAGTCCACTGAGGCCGGTGATTAGGCAGCTCGATGGTATAGCTCCCCACAGGTGGAGCTAGGTCTCAGGGCAGCATATGCAGGGGGAATGCAGGACAGGCGAGACCCAGCTGGGTCAGAACAAGAACGGGAACGGACACGGTAGTCACTTCAGTACCTTTTACTGGTGGAAATTCAGGCACATCCCGGAGCACTGTAGGGTGAAGGGTGCATATCAGGATCCTCCCCAATGAGCGGGTGTAGGGCCTCCTGTTTCTTGCCTCTGCGTAGTAAGTTTCTGACCTGCCTGGAGCTAGGCCTAACTTTGTCTCTGTCCTGCGCTGGCTGACCTTGTGGTAGGGCCTTCTCTTGGAGTTCACGCTCCCAGTATGCGGGGCCTAAGCGTCTCCTGGCTCTGTTACATATCAGCACCTTAGCGATCCTGGGACTTTTAGTTCTCCAGGGATTCCGGTTATGCCTTACTGGGTCATAGAGATACCGGTAAGCTCGGATCCTGTGTCCGGTAAATGCTTCGGGGTGAGCTGGTTAAGCTCCTCTGCCCCTTATGTACTAACTCGCCACTCGCCTTCGGCATACTCGGGCCCTCACTAGGCTATACACACTAACGGCAGCTTGCCGCGCTTCACTGATCTTACGGCACCGGCACACCTTAAGCTCTATCTGGGCTCCCTGAATCTAGCAAGCAGGAGCCTCATGCTCCACTGCTGAACTATTAACTGCGTTCTCTAGACTAGACTGAGCTCCACTGCAGACTGACCTCTCTTAGGCTTCTCTACTGCAGGAACTCTTCAGAGGAACTGAACTGCCTAGCTCCACCTTCCCTATTTATATCCCTAACGGGTTCCCTCTGCTGGTCTGAGGTGGAAGGTGGAGATGTGTGAATGTTTATGGGGGCCTCTTGTGGAGGATTCCATCAATGCACTCTTGTAGGATCTGTGATACCAAGCGCAGCGGGGCATCACAGATGCTATTGACGACGAGGTTAGGTTGCGCCTTCCTGAACAGAGAGGGAGTACTGGAAGCACGTCAACAACTGCATCCTCAACCACAACTCTGCCTCTGACCACAAGTCGTAGTGGCTCTTCAGGTCACATGGGCTCTAAGCCTTGCATAGCCTGGGCATTTATTCAGATCGATAAGGATGACCCAACTCGTGTTATCTGTAATATTTGTCAGCAAAAGCTAAGTAGAGGCCAAAAAATACATAGTTTGAGTACTTCATGCATGTACCGTCACATGGATATGAAGCATAAGTTGCAGTGGGAAGCTCACTGTGCTACAATGCGGCCTAGCCGGCTGGGCCAACCACCGTCTGCCCCATCTTGTGCATCCGCAGACTCTTCATCTTCTGTGACTGGGGGGACAGCAGTCACACATGTTTTTGGACGCAGACCTGCCACCTCTTTACCCGCAACAGCCAGTGTGATTGGCAGGTCGTCAGTTCATTGGGAAGTGGAAACACCTGCTAGTGTTGAGCGCTCTCCGACATCGAGAGCACCACCTTTGGATCAAGGCAACCTAACATGTCCGCCTGCATCTTCCTCACAGACCGGCAGTTGCCGGGGACACCCTACTCAACACCGTCTAAGCACAACAGCCAGCCCTCGGTCCCTCAGATGTGGAAAAGTAAAAGACCATTTCCTCCTAGCCATGAGAAAACTAAGAGGTTGAATTTCACCATCTGCAAGCTGTTGGCTACAGAAATGCTGCCTTTCCACCTGGAGGACACAGAGGATTTTCAAGACCTTATGTCCGTCACAGTGCCCCAGTACCAGATGCCCAGTCGGCACTACTTCTCAAAGAAAGGTGTGCCTGCGCTCCACTAGCATGTCGCACACAACATCACCGCTTCTTTGAGAAACTCTGTGTGTGACAGGGTGCACTTCACCACAGACACTTGGACGAGAAGGCATGGACAGGGGCGTTACATGTCGCTGACTGGGCACTGGGTAACTATGGTGACAGCAGGACAAGGGGCTGCTGTCCAAGTCTTACCATCCCCACGAGTTGTGTGTTAATCCTCTTTATCTCGAACTTCCTCCACTGCTTCTGCCTCCTCAACCTCCTCTCGGTCCTCCACCTGCACCCAAAGCCTGTCTGGTAATGCCACCTGCTTTCTAACTGCGCAGAAGGAATCCTGCACACCTCCTTACTATGCTGGCAGCAGGGCTCAACGCATCAGTGTTTACTTTGAAATGTCTGGGAAATGTGAGTCACACAGCTGAGGACATTTGGTCAGCTCTGGAGACCCAGTTTCATGAAAGGTTGTCTCCACTGGACCTGCAACCAGGGAAGGCCATATGCGACAATGCTGCAAACCTGGGTGCGGCACTTCGCCGGGGCAATGTCACACACGTGCCTTGTATGGCTCACGTGTTGAACCTGGTTGTCCTGCAATTTTTAGCCCACTATCCTGGACTAGATGGCCTTCTGCAGAGTGCACGGTCGCTGTGTGCTCACTTCCGCCGTTCGCATCCCGCAGTTCAACGACTTACATCTCTACAGAAGTCGTTGGGCCTGCCACTTCACTGGCTGAAATGCGATGTGCCGACACGGTGGAATTCAACTCTGCACATGTTGCAGCGACTGTGGCAGCACCGACAAGCCCTAGTGCAATACGTTCTGACGTGGGCCAACGAGATCCAGAGGTGGGGCAAATCACGCTGGAGGAGTGGTCTCAGATCAGGGACCTATGCACCCTTCTGCACAGTGTTGAAATGGCGACGAAGATGTTTAGTGCTGACGATGCCATTATCAGCATGACTATTACGGTGATTTACATGCTGGAGCACATGTTAAACAGAATTCGGAGTCAGGTGGTGGGACAAGAGGAGGTGGAGGAAGTAGAGGAGGAGTCGTATGCGGAAGGGATAACATCTCCAAGGTCCAGACGGTTGGCAGCACCAAGGCGGCAGGCATGGGAGGGTGGGGGAGAGGGATTAACCAGGGCGCATGGTAGCAGCCAAACTGTTGAGGAAGGTGCAGGAGCCGAGGAAGAAGTGGAGGACGAACTGGCAATGGGCATGGAAGACTCATCAGATGAGGGAGACCTTGATCACATTTCTGTTGTGCGAGGTTGGAGGGAGAGGGCAGAGGAAGGAAGCATGATTCTTACCTCGCTACCAACACAACAAGGACTTGGTCCTTCTGGATGCGCAAGACACATGAGTGCCTTCTTGCTGCACTACCTGCAACATGACCCCCGGATTGTCAGAATTCGAAGTAATGCTGACTACTGGGTTGCCACACTCTTAGATCCCCGGTACAAAAGTATATTTGCCGAAATAATTCCTGCCATAAAAAGGTATTGATGAATGCAGGAGTATCTGTTGCAGAATCTTACATGTGCTTTTCCACAAAACACCAGTGGTGCACGTAGTGAATCTCACAGTTCTAACTTGCCAACGGTGGGACTGTCGAGTCTTCATCACTCAAACAGTAACAGTAACACAGTATCTGCTGGTAACAGCAATTTTGTGGAATCGTTTCACCACTTTTTTAGACCATCCTTTGCAAGGCCACAGGAGACAAGAAGTCTGACACATAGTCAATGCCTAGAGAGGATGGTACAGGAGAATCTCCAAGTGAACATCGAAGCCATGACTGTGTCACTGGACCCTTGCTCATTTTGGTATTTCAATCTTGAAAAATCGCCGGAGCTCGCCACTCACGCCTTGGAGATCTTGTCATGCCATGCAGCCAGCGTTCTCTCTGAACTTGTGTTCAGCGCTGCTGGTGGTGTGCTGACAGATAAGCGCACGCGGCTGTCCACTGAGAATGTAGACAGACTCACGTTCATAAAGATGATCAAATCATGGATTCGCAAGGACATTTCTACCCCTGTGTCATCCTTGGGAGACTAAAAGCTTGGGGATTTGGTAAAATCACCTCACCAACCGTTTTAAGCAACAGTGGGGCAATTGATGCCACTTAACCCTAGAACGCATGACCATAAAAATCTACACTTTCACATACCTGGGGCCCTTTAGGCCCGTGTGCAAATAACATGGAATAACTCAAACTCAAATGACAAACAACTATATACATGAAGAATACCTAGAGTTTCAAAATTCTAACTAGAGCAATCTTGCAGAAAATAGAAAACAATTAACAGGGCGGGCCTGCAAGGCCACAGGTATGCGTTCTAGGGTTAAGTGGTGTCTGTGCCACAATTTTGGGAGTCCCCTTGCTGTGTCTTACGTGACGTTGGCATCGTCAATTCCAGGTGGGTTGGGTCGCACCCCCCCCTTTTAACTGTAAGAAACTACATACACTATGGCTTGGGGTAACACAGATGGTTGAGTCTGAAGAGCTGTTTACTCAGAGGTCTGCTCCAAATCTTCAGTGTCTGCTAGTCAGCGTAGAATTTTTAACTGCATCTAGCCTAGGCAATACTTTGGGCGTAGTAGCCCAGCTGCGAAGCAAGCTGCACCGCCTGTGTATCTAATAAGAATTTTTAAATTAATCTAGCCTAGGCAGACTGTGGGGACCCCCAACCAAACCCAGATGCTCAGCCCCCCTACCTCCCCCCTTTCATGGACAACCCAATAATGTAACTCTTACAACTGGATGGGTGAGGATCGGTCACAGCTTTATTAACTCTTTATACTCATTCCATTAGAAAGGCATTTTATTTCTAAAATAATTCAGCTTGTTGCAGCATGCACTGGGTCCCCACTCCGGCAAGTTGGCCAACAAGTGTAATTCTCCAACATGTCCTTTCTATTTCCAGGCCACAGAGGATCCAGCGTACTCGTATGCAGGACTCTGACCCCCACCCATCACTCTTAACGCTTGTTCCACTCCGTCCTGGAGTCCTGACAGGAATATGTCCAGTCCAATATCTATTAAGTGAACACCGTCGGGCCGTATGAGGCCTGCTTTATCTCCTTCCAGTTGTCGGTGTCGTATCACTACACCGCCTCTGTCTCTTCTAAATTTTGCCATCCGAATATTTATTACCCGCCTTGTCCATTCGATGGCCGTGATGTCTCGCGCACCTTGCCATACCGCTATCGGCACAATCTCTGACCATACTATAGCTAATTTTGTGAAAAATTCTCTGAAGCGCTCAGTGTCTATTTTCATTATTGCCATTAGTTATGCGCTCTTGTGATGACCTAGGTTGTTTCCCCCGGCCTGTATAACTAAGATGACCGGACCTCTTGCCTCTCTCCCTACCTTGATTACCTCCATTAGTACCTGTGGCCATAGCAGGCCTCTAATACCTCTCCAGTTGAAATATGTGTTATGAAACTCTAATTTCCTCCCGCCTGGGCGGACTTTCACCCTTTTTTGTGCCCAATATATATACGAGTGGCCTATCACTCACACTGTTGGCTTAGCGTCACCTGTAAAAGAAACAAACCACGTTAGGATAACAAGTCCGGTCTTATGTATCTCGCCAAACACGTGGATCGCCATCTCCCTATCCTCTGAACTTCCGTTTCTGACAGTCCTGCTCTTGCTGCTTCCGTGGCCGCACCTATGCGGAATGAGTGTGTCCCGTAATCTTTGGGGTGGTTCCCTGCCGATGTTATGCATTTATTAAATATAGCTTGGAACAGGTATCTTGATAATGGCGTTCCATCAATGTGTGATACGAAGAAATTACTTTGTGATCTGATGGTTAGATATGTTTTTACTATTGTTACCCGACTCAGTGTACCGTTTGTGGGTTGTAGAAGTACCCAAGTACCCCTGCCCGCTGGAACCATTTTCGATTGGTGTATGCGTACACGTATTTCATTATTGGCTATGACTACTTCCTGGTGTAATAAGCGTCCACTGGTGGTAATTTTGGATTGAGGGACTAATTCGCTTATACATAGCGCCCCGAAGAAGGAAATCACAAATGCAGTAGACATTAGTGTTGCTTCAAATTGTGAGTGTCATGTTAATGGTGTTAGGGATAAGATGTGAGAAATCAGTTTTAGTGACACGGGACGGGACGTCTACATTCCTGACTTGGCTGACCCCTTTTCCACCCTTTTATGGATTGTCTGATGATGAATCTTTGTCACATCTCCCCAATTCAGTAGTTGGAAGTGAAATGCTACTCCGGTCAGTCACCGCTGCGCTGACGCCCCTGATATGCCCTTCATCATTAGCTGGTGGAGAAATTCTATGGTGACTTGTGATCTGGCTTGTTCACATTG
This sequence comes from Phyllobates terribilis, assembly GCF_046119375.1. NCBI lineage: Eukaryota > Metazoa > Chordata > Amphibia > Anura > Dendrobatidae > Phyllobates > Phyllobates terribilis. The sequence goes on along the minus strand of NW_027362773.1, from coordinate 73,041,719 downwards.
GTCAACCCGTCTGCCTGCTACTAGTCGTGTCCACTCTTCCCATGCCTTACCGTATGCTTGCCACATTGACGGGGCAACTGACGCTCTGATTAATGGCATCAACTATTCGCCACTAGATCCCATAGGGAGGGTGGGCAACTGTTGCCCGATGGGTGGGCGTTGTGGAAGAGCTCTGTGAAAATCTGCCAATTGAATTGTTATAAAGCGTTAGCAGCAGCTTTATACCCCTCAGCATAGTGGCTAGCGCGGACCCATACATTGTGTTTTAGGCACAGGAATACTAGCCTGCGTAGTAGGCCTAGCACTGGGAGAGACGATGATGCCATCTTATTAATGCAGTGCGCTAGGCTGGTGTTTTGTGTTATGAAGCGTATATTTTTGTTAGCCAGGCGCGCGCCCCATATTTCTATTGCTACCACTATTGGGAAAAATTATTTTCAGGGCTAGATGCAGCTAAAAATTATTATTAATTTCAAAGCTGGTGGAGCTTGGTATAGATGGCCTAAAACAATGAGTCCCACACACTGCTAGAAGCCCAAATATTTTTTCAGAGGTAGATGCAGATAAAAATTATTTTTAATTTGCAACCTGATGGAGGTCAGTATAGATGGACTAATAGAGAAAGTCCCACACACTGCTAGAAGGCCAAATATTTTTTCAGAGCTAGATGCAGATAAAAATTATATTCAATTTGCAACCTGATGGAGGTCAGTATAGATGGACTAATAGAGAAAGTCCCACACACTGCTAGAAGGCCAAATATTTTTTCAGAGCTAGATGCAGATAAAAATTATATTCAATTTGCAACCTGATGGAGGTCAGTATAGATGGACTAATAGAACAAGTCCCACACACAGCTAGAAGCCCGAATATTTTTTCAGAGGTACTGTAGATGCAGATAAAAATTATTTTTAATTTGCAACCTGATGGAGGTCAGTTTAGATGGACTAATACAACAAGTCCCACACACAGCTAGAAGCCCAATATTTTTTCAGAGCTAGATGCAGACAAAAAATTATTTTGAATTTGCAACCTGATGGAGGTCAGTATAGATGGACTAATAGAGAAAGTCCCACACACTGCTAGAAGGCCCAATATTTTTTCAGAGGTAGATGCAGAAAAAAATATATTCAGTTTGCAACCTGATGGAGGTCAGTATAGATGGAATAATACAACAAGTCCCACACACAGCTAGAAGCCCAATATTTTTTCAGAGGTAGATGCAGAAAAAAATATATTCAGTTTGCAACCTGATGGGGGTCTGTATAGATGGATTAATAGAACAAGTCCCACACACAGCTAGAAGCCCAATATTTTTTCAGAGGTAGATGCAGAAAAAAATATATTCAGTTTGCAACCTGATGGAGGTCTGTATAGATGGATTAATAGAACAAGTCCCACACACAGCTAGAAGCCCAATATTTTTTCAGAGGTAGATGCAGAAAAAAATATATTCAGTTTGCAACCTGATGGAGGTCTGTATAGATGGATTAATAGAACAAGTCCCACACACAGCTAGAAGCCCAATATTTTTTCAGAGGTACATGCAGAAAAAAATATATTCAGTTTGCAACCTGATGGAGGTCAGTATAGATGGACTAATACAACAAGTCCCACACACAGCTAGAAGCCCAATATTTTTTCAGAGCTAGATGCAGACAAAAAAATATTTTGAATTTGCAACCTGATGGAGGTCAGTATAGATGGACTAATAGAGAAAGTCCCACACACTGCTAGAAGGCCCAATATTTTTTCAGAGGTAGATGCAGAAAAAAATATATTCAGTTTGCAACCTGATGGAGGTCAGTATAGATGGACTAATACAACAAGTCCCACACACAGCTAGAAGCCCAATATTTTTTCAGAGGTAGATGCAGAAAAAAATATATTCAGTTTGCAACCTGATGGAGGTCTGTATAGATGGATTAATAGAACAAGTCCCACACACAGCTAGAAGCCCAATATTTTTTCAGAGGTAGATGCAGAAAAAATATATTCAGTTTGCAACCTGATGTAGGTCTGTATAGATGGATTAATAGAACAAGTCCCACACACAGCTAGATGCCCAATATTTTTTCAGAGGTAGATGCAGAAAAAAATATATTCAGTTTGCAACGTGATGGAGGTCTGTATAGATGGATTAATAGAACAAGTCCCACACACAGCTAGAAGCCCAATATTTTTTCAGAGGTAGATGCAGATAAAAATATATTCAGTTTGCAACCTGATGGAGGTCTGTATAGATGGATTAATAGAACAAGTCCCACACACAGCTAGAAGCCCAATATTTTTTCAGAGGTAGATGCAGAAAAAAATATATTCAGTTTGCAACCTGATGGAGGTCAGTATAGATGGACTAATACAACAAGTCCCACACACAGCTAGAAGCCCAATATTTTTTCAGAGCTAGATGCAGACAAAAAATTATTTTGAATTTGCAACCTGATGGAGGTTAGTATAGATGGACTAATAGAGAAAGTCCCACACACTGCTAGAAGGCCACATATTTTTTCAGAGGTAGATGCAGAAAAAAATATATTCAGTTTGCAACCTGATGGAGGTCTGTATAGATGGATTAATAAAACAAGTCCCACACACAGCTAGAAGCCCAATATTTTTTCAGAGGTAGATGCAGAAAAAAATATATTCAGTTTGCAACCTGATGGAGGTCAGTATAGATGGACTAATACAACAAGTCCCACACACAGCTAGAAGCCCAATATTTTTTCAGAGGTAGATGCAGAAAAAAATATATTCAGTTTGCAACCTGATGGAGGTCTGTATAGATGGATTAATAGAACAAGTCCCACACACAGCTAGAAGCCCAAATATTTTTTCAGAGGTAGATGCAGATAAAAATTATTTTTAATTTGCAACCTGATGGAGGTCAGTATAGATGGACTAATAGAGAAAGTCCCACACACTGCTAGAAGGCCAAATATTTTTTCAGAGCTAGATGCAGATAAAAATTATATTCAATTTGCAACCTGATGGAGGTCAGTATAGATGGACTAATAGAACAAGTTCCACACACAGCTAGAAGCCCAAATATTTTTTCAGAGGTACTGTAGATGCAGATAAAAATTATTTTTAATTTGCAACCTGATGGAGGTCAGTATAGATGGACTAATACAACAAGTCCCACACACAGCTAGAAGCCCAATATTTTTTCAGAGGTAGATGCAGAAAAAAATATATTCAGCTTGCAACCTGATGGAGGTCTGTATAGATGGATTAATAGAACAAGTCCCACACACAGCTAGAAGCCCAATATTTTTTCAGAGGTAGATGCAGAAAAAAATATATTCAGTTTGCAACCTGATGGAGGTCAGTATAGATGGACTAATACAACAAGTCCCACACACAGCTAGAAGCCCAATATTTTTTCAGAGCTAGATGCAGAAAAGAATTATATTCAATTTGCAACCTGATGGAGGTCAGTATAGATGGACTATTAGAATGATGCTATGCCCAAAAGATTTTACTTCACTAGGTGCAGTAAAAAAATTGGTATTCTATACACAGGTGGTATATCTTGCAACACAGATAGGCTACTCCACTGACTAACACACTCTGCAATAGGCCAAAAAGGATTAGCTTTGCTAGATTCAGCCAAATGCTGTGAAAAAAACTTGCACAGCACTGGCACAGACCTGCCTGGCAAAAACTGATAGGAACTGATGTAACCTAGTCCTGAAAAGGACTCCAATTACAATTAGTCTTTACTCCCACAACCTATCTATTTAAGAGCACAGACCTGCCTGATAAAAGTCATAGGAAATGCTGTAACCTAGTCCTTAAAAGGACTGCAATCACAACTATTCCCTACTCCCAAGCTATCTGTAGATTTGTGCGAAAATTGGCTTGAAATTAACAAGGTATAGCGCACACAGCAACAGCGGTGCCGTCTAACAAGCAGCTGCAGCAGTGAGAAAATGGTGGTGATGGGGAAAATGGCTTGGTCTTATAGGGCAAGGACATGTGACATACACTGCCAATGACACATGCCCTTGCTTGTGTGAAAAAAAGCACTTCGCTCCATGTGTGCGCTGCTGATAGGCTGACAGATTGCACCTCCCCACTGTAAATGCGGGAAAGAGAAAAAAAAATGGAGATCTTCATTGTTCCTGCAGAGATCCATCCCCTGCCCCTCCCCCCACCCCGCTGTACACTCAAACTGCGTATTAACATTAATTTTCATCATTACTGAGAAAAAATCCAGTTATGATTTTGGTGCACGAACAGTTATCGAACATAACCTCGAACAGCCGAATTTTTCTCAAATTGTTCGTGTTCGCCGAACGGCTCGAACACCGCCCAAAACAGCTCGAATTTGAGATTGGCGAACAGTTCGAGTAGAACAACGCTCATCTCTAACCTTGATCACATTTCTGTTGTGCGAGGTTGGGGGGAGAGGACAGAGGAAGGAAGCATGATTGTTACCTCGCCACCAACACAACAGGGACTTGGTGCTCCTGGATGCGCAACACACATGAGTGCCTTCTTGCTGCACTACCTGCAACATGACCCTCGAATTGTGAGAATTAGAAATAATCCTGACTACTGGGTTGCCACACTGTTAGATCCCTGGTACAAAAGTAAATTTGCAGAAATTATTCCTGCCATAGAAAGGGATGCACGCATGCAGGAGTTTCAGCAGAGACTGTTGCAGAATCTTACATGTGCTTTTCCACAAAATACCAGTGGTGCACGTAGTGAATCTCACAGTTCCAACTTGCCAACCGTGGGACCGTCAAGTGTTCAGCACTCAAACCGTAACAGAACCACAGTATCTGCTGGTAACATCAATTTTGCGGAATCATTTCACCACTTTTTTAGTCCATCCTTTGCAAGGCCACAGGAGACAAGAAGTCTGACACATAGTCAACGCCTAGAGACGATGGTACAGGAGTATCTCCAAGTAAACATTGAAGCCATGACTGTGTCACTGGACCCTTGCTCTTTTTGGGCTTCCAATCTGGATAAATGGCCGGAGCTAGCCACTTACGCCTTGGAGATCTTGTCATGCCCCGCAGCCAGCGTTCTGTCTGAATGTGTGTTCAGCGCTGCTGGTGGTGTGCTGACAGATAAGCGCACGCGGCTCTCCACTGATAATGTAGACAGACTCACGTTCATAAAGATGAACAAATCATGGATCCGAAACGACTTTTCTACCCCTGTGTCATCCTGGGGAAAGTAAAAGCTTGATGATTGGTTAAAATCACCCTACCAACCGTTTTAAGCTTTCAAATTACTAATCATGTTTATCTGTATCTTGGCTGGAAAATAATTTGGGCTTTGTAGCAGTGTGCAGCACTGATTCTATTAGGCCATCTATAATAAGCTCCACCAGATTTAAAATTACTAATCATGTTTATCTGTATCTTGACTGGAAAATAATTTGGGCTTTGTAGCAGTGTGCAGCACTGATCCTATTAGGCCATCTATACTAAAGCTTCACCAGATTTAAAATTAATAATAATTTTTAGCTGCATCTAGCCTGGAAAATAATTTTGGGGCTCCGAGATGCGCAAGACACATAAGTGCCTTCTTGCTGCACTACCTGCAGCATGACCCTCATATTGTCAGAATTCGAAGTAATCATGACTACTGGGTTGCCACACTCTTAGATCCCCCAAACTTTTCGATCAACCTTTTCATTTTAATAAAGACCAAAAAAATGGTCATTTTTGAAATTATGAGCATTAGCAGGTTGTTAGAAACTGAAATCAAACAGTTTTCAACTCAAAACTTTATTCTAGGTGATGTTACATTTTCACAAAAGACCCCTTGTTCGAAAGGAGCTTCTGAGCTCTCTCTTCCATTGAATTTGTCAGGTTTTGGATGGTTTCTGCTTCAATTGTTTTGCATGAGGACAGAATACCCTCCCAGAGCTGTTGCTTAGATGTGAACTGCCTCCCGCCATCATAGACACTTCTTTTAATGATGCTCCAAAGGTTCTGAATGGGGTAGAGGTCAGGGGAGCATGGGGGTCACACCATAAGTTTGTCCCCTTTTATGCCCATATCAGCCAGAGATGCAGATGAGATGGTGCATTATCATGCAAAAAAATGATCTTGCTGTGAAATACACGGTTCTTCTTCTTGAACCATGGCAGGAAGTGCTGTTTGAGAAAATCCACATACATTATGGAGTTCATCTTTAGCGCCTTCAGGGATCCTAAAGGGGCCGACAATCTCTCTCCCCATGATTCCAGCCCAAAACATTACTCCACCTCCTCCTTGTTGGCGCTGTAACCGTGTTTGCGTGGGGTGTCCATCAACCAGCCATCCTCCACTCCATCCATCTGGACCATCGAGCGCTGCACGGCACTCATCCGTGAACAAAACAGTTTTGAAATCAGTCTTCATGTAATGTTTGGCCCACTGGAGCCGTTTCTGCTTGTGTGAAGTGGATAGAGGAGGTCGACAGGATGGCGTATGCACAGCTGCAAACCTCTGAAGGACCCTGCATCTTGTTGTTTGGGGGACGTTGGAGGCACCAGCAGCTTCAAAAACTTGTCTGCTGCTATGACAAGGCTTTTTTGCCGCTGCTCTTTCAACCTGACGTAATTGCCTGTAGGAAAGAGTCCTCAATTTGCCCTTATCAGCACGCACATGTGTGTACTGTGAATCAGGTACATACTTCTTGATTGCCAAGACACTTCATCCTGATCATCGCACAATGTTGATTGTAGTCATGCCTTGACCTAAACACTCCACAATTTGTTGCTTCTCAGCAGCCGACACATCCTTTTTCTTTCCCATTTTGGCAGAAAATGTAGGCTGCTTAATAATGTGAGACAGCCTTCTTAAGTAGTCTTGCCTTTCATTGGACACACCTGCCAAACTAATTAGCACAGGTGTCTGCAATTGCTTACAGTGATATAAAGAGCCCTGACACACATCACCATCAATGAGTTTAACTGACAAACAAACAAATTCTTCCCTTATCACTCCTAAACACTTTTTGCATAATAATTTGGAACACAGTGTACATGTGCTTTTCCACAAAACACCAGTGGTTCACGTAGTGAATCTTACAGTTCTAACTTGCCAACCGTGGTCTGTATGGAGTTGTTCAATAAAGGGCCCAAAATTAAGATAACATAGATGGGAGAGGTCTCTATGAATAGGAATTCCTAAGTATTTGATACCCTGTGAGGGCCAGGCAAAGGGAAAGTTGGACTGGATGGAATCCTATATGGATTTGGGGAGGGAGACATCGAGGGCCTCAGACTTCGCTGCATTGATTTTAAAATTTGACCATGTAACAAAGTGATCTATTTCAGCCATAACAGCATGGATGGATATATGTGATTGAGTGATATATACTAGGACATCATCAGCAAATAGAGAGCACTTGTACTCGGTGCCTCCCACCTCAATCCACCTAATATTGGGGTTATGGCGAATTGATGAGAGCAGGTGCTCCGTCACTAGGATGTATAAGAGAGGGGACAGAGAACATCCCTGCCTTGTCCCATTGGTGATTGTGAAAGGTGATGAAAATGTTCTGACGCGCCCCCTGGGCCTTGGGACACCCGGAGCCGGACCCTTTTTGGTGGATGCTGGTGGTTGTAGTCTCCGTGGCGGCGACCCGGTTCCGTGGCTCAGGGCTGTCAAACCAGTGGCGGAACTATTTATGTGGTTTTGATGTTTAAATGTCCGACTACGCCACCCGTGGATTGCGGTCAGAGTGAACCGCAGCTCCAGGGCAGACCGCTGAGGCTGGTGTTGTGGGTGCAGCAGAGCGTAGCATACCTCCCCACGGGAGGAGTATAGCCTCAGGGCAGTGTATGCGGAGGATGGGGGTGATGGTGCAGGGCAGCAGCAGTAACGACACGGAGTCAGTGATGCAGTCCAGGGCCTTTACTCACAGTTCTTATTATCCAGACCACGTCTGCAGGTAACGGCTGCCCACGTCGTACTGTGCTCACCAGGTGAGGGGCTCAGACAACTCCCAGATAACTTTGGAGCGCTTCACAGGACCCCCTTTGTGTGTCCTTTGTCTGGCCTTTCTTACCAACCCTTCTGTCCGGCTACCTCGGGCCTCCTCTTGGTAAACTTGGCGCCAGTTTCCCTGACCCTATGTGGTGCCTTCCTAGCGGGTGTAGCGAGGGGCTGCGCCACATAAAATGTCACAGCCTCCTGTTTCTAGCTGAGGGTCGTTTCCTGCCTCCACTAGTTTCGGGGACCGGTCTCCCCCTTTGGCCTGACCCCTCCACGCAGGTGGATTCGGGCGTTCGGTGGCGACTCGCCCGTCCGCACCCCTGGGATACCTTCGTTCCTCGTTCCTGGAGCCTTCTCCGCTCCTCTTCCTTCCTTCTCCCTCTTCCAGGCCTGGGCCTCTGTTACTAGGCCCGCCTCCGGAGCAGAGCTCATGCAGAGCCCCTGCTCCCTGCCACTTCTGCTCAGACTTCTCTGCACTGAACTAAGATGGTGCCCACCTTTTATACTCCCTTCTCAATGCACCTAGGAACTGCTTCCTCCCTGCTCCTGCACTACAGGGTTCCCCTTCCTCAGTGTTCCCTCCCCCCACTCCAGCCAGGGACAGGGACTGTCGTGCCCATCTCAGGGGCATATTGGTCACCCTGCCCCACAGCAATGTGGTGTAATGCATGCAGGTGTCGGGTCCTGATCCACACTACATCCTTACCTGAGAGTGAGATATCACACCTCTGGGTGAGGTGCAATACCTCTGTAGCAACCGAGCCCTCAGGGTGCTACAGTTCCATTTATCTTCAGCCTAGGTGACGTATTGCGATACAGGGCCGTGATTTTGGCTATAAAAGGGTCCCCTAGACCCCTACCCCAAGCTTTTTAAGAGAATCATATATGGCGTGCCAGGAGACTCTATGGAATGCTTTCTCAGCATCCAACGAGAGTATCTAATTACAAATTTTTAACTGCATCTAGCCCAGGAAATACTTTGTGCCTAGTAGCAGTGTCTGCTAGTCAGCGGATTATCCCGGCAGTTAAGCAAGCTACACCACCTGTAGTTTGGACACTTAATTTTTTCAAAGGAAATGCTTCGGGACCACGGGATACTCAGTGAAGAGCATCAGGAGGCACCCCAGGGCATAGGGGCTGGGACTGGCAGTAGGATGCCTTGCGGTGGACAGCCGAGCTCGATCCTTATAAAAGCTTTTTAACTGCAGCAGCTTTAGTGGACGCTACTGGAGCTGGAATTACGCGGCTGCTGGCATGAGACTTGCCCTCCAATAGATCCTTGTAAATGGATTTAAAGTGTATTCATTCAAATTAGAGAGACAATTTAAATTAAAAAGCTTAGAGCTGCCTCCACCACAGGGGGGCTCGCTCGACCCACCAGTGGACAGGCACCAGTATTGGGAGAGGGGGGCTGGCCGTCAGGGTTCACCGCGGCTCTGGCACAAACCCGGCGACGCGGAGGTGGCACGGGCAGGAGCGGACTGAACGTGTCAGCTTCTCACTTTTTGGATTTTAGAAGGGCATGACATGCCTATATCTGTGTCTCCCCCTCCTTTTACTCCTCCACCTCTTTTCTTTTCGCATGACTATATGTACTTGTCACTTTTCCATGTGTTAGTTGTGTCTTCTGAGCAGTTTGTCAGCTTTTGGACACCTTTGAAGGTGTTTTCTATGTGTTTCTATGTGTTTTTGTTTGCCTGCCATTGGTTTTAACGGTGTTCGAAGGTGTTCGACGAACAGTTCGACGAACAGTTCGGCAAACACACGGGTGTTCGACGAACCGAACCGAACTCGAACACTACGGGGGTGGCTCAACACTACTAAATATCAAGGACTCATTGGGCGAATCGCTCTGGAACTGAAATCGGAACGCTCACTGACATTTCCCCTATCTGAAAGTCTGATAAACGCCGGAAAAATGACTAAGTCCAAAAAAAATTTTTTTCAACTTTTTTAAATTTTAACCCTGTGGGATATATATTCTACCCACACACATTTGGAACTCTCCCGGGGTACCCTCACACATATTATTCCCTCATTTAGTGGATATTTTCACAAAAAAGTGAAATTTTCAAAAATCCAAAATATTGGATGAAAACGACTAAATATCAAGGACTCATTGGGCAAATCACTCTGGAACTGAAATCGGAATGCTCACTGACATTTCCCCTATCTGAAAGTCTGATAAAACCCGGAAAAATGACTAAGTTCCCCCAAAAATTTTTTTCTACTTTTTTCAATTTTACCCCCGTTGGATATATATTCTACCCACACACATTTGGAACTCTCCTGGGGTACCCTCACACATATTATTCCCTCATTTAGTGGATATTTTCACAAAAAAGTGATATTTTCAAAAATCCAGAAAATTGGCTGAAAACGACTAAATATCGAGGACTCATTGGGCGAATCGCTCTGGAACTGAAATTAGAACGCTCACTGACATTTCCCCTATCTGAAAGTCTGATAAACGGCGGAAAAATGACTAAGTACAAAAAAAAAATTTTTTCAACTTTTTTCAATTTTACCCCCTTGGGATATATATTCTACCCACACACATTTGGAACTCTCCTGGGGTACCCTCACACATATTATTCCCTCATTTAGTGGATATTTTCACAAAAAAAGTGAAATTTTCAAAAATCCATAAAATTGGCAGAAAACTACTAAATATCAAGGACTCATTGGGCGAATCACTCTGGAACTGAAATCGGAATGCTCACTGATATTTCCCCTATCTGAAAGTCTGATAAAACCCGGAAAAATGACTAAGTCCCTAAAAAAAATTTTTTCAACTATTTTCAATTTTACCCCCGTGGGATATATATTCTACCCACACACATTTGGAACTCTCCTGGGGTACCCTCACACACATTATTCCCTCATTTAGTGGATATTTTCACAAAAAAAGTGAAATTTTCAAAAATCCCGAAAATTGGCTGAAAATGACTAAATATCAAGGACTCATTGGGCAAATCGCTCTGGAATTGAAATCGGAATGCTCACTGACATTTCCCCTATCTGAAAGTCTGATAAACGCCGGAAAAATGAGTAAGTACAAAAAAAAAATTTTTTTCAACTTTTTTCAATTTTACCCCCGTGGGATATATATTCTACCTAAACACATTTGGAACACTCCTGGGGTACCCTCACACATATTATTCCCTCATTTAGTGGATATTTTCACAAAAAAGTGAAATTTTCAAAAATCCAGAAAATTGGCTGAAAACGACTAAATATCAAGGACTCATTGGGCGAATCGCTCTGGAACTGAAATCGGAATGCTCACTGACATTTCCCCTATCTGAATCACTGATAAAAGCCGGAAAAATGACTAGGTCCCCCCAAAAAAAATTTTCTACTTTTTTCAATTTTACCCCCGTTGGATATATATTCTACCCACACACATTTGGAACTCTCCTGGGGGACCCTCACACATATTATTCCCTCATTTAGTGGATATTTTCACAAAAAAAGTGAAATTTTCAAAAATCCAGAAAATTGGCTGAAAATGACTAAATATCAAGGACTCCTTGGGCGAATCGCTCTGGAACTGAAATCGGAATGCTCACTGACATTTCCCCTATCTGAAAGTCTGATAAAACCGGGAAAAATGACTAAGTCTCCAAAAAAAATATTTTCAACTATTTTCAATTTTACCCCCGTGGGATATATATTCTACCCACACACATTTGGAACTCTCCTGGGGTACCCTCACACATATTATTCCCTCATTTAGTGGATATTTTCACAAAAAAAGTGAAATTTTCAAAAATCCATAAAATTGGCAGAAAACGACTAAATATCAAGGACTCATTGGGCGAATCGCTCTGGAACTGAAATCGGAATGCTCACTGACATTTCCCCTCTCTGAAAGTCTGATAAAACCCGGAAAAATGACTAAGTCCCTAAAAAAATTTTTTTAAACTATTTTCAATTTTACCCCCGTGGGATATATATTCTACCCACACACATTTGGAACTCTCCTGGGGGTACCCTCACACATATTATTCCCTCATTTAGTGGATATTTTCACAAAAAAAGTAAAATTTTCAAAAATCCAGAAAATTGGCTGAAAATGACTAAATATCAAGGACTCATTGGGCAAATCGCTCTGGAATTGAAATCGGAATGCTCACTGACATTTGCTCTATTTGAAAGTCTGATAAACGACGAAAAAATGACTAAGTCCAAAAAAAAATTTTTTCAACTTTTTTCAATTTTAACCCTGTGGGATATATATTCTACCCACACACATTTGGAACTCTCCCGGGGTACCCTCACACATGTTATTCCCTCATTTAGTGGATACTTTCACAAAAAAAGTGAAATTTTCAAAAATCCATAAAATTGGCAGAAAACGACTAAATATCAAGGACTCATTGGGCGAATCGCTCTGGAACTGAAATCGGAACGCTCACTGACATTTCCTCTATCTGAAAGTCTGATAAACGACGAAAAAATGACTAAGTCCAAAAAAAATTTTTTTCAACTTTTTTCAATTTTAACCCTGGGGATATATATTCTACCCACACACATTTGGAACTCTCCTGGGGTACCCTCACACATATTATTTCCTCATTTAGTGGATATTTTCACAAAAAAGTGAAATTTTCAAAAATCCAGAAAATTGGCTGAAAACGACTAAATATCAAGGACTCATTGGGCGAATCGCTCTGGAACTGAAATCGGAACGCTCACTGACATTTCCCGTATCTGAAAGTCTGATAAACGCCGGAAAAATGACTAAGTCCAAAAAAAAAATTTTTTCAACTTTTTTCAATTTTACCCCCGTGGGATATATATTCTACCCACACACATTTGGAACTCTCCTGGGGTACCCTCACACATATTATTCCCTCATTTAGTGGATATTTTCACAAAAAAGTGAAATTTTCAAAAATCCAGAAAATTGGCTGAAAACGACTCATTGGGCGAATCCCTCTGGAATTGAAATCGGAACGCTCACTGACATTTCCCCTATCTGAAAGTCTGATAAACGCCGGAAAAATGACTAAGTCCAAAAAATTAATTTTTTCAACTCTTTTCAATTTTAACCGTGTGGGATATATATTCTACCCACACACATCTGGAACTCTCCTGGGGTACCCTCACACATATTATTCCCTCATTTAGTGGATATTTTCACAAAAAAGTGAAATTTTCAAAAATCCAGAAAATTGGCTGAAAACGACTAAATATCAAGGACTCATTGGGCGAATCGCTCTGGAACTGAAATCGGAATGCTCACTGACATTTCCCCTATCTGAAAGTCTGATAAACGCCGGAAAAATGAGTAAGTCCAAAAAAAAAATATTTTCAACTTTTTTCAATTTTACCCCCGTGGGATATATATTCTACCCACAAACATTTGGAACTCTCCTGGTTTACCCTCACACATATTATTCCCTCATTTAGTGGATATTTTCACAAAAAAGTGAAATTTTCAAAAATCCAGAAAATTGGCTGAAAACGACTCATTGGGCGAATCGCTCTGGAACTGAAATCGGAACGCTCACTGACATTTCCCCTATCTGAAAGTCTGATAAACGCCGGAAAAATGAGTAAATCCAAAAAAAAAATATTTTCAACTTTTTTCAATTTTACCCCTGTGGGATATATATTCTACCCACAAACATTTGGAACTCTCCTGGTTTACCCTCACACATATTATTCCCTCATTTAGTGGATATTTTCACAAAAAAGTGAAATTTTCAAAAATCCAGAAAATTGGCTGAAAACGACTCATTGGGCGAATCCCTCTGGAACTGAAATCGGAACGCTCACTGACATTTCCCCTATCTGAAAGTCTGATCAACGCCGGAAAAATGACTAAGTCCAAAAAATTAATTTTTTCAACTCTTTTCAATTTTAACCGTGTGGGATATATATTCTACCCACACACATCTGGAACTCTCCTGGGGTACCCTCACACATATTATTCCCTCATTTAGTGGATATTTTCACAAAAAAGTGAAATTTTCAAAAATCCAGAAAATTGGCTGAAAACGACTAAATATCAAGGACTCATTGGGCGAATCGCTCTGGAACTGAAATCGGAATGCTCACTGACATTTCCCCTATCTGAAAGTCTGATAAACGCCGGAAAAATGAGTAAGTCCAAAAAAAAAATATTTTCAACTTTTTTCAATTTTACCCCCGTGGGATATATATTCTACCCACAAACATTTGGAACTCTCCTGGTTTACCCTCACACATATTATTCCCTCATTTAGTGGATATTTTCACAAAAAAGTGAAATTTTCAAAAATCCAGAAAATTGGCTGAAAACGACTCATTGGGCGAATCGCTCTGGAACTGAAATCGGAACGCTCACTGACATTTCCCCTATCTGAAAGTCTGATAAACGCCGGAAAAATGAGTAAATCCAAAAAAAAAATATTTTCAACTTTTTTCAATTTTACCCCTGTGGGATATATATTCTACCCACAAACATTTGGAACTCTCCTGGTTTACCCTCACACATATTATTCCCTCATTTAGTGGATATTTTCACAAAAAAGTGAAATTTTCAAAAATCCAGAAAATTGGCTGAAAACGACTCATTGGGCGAATCCCTCTGGAACTGAAATCGGAACGCTCACTGACATTTCCCCTATCTGAAAGTCTGATCAACGCCGGAAAAATGACTAAGTCCAAAAAATTAATTTTTTCAACTCTTTTCTATTTTAACCGTGTGGGATATATATTCTATCCACACACATCTGGAACTCTCCTGGGGTACCCTCACACATATTATTCCCTCATTTAGTGGATATTTTCACAAAAAAGTGAAATTTTCAAAAATCCAGAAAATTGGCTGAAAACAACTAAATATCAAGGACTCATTGGGCGAATCGCTCTAGAACTGAAATCGGAACGCTCACTGACATTTCCTCTATCTGAAAGTCTGATAAACGACGAAAAAATGACTAAGTCCAAAAAAAATTTTTTTCAACTTTTTTCAATTTTAACCCTGGGGATATAAATTCTACCGACACACATTTGGAACTCTCCTGGGGTACCCTCACACATATTATTTCCTCATTTAGTGGATATTTTCACAAAAAAGTGAAATTTTCAAAAATCCAGAAAATTGGCTGAAAACGACTAAATATCAAGGACTCATTGGGCGAATCGCTCTGGAACTGAAATCGGAACGCTCACTGACATTTCCCCTATCTGAAAGTCTGATAAACGCCGGAAAAATGAGTAAGTCCAAAAAAAAAATATTTTCAACTTTTTTCAATTTTACCCCCGTGGGATATATATTCTACCCACAAACATTTGGAACTCTCCTGGTTTACCCTCACACATATTATTCCCTCATTTAGTGGATATTTTCACAAAAAAGTGAAATTTTCAAAAATCCAGAAAATTGGCTGAAAACGACTCATTGGGCGAATCGCTCTGGAACTGAAATCGGAACGCTCACTGACATTTCCCCTATCTGAAAGTCTGATAAACGCCGGAAAAATGAGTAAATCCAAAAAAAAAATATTTTCAACTTTTTTCAATTTTACCCCTGTGGGATATATATTCTACCCACAAACATTTGGAACTCTCCTGGTTTACCCTCACACATATTATTCCCTCATTTAGTGGATATTTTCACAAAAAAGTGAAATTTTCAAAAATCCAGAAAATTGGCTGAAAACGACTCATTGGGCGAATCCCTCTGGAACTGAAATCGGAACGCTCACTGACATTTCCCCTATCTGAAAGTCTGATCAACGCCGGAAAAATGACTAAGTCCAAAAAATTAATTTTTTCAACTCTTTTCTATTTTAACCGTGTGGGATATATATTCTATCCACACACATCTGGAACTCTCCTGGGGTACCCTCACACATATTATTCCCTCATTTAGTGGATATTTTCACAAAAAAGTGAAATTTTCAAAAATCCAGAAAATTGGCTGAAAACGACTAAATATCAAGGACTCATTGGGCGAATCGCTCTGGAACTGAAATCGGAACGCTCACTGGCATTTCCCCTATCTGAAAGTCTGATAAACGCCGGAAAAATGAGTAAGTCCAAAAAAAAAATATTTTCAACTTTTTTCAATTTTACCCCCGTGGGATATATATTCTACCCACAAACATTTGGAACTCTCCTGGTTTACCCTCACACATATTATTCCCTCATTTAGTGGATATTTTCACAAAAAAGTGAAATTTTCAAAAATCCAGAAAATTGGCTGAAAACGACTCATTGGGCGAATCGCTCTGGAACTGAAATCGGAACGCTCACTGACATTTCCCCTATCTGAAAGTCTGATAAACGCCGGAAAAATGAGTAAATCCAAAAAAAAAATATTTTCAACTTTTTTCAATTTTACCCCTGTGGGATATATATTCTACCCACAAACATTTGGAACTCTCCTGGTTTACCCTCACACATATTATTCCCTCATTTAGTGGATATTTTCACAAAAAAGTGAAATTTTCAAAAATCCAGAAAATTGGCTGAAAACGACTCTTTGGGCGAATCGCTCTGGAACTGAAATCGGAACGCTCACTGACATTTCCCCTATCTGAAAGTCTGATAAAAGCCGGAAAAATGAGTAAGTCCCCAAAAAATTTTTTTTCAACTTTTTTCAATTTTAACCTTGTGGGATATATATTCTACCCACACACATTTGGAACTCTCCTGGGGTACCGTCACACATATTATTCCCTCATTTAGTGGATATTTTCACAAAAAAGTGAAATTTTCAAAAATCCAGAAAATTGGCTGAAAATGACTAAGTATCAAGGACTCATTGGGCGAATCGCTCTGGAACTGAAATCGGAACGCTCACTGACATTTCCCCTCTCTGAAAGTCTGATAAAGGCCGGAAAAATTACAGTCCAAAAAAAAATTTTTTTTCAACTTTTTTCAATTTTAACCGTGTGGGATATATATTCTACCCACACACATTTGGAACTCTCCTGGGGTACCCTCACACATATTATTCCCTCATTTAGTGGATATTTTCACAAAAAAGTGAAATTTTCAAAAATCCAGAAAATTGGCTGAAAACGACTAAATATCAAGGACTCATTGGGCGAATCGCTCTGGAACTGAAATCGGAATGCTCACTGACATTTCCCCTATCTGAAAGTCTGATAAAGGCCGGAAAAATTACAGTCCAAAAAAAAATATTTTTTCAACTTTTTTCAATTTTAACCCTGGGGATATATATTCTACCCACACACATTTGGAACTCTCCTGGGGTACCCTCACACATATTATTCCCTCATTTAGTGGATATTTTCACAAAAAAGTGAAATTTTTAAAAATCCAGAAAATTGGCTGAAAACGACTAAATATCAAGGACTCATTGGGCGAATCGCTCTGGAACTGAAATCGGAACGCTCACTGACATTTTCCCTATCTGAAAGTCTGATAAACGCCGGAAAAATGAGTAAGTCCAAAAAAAATTTTTTTTAAACTTTTTTCAATTTTAACCCTGGGGATATATATTCTACCCACACACATTTGGAACTCTCCTGGGGTACCCTCACACATATTATTCCCTCATTTAGTGGATATTTTCACAAAAATTTAAATTTTCAAAAATCCAGAAAATTGGCTGAAAACGACTAAATATCAAGGACTCATTGGGCGAATCGCTCTGGAACTGAAATCGGAACGCTCACTGACATTTCCCCTATCTGAAAGTCTGATAAACGCCGGAAAAATAAGTAAGTCCAAAAAAAAAATATTTTCAACTTTTTTCAATTTTACCCCCGTGGGATATATATTCTACCCACAAACATTTGGAACTCTCCTGGTTTACCCTCACACATATTATTCCCTCATTTAGTGGATATTTTCACAAAAAAGTGAAATTTTCAAAAATCCAGAAAATTGGCTGAAAACGACTCATTGGGCGAATCGCTCTGGAATTGAAATCGGAACGCTCACTGACATTTCCCCTATCTGAAAGTCTGATAAACGCCGGAAAAATGAGTAAGTCCAAAAAAAATATTTTCAACTTTTTTCAATTTTACCCCTGTGGGATATATATTCTACCCACAAACATTTGGAACTCTCCTGGTTTACCCTCACACATATTATTCCCTCATTTAGTGGATATTTTCACAAAAAAGTGAAATTTTCAAAAATCCAGAAAATTGGCTGAAAACGACTCATTGGGCGAATCGCTCTGGAACTGAAATCGGAACGCTCACTGACATTTCCCCTATCTGAAAGTCTGATAAAGGCCGGAAAAATGAGTAAGTCCAAAAAAAATTTTTTTTCAACTTTTTTCAATTTTAACCTTGTGGGATATATATTCTACCCACACACATTTGGAACTCTCCTGGGGTACCGTCACACATATTATTCCCTCATTTAGTGGATATTTTCACAAAAAAGTGAAATTTTCAAAAATCCAGAAAATTGGCTGAAAACGACTAAGTATCAAGGACTAATTGTGCGAATCGCTCTGGAACTGAAATCGTAACGCTCACTTGACATTTCCCCTATCTGAAAGTCTGATAAAAGCCGGAAAAATGAGTAAGTCCAAAAAAAATTTTTTTTTCAACTTTTTTCAATTTTAACCCTGTGGGATATATATTCTACCCAAACACATCTGGAACGCTCCTGGGGTACCCTCACACATATTATTCCCTCATTTAGTGGATATTTTCACAAAAAAGTGAAATTTTCAAAAATCCAAAATATTGGCTGAAAACGACATAATATCAAGGACTCATTGGGCGAATCGCTCTGGAACTGAAATCAGAACGCTCACTGACATTTCCCTTATATGAAAGTCTGATAAATGCCGGAAAAATGAGTAAGTCCAAAAAAAAAAATTTTTCAACTTTTTTCAATTTTACCCCTGTGGGATATATATTCTACCCAGACACATTTGGAACTCTCCTGGTTTACCCTCACACATATTATTCCCTCATTTAGTGGATATTTTCACAAAAAAGTGAAATTTTCAAAAATCCAAAATATTGGCTGAAAACGACTAAATATCAAGGACTCATTGGGCGAATCGCTCTGGAACTGAAATCGGAACGCTCACTGACATTTCCCCTATCTGAAAGTCTGATAAATGCCGGAAAAATGAGTAAGTCCAAAAAAAAAAATTTTTCAACTTTTTTCAATTTTACCCCTGTGGGATATATATTTTACCCAGACACATTTGGAACTCTCCTGGTTTACCCTCACACATATTATTCCCTCATTTAGTGGATATTTTCACAAAAAAGTGAAATTTTCAAAAATCCAGAAAATTGGCTTTAAACGACTAAATATCAAGGACTCATTGGGCGAATCGCTCTGGAACTGAAATCGGAACGCTCACTGACATTTCCCCTATCTGAAGGTCTGATAAAGGCCGGAAAAATGAGTAAGTCCCCAAAAAATTTTTTTTCAACTTTTTTCAATTTTAACTCTGTGGGATATATATTCTACCCACACACATTTGGAACTCTCCTGGGGTACCGTCACACATATTATTCCCTCATTTAGTGGATATTTTCACAAAAAAGTGAAATTTTCAAAAATCCAGAAAATTGGCTGAAAATGACTAAGTATCAAGGACTCATTGGGCGAATCGCTCTGGAACTGAAATCGGAACGCTCACTGACATTTCCCCTCTCTGAAAGTCTGATAAAGGCCGGAAAAATTACAGTCCAAAAAAAAATTTTTTTTCAACTTTTTTCAATTTTAACCGTGTGGGATATATATTCTACCCACACACATTTGGAACTCTCCTGGGGTACCCTCACACATATTATTCCCTCATTTAGTGGATATTTTCACAAAAAAGTGAAATTTTCAAAAATCCAGAAAATTGGCTGAAAACGACTAAATATCAAGGACTCATTGGGCGAATCGCTCTGGAACTGAAATCGGAATGCTCACTGACATTTCCCCTATCTGAAAGTCTGATAAAGGCGGGAAAATTACAGTCCAAAAAAAAATATTTTTTCAACTTTTTTCAATTTTAACCCTGGGGATATATATTCTACCCACACACATTTGGAACTCTCCTGGGGTACCCTCACACATATTATTTCCTCATTTAGTGGATATTTTCACAAAAAAGTGAAATTTTCAAAAATCCAGAAAATTGGCTGAAAACGACTAAATATCAAGGACTCATTGGGCGAATCGCTCTGGAACTGAAATCGGAACGCTCACTGACATTTCCCCTATCTGAAAGTCTGATAAAGGCCGGAAAAATGAGTAAGTCCAAAAAAAATTTTTTTTCAACTTTTTTCAATTTTAACCTTGTGGGAAATATATTCTACCCACACACATTTGGAACTCTCCTGGGGCACCGTCACACATTATTCCCTCATTTAGTGGATATTTTCACAAAAAAGTGAAATTTTCAAAAA
The DNA here is from genome assembly GCF_046119375.1 of Phyllobates terribilis. Classification (NCBI taxonomy): domain Eukaryota; kingdom Metazoa; phylum Chordata; class Amphibia; order Anura; family Dendrobatidae; genus Phyllobates; species Phyllobates terribilis. The sequence continues at coordinate 73,021,417 of NW_027362773.1, read as the reverse complement.
TCCAGAAAATTGGCTGAAAACGACTAAATATCAAGGACTCATTGGGCGAATCGCTCTGCAACTGCAATCGGAACGCTCACTGACATTTCCCCTATCTGAAAGTCTGATAAAGGCCGAAAAAATGACAGTCTAAAAAAATTTTTTTTTCAACTTTTTTCAATTTTAACCCTGGGGATATATATTCTACCCACACACATTTGGAACTCTCCTGGGGTACCCTCACACATATTATTCCCTCATTTAGTGGATATTTTCACAAAAAAGTGAAATTTTCAAAAATCCAGAAAATTGGCAGAAAACTACTAAATATCAAGGACTCATTGGGCGAACCGCTCTGGAACTGAAATCGGAACGCTCACAGCCATTTCCCCTATCTGAAAGTCTGATAAACGCCGGAAAAATTAGTAAGTCCAAAAAAAAAATTTTTTCAACTTCTTTCAATTTTACCCCCGTGGGATATATATTCTACCCACACACATTTGGAACTCTCCTGGTTTACCCTCACACATATTATTCCCTCATTTAGTGGATATTTTCACAAAAAAGTGAAATTTTCAAAAATCCAGAAAATTGGCTGAAAACGACTCATTGGGCGAATCGCTCTGGAACTGAAATCGGAACGCTCACTGACATTTCCCCTATCTGAAAGTCTGATAAAGGCCGGAAAAATGACAGTCCAAAAAAATTTTTTTTTCAACTTTTTTCAATTTTAACCCTGGGGATATATATTCTACCCACACACATTTGGAACTCTCCTGGGGTACCCTCACACATATTATTCCCTCATTTAGTGGATATTTTCACAAAAATTTAAATTTTCAAAAATCCAGAAAATTGGCTGAAAACGACTAAATATCAAGGACTCATTGGGCAAATCGCTCTGGAACTGAAATCGGAACGCTCACTGACATTTCCCCTATCTGAAAGTCTGACAAAAGCCGGAAAAATGACAGTCCAAAAAAAAAATTTTTTTTCAACTTTTTTCAATTTTAACCCTGGGGATATATATTCTACCCACACACATTTGGAACTCTCCTGGGGTACCCTCACACATATTATTCCCTCATTTAGTGGATATTTTCACAAAAAAGTTAAATTTTCAAAAATCCAGAAAATTGGCTGAAAACGACTAAATATCAAGGACTCATTGGGCGAATCGCTCTGGAACTGAAATCGGAACGCTCACTGACATTTCTCCTATCTAAAAGTCTGATAAATGTCGGAAAAATGAGTAAGTCCAAAAAAAAAAAATTTTCAACTTTTTTCAATTTTACCCCTGTGGGATATATATTCTACCCACACACATTTGGAACTCTCCTGGTTTACCCTCACACATATTATTCCCTCATTTAGTGGATATTTTCACAAAAAAGTGAATTTTTCAAAAATCCAGAAAATTGGCTGAAAACGACTAAATATCAAGGACTCATTGGGCGAATCGCTCTGGAACTGAAATGGGAACGCTCATTGACATCTCCCCTATCTGAAAGTCTGATAAAGGCCGGAAAAATGACAGTCCAAAAAAAAATTTTTTTCAACTTTTTTCAATTTTAAACCTGTGGGATATATATTCTACCCACACACATTTGGAACTCTCCTGGGGTACCCTCACACATATTATTCCCTCATTTAGTGGATATTTTCACAAAAAAGTGAAATTTTCAAAAATCCAGAAAATTGGCTGAAAACGACTAAATATCAAGGACTCATTGGGCTAATCGCTCTGGAACTGAAATCGGAACGCTCACTGACATTTCCCCTATCTGAAAGTCTGATAAACGCCAGAAAAATGAGTAAGTCCAAAAATAAAATATTTTCAACTTTTTTCAATTTTACCCCCGTGGGATATATATTCTACCCACAAACATTTGGAACTCTCCTGGTTTACCCTCACACATATTATTCCCTCATTTAGTGGATATTTTCACAAAAAAGTGAAATTTTCAAAAATCCAGAAAATTGGCTGAAAACGACTCATTGGGCGAATCGCTCTGGAACTGAAATCGGAACGCTCACTGACATTTCCCCTATCTGAAAGTCTGATAAACGCCGGAAAAATGAGTAAGTCCAAAAAAAAAAATTTTTCAACTTTTTTCAATTTTACCCCCGTGGGATATATATTCTACCCACACACATTTGGAACTCTCCTGGTTTACCCTCACACATATTATTCCCTCATTTAGTGGATATTTTCACAAAAAAGTGAAATTTTCAAAAATCCAGAAAATTGGCTGAAAACGACTCATTGGGCGAATCGCTCTGGAACTGAAATCGGAACGCTCACTGACATTTTCCCTATCTGAAAGTCTGATAAAGGCTGGAAAAATGACAGTCCAAAAAAAATTTTTTTTCAACTTTTTTCAATTTCAACCCTGGGGATATATATTCTACCCACACACATTTGGAACTCTCCTGGGGTACCCTCACACATATTATTCCCTCATTTAGTGGATATTTTCACAAAAAAGTGAAATTTTCAAAAATCCAGAAAATTGGCTGAAAACGACTAAATATCATGGACTCATTGGGCGAATCACTCTGGAACTGAAATCGGAACGCTCACTGACATTTCCCCTATCTGAAAGTCTGATAAACGCCGGAAAAATGACTAAGTCCAAAAAATAAATTTTTTCAACTCTTTTCAATTTTAACCGTGTGGGATATATATTCTACCCACAAACATTTGGAACTCTCCTGGGGTACCCTCACACATATTATTCCCTCATTTAGTGGATATTTTCACAAAAAAGTGAAATTTTCAAAAATCCAGAAAATTGGCTGAAAACGACTAAATATCAAGGACTCATTGGGCGAATCGCTCTGGAACTGAAATCGAAACGCTCACTGACATTTCCCCTATCTGAAAGTCTGATAAACGCCGGAAAAATGACTAAGTCCAAAAAATAAATTTTTTCAACTCTTTTCAATTTTAACCCTGTGGGATATAAATTCTACCCACACACATTTGGAACTCTCCTGGGGTACCCTCACACATATTATTCCCTTATTTCATGGATATTTTCACAAAAAAGTAAAATTTTCAAAAATCCAGAAAATTGGCTGAAAACGACTAAATATCAAGGACTCATTGGGCGAATCGCTCTGGAACTGAAATCGGAACGCTCACTGACATTTCCCCTATCTGAAAGTCTGATAAACGCCGGAAAAATGAGTAAGTCCAAAAAAAAAATTTTTTCAACTTTTTTCAATTTTACCCCCGTGGGATATATATTCTACTCACTTACATTTGGAACTCTCCAGGTTTACCCTCACACATATTATTCCCTCATTTAGTGGATATTTTCACAAAAAAAGTGAAATTTTCAAAAATCCAGAAAATTGTCTGAAAACGACTCATTGGGCGAATCGCTCTGGAACTGAAATCAGAACGCTCACTGACATTTCCCCTATCTGAAAGTCTGATAAACGCCGGAAAAATTACTAAATCCAAAAAATAAATTTTTTAAATTCTTTTCAATTTTAACCCTGTGGGATATATATTCTACCCACACACATATGGAACTCTCCTGGGGTACCCTCACACATATTATTCCCTCATTTAGTGGATATTTTCACAAAAAAGTGACATTTTCAAAAATCCAAAATATTGGCTGAAAACGACTAAATATCAAGAACTCATTGGGCGAATCGCTCTGGAACTGAAATCGGAACGATCACTGACATTTCCCCTATCTGAAAGTCTGATAAACGCCGGAAAAATGACTAAGTCAAAAAAAAAATTTTTTTTCAACCTTTTTCAATTTTACCCCCGTGGGATATAAATTCTACCCACACACATTTGGAACTCTCCAGGTTTACCCTCACACATATTATTCCCTCATTTAGTGGATATTTTCAGAAAAAAGTGAAATTTTCAAAAATCAAGAAAATTGGCTGAAAACGACTAAATATCAAGGACTCATTGGGCGAATCGCTCTGGAACTGAAATCGGAACGCTCACTGACATTTCCACTATCTGAAAGTCTGATAAACGCCGGAAAAATGACAGTCCAAAAAAAAATTTTTTTCAACTTTTTTCAATTTTAACCCTGGGGATATACATTCTACCCACACACATTTGGAACTCTCCTGGGGTACCCTCACACATATTATTCCCTCATTTAGTGGATATTTTCACAAAAAAGTGAAATTTTCAAAAATCCAGAAAATTGGCTGAAAACGACTAAATATCAAGGACTCATTGGGCGAATCGCTCTGGAACTGAAATCGGAACGCTCACTGACATTTCCCCTATCTGAAAGTCTGACAAACGCCGGAAAAATGAGTAAGTCCAAAAAAAAAATATTTTCAACTTTTTTCAATTTTACCCCCGTGGGATATCTATTCTACCCACAAACATTTGGAACTCTCCTGGTTTACCCTCACACATATTATTCCCTCATTTAGTGGATATTTTCACAAAAAAGTGAAATTTTCAAAAATCCAGAAAATTGGCTGAAAACGACTCATTGGGCGAATCGCTCTGGAACTGAAATCGGAACGCTCACTGACATTTCCCCTATCTGAAAGTCTGATAAACGCCGGAAAAATGAGTAAGTCCAAAAAAAAAATATTTTCAACTTTTTTCAATTTTACCCCCGTGGGATATAAATTCTACCCACAAACATTTGGAACTCTCCTGGTTTACCCTCACACATATTATTCCCTCATTTAGTGGATATTTTCACAAAAAAGTGAAATTTTCAAAAATCCAGAAAATTGGCTGAAAACGACTAAATATCAAGGACTCATTGGGCGTATCGCTCTGGAACTGAAATCGGAACGCTCACTGCCATTTCCCCTATCTGAAAGTCTGATAAACGCCGGAAAAATGAGTAAGTCCAAAAAAAAAATTTTTTCAACTTTTTTCAATTTTACCCCCGTGGGATATATATTCTACCCACACACATTTGGAACTCTCCTGGTTTACCCTCACACATATTATTCCCTCATTTAGTGGATATTTTCACAAAAAAGTGAAATTTTCAAAAATCCAGAAAATTGGCTGAAAACGACTCATTGGGCGAATCGCTCTGGAATTGAAATCGGAACGCTCACTGACATTTTCCCTATCTGAAAGTCTGATAAAGGCCGGAAAAATGACAGTCCAAAAAAATTTTTTTCAACTTTTTTCAATTTTAACCCTGGGGATATATATTCTACCCACACACATTTGGAACTCTCCTGGGGTACCCTCACACATATTATTCCCTCATTTAGTGGATATTTTCACAAAAAAGTGAAATTTTCAAAAATCCAGAAAATTGGCTGAAAACGACTAAATATCATGGACTCATTGGGCGAATCACTCTGGAACTGAAATCGGAACGCTCACTGACATTTCACCTATCTGAAAGTCTGATAAACGCCGGAAAAATGACTAAGTCCAAAAAATAAATTTTTTCTACTCTTTTCAATTTTAACCGTGTGGGATATATATTCTACCCACAAACATTTGGAACTCTCCTGGGGTACCCTCACACATATTATTCCCTCATTTAGTGGATATTTTCACAAAAAAGTGAAATTTTCAAAAATCCAGAAAATTGGCTGAAAACGACTCATTGGGTGAAACGCTCTGGAACTGAAATCGGAACGCTCACTGACTTTTCCCCTATCTGAAAGTCTGATAAACGCCGGAAAAATGAGTAAGTCCAAAAAAAAAATATTTTCAACTTTTTTCAATTTTACCCCCGTGGGATATAAATTCTACCCACAAACATTTGGAACTCTCCTGGTTTACCCTCACATATATTATTCCCTCATTTAGTGGATATTTTCACAAAAAAGTGAAATTTTCAAAAATCCAGAAAATTGGCTGAAAACGACTCATTGGGCGAATCGCTCTGGAACTGAAATCGGAACGCTCACTGACATTTCGCCTATCTGAAAGTCTGATAAAGGCCGGAAAAATGAGTAAGTCCAAAAAAAATTTTTTTTCAACTTTTTTCAATTTTAACCTTGTGGGATATATATTCTACCCACACACATTTGGAACTCTCCTGGGGTACCCTCACACATATTATTCCCTCATTTAGTGGACATTTTCACAAAAAAGTGAAATTTTCAAAAATCCAGAAAATTGGCTGAAAACGACTAAATATCAAGGACTCATTGGGCGAATCGCTCTGGAACTGAAATCGGAACGCTCACTGACATTTCCCTATCTGAAAGTCTGATAAAGGCCGAAAAAATGACAGTCCAAAAAAAAATTTTTTAAACTTTTTTCAATTTTAACCCTGTGGGATATATATTCTACCCACACACATTTGGAACTCTACTGGGGTACCGTGACACATATTATTCCCTCATTTAGTGGATATTTTCACAAAAAAGTGAAATTTTCAAAAATCCAGAAAATTGGCTGAAAATGACTAAATATCAAGGACTCATTGGGCGAACCGCTCTGGAACTGAAATCGGAACGCTCACTGACATTTCCCCTATCTGAAAGTCTGATAAACGCCAGAAAAATTAGTAAGTCCAAAAAAAAAATATTTTCAACTTTTTTCAATTTTACCCCCGTGGGATATAAATTCTACCCACAAACATTTGGAACTCTCCTGGTTTACCCTCACACATATTATTCCCTCATTTAGTGGATATTTTCACAAAAAAGTGAAATTTTCAAAAATCCAGAAAATTGGCTGAAAACGACTCATTGGGCGAATCGCTCTGGAACTGAAATCGGAACGCTCACTGACATTTCCTCTATCTGAAAGTCTGATAAAGGCCGGAAAAATGAGTAAGTCGAAAAAAAAAATTTTTTAAACTTTTTTCAATTTTAACCTTGTGGGATATATATTCTACCCACACACATTTGGAAATCTCCTGGGGTACCCTCACACATATTATTCCCTCATTTAGTGGATATTTTCACAAAAAAGTGACATTTTCAAAAATCCAGAAAATTGGCTGAAAACGACTAAATATCAAGGACTCATTGGGCGAATCGCTCTGGAACTGAAATCGGAACGCTCACTGACATTTCCCCTATCTGAAAGTCTGATAAACGCCGGAAAAATGACTAAGTCCAAAAAATAAATTTTTTCAACTCTTTTCAATTTTAACCCTGTGGGATATAAATTCTACCCACACACATTTGGAACTCTCCTGGGGTACCCTCACACATTATTCCATCATTTAGTGGATATTTTCACAAAAAAGTAAAATTTTCAAAAATCCAGAAAATTGGCTGAAAACCACTAAATATCAAGGACTCATTGGGCGAATCGCTCTGGAACTGAAATCGGAACGCTCACTGACATTTCCCCTATCTGAAAGCCTGATAAACGCCGGAAAAATGAGTAAGTCCAAAAAAAAAATTTTTTTCTACTTTTTTCAATTTTACCCCCGTGGGTTATATATTCTACCCACACACATTTGGAACTCTCCTGGTTTACCCTCACACATATTATTCCCTCATTTAGTGGATATTTTCACAAAAAAGTGAAATTTTCAAAAATCCAGAAAATTGGCTGAAAACGACTAAACATCAAGGACTCATTGGGCGAATCGCTCTGGAACTGAAATCGGAACGCTCACTGACATTTCCCCTATCTGAAAGTCTGATAAAGGCCGGAAAAATGACAGTCCAAAAAAAAATTTTTTTAAACTTTTTTCAATTTTAACCCTGTGGGATATATATTCTACCCACACACATTTGGAACACTCCTGGGGTACCCTCACACATATTATTCCCTCATTTCATGGATATTTTCACAAAAAAGTAAAATTTTTAAAAATCCAGAAATTGGCTGAAAACGACTCATTGGGCGAATCGCTCTGGAACTGAAATCGGAACGCTCACTGACATTTCCCCTATCTGAAAGTCTGATAAACGCCGGAAAAATGAGTAAGTCCAAAAAAAAAATTTTTTCAACTTTTTTCAATTTTACCCCCGTGGGATATATATTCTACTCACTTACATTTGGAACTCTCCAGGTTTACCCTCACACATATTATTCCATCATTTAGTGGATATTTTCACACAAAAAGTGAAATTTTCAAAAATCCAGAAAATTGTCTGAAAACGACTCATTGGGCGAATCGCTCTGGAACTGAAATCAGAACGCTCAATGACATTTCCCCTATCTGAAAGTCTGATAAACGCCGGAAAAATGACTAAATCCAAAAAATAAATTTTTTCAACTCTTTTCAATTTTAACCCTGTGGGATATATATTCTACCCACACACATCTGGAACTCTCCTGGGGTACCCTCACACATATTATTCCCTCATTTAGTGGATATTTTCACAAAAAAGTGACATTTTCAAAAATCCAAAATATTGGCTGAAAACGACTAAATATCAAGGACTCATTGGGCGAATCGCTCTGGAACTGAAATCGGAACGATCACTGACATTTCCCCTATCTGAAAGTCTGATAAACGCCGGAAAAATGACTAAGTCAAAAAAAAAATTTTTTTTCAACCTTTTTCAATTTTACCCCCGTGGGATATAAATTCTACTCACACACATTTGGAACTCTCCAGGTTTACCCTCACACATATTATTCCATCATTTAGTGGATATTTTCAGAAAAAAGTGAAATTTTCAAAAATCAAGAAAATTGGCTGAAAACGACAAAATATCAAGGACTCATTGGGCGAATCGCTCTGGAACTGAAATCGGAACGCTCACTAACATTTCCACTATCTGAAAGTCTGATAAACGCCGGAAAAATGACAGTCCAAAAAAAAAATGTTTTCAACTTTTTTCAATTTTAACCCTGGGGATATATATTCTACCCACACACATTTGGAACGCTCCTGGGGTACCCTCACACATATTATTCCCTCATTTAGTGGATATTTTCACAAAAAAGAGAAATTTTCTAAAATCCAGAAAATTGGCTATAAACGACTAAATATCAAGGACTCATTGGGCGAATCGCTCGGGAACTGAAATCGGAACGCTCACTGACATTTCCACTATCTGAAAGTCTGATAAACGCCGGAAAAATGACTAAGTCCAAAAAATAATTTTTTTCAACTTTTTTCAATTTTAACCCTGTGGGATATATATTCTACCCACACACATTTGGAACTCTCCTGGGGTATCCTCACACATCTTATTCCCTCATTTAGTGGATATTTTCACAAAAAAGTGAAATTTTAAAAAATCCAGAAAATTGGCTGAAAACGACTAAATATCAAGGACTCATTGGGCGAATCGCTCTGGAACTGAAATTGGAACGCTCACTGACATTTGACCTATCTGAAAGTTTGATAAACGACGGAAAAATGACTCAGTCCAAAAAAAAATATTTTTCAACTTTTTTCAATTTTACCCCCGTGGGATATATATTCTACCCACACACATTTGGAACACTCCTGGGATACCCTCACACATATTATTCCCTTATTTAGTGGATATTTTCACAAAAAAGTGAAATTTTCAAAAATCCAGAAAATTGGCTGAAAACAACTAAATATCAAGGACTCATTGGGCGAATCGCTCTGGAACTGAAATCGGAACGCTTACTGACATTTGCCCTATCTGAAAGTCTGATAAACACCGGGAAAATGACTAAGTCAAAAAAAAAAAACTTTTTCAACATTTTTCAATTTTACCCCCGTGGGATATATATTCTACCCACACACATTTGGAACTCTCCTGGGGTACCCTCACACATATTATTCCCTCATTTAGAGGATATTTTCATAAAAAAGTGAAACTTTCAAAAATCCAGAAAATTGGCTGAAAACGACTAAATATCAAGGATTCATTGGGCGAATCGCTCTGGAACTGAAATCGGAACGCTTACTGACATTTGCACCATCTGAAAGTCTGATAAACGCCGGAAAAATGACTAAGTCAAAAAAAAAAAACTTTTTCAACATTTTTCAATTTTACCCCCGTGGGATATATATTCTACCCACACGCATTTGGAACTCTCCTGGGGTACCCTCACACATATTATTCCCTCATTTAGTGGATATTTTCCCCAAAAAGTTACATTTTCAAAAATCCAGAAAATTGGCTGAAAGCGACTAAATATCAAGGACTCATTGGGCGAATCGCTCTGGAACTGAAATTGGAACACTCACTGACATTTGACCTATCTGAAAGTCTGATAAACGACGGAAAAATGACTAAGTCCAAAAAAAAAAATTTTTCAACTTTTTTCAATTTTACCCCCGTGGGATATATATTCTACCCACACACATTTGGAACTCTCCCGGGGTACCCTCACACATATTATTTCCTCATTTAGTGGATATTTTCACAAAAAAGTGAAACTTTCAAAAATCCAGAAAATTGGCTGAAAACGACTAAATATCAAGGACTCATTGGGCGAATCGCTCTGGAACTGAAATTGGAACGGTCACTGACATTTGCCCTATCTGAAAGTCTGATAAACGCCGGAAAAATGACTAAATCCCAAAAAAAAAAAAAGTAAACTTTTTTCAATTTTACCCCCTTGGGATATATATTCTACCCACACACATTTGGAGCTCTCCTTGTGTACCCTCAAACATATTATTCCCTCATTTAATGGATATTTTCACAAAAAAGGGAAATTTTCAAAAATCCAGAAAACTGGCTGAAAATGACGAAATATCAAGGACTCATGGGGCGAATCGCTCTGGAACTGAAATCGGAACGTTCACTGACATTTCCCCTATCTGAAAGTCTGATAAACGCCGGAAAAATCACTAAGTCCAAGAAAAAAAAATTTCCAACTTTTTTCAATTTTACCCCCGTGGGATATATATTCTACCCACACACATTTGGAACTCTCCTGGTGTACCCTCACACATATTATTCCCTCATTTAATGGATATTTTCACAAAAAAGTGAACTTTTCAAAAATCCAGAAAATTGGCTGAAAACGACTAAATATCAAGGACTCAATGGGAGAATCACTCTGGAACTGAAATCGGAATGCTCACTGATATTTGCCCTATCTGAAAATCTGATAAACGCTGGAAAAATGACTAAGTCCCAAAAAAATTTTTTTCAACTTTTTTCAATTTTACCCCCGTGGGATATATATTCTACCCACACACATTTGGAACTCTCCTGGGGTACCCTCACACATATTATTCCCTCATTCAGTGGATATTTTCACAAAAAAGTGAAATTTTCAAAAATCCAGACAAATTGGCTGAAAACCACTAAACATCAAGGACTCATTGGGCAAATCGCTGTGGAACTGAAATTGGAACGGTCACTGACATTTGCCCTATCTGAAAGTCTGATAAACGCCGGAAAAATGACTAAATCCAAAAAAAAAAAATGTAAACTTTTTTCAATTTTACCCCCTTGGGATATATATTCTACCCACACACATTTGGAGCTCTCCTTGTGTACCCTCTAACATATTATTCCCTCATTTAATGGATATTTTCACAAAAAAGGGAAATTTTCAAAAATCCAGAAAACTGGCTGAAAATGACGAAATATCAAGGACTCAATGGGAGAATCACTCTGGAACTGAAATCGGAATGCTCACTGATATTTGCCCTATCTGAAAATCTGATAAACGCCGGAAAAATGACTAAGTCCCAAAAAAAATTTTTTCAACTTTTTTCAATTTTACCCCCGTGGGATATATATTCTACCCACACACATTTGGAACTCTCCTGGGGTACCCTCACACATATTATTCCCTCATTTAGTGGATATTTTCACAAAAAAGTGAAATTTTCAAAAATCCAGAAAATTGGCTGAAAACGACTAAACATCAAGGACTCAATGGGCGAATCGCTCTGGAACTGAAATCGGAACGCTCATTGACATTTCCCCTATCTGAAAGTCTGATAAACGCAGGAAAAATGACTAAGTCCAAAAAAAAATTTTTTTAAATTTTTTCAATTTTACCCCCGTGGGATATATATTCTACTCACACACATTTGGAACTCTCCTGGGATACTGTCACACATATTATTCCCTCATTTAGTGGATATTTTCACAGAAAAGTGAAATTTTCAAAAATCCAGAAAATTGGCTGAAAACGACTAAACATCAAGGACTCATTGGGCGAATCGCTCTGGAACTGAAATCGGAACGCTTACTGACATTTGCCCTATCTGAAAGTCTGATAAACGCAGGGAAAATGACTAAGTCAAAAAAAAAAACTTTTTCAACATTTTTCAATTTTACCCCCGTGGGATATATATTCTACCCACACACATTTGGAACTCTCCCGGGGTACCCTCACACATATTATTCCCTCATTTAGAGGATATTTTCCCCCAAAAAGTGACATTTTCAAAAATCCAGAAAATTGGCTGAAAGCGACTAAATATCAAGTACTCATTGGGCGAATCGCTCTGGAACTGAAATCGGAACGATCACTGACATTTGCCCTATCTGAAAGTCTGATAAACGCCGGAAAAATGAGTAAGTCCAAAAAAAAATATTTTTCAACTTTTTTCAATTTTACCCCCGTGGGATATATATTCTACCCACACACATTTGGAACTCTCCTGGTGTACCCTCACACATATTATTCCCTCATTTAGTGGATATTTTCACAAAAAAGTGAAATTTTCAAAAATCCAGAAAATTGGCTGAAAACAACTAAATATCAAGTACTCATTGGGCGAATCGCTCTGGAACTGAAATCGGAACGCTTACTGACATTTGCCCCATCTGAAAGTCTGATAAACGCCGGAAAAATGACTAAGTCCAAAAAAAATATTTTTCAACTTTTTTCAATTTTACCCCCGTGGGACATATATTCTACCCACACACATTTGGAACTCTCCTGGGGTACCCTCACACATATTATTTCATGGATATTTTCACAAAAAAGTGAAACTTTCAAAAATCCAGAAAATTGGCTGAAAACGATTAAATATCAAGGAATCATTGGGCGAATAGCTCTGGAACTGAAATCGGAACGCTCACTGACATTTCCCCTATCTGAAAGTCTTATAAACACCGGAAAAATGACTAAGTCCAAAAAAATAATTTTTCAACTTTTTTCAATTTTACCCCCATGGAATATATATTCTACCCACACACATTTGGAACTCTCCTGGGGTACCCTCAAACATATTATTCCCTCATTTAGTGGATATTTTCACAAAAAAGTGAAACTTTCAAAAATCCAGAAAATTGGCTGAAAACGATTAAATATCAAGGACTCATTGGGCGAATCGCTCTGGAACTGAAATTGGAACGGTCACTGACATTTGCCCTATCTGAAAGTCTGATAAACGCGGGAAAAATGACTAAATCCAAAAAAAAAAAAATGTAAACTTTTTTCAATTTTACCCCCTTGGGATATATATTCTACCCACACACATTTGGAGCTCTCCTTGTGTACCCTCAAACATATTATTCCCTCATTTAATGGATATTTTCACAAAAAAGGGAAATTTTCAAAAATCCAGAAAACTGGCTGAAAATGACGAAATATCAAGGACTCATGGGGCGAATCGCTCTGGAACTGAAATCGGAATGCTCACTGACATTTCCCCTATCTGAAAGTCTGATAAACGCCGGAAAAATCACTAAGTCCAAGAAAAAAAAATTTCCAACTTTTTTCAATTTTACCCCCGTGGGATATATATTCTACCCACACACATTTGGAACTCTCCTGGGATACTGTCACACTTATTATTCCCTCATTTAGTGGATATTTTCACAAAAAAGTGAAATTTTCAAAAATCCAGAAAATTGGCTGAAAACGACTAAATATCAAGGACTCATTGGGCGAATCGCTCTGCAACTGAAATCGGAACGCTCACTGACATTTACCCTATCTGAAAGTCTTATAAACGCTGGAAAAATGACTAAGTCCAAAAAAAAATGTTTTCAACTTTTTTCAATTTTACCCCTGTGGGATATATATTCTACCCACACACATTTGGAACTCTCCTGGTGTACCCTCACACATATTATTCCCTCATTTAGTGGGTATTTTCACAAAAAAATGAACTTTTCAAAAATCCAGAAAATTGGCTGAAAACGACTAAATATCAAGGACTCAATGGGAGAATCACTCTGGAACTGAAATCGGAATGCTCACTGATATTTGCCCTATCTGAAAATCTGATAAACGCCGGAAAAATGACTAAGTCCCCAAAAAAATTTTTTCAACTTTTTTCAATTTTACCCCCGTGGGATATATATTCTACCCACACACATTTGGAAATCTCCTGGGATACTGTCACACATATTATTCCCTCATTTAGTGGATATTTTCACGAAAAAGTGAAATTTTCAAAAATCCAGAAAATTGGCTGAAAACGACTAAATATCAAGGACTCATTGGGCGAATCGCTCTGGAACTGAAATCGGAACGCTCACTGACATTTCCCCTATCTGAAAGTCTTATAAACGCTGGAAAAATGACTAAGTCCAAAAAAAAATTTTTTCAACTTTTTTCAATTTTACCCCCGTGGGATATATATTCTACCCACACACATTTGGAACTCTCCTGGGGTACCTTCACACATATTATTCCCTCATTTAGTGGGTATTTTCACAAAAAAGTGAACTTTTCAAAAATCCAGAAAATTGGCTGAAAACGAAAAAAATATCAAGGACTCAATGGGCGAATCGCTCTGGAACTGAAATCGGAATGCTCACTGATACTTGCCCTATCTGAAAGTCTGATAAACGCCAGAAAAATGACTAAGTCCAAAAAAAAAAAATATTTCAAATTTTTTCAATTTTACCCCCGTGGGATATATATTCTACCCACACACATTTGGAACTCTCCTGGTGTACCCTCACACATATTATTCCCTAATTTAGTGGATATTTTCACAAAAAAGTGAAATTTTCAAAAATCCAGAAAATTGGCCGAAAACAACTAAATATCAAAGACTCATTGGGCAAATCGCTCTGGAACGGAAATCGGAACGCTCACTGACATTTGCCCTATCTGAAATTCTGATAAAAGCCGGAAAAATGACTAAGTCCAAAAAAAAAAATTTTTCAACTTTTTTCAATTTTACACCCGTGGGATATATATTCTACCCACACACATTTGGAACTCTCCTGGGGTACCCTCACACATATTATTCCCTTATTTAGTGGATATTTTCACAAAAAAGTGAAATTTTCAAAAATCCAGAAAATTGGCTGAAAACAACTAAATATCAAGGACTCATAGGGCGAATCGCTCTGGAACTGAAATCGGAACGCTTACTGACATTTGCCCTATCTGAAAGTCTGATAAACGCAGGGAAAATGACTAAGTAAAAAAAAAAAACTTTTTCAACATTTTTCAATTTTACCCCCGTGTAATATATATTCTACCCACACATATTTGGAACTCTCCCGGGGTACCCTCACACATATTATTCCCTCATTTAGTGGATATTTTCCCCCAAAAAGTGACATTTTCAAAAATCCAGATAATTGGCTGAAAGCGACTAAATATCAAGTACTCATTGGGCGAATCGCTCTGGAACTGAAATCGGAACGATCACTGACATTTGCCCTATCTGAAAGTCTGATAAACGCCGGAAAAATGAGTAAGTCCAAAAAAAAATATTTTTCAACTTTTTTCAATTTTACCCCCGTGGGATATATATTCTACCCACACACATTTGGAACTCTCCTGGTGTACCCTCACACATATTATTCCCTCATTTAGTGGATATTTTCACAAAAAAGTGAAATTTTCAAAAATCCAGAAAATTGGCTGAAAACAACTAAATATCAAGTACTCATTGGGCGAATCGCTCTGGAACTGAAATCGGAACGCTTACTGACATTTGCCCCATCTGAAAGTCTGATAAACGCCGGAAAAATGACTAAGTCCAAAAAAAATATTTTTCAGCTTTTTTCAATTTTACCCCCGTGGGACATATATTCTACCCACACACATTTGGAACTCTCCTGGGGTACCCTCACACATATTATTTCATGGATATTTTCACAAAAAAGTGAAACTTTCAAAAATCCAGAAAATTGGCTGAAAACGACTAAATATCAAGGAATCATTGGGCGAATAGCTCTGGAACTGAAATCGGAACGCTCACTGACATTTCCCCTATCTGAAAGTCTTATAAACACCGGAAAAATGACTAAGTCCAAAAAAATACTTTTTCAACTTTTTTCAATTTTACCCCCATGGAATATATATTCTACCCACACACATTTGGAACTCTCCTGGGGTACCCTCAAACATATTATTCCCTCATTTAGTGGATATTTTCACAAAAAAGTGAAACTTTCAAAAATCCAGAAAATTGGCTGAAAACGATTAAATATCAAGGACTCATTAGGCGAATCGCTCTGGAACTGAAATTGGAACGGTCACTGACATTTGCCCTATCTGAAAGTCTGATAAACGCGGGAAAAATGACTAAATCCCCAAAAAAAAAAATGTAAACTTTTTTCAATTTTACCCCCTTGGGATATATATTCTACCCACACACATTTGGAGCTCTCCTTGTGTACCCTCAAACATATTATTCCCTCATTTAATGGATATTTTCACAAAAAAGGGAAATTTTCAAAAATCCAGAAAACTGGCTGAAAATGACGAAATATCAAGGACTCATGGGGCGAATCGCTCTGGAACTGAAATCGGAACGTTCACTGACATTTCCCCTATCTGAAAGTCTGATAAACGCCGGAAAAATCACTAAGTCCAAGAAAAAAAAATTTCCAACTTTTTTCAATTTTACCCCCGTGGGATATATATTCTACCCACACACATTTGGAACTCTCCTGGTGTACCCTCACACATATTATTCCCTCATTTAATGGATATTTTCACAAAAAAGTGAACTTTTCAAAAATCCAGAAAATTGGCTGAAAACGACTAAATATCAAGGACTCAATGGGAGAATCACTCTGGAACTGAAATCGGAATGCTCACTGATATTTGCCCTATCTGAAAATCTGATAAACGCCGGAAAAATGACTAAGTCCCAAAAAAATTTTTTTCAACTTTTTTCAATTTTACCCCCGTGGGATATATATTCTACCCACACACATTTGGAACTCTCCTGGGGTACCCTCACACATATTATTCCCTCATTCAGTGGATATTTTCACAAAAAAGTGAAATTTTCAAAAATCCAGACAAATTGGCTGAAAACGACTAAACATCAAGGACTCATTGGGCAAATCGCTGTGGAACTGAAATTGGAACGGTCACTGACATTTGCCCTATCTGAAAGTCTGATAAACGCCGGAAAAATGACTAAATCCAAAAAAAAAAAATGTAAACTTTTTTCAATTTTACCCCCTTGGGATATATATTCTACCCACACACATTTGGAGCTCTCCTTGTGTACCCTCAAACATATTATTCCCTCATTTAGTGGATATTTTCACAAAAAAGTGAAACTTTCAAAAATCCAGAAAATTGGCTGAAAACGATTAAATATCAAGGACTCATTGGGCGAATCGCTCTGGAACTGAAATTGGAACGGTCACTGACATTTGCCCTATCTGAAAGTCTGTTAAACGCGGGAAAAATGACTAAATCCCCCCCAAAAAAATGTAAACTTTTTTCAATTTTACCCCCTTGGGATATATATTCTACCCACACACATTTGGAGCTCTCCTTGTGTACCCTCAAACATATTATTCCCTCATTTAATGGATTATTTCACAAAAAAGGGAAATTTTCAAAAATTCAGAAAACTGGCTGAAAATGACGAAATATCAACGACTCATGGGGCGAATCGCTCTGGAACTGAAATCGGAATGCTCACTGACATTTCCCCTATCTGAAAGTCTGATAAACGCCGGAAAAATCACTAAGTCCAAGAAAAAAAAATTTCCAACTTTTTTCAATTTTACCCCCGTGGGATATATATTCTACCCACACACATTTGGAACTCTCCTGGGATACTGTCACACTTATTATTCCCTCATTTAGTGGATATTTTCACAAAAAAGTGAAATTTTCAAAAATCCAGAAAATTGGCTGAAAACGACTAAATATCAAGGACTCATTGGGCGAATCACTCTGCAACTGAAATCGGAACGCTCACTGACATTTACCCTATCTGAAAGTCTTATAAACGCTGGAAAAATGACTAAGTCCAAAAAAAAATGTTTTCAACTTTTTTCAATTTTACCCCTGTGGGATATATATTCTACCCACACACATTTGGAACTCTCCTGGGGTACCCTCACACATATTATTCCCTCATTTAGTGGGTATTTTCACAAAAAAGTGAACTTTTCAAAAATCCAGAAAATTGGCTGAAAACGACTAAATATCAAAGACTCATTGGGCGAATCGCTCTGGAACTGAAATCGGAACGCTCACTGACAATTGCCCTATCTGAAAGTCTGATAAACGCCAGAAAAATGACAGTCCAAAAAAAAAAAATATTTCCACTTTTTTCAATTTTACCCCCGTGGGATATATATTCTACCCACACACATTTGGAACTCTCCTGGTGTACCCTCACACATATTATTCCCTCATTTAGTGGGTATTTTCACAAAAAAATGAACTTTTCAAAAATCCAGAAAATTGGCTGAAAACGACTAAATATCAAGGACTCAATGGGAGAATCACTCTGGAACTGAAATCGGAATGCTCACTGATATTTGCCCTATCTGAAAATCTGATAAACGCCGGAAAAATGACTAAGTCCCAAAAAAATTTTTTTCAACTTTTTTCAATTTTACCCCCGTGGGATATATATTCTACCCACACACATTTGGAAATCTCCTGGGATACTGTCACACATATTATTCCCTCATTTAGTGGATATTTTCACGAAAAAGTGAAATTTTCAAAAATCCAGAAAATTGGCTGAAAACGACTAAATATCAAGGACTCATTGGGCGAATCGCTCTGGAACTGAAATCGGAACGCTCACTGACATTTCCCCTATCTGAAAGTCTTATAAACGCTGGAAAAATGACTAAGTCCAAAAAAAAATTTTTTCAACTTTTTTCAATTTTACCCCCGTGGGATATATATTCTACCCACACACATTTGGAACTCTACTGGGGTACCCTCACACATATTATTCCCTCATTTAGTGGGTATTTTCACAAAAGAGTGAACTTTTCAAAAATCCAGAACATTGGCTGAAAATGACTAAATATCAAGGACTCTTTGGGCGAATCGCTCTGGAACTGAAATCGAATTGCTCACTGACATTTGCCCTATCTGAAAGTCTGATAAACGTCGTAAAAATGACTAAGTCCAAAAAAAAAAATATTTCAACTTTTTTCAATTTTACCCCCGTGGGATATATATTCTACCCACACACATTTGGAACTCTCCTGGTGTACCCTCACACATATTATTCCCTAATTTAGTGGATATTTTCACAAAAAAGTGAACTTTTCAAAAATCCAGAAATTTGGCTGAAAATGACTAAATATCAAGGACTCATTGGGCGAATCGTTCTGGAACTGAAATGGGAACGCTCACTGATATTTGCCCTATCTGAAAGTCTGATAAACGCCGGAAAAATGACCAAGTCCAAAAAAAAAAATTTTTCAACTTTTTTCAATTTTACCCCCGTGGGATATAAATTCTACCCACACACATTTGGAACTCTCCTGGGGTACCCTCACACATATTATTCCCTCATTTAGTGGATATTTTCAGAAAAAAGTGAAATTTTCAAAAATCCAGAAAATTGGCTGAAAACGACTAAATATCAAGGACTCATTGGGCGAATCGCTCTGGAACTGAAATCGGAATGCTCACTGACATTTCCCCTATCTGAAAGTCTTATAAACGCTGGAAAAATGACTAAGTCCAAAAAAAAATTTTTTCAACTTTTTTCAATTTTACCCCCGTGGGATATATATTCTACCCACACACATTTGGAACTCTCCTGGGGTACCCTCACACATATTATTCCCTCATTTAGTGGGTATTTTCACAAAAAAGTCAACTTTTCAAAAATCCAGAAAATTGGCTGAAAACGACAAAAATATCAAGGACTCAATGGGAGAATCGCTCTGGAACTGAAATCGGAATGCTCACTGATATTTGCCCTATCTGAAAGTCTGATAAACGCCGGAAAAATGACTAAGTCCAAAAAAAAATTTTTTCGACTTTTTTCAATTTTACCCCCGTGGGATATATATTCTACCCACACACATTTGGAACTCTCCTGGGGTACCCTCACACATATTATTCCCCCCTTTAGTGGATATTTTCACAAAAAAGTGAACTTTTCAAAAATCCAGAAAATTGGCTGAAAACGACTAAATATCAAGGACTCATTGGACGTATCACTCTGGAACTGAAATCGGAACGCTCACTGACATTTGCCCTATCTGAAAGTCTGATAAACGCCGGAAAAATGACTAAGTCCAAAAAAAAAAAATATTTAAAATTTTTTCAATTTTACCCCCGTGGTATATATATTCTACCCACACACATTTGGAACTCTCCTGGTGTACCCTCACACATATTATTCCCTAATTTAGTGGATATTTTCACAAAAAAATGAACTTTTCAAAAATCCAGAAAATGGCTGAAAATGACTAAATATCAAGGACTCAATGGGAGAATCGCTCTGGAACTGAAATCGGAATGCTCACTGATATTTGCCCTATCTGAAAGTCTGATAAACGCCGGAAAAATGACTAAGTCCAAAAAAAATTTTTTTCGACTTTTTTCAATTTTACCCCCGTGGGATATATATTCTACCCACACACATTTGGAACTCTCCTGGGGTACCCTCACACATATTATTCCCCCCTTTAGTGGATATTTTCACAAAAAAGTGAACTTTTCAAAAATCCAGAAAATTGGCTGAAAACGACTAAATATCAAGGACTCATTGGGCGTATCACTCTGGAACTGAAATCGGAACGCTCACTGACATTTGCCCTATCTGAAAGTCTGATAAACGCCGGAAAAATGACTAAGTCCAAAAAAAAATAATTTTTCAACTTTTTTCAATTTTACCCCCGTGGGATATATATTCTACCCACACACATTTGGAACTCTGCTGAGGTACCCTCACACATATTATTCCCTCATTTAGTGGGTATTTTCACAAAAAAGTGAACTTTTCAAAAATCCAGAAAATTGGCTGAAAACGACAAAAATATCAAGGACTCAATGGGCGAATCGCTCTGGAACTGAAATCGGAATGCTCACTGACATTTGCCCTATCTGAAAGTCTGATAAACGCCAGAAAAATGACTAAGTCCAAAAAAAAAAAATATTTCAAATTTTTTCAATTTTACCCCCGTGGGATATATATTCTACCCACACACATTTGGAACTCTCCTGGTGTACCCTCACACATATTATTCCCTAATTTAGTGGATATTTTCACAAAAAAGTGAACTTTTCAAAAATCCAGAAAATGGCTGAAAATGACTAAATATCAAGGACTCAATGGGAGAATCGCTCTGGTACTGAAATCGGAATGCTCACTGATATTTGCCCTATCTGAAAGTCTGATAAACGCCGGAAAAATGACTAAGTCCAATAAAAAATTTTTTCGACTTTTTTCAATTTTACCCCCGTGGGATATATATTCTACCCACACACATTTGGAACTCTCCTGGTGTACCCTCACACATATTATTCCCTAATTTAGTGGATATTTTCACAAAAGAGTGAACTTTTCAAAAATCCAGAACATTGGCTGAAAATGACTAAATATCAAGGACTCATTGGGCGAATCGCTCTGGAACTGAAATCGGAATGCTCACTGACATTTGCCCTATCTGAAAGTCTGATAAACGTCGGAAAAATGACTAAGTTCAAAAAAAAAAATATTTCAACTTTTTTCAATTTTACCCCCGTGGGATATATATTCTACCCACACACATTTGGAACTCTCCTGGTATACCCTCACACATTTTATTCCCTCATTTAGTGGGTATTTTCACAAAAAAGTGAACTTTTCAAAAATCCAGAAAATTGGCTGAAAACGACTAAATATCAAGGACTCAATGGGAGAATCACTCTGGAACTGAAATCGGAATGCTCACTGATATTTGCCCTATCTGAAAATCTGATAAACGCGGAAAAATGACTAAGTCCCAAAAAAATTTTTTTCAACTTTTTTCAATTTTACCCCCGTGGGATATATATTCTACCCACACACATTTGGAAATCTCCTGGGATACTGTCACACATATTATTCCCTCATTTAGTGGATATTTTCACAAAAAAGTGAAATTTTCAAAAATCCAGAAAATTGGCTGAAAACGACTAAATATCAAGGACTCATTGGGCGAATCGCTCTGGAACTGAAATCGGAACGCTCACTGACATTTTCCCTATCTGAAAGTCTTATAAACGCTGGAAAAATGACTAAGTCCAAAAAAAAAAATATTTCAACTTTTTTCAATTTTACCCCCGTGGGATATATATTCTACCCACACACATTTGGAACTCTCCTGGTGTACCCTCACACATATTATTCCCTAATTTAGTGGATATTTTCACAAAAAAGTGAACTTTTCAAAAATCCAGAAATTTGGCTGAAAATGACTAAATATCAAGGACTCATTGGGCGAATCGTTCTGGAACTGAAATGGGAACGCTCACTGATATTTGCCCTATCTGAAAGTCTGATAAACGCCGGAAAAATGACCAAGTCCAAAAAAAAAATTTTTTCAACTTTTTTCAATTTTACCCCCGTGGGATATAAATTCTACCCACACACATTTGGAACTCTCCTGGGGTACCCTCACACATATTATTCCCTCATTTAGTGGATATTTTCAGAAAAAAGTGAAATTTTCAAAAATCCAGAAAATTGGCTGAAAACGACTAAATATCAAGGACTCATTGGGCGAATCGCTCTGGAACTGAAATCGGAATGCTCACTGACATTTCCCCTATCTGAAAGTCTTATAAACGCTGGAAAAATGACTAAGTCCAAAAAAAAATTTTTTCAACTTTTTTCAATTTTACCCCCGTGGGATATATATTCTACCCACACACATTTGGAACTCTCCTGGGGTACCCTCACACATATTATTCCCTCATTTAGTGGGTATTTTCACAAAAAAGTCAACTTTTCAAAAATCCAGAAAATTGGCTGAAAACCACAAAAATATCAAGGACTCAATGGGCGAATCGCTCTGGAACTGAAATCGGAATGCTCACTGATATTTGCCCTATCTGAAAGTCTGATAAACGCCGGAAAAATGACTAAGTCCAAAAAAAAAAAATATTTCAAATTTTTTCAATTTTACCCCCGTGGGATATATATTCTACCCACACACATTTGGAACTCTCCTGGTGTACCCTCACACATATTATTCCCTAATTTAGTGGATATTTTCACAAAAAAGTGAACTTTTCAAAAATCCAGAAAATGGCTGAAAATTACTAAATATCATGGACTCAATGGGAGAATCGCTCTGGAACTGAAATCGGAATGCTCACTGATATTTGCCCTATCTGAAAGTCTGATAAACGCCGGAAAAATGACTAAGTCCAAAGAAAAATTTTTTCGACTTTTTTCAATTTTACCCCCGTGGGATATATATTCTACCCACACACATTTGGAACTCTCCTGGGGTACCCTCACACATATTATTCCCCCCTTTAGTGGATATTTTCACAAAAAATGAACTTTTCAAAAATCCAGAAAATTGGCTGAAAACGACTAAATATCAAGGACTCATTGGGCGTATCACTCTGGAACTGAAATCGGAACGCTCACTGACATTTGCCCTATCTGAAAGTCTGATAAACGCCGGAAAAATGACTAAGTCCAAAAAAAAATAATTTTTCAACTTTTTTCAATTTTACCCCCGTGGGATATATATTCTACCCACACACATTTGGAACTCTCCTGGGGTACCCTCACACATATTATTCCCTCATTTTGTGGATATTTTCGCAAAAAAGTGAACTTTTCAAAAATCCAGAAAATTGACTGAAAATGACTAAATATCAAGCACTCAATGGGAGAATTGCTCTGGAACTGAAATCCGAATGCTCACTGACATTTGCCCTATCTGAAAGTCTGATAACGCCGGAAAAATGACTAGGTCCTAAAAAAATTTTTTTTAACTTTTTTCAATTTTACCCCCGTGGGATATATATTCTACTCACACACATTAGGAACTCTCCTGGGGTACCCTCACACATATTATTCCCTCATTTAGTGGATATTTTCACAAAAAAAGTGAAATTTTCAAAAATCCAAAATATTGGCTGAAAACGACTAAATATCAAGGAGTCATTTTGGGGTAAGTGAAGAGTCTCCGCGAGCTCAAAGAACACTGGATTTTGGCTGTTGGAGCTGAAAAGAGGACATCGGTAAACCAGGGGAGGAGTCCTGAGGAGATAATTTGCATATTCCCACTGCATTTTGGGGTAAGTGAAGAGTCTCCGCGAGCTCAAAGAACACTGGATTTTGGCTGTTGGAGCTGAAAAGAGGACATCGGTAAACCAGGGGAGGAGTCCTGAGGAGATAATTTGCATACTCCCACTGCATTTTGGGGTAAGTGAAGAGTCTCCGCGAGCTCAAAGAACACTGGATTTTGGCTGTTGGAGCTGAAAAGAGGACATCGGTAAACCAGGGGAGGAGTCCTGAGGAGATAATTTGCATATTCCCACTGCATTTTGGGGTAAGTGAAGAGTCTCCGCGAGCTCAAAGAACACTGGATTTTGGCTGTTGGAGCTGAAAAGAGGACATCGGTAAACCAGGGGAGGAGTCCTGAGGAGATAATTTGCATATTCCCACTGCATTTTGGGTTAAGTGAAGAGTCTCCGCGAGCTCAAAGAACACTGGATTTTGGCTGTTGGAGCTGAAAAGAGGACATCGGTAAACCAGGGGAGGAGTCCTGAGGAGATAATTTGCATATTCCCACTGCATTTTGGGTTAAGTGAAGAGTCTCCGCGAGCTCAAAGAACACTGGATTTTGGCTGTTGGAGCTGAAAAGAGGACATCGGTAAACCAGGGGAGGAGTCCTGAGGAGATAATTTGCATATTCCCACTGCATTTTGGGGTAAGTGAAGAGTCTCCGCGAGCTCAAAGAACACTGGATTTTGGCTGTTGGAGCTGAAAAGAGGACATCGGTAAACCAGGGGAGGAGTCCTGAGGAGATAATTTGCATATTCCCACTGCATTTTGGGGTAAGTGAAGAGTCTCCGCGAGCTCAAAGAACACTGGATTTTGGCTGTTGGAGCTGAAAAGAGGACATCGGTAAACCAGGGGAGGAGTCCTGAGGAGATAATTTGCATATTCCCACTGCATTTTGGGGTAAGTGAAGAGTCTCCGCGAGCTCAAAGAACACTGGATTTTGGCTGTAGGAGCTGAAAAGAGGACATCATTTTGAAGCTTTTTTTTTTAAGCTTTTTTCACTGTTTTCAGAACATTAACAATAAGAACATGGAAGAGTCCAGGAGCCATTTGGTGAGCTGCATATCCTGCTACATGTTCACAGACTTGCCAGTGGAAAAGCCAAACTTCACATGCCAGAAATGCAAGCTTGTGTCCCTGTTGGAGGAAAAGTTGCGAAATCTAGAAGAGAGGTTAACTACCTTGAAAATCATTAAGGAAGGTGAAGAGTTCTTAGACAGAGCAGAATTATATCTTCATGATTCAGAAAGAGAAGAAATTCGTACTGCACCTGACGAAACAGAGGAATGGAAGCATGTGACCCACCGAAGCAGGAGGATCGAGAGGCAGTCAGCACCCATACTGCTCAGGAACCAGTACCAGGCTCTCACGCAGGAGAACCATGAAGAAATACAGCAAAATAAGACTTTGCCAGCAATGAATAACCTTGTAAGCCCTCAGAATCCTCCTGGATGGAGAAAGAAGAATGTTGTGAAGAAAAAACGGAGAGTGGTGGTCATGGGGGATTCCCTGTTAAGAGGAACAGAGGCCGCTATCTGCAGACCAGACATAACCTCAAGAGAAATGTGTTGTCTTCCAGGAGCAAAAATTAAAGATGTGTCTGACAGGATATCAAGACTCTTCAGACCTACAGATCACTACCCATTCCTGCTAATACATGTGGGGACAAATGACACCGCAAGAAAGGACCTGGAAACCATCTGCAGTGACTTTGAAGACTTAGGCAAGAAAGTGAAAGAATTGGGAGCGCAGGTGGTCTTCTCATCCATCCTCCCAGTGGATGGCCATGGAACAATGAGGTGGAATAAGATTCTACAGGTGAACAACTGGCTACGTCGATGGTGCCGTCAACAAGGATTTGGATTTCTGGATCACGGAATGAATTACCTATACGATGGACTACTTGCTAGAGATGGGGTGCACCTTACGAAGACTGGAAAACATGTATTTGGAAGTCGCCTTGCTACACTCATCAGAAGAGCTTTAAACTAGAACAATGTGGGAAGGGAAGCAAAAGGCCAGAAAAAGCCATACAGCTGACAAATACTATTGAGATCTCTGCTACTGGAAGTGGAAAGGAAGAACAAAGACAAAACAATTTAAATAATAAAAATATGGGAGGAAGAGAAACCAATCACAAACTAAAATGTTTTTATACAAATGCACAAAGCATGGGCAACAAACAAGGAGAATTGGAACTACTAATGCAGGAAAAGGAATATGATGTCATTGGAATCACTGAAACTTGGTGGGACGATACACATGATTGGAATAAAAGGCTAAAAGGATACAACTTATTTGCAAGAAACAGACTTGATAAACGAGGAGGAGGTGTTGCATTGTATGTTAGAAAAGCGTATATCTGCACAGAGATGGAAGCTTCAGAGACTGGGAGTTCTGTGGAAACTGTTTGGGTAAGAATACAAGGAGAGAACAACGGAAAGGACACCATTGTAGGCATTTACTACAGGCCACCTGGGCAAGCTGAAGATATGGATGAACTCTTTATGTATCAAATGACCAAGTTCTCCAAAAAATATGACGTAGTGGTCATGGGAGATTTCAACTATCCAGACATTTGTTGGGAATCTCTCTCAAGTAAAACTAACAGGTCAAGCAAATTCTTATCCTCTCTTGCTGACAACTTTATCTTCCAAAAGGTAGGGGAGAAAACAAGGGGATCTGCTACTTTGGATCTAATCCTTATAAACAGGGAGGAAATGGTTGAGGAGGTAAAGGTGGCTGGGACCCTAGGAGGCAGCGATCATGCTATTATAGAATTTTGGATAACTAGAGGAGGAAGACATGTGAAGACTCAAACTTCAAGGTTAGATTTTAGAAAGGCAGATTTTAAGAGACTCAGAAAGAGAATAGGAGGGATCCAATGGCTGGATATCCTTAAGGACAAAAATGTCCAGGAAGGATGGAAAATTTTTAAAAATGAGATTCTCAAAGCACAATCGTTAACAATCCCGAAAAGTAGGAAGAATGGGAAGCATTTAAGGAAACCAGGATGGATGAACACAGAACTTAAACACATGCTAAAAAGAAAGAAAGAAATGTTTATTAAATGGAAAGAGGGAGGCATATCTAAAGAAGATTATAATGCAGTCTGCAGATCCTGCAGGGCACGTATCAGGTTAGCTAAAGCTGACAATGAATTAAGGCTTGCAAGAGATGTCAAAAGCAATAAAAAAGGATTTTGGGGGTATGTCAAAAGTAAAAGAAAAGTCAAAGATGCTATAGGATTTTTACAGGATGAAAATGGAGAAATGGTAAGAGAGGATGTTGAGAAGGCCAAACTTTTTAATTCCTATTTTGCATCTGTTTTCTCTCAGAAAGAAAATGTAACATCAACTGATCTTCACTGTCCTTTTAAAGGAATAAAGGAATCCAAGTTATCTGTAAACAGAAAGATTGTGAGGGAATATTTAGCTAACTTAAATGAGTTCAAGTCACCAGGTCCAGATGAATTACACCCCAGAGTACTGAAGGAGATGGTAGAAGAAATTTTAGAACCACTCTCCATAATCTTTGAAAATTCTTGGAGAACAGGAGAAGTCCCAGAAGACTGGAGAAGAGCAAATGTTGTTCCTATCTTCAAAAAGGGGAAGAAGGTGGACCCAGGGAACTATAGGCCGGTGAGTCTGACTTCTATACCAGGAAAGATCTTTGAACAAATTATTAAACAACATGTATGTAAGTACATGGATAAGAATGAAGTGATTAACCAGAGTCAGCATGGGTTTGTAACTAACAAGTCATGTCAGACTAACTTAATTTCCTTCTATGACAGAATCACTGACTGGGTGGATCAGGGAAATGCTGTAGATATAGTATATCTTGACTTCAGCAAAGCATTTGACAAAGTATCTCACACCATCCTTATTGAAAAAATGACCAAGTATGCAATGGACCAGGCAACTGTTAGGTGGATTCATAACTGGCTTAGTGATCGGACTCAAAGGGTGGTTGTAAATGGCTTCACATCCAGCTGGATGAATGTCTCAAGTGGGGTACCACAGGGCTCCGTCCTGGGACCTGTATTGTTCAACATCTTTATCAATGATTTAGATGAAGGAATTGAGGGTAAACTGATTAAATTTGCTGATGACACAAAGCTAGGAGGGATAGCTAATACTAGAGAAGAGAGAGAGAGGATTCAAAAAGACCTAAATAAACTGGAGCAGTGGGCAGCAACCAACAGAATGGTTTTTAACAGGGAAAAATGCAAAGTACTACATCTGGGCAATAAAAATGAAAAAAGCATATACAGAATGGGAGGAATATAGCTAAGCAACAGTACATGTGAAAAAGACTTAGGTATACTAATAGATCATAGACTGAACATGAGTCAACAGTGTGATGCAGCAGCAAAAAAGGCAAATACAATTCTGGGATGTATTAACAGAAGCATACAGTCTAGATCACGTGAAGTCATTATCGGTCTTTACTCCTCTTTGGTCAGACCTCATCTGGAATACTGTGTACAGTTTTGGGCACCACATTTTAAAAAAGACATAGACAAACTGGAGCAAGTTCAGAGAAGAGCGACCAGAATGGTGACTGGTCTGCAAACCATGTCCTATGAGGAACGGTTGCAGGATTTGGGAATGTTTAGCTTGCAAAAAAGAAGACTGAGAGGAGACTTAATAGCTGTCTACAAATATGTCAAGGGCTGTCACATTGTAGAAGGATCATCTTTATTCTCATTTGCACAAGGAAAGACTAGAAGCAATGGGATGAAACTAAATGGGAAGAGACACAGATTAGATATTAGAAAAAACTTTTTGACAGTTAGGGTGATTAATGAGTGGAACAGGCTGCCACGAGAGGTGGTGAGTTCCCCTTCAATGGACGTCTTCAAACAGAGGCTGGACAGACATCTGTCTGAGATGATCTAGTGAATCCTGCTTTGAGCAGGGGGTTGGACCAGATGACCCAGGAGGTCCCTTCCAACTCTACCATTCTATGATTCTATGATTCTATGATTCATTGGGCGAATCGCTCTGGAACTGAAATAGGAAGGCTCACTGATATTTGCCCTATCTGAAAGTCTGATAAACGACGGAAAAATGACTAAGTCCAAAAAAAAATTTTTTTCAACTTTTTTCAATTTTACCCCCGTGGGATATATATTCTACCCACACACATTTGGAACTCTCCTGGGGTACCCTCACACATATTATTCCCTCATTTAGTGGATATTTTCACAAAAAAGTGAAATTTCCAAAAATCCAGAAAAAATGGCTGAAAACGACTAAATATCAAGGACTCATTGGACAAATCGCTCTGGAACCGAAATCGGAACGCTCACTGACATTTGCCCTATTTGAAAGTCTGATAACGCCGGAAAAATGACTAAGTCCTAAAAAAAAATTTTCAACTTTTTTCAATTTTACCCCCGTGGGATATATATTCTACCCACACACATTTGGAACTCTCCTTGGGTACCCTCACACATATTATTCCCTCATTTAGTGGATATTTTCACAAAAAAGTGAACTTTTCAAAAATCCAGAAAATGGCTGAAAATGACTAAATATCAAGGACTCAATGGGCGAATCGCTCTGGAACTGAAATCGGAATGCTCACTGATATTTGCCCTATCTGAAAGTCTGATAAACGCCAGAAAAATGACAGTCCAAACAAAAAAATGTTCCAACTTTTTTCAATTTTACCCCGTGGGATATATATTCTACCCACACACATTTTGAACTCTCCTGGGGTACACATATTATTCCCTCATTTAGTGGGTATTTTCACAAAAAAGTGAAATTTTCAAAAATCCAGAAAATTGGCTGAGAACGACTAAATATCAAGGACTCATTGGGCGAATCGCTCTGGAACTTAAATCGGAACGCTCACTGACATTTCCCCTATCTGAAAGTCTGATAAACGCCGGAAAAATGACTAAGTCCAAAAAAAGATTTTTTTCAACTTTTTTCAATTTTACCGCCGTGGGATATATATTCTACCCACACACATTTGGAACTCTCCTGGGGTACCCTCACACATATTATTCCCTCATTTAGTGGATATTTTCACAAAAAAGTGAAATTTTCAAAAATCCAGAAAATTGGCTGAAAACGACTAAATATCAAGGACTCATTGGGCGAATCGCTCTGGAACTGAAATCGGAACGCTCACTGACATTTCCCCTATCTGAAAGTCTGCTAAACGCAGGAAAAATGACTAAGTCCAAAAAAAAATTTTTTTACATTTTTTTCAATTTTACCCCATTGGGATACATATTCTACCCACGCACATTTGGAACTCTCCTGGGGTTCCCTCACACATATTAGTCCCTCATTTAGTGGATATTTTCACAAAAAAGTGAAATTTTCAAAAATCCAAAATATTGGCTGAAAACGACTAAATATCAAGGACTCATTGGCAGAATCGCTCTGGAACTGAAATCGGAACGCTCACTGACATTTGCCCTATCTGAAAGTCTGATAAACGCAGGAAAAATGAGTAAGTCCAACAAAAAAAATTTTTCAACTTTTTTCAATTTTACCCCCGTGGGATATATATTCTACCCACACACATTTGGAACTCTCCTGGTGTACCCTCACACATATTATTCGCTAATTTAGTGGATATTTTCACAAAAAAGTGAACTATTCAAAAATCCAGAAAATTGGCTGAAAATGACTAAATATCAAGGACTCAATGGGAGAATCGCTCTGGAACTTAAATCGGAACGATCACTGACATTTGCCCTATCTGAAAGTCTGATAAACGCCGTAAAAATGACTAAGTCCAAAAAAAAAAATTTGCAACTTTTTTCAATTTTACCCCCGTGGGATATATATTCTACCCACACACATTTGGAACTCTCCTGGTGTACCCTCACACATATTATTCGCTAATTTAGTGGATATTTTCACAAAAAAGTGAAATTTTCAAAAATCTAGAAAATTGTCTGAAAACAACTAAATATCAAGGACTCATTGGGCGAATCGCTCTGGAACTGAAATCGGAACGCTCACTGACATTTGCCCTATCTGAAAGACTGATCAACGCCGGAAAAATGACTAAGTCCAAAAAAAAAAATTTTTCAACTTTTTTCAATTTTACCCCGTGGGATATATATTCTCCCCGCACACATTTTGAACTCTCCTGGGGTACCCTCACACATATTATTGCCTCATTTAGTGGATATTTTCACAAAAAAGTGAAATTTTCAAAAATCCAGAAAATTGGCTTAAAACTACTAAATATCAAGGACTCATTGGGCAAATCGCTCTGGAACTGAAATCGGAACGCTCACTGACATTTGCCCTATATGAAAGTCTGATAAACAACGGAAAAATGACTAGTCCAAAAAAAAATTTTTTTAAACTTTTTTCAATTTTACCCCCGTGGGATATATATTCTACCCACACACATTAGGAACTCTCCTGGGGTACCCTCACACATATTATTCCCTCATTTAGTGGATATTTTCACAAAAAAAGTGAAATTTTAAAAAATCCAGAAAATTGGCTGAAAACGACTAAATATCAAGGACTCATTGGGCGAATCGCTCTGGAACTGAAATCGGAAAGTTCACTGACATTTCCCCTATCTGAAAGTCTGATAAACGCCGGAAAAATGACTAAGTCCAAGAAAAAATTTTTTCCAACTTTTTTCAATTTTACCCCCGTGGGATATATATTCTACCTACACACATTTGGAACTCTCCTGGGGTACCCTCACACATATTATTCCCTCATTTAGTGGATATTTTCACAAAAAAGTGACATTTTCAAAATTCCAAAATATTGGCTGAAAACGACTAAATATCACGGACTCATTGGACAAATCGCTCTGGAACCAAAATCGGAACGCTCACTGACATTTGGCCTATTTGAAAGTCTGATAACGCCGGAAAAATGACTAAGTCCTAAAAAAAAAATTTAAACTTTTTTCAATTTTACCCCCGTGGGATATATATTCTACCCACACACATTAGGAACTCTCCTGGGGTACCCTCACACATATTATTCCCTCATTTAGTGGATATTTTCACAAAAAAAGTGAAATTTTCAAAAATCCAGAAAATTGGCTGAAAACGACTAAATATCAAGGACTCAATGGGCGAATCGCTCTGGAACTGAAATCGGAACGTTCACTGACATTTCCCCTATCTGAAAGTCTGATAAACGCCGGAAAAATGAATTAATCCAAGAAAAAATTTTTTCCAACTTTTTTCAATTTTACCCCCGTGGGATATATAATCTACCCACACACATTTGGAACTCTCCTGGGGTACCCTCACACATATTATTCCCTCATTTAGTGGATATTTTCACAAAAAAGTGAAATTTTCAAAAATACAGAAAATTGGCTGAAAACGACTAAATATCAAGGACTCATTGGGCGAATCGATCTGGAACTGAAATTGGAACGCTCACTGACATTTGCCCTCTCTGAAAGTCTGATAAACGCTGGAAAAATGACAGTTCAAAAAAAAAATGTTTCAACTTTTTTCAATTTTACCCCGTGGGATATATATTCTACCCACACACATTTTGAACTCTCCTGGGGTACCCTCACACATATTATTCCCTCATTTAGTGGATATTTTCACAAAAAAGTGAAATTTTCAAGAATCCAGAAAATTGGCTGAAAACGACTAAATATCAAGGACTCATTGGGCGAATCGCTCTGGAACTGAAATCGGAACGCTCACTGACATTTGCCCTATCTGAAAGTCTGATAAACCCCAGAAAAATGACAGTCCAAACAAAAAAATGTTTCAACTTTTTTCAATTTTACCCCGTGGGATATATATTCTACCCACACACAGTTTGAACTCTCCTGGGGTACCCTCACACATATTATTCCCTCATTTAGTGGATATTTTCACAAAAAAGTGAACTTTTCAAAAATCTAGAAAATGGCTGAAAACGACTAAATATCAAGGACTCATTGGGCAAATCGCTCTGGAACTGAAATCGGAACGCTCACTGACATTTCCCCTATCTGAAAGTCTGATAAACGCAGGAAAAATGACTAAGTCCAAAAAAAAATTTTTTTACATTTTTTTCAATTTTACCCCAGTGGGATACATATTCTACCCACACATATTTGGAACTCTCCTGGGGTGCCCTCACACATATTATTCCCTCATTTAGTGGATATTTTCAGAAAAAAGTGAAATTTTCAAAAATCCAGAAAATTGGCTGAAAACGACTAAATATCACGAACTCATTGGGCAAATCGCTCTGGAACCGAAATCGGAACGCTCACTGACATTTGCCCTATCTGAAAGTCTGATAACGCCGGAAAAATGACTAAGTCCTAAAAAAAAATTTGCAGCTTTTTTCAATTTTACCCCCGTGGGATATATATTCTACCCACACACATTAGGAACTCTCCTGGGGTACCCTCACACATATTATTCCCTCATTTAGTGGATATTTTCACAAAAAAAGTGAAATTTTCAAAAATCCAGAAAATTGGCTTAAAACTACTAAATATCAAGGACTCATTGGGAAAATTGCTCTGGAACTGAAATCGGAACGCTCACTGACATTTGCCCTATCTGAAAGTCTGATAAACGACGGAAAAATGACTAGTCCAAAAAAAATTTTTTTCCAACTTTTTTCAATTTTACCCCCGTGGGATATATATTCTACCCACACACATTTGGAACTCTCCTGGGGTACCCTCACACATATTATTCCCTCATTTAGTGGATATTTTCACAAAAAAGTGAAATTTTCAAAAATCCAAAATATTGACTGAAAACAACTAAATATCAAGGACTCATTGGGCGAATCGCTCTGGAACTGAAATCGGAATGCTCACTGATATTTGCCCTATCTGAAAGTCTGATAAACGCCGGAAAAATGACTAAGTCCAAAAAAAAATTTTTTTAAACTTTTTTCAATTTTACCCCCGTGGGATATATATGCTACCCACACACATTTGAAACTCTCCTGGGGTACCCTCACACATATTATTCCCTCATTTAGTGGATATTTTCATAAAAAAGTGAAATTTCCAAAAATCCAGAAAAAATGGCTGAAAACGACTAAATATCACGGACTCATTGGACAAATCGCTCTAGAACCGAAATCGGAACGCTCACTGACATTTGCCCAATTTGAAAGTCTGATAACGCCGGAAAAATGACCAAGTCCTAAAAAAAAATTTTCAACTTTTTTCAATTTTACCCCCGTGGGATATATATTCTACCCACACACATTTGGAACTCTCCTGGGGTACCCTCACACATATTATTCCCTCATTTAGTGGATATTTTCACAAAAAAGTGAAATTTTCAAAAATCCAGAAAATTGGCTGAAAACGACTAAATACCAAGGACTCATTGGGCGAATCGCTCTGGAACTGAAATCGGAACGCTCACTGAAATTTGCCCTATCTGAAAGTCTGATAAACGCCAGAAAAATGACAGTCCAAACAAAAAAAATGTTTCAACTTTTTTCAATTTTACCCCCGTGGGATATATATTCTACCCACACACATTTGGAACTCTCCTGGTGTACCCTCACACATATTATTCCCTAATTTAGTGGATATTTTCACAAAAAAGTGAACTTTTCAAAAATCCAGAAAATGGCTGAAAATGACTAAATATCAAGGACTCAATGGGAGAATCGCTCTGGAACTGAAATCGGAATGCTCACTGACATTTCCCCTATCTGAAAGTCTGATAAACGCAGGAAAAATGACTAAGTCCAAAAAAAAATTTTTTTACATTTTTTTCAATTTTACCCCAGTGGGATACATATTCTACCCACACATATTTGGAACTCTCCTGGGGCTCCCTCACACATATTATTCCCTCATTTAGTGGAAATTTTCACAAAAAAGTGAAATTTTCAAAAATCCAGAAAATTGGCTGAAAACGACTAAATATCAAGGACTCATTGGGCGAATCGCTCTGGAACTGAAATCGGAATGCTCACTGACATTTGCCCTATCTGAAAGTCTGATAAACGCCGGAAAAATGACTAAGTCCCAAAAAAAAAAATATTTCAACTTTTTTCAATTTTACCCCCGTGGGATATATATTCTACCCACACACATTTGGAACTCTCCTGGGGTACACTCACACATATTATTCCCTCATTTAGTGGATGTTTTCACAAAAAAGTGAAATTTTCTAAAATCCAGAAAATTGGCTGAAAACGACTAAATATCAAGGTCTCATTGGGCGAATCGCTCTGGAACTGAAATCGGAATGCTCACTGACATTTGCCCTATCTGAAAGTCTGATAAACGCCAGAAAAATGACAGTCCAAACAAAAAAATGTTTCAACTTTTTTCAGTTTTACCCCGTGGGATATATATTCTACCCACACACATTTGGAACTCTCCTGGTGTAACCTCACACATATTATTCCCTAATTTAGTGGATATTTTCACAAAAAAGTGAACTTTTCAAAAATCCAGAAAATGGCTGAAAATGACTAAATATCAAGGACTCAACGGGAGAATCGCTCTGGAACTGAAATCGGAATGCTCACTGATATTTGCCCTATCTGAAAGTCTGATAAACGCCGGAAAAATGACAAGTCCAAAAAAAGATTTTTTTTCAACTTTTTTCAATTTTATCCCCGTGGGATATATATTCTTCCCACACACATTTGGAACTCTCCTGGGGTACCCTCACACATATTATTCCCTCATTTAGTGGATATTTTCACAAAAAAGTGAAATTTTCAAAAATCCAGAAAATTGGCTGAAAACGACTAAATATCAAGGACTCATTGGGCGAATCACTCTGGAACTGAAATCGGAACGCTCACTGAAATTTGCCCTATCTGAAAGTCTGATAAACGCCAGAAAAATGACAGTCCAAACAAAAAAAATGTTTCAACTTTTTTCAATTTTACCCCCGTGGGATATATATTCTACCCACACACATTTGGAACTCTCCTAGGGTACCCTCACACATATTATTCCCTCATTTAGTGGATATTTTCACAAAAAAGTGAAATTTTCAAAAATCCAGAAAATTGGCTGAAAACGACTAAATATCAAGGACTCATTGGGCGAATCGCTCTGGAACTGAAATCGGAACGCTCACTGAAATTTGCCTTATCTGAAAGTCTGATAAACGCCAGAAAAATGACAGTCCAAACAAAAAAAATGTTTCAACTTTTTTCAATTTTACCCGCGTGGGATATATATTCTACCCACACACATTTGGAACTCTCCTGGTGTGGCCTCATACATATTATTCCCTAATTTAGTGGATATTTTCACAAAAAAGTGAACTTTTCAAAAATCCAGAAAATGGCTGAAAATGACTAAATATCAAGGACTCAATGGGAGAATCGCTCTGGAACTGAAATCGGAATGCTCACTGACATTTCCCCTATCTGAAAGTCTGATAAACGCAGGAAAAATGACTAAGTCCAAAAAAAATTTTTTTTACATTTTTTTCAATTTTACCCCAGTGGGATACATATTCTACCCACACATATTTGGAACTCTCCTGGGGTTCCCTCACACATATTATTCCCTCATTTAGTGGAAATTTTTACAAAAAAGTGAACTTTTCAAAAATCCAGAAAATTGGCTGAAAACGACTAAATATCAAGGACTCAATGGGCGAATCGCTCTGGAACTGAAATCGGAACGTTCACTGACATTTCCCCTATCTGAAAGTCTGATAAACGCCGGAAAAATGAATTAATCCAAGAAAAAATTTTTTCCAACTTTTTTCAATTTTACCCCCGTGGGATATATAATCTACCCACACACATTTGGAACTCTCCTGGGGTACCCTCACACATATTATTCCCTCATTTAGTGGATATTTTCACAAAAAAGTGAAATTTTCAAAAATACAGAAAATTGGCTGAAAACGACTAAATATCAAGGACTCATTGGGCGAATCGATCTGGAACTGAAATTGGAACGCTCACTGACATTTGCCCTCTCTGAAAGTCTGATAAACGCTGGAAAAATGACAGTTCAAAAAAAAAATGTTTCAACTTTTTTCAATTTTACCCCGTGGGATATATATTCTACCCACACACATTTTGAACTCTCCTGGGGTACCCTCACACATATTATTCCCTCATTTAGTGGATATTTTCACAAAAAAGTGAAATTTTCAAGAATCCAGAAAATTGGCTGAAAACGACTAAATATCAAGGACTCATTGGGCGAATCGCTCTGGAACTGAAATCGGAACGCTCACTGACATTTGCCCTATCTGAAAGTCTGATAAACCCCAGAAAAATGACAGTCCAAACAAAAAAATGTTTCAACTTTTTTCAATTTTACCCCGTGGGATAGATATTCTACCCACACACAGTTTGAACTCTCCTGGGGTACCCTCACACATATTATTCCCTCATTTAGTGGATATTTTCACAAAAAAGTGAACTTTTCAAAAATCTAGAAAATGGCTGAAAACGACTAAATATCAAGGACTCATTGGGCAAATCGCTCTGGAACTGAAATCGGAACGCTCACTGACATTTCCCCTATCTGAAAGTCTGATAAACGCAGGAAAAATGACTAAGTCCAAAAAAAAATTTTTTTACATTTTTTTCAATTTTACCCCAGTGGGATACATATTCTACCCACACATATTTGGAACTCTCCTGGGGTGCCCTCACACATATTATTCCCTCATTTAGTGGATATTTTCAGAAAAAAGTGAAATTTTCAAAAATCCAGAAAATTGGCTGAAAACGACTAAATATCACGAACTCATTGGGCAAATCGCTCTGGAACCGAAATCGGAACGCTCACTGACATTTGCCCTATCTGAAAGTCTGATAACGCCGGAAAAATGACTAAGTCCTAAAA
The DNA here is from genome assembly GCF_046119375.1 of Phyllobates terribilis. Taxonomy (NCBI): domain Eukaryota; kingdom Metazoa; phylum Chordata; class Amphibia; order Anura; family Dendrobatidae; genus Phyllobates; species Phyllobates terribilis. The sequence goes on along the minus strand of NW_027362773.1, from coordinate 72,983,426 downwards.
AAAAATTTGCAGCTTTTTTCAATTTTACCCCCGTGGGATATATATTCTACCCACACACATTAGGAACTCTCCTGGGGTACCCTCACACATATTATTCCCTCATTTAGTGGATATTTTCACAAAAAAAGTGAAATTTTCAAAAATCCAGAAAATTGGCTTAAAACTACTAAATATCAAGGACTCATTGGGAAAATTGCTCTGGAACTGAAATCGGAACGCTCACTGACATTTGCCCTTTCTGAAAGTCTGATAAACGACGGAAAAATGACTAGTCCAAAAAAAATTTTTTTCCAACTTTTTTCAATTTTACCCCCGTGGGATATATATTCTACCCACACACATTTGGAACTCTCCTGGGGTACCCTCACACATATTATTCCCTCATTTAGTGGATATTTTCACAAAAAAGTGAAATTTTCAAAAATCCAAAATATTGACTGAAAACAACTAAATATCAAGGACTCATTGGGCGAATCGCTCTGGAACTGAAATCGGAATGCTCACTGATATTTGCCCTATCTGAAAGTCTGATAAACGCCGGAAAAATGACTAAGTCCAAAAAAAAATTTTTTTAAACTTTTTTCAATTTTACCCCCGTGGGATATATATGCTACCCACACACATTTGAAACTCTCCTGGGGTACCCTCACACATATTATTCCCTCATTTAGTGGATATTTTCATAAAAAAGTGAAATTTCCAAAAATCCAGAAAAAATGGCTGAAAACGACTAAATATCACGGACTCATTGGACAAATCGCTCTAGAACCGAAATCGGAACGCTCACTGACATTTGCCCAATTTGAAAGTCTGATAACGCCGGAAAAATGACCAAGTCCTAAAAAAAAATTTTCAACTTTTTTCAATTTTACCCCCGTGGGATATATATTCTACCCACACACATTTGGAACTCTCCTGGGGTACCCTCACACATATTATTCCCTCATTTAGTGGATATTTTCACAAAAAAGTGAAATTTTCAAAAATCCAGAAAATTGGCTGAAAACGACTAAATACCAAGGACTCATTGGGCGAATCGCTCTGGAACTGAAATCGGAACGCTCACTGAAATTTGCCCTATCTGAAAGTCTGATAAACGCCAGAAAAATGACAGTCCAAACAAAAAAAATGTTTCAACTTTTTTCAATTTTACCCCCGTGGGATATATATTCTACCCACACACATTTGGAACTCTCCTGGTGTACCCTCACACATATTATTCCCTAATTTAGTGGATATTTTCACAAAAAAGTGAACTTTTCAAAAATCCAGAAAATGGCTGAAAATGACTAAATATCAAGGACTCAATGGGAGAATCGCTCTGGAACTGAAATCGGAATGCTCACTGACATTTCCCCTATCTGAAAGTCTGATAAACGCTGGAAAAATGACTAAGTCCAAAAAAAAATTTTTTTACATTTTTTTCAATTTTACCCCAGTGGGATACATATTCTACCCACACATATTTGGAACTCTCCTGGGGCTCCCTCACACATATTATTCCCTCATTTAGTGGAAATTTTCACAAAAAAGTGAAATTTTCAAAAATCCAGAAAATTGGCTGAAAACGACTAAATATCAAGGACTCATTGGGCGAATCGCTCTGGAACTGAAATCGGAATGCTCACTGACATTTGCCCTATCTGAAAGTCTGATAAACGCCGGAAAAATGACTAAGTCCCAAAAAAAAAAATATTTCAACTTTTTTCAATTTTACCCCCGTGGGATATATATTCTACCCACACACATTTGGAACTCTCCTGGGGTACACTCACACATATTATTCCCTCATTTAGTGGATGTTTTCACAAAAAAGTGAAATTTTCTAAAATCCAGAAAATTGGCTGAAAACGACTAAATATCAAGGTCTCATTGGGCGAATCGCTCTGGAACTGAAATCGGAATGCTCACTGACATTTGCCCTATCTGAAAGTCTGATAAACGCCAGAAAAATGACAGTCCAAACAAAAAAATGTTTCAACTTTTTTCAGTTTTACCCCGTGGGATATATATTCTACCCACACACATTTGGAACTCTCCTGGTGTAACCTCACACATATTATTCCCTAATTTAGTGGATATTTTCACAAAAAAGTGAACTTTTCAAAAATCCAGAAAATGGCTGAAAATGACTAAATATCAAGGACTCAACGGGAGAATCGCTCTGGAACTGAAATCGGAATGCTCACTGATATTTGCCCTATCTGAAAGTCTGATAAACGCCGGAAAAATGACAAGTCCAAAAAAAGATTTTTTTTCAACTTTTTTCAATTTTATCCCCGTGGGATATATATTCTACCCACACACATTTGGAACTCTCCTGGGGTACCCTCACACATATTATTCCCTCATTTAGTGGATATTTTCACAAAAAAGTGAAATTTTCAAAAATCCAGAAAATTGGCTGAAAACGACTAAATATCAAGGACTCATTGGGCGAATCACTCTGGAACTGAAATCGGAACGCTCACTGAAATTTGCCCTATCTGAAAGTCTGATAAACGCCAGAAAAATGACAGTCCAAACAAAAAAAATGTTTCAACTTTTTTCAATTTTACCCCCGTGGGATATATATTCTACCCACACACATTTGGAACTCTCCTAGGGTACCCTCACACATATTATTCCCTCATTTAGTGGATATTTTCACAAAAAAGTGAAATTTTCAAAAATCCAGAAAATTGGCTGAAAACGACTAAATATCAAGGACTCATTGGGCGAATCGCTCTGGAACTGAAATCGGAACGCTCACTGAAATTTGCCTTATCTGAAAGTCTGATAAACGCCAGAAAAATGACAGTCCAAACAAAAAAAATGTTTCAACTTTTTTCAATTTTACCCGCGTGGGATATATATTCTACCCACACACATTTGGAACTCTCCTGGTGTGGCCTCACACATATTATTCCCTAATTTAGTGGATATTTTCACAAAAAAGTGAACTTTTCAAAAATCCAGAAAATGGCTGAAAATGACTAAATATCAAGGACTCAATGGGAGAATCGCTCTGGAACTGAAATCGGAATGCTCACTGACATTTCCCCTATCTGAAAGTCTGATAAACGCAGGAAAAATGACTAAGTCCAAAAAAAATTTTTTTTACATTTTTTTCAATTTTACCCAGTGGGATACATATTCTACCCACACATATTTGGAACTCTCCTGGGGTTCCCTCACACATATTATTCCCTCATTTAGTGGAAATTTTCACAAAAAAGTGAAATTTTCAAAAATCCAAAATATTGGCTGAAAAGACTAAATATCAAGGACTCATTGGGAGAATCGCTCTGGAACTGAAATCGGAACGCTCACTGACATTTGCCCTATCTGAAAGTCTGATAAACGCCGGAAAAATGACTAAGTCCAACAAAAAATTTTTTTCAACTTTTTTCAATTTTACCCCCGTGGGATATATATTCTACCCACACACATTTGGAACTCTCCTGGGGTACCCTCACACATATTATTCCCTCATTTAGTGGATATTTTCCACAAAAAAGTGAAATTTTCAAAAATCCAGAAAATTGGCTGAAAACGACTAAATATCAAGGACTCATTGGGCGAATCGCTCTGGAATTGAAATCGGAATGCTCACTGACATTTGCCCTATCTGAAAGTCTGATAAACGCCGGAAAAATGACTAAGTCCCAAAAAAAAAAATATTTCAACTTTTTTCAATTTTACCCCCGTGGGATATATATTCTACCCACACACATTTGGAACTCTCCTGGGGTACCCTCACACATATTATTCCCTCATTTAGTGGATGTTTTCACAAAAAAGTGAAATTTTCTAAAATCCAGAAAATAGGCTGAAAACGACTAAATATCAAGGTCTCATTGGGCGAATCGCTCTGGAACTGAAATCGGAACGCTCACTGACATTTGCCCTATCTGAAAGTCTGATAAACGCCAGAAAAATGACAGTCCAAACAAAAAAATGTTTCAACTTTTTTCAATTTTACCCCGTGGGATATATATTCTACCCACACACATTTGGAACTCTCCTGGTGTAACCTCACACATATTATTCCCTAATTTAGTGGATATTTTCACAAAAAAGTGAACTTTTCAAAAATCCAGAAAATGGCTGAAAATGACTAAATATCAAGGACTCAACGGGAGAATCGCTCTGGAACTGAAATCGGAATGCTCACTGATATTTGCCCTATCTGAAAGTCTGATAAACGCCGGAAAAATGACAAGTCCAAAAAAAGATTTTTTTTCAACTTTTTTCAATTTTATCCCCGTGGGATATATATTCTACCCACACACATTTGGAACTCTCCTGGGGTACCCTCACACATATTATTCCCTCATTTAGTGGATATTTTCACAAAAAAGTGAAATTTTCAAAAATCCAGAAAATTGGCTGAAAACGACTAAATATCAAGGACTCAATGGGCGAATCGCTCTAGAACTGAAATCGGAACGCTCACTGACATTTCCCCAATCTGAAAGTCTGATAAACGCCGGAAAAATGACTAAGTCCAACATAAAATTTTTTTCAACTTTTTTCAATTTTACCCCCGTGGGATATATATTCTACCCACACACATTTGGAACTCTCCTGGGGTACCCTCACACATATTATTCCCTCATTTAGTGGATCTTTTCACAAAAAAGTGAAATTTCCAAAATCCAGAAAATTGGCTGAAAACGACTAAATATCAAGGACTCATTGGGCGAATCGCTCTGGAACTGAAATCGGAACGCTCACTCCGTTTGCCCTCTCTGAAAGTCTGATCAACGCAGGAAAAATGACTAAGTCCAACAAAAAAATTTTTTCAACTTTTTTCAATTTTACCCCCGTGGGATATATATTCTACCCACACACATTTGGAACTCTGCTGGGGTACCCTCACACATATTATTCCCTCATTTAGTGGATATTTTCACAAAAAAGTGAAATTTTCAAAAATCCAGAAAATTGGCTGAAAACGACTAAATATCAAGGACTCAATGGGCGAATCGCTCTAGAACTGAAATCGGAACGCTCACTGACATTTCCCCAATCTGAAAGTCTGATAAACGCCAGAAAAATGACAGTCCAAACAAAAAAATGTTTCAACTTTTTTCAATTTTACCCCGTGGGATATATATTCTACCCACACACATTTTGAACTCTCCTGGGGTACCCTCACACATATTATTCCCTCATTTAGTGGATATTTTCACAAAAAAGTGAAATTTTCAAAGATCCAGAAAATTGGCTGAAAACGACTAAATATCAAGGGCTCATTGGGCGAATCGCTCTGGAACTGAAATCGGAACGCTCACTGACATTTGCTCTATCTGAAAGTCTGATAAAAGCTGGAAAAATGACTAAGTACAACAAAAAATTTTTTTCAACTTTTTTCAATTTTACCCCAGTGGGATATATATTCTACACACACACATTTGGAACTCTCCTGGGGTACCCTCACACATATTATTCCCTCATTTAGTGGATATTTTCACAAAAAAGTGAAGTTTTCAAAAATCCAGAAAATTGGCTGAAATTTACTAAATATCAAGGACTCATTGGGCGAATCGCTCTGGAACTGAAATCGGAATGCTCACTGACATTTGCCCTATCTGAAAGTCTGATAAACGACGGAAAAATGACTAAGTCCAAAAAAAAAAATGTTTTCAATTTTACCCCCGTGGGATATATATTCTACCCACACACATTTAGAACTCTCCTGGGGTACCCTCACACATATTATTCCCTCATTTAGTGTATATTTTCAGAAAAAAGTGAAATTTTCCAAAATCCAGAAAATTGGCTGAAAACGACTAAATATCACGGACTCATTGGGCAAATCGCTCTGGAACTGAAATCGGAACGCTCACTGACATTTGACCTATCTGAAAGTCTGATAACGCCGGAAAAATAACCAAGTCCTAAAAAAAAATTTTTCAACTTTTTTCAATTTTACCCCCGTGGGATATATATTCTACCCACACACATTTGGAACTCTCCTGGGGTACCCTCACACATATTATTCCCTCATTTAGTGGATATTTTCACAAAAAAGTGAAATTTTCAAAAATCCAGAAAATTGGCTGAAAACGACTAAATATCGAGGACTCATTGGGCGAATCACTCTGGAACTGTAATCGGAACGCTCACTGACATTTCCCCTATCTGAAAGTCTGATAAACGCCGGAAAAATGACTAAGTCCCCCCCAAAAAATTTTTCAACTTTTTTCAATTTTACCCCCGTGGGATATATATTCTACCCACACACATTTGGAACTCTCCTGGGGTACCCTCACACACATTATTCCCTCACTTAATGGATATTTTCACAAAAAAAGCAAAATTTTAAAAAATACGGAAAATTGGCTGAAAACGACTAAATATCAAGGACTCATTGGGCGAATCGCTCTGGAACTGAAATCGGAACGCTCACTGACATTTCCTCTATCTGAAAGTCTGATAAACGCCGGAAAAATGACTAAGTACAAAAAAAATAAATTTTTCAACATTTTTCAATTTTACCCCCGTGGGATATATATTCTTGCCAAACACATTTGGAAATCTCCTGGGGTACCCTCACACATATTATTCCCTCATTTAGTGGATATTTTCACAAAAAAGTGAAATTTTCAAATATCCAGAAAATTGGCTTAAAACGACTAAATATCAAGGACTCATTGGGCGAATCACTCTGGAACTGAAATCGGAACGCTCACTGACATTTCCCCTATCTGAAAGGCTGATAAACACCGGAAAAATGACTAAGTCCAAAAAAAAATTTTTTTCAACTTTTTCAATTTTACCCCCGTGGGATATATATTCTACCTAAACACATTTGGAACTCTCCTGGGGTACTCTCACACATGCTATTCCCTCATTTAGTGGATATTTTCACAAAAAAGTGATATTTTCAAAAATCCAGAAAATTGGCTGAAAACGACTAAATATCGAGGACTCATTGGGCGAATCGCTCTGGAACTGAAATCAGAACGCTCACTGACATTTCCCCTATCTGAAAGTCTGATAAACGCCGGAAAAATGACTAAGTACAAAAAAAAATTTTCTTTTTACTTGTTTCAATTTTACCACCGTGGGATATATATTCTACCCAAACACATTTGGAACTCTCCTGAGTACCCTCACACATATTATTCCCTCATTTAGTGGATATTTTCACAAAAAAGTGTTATTTTCAAAAATCCAGAAAATTGGCTGAAAACGACTAAATATCGAGGACTCATTGGGAGAATCGCTCTGGAACTGAAATCAGAACGCTCACTGACATTTCCACTATCTGAAAGTCTGATAAACGCCGGAAAAATCACTAAGTCCAAAAAAAAAATTTTTTAAACTTTTTTCAATTTTAATCCTGTGGGATATATATTCTACCCACACACATTGGGAACTCTCCCGGGGTACCCTCACACATATTATTCCCTCATTTAGTGGATATTTTCACAAAAAAATGATATTTTCAAAAATCCAGAAAATTGGCTGAAAACGACTAAATATCAAGGACTCATTGGGCGAATCGCTCTGGAACTGAAATCGGAACGCTCACTGACATTTCCCCTATCTGAAAGTCTGATAAACGGCGGAAAGATGACTAAGTCCCCCAAAAAAAATTTTTCAACTTTTTTCAATTTTACCCCCGTGGGATATATATCCTACCCAAACACATTTGGAACTCTCCTGGGGTACCCTCACACATATTATTCACTCATTTAGTGGATATTTTCACAAAAAAAGTGAAGTTTTCAAAAATCCAGAAAATTGGCTGAAATTGACTAAATATCGAGGACTCATTGGGCGAATCGCACTGGAACTGAAATCGGAATGCTCACTGACATTTGCCCTATCTGAAAGTCTGATAAACGACGGAAAAATGACTAAGTCCAAAAAAAAAAATGTTTTCAATTTTACCCCCATGGGATATATATTCTACCCACACACATTTGGAACTCTCCTGGGGTACCCTCACACATATTATTCCCTCATTTAGTGGATATTTTCAGAAAAAAGTGAAATTTTCAAAAATCCAGAAAATTGGCTGAAAACGACTAAATATCACGGACTCATTGGGCAAATCACTCTGGAACTGAAATCGGAACGCTCACTGACATTTGACCTATCTGAAAGTCTGATAACGCCGGAAAAATAACTAAGTCCTAAAAAAAAATTTTCAACTTTTTTCAATTTTACACCCGTGGGATATATATTCTACCCACACACATTTGGAACTCTCCTGGGGTACCCTCACACATATTATTCCCTCATTTAGTGGATATTTTCACAAAAAAGTGAAATTTTCAAAAATCCAGAAAATTGGCTGAAAACGACTAAATATCAAGGACTCATTGGGCTTATCGCTCTGGAACTGAAATCGGAATGCTCACTCACATTTGCCATGTCTGAAAGTCTGATAAACGCCGGAAAAATGACTAAGTCCCCCCAAAAAATTTTTTCAACTTTTTTCAATTTAACCCCCGTGGGATATATATTCTACCCACACACATTTGGAACTCTCCTGGGGTACCCTCACACATATTATTCCCTCATTTAATGGATATTTTCACAAAAAAAGTGAAATTTTCAAAAATCCGGAAAATTGGCTGAAAACGACTAAATATTAAGGACTCATTGGACGAATCGCTCTGGAACTGAAATCGGAACGCTCACTGACATTTCCTCTATCTGAAAGTCTGATAAACGACGGAAAAATGACTAACTCCAAAAAAAATTTTTTTAAACTTTTTTCAATTTTAACCCTGTGGTATATATATTCTACCCACACACATTTTGAACTCTCCCGGGGTACCATCACACATATTATTCCCTCATTTAGTGGATATTTTCACAAAAAAGTGATATTTTCAAAAATCCAGAAAATTGGCTGAAAACGCCTAAATATCAAGGGCTCATTGGGCGAATCGCTCTGGAACTGAAATCGGAATGCTCACTGACATTTCCCCTATCTGAAAGTCTGACAAACGCCGGAAAAATGACTAAGTAAAAAAAAAAATTTTTTCAACTTTTTTCAATTTTAACCCTGTGGTATATATATTCTACCCACACACAATTGGAACTCTCCCGGGGTACCCTCACACATATTATTACCTCATTTAGTGGATATTTTCACAAAAAAGTGATATTTTCAAAAATCCAGAAAATTGGCTGAAAACGACTAAATATCGAGGATTTATTGGGCGAATCGCTCTGGAACTGAAATCAGAACGCTCACTGACATTTCCCCTATCTGAAAGTCTGATAAACGGCGGAAAAATGACTAAGTACAAAAAAAATTTTTTTTTTTACTTTTTTCAATTTTACCCCCGTGGGATATATATTCTACCCAAACACATTTGGAACTCTCCTGGGTACCCTCACACATATTATTCCCTAATTTAGTGGATATTTTCACAAAAAAAGAGAAATTTTCAAAAATCCATAAAATTGGCAGAATGCGACTAAATATCAAGGACTCATTGGGCGAATCGCTCTGGAACTGAAATCGGAACGCTCACTGACATTTCCCCTATCTGAAAGTCTGATAAACGCCGGAAAAATGACTAAGTCCCCCCAAAAAATTTTTTCAACTTTTTTCAATTTAACCCCCGTGGGATATATATTCTACCCAAACACATTTGGAACTCTCCTGGGGTACCCTCACACATATTATTCCCTCATTTAGTGGATATTTTCACAAAAAAGTGAAATTTTGAAAAATCCAGAAAATTGGCTGAAAACGACTAAATATCATGGACTCATTGGGCAAATCGCTCTGGAACTGAAATCGGAACGCTTACTGACACTTCCCCTATCTGAAAGTCTGATAAACGCCGGAAAAATGACTAAGTGCCAAAAAAAAATTTTTTTCAACTTTTTTCTATTTTAACCCTGTGGGATATATATTCTACCCACACACATTTGGAACTCTACCGGGGTATCCTCACACATATTATTCCCTCATTTAGTGGATATTTTCACAAAAAAGTGAAATTTTCAAAAATCCAGAAAATTGGCTGAAAACGACTAAATATCGAGGACTCATTGGGCGAATCGCTCTGGAACTGAAATCGGAATGCTCACTGACATTTCCCCTATCTGAAAGTCTCATAAACGCTGGAAAAATGACAGTCCAAAAAAAAATTTTTTTCAACTTTTTTCAATTTTACCCCCGTGGGATATATATATTCTACCTAAACACATTGGGAACTCTCCTGGGGTACCCTCACACATATTATTCCCTCATTTAGTGGATATTTTCACAAAAAAAGTGAAATTTTCAAAAATCCAGAAAAGTGGCTGAAAACGACTAAATATCAAGGACTCATTGGGTGAATCACTCTGGAACTGAAATCGGAACACTTACTGACACTTCCCCTATCTGAAAGTCTGATAAACGCCGGAAAAATGACTAAGTACAAAAAAAAAAATTTTTTCAACTTTTTTCAATTTTAACCCTGTGGTATATATATTCTACCCACACACAATTGGAACTCTCCCGGGGTACCCTCACACATATTATTACCTCATTTAGTGGATATTTTCACAAAAAAGTGATATTTTCAAAAATCCAGAAAATTGGCTGAAAACGACTAAATATCGAGGATTTATTGGGCGAATCGCTCTGGAACTGAAATCAGAACGCTCACTGACATTTCCCCTATCTGAAAGTCTGATAAACGGCGGAAAAATGACTAAGTACAAAAAAAATTTTTTTTTTTACTTTTTTCAATTTTACCCCCGTGGGATATATATTCTACCCAAACACATTTGGAACTCTCCTGGGTACCCTCACACATATTATTCCCTAATTTAGTGGATATTTTCACAAAAAAAGAGAAATTTTCAAAAATCCATAAAATTGGCAGAATGCGACTAAATATCAAGGACTCATTGGGCGAATCGCTCTGGAACTGAAATCGGAACGCTCACTGACATTTCCCCTATCTGAAAGTCTGATAAACGCCGGAAAAATGACTAAGTCCCCCCAAAAAATTTTTTCAACTTTTTTCAATTTAACCCCCGTGGGATATATATTCTACCCAAACACATTTGGAACTCTCCTGGGGTACCCTCACACATATTATTCCCTCATTTAGTGGATATTTTCACAAAAAAGTGAAATTTTGAAAAATCCAGAAAATTGGCTGAAAACGACTAAATATCATGGACTCATTGGGCGAATCGCTCTGGAACTGAAATCGGAACGCTTACTGACACTTCCCCTATCTGAAAGTCTGATAAACGCCGGAAAAATGACTAAGTGCCAAAAAAAAATTTTTTTCAACTTTTTTCTATTTTAACCCTGTGGGATATATATTCTACCCACACACATTTGGAACTCTACCGGGGTATCCTCACACATATTATTCCCTCATTTAGTGGATATTTTCACAAAAAAGTGAAATTTTCAAAAATCCAGAAAATTGGCTGAAAACGACTAAATATCGAGGACTCATTGGGCGAATCGCTCTGGAACTGAAATCGGAATGCTCACTGACATTTCCCCTATCTGAAAGTCTCATAAACGCTGGAAAAATGACAGTCCAAAAAAAAATTTTTTTCAACTTTTTTCAATTTTACCCCCGTGGGATATATATATTCTACCTAAACACATTGGGAACTCTCCTGGGGTACCCTCACACATATTATTCCCTCATTTAGTGGATATTTTCACAAAAAAAGTGAAATTTTCAAAAATCCAGAAAAGTGGCTGAAAACGACTAAATATCAAGGACTCATTGGGTGAATCACTCTGGAACTGAAATCGGAACACTTACTGACACTTCCCCTATCTGAAAGTCTGATAAACGCCGGAAAAATGACTAAGTACAAAAAAAAAAATTTTTTCAACTTTTTTCTATTTTAACCCTGTGGGATATATATTCTACCCACACACATTTGGAACTCTACCGGGGTATCCTCACACATATTATTCCCTCATTTAGTGGATATTTTCACAAAAAAGTGAAATTTTCAAAAATCCAGAAAATCTGCTGAAGACGACTAAATATCGAGGACTCATTGGGCGAATCGCTCTGGAACTGAAATCGGAATGCTCACTGACATTTCCCCTATCTGAAAGTCTGATAAACGCCGGAAAAATGTCTAAGTCCCAAAAAAAATTTTTTTCAACTTTTTTCAATTTTAACCCTGTGGGATATATATTCTACCCACACACATTTGGAACTCTCCTGGGGTACCCTCACACATATTATTCCCTCATTTAGTGGATATTTTCACAAAAAAAGTGAAATTTTCAAAAATCCAGAAAAGTGGCTGAAAACGACTAAATATCAAGGACTCATTGGGTGAATCACTCTGGAACTGAAATCGGAACGCTTACTGACACTTCCCCTATCTGAAAGTCTGATAAACGCCGGAAAAATGACTAAGTACAAAAAAAAAAATTTTTTCAACTTTTTTCTATTTTAACCCTGTGGGATATATATTCTACCCACACACATTTGGAACTCTACCGGGGTATCCTCACACATATTATTCCCTCATTTAGTGAATATTTTCACAAAAAAGTGAAATTTTCAAAAATCCAGAAAATTGGCTGAAAACGACTAAATATCGAGGACTCATTGGGCGAATCGCTCTGGAACTGAAATCGGAATGCTCACTGACATTTCCCCTATCTGAAAGTCTGATAAACGCCGGAAAAATGACTAAGTCCCCAAAAAAAATTTTTTCAACTTTTTTCAATTTTAACCCTGTGGGATATATATTCTACCCACACACATTTGGAACTCTCCCGGGGTATCCTCACACATATTATTCCCTCATTTAGTGGATATTTTCACAAAAAAGTGAAATTTTAAAAATCCAGAAAATTGGCTGAAAACGACTAAATATCGAGGACTAATTGGGCGAATCACTCTGGAACTGAAATCAGAACGCTCACTGACATTTCCCCTATCTGAAAGTCTGATAAACGGTGGAAAAATGACTAAGTACAAAAAAAGAATTTTTTTCAACTTTTTTCAATTTTACCCCCGTGGGATATATATTCTACCCAAACACATTTGGAAATCTCCTGGGGTACCCTCACACATATTATTCCCTCATTTAGTGGACATTTTCACAAAAAAGTGAAATTTTAAAAATCCAGAAAATTGGCTGAAAACGACTAAATATCGAGGACTCATTGGGCGAATCGCTCTGGAACTGAAATCGGAATGCTCACTGACATTTCCCCTATCTGAAAGTCTGATAAACACCGGAAAAATGACTAAGTCCCCCAAAAAAATTTTTTCAACTTTTTTCAATTTTACCCCCTTGGGATATATATTCTACCCACACACATTTGGAACTCTCCTGGGGTACCCTCACACATATTATTCCCTCATTTAGTGGATATTTTCACAAAAAAGTGAAATTTTCAAAAATCCAGAAAATTGGCTGAAAACGACTAAATATCGAGGACTCATTGGGCAAATCACTCTGGAACTGAAATCGGAATGCTCACTGACATTTCCCCTATCTGAAAGTCTGATAAACGCCGGAAAAATGACTAAGTCCCCCCAAAAAATTTTTTTCAACGATTTTCAATTTTACCCCCGTGGGATATATATTCTACCCACACACATTTGGAACTCTCCTGGGGTACCCTCACACATATTATTCCCTCATTTAGTGGATATTTTCACAAAAAAAGTGAAATTTTCAAAAATCCAGAAAATTGGCTGAAAACGACTACATATCGAGGACTCATTGGGCGAATCGCTCTGGAACTGAAATCAGAACGCTCATTGACATTTCCCCTATCTGAAAGTCTGATAAACGCCGGAAAAATGACTAAGTAAAAAAAAAAATTTTTTTCAACTTTTTTCAATTTTAACCCTGTGGTATATATATTCTACCCACACACATTTGGAACTCTCCCGGGGTACCCTCACACATATTATTCCCTCATTTAGTGGATATTTTCACAAAAAAGTGATATTTTCAAAAATCCTGAAAATTGGCTGAAAACGAGTAAATATCAAGGACTCATTGGGCGAATCGCACTGGAACTGAAATCGGAACGCTTACTGACATTTCCCCTATCTGAAAGTCTGATAAACGCCGGAAAAATGACTAAGTACAAAAAAAAATTTTTTTCAACTTTTTTCAAATTTAAACCTGTGGGATATATATATTCTAACCACACACATTTGGAACTCTACCGGGGTATCCTCACACAAATTATTCCCTCATTTAGTGGATATTTTCACAAAAAAGTGAAATTTTCAAAAATCCAGAAAATTGGCTGAAAACGACTAAATATCGAGGACTCATTGGGCGAATCGCTCTGGAACTGAAATCGGAATGCTCACTGACATTTCCCCTATCTGAAAGTCTGATAAACGCCGGAAAAATCACTAAGTCCAAAAAAAAATTTTTTTCAACTTTTTTCAATTTTGCCCCCGTAGGATATATATTCTACCCCTACACATTTGGAACTCTCCTGGGGTACCCTCACACATATTATTCCCTCATTTAATGGATATTTTCACAAAAAAAGTGAAATTTTCAAAAATCCGGAAAATTGGCTGAAAACGACTAAATATCAAGGACTCATTGGGCGAATCACTCTGGAACTGAAATCGGAACGGTCACTGACATTTCCTCTATCTGAAAGTCTGATAAACGACGGAAAAATGACTAAGTCCCAAAAAACTTTTTTTCAACTTTTTTCAATTTTAACCCTGTGGTATATATATTCTACCCACACACACTTGGAACTCTCCCTTGGTACCCTCACACATATTATTCCCTCATTTAGTGGATATTTTCACAAAAAAGTGATATTTTCAAAAATCCAGAAAATTGGCTGAAAACGACTAAATATCAAGGACTCATTGGGCGAATCGCTCTGGAACTGAAATCGGAATGCTCACTGACATTTCCCCTGTCTGAAAGTTTGATAAACACTGGAAAAATGACAAAGTCCAAAAAAAAATTTCTTTCAACTTTTTTCAATTTTACCCCCGTGGGATATATATTCTACCCACACACATTTGGAACTCTCCTGGGGTACCCTCGCACATATTATTCCCTCATTTAGTCGATATTTTCACAAAAAAGTGAAATTTTGAAAAATCCAGAAAATTGGCTGAAAACGACTAAATATCAAGGACTCATTGGGCGAATCGCTCTGTAACTGAAATCGGAATGCTCACTGACATTTGCCCTATCTGAAAGTCTGATAAACGCCTGAAAAATGACTAAGTCCAAAAAAAAACAGGTTTTCATATTTTTTTCAATTTTACCCCCGTGGGATATATATTCTACCCACACACATTTGGAACTCTCCTCGGGTACCCTCACACATATTATTCCCTCATTTAGTGGATATTTTTTAAAAAAAGTGAAATTTTCAAAAATCAAGAAAATTGGCTGAAAACGACTAAATATCGAGGACTCATTGGGCGAATCGCTCTGGAACTGAAATCGGAACGCTCTCTGACATTTCCCCTATCTGAAAGTCTGATAAACGCCGGAAAAATGACTAGGTCAAAATAATTTTTTTTTTACTTTTTTCAATTTTAACCCTGTGGGATATATATTCTACCCACACACATTTGGAACTCTCCTGGGGTACCCTCACACATATTATTCCCTCATTTAGTGGATATTTTCACAAAAAAGTGAAATTTTCAAAAATCCAAAATATTGGATGAAAACGACTAAATATCAAGGACTCATTGGGCGAATCGCTCTGGAACTGGAATCGGAATGCTCACTGACAATTCCCCTATCTGAAATTCTGATAAACGCCGGAAAAATGACTAAGTCCAAAAAAAAATTTTTTTCAACGTTTTTCAATTTTACCCCCGTGGGATATATATTCTACCCACACACATTTGGAACTCTCCCGGGGTACTCTCACACATATTACTCCCTCATTTAGTGGATATTTTCACAAAAAAGTGAAATTTTCAAAAATCCAGAAAATTAGCTGAAAACGACTAAATATCAAGGACTCATTGGGCGAATCGCTCTGGAACTGAAATCGGAATGCTCACTGACATTTCCCCTATCTGAAAGTCTGATAAACGCCGGAAAAATGACTAAGTCCCAAAAAAAAATTTTTTAAACTTTTTTCAATTTTACCCCCGTGGGATATATATTCTACCCACACACATTTGGAACTTTCCTGGGGTACCCTCAAACATATTATTCCCTCATTTAGTGGATATTGTAACGGGTCTGGGAGGCGGAACCTCTGAGCTACTATACAAGCGGGCGGTCCTTGTAAGGGAGCGGGTGGCGACCAGGCAGGCAGTCACAGCACGTGACCGGGACAGTCTCTGGAAGAACGGGCAGAAGGTCATGGCAAGTGACCGGGGCAGTCTCTGGATGAACGGGCAGATGGTCACGGCAAGTGACCGGGGCAGTCTCTGGATGAATGGGCAGATGGTCACGGCAAGTGACCGGGGCAGTCTCTGGATGAACGGGCAGATGGTCACGGCAAGTGACCGGGGCAGTCTCTGGATGAACGGGCAGATGGTCACGGCAAGTGACCGGGGCAGTCTCTGGGTAAAGGGTTGGTACGACCTGTGGCGGCTGATGGTAGACGTGAGCTCCCAGGTGAGCAGGCGAGAGTCTCTGGATAAACGGGTGGTCACGGCATGTGACAGCGGAGCCTCCAGGAAGACCAACAGACAGGCGGCAGATGAGCGCTCCCAGGTGAGCGGGCACAAGTCTCAGGACAGGCGGGTGGTCACAGCACGTGACGGCAGAGCCTCCAGGTAGGCTAGGAGACAGGCAGCAGATGAGCGCTCCCAGGTGAGCGGGCAGGAGTCACTGGACAGGCAGGTGGTCACAGCACGTGACGGCGGAGCCTCCAGGTAGGCTAGCAGGCAGGTAGCAGATGTGCGCTCCCAGGTGAGCGGGCAAGCTGGTCCATAGACAGACTGACAGGAGTTGGAAGGCAGACCGTCGGACCTCAGGCAAGCAGGCAGGTAGCTGATGTGCGCTCCCAGGTGAGCGGGCAAGCTGGTCCTTAGACAGACTGACAGGAGTTGTAAGGCAGACCGTCGGACCTCAGGCTAGCAGGCAGGTAGCAGAATATCAGGCAGGAATAAGACAGCAAGCTGGCAGGATCTGACAGGTATCTGGCAGGTAACTGGCAACGGGACCTGAGGGCTGAAGCAGAGTAGTGAACAGTGCAACAACATTGCTCGGGCACCTCCATTTTGGAGGAGGTGCCTTATATATGGTGAAGTCCTCCGGCCATTGGCCGGGGACTCCTTAGGACGGCGCGCGCGGCCCCTTTAAGAGGGAGGGAGAGCGCGCGCGCCCTAAGCACAGTGGCCGGGAAGGAGCGCGCGCTGCCAGCAGAGCGGGAGGAGGACGCCGGGCACGGAGCAGAGAGGTGAGGGGAACAGCGTCCCTGCCTAGCAGAGGGCAGGGACGCCGGCGCTACAGTACCCCCCCCTTTAGGCCCCCCCTTTTTTAGGCCAGACAGAAATTTAGCAAGGATAAGAGGGGCATGGATGTTCTCCCGGGGCTCCCACGTTCTCTCCTCAGGACCAAACCCCTTCCAATCTACTAGAAAAAAGGTCTTTCCTCTTACCCTTTTGGTGGCAAGAATGTTCTCTACCTCAAACTCGTCCTCAGCAGAAACCGGAGCAGGAGGCGTACCTGTAGACTTGGAAAAAGAGTTAAGTACCACAGGTTTCAGGAGAGATACATGGAAGGAGTTAGGGATCCGTAAGTTGGCCGGGAGTTTCAATTTATAGGCCACCGGGTTGATCTGACTGATGACCTCCAGAGGACCGATGAACCGAGGCCCTAACTTGTAAGAAGGTATCTTGAGTCGGACATATTTAGATGAGAGCCAGACTTTATCTCCAGGACGAAATTGTGGAGGATCCAGGCGTTTTTTGTCAGCGTGTCTTTTCATCCGTTCGGACGACTGAAGGAGTGCGGATCGGGTACTCTCCCAAATGGAGGAAAATTTGCTAACGAGAGATTCCGCAGCCGGGTTGTCCACAGAAGTGGAGACAGGAAAAGGAATCCGAGGATGCTGACCGAAGACTACAAAAAACGGGGATTTGGAGGAGGATTCGCTCTCGTGATTGTTATAAGAGAACTCGGCCCATGGTAGGAGATCCACCCAGTCTGAATGATGGGCATTAACGAAGTGCCGGAGGTAACTGGTCAGGTTCTGATTGATCCACTCCACTTGACCATTGGACTGTGGGTGGTAAGCGGAAGAGAAGTCCAGGGTGACGTCTAGCAGTTTACAAGTGGCTCTCCAGAAGCGTGAGGTGAACTGTACCCCACGATCCGACACGATGTGGAGGGGCAGGCCATGAAGACGAAAGATGTGACGAATAAAGTCTTTAGCTAGCTCGGGTGCAGACGGGAGGCCTGGCAGGGGAACGAAATGAGCCATCTTGGAGAAGCGGTCAGCGACCACCCAAATGACCGTACAACCGGCAGAGACTGGGAGGTCAGTTATAAAGTCCATTGCTATATGCTGCCAGGGGGCAGCAGGTACAGAAAGCGGAAGGAGGCGACCGGCTGGCAGATGTCTCGGAACCTTGTTGCGGGCGCAGGACACACAGGCAGAAACAAAGTCTATTACGTCCTTGTGCAGGGTAGGCCACCAGTAGTGCCGGGTAATAAGCTGGAGGGTCTTTTTCTGACCGGCATGGCCAGCCAGTTTAGACGAGTGACCCCAGTGAAGGATCTTCTCCCGATCAGGTACTGATACGAACGTCTTTCGGGGAGGGAGACGATTTAGACTCACGGGAGCCACCTGCATTACTCTGGCGGGATCGATGATGTGTTTCGGATCTTCCTCGAGATCAGACACCAGAAAGGATGGAGACAAGGCGTCCGCCTTGACGTTTTTGTCAGCCGGGCGAAAATGAAGAACAAAATCAAAGCGAGCAAAAAACAAGGACCACCGGGCTTGGCGCGGGTTAAGTCTCTGGGCATGCTGGAGGTAAGCCAAGTTCTTGTGGTCAGTGTAAATTATTACCGGGTGAAGAGCCCCCTCGAGCAGGTAACGCCACTCCTCCAATGCCAGTTTGATGGCCAATAACTCTCGGTCTCCTATGGAATAATTGCGCTCAGAGGAGGAGAAGAGTTTAGAGAAGAAGCCGCAAGTTACCATCCTCCCGGAAGATGATTTTTGAGTAAGTACCGCTCCGGCTCCAGAGGAGGAGGCGTCAACTTCCAGGAAGAACTGCTTGTTGCCGTCCGGGCGATGCAGCACCGGGGCGGAAGAGAAGGCCTGTTTTAAGGAAAGAAAGGCCTCCTCTGCTTCGGGCGGCCACTCTTTGGGATTAGTATCCTTACGGGTGAGCGCGGAAATTGGGGCAGTCCGGGAAGAGAAGTGTGGTTTGAAGAGGCGGTAGTAATTGGCGAAGCCCAGGAACCGCTGAATGGCCTTCAACCCCTCCGGTCGAGGCCATTTCTCGATGGCAGACAGTTTCTCTGGATCCATTCGTAGGCCGGTCTGAGAAATAATGTAGCCCAAAAACGGAAGCGAGGTCTGCTCAAAGAGGCACTTCTCGTATTTAGCGAAGAGGTGATTCTGCCTGAGCCTGAGCAGGACCTGACGAACGTCCCTCCGGTGAGTCTGGAGATCCGGAGAGAAGGCCAAGATGTCGTCCAGGTACACCACTACGCAGGAGTAGAGAAGGTCCCGGAAGATGTCATTGACCAACTCTTGAAAGACGGCAGGAGCGTTACAGAGACCAAAGGGCATTACCAGATATTCATAGTGGCCGTCCCGGGTGTTGAATGCCGTCTTCCATTCATCCCCTGACGGATACGAACCAGGTTGTACGCCCCACGGAGGTCCAGTTTGGTGAAGATTCTAGCCCCCCTCAGACAATCAAATAACTCCGGAATGAGCGGAAGGGGGTACTTTTTCTTCACCGTGATCTGGTTAAGGCCTCTATAGTCTATACAGGGACGGAGAGAGCCGTCCTTCTTTTTGACGAAAAAGAAGCCTGATCCCGCCGGGGAGGTAGATTTCCGGATGAATCCCCTGGCCAGATTCTCCTCAATATATTCGGACATCGACCGGGTCTCAGCAGCGGATAATGGATAAATACGCCCACGGGGAGGAGTAGTACCGGGTAACAGGTCGATAGGGCAGTCGTATGGTCTATGAGGGGGTAGTGTCTCTGCCTCCTTTTTATTAAAGACATCAGCATAAGACCAATAAGGAATCGGAAGTCCAGGTAGATTAGCTGGGGTAGGAGAAGGACGGACGGGATGGACGGGAACCAGACAGGTCTTATGGCAGTCCTGTCCCCAGCGAAGGACCTCTCCGGTCTGCCAGTCAAGCACGGGTGCATGTCTCTGGAGCCAAGGTAGACCTAGCAAGAGGGCGTGAGAGAGTCCAGGCAGAACATGAAAGGAGATACTCTCAGAATGCAGCATTCCCACCTGCAGAGTAATGGATTCGGTGATGAGTTGGATGGGGCGTGGTAAGAGACCCCCATCCACGGCAGCAACAGACAAGGGTACAGCCAGAGGTTTGGTGGGGATGCGGTATTTCTCTACCAGGGACTGTGAAATAAGATTCCCGGCTGCTCCAGAGTCAAGTTGGGCTAGTTCGAAATAACGGTTCTCCCCGCAGACGATTGAGACTGACAGCAGCAGAGATGGAGAGGATTTATTCTTGTCTAGGTCGACCTCTCTGAGCGAACCTAGACACAGGCGTTTCCCGACCTCTCCGGGCAGGCACGGATCCGGTGCTCCTTACTGCCACAGTAGAAGCAGCTCCCCTCGGCACGGCGTAAGTCCTGACGGGTTTTGACCATCTTGGTCTGGTCGACCTGCATAGGCTCAGGAAAGTGTACCTGGGGAGAGACGGAGGGAGTGACGGGTTTCTGAAAAGTAAGAGCTAGACGTGGAAACCTCCTCTCACGGGTGACCTCTTTGGCACGCTCCTGGAACCGTAGGTCAATCCGGGTGGCAAGAGTTATTAGGTCATCGAGAGTGGTAGGAATGTCCCGACCGGCAAGTTCATCTTTAATACGGCCGGACAAACCCTCCCAGAAGACGGATACCAGAGCGTCGTTATCCCAGGCCAGCTCCGAGGCAAGGGTAGGGAACCGTATGGCATATTGGCCCACGGTGAGACTTCCCTGACGGAGGCGTTGCAGTGATGATGCGGATGAGGTCTTCCGTCCGGGTTCGTCGAAGACTTTCCGGAAAGCCGTGAGAAAGGCAGGCAAGTCGGACACCGGGGGTCTCCTCTCTCCCATAGAGGATTTAGCCAGGCCAGGGCCTCCCCGGTGAGATGGGACATGATGAAGGCAATTTTGGCACGGTCGGAGTTAAACTGGTGGGACAATAGTTCAAAGTGCAGGGTGCACTGATTTATGAAGCCCCGAGCCTGGGCGGAGTCGCCTCCGAAGCGAGGAGGTGCAGAAAGCCGGGGTCCGGGGTAGGATACCATGGTATTAGTGGGCAGCGGAGCTGCCGGATTGCGAGTCATGGCACTGGCGGAGGTTGCTGGCGGAGCAGTCAGAGTGTCAAGGTGAGAATTGACATTCCGCAGGTGACCCAGGATGGACTCCTGTTGGGACCTCTGACGGGACAGTTCATGACACAGGTCCGAGAGCGAGGGAGCTTGGGTGCCACCGGGTTCCATGGCCCGAGCAAACTGTAACGGGTCTGGGAGGCGGAACCTCTGAGCTACTATACAAGGGGGCGGTCCTTGTAAGGGAGCGGGTGGCGACCAGGCAGGCAGTCACAGCAGGTGACCGGGACAGTCTCTGGAAGAACGGGCAGGAGGTCACGGCAAGTGACCGGGGCAGTCTCTGGATGAACGGGCAGATGGTCACGGCAAGTGACCGGGGCAGTCTCTGGATGAACGGGCAGATGGTCACGGCAAGTGACCGGGGCAGTCTCTGGATGAACGGGCAGATGGTCACGGCAAGTGACCGGGGCAGTCTCTGGATGAACGGGCAGATGGTCACGGCAAGTGACCGGGGCAGTCTCTGGGTAAAGGGTTGGCACGACCTGTGGCGGCTGATGGTAGACGTGAGCTCCCAGGTGAGCAGGCGAGAGTCTCTGGATAAACGGGTGGTCACGGCATGTGACGGCGGAGCCTCCAGGAAGACCAACAGACAGGCAGCAGATGAGCGTTCCCAGGTGAGCGGGCAGAAGTCTCAGGACAGGCGGGTGGTCACAGCACGTGACGGCAGAGCCTCCAGGTAGGCTAGGAGACAGGCAGCAGATGAGCGCTCCCAGGTGAGCGGGCAGGAGTCACTGGACAGGCAGGTGGTCACAGCACGTGACGGCGGAGCCTCCAGGTAGGCTAGCAGGCAGGTAGCAGATGTGCGCTCCCAGGTGAGCGGGCAAGCTGGTCCATAGACAGACTGACAGGAGTTGGAAGGCAGACCGTCGGACCTCAGGCAAGCAGGCAGGTAGCTGATGTGCGCTCCCAGGTGAGCGGGCAAGCTGGTCCTTAGACAGACTGACAGGAGTTGTAAGGCAGACCGTCGGACCTCAGGCTAGCAGGCAGGTAGCAGAATATGAGGCAGGAATAAGACAGCAAGCTGGCAGGATCTGATAGGTATCTGGCAGGTGACTGGCAACGGGACCTGAGGGCTGAAGCAGAGTAGTGAACAGTGCAACAACATTGCTCGGGCACCTCCATTTTGGAGGAGGTGCCTTATATATGGTGAAGTCCTCCGGCCATTGGCCGGGGACTCCTTAGGACGGCGCGCGCGGCCCCTTTAAGAGGGAGGGAGAGCGCGCGCGCCCTAAGCACAGTGGCCGGGAAGGAACGCGCGCTGCCAGCAGAGCAGGAGGAGGACGCCGGGCACGGAGCAGAGAGGTGAGGGGAACAGCGTCCCTGCCTAGCAGAGGGAGGGACGCCGGCGCTACAGTACCCCCCCCCCTTTAGGCCCCCCCCCGGCGCTACAGATATTTTCACAAAAAAGTGAAATTTTCAAAAATCCAAAATATTGGATGAAAACGACTAAATATCAAGGACTCATTGGGCGAATCGCTCTGGAACTGAAATCGGAACGCTCACTGACATTTCCCTTATCTGAAAGTCTGATAAACGCCAGAAAAATGACTAAGTCTAAAAAAAATGTTTTCAACTTTTTTAATTTTAACCCTGTGGGATATATATTCTACCCACACACATTTGGCACTCTCCCGGGGTACCCTCACACATATTATTCCCTCATTTAGTGGATATTTTCACAAAAAAGTGATATTTTCTAAAATCCAGAAAATTGGCTGAAAACGACTAAATATCGAGGACTCATTGGGCGAATCGCTCTGGAACTGAAATCAGAATGCTCACTGCCATTTCCTCTATCTGAAAGTCTGATAAACAACGAAAAAATGACTAAGTACAGTACAGACCAAAAGTTTGGACACACCTTCTCATTTAAAGATTTTTCTTTATTTTCATGACTATGAAAATTGTACAGTCACACTGAAGGCATCGAAGCTATGAATTAACACATGTGGAATTATATACTTAACAAAAAAAGTGTGAAACAACTGAAAATATGTCTTATATTCTAGGTTCTTCAAAGTAGCCATCTTTTGCTTTGATGACTGCTTTGCACACTCTTGGCATTCTCTTGATGAGCTTCAAGAGGTAGTCACCGGAAATGGTCTTCCAACAATCTTGAAGGAGTTCCCAGAGATGCTTAGCACTTGTTGGCCCTTTTGCCTTCACTCTGGGGTACAGCTCACCCCAAACCATCTCGATTGGGTTCAGGTCTGGTGAATGTGGAGGCCAGGTCATCTGGCGTAGCACCCATCACTCTCCTCCTTGGTCAAATAGCCCTTACACAGCCTGGAGGTGTGTTTGGGGTTATTGTCCTGTTGAAAAATAAATGATGGTTCAACTAAACGCAAACCGGATGGAATAGCATGCCGCTGCAAGATGCTGTGGTAGCAATGCTGGTTCAGTATGCCTTCAATTTTGAATAAATCCCCAACAGTGTCACCAGCAAAGCAGCCCCACACCATCACACCTCCTCCTCCATGCTTCACGGTGGGAACCAAGCATGTAGAGTCCATCCGTTCACCTTTTCTGCATCGCACAAAGACACAGTGGTTGGAACCAAAGATCTCAAATTTGGACTCATCAGACCAAAGCACAGATTTCCACTGGCCTAATGTCCATTCCTTGTGTTCTTTAGCCCAAACAAGTCTCTTCTGCTTGTTGCCTGTCCTTAGCAGTGGTTTCCTAGCAGCTATTTTACCATGAAGGCCTGCTGCACAAAGTCTCCTCTTACCAGTTGTTGTAGAGATGTGTCTGCTGCTAAAACTCTGAGTGGCATTGACCTGGTCTCTAATCTGAGCTGCTGTTATGCTGCGATTTCTAAGGCTGGTGACTCGGATAAACTTATCCTCAGAAGCAGAGGTCTTCCTTTCCTGGGGCGGTCCTCATGTGAGCCAGTTTCTTTGTAGCACTTGATGGTTTTTGCAACTGCACTTGGGGAGACTTTCAAAGTTTGCCCAATTTTTCGGACTGACTGACCTTCATTTCTTAAAGTAATGATGGCCACTCGTTTTTCTTTACTTAGCTGCTTTTTTCTTGCCATAATACAAATTCTAACAGTCTATTCAGTAGGACTGTAAGCTGTGTATCCACCTGACTTCTACACAACACAACTGATGGTCCCAACCCCATTTATAAGGCAAGAAATCGCACTTATTAAACCTGAAAGGGCACACCATTGAAGTGAAAACCATTTCCGGTGACTACCTTTTGAAGCTCATCAAGAGAATGCCAAGAGTGTGCAAAGCAGTCATCAAAGCAAAAGGTGGCTACTTTGAAGAACCTAAAATATAAGACATATTTTCAGTTGTTTCACACTTTTTTGTTAAGCATATAATTCCTCATGTGTTAATTCATAGTTTTGATGCCTTCAGTGTGAATGTAAAATTTTCATAGTCATGAAAATACAGAACAATCTTTAAATGAGAAGGTGCGTCCAAACTTTTGGTCTGTACTGTAGAAAAAAAAATTTTTTTTCAACTTTTTTCAATTTTACCCCCGTAGGATATATATTCTACCCAAACACATTTGTAACTCTCCTGGGGTACCCTCACACATATTATTCCCTCATTTAGTGGATATTTTCACAAAAAAAGTGAAATTTTCAAAAATCCGGAAAATTGGCTGAAAACGACTAAATATTAAGAACTCATTGGGCGAATCGCTCTGGAACTGAAATTGGAACGCTCACTGACATTTCCCCTATCTGAAAGTCTGATAAACGCCGGAAAAATGACTAAGTCCAAAAAAAAATTTTTTCAACTTTTTTCAATTTTAACCCTGTGGGATATATATTCTACCCACACACATTTGGAACTCTCCTGGGGTACCCTCACACATATTATTCCCTCATTTAGTGGATATTTTCACAAAAAAGGGAAATTTTCAAAAATCCAGAAAATTGGCTGAAAACGACTAAATATCAAGGACTCATTGGGCGAATCGCTCTGGAATTGAAATCGGAACGCTCACTGACATTTCCTCTATCTGACAGTCTGATAAACGACGAAAAAATAACTAAGTCCAAAAAAAAATGTTTTCAACTTTTTTCAATTTTACCCCCGTGGGATATATATTCTACCCAAAAACGTTTGGAACTCTCCTGGGGTACCCTCACACATATTATTCCCTCATTTAGTGGATATTTTCACAAAAAAGTGAAATTTTCAAAAATCCAGAAAATTGGCTGAAAACTACTAAATATCAAGGACTCATTGGGCGAATCGCTCTGGAACTGAAATCGGAACGCTCACTGACATTTCCTCTATCTGAAAGTCTGATAAACGACGGAAAAATGACTAAGTCCAAAAAAAAATTTTTTAAACTTTTTTCAATTTTAACCCTGTGGGATATATATTCTACCCACACACATTTGGAACTCTCCCAAGGTATCCTCACACATATTATTCCCTCATTTAGTGGATATTTTCACAAAAAAGTGAAATTTTCAAAAATCCATAAAATTGGCAGAAAACGACTAAATATCAAGGACTCATTGGGCGAATCACTCTGGAGCTGAAATCGGAACGCTTACTGACATTTCCTCTATCTGAATGTCTGATAAACACCGGAAAAATAACTAAGTCCCCAAAAAAAGTTTTTCAACGATTTACAATTTTACCCCCGTGGGATATATATTCTACCCACACACATTTGGAACTCTCCTGGGGTACCCTCACACATATTATTCCCTCATTTAGTGGATATTTTCACAAAAAAGGGAAATTTTCAAAAATCCAGAAAATTGGCTGAAAACGACTAAATATCAAGGACTCATTGGGCGAATTGCTCTGGAATTGAAATCGGAATGCTCACTGACATTTCCCCTATCTGAAAGTCTGATAAACAGCGGAAAAATGACTAAGTACAAAAAAAAAATTTTTTTCACCTTTTTTCAATTTTAACACTGTGGGTTATATACTCTACCCACACACATTTGGAACTCTACCGGGGTACCCTCACACATATTATTCCCTCATTTAGTGGATATTTTCACAAAAAAGTGAAATTTTCAAAAATCCAGAAAATTGGCTGAAAACGACTAAATATCAACGACTCATTGGGCGAATCGCTCTGGAACTGAAATCGTAACGCTCACTGACATTTCCCCTATCTGAAATTCTGATAAACACCGGAAAAATGACTAAGTTAAAAAAAAAAAATTTAAAACTTTTTTCAATTTTAACCCTGTGGGTTATATATTCTACCCACACACATTTGGAACTCTCCTGGGGTACCCTCACACATATTATTCCCTCATTTAGTGGATATTTTCACAAAAAAGTGAAATTTTCAAAAATCCAGAAAATTGGCTGAAAACGACTAAATATCAAGGACTCATTGGGCGAATCGCTCTGGAACTGAAATCGGAACGCTCACTGACATTTCCCCTATCTGAAAATCTGATAAACGCCGGAAAAATGACTAAGCCCCAAAAAAAATTTTTTCAACTTTTTTCAATTTTAACCCTGTGGGATATATATTCTACCCACACACATTTGGAACTCTCCTGGGGTACCCTCACGCCTATTATTCCCTCATTTAGTGGATATTTTCACAAAAAAGGGAAATTTTCAAAAATCCAGAAAATTGGCTGAAAACGACTAAATATCAAGGACTCATTGGGCGAATCGCTCTGGAATTGAAATCGGAACGCTCACTGACATTTCCTCTATCTGACAGTCTGATAAACGACGAAAAAATAACTAAGTCCAAAAAAAAATGTTTTCAACTTTTTTCAATTTTACCCCCGTGGGATATATATTCTACCCAAAAACGTTTGGAACTCTCCTGGGGTACCCTCACACATATTATTCCCTCATTTAGTGGATATTTTCACAAAAAAGTGAAATTTTCAAAAATCCAGAAAATTGGCTGAAAACTACTAAATATCAAGGACTCATTGGGCGAATCGCTCTGGAACTGAAATCGGAACGCTCACTGACATTTCCTCTATCTGAAAGTCTGATAAACGACGGAAAAATGACTAAGTCCAAAAAAAAATTTTTTAAACTTTTTTCAATTTTAACCCTGTGGGATATATATTCTACCCACACACATTTGGAACTCTCCCAAGGTATCCTCACACATATTATTCCCTCATTTAGTGGATATTTTCACAAAAAAGTGAAATTTTCAAAAATCCATAAAATTGGCAGAAAACGACTAAATATCAAGGACTCATTGGGCGAATCACTCTGGAGCTGAAATCGGAACGCTTACTGACATTTCCTCTATCTGAATGTCTGATAAACACCGGAAAAATAACTAAGTCCCCAAAAAAAGTTTTTCAACGATTTACAATTTTACCCCCGTGGGATATATATTCTACCCACACACATTTGGAACTCTCCTGGGGTACCCTCACACATATTATTCCCTCATTTAGTGGATATTTTCACAAAAAAGGGAAATTTTCAAAAATCCAGAAAATTGGCTGAAAACGACTAAATATCAAGGACTCATTGGGCGAATTGCTCTGGAATTGAAATCGGAATGCTCACTGACATTTCCCCTATCTGAAAGTCTGATAAACAGCGGAAAAATGACTAAGTACAAAAAAAAAATTTTTTTCACCTTTTTTCAATTTTAACACTGTGGGTTATATACTCTACCCACACACATTTGGAACTCTACCGGGGTACCCTCACACATATTATTCCCTCATTTAGTGGATATTTTCACAAAAAAGTGAAATTTTCAAAAATCCAGAAAATTGGCTGAAAACGACTAAATATCAACGACTCATTGGGCGAATCGCTCTGGAACTGAAATCGTAACGCTCACTGACATTTCCCCTATCTGAAATTCTGATAAACACCGGAAAAATGACTAAGTTAAAAAAAAAAATTTTAAAACTTTTTTCAATTTTAACCCTGTGGGTTATATATTCTACCCACACACATTTGGAACTCTCCTGGGGTACCCTCACACATATTATTCCCTCATTTAGTGGATATTTTCACAAAAAAGTGAAATTTTCAAAAATCCAGAAAATTGGCTGAAAACGACTAAATATCAAGGACTCATTGGGCGAATCGCTCTGGAACTGAAATCGGAACGCTCACTGACATTTCCCCTATCTGAAAATCTGATAAACGCCGGAAAAATGACTAAGCCCCAAAAAAAATTTTTTCAACTTTTTTCAATTTTAACCCTGTGGGATATATATTCTACCCACA
Source organism: Phyllobates terribilis (assembly GCF_046119375.1). Classification (NCBI taxonomy): domain Eukaryota; kingdom Metazoa; phylum Chordata; class Amphibia; order Anura; family Dendrobatidae; genus Phyllobates; species Phyllobates terribilis. Next base: position 72,954,770 of record NW_027362773.1, on the reverse strand, counting down.
CACATTTGGAACTCTCCTGGGGTACCCTCACGCCTATTATTCCCTCATTTAGTGGATATTTTCACAAAAAAGGGAAATTTTCAAAAATCCAGAAAATTGGCTGAAAACGACTAAATATCAAGGACTCATTGGGCGAATCGCTCTGGAATTGAAATCGGAACGCTCACTGACATTTCCTCTATCTGACAGTCTGATAAACGACGAAAAAATAACTAAGTCCAAAAAAAAATGTTTTCAACTTTTTTCAATTTTACCCCCGTGGGATATATATTCTACCCAAAAACGTTTGGAACTCTGCTGGGGTACCCTCACACATATTATTCCCTCATTTAGTGGATATTTTCACAAAAAAGTGAAATTTTCAAAAATCCAGAAAATTGGCTGAAAACTACTAAATATCAAGGACTCATTGGGCGAATCGCTCTGGAACTGAAATCGGAACGCTCACTGACATTTCCTCTATCTGAAAGTCTGATAAACGACGGAAAAATGACTAAGTCCAAAAAAAAATTTTTTAAACTTTTTTCAATTTTAACCCTGTGGGATATATATTCTACCCACACACATTTGGAACTCTCCCAAGGTATCCTCACACATATTATTCCCTCATTTAGTGGATATTTTCACAAAAAAGTGAAATTTTCAAAAATCCATAAAATTGGCAGAAAACGACTAAATATCAAGGACTCATTGGGCGAATCACTCTGGAGCTGAAATCGGAACGCTTACTGACATTTCCTCTATCTGAATGTCTGATAAACACCGGAAAAATAACTAAGTCCCCAAAAAAAGTTTTTCAACGATTTACAATTTTACCCCCGTGGGATATATATTCTACCCACACACATTTGGAACTCTCCTGGGGTACCCTCACACATATTATTCCCTCATTTAGTGGATATTTTCACAAAAAAGGGAAATTTTCAAAAATCCAGAAAATTGGCTGAAAACGACTAAATATCAAGGACTCATTGGGCGAATTGCTCTGGAATTGAAATCGGAATGCTCACTGACATTTCCCCTATCTGAAAGTCTGATAAACAGCGGAAAAATGACTAAGTACAAAAAAAAAATTTTTTTCACCTTTTTTCAATTTTAACACTGTGGGTTATATACTCTACCCACACACATTTGGAACTCTACAGGGGTACCCTCACACATATTATTCCCTCATTTAGTGGATATTTTCACAAAAAAGTGAAATTTTCAAAAATCCAGAAAATTGGCTGAAAACGACTAAATATCAACGACTCATTGGGCGAATCGCTCTGGAACTGAAATCGTAACGCTCACTGACATTTCCCCTATCTGAAATTCTGATAAACACCGGAAAAATGACTAAGTTAAAAAAAAAAATTTTAAAACTTTTTTCAATTTTAACCCTGTGGTTTATATATTCGACCCACACACATTTGGAACTCTCCTGGGGTACCCTCACACATATTATTCCCTCATTTAGTGGATATTTTCACAAAAAAGTGAAATTTTCAAAAATCCAGAAAATTGGCTGAAAACGACTAAATATCAAGGACTCATTGGGCGAATCGCTCTGGAACTGAAATCGGAACGCTCACTGACATTTCCCCTATCTGAAAATCTGATAAACGCCGGAAAAATGACTAAGCCCCAAAAAAAATTTTTTCAACTTTTTTCAATTTTAACCCTGTGGGATATATATTCTACCCACACACATTTGGAACTCTCCTGGGGTACCCTCACGCCTATTATTCCCTCATTTAGTGGATATTTTCACAAAAAAAGTGAAATTTTCAAAAATCCAGAAAATTGGCTGAAAACGACTAAATATCAAGGACTCATTGGGCGAATCGCTCTGGAACTGAAATCGGAACACTCACTGACATTTGCCCTATCAGAAAGTCTGATAAACGCCGAAAAAATGACTGAGTCCAAAAAAAAATTTTTTTCAACTTTTTTCAATTTTACCCCCGTGGGATATATATTCTACCCACACACATTTGGAACTCTCCTGGGGTACCCTCACACATATTATTTCCTCATTTAGTGGATATTTTGACAAAAAAGTGAAATTTTCAAAAATCCAAAATATTGGATGAAAACGACTAAATATCAAGGACTCATTGGGCGAATAGCTCTGTAACTGAAATCGGAACGCTCACTGACATTTGCCCTATCTGAAAGTCTGATAAACGACGGAAAAATGACTAGGTCCAAAAAAAAATTTTTTCAACTTTTTTTTAATTTTAACCATGTGGGATATATATTCTACCCACACACATTTGGAACTCTCCTGGGGCACCCTCACACATATTATTCCCTCATTTAGTGGATATTTTCACAAAAAAGTGAAATTTTCAAAAATCCAGAAAATTGGCTGAAAACGACTAAATATCAAGGACTCATTGGGCGAAACACTCTGGAACTGAAATCGGAATGCTCACTGACATTTCCCCTATCTGAAAGTCTGATAAACGCCGGAAAAATGACTAAGTCTAAAAAAATTTTTTTTTTAACTTTTTTCAATTTTAACCCTGTGGGATATATATTCTACCCACACACATTTGGAACTCTCCTGGGGCACCCTCACACATATTATTCCCTCATTTAGTGGATATTTTCACAAAAAAGTGAAATTTTCAAAAATCCAGAAAATTGGCTGAAAACGACTAAATATCAAGGACTCATTGCGTGATTCGCTCTGGAAATTAAATTGGAATGCTCACTGATATTTCCCCTATCTGAAAGTCTGATAAACGCCGGAAAAATGACTAAGTCCAAAAGAAAATGATTTCAACTTTTTTCAATTTTACCCCCGTGGGATATATATTCTACCCACACACATTTGGAACTCTCCTGGGGTACGCTCACACATATTATTTCCTCATTTAGTGGATATTTTCACAAAAAAGTGAAATTTTCAAAAATCCAGAAAATTGGTTGAAAACGACTAAATATCAAGCACTCATTGGGTGAATCGCTCTGTAACTGAAATCGGAACGCTCACTGACATTTGCCCTATCAGAAAGTCTGATAAACGCCGAAAAAATGACTGAGTCCAAAAAAAAATTTTTTTCAACTTTTTTCAATTTTACCCCCGTGGGATATATATTCTACCCACACACATTTGGAACTTTCCTGGGGTACGCTCACACATATTATTTACTCATTTAGTGGATATTTTCACAAAAAAGTGAAATTTTCAAAAATCCAGAAAATTGGCTGAAAACGACTAAATATCAAGGACTCATTGGGCGAATCACTCTGGAACTGAAATCGGAATGCTCACTGACATTTCCCCTATCTGAAAGTCTGATAAACGCCGGAAAAATTACTAAGTCCAAAAAAAAATATTTTTCAACTTTTTTAAATTTTACCCCCGTGGGATATATATTCTACCCACACACATTTGGAACTCTCCTGGGGTACCCTTACACATATTATTCCCTCATTTAGTGGATATTTTGACAAAAAAGTGAAATTTTCAAAAATCCAAAATATTGGATGAAAACGACTAAATATCAAGGACTCATTGGGCGAATCGCTCTGTAACTGAAATCGGAACGCTCACTGACATTTGCCCTATCTGAAAGTCTGATAAACGCCGGAAAAATGACTTGGTCCAAAAAAAAATTTTTTCAACTTTTTTTTAATTTTAACCATGTGGGATATATATTCTACCCACACACATTTGGAACTCTCCTGGGGTACCCTCACACATATTATTCCCTCATTTAGAGGATATTTTCACAAAAAAGTGAAATTTTCAAAAATCCAAAATATTGGCTCAAAACGACTAAATATCAAGGACTCATTGGGCGAATCGCTCTGGAACTGAAATCGGAACGCTCACTGACATTTCCCCTATCTGAAAGTCTGATAAACGCCGGAAAAATGACTAATTCAAAAAAAAAAAATTTTTCAACTTTTTTCAATTTTATCTACGTGGGATATATATTCTACCCACACACATTTGGAACTCTCCTGGGGTACCCTCACACATATTATTCCCTCATTTAGTGGATATTTTCACAAAAAAGTGAAATTTTCAAAAATCCAGAAAATTGGCTGAAAACGACTAAATATCAAGTACTCATTGGGCGTATCGCTCTGGAACTGAAATCGGAACGCTCACTGACATTTCCCCTATCTGAAAGTCTGATAAATGCCGGAAAAATGACTAATTCCAAAAAAAATTTTTTTTCAACTTTTTTCAATTTTAACCCTGTGGGATATATATTCTACCCACACACATTTGGAACTCTCCTGGGGTACCCTCACACATATTATTCCCTCATTTAGAGGATATTTTCACAAAAAAGTGAAATTTTCAAAAATCCAAAATATTGGCTGAAAACGACTAAATATCAAGAACTCATTGGGCGAATCGCTCTGGAACTGAAATCGGAACGCTCACTGACATTTCCCCTATCTGAAAGTGTGATAAACGCGGGAAAAATGACTAATTCAAAAAAAAAAAATTTTTTAACTTTTTTCAATTTTATCCCCGTGGGATATATATTCTACCCACACACATTTGGAACTCTCCTGGGGTACCCTCACACATATTATTCCCTCATTTAGTGGATATTTTCACAAAAAAGTGAAATTTTGAAAAAACCAGAAAATTGGCTGAAAACGACTTAATATCAAGGACTCATTGGGTGAATCGCTCTGGAACTGAAATTAGAATGCTCACTGACATTTCCTCTATCTGAAAGTCTGATAAACGCAGGAAAAATGACTAAGTCCAAAAAAATATTTTTTTAACTTTTTTCAATTTTACACTAGTGGGATATATATTCTACCCACACACATTTGGAACTCTCCTGGGGTACCCTCACACATATTATTCCCTCATTTAGTGGATATTTTCACAAAAAAGTGAAATTTTCAAAAATCCAGAAAATTGTCTGAAAACGACTAAATATCAAGGACTCATTGGGTGTATCGCTCTGGAACTGAAATCGGAACGCTCACTGACATTTGCCCTATCTGAAAGTCTGATAAACGCCGGAAAAATGACTAAGTCCAAAAAAATTTTTTTTTCAGCTTTTTTCAATTTTAACCCTGTGGGATATATATTCTACCCACACACATTTGGAACTCTCCTGGGGCACCCTCACACATATTCTTCCCTCATTTAGTGGATATTTTCACAAAAAAGTGAAATTTTCAAAAATCCAGAAAATTGGCTGAAAACGACTAAATATCAAGGACTCATTGGGCGAATCGCCCTGGAACTGAAATCGGAACGCTCACTGACATGTCCCCTATCTGAAAGTCTGATAAACGCCGGAAAAATGACTAATTCCAAAAAAAAATGTTTCAACTTTTTTCAATTTTAACCCTGTGGGATATATATTCTACCCACACACATTTGGAACTCTCCTGGGGTACCCTCACACATATTATTCCCTCATTTAGAGGATATTTTCACAAAAAAGTGAAATTTTCAAAAATCCAAAATATTGGCTGAAAACGACTAAATATCAAGGACTCATTGGGCGAATCGCTCTGGAACTGAAATCGGAACGCTCACTGACATTTCCCCTATCTGAAAGTCTGATAAACGCCGGAAAAATGACTAATTCAAAAAAAAAAAATTTTTCAACTTTTTTCAATTTTATCCCCGTGGGATATATATTCTACCCACACACATTTGGAACTCTCCTGGGGCACCCTCACACATATTCTTCCCTCATTTAGTGGATATTTTCACAAAAAAAGTGAAATTTTCAAAAATCCAGAAAATTGGCTGAAAACGACTAAATATCAAGGACTCATTGGGCGTATCGCTCTGGAACTGAAATCGGAACGCTCACTGACATTTCCCCTATCTGAAAGTCTGATAAACGCCGGAAAAATGACTAATTCAAAATAAAATAATTTTTCAACTTTTTTCAATTTTATCCCCGTGGGATATATATTCTACCCACACACATTTGGAACTCTCCTGGGGTACCCTCACACATATTATTCCCTCATTTAGTGGATATTTTCACAAAAAAGTGAAATTTTGAAAAAACCAGAAAATTGGCTGAAAACGACTTAATATCAAGGACTCATTGGGTGAATCGCTCTGGAACTGAAATTAGAATGCTCACTGACATTTCCTCTATCTGAAAGTCTGATAAACGCAGGAAAAATGACTAAGTCCAAAAAAATATTTTTTTAACTTTTTTCAATTTTACACTAGTGGGATATATATTCTACCCACACACATTTGGAACTCTCCTGGGGCACCCTCACACATATTCTTCCCTCATTTAGTGGATATTTTCACAAAAAAGTGAAATTTTCAAAAATCCAGAAAATTGGCTGAAAACGACTAAATATCAAGGACTCATTGGGCGAATCGCCCTGGAACTGAAATCGGAACGCTCACTGACATTTCCCCTATCTGAAAGTCTGATAAATGCCGGAAAAATGACTAATTCCAAAAAAAAATTTTTTTCAACTTTTTTCAATTTTAACCCTGTGGGATATATATTCTACCCACACACATTTAGAACTCTCCTGGGGTACCCTCACACATATTATTCCCTCATTTAGTGGATATTTTCACAAAAAAGTGAAATTTTCAAAAATCCAGAAAATTGGCTGAAAACGACTAAATATCAAGGACTCATTGGGCGAATGGCCCTGGAACTGAAATCGGAACGCTCACTGACATGTCCCCTATCTGAAAGTCTGATAAACGCCGGAAAAATGACTAAGTCCAAAAAAATTCTTTTTTCAGCTTTTTTCATTTTTAACCCTGTGGGATATATATTCTTTCCACACACATTTGGAACTCTCCTGGGGCACCCTCACACATATTCTTTCCTCATTTAGTGGATATTTTCACAAAAAAGTGAAATTTTCAAAAATCCAGAAAATTGGCTGAAAACGACTAAATATCAAGGACTCATTGGGCGAATCGCCCTGGAACTGAAATCGGAACGCTCACTGACATGTCCCCTATCTGAAAGTCTGATAAACGCCGGAAAAATGACTAATTCCAAAAAAAAATTTTTAAACTTTTTTCAATTTTAACCCTGTGGGATATATATTCTACCCACACACATTTGGAACTCTCCTGGGGTACCCTCACACATATTATTCCCTCATTTAGAGGATATTTTCACAAAAAAGTGAAATTTTCAAAAATCCAAAATATTGGCTGAAAACGACTAAATATCAAGGACTCATTGGGCGAATCGCTCTGGAACTGAAATCGGAACGCTCACTGACATTTCCCCTATCTGAAAGTCTGATAAACGCCGGAAAAATGACTAATTCAAAAAAAAAAAAATTTTCAACTTTTTTCAATTTTATCCCCGTGGGATATATATTCTACCCACACACATTTGGAACTCTCCTGGGGTACCCTCACACATATTATTCCCTCATTTAGTGAATATTTTCACAAAAAAGTAAAATTTTCAAAAATCCTAAATATTGGCTGAAAAGACTAAATATCAAGGACTCATTGGGTGAATCGCTCTGGAACTGAAATTGGAATGCTCACTGACATTTCCCCTATCTGAAAGTCTGATAAACGCCGGAAAAATGACTAATTAAAAAAAAACATTTTTTTCAACTTTTTTCAATTTTATCCCCGTGGGATATATTTTCTACCCACACACATTTGGAACTCTCCTGGGGTACCCTCACACATATTATTCCCTTATTTAGTGAATATTTTCACAAAAAAGTAAAATTTTCAAAAATCCAGAAAATTGTCTGAAAACGAATAAATATCAAGGACTCATTGGGTGTATCGCTCTGGAACTGAAATTGGAATGCTCACTGACATTTCCCCTATCTGAAAGTCTGATAAACGCCGGAAAAATGACTAAGTCTAAAAAAAATTTTTTTTTTTACTTTTTTCAATTTTAAACCTGTGGGATATATATTTTACCCACACACATTTGGAACTCTCCTGGGGTACCCTCACACATATTATTCCCTCATTTAGTGGATATTTTCACAAAAAAGTGAAATTTTCAAAAATCCAGAAAAATTGGCTGAAAACGACTAAATATCAAGGACTCATTGGGTGTATCGCTCTGGAACTGAAATCGGAACGCTCACTGACATTTGCCCTATCTGAAAGTCTGATAAACGCCGGAAAAATGACTAAGTCCAAAAAAATTTTTTTTTCAGCTTTTTTCAATTTTAACCCTGTGGGATATATATTCTTTCCACACACATTTGGAACTCTCCTGGGGCACCCTCACACATATTCTTCCCTCATTTAGTGGATATTTTCACAAAAAAGTGAAATTTTCAAAAATCCAGAAAATTGGCTGAAAACGACTAAATATCAAGGACTCATTGGGCGAATCGCCCTGGAACTGAAATCGGAACGCTCACTGACATGTCCCCTATCTGAAAGTCTGATAAACGCCGGAAAAATGACTAATTCCCAAAAAAAATTTTTCAACTTTTTTCAATTTTAACCCTGTGGGATATATATTCTACCCACACACATTTGGAACTCTCCTGGGGTACCCTCACACATATTATTCCCTCATTTAGAGGATATTTTCACAAAAAAGTGAAATTTTCAAAAATCCAAAATATTGGCTGAAAACGACTAAATATCAAGGACTCATTGGGCGAATCGCTCTGAAACTGAAATCGGAACGCTCACTGACATTTCCCCTATCTGAAAGTCTGATAAACGCGGGAAAAATGACTAATACAAAAAAAAAAAATTTTCAACTTTTTTCAATTTTATCCCCGTGGGATATATATTCTACCCACACACATTTGGAACTCTCCTGGGGTACCCTCACACATATTATTCCCTCATTTAGTGAATATTTTCACAAAAAAGTAAAATTTTCAAAAATCCTAAATGTTGGCTGAAAAGACTAAATATCAAGGACTCATTGGGTGAATCGCTCTGGAACTGAAATTGGAATGCTCACTGACATTTCCCCTATCTGAAAGTCTGATAAACGCCGGAAAAATGACTAATTAAAAAAAAAAATTTTTTTCAACTTTTTTCAATTTTATCCCCGTGGGATATATGTTCTACCCACACACATTTGGAACTCTCCTGGGGTACCCTCACACATATTATTCCCTTATTTAGTGAATAATTTCACAAAAAAGTGAAATTTTCAAAAATCCAGAAAATTGGCTGAAAACGACTAAATATCAAGGACACATTGGGCGAATCACTCTGGAACTGAAATCGGAACGCTCACTGACATTTCCCCTATCTGAAAGTCTGATAAACGCCGGAAAAATGACTAAGTCCAAAAAAAATTTTTTTTAAACTTTTTTCAATTTTAACCCTGTGGGATATATATTCTACCCACACACATTTGGAACTCTCCTGGGGCACCCTCACACATATTCTTACCTCATTTAGTGGATATTTTCACAAAAAAGTGAAATTTTCAAAAATCCAGAAAATTGGCTGAAAACGACTAAATATCAAGGACTCATTGGGCGAATTGCTCTGGAACTTAAATCGGAACGCTCACTGACATTTCCCATATTTGAAAGTGTGATAAACGACGGAAAAATGACTAAGTCCCAAAAAAAAAAGTTTCACCTTTTTTCAATTTTACCCCCGTGGGATATATATTCTACCCACATGCATTTGGAACTCTCCTGGGGTACCCTCACATATATTATTCCCTCATTTAGTGGATATTTTCACAAAAAAGTGAAATTTTCAAAAATCCAGAAAATTGGCTGAAAACGACTAAATATCAAGGAATCATTGGGCGAATCGCTCTGGAGCTGAAATCGGAACGCTCACTGACATTTCCCCTATCTGAAAGTCTGATAAAGGCCGGAAAAATGGGTAAGTCCAAAAAAAAAATATTTTCAACTTTTTTCAATTTTACCCCCGTGGGATATATATTCTACCCACACACATTTGGAACTCTCCTGGGGTACCCTCACACATATTATTCCCTCATTTAGTGGATATTTTCACAAAAAAGTGAAATTTTCAAAAATCCAGAAAATTGGCTGAAAACGACTCATTGGGCGAATCGCTCTGGAACTGAAATCGGAACGCTCACTGACATTTCCCCTATCTGAAAGTCTGATAAACGCCGGAAAAATGACTAAGTCCAAAAAATAAATTTTTTCAACTCTTTTCAATTTTAACCGTGTGGGATATATATTCTACCCACACACATCTGGAACTCTCCTGGGGTACCCTCACACATATTATTCCCTCATTTAGTGGATATTTTCACAAAAAAGTGAAATTTTCAAAAATTCAGAAAATTGGCTGAAAACGACTAAATATCAAGGACTCATTGGGCGAATCGCTCTGGAACTGAAATCGGAACGCTCACTGACATTTCCACTATCTGAAAGTCTGATAAACGCCGGAAAAATGAGTAAGTCCAAAAAAAAAATATTTTCAACTTTTTTCAATTTTACCCCCGTGGGATATATATTCTACCCACAAACATTTGGAACTCTCCTGGTTTACCCTCACACATATTATTCCCTCATTTAGTGGATATTTTCCCAAAAAAGTGAAATTTTCAAAAATCCAGAAAATTGGCTGAAAACGACTCATTGGGCGAATCGCTCTGGAACTGAAATCGGAACGCTCACTGACATTTCCCCTATCTGAAAGTCTGATAAACGCAGGAAAAATGAGTAAGTCCAAAAAAAAAATTTTTTCAACTTTTTTCAATTTTACCCCCGTGGGATATATATTCTACCCACACACATTTGGAACTCTCCTGGGGTACCCTCACACATATTATTCCCTCATTTAGTGGATATTTTCACAAAAAAGTGAAATTTTCAAAAATCCAGAAAATTGGCTGAAAACGACTCATTGGGCGAATCGCTCTGGAACTGAAATCGGAACGCTCACTGACATTTCCCCTATCTGAAAGTCTGATAAACGCCGGAAAAATGACTAAGTCCAAAAAATAAATTTTTTCAACTCTTTTCAATTTTAAAGGTGTGGGATATATATTCTACCCACACACATCTGGAACTCTCCTGGGGTACCCTCACACATATTATTCCCTCATTTAGTGGATATTTTCACAAAAAAGTGAAATTTTCAAAAATTCAGAAAATTGGCTGAAAACGACTAAATATCAAGGACTCATTGGGCGAATCGCTCTGGAACTGAAATCGGAACGCTCACTGACATTTCCCCTATCTGAAAGTCTGATAAACGCCGGAAAAATGAGTAAGTCCAAAAAAAAAATATTTTCAACTTTTTTCAATTTTACCCCCGTGGGATATATATTCTACCCACAAACATTTGGAACTCTGCTGGTTTACCCTCACACATATTATTCCCTCATTTAGTGGATATTTTCCCTAAAAAGTGAAATTTTCAAAAATCCAGAAAATTGGCTGAAAACGACTCATTGGGCGAATCGCTCTGGAACTGAAATCGGAACGCTCACTGACATTTCCCCTATCTGAAAGTCTGATAAAGTCCGGAAAAATGAGTAAGTCCAAAAAAAATTTTTTTTCAACTCTTTTCAATTTTAACCTTGTGGGAAATATATTCTACCCACAAACATTTGGAACTCTCCTGGTTTACCCTCACACATATTATTCCCTCATTTAGTGGATATTTTCACAAAAAAGTGAAATTTTCAAAAATTCAGAAAATTGGCTGAAAACGACTAAATATCAAGGACTCATTGGGCGAATCGCTCTGGAACTGAAATCGGAACGCTCACTGACATTTGCCCTATCTGAAAGTCTGATAAACGCCGGAAAAATGACTAAGTCCAAAAAAAAAAATATTTCAACTTTTTTCAATTTTACCCCCGTGGGATATATATTCTACCCACACACATTTGGAACTCTCCTGGTGTACCCTCACACATATTATTCCCTCATTTAGTGGATATTTTCACAAAAAAGTGAAATTTTCAAAAATTCAGAAAATTGGCTGAAAACGACTAAATATCAAGGACTCATTGGGCGAATCGCTCTGGAACTGAAATCGGAACGCTCACTGACATTTCCCCTATCTGAAAGTCTGATAAACGCCGGAAAAATGAGTAAGTCCAAAAAAAAAATATTTTCAACTTTTTTCAATTTTACCCCCGTGGGATATATATTCTACCCACAAACATTTGGAACTCTCCTGGTTTACCCTCACATATATTATTCCCTCATTTAGTGGATATTTTCACAAAAAAGTGAAATTTTCAAAAATCCAGAAAATTGGCTGAAAACAACTCATTGGGCGAATCGCTCTGGAACTGAAATCAGAACGCTCACTGACATTTCCCCTATCTGAAAGTCTGATAAACGCCGGAAAAATGAGTAAGTCCAAAAAAAAAATATTTTCAACTTTTTTCAATTTTACCCCCGTGGGATATATATTCTACCCACAAACATTTGGAACTCTCCTGGTTTACCCTCACACATATTATTCCCTCATTTAGTGGATATTTTCAGAAAAAAGTGAAATTTTCAAAAATCCAGAAAATTGGCTGAAAACGACTCATTGGGCGAATCGCTCTGGAACTGAAATCGGAACGCTCACTGACATTTCCCCTATCTGAAAGTCTGATAAAGGCCGGAAAAATGAGTAAGTCCAAAAAAAATTTTTTTTCAACTTTTTTCAATTTTAACCTTGTGGGTAGTGTTGAGCGATACCTTCCGATATCGGGAAATATCGGATCGGATTGGATCGGACCGATACCGAAAAAGTATCGGATATCGCCGATTCCGATACCGGAAACCAATGCAAGTCAATGGGACATAAATATCGGAATTAAAATAAACCCTTTCTTTCCTTGTAGGTTATTTCTACATGAAGGAAAACAACTAAGAATAATGTAGAATGTATTGGGGGAGGTGGGGGAGACAATAAAGGCATAGAGGTTTAGCCCAGTCAAATGGAATAGCAGGAATTAATATTTTTTTATTATGTTCTGAGTTACGGAAATATTAACTATGTTAAGTATTTTTATATTTTGTCAGATATTTATGTTTCACTACTTCCATGCTCTTCACCTTCTTTTTTACTTCTCCCACACTTTCTCCTTCATCATCCTCAGCATCTTTTTCATCCACTTCTTCTTCACCTTCTTCTTCTTCACCTTCTTCGTATTATTCTTTTTTTTACATTCTTCATATTCTACTTCTTCATCTTCTTCATATTCTTCTTCTTCATCATATTCTTATTTGTGACAGGCATTCCTGTAGTTGTTATCTATAAAAGGTTGGACATTACACCTTTCGTTCTGCCCGTCACAAAAGATTTACAACAGGATTTGTCCGCGTTCAGTTTGGCCTGCAGCAGCAGGTCTTTTCCAGGGGCACCACGAGGAGGAACGGACTCACCCCCATACACTGCTTAGTCATCTTCTGCTTATAATTTAGATATTATCTTTTGCTCTGATTTTTAGTCTTATGCTTAATGTTCTTCCGCTTTTTGTTCTGCAGCTTCTTGTATTTCTGCTTCTTGGTTTTCTGTCTCTTGTTCTTCTGTATCTTGGTGCTTGTCTTCTCTTCTTTGTCTTCTTGGTCAACTTCTTCAGGGTCATCTTCTTGGTCTTCTTCGGGGTGTTCTTCAGGGTCGTCGTCTTCGGGGGTCCTCGTCTTCGGGGTCCTCGTCTTCTTCGGGTTGGTCTTCTGGGTCCTCGTCTTCGGGGTCCTCGTCTTCTTCGGGGTGGTCTTCAGGGTCCTTGTCTTCTTCGGGGTGGTCTTCAGGGTCCTTGTCTTCTTCGGGGTGGTCTTCAGGGTCCTCGTCTTCTTCGGGGTGGTCTTCAGGGTCCTCGTCTTCAGGGTCATTGTCTTCGGGGTCCTCGTCTTCTTAGGGTTGGTCTTCAGGGTCCTCGTCTTCAGGGTCCTCGTCAGGGAGATCCAGAGTGATTACCAAGAACCATTTCAAAAAGCTTGAACTTGGAAATGTAGCAGAAGGTACAAGAAAGCTGAGGAACTACCGAGGACCAGCTGACGGTACTGGAACCCGGATGGGTAGCAGAAGGTACCCATGTAAAAAAAAAGTTCAAGGCCGCGAGCCGGCCGCAGTTACCAAAACCCACAGTCCTACAGAGGGTGCTTGTCCTATTGGCACTATGGAACCAGCCTTCATTGCCAGATCCCGCAGCCCACATAGGAGTCACCTAAACTGCAGGCACCATAGAGTCGGCTAACCCGACCGCAACACGACAGGACAACGCATTGGAGGCAAAGTGACGTTGACACTACCCGGAAACAGCTGGCGTGCTGGAACCAGGCTGGGCAGGAGGGAGTACCCGTGCCAAAGACACTGCCGAGAACCAGCTGACGGTACTGGAACCCGGATGGGTAGCAGAAGGTACAAGAGCCAATGGAACTGCCGAGAACCAGCTGGCGGTGCTGGAGCCCAGGGTAAATACTAAAAACAGAGGAGCCAGAGGTGTATTTGGAGGAGGTTTTAAATCCGTACTACAGTGGATGTGGACAAAGCAGGAGAATTTGCCGGACACACAGCTGGGGATCAGCTGACGTTACTGAATCCCAATAACACCGCAGCAAGTGTTGACTGTGCAGACGGCACTTCCGAGCGCCAACTGGCGGTGTTGGAGCCCAGGGATAAGAATGAAAACAGAGGAGCCAGAGGTGTAATTGGAGCAACTTTAAAATCTGTAGTAGTGAGAATGTGGACAGAGCAGGAGAAATTGCCGTCCGCACAGCAGGAGAACAGCTGACGTTACTGAACCCCAATAACACTGGAGCAAGCGTTGACTGTGCAGACGGCACTTCTGAGCAGCAACTAGCGGTATTGGAGCCCAGGGTAAATACTAAAAACGGAGGAGCCAGAGGTGTAATTGGAGCAAGTTTTAAATAAGTAGCACAGTGAATATGGACAGAGCAGGAGAAATTGCCGTGAACACAGCAGGGGAACAGCTGACGTTACCGAACCCCAATAACACCGCAGCAAGTGTTGACTGTGCAGACGGCACTTCCGAGCGCCAACTGGCGGTGTTGGAGCCCAGGGATAAGAATGAAAACAGAGGAGCCAGAGGTGTAATTGGAGCAACTTTAAAATCTGTAGTAGTGAGAATGTGGACAGAGCAGGAGAAATTGCCGTCCGCACAGCAGGAGAACAGCTGACGTTACTGAACCCCAATAACACTGGAGCAAGCGTTGACTGTGCAGACGGCACTTCTGAGCAGCAACTAGCGGTATTGGAGCCCAGGGTAAATACTAAAAACGGAGGAGCCAGAGGTGTAATTGGAGCAAGTTTTAAATAAGTAGCACAGTGAATATGGACAGAGCAGGAGAAATTGCCGTGAACACAGCAGGGGAACAGCTGACGTTACCGAACCCCAATAACACCGCAGCAAGTGTTGACTGTGCAGACGGCACTTCCGAGCGCCAACTGGCGGTGTTGGAGCCCAGGGATAAGAATGAAAACAGAGGAGCCAGAGGTGTAATTGGAGCAACTTTAAAATGTGTAGTACAGTGGATGTGGACAGAGCAGGAGAAATTGCCGTCCGCACAGCAGGAGAACAGCTGACGTTACTGAACCCCAATAACACGGCAGCAAGTGTTGACTGTGCAGACGGCACTTCCGAGCGCCAACTGGCGGTGTTGGAGCTCAGGGATTACAGTTCAGGTGGTAGAAACATGAACAGAACAGGAGACCTGGATACTGTTGCCAACCAATTATTTATTCTGGAAGAGGACTGGCAAATTCATGAGAGATCCAGGCCTTGTTCATTTTGAGAAAAGTAAGCCGGTCAACGTTATCGGAGGATAGTCGCATGCGACGGTCTGTTAGTACACCACCTGCGGCACTAAAGACGCGTTCCGATAATACACTAGCAGCAGGGCAAGCTAGCACCTCCAGTGCATACTGACTAAGCTCTGGCCATGTATCCAGCTTACAGACCCAAAACTTGAAGGGAGAAGAGCCGTCTGGGAGTACACTAAGAGGGCAAGACATGTAGTCTGTCACCATCTGACGGAAACGTTGCCTCCTGCTGACTGGAGCTGTCTGTGATGGTGTAGACATTTGTGGCGGCGGGGACACAAAACTTTGCCACATTTCGGCCATACTGGTCTTGCCTTGTGCTGAGGCGCTGCTTCTGCTCCCTCTTTGTGCAGAGCTTCCTCCACTGCCTCGACGCACTGAGCTGCTTTGTAAAGCACTAGCAGCACTGCTCTCGGTTGGAATGGAGAACATGATGGAATGCAGCAGTGCGTCTTGGTACTCCCGCATTTTACGCTCCCGGTTCAATGGTGTTATGAGGCTTTGTAAGTTGTCCCGGTAGCGAGGATCTAGGAGGGTGGACACCCAATAATCAGCCGTGTTGAGAATGTGGGCGATGCGGCGGTCGTTTCTGAGGCACTGCAGCATGAAATCAACCATGTGCTGCAGACTGCCAACTGGCCAAGAAACGCTGTCCCCTGCTTGAGGCGTGATCTCTGCCTGCTCTGCATCACCCCACCCTCGCTCTAGATACTGACTACTAGAGCATTGTGTACCTCCCTCCTCTGGACAGATGTCTTCCTCATCCATTGACTCCTCCTCATCCTCCTCACAAAGTGTCCCCTGCCTAGGCCTTTGTGAGGAACCACGTTGCGCAGACTGTAGAGAAGCAGATGGCATTTGTGACTCCTCATCCTCCACCTCTTCCAAAACCTCGTCCCTTAGTGCTTGCAGTGTTTTTTCAAGCAGGCAGATAAGGGGGATAGTCATGCTGACTAGTGCATCATCTGCACTCGCCATCCGCGTGGAATAATCGAAGGCACGCAAAACGTGGCAAATGTCCTTCATAGAGGCCCACTCAGTGGTGGTGAAGTGTGAACGGCGCGCACTGCGACTTGTTTGCGCCTGCTGCAGCTGGTACTCCATTACTGCTGCCTGCTGCTCACACAACCTCTCCAACATATGTAACGTTGAATTCCACCTGGTGGGTAGGTCACATATGATGCGATGTTCCGGAAGACATAATCGGCGCTGCAGAGCTGCAATGCGTGATCTTGCATTGCTGGAACGCCGCAAGTGAGCGCACTCTATGCGGACCTTGTGAAGCAGTGCATCAAGATCCGGATAGTCCCTCAAAAAACTCTGCACGACCAAGTTGAGCACATGTGCCAGACATGGGATGTGAGTGAGGTTGCCTAGGCCCAGAGCTGCCACCAGATTTCGGCCATTGTCACACACTACCATGCCTGGCTGGAGATTCGCTGGCACAAACCACACGTCACTCTGCTGCTTGATGGCATTCCAGAGCTCCTGCGCTGTGTGGCTTCGATTCCCCAAAGAAATTAATTTTAATACGGCCTGTTGACGTTTGGCCACGGCTGTGCTCATATCGGTCATCATAACAGGTAACCGTTCACGGGTCGATGTGGAGGTAGACCGTGACGGCTCCTGCAGCGCTGATTCAGAGGAACTGGAGTATGAGGAGGAGTCAATGTGTACAGACTGGATTCCTGCAATCCTTGGAGTTGGCAGAACACGTACAGCGCCACTCTCAAGATCTGTACCCGGCTCCACAACATTTACCCAATGGGCAGTGAGGGAAAGGTATCGTCCCTGTCCATGCTTACTGGTCCACGCATCAGTGGTCAGGTGGACCTTGCTACTGACGGCGTTTTGTAGCGCATGTTTAATTTTTCCCTCCACATGATGTTGCAGGGCAGGGACGGCTTGCCTGCTGAAATAAAAGCGGCTGGGCACGTTGTATTGTGGGACTGCCAATGCCATAAAGTTACGGAATGTGTCAGTCTCCACCAGCCTGAATGATAGCATTTCAAGGGCCAGTAGTTTAGCAATGCCAGCATTCAGAGCCTGTGCTCGGGGGTGGTTTGCCGAGTATGGGCGCCTTTTCTCCCATGCCTGTGCTAACGATGGCTGTAGACTGGCCTGGGAGTGTGAGGATGACTGGGAAAGTGGTGCTGTGGGTGGAATTACACTGTGTCTCTGTACAACAGTGCCAGAGATTCTTCCATGGCGATCCTGTGAGGAAGCCGAACCAGCTGTGT
The DNA here is from genome assembly GCF_046119375.1 of Phyllobates terribilis. Classification (NCBI taxonomy): domain Eukaryota; kingdom Metazoa; phylum Chordata; class Amphibia; order Anura; family Dendrobatidae; genus Phyllobates; species Phyllobates terribilis. Next base: position 72,936,848 of record NW_027362773.1, on the reverse strand, counting down.
GTGAGCTGGAGGAAGAGGCTACAACACGAGCTGAAGAGGTGGTAGGTGGCGCTGTAGGTTGGCCTAGGTCTTCAGTGTGTTTGTGTAACTCCACCACGTGCTTGGTCCGCACATGTTTCCACATATTTGTGGTATTGAGGTTGCTGACACTTTTCCCTCTTTTCACCTTCTGATTACACAGCTTGCATTTGACAAAGCAAATGTCATCTGCAACTGTGTCAAAAAAGGACCAGGCACTGCAAGTCTTGGGAGCGCCCGCTTTGGATTTTGGAAGAGCCATGCTCCTAATGGGTGCCGAAGTGGAGGCTACAGGCAACCAAGTCTGCCCCCTCCCTCTCCCTCCTTTTTGGGCCGTTCGGGGAATCTCTTCCTCAGAGCTGCTCCCACCACCTTCCTGTCCCTCACGCCATGATGGGTCAAGGACCTCATCATCTACACCACCCTCTTCAAACAACTGCTTCTCCTGGGTAGTCTCGACAGCACAGTACGCACCAGAAAGTGGCACCTGAGTCTCATCATCAGATGCGTACTGAGGTGTGCTGCTGACCATAGGCACTGGCCCACCCGCCTCTTCAGATTCAGAGAGACAAAACGGTTGCGCATCACTGCATACTACCTCTTCTTCAAATTCTCGAATTCTGCTTGGCTGGCCCCCTCTTTCCAAGCCAAGAGATTCAGAGAACAGAAGTAGAGATGGCTCCTGTCCAGGGCTCTCTGACTGCCTGGGCAATTTGGCAGGTGGTGAAGAGACAGATGGGTGCTCTTCAGTGCTCAGGACCTGAGAGGATCTGGAACTAATTGAAGTCGATGCGTTAGCTGCCATCCATCCGACAACGGCTTCAATTTGGTCCTCGCGCAGCAGTGGGGTACGGCTAGCTCCTACAAAGCTGCGCATAAAGGACTGTTCCCTGGTAAAACTGGGGGATGCTGAGTCACTGGTGCCCGCAGCAGGCACAGAATCCCCACGTCCTCTCCCTGCAGGCACAGAATCCTCACGTCCTCTCCCTGCAGAAACTCCACGCCCACGCCCACGCCCACGACCACGACCACATGCCTTACTCCCTGCCTTCTTCATCTTGGTAGACTGATAAAGATAGGCAGAAAAGTACTAAGGGCTTAGTGTGCTTATTCCTGAACAGCTGCTAACAGGTATAAGAAACACTAATTTTATAAAGTGTGGACTAGACTTTAATATGAGCTAATGTGGCCTACACAACTGTAAAGTGGAGTGTTTGGTGAACTTTATTTAGGTTTTTTTTGTCACAAAAAGACACTGGATGTGCCTAAAGATGTAATAACGATAGTATCACAAACTTTTTGTAGCTATTACAATGTAGGAAGGTAACCTACAATGCAATAGATGAGGCTGCAAAAAATAGGCTAATACTAATCTGGCTGGGGCTGCAGGGCCCAATGCTGCAGAAAGGCTCCTCTATCTACTCCTATATAGTGTGTTTGGAATCAATTTAGCTGAATATGGATGGAACCACCACACTAATAGGAGATATCAGGAAAAATTATGAATTGGCAATAAAGGACAATGTATGAGGCAGTGACACACACTGAGTGCACTACAACCAGACGGGGTTGAAGCACACACTACAGAGTGAGCTGCACTCACACACCAGACCTTGCAGACAGCGGTGAACAGTACAGATGCAGAGCACTGTGCACTAGTGCTGCAAGACGGAAAAAAAATTCTCTATCTACTCCTATATAGTGTGTTTGGAACCAATTTAGCTGAATACAGATGGAACCACCACACTAATAGGAGATATCAGGAAAAATTATGAATTGGCAATAAAGGACAATGTATGAGGCAGTGACACACACTGAGTGCACTACAACCAGACGGGGTTGAAGCACACACTACAGAGTGAGCTGCACTCACACACCAGACCTTGCAGACAGCGGTGAACAGTACAGATGCAGAGCACTGTGCACTAGTGCTGCAAGACGGAAAAAAAATTCTCTATCTACTCCTATATAGTGTGTTTGGAACCAATTTAGCTGAATACAGATGGAACCACCACACTAATAGGAGATATCAGGAAAAATTATGAATTGGCAATAAAGGACAATGTATGAGGCAGTGACACACACTGAGTGCACTACAACCAGACGGGGTTGAAGCACACACTACAGGGTGAGCTGCACTCACACACCAGACCTTGCAGACAGCGGTGAACAGTACAGATGCAGAGCACTGTGCACTAGTGCTGCAAGACGGAAAAAAAATTCTCTATCTACTCCTATATAGTGTGTTTGGAACCAATTTAGCTGAATACAGATGGAACCACCACACTAATAGGAGATATCAGGAAAAATTATGAATTGGCAAAAAAGGACAATGTATGAGGCAGTGACACACACTGAGTGCACTACAACCAGACTTGGCTGAAGCACACACTACAGGGTGAGCTGCACTCACACACACACAGACCTTGCAGATAGCGGTGAACAGCACAGGGAACTGTGCACTAGCACTGCAAGGCACAGTGATTTATAAAGTAGCTTGGGTAAAGCAGTATAGAGCAAATAGGTAGCTAAAACTGTCCCTCAGAACAACAGCGTCCTATCCCTAACTGAATTCACAGCAGAGTGAGCTCAAAATGGCGGCGGCGGCTTTTATAGTGCATCATGACATCATTTCAGCAGCCAATCACAGCCATGCCATTAGTTAAGATGCCTACATGCCTAACAGGATGTGCCCACACTTCTTAGGATCCTCATTGGCTGAATAAAATGAAAATGTCTCATTGCATTATGGGAACTTCCGATTCCGGTATACGATATTGCAAAAGTATCGGAATTAAGTATCGGAATTCCGATACCGCGAATATCGGCCGATACCCGATATTTCAGTATCGGAATGCTCAACACTACTTGTGGGATATATATTCTACCCACACACATTTGGAACTCTCCTGGGGTACCCTCACACATATTATTCCCTCATTTAGTGAATATTTTCACAAAAAAGTAAAATTTTCAAAAATCCTAAATATTGGCTGAAAAGACTAAATATCAAGGACTCATTGGGTGAATCGCTCTGGAACTGAAATTGGAATGCTCACTGACATTTCCCCTATCTGAAAGTCTGATAAACGCCGGAAAAATGACTAATTAAAAAAAAACATTTTTTTCAACTTTTTTCAATTTTATCCCCGTGGGATATATATTCTACCCACACACATTTGGAACTCTCCTGGGGTACCCTCACACATATTATTCCCTTATTTAGTGAATATTTTCACAAAAAAGTGAAATTTTCAAAAATCCAGAAAATTGTCTGAAAACGAATAAATATCAAGGACTCATTGGGTGTATCGCTCTGGAACTGAAATTGGAATGCTCACTGACATTTCCCCTATCTGAAAGTCTGATAAACGCCGGAAAAATGACTAAGTCTAAAAAAAATTTTTTTTTTTACTTTTTTCAATTTTAAACCTGTGGGATATATATTTTACCCACACACATTTGGAACTCTCCTGGGGTACCCTCACACATATTATTCCCTCATTTAGTGGATATTTTCACAAAAAAGTGAAATTTTCAAAAATCCAGAAAAATTGGCTGAAAACGACTAAATATCAAGGACTCATTGGGTGTATCGCTCTGGAACTGAAATCGGAACGCTCACTGACATTTGCCCTATCTGAAAGTCTGATAAACGCCGGAAAAATGACTAAGTCCAAAAAAATTTTTTTTTCAGCTTTTTTCAATTTTAACCCTGTGGGATATATATTCTTTCCACACACATTTGGAACTCTCCTGGGGCACCCTCACACATATTCTTCCCTCATTTAGTGGATATTTTCACAAAAAAGTGAAATTTTCAAAAATCCAGAAAATTGGCTGAAAACGACTAAATATCAAGGACTCATTGGGCGAATCGCCCTGGAACTGAAATCGGAACGCTCACTGACATGTCCCCTATCTGAAAGTCTGATAAACGCCGGAAAAATGACTAATTCCAAAAAAAAAATTTTCAACTTTTTTCAATTTTAACCCTGTGGGATATATATTCTACCCACACACATTTGGAACTCTCCTGGGGTACCCTCACACATATTATTCCCTCATTTAGAGGATATTTTCACAAAAAAGTGAAATTTTCAAAAATCCAAAATATTGGCTGAAAACGACTAAATATCAAGGACTCATTGGGCGAATCGCTCTGAAACTGAAATCGGAACGCTCACTGACATTTCCCCTATCTGAAAGTCTGATAAACGCCGGAAAAATGACTAATTCAAAAAAAAAAAATTTTCAACTTTTTTCAATTTTATCCCCGTGGGATATATATTCTACCCACACACATTTGGAACTCTCCTGGGGTACCCTCACACATATTATTCCCTCATTTAGTGAATATTTTCACAAAAAAGTAAAATTTTCAAAAATCCTAAATGTTGGCTGAAAAGACTAAATATCAAGGACTCATTGGGTGAATCGCTCTGGAACTGAAATTGGAATGCTCACTGACATTTCCCCTATCTGAAAGTCTGATAAACGCCGGAAAAATGACTAATTAAAAAAAAAAATTTTTTTCAACTTTTTTCAATTTTATCCCCGTGGGATATATATTCTACCCACACACATTTGGAACTCTCCTGGGGTACCCTCACACATATTATTCCCTTATTTAGTGAATAATTTCACAAAAAAGTGAAATTTTCAAAAATCCAGAAAATTGGCTGAAAACGACTAAATATCAAGGACACATTGGGCGAATCACTCTGGAACTGAAATCGGAACGCTCACTGACATTTCCCCTATCTGAAAGTCTGATAAACGCCGGAAAAATGACTAAGTCCAAAAAAAATTTTTTTTAAACTTTTTTCAATTTTAACCCTGTGGGATATATATTCTACCCACACACATTTGGAACTCTCCTGGGGCACCCTCACACATATTCTTACCTCATTTAGTGGATATTTTCACAAAAAAGTGAAATTTTCAAAAATCCAGAAAATTGGCTGAAAACGACTAAATATCAAGGACTCATTGGGCGAATTGCTCTGGAACTTAAATCGGAACGCTCACTGACATTTCCCATATTTGAAAGTGTGATAAACGACGGAAAAATGACTAAGTCCCAAAAAAAAAAGTTTCACCTTTTTTCAATTTTACCCCCGTGGGATATATATTCTACCCACATGCATTTGGAACTCTCCTGGGGTACCCTCACATATATTATTCCCTCATTTAGTGGATATTTTCACAAAAAAGTGAAATTTTCAAAAATCCAGAAAATTGGCTGAAAACGACTAAATATCAAGGAATCATTGGGCGAATCGCTCTGGAGCTGAAATCGGAACGCTCACTGACATTTCCCCTATCTGAAAGTCTGATAAAGGCCGGAAAAATGACTAAGTCCAAAAAAAAATTTTTTTCAACTTTTTTCAATTTTAACCCTGGGGATATATATTCTACCCACACACATTTGGAACTCTCCTGGGGTACCCTCACACATATTATTCCCTCATTTAGTGGATATTTTCACAAAAATTTAAATTTTCAAAAATCCAGAAAATTGGCTGTAAATGACTTAATATCAAGGACTCATTGGGCGAATCGCTCTGGAACTGAAATCGGAACGCTCACTGACATTTCCCCTATCTGAAAGTCTGATAAACGCCGGAAAAATGGGTAAGTCCAAAAAAAAAATATTTTCAACTTTTTTCAATTTTACCCCCGTGGGATATATATTCTACCCACACACATTTGGAACTCTCCTGGGGTACCCTCACACATATTATTCCCTCATTTAGTGGATATTTTCACAAAAAAGTGAAATTTTCAAAAATCCAGAAAATTGGCTGAAAACGACTAAATATTAAGGACTCATTGCTCGAATCGCTCTGGAACTGAAATCGGAACACTCACTGACATTTCCCCTATCTGAAAGTCTGATAAACGCAGGAAAAATGACTGTCCAAAAAAAAAAATTTTTTCAACTTTTTTCAATTTTACCCCCGTGGGATATATATTCTACCCACACACATTTGGAACTCTCCTGGGGTACCCTCACACATATTATTCCCTCATTTAGTGGATATTTTCACAAAAAAGTGAAATTTTCAAAAATCCAGAAAATTGGCTGAAAACGACTCATTGGGCGAATCGCTCTGGAACTGAAATCGGAACGCTCACTGACATTTCCCCTATCTGAAAGTCTGATAAACGCCGGAAAAATGACTAAGTCCAAAAAATAAATTTTTTCAACTCTTTTCAATTTTAACCGTGTGGGATATATATTCTACCCACACACATCTGGAACTCTCCTGGGGTACCCTCACACATATTATTCCCTCATTTAGTGGATATTTTCACAAAAAAGTGAAATTTTCAAAAATTCAGAAAATTGGCTGAAAACGACTAAATATCAAGGACTCATTGGGCGAATCGCTCTGGAACTGAAATCGGAACGCTCACTGACATTTCCACTATCTGAAAGTCTGATAAACGCCGGAAAAATGAGTAAGTCCAAAAAAAAAATATTTTCAACTTTTTTCAATTTTACCCCCGTGGGATATATATTCTACCCACAAACATTTGGAACTCTCCTGGTTTACCCTCACACACATTATTCCCTCATTTAGTGGATATTTTCCCAAAAAAGTGAAATTTTCAAAAATCCAGAAAATTGGCTGAAAACGACTCATTGGGCGAATCGCTCTGGAACTGAAATCGGAACGCTCACTGACATTTCCCCTATCTGAAAGTCTGATAAACGCAGGAAAAATGAGTAAGTCCAAAAAAAAAATTTTTTCAACTTTTTTCAATTTTACCCCCGTGGGATATATATTCTACCCACACACATTTGGAACTCTCCTGGGGTACCCTCACACATATTATTCCCTCATTTAGTGGATATTTTCACAAAAAAGTGAAATTTTCAAAAATCCAGAAAATTGGCTGAAAACGACTCATTGGGCGAATCGCTCTGGAACTGAAATCGGAACGCTCACTGACATTTCCCCTATCTGAAAGTCTGATAAACGCCGGAAAAATGACTAAGTCCAAAAAATAAATTTTTTCAACTCTTTTCAATTTTAACCGTGTGGGATATATATTCTACCCACACACATCTGGAACTCTCCTGGGGTACCCTCACACATATTATTCCCTCATTTAGTGGATATTTTCACAAAAAAGTGAAATTTTCAAAAATTCAGAAAATTGGCTGAAAACAACTAAATATCAAGGACTCATTGGGCGAATCGCTCTGGAACTGAAATCGGAACGCTCACTGACATTTCCCCTATCTGAAAGTCTGATAAACGCCGGAAAAATGAGTAAGTCCAAAAAAAAAATATTTTCAACTTTTTTCAATTTTACCCCCGTGGGATATATATTCTACCCACAAACATTTGGAACTCTGCTGGTTTACCCTCACACATATTATTCCCTCATTTAGTGGATATTTTCCCAAAAAAGTGAAATTTTCAAAAATCCAGAAAATTGGCTGAAAACGACTCATTGGGCGAATCGCTCTGGAACTGAAATCGGAACGCTCACTGACATTTCCCCTATCTGAAAGTCTGATAAAGTCCGGAAAAATGAGTAAGTCCAAAAAAAATTTTTTTTCAACTCTTTTCAATTTTAACCTTGTGGGAAATATATTCTACCCACAAACATTTGGAACTCTCCTGGTTTACCCTCACACATATTATTCCCTCATTTAGTGGATATTTTCACAAAAAAGTGAAATTTTCAAAAATTCAGAAAATTGGCTGAAAACGACTAAATATCAAGGACTCATTGGGCGAATCGCTCTGGAACTGAAATCGGAACGCTCACTGACATTTGCCCTATCTGAAAGTCTGATAAACGCCGGAAAAATGACTAAGTCCAAAAAAAAAAATATTTCAACTTTTTTCAATTTTACCCCCGTGGGATATATATTCTACCCACACACATTTGGAACTCTCCTGGTGTACCCTCACACATATTATTCCCTCATTTAGTGGATATTTTCACAAAAAAGTGAAATTTTCAAAAATTCAGAAAATTGGCTGAAAACGACTAAATATCAAGGACTCATTGGGCGAATCGCTCTGGAACTGAAATCGGAACGCTCACTGACATTTCCCCTATCTGAAAGTCTGATAAACGCCGGAAAAATGAGTAAGTCCAAAAAAAAAATATTTTCAACTTTTTTCAATTTTACCCCCGTGGGATATATATTCTACCCACAAACATTTGGAACTCTCCTGGTTTACCCTCACATATATTATTCCCTCATTTAGTGGATATTTTCACAAAAAAGTGAAATTTTCAAAAATCCAGAAAATTGGCTGAAAACAACTCATTGGGCGAATCGCTCTGGAACTGAAATCAGAACGCTCACTGACATTTCCCCTATCTGAAAGTCTGATAAACGCCGGAAAAATGAGTAAGTCCAAAAAAAAAATATTTTCAACTTTTTTCAATTTTACCCCCGTGGGATATATATTCTACCCACAAACATTTGGAACGCTCCTGGTTTACCCTCACACATATTATTCCCTCATTTAGTGGATATTTTCAGAAAAAAGTGAAATTTTCAAAAATCCAGAAAATTGGCTGAAAACGACTCATTGGGCGAATCGCTCTGGAACTGAAATCGGAACGCTCACTGACATTTCCCCTATCTGAAAGTCTGATAAAGGCCGGAAAAATGAGTAAGTCCAAAAAAAATTTTTTTTCAACTTTTTTCAATTTTAACCTTGTGGGATATATATTCTACCCACACACATTTGGAACTCTCCTGGGGTACCGTCGCACATATTATTCCCTCATTTAGTGGATATTTTCACAAAAAAGTGAAATTTTCAAAAATCCAGAAAATTGGCTGAAAATGACTAAATATCAAGGACTCATTGGGCGAATCGCTCTGGAACTGAAATCGGAATGCTCACTGACATTTGCCCTATCTGAAAGTCTGATAAACGCCGGAAAAATGAGTAAGTCCAAAAAAAAAATATTTTCAACTTTTTTCAATTTTACCCCCGTGGGATATATATTCTACCCACAAACATTTGGAACTCTCCTGGTTTACCCTCACACATATTATTCCCTCATTTAGTGGATATTTTCACAAAAAAGTGACATTTTCAAAAATCCAGAAAATTGGCTGAAAACAACTCATTGGGCGAATCGCTCTGGAACTGAAATCAGAACGCTCACTGACATTTCCCCTATCTGAAAGTCTGATAAACGCCAGAAAAATGAGTAAGTCCAAAAAAAAAATATTTTCAACTTTTTTCAATTTTACCCCCGTGGGATATATATTCTACCCACAAACATTTGGAACTCTCCTGGTTTACCCTCACACATATTATTCCCTCATTTAGTGGATATTTTCACAGAAAAGTGAAATTTTCAAAAATCCAGAAAATTGGCTGAAAACGACTCATTGGGCGAATCGCTCTGGAACTGAAATCGGAACGCTCACTGACATTTCCCCTATCTGAAAGTCTGATAAAGGCCGGAAAAATGAGTAAGTCCAAAAAAAATTTTTTTTCAACTTTTTTCAATTTTAACCTTGTGGGATATATATTCTACCCAAACACATTTGGAACTCTCCTGGGGTACCGTCACACATATTATTCCCTCATTTAGTGGATATTTTCACAAAAAAGTGAAATTTTCAAAAATCCAGAAAATTGGCTGAAAACGACTCATTGGGCGTATCGCTCTGGAACTGAAATCGGAACGCTCACTGACATTTCCCCTATCTGAAAGTCTGATAAAGGCCGGAAAAATTACAGTCCAAAAAAAATTTTTTTTTCAACTTTTTTCAATTTTAACCCTGGGGATATATATTCTACCCACACACATTTGGAACTCTCCTGGGGTACCCTCACACATATTATTTCCTCATTTAGTGGATATTTTCACAAAAAAGTGAAATTTTCAAAAATCCAGAAAATTGGCTGAAAACGACTAAATATCAAGGACTCATTGGGTGAATCGCTCTGGAACTGAAATCGGAACGCTCACTGACATTTGCCCTATCTGAAAGTCTGATAAACGCCGGAAAAATGAGTAAGTCCAAAAAAAAAATATTTTCAACTTTTTTCAATTTTACCCCCGTGGGATATATATTCTACCCACAAACATTTGGAACTCTCCTGGTTTACCCTCACACATATTATTCCCTCATTTAGTGGATATTTTCACAAAAAAGTGAAATTTTCAAAAATCCATAAAATTGGCTGAAAACGACTCATTGGGCGAATCGCTCTGGAACTGAAATCAGAACGCTCACTGACATTTCCCCTATCTGAAAGTCTGATAAACGCCGGAAAAATGAGTAAGTCCAAAAAAAAAATATTTTCAACTTTTTTCAATTTTACCCCCGTGGGATATATATTCTACCCACAAACATTTGGAACTCTCCTGGTTTACCCTCACACATATTATTCCCTCATTTAGTGGATATTTTCACAAAAAATTGAAATTTTCAAAAATCCAGAAAATTGGCTGAAAACGACTCATTGGGCGAATCGCTCTGGAACTGAAATCGGAACGCTCACTGACATTTCCCCTATCTGAAAGTCTGATAAAGGCCGGAAAAATTAGTAAGTCCAAAAAAAATTTTTTTTCAACTTTTTTCAATTTTAACCTTGTGGGATATATATTCTACCCACACACATTTGGAACTCTCCTGGGGTACCGTCACACATATTATTCCCTCATTTAGTGGATATTTTCACAAAAAAGTGAAATTTTCAAAAATCCAGAAAATTGGCTGAAAATGACTAAATATCAAGGACTCATTGGGCGAATCGCTCTGGAACTGAAATCGGAACGCTCACTGACATTTCCCCTATCTGAAAGTCTGATAAATGCCGGAAAAATGAGTAAGTCCAAAAAAAAAATTTTTTCAACTTTTTGCAATTTTACCCCTGTGGGATATATATTCAACCCACACACATTTGGAACTCTCCTGGTTTACCCTCACACATATTATTCCCTCATTTAGTGGATATTTTCACAAAAAAGTGAAATTTTCAAAAATCCAGAAAATTGGCTGAAAACGACTCATTGGGCGTATCGCTCTGGAACTGAAATCGGAACGCTCACTGACATTTCCCCTATCTTAAAGTCTGATAAAGGCCGGAAAAAGTACAGTCCAAAAAAAATATTTTTTTCAACTTTTTTCAATTTTAACCCTGGGGATATATATTCTACCCACACACATTTGGAACTCTCCTGGGGTACCCTCACACATATTATTTCCTCATTTAGTGGATATTTTCACAAAAAAGTGAAATTTTCAAAAATCCAGAAAATTGGCTGAAAACGACTAAATATCAAGAACTCATTGGGCGAATCGCTCTGGAACTGAAATCGGAACGCTGACTGACATTTCCCCTATCTGAAAGTCTGATAAACGCCGGAAAAATGACGAAGTCCAAAAAATAAATTTTTTCAACTCTTTTCAATTTTAACCGTGTGGGATATATATTCTACCCACACACATCTGGAACTCTCCTGGGGTACCCTCACACATATTATTCCCTCATTTAGTGGATATTTTCACAAAAAAGTGAAATTTTCAAAAATTCAGAAAATTGGCTGAAAACGACTAAATATCAAGGACTCATTGGGCGAATCGCTCTGGAATTGAAATCGGAACGCTCACTGACATTTCCCCTATCTGAAAGTCTGATAAACGCCGGAAAAATGAGTAAGTCCAAAAAAATTTTTTTTTCAACTCTTTTCAATTTTAACCTTGTGGGATATATATTCTACCCACACACATCTGGAACTCTCCTGGGGTACCCTCACACAAATTATTCCCTCATTTAGTGGATATTTTCACAAAAAAGTGAAATTTTCAAAAATCCAGAAAATTGGCTGAAAACGACTAAATATTAAGGGCTCATTGGGCGAATCGCTCTGGAACTGAAATCGGAACACTCACTGACATTTCCCCTATCTGAAAGTCTGATAAACGCAGGAAAAATGACTAAGTCCAAAAAAAAAATTTTTTCAACTTTTTTCAATTTTACCCCCGTGGGATATATATTCTACCCACACACATTTGGAACTCTCCTGGGGTACCCTCACACATATTATTCCCTCATTTAGTGGATATTTTCACAAAAAAGTGAAATTTTCAAAAATCCAGAAAATTGGCTGAAAACGACTCATTGGGCGAATCGCTCTGGAACTGAAATCGGAACGCTCACTGACATTTCCCCTATCTGAAAGTCTGATAAACGCCGGAAAAATGACTAAATCCAAAAAATAAATTTTTTCAACTCTTTTCAATTTTAACCGTGTGGGATATATATTCTACCCACACACATCTGGAACTCTCCTGGGGTACCCTCACACATATTATTCCCTCATTTAGTGGATATTTTCACAAAAAAGTGAAATTTTCAAAAATTCAGAAAATTGGCTGAAAACGACTAAATATCAAGGACTCATTGGGCGAATCGCTCTGGAACTGAAATCGAAACGCTCACTGATATTTCTCCTATCTGAAAGTCTGATAAACGCCGGAAAAATGAGTAAGTCCAAAAAAAAAATATTTTCAACTTTTTTCAATTTTACCCCCGTGGGATATATATTCTACCCACAAACATTTGGAACTCTCCTGGTTTACCCTCACACATATTATTCCCTCATTTAGTGGATATTTTCCCAAAAAAGTGAAATTTTCAAAAATCCAGAAAATTGGCTGAAAACGACTCATTGGGCGAATCGCTCTGGAACTGAAATCGGAACGCTCACTGACATTTCCCCTATCTGAAAGTCTGATAAAGTCCGGAAAAATGAGTAAGTCCAAAAAAAAATTTTTTTCAACTCTTTTCAATTTTAACCTTGTGGGATATATATTCTACCCACACACATCTGGAACTCTCCTGGGGTACCCTCACACAAATTATTCCCTCATTTAGTGGATATTTTCACAAAAAAGTGAAATTTTCAAAAATTCAGAAAATTGGCTGAAAACGACTAAATATCAAGGACTCATTGGGCGAATCGCTCTGGAACTGAAATCGGAACGCTCACTGACATTTGCCCTATCTGAAAGTCTGATAAACGCCGGAAAAATGACTAAGTCCAAAAAAAAAAATATTTCAACTTTTTTCAATTTTACCCCCGTGGGATATATATTCTACCCACACACATTTGGAACTCTCCTGGTGTACCCTCACACATATTATTTCCTCATTTAGTGGATATTTTCACAAAAAAGTGAAATTTTCAAAAATCCAGAAAATTGGCTGAAAACGACTAAATATCAAGAACTCATTGGGCGAATCGCTCTGGAACTGAAATCGGAACGCTCACTGACATTTCCCCTATCTGAAACTCTGATAAACGCCGGAAAAATGACTAAGTCCAAAAAATAAATTTTTTCAACTCTTTTCAATTTTAACCGTGTGGGATATATATTCTACCCACACACATCTGGAACTCTCCTGGGGTACCCTCACACATATTATTCCCTCATTTAGTGGATATTTTCACAAAAAAGTGAAATTTTCAAAAATCCAGAAAATTGGCTGAAAACGACTCATTGGGCGAATCGCTCTGGAACTGAAATCGGAACGCTCACTGACATTTCCCCTATCTGAAAGTCTGATAAAGGCCGGAAAAATGAGTAAGTCCAAAAAAAATTTTTTTTCAACTTTTTTCAATTTTAACCTTGTGGGATATATATTCTACCCACACACATTTGGAACTCTCCTGGGGTACCGTCACACATATTATTCCCTCATTTAGTGGATATTTTCACAAAAAAGTGAAATTTTCAAAAATCCAGAAAATTGGCTGAAAATGACTAAATATCAAGGACTCATTGGGCGAATCGCTCTGGAACTGAAATCGGAACGCTCACTGACATTTCCCCTATCTGAAAGTCTGATAGACGCCGGAAAAATGACTAAGTCCAAAAAAAAATTTTTTTCAACTCTTTTCAATTTTAACCTTGTGGGATATATATTCTATCCACACACATCTGGAACTCTCCTGGGGTACCCTCACACAAATTATTCCCTCATTTAGTGGATATTTTCACACAAAAGTGAAATTTTCAAAAATCCAGAAAATTGGCTGAAAACGACTCATTGGGCGAATCGCTCTGGAACTGAAATCAGAACGCTCACTGACATTTCCCCTATCTGAAAGTCTGATAAAGGCCGGAAAAATGAGTAAGTCCAAAAAAAATTTTTTTTCAACTTTTTTCAATTTTAACCTTGTGGGATATATATTCTACCCACACACATTTGGAACTCTCCTGGGGTACCGTCACACATATTATTCCCTCATTTAGTGGATATTTTCACAAAAAAGTGAAATTTTCAAAAATCCAGAAAATTGGCTGAAAATGACTAAATATCAAGGACTCATTGGGCGAATCGCTCTGGAACTGAAATCGGAACGCTCACTGACATTTCCCCTATCTGAAAGTCTGATAGACGCCGGAAAAATGACTAAGTCCAAAAAAAAATTTTTTTCAACTCTTTTCAATTTTAACCTTGTGGGATATATATTCTATCCACACACATCTGGAACTCTCCTGGGGTACCCTCACACAAATTATTCCCTCATTTAGTGGATATTTTCACACAAAAGTGAAATTTTCAAAAATCCAGAAAATTGGCTGAAAACGACTAAATATCAAGGAATCATTGGGCGAATCGCTCTGGAACTGAAATCGGAATGCTCACTGACATTTCCCCTATCTGAAAGTCTGATAAACGCTGGAAAAATGACTAAGTCCAAAAAAAAAATTTTTTCAACTTTTTTCAATTTTACCCCCGTGGGATATAAATTCTACCCACACACATTTGGAAATCTCGTGGGGTACTCTCACACATATTATTCCCTCATTTAGTGGATATTTTCACAAAAAAGTGAAATTTTCAAAAATCCAGAAAATTGGCTGAAAACGACTAAATATTAAGGACTCATTGGGCGAATCGCTCTGGAACTGAAATCGGAACACTCACTGACATTTCCCCTATCTGAAAGTCTGATAAACGCAGGAAAAATGACTAAGTCCAAAAAATAATTTTTTTCAACTCTTCAATTTTAACCCTGTGGGATATATATTCTACCCACACACATCTGGAACTCTCCTGGGGTACCCTCACACATATTATTCCCTCATTTAGTGGATATTTTCACAAAAAAGTTACATTTTCAAAAATCCAAAATATTGGCTGAAAACGACTAAATATCAAGGACTCATTGGGCGAATCGCTCTGGAACTGAAATCGGAACACTCACTGACATTTCCCCTATCTGAAAGTCTGATAAAGGCCGGAAAAATGACAGTCCAAAAAAAAATAGTTTTTCAACTTTTTTCAATTTTAACCCTGTGGGATATATATTCTACCCACACACATTTGGAACTCTCCTGGGGTACCCTCACACATATTATTCCCTCATTTAGTGGATATTTTCACAAAAAAGTAAAATTTTCAAAAATCCAGAAAATTGGCTGAAAACGACTAAATATCAAGGACTCATTGGGCGAATCGCTCTGGAACTGAAATCGGAACGCTCACTGACATTTCCCCTATCTGAAAGTCTGATAAACGCCGGAAAAATGAGTAAGTCCAAAAAAAAAATATTTTCAACTTTTTTCAATTTTACCCCCGTGGATATATATTCTACCCACAAACATTTGGAACTCTCCTGGTTTACCCTCACACATATTATTCCCTCTTTTAGTGGATATTTTCCCAAAAAAGTGAAATTTTCAAAAATCCAGAAAATTGGCTGAAAACGACTCATTGGGCGAATCGCTCTGGAACTGAAATCGGAACACTCACTGACATTTCCCCTATCTGAAAGTCTGATAAAGTCCGGAAAAATGAGTAAGTCCAAAAAAAATTTTTTTTCAACTCTTTTCAATTTTAACCTTGTGGGATGTATATTCTACCCACACACATCTGGAACTCTCCTGGGGTACCCTCACACAAATTATTCCCTCATTTAGTGGATATTTTCACAAAAAAGTGAAATTTTCAAAAATCCAGAAAATTGGCTGAAAACGACTAAATATTAAGGACTCATTGGGCGAATCGCTCTGGAACTGAAATCGGAACACTCACTGACATTTCCCCTATCTGAAAGTCTGATAAACGCCGGAAAAATGAGTAAGTCCAAAAAAAAAAATATTTCAACTTTTTTCAATTTTACCCCCGTGGGATATATATTCTACCCACACACATTTGGAACTCTCCTGGTGTACCCTCACACATATTATTCCCTCATTTAGTGGATATTTTCACAAAAAAGTGAAATTTTCAAAAATCCAGAAAATTGGCTGAAAATGACTAAATATCAAGGACTCATTGGGCGAATCGCTCTGGAACTGAAATCGGAATGCTCACTGACATTTCCCCTATCTGAAAGTCTGATAAAGGCCGGAAAAATGAGTAAGTCCAAAAAAAATTTTTTTTCAACTTTTTGCAATTTTACCCCTGTGGGATATATATTCTACCCACACACATTTGGAACTCTCCTGGTTTACCCTCACACATATTATTCCCTCATTTAGTGGATATTTTCACAAAAAAGTGAAATTTTCAAAAATCCAGAAAATTGGCTGAAAACGACTCATTGGGCGTATCGCTCTGGAACTGAAATCGGAACGCTCACTGACATTTCCCCTATCTGAAACTCTGATAAAGGCCGGAAAAATTACAGTCCAAAAAAAAATTTTTTTTCAACTTTTTTCAATTTTAACCCTGGGGATATATATTCTACCCACACACATTTGGAACTCTCCTGGGGTACCCTCACACATATTATTTCCTCATTTAGTGGATATTTTCACAAAAAAGTGATATTTTCAAAAATCCAGAAAATTGGCTGAATACGACTAAATATCAAGAACTCATTGGGCGAATCGCTCTGGAACTGAAATCGGAACGCTCACTGACATTTCCCCTATCTGAAAGTCTGATAAACGCCGGAAAAATGACTAAGTCCAAAAAATAAATTTTTTCAACTCTTTTCAATTTTAACCGTGTGGGATATATGTTCTACCCACACACATCTGGAACTCTCCTGGGGTACCCTCACACATATTATTCCCTCATTTAGTGGATATTTTCACAAAAAAGTGAAATTTTCAAAAATCCAGAAAATTGGCTGAAAACGACTCATTGGGCGAATCGCTCTGGAACTGAAATCGGAACGCTCACTGACATTTCCCCTATCTGAAAGTCTGATAAAGGCCGGAAAAATGAGTAAGTCCAAAAAAAAATTTTTTTCAACTTTTTTCAATTTTAACCTTGTGGGATATATATTCTACCCACACACATTTGGAACTCTCCTGGGGTACCGTCACACATATTATTCCCTCATTTAGTGGATATTTTCACAAAAAAGTGAAATTTTCAAAAATCCAGAAAATTGGCTGAAAACGACTCATTGGGCGAATCGCTCTGGAACTGAAATCGGAACGCTCACTGACATTTCCCCTATCTGAAAGTCTGATAGACGCCGGAAAAATGACTAAGTCCAAAAAAAAATTTTTTTCAACTCTTTTCAATTTTAACCTTGTGGGATATATATTCTACCCACACACATCTGGAACTCTCCTGGGGTACCCTCACACAAATTATTCCCTCATTTAGTGGATATTTTCACACAAAAGTGAAATTTTCAAAAATCCAGAAAATTGGCTGAAAACGACTAAATATCAAGGAATCATTGGGCGAATCGCTCTGGAACTGAAATCTGAATGCTCACTGACATTTCCCCTATCTGAAAGTCTGATAAACGCAGGAAAAATGACTAAGTCCAAAAAATAAATTTTTTCAACTCTTTTCAATTTTAACCCTGTGGGATTTATATTCTACCCACACACATCTGGAACTCTCCTGGGGTACCCTCACATATATTATTGACTCATTTAGTGGATATTTTCACAAAAAAGTGAAATTTTCAAAAATCCAAAATATTGGCTGAAAACGACTAAATATCAAGGACTCATTGGGCGAATCGCTCTGGAACTGAAATCGGAACGCTCACTGACATTTCCCCTATCTGAAAGTCTGATAAAGGCCGGAAAAATGACAGTCCAAAAAAAAATAGTTTTTCAACTTTTTTCAATTTTAACCCTGTGGGATATATATTCTACCCACACACATTTGGAACTCTCCTGGGGTACCCTCACACATATTATTCCCTCATTTAGTGGATATTTTCACAAAAAAGTGAAATTTTGAAAAATCCAGAAAATTGGCTGAAAACGACTAAATATCAAGGACTCATTGGGCGAATCGCTCTGGAACTGAAATCGAAACGTTCACTGACATTTCCCCTATCTGAAAGTCTGATAAACGCCGGAAAAATGAGTAAATCCAAAAAAAAATTTTTTTCAACTTTTTTCAATTTTACCCCCGTGGGATATATATTCTACCCACACACATTTGGAACTCTCCTGGTTTACCCTCACACATATTATTCCCTCATTTAGTGGATATTTTCACAAAAAAGTGAAATTTTCGAAAATCCAAAAAATTGGCTGAAAACGACTCATTGGGCGAATCGCTCTGGAACTGAAATCGGAACGCTCACTGACATTTCCCCTATCTGAAAGTCTGATAAAGGCCGGAAAAATGACTAAGTCCAAAAAAAATTTTTTTTCAACTTTTTTCAATTTTAACTCTGTGGGATATATATTCTACCCACACACATTTGGAACTCTCCTGGGGTACCGTCACACATATTATTCCCTCATTTAGTGGATATTTTCACAAAAAAGTGAAATTTTCAAAAATCCAGAAAATTGGCTGAAAACGACTCATTGGGCGAATCGCTCTGGAACTGAAATCGGAAAGCTCACTGACATTTCCCCTATCTGAAAGTCTGATAAAGGCCGGAAAAATGACAGTCAAAAACATTTTTTTTCAACTTTTTTCAATTTTACCCCCGTGGGATATATATTCTACCCACACACATTTGGAACTGTCCTGGGGTACCCTCACACATATTATTCCCTCATTTCATGGATATTTTCACAAAAAAGTGAAATTTTCAAAAATCCAGAAAATTGGCTGAAAACGACTAAATATCAAGGAATCATTGGGCGAATCACTCTGGAACTGAAATCGGAACGCTCACTGACATTTCCCCTATCTGAAAGTCTTATAAACACCGGAAAAATGACTAAGTCCAAAAAAATAATTTTTCAACTTTTTTCAATTTTACCCCCGTGGAATATATATTCTACCCACACACATTTGGAACTCTCCTGGGGTACCATCACACATATTATTCCCTCATTTAGTGGATATTTTCACAAAAAAGTGAAATTTTCAAAAATCCAGAAAATTGGCTGAAACAACTAAATATCAAGGACTCATTGGGCGAATCGCTCTGGAACTGAAATCGGAACGCTTACTGACATTTGCTCCATCTGAAAGTCTGATAAACGCCGGAAAAATGACTAAGTCCAAAAAAAAATATTTTTCAACTTTTTTCAAATTTACCCCCGTGGGATATATATTCTACCCACACACATTTGGAACTCTCCTGGTGTACCCTCACACATATTATTCCCTCATTTAGTGGATATTTACACAAAAAAGTGAAATTTCCAAAAATCCAGAAAATTGGCTGAAAACGACTAAATATCAAGGAATCAATGGGCGAATCGCTCTGGAACTGAAATCGGAACGCTCACTGACATTTCCCCTATCTGAAAGTCTTATAAATGCCGGAAAAATGACTAAGTCCAAAAAAAAAATTTTTTCAATTTTACCCCCGTGGGATATATATTCTACCCACACACATTTGGAACTCTCCTGGGCTACCCTCACGCATATTATTCCCTCATTTAGTGGATATTTTCACAAAAAAGTGAAATTTTCAAAAATCCAGAAAATTGGCTGAAAACGACTAAATATCAAGGACTCATTGGGCGAATCGCTCTGGAACTGAAATCGGAATGCTCACTGACATTTCCCCTATCTGAAAGTCTGACAAACGCAGGAAAAATGACTAAGTCCAACAAAAAAATTTTTTTAACTTTTTTCAATTTTACCCCCGTGGGATATATATTCTACCCACACACATTTGGAACTCTCCTGGGGTACCCTCACACATATTATTCCCTAATTTAGTGGATATTTTCACAAAAAAAGTGAACTTTTCAAAAATCCAGAAAATTCGCTGAAAATGACTAAATATCAAGAACTCAATGGGAGAATCGCTCTGGAACTGAAATCGGAATGCTCACTGACATTTCCCCTATCTGAAAGTCTGATAAACGCAGGAAAAATGACAGTCCAAAAAAAAAAAAAATTTCAACTTTTTTCAATTTTTCCCCCCGTGGGATATATATTCTACCCACACACATTTGGAACTCTCGTGGGGTAACCCTCACACATATTATTCCCTAATTTAGTGGATATTTTCACAAAAAAGTGAACTTTTCAAAAATCCAGAAAATTCGCTGAAAATGACTAAATATCAAGAACTCAATGGGAGAATCGCTCTGGAACTGAAATCGGAATGCTCACTCACATTTGCCCTGTCTGAAAGTCTGATAAACGCAGGAAAAATGACTAAGACCAACAAAAAATTTTTTTCAACTTTTTTCAATTTTACCCCCGTGGGATATATATTCTACCCACACTCATTTGGAACTCTCCTGGGGTACCCTCACACATATTATTCCATCATTTAGTGGATATTTTCACAAAAAAGTGAAATTTTCAAAAATCCAGAAAATTGGCTGAAAACGACTAAATATCAAGGACTCATTGGGCGAATCGCTCTGGAACTGAAATTGGAACGCTCACTGACATTTCCCCTATCTGAAAGTCTGATAAACGCAGGAAAAATGACTAAGTCCAACAAAAAATTTTTTTCAACTTTTTTCAATTTTACCCCTGTGGGATATATATTCTACCCACACACATTTGGAACTCTCCTGGGGTACCCTCACACATATTATTCCCTCATTTAGTGGATATTTTCACAAAAAAGTGAAATATTCAAAAATCCAGAAAATTGGCTGAAAACGACCAAATATCAAGGACTCATTGAGCGAATCGCTCTGGAACTGAAATCGGAACGCTCACTGACATTTGCCCTATCTGAAAGTCTGATAAACGCCGGAAAAATGACTAAGTCCAAAAAAAAAAAAAATTTCAACTTTTTTCAATTTTACCCCCGTGGGATATATATTCTACCCACACTCATTTGGAACTCTCCTGGGGTACCCTCACACATATTATTCCATCATTTAGTGGATATTTTCACAAAAAAGTGAAATTTTCAAAAATCCAGAAAATTGGCTGAAAACGACTAAATATCAAGGACTCATTGGGCGAATCGCTCTGGAACTGAAATTGGAACGCTCACTGACATTTCCCCTATCTGAAAGTCTGATAAACGCAGGAAAAATGACTAAGTCCAACAAAAAATTTTTTTCAACTTTTTTCAATTTTACCCCTGTGGGATATATATTCTACCCACACACATTTGGAACTCTCCTGGGGTACCCTCACACATATTATTCCCTCATTTAGTGGATATTTTCACAAAAAAGTGAAATATTCAAAAATCCAGAAAATTGGCTGAAAACGACCAAATATCAAGGACTCATTGAGAGAATCGCTCTGGAACTGAAATCGGAACGCTCACTGACATTTGCCCTATCTGAAAGTCTGATAAACGCCGGAAAAATGACTAAGTCCAAAAAAAATTTTTTTCAACTTTTTTCAATTTTACCCCCGTGGGATATATATTCTACCCACACACATTTGGAACTCTCCTGGGGTACCCTCACACATATTATTCCCTCATTTAGTGGATATTTTCACAAAAAAGTGAAATTTTCAAAAATCCAGAAAATTGGCTGAAAACGACTAAATATCAAGGACTCATTGGGCGAATCGCTCTGGAACTGAAATCGGAACGCTCACTGACATTTCCCCTATCTGAAAGTCTGATAAACGCAGGAAAAATGACTAAGTCCAACAAAAAAATTTTTTCAACTTTTTTCAATTTTACCCCCGTGGGATATATATTCTAACCACACACATTTAGAACTCTCCTGGGGTACCCTCACACATATTATTCCCTAATTTAGTGGATATTTTCACAAAAAAGTGAACTTTTCAAAAATCCAGAAAATTGGCTGAAAATGACTAAATATCAAGAACTCAATGGGAGAATCGCTCTGGAACTGAAATCGGAATGCTCACTCACATTTGCCCTGTCTGAAAGTCTGATAAACACAGGAAAAATGACTAAGACCACCAAAAAATTTTTTTCAACTTTGTTCAATTTTACCCCCGTGGGATATATATTCTACCCACACTCATTTGGAACTCTCCTGGGGTATCCTCACACATATTATTCCCTCATTTAGTGGATATTTTCACAAAAAAGTGAAATTTTCAAAAATCCAGAAAATTGGCTGAAAACGACTAAATATCAAGGACTCATTGGGCGAATCGCTCTGGAACTGAAATTGGAACGCTCACTGACATTTCCCCTATCTGAAAGTCTGATAAACGCAGGAAAAATGACTAAGTCCAACAAAAAATTTTTTTCAACTTTTTTCAATTTTACCCCTGTGGGATATATATTCTACCCACACACATTTGGAACTCTCCTGGGGTACCCTCACACATATTATTCCCTCATTTAGTGGATATTTTCACAAAAATGTGAAATTTTCAAAAATCCAGAAAATTGGCTGAAAACGACTAAATATCAAGGACTCATTGGGCGAATCGCTCTGGAACTGAAATCGGAACGCTTACTGACATTTGCTCCATCTGAAAGTCTGATAAACGCCGGAAAAATGACTAAGTCCAAAAAAAAATATTTTTCAACTTTTTTCAAATTTACCCCCGTGGGATATATATTCTACCCACACACATTTGGAACTCTCCTGGTGTACCCTCACACATATTATTCCCTCATTTAGTGGATATTTACACAAAAAAGTGAAATTTCCAAAAATCCAGAAAATTGGCTGAAAATGACTAAATATCAAGGAATCAATGGGCGAATCGCTCTGGAACTGAAATCGGAACGCTCACTGACATTTCCCCTATCTGAAAGTCTTATAAATGCCGGAAAAATGACTAAGTCCAAAAAAAAAATTTTTTCAATTTTACCCCCGTGGGATATATATTCTACCCACACACATTTGGAACTCTCCTGGGCTACCCTCACGCATATTATTCCCTCATTTAGTGGATATTTTCACAAAAAAGTGAAATTTTCAAAAATCCAGAAAATTGGCTGAAAACGACTAAATATCAAGGACTCATTGGGCGAATCGCTCTGGAACTGAAATCGGAATGCTCACTGACATTTCCCCTATCTGAAAGTCTGACAAACGCAGGAAAAATGACTAAGTCCAACAAAAAATTTTTTTTAACTTTTTTCAATTTTACCCCCGTGGGATATATATTCTACCCACACACATTTGGAACTCTCCTGGGGTACCCTCACACATATTATTCCCTAATTTAGTGGATATTTTCACAAAAAAAGTGAACTTTTCAAAAATCCAGAAAATTCGCTGAAAATGACTAAATATCAAGAACTCAATGGGAGAATCGCTCTGGAACTGAAATCGGAATGCTCACTGACATTTCCCCTATCTGAAAGTCTGATAAACGCAGGAAAAATGACAGTCCAAAAAAAAAAAAAATTTCAACTTTTTTCAATTTTACCCCCGTGGGATATATATTCTACCCACACACATTTGGAACTCTCGTGGGGTAACCCTCACACATATTATTCCCTAATTTAGTGGATATTTTCACAAAAAAGTGAACTTTTCAAAAATCCAGAAAATTCGCTGAAAATGACTAAATATCAAGAACTCAATGGGAGAATCGCTCTGGAACTGAAATCGGAATGCTCACTCACATTTGCCCTGTCTGAAAGTCTGATAAACGCAGGAAAAATGACTAAGACCAACAAAAAATTTTTTTCAACTTTTTTCAATTTTACCCCCGTGGGATATATATTCTACCCACACTCATTTGGAACTCTCCTGGGGTACCCTCACACATATTATTCCATCATTTAGTGGATATTTTCACAAAAAAGTGAAATTTTCAAAAATCCAGAAAATTGGCTGAAAACGACTAAATATCAAGGACTCATTGGGCGAATCGCTCTGGAACTGAAATTGGAACGCTCACTGACATTTCCCCTATCTGAAAGTCTGATAAACGCAGGAAAAATGACTAAGTCCAACAAAAAATTTTTTTCAACTTTTTTCAATTTTACCCCTGTGGGATATATATTCTACCCACACACATTTGGAACTCTCCTGGGGTACCCTCACACATATTATTCCCTCATTTAGTGGATATTTTCACAAAAAAGTGAAATATTCAAAAATCCAGAAAATTGGCTGAAAACGACCAAATATCAAGGACTCATTGAGAGAATCGCTCTGGAACTGAAATCGGAACGCTCACTGACATTTGCCCTATCTGAAAGTCTGATAAACGCCGGAAAAATGACTAAGTCCAAAAAAAAATTTTTTCAACTTTTTTCAATTTTACCCCCGTGGGATATATATTCTACCCACACACATTTGGAACTCTCCTGGGGTACCCTCACACATATTATTCCCTCATTTAGTGGATATTTTCACAAAAAAGTGAAATTTTCAAAAATCCAGAAAATTGGCTGAAAACGACTAAATATCAAGGACTCATTGGGCGAATCGCTCTGGAACTGAAATCGGAACGCTCACTGACATTTCCCCTATCTGAAAGTCTGATAAACGCAGGAAAAATGACTAAGTCCAACAAAAAAATTTTTTAAACTTTTTTCAATTTTACCCCCGTGGGATATATATTCTAACCACACACATTTGGAACTCTCCTGGGGTACCCTCACACATATTATTCCCTAATTTAGTGGATATTTTCACAAAAAAGTGAACTTTTCAAAAATCCAGAAAATTGGCTGAAAATGACTAAATATCAAGAACTCAATGGGAGAATCGCTCTGGAACTGAAATCGGAATGCTCACTCACATTTGCCCTGTCTGAAAGTCTGATAAACACAGGAAAAATGACTAAGACCACCAAAAAATTTTTTTCAACTTTGTTCAATTTTACCCCCGTGGGATATATATTCTACCCACACTCATTTGGAACTCTCCTGGGGTACCCTCACACATATTATTCCCTCATTTAGTGGATATTTTCACAAAAAAGTGAAATTTTCAAAAATCCAGAAAATTGGCTGAAAACGACTAAATATCAAGGACTCATTGGGCGAATCGCTCTGGAACTGAAATTGGAACGCTCACTGACATTTCCCCTATCTGAAAGTCTGATAAACGCAGGAAAAATGACTAAGTCCAACAAAAAATTTTTTTCAACTTTTTTCAATTTTACCCCTGTGGGATATATATTCTACCCACACACATTTGGAACTCTCCTGGGGTACCCTCACACATATTATTCCCTCATTTAGTGGATATTTTCACAAAAATGTGAAATTTTCAAAAATCCAGAAAATTGGCTGAAAACGACTAAATATCAAGGACTCATTGGGCGAATCGCTCTGGAACTGAAATCGGAACGCTCACTGACATTTGCCCTATCTGAAAGTCTGATAAACGCCAGAAAAATGACAGTCCAAACAAAAAAATGTTTCAACTTTTTTCAATTTTACCCCGTGGGATATATATTCTACCCACACACATTTTGAACTCTCCTGGGGTACCCTCACACATATTATTCCCTCATTTAGTGGGTATTTTCACAAAAAAGTGAACTTTTCAAAAATCCAGAAAATTGGCTGAAAACGACTAAATATTAAGGACTCATTGGGCGAATCGGTCTGGAACTGAAATCGGAACGCTCACTGACATTTCCCCTATCTGAAAGTCTGATAAACGAAGGAAAAATGACTAAGTCCAAAAAAAAATTTTTTTGCATTTTTTTCAATTTTACCCCAGTGGGATATATATTCTACCCACACACATTTGGAACTCTCCTGGGGTACCTTCACACATATTATTCCCTCATTTAGTGGATATTTTCACAAAAAAGTGAAATTTTCAAAAATCCAGAAAATTGGCTGAAAACGACTAAATATCAAGGACTCATTGGGCGAATCTCTCTGGAACTGAAATCGGAATGCTCACTCACATTTGCCCTGTCTGAAAGTCTGATAAACGCAGGAAAAATGATTAAGTCCAACAAAAAATTTTTTTCAACTTTTTTCAATTTTACCCCCGTGGGATATATATTCTACCCACACACATTTGGAACTCTCCTGGTGTACCCTCACACATATTATTCCCTAATTTAGTGGATATTTGCACAAAAAAGTGAACTTTTCAAAAATCCAGAAAATTGGCTGAAAATGACTAAATATCAAGGACTCAATGGGAGAATCGCTCTGGAACTGAAATCGGAATGCTCACTGATAATTGCCCTATCTGAAAGTCTGATAAACGGCGGAAAAATGACTAAGTCCACAAAAAAAATTTTCAACTTTTTTCAATTTTACCCCCGTGGGATATATATTCTACCCACACACATTTGGAACTCTCCTGGGGTACCCTCACACATATTATTCCCTCATTTAGTGGGCATTTTCACAAAAAAGTGAACTTTTCAAAAATCCAGAAAATTGGCTGAAAACGACAAAAATATCAAGGACTCATTGGGCGAATCGCTCTGGAACTGAAATCGGAATGCTCACTGATATTTGCCCTATCTGAAAGTCTGATAAACGCCGGAAAAATGACTAAGTCCAAAAAAAAAAAAATATTTCGACTTTTTTCAATTTTACCCCCGTGGGATATATATTCTACCCACACACATTTGGAACTCTCCTGATGTACCCTCACACATATTATTCCCTAATTTAGTGGATATTTTCACAAAAAAGTGAAATTTTCAAAAATCCAAAATATTGGCTGAAAACGACTAAATATCAAGGACTCAATGGGAGAATCGCTCTGGAACTTAAATCGGAACGATCACTGACATTTGCCCTATCTGAAAGTCTGATAAACGCCGTAAAAATGACTAAGTCCAACAAAAAAATTTTTTCAACTTTTTTCAATTTTACCCACGTGGGATATATATTCTACCCACACACATTTGGAACTCTCCTGGGGTACCCTCACACATATTATTCCCTCATTTAGCGTATACTTTCACAAAAAAGTGAAATTTTCAAAAATCCAGAAAATTGGCTGAAAACGACTAAATATCAAGGACTCATTGGGCGAATCGCTCTGGAACTGAAATCGGAACGCTCACTGACATTTGCCCTATCTGAAAGTCTGATAAACGCCGGAAAAATGACTAAGTGCAAAAAAATTTTTTTTCAACTTTTTTCAATTTTACCCCCGTGGGATATATATTCTACCCACACACATTTGGAACTCTCCTGGGGTACCCTCACACATATTATTCCCTCATTTAGTGGATATTTTCACAAAAAAGTGAAATTTTCAAAAATCCAGAAAATTGGCTGAAAACGACTAAATATCAAGGACTCATTGGGTGAATCGCTCTGGAACTGAAATCGGAATGCTCACTCACATTTGCCCTGTCTGAAAGTCTGATAAACGTAGGAAAAATGACTAAATCCAACAAAAAAATTTTTTCAACTTTTTTCAATTTTACCCACGTGGGATATATATTCTACCCACACACATTTGGAACTCTCCTGGGTACCCTCACACATATTATTCCCTCATTTAGTGGGTATTTTCACAAAAAAGTGAACTTTTCAAAAATCCAGAAAATTGGCTGAAAACGACTAAATATCAAGGACTCAATGGGCGAATCGCTCTGGAACTGAAATCGGAATGCTCACTGATATTTGCCCTATCTGAAAGTCTGATAAACGCCGGAAAAATGACTAAGTCCAAAAAAAAAATGTTTTCAAGTGTTTTCAATTTTACCCCCGTGGGATATATATTCTACCCACACACATTTGGAACTCTCCTGGTGTACCCTCACACATATTATTCCCTAATTTAGTGGATATTTTCACAAAAAAGTGAACTTTTCAAAAATCCAGAAAATGGCTGAAAATGACTAAATATCAAGGACTCAATGGGAGAATCGCTCTGGAACTGAAATCGGAATGCTCACTGATATTTGCCCTATCTGAAAGTCTGATAAACGCCGGAAAAATGACTAAGTCCAAAAAATTTTTTTTTCGACTTTATTCAATTTTACCCCCGTGGGATATATATTCTACCCACACACATTTGGAACTCTCCTGGGGTACCCTCACACATATTATTCCCTCCTTTAGTGGATATTTTCACAAAAAAGTGAAATTTTCAAAAATCCAGAAAATTGGCTGAAAACGACTAAATATTAAGGACTCATTGGGCGAATCGCTCTGGAACCGAAATCGGAATGCTCACTGACATTTCCCCTATCTGAAAGTCTGATAAACGCAGGAAAAATGACTAAGTCCAAAAAAAAATTTTTTTACATTTTTTTCAATTTTACCCCAGTGGGATACATATTCTACCCACACATATTTGGAACTCTCCTCGGGTTCCCTCACACATATTATTCCCTAATTTAGTGGATATTTTCACAAAAAAGTGAAATTTTCAAAAATCCAAAATATTGGCTGAAAACGACTAAATATCAAGGACTCAATGGGAGAATCGCTCTGGAACTTAAATCGGAACGATCACTGACATTTGCCCTATCTGAAAGTCTGATAAACGCCGTAAAAATGACTAAGTCCAACAAAAAAATTTTTTCAACTTTTTTCAATTTTACCCACGTGGGATATATATTCTACCCACACACATTTGGAACTCTCCTGGGGTACCCTCACACATATTATTCCCTCATTTAGCGTATACTTTCACAAAAAAGTGAAATTTTCAAAAATCCAGAAAATTGGCTGAAAACGACTAAATATCAAGGACTCATTGGGCGAATCGCTCTGGAACTGAAATCGGAACGCTCACTGACATTTGCCCTATCTGAAAGTCTGATAAACGCCGGAAAAATGACTAAGTGCAAAAAAATTTTTTTTCAACTTTTTTCAATTTTACCCCCGTGGGATATATATTCTACCCACACACATTTGGAACTCTCCTGGGGTACCCTCACACATATTATTCCCTCATTTAGTGGATATTTTCACAAAAAAGTGAAATTTTCAAAAATCCAGAAAATTGGCTGAAAACGACTAAATATCAAGGACTCATTGGGTGAATCGCTCTGGAACTGAAATCGGAATGCTCACTCACATTTGCCCTGTCTGAAAGTCTGATAAACGTAGGAAAAATGACTAAATCCAACAAAAAAATTTTTTCAACTTTTTTCAATTTTACCCACGTGGGATATATATTCTACCCACACACATTTGGAACTCTCCTGGGTACCCTCACACATATTATTCCCTCATTTAGTGGGTATTTTCACAAAAAAGTGAACTTTTCAAAAATCCAGAAAATTGGCTGAAAACGACTAAATATCAAGGACTCAATGGGCGAATCGCTCTGGAACTGAAATCGGAATGCTCACTGATATTT
Source organism: Phyllobates terribilis (assembly GCF_046119375.1). NCBI lineage: Eukaryota > Metazoa > Chordata > Amphibia > Anura > Dendrobatidae > Phyllobates > Phyllobates terribilis. The sequence continues at coordinate 72,907,330 of NW_027362773.1, read as the reverse complement.
GCCCTATCTGAAAGTCTGATAAACGCCGGAAAAATGACTAAGTCCAAAAAAAAAATGTTTTCAAGTGTTTTCAATTTTACCCCCGTGGGATATATATTCTACCCACACACATTTGGAACTCTCCTGGTGTACCCTCACACATATTATTCCCTAATTTAGTGGATATTTTCACAAAAAAGTGAACTTTTCAAAAATCCAGAAAATGGCTGAAAATGACTAAATATCAAGGACTCAATGGGAGAATCGCTCTGGAACTGAAATCGGAATGCTCACTGATATTTGCCCTATCTGAAAGTCTGATAAACGCCGGAAAAATGACTAAGTCCAAAAAATTTTTTTTTCGACTTTATTCAATTTTACCCCCGTGGGATATATATTCTACCCACACACATTTGGAACTCTCCTGGGGTACCCTCACACATATTATTCCCTCCTTTAGTGGATATTTTCACAAAAAAGTGAAATTTTCAAAAATCCAGAAAATTGGCTGAAAACGACTAAATATTAAGGACTCATTGGGCGAATCGCTCTGGAACTGAAATCGGAATGCTCACTGACATTTCCCCTATCTGAAAGTCTGATAAACGCAGGAAAAATGACTAAGTCCAAAAAAAAATTTTTTTACATTTTTTTCAATTTTACCCCAGTGGGATACATATTCTACCCACACATATTTGGAACTCTCCTCGGGTTCCCTCACACATATTATTCCCTAATTTAGTGGATATTTTCACAAAAAAGTGAAATTTTCAAAAATCCAAAATATTGGCTGAAAACGACTAAATATCAAGGACTCAATGGGAGAATCGCTCTGGAACTTAAATCGGAACGATCACTGACATTTGCCCTATCTGAAAGTCTGATAAACGCCGTAAAAATGACTAAGTCCAACAAAAAAATTTTTTCAACTTTTTTCAATTTTACCCACGTGGGATATATATTCTACCCACACACATTTGGAACTCTCCTGGGGTACCCTCACACATATTATTCCCTCATTTAGCGTATACTTTCACAAAAAAGTGAAATTTTCAAAAATCCAGAAAATTGGCTGAAAACGACTAAATATCAAGGACTCATTGGGCGAATCGCTCTGGAACTGAAATCGGAACGCTCACTGACATTTGCCCTATCTGAAAGTCTGATAAACGTAGGAAAAATGACTAAATCCAACAAAAAAATTTTTTCAACTTTTTTCAATTTTACCCACGTGGGATATATATTCTACCCACACACATTTGGAACTCTCCTGGGGTACCCTCACACATATTATTCCCTCATTTAGTGGATATTTTCACAAAAAAGTGAAATTTTCAAAAATCCAGAAAATTGGCTGAAAATGACAAAATATCAAGGACTCATTGGGCGAATCGCTCTGGAACTGAAATCGGAACGCTCACTGACATTTGCCCTATCTGAAAGTCTGATAAACGCCAGAAAAATGACAGTCCAAACAAAAAAATGTTTCAATTTTTTTCAATTTTACCCCGTGGGATATATATTCTACCCACACACATTTTGAACTCTCCTGGGGTACCCTCACACATATTATTCCCTCATTTAGTGGGTATTTTCACAAAAAAGTGAACTTTTCATAAATCCAGAAAATTGGCTGAAAACGACTAAATATCAAGGACTCAATGGGCGAATCGCTCTGGAACTGAAATCGGAACGCTCACTGACATTTGCCCTATCTGAAAGTCTGATAAACGCCGGAAAAATGACTAAGTCCAAAAAAAAAAATATTTCAACTTTTTTCAATTTTACCCCCGTGGGATATAAATTCTACCCACATACATTTGGAACTCTCCTGGGGTACCCTCACACATATTATTCCCTCATTTAACGGATACTTTCACAAAAAAGTGAAATTTTCAAAAATCCAGAAAATTGGCTGAAAACACCTAAATATCAAGGACTCATTGGGCGAATCGCTCTGGAACTGAATTCGGAATGCTCACTGACATTTCCCCTATCTGAAAGTCTGATAAAAGCAGGAAAAATGACTAAGTCCAAAAAAAATTTTTTTTACATTTTTTCAATTTTACCCCCGTGGGATATGTATTCTACCCACACACATTTGGAACTCTCCTGGGGTACCCTCACACATATTATTCCCTCCTTTAGTGGATATTTTCACAAAAAAGTGAAATTTTCAAAAATCCAGAAAATTGGCTGAAAACGACTAAATATTAAGGACTCATTGGGCGAATCGCTCTGGAACTGAAATCGGAATGCTCACTGACATTTCCCCTATCTGAAAGTCTGATAAACCCAGGAAAAATGACTAAGTCCAAAAAAAAATTTTTTTACATTTTTTTCAATTTTACCCCAGTGGGATACATATTCTACCCACACATATTTGGAACTCTCCTCGGGTTCCCTCACACATATTATTCCCTAATTTAGTGGATATTTTCACAAAAAAGTGAAATTTTCAAAAATCCAAAATATTGGCTGAAAACGACTAAATATCAAGGACTCAATGGGAGAATCGCTCTGGAACTTAAATCGGAACGATCACTGACATTTGCCCTATCTGAAAGTCTGATAAACGCCGTAAAAATGACTAAGTCCAACAAAAAAATTTTTTCAACTTTTTTCAATTTTACCCACGTGGGATATATATTCTACCCACACACATTTGGAACTCTCCTGGGGTACCCTCACACATATTATTCCCTCATTTAGTGTATACTTTCACAAAAAAGTGAAATTTTCAAAAATCCAGAAAATTGGCTGAAAACGACTAAATATCAAGGACTCATTGGGCGAATCGCTCTGGAACTGAAATCGGAACGCTCACTGACATTTGCCCTATCTGAAAGTCTGATAAACGCCGGAAAAATGACTAAGTGCAAAAAAATTTTTTTTCAACTTTTTTCAATTTTACCCCCGTGGGATATATATTCTACCCACACACATTTGGAACTCTCCTGGGGTACCCTCACACATATTATTCCCTCATTTAGTGGATATTTTCACAAAAAAGTGAAATTTTCAAAAATCCAGAAAATTGGCTGAAAACGACTAAATATCAAGGACTCATTGGGTGAATCGCTCTGGAACTGAAATCGGAATGCTCACTCACATTTGCCCTGTCTGAAAGTCTGATAAACGTAGGAAAAATGACTAAATCCAACAAAAAAAATTTTTCAACTTTTTTCAATTTTACCCACGTGGGATATATATTCTACCCACACACATTTGGAACTCTCCTGGGTACCCTCACACATATTATTCCCTCATTTAGTGGGTATTTTCACAAAAAAGTGAACTTTTCAAAAATCCAGAAAATTGGCTGAAAACGACTAAATATCAAGGACTCAATGGGCGAATCGCTCTGGAACTGAAATCGGAATGCTCACTGATATTTGCCCTATCTGAAAGTCTGATAAACGCCGGAAAAATGACTAAGTCCAAAAAAAAAATGTTTTCAAGTGTTTTCAATTTTACCCCCGTGGGATATATATTCTACCCACACACATTTGGAACTCTCCTGGGGTACCCTCACACATATTATTCCCTCATTTAGTGGATATTTTCACAAAAAAGTGAAATTTTCAAAAATCCAGAAAATTGGCTGAAAATGACAAAATATCAAGGACTCATTGGGCGAATCGCTCTGGAACTGAAATCGGAACGCTCACTGACATTTGCCCTATCTGAAAGTCTGATAAACGCCAGAAAAATGACAGTCCAAACAAAAAAATGTTTCAATTTTTTTCAATTTTACCCCGTGGGATATATATTCTACCCACACACATTTTGAACTCTCCTGGGGTACCCTCACACATATTATTCCCTCATTTAGTGGGTATTTTCACAAAAAAGTGAACTTTTCATAAATCCAGAAAATTGGCTGAAAACGACTAAATATCAAGGACTCAATGGGCGAATCGCTCTGGAACTGAAATCGGAACACTCACTGACATTTGCCCTATCTGAAAGTCTGATAAACGCCGGAAAAATGACTAAGTCCAAAAAAAAAAATATTTCAACTTTTTTCAATTTTACCCCCGTGGGATATAAATTCTACCCACACACATTTGGAACTCTCCTGGGGTACCCTCACACATATTATTCCCTCATTTAACGGATACTTTCACAAAAAAGTGAAATTTTCAAAAATCCAGAAAATTGGCTGAAAACACCTAAATATCAAGGACTCATTGGGCGAATCGCTCTGGAACTGAATTCGGAATGCTCACTGACATTTCCCCTATCTGAAAGTCTGATAAAAGCAGGAAAAATGACTAAGTCCAAAAAAAATTTTTTTTACATTTTTTCAATTTTACCCCCGTGGGATATATATTCTACCCACACACATTTGGAACTCTCCTGGTGTACCCTCACACATATTATTCCCTAATTTAGTGGATATTTTCACAAAAAAGTGAACTTTTCAAAAATCCAGAAAATGGCTGAAAATGACTAAATATCAAGGACTCAATGGGAGAATCGCTCTGGAACTGAAATCGAAATGCTCACTGATATTTGCCCTATCTGAAAGTCTGATAAACGCCGGAAAAATGACTAAGTCCAAAAAAATTTTTTTTCGACTTTATTGAATTTTACCCCCGTGGGATATGTATTCTACCCACACACATTTGGAACTCTCCTGGGGTACCCTCACACATATTATTCCCTCCTTTAGTGGATATTTTCACAAAAAAGTGAAATTTTCAAAAATCCAGAAAATTGGCTGAAAACGACTAAATATTAAGGACTCATTGGGCGAATCGCTCTGGAACTGAAATCGGAATGCTCACTGACATTTCCCCTATCTGAAAGTCTGATAAACCCAGGAAAAATGACTAAGTCCAAAAAAAAATTTTTTTACATTTTTTTCAATTTTACCCCAGTGGGATACATATTCTACCCACACATATTTGGAACTCTCCTCGGGTTCCCTCACACATATTATTCCCTAATTTAGTGGATATTTTCACAAAAAAGTGAAATTTTCAAAAATCCAAAATATTGGCTGAAAACAACTAAATATCAAGGACTCAATGGGAGAATCGCTCTGGAACTTAAATCGGAACGATCACTGACATTTGCCCTATCTGAAAGTCTGATAAACGCCGTAAAAATGACTAAGTCCAACAAAAAAATTTTTTCAACTTTTTTCAATTTTACCCACGTGGGATATATATTCTACCCACACACATTTGGAACTCTCCTGGGGTACCCTCACACATATTATTCCCTCATTTAGCGTATACTTTCACAAAAAAGTGAAATTTTCAAAAATCCAGAAAATTGGCTGAAAACGACTAAATATCAAGGACTCATTGGGCGAATCGCTCTGGAACTGAAATCGGAACGCTCACTGACATTTCCCCTATCTGAAAGTCTGATAAAAGCAGGAAAAATGACTAAGTCCAAAAAAAAAATGTTTTCAAGTGTTTTCAATTTTACCCCCGTGGGATATATATTCTACCCACACACATTTGGAACTCTCCTGGGGTACCCTCACACATATTATTCCCTCATTTAGTGGATATTTTCACAAAAAAGTGAAATTTTCAAAAATCCAGAAAATTTGCTGAAAATGATTAAATATCAAGGACTCATTGGGCGAATCGCTCTGGAACTGAAATCGGAACGCGCACTGACATTTGCCCTATCTGAAAGTCTGATAAACGCCAGAAAAATGACTAAGTCCAAAAAAAAAAAATATTTCAACTTTTTTCAATTTTACCCCCGTGGGATATATATTCTACCCACACACATTTGGAACTCTCCTGGTGTACCCTCACACATATTATTCCCTAATTTAGTGGATATTTTCACAAAAAAGTGAACTTTTCAAAAATCCAGAAAATTGGCTGAAAATTACTAAATATCAAGGACTCAATGGGAGAATCGCTCTGGAACTGAAATCGGAATGCTCACTGATATTTGCCCTATCTGAAAGTCTGATAAACGCCGGAAAAATGACTAAGTGCAAAAAAATTTTTTTTCAACTTTTTTCAATTTTACCCCCGTGGGATATATATTCTACCCACACACATTTGGAACTCTCCTGGGGTACCCTCACACATATTATTCCCTCATTTAGTGGATATTTTCACAAAAAAGTGAAATTTTCAAAAATCCAGAAAATTGGCTGAAAACGACTAAATATCAAGGACTCATTGGGTGAATCGCTCTGGAACTGAAATCGGAATGCTCACTCACATTTGCCCTGTCTGAAAGTCTGATAAACGTAGGAAAAATGACTAAGTCCAACAAAAAAATTTTTTCAACTTTTTTCAATTTTACCCACGTGGGATATATATTCTACCCACACACATTTGGAACTCTCCTGGGTACCCTCACACATATTATTCCCTCATTTAGTGGGTATTTTCACAAAAAAGTGAACTTTTCAAAAATCCAGAAAATTGGCTGAAAACGACTAAATATCAAGGACTCAATGGGCGAATCGCTCTGGAACTGAAATCGGAATGCTCACTGATATTTGCCCTATCTGAAAGTCTGATAAACGCCGGAAAAATGACTAAGTCCAAAAAAAAAATGTTTTCAAGTGTTTTCAATTTTACCCCCGTGGGATATATATTCTACCCACACACATTTGGAACTCTCCTGGGGTTCCCTCACACATATTATTCCCTCATTTAGTGGATATTTTCACAAAAAAAGTGAAATTTTCAAAAAACCAGAAAATTGGCTGAAAATGACAAAATATCAAGGACTCATTGGGCGAATCGCTCTGGAACTGAAATCGGAACGCTCACTGACATTTGCCCTATCTGAAAGTCTGATAAACGCCAGAAAAATGACTAAGTCCAAAAAAAAAAATATTTCAACTTTTTTCAATTTTACCCCCGTGGGATATAAATTCTACCCACACACATTTGGAACTCTCCTGGGGTACCCTCACACATATTATTCCCTCATTTAACGGATACTTTCACAAAAAAGTGAAATTTTCAAAAATCCAGAAAATTGGCTGAAAACACCTAAATATCAAGGACTCATTGGGCGAATCGCTCTGGAACTGAATTCGGAATGCTCACTGACATTTCCCCTTTCTGAAAGTCTGATAAAAGCAGGAAAAATGACTAAGTCCAAAAAAAATTTTTTTTACATTTTTTCAATTTTACCCCCGTGGGATATATATTCTACCCACACACATTTTGAACTCTCCTGGGGTACCCTCACACATATTATTCCCTCATTTAGTGGGTATTTTCACAAAAAAGTGAACTTTTCAAAAATCCAGAAAATTGGCTGAAAAAGACTAAATATCAAGGACTCAATGGGCGAATCGCTCTGGAACTGAAATCGGAATGCTCACTGATATTTGCCCTATCTGAAAGTCTGATAAACGCCGGAAAAATGACTAAGTCCAAAAAAAGATTTTTTTTCAACTTTTTTCAATTTTACCCCCGTGGGATATATCTTCTACCCACACACATTAGGAACTCTCCTGGGGTACCCTCACACATATTATTCCCTCCTTTAGTGGATATTTTCACAAAAAAGTGAAATTTTCAAAAATCCAGAAAATTGGCTGAAAACGACTAAATATTAAGGACTCATTGGGCGAATCGCTCTGGAACTGAAATCGGAATGCTCACTGACATTTCCCCTATCTGAAAGTCTGATAAACCCAGGAAAAATGACTAAGTCCAAAAAAAAATTTTTTTACATTTTTTTCAATTTTACCCCAGTGGGATACATATTCTACCCACACATATTTGGAACTCTCCTCGGGTTCCCTCACACATATTATTCCCTAATTTAGTGGATATTTTCACAAAAAAGTGAAATTTTCAAAAATCCAAAATATTGGCTGAAAACGACTAAATATCAAGGACTCAATGGGAGAATCGCTCTGGAACTTAAATCGGAACGATCACTGACATTTGCCCTATCTGAAAGTCTGATAAACGCCGTAAAAATGACTAAGTCCAACAAAAAAATTTTTTCAATTTTACCCACGTGGGATATATATTCTACCCACACACATTTGGAACTCTCCTGGGGTACCCTCACACATATTATTCCCTCATTTAGCGTATACTTTCACAAAAAAGTGAAATTTTCAAAAATCCAGAAAATTGGCTGAAAGCGACTAAATATCAAGGACTCAATGGGTTAATCGCTCTGGAACAGAAATCGAAACGCTCACTGATATTTGCCCTATCTGAAAGTCTGATAAACGCCGGAAAAATAACCAAGTCCAAAAAAAAAAAATTTTCAACTTTTTTCAATTTTACACCCGTGGGATATAAATTCTACCCACACACATTTGGAACTCTCCTGGGGTACCCTCACACATATTATTCCCTCATTTAGTGGATATTTTCAGAAAAAAGTGAAATTTTCAAAAATCCAGAAAATTGGATTCATTGGGCGAATCGCTCTGGAACTGAAATAGGAACGCTCACTGATATTTGCCCTATCTGAAAGTCTGATAAACGCCGGAAAAATGACCAAGTCCAAAAAAAAAAAATTTTCAACTTTTTTCAATTTTACCCCCGTGGGATATAAATTCTTCCCACACACATTTGGAACTCTCCTGGGGTACCCTCACACATATTATTCCCTCATTTAGTGGATATTTTCACAAAAAAGTGAAATTTTCAAAAATCCAGAAAATTTGCTGAAAATGATTAAATATCAAGGACTCATTGGGCGAATCGCTCTGGAACTGAAATCGGAACGCGCACTGACATTTGCCCTATCTGAAAGTCTGATAAACGCCAGAAAAATGACTAAGTCCAAAAAAAAAAAATATTTCAACTTTTTTCAATTTTACCCCCGTGGGATATATATTCTACCCACACACATTTGGAACTCTCCTGGTGTACCCTCACACATATTATTCCCTAATTTAGTGGATATTTTCACAAAAAAGTGAACTTTTCAAAAATCCAGAAAATTGGCTGAAAATTACTAAATATCAAGGACTCAATGGGAGAATCGCTCTGGAACTGAAATCGGAATGCTCACTGATATTTGCCCTATCTGAAAGTCTGATAAACGCCGGAAAAATGACTAAGTGCAAAAAAATTTTTTTTCAACTTTTTTCAATTTTACCCCCGTGGGATATATATTCTACCCACACACATTTGGAACTCTCCTGGGGTACCCTCACACATATTATTCCCTCATTTAGTGGATATTTTCACAAAAAAGTGAAATTTTCAAAAATCCAGAAAATTGGCTGAAAACGACTAAATATCAAGGACTCATTGGGTGAATCGCTCTGGAACTGAAATCGGAATGCTCACTCACATTTGCCCTGTCTGAAAGTCTGATAAACGTAGGAAAAATGACTAAGTCCAACAAAAAAATTTTTTCAACTTTTTTCAATTTTACCCACGTGGGATATATATTCTACCCACACACATTTGGAACTCTCCTGGGTACCCTCACACATATTATTCCCTCATTTAGTGGGTATTTTCACAAAAAAGTGAACTTTTCAAAAATCCAGAAAATTGGCTGAAAACGACTAAATATCAAGGACTCAATGGGCGAATCGCTCTGGAACTGAAATCGGAATGCTCACTGATATTTGCCCTATCTGAAAGTCTGATAAACGCCGGAAAAATGACTAAGTCCAAAAAAAAAATGTTTTCAAGTGTTTTCAATTTTACCCCCGTGGGATATATATTCTACCCACACACATTTGGAACTCTCCTGGGGTTCCCTCACACATATTATTCCCTCATTTAGTGGATATTTTCACAAAAAAAGTGAAATTTTCAAAAAACCAGAAAATTGGCTGAAAATGACAAAATATCAAGGACTCATTGGGCGAATCGCTCTGGAACTGAAATCGGAACGCTCACTGACATTTGCCCTATCTGAAAGTCTGATAAACGCCAGAAAAATGACTAAGTCCAAAAAAAAAAATATTTCAACTTTTTTCAATTTTACCCCCGTGGGATATAAATTCTACCCACACACATTTGGAACTCTCCTGGGGTACCCTCACACATATTATTCCCTCATTTAACGGATACTTTCACAAAAAAGTGAAATTTTCAAAAATCCAGAAAATTGGCTGAAAACACCTAAATATCAAGGACTCATTGGGCAAATCGCTCTGGAACTGAATTCGGAATGCTCACTGACATTTCCCCTATCTGAAAGTCTGATAAAAGCAGGAAAAATGACTAAGTCCAAAAAAAATTTTTTTTACATTTTTTCAATTTTACCCCCGTGGGATATATATTCTACCCACACACATTTTGAACTCTCCTGGGGTACCCTCACACATATTATTCCCTCATTTAGTGGGTATTTTCACAAAAAAGTGAACTTTTCAAAAATCCAGAAAATTGGCTGAAAAAGACTAAATATCAAGGACTCAATGGGCGAATCGCTCTGGAACTGAAATCGGAATGCTCACTGATATTTGCCCTATCTGAAAGTCTGATAAACGCCGGAAAAATGACTAAGTCCAAAAAAAGATTTTTTTTCAACTTTTTTCAATTTTACCCCCGTGGGATATATCTTCTACCCACACACATTAGGAACTCTCCTGGGGAACCCTCACACATATTATTCCCTCATTTAGTGCATATTTTCACAAAAAAGTGAACTTTTCAAAAATCCAGAAAATTGGCTGAAAGCGACTAAATATTAAGGACTCAATGGGTTAATCGCTCTGGAACAGAAATCGAAACGCTCACTGATATTTGCCCTATCTGAAAGTCTGATAAACGCCGGAAAAATAACCAAGTCCAAAAAAAAAAAATTTTCAACTTTTTTCAATTTTACCCCCGTGGGATATAAATTCTACCCACACACATTTGGAACTCTCCTGGGGTACCCTCACACATATTATTCCCTCATTTAGTGGATATTTTCAGAAAAAAGTGAAATTTACAAAAATCCAGAAAATTGGATTCATTGGGCGAATCGCTCTGGAACTGAAATAGGAACGCTCACTGATATTTGCCCTATCTGAAAGTCTGATAAACGCCGGAAAAATGACCAAGTCCAAAAAAAAAAAATTTTCAACTTTTTTCAATTTTACCCCCGTGGGATATAAATTCTTCCCACACACATTTGGAACTCTCCTGGGGTACCCTCACACATATTATTCCCTCATTTAGTGGATATTTTCACAAAAAAGTGAAATTTTCAAAAATCCAGAAAACTGGCTGAAAACGACTAAATATCAAGGACTCATTGGGCGAATCGCTCTGGAACTGAAATCGGAATGCTCACTCACATTTGCCCTGTCTGAAAGTCTGATAAACGCAGGAAAAATGACTAAGTCCAACAAAAATTTTTTTTCAATTTTACCCCCGTGGGATATATCTTCTTCCCACACACATTAGGAACTCTCCTGGGGTACCCTCACACATATTATTCCCTCATTTAGTGGATATTTTCACAAAAAAGTGAAATTTTCAAAAATCCAGAAAATTGGCTGAAAACGACTAAATATCAAGGACTCATTGGGCGAATCGCTCTGGAACTGAAATCGGAATGCTCACTGATATTTGCCGTATCTGAAAGTTTGATAAACGCCGGAAAAATGACCAAGTCCAAAAAAAAAAATTTTCAACTTTTTTCAATTTTACCCCCGTGGGATATAAATTCTACCCACACACATTTGGAACTCTCCTGGGGTACCCTCACACATATTATTCCCTCATTTAGTGGATATTTTCACAAAAAAGTGAAATTTTCAAAAATCCAGAAAATTGGCTTAAAACTACTAAATATCCAGGACTCATTGGGCAAATCGCTCTGGAACTGAAATCGGAACGATCACTGACATTTGCCCTATCTGAAAGTCTGATAAACGACGGAAAAATGACTAAGTCCAAAAAAAAATTTTTTTCAACTTTTTTCAATTTTACCCCCGTGGGATATAAATTCTACCCACACACATTTGGAACTCTCCTGGGGTACCCTCACACATATTATTCCCTCATTTAGTGGATATTTTCACAAAAAAGTGAAATTTTCAAAAATCCAGAAAATTGGCTGAAAACGACTAAATATCAAGGACTCATTGGGCGAATCGCACTGGAACTGAAATCGGAATGCTCACTCACATTTGCCCTGTCTGAAAGTCTGATAAACGCAGGAAAAATGACTAAGTCCAGCAAAAAATTTTTTTCAACTTTTTTCAATTTTACCCCCGTGGGAAATAGATTCTACCCACACACATTTGGAACTCTCCTGGGGTACCCTCACACATATTATTCCCTCATTTAGTGGGTATTTTCACAAAAAAGTGAACTTTTCAAAAATCCAGAAAATTGGCTGAAAACGACTAAATATCAAGGACTCAATGGGCGAATCGCTCTGGAACTGAAATCGGAATGCTCACTGACATTTGCCCTATCTGAAAGTCTGATAAACGCCAGAAAAATGACTAAGTCCAAAAAAAAAAATATTTCAACTTTTTTCAATTTTACCCCCGTGGGATATAAATTCTACCCACACACATTTGGAACTCTCCTGGGGTACCCTCACACATATTATTCCCTCATTTAACGGATACTTTCACAAAAAAGTGAAATTTTCAAAAATCCAGAAAATTGGCTGAAAACACCTAAATATCAAGGACTCATTGGGCGAATCGCTCTGGAACTGAATTCGGAATGCTCACTGACATTTCCCCTATCTGAAAGTCTGATAAAAGCAGGAAAAATGACTAAGTCCAAAAAAAATTTTTTTTACATTTTTTCAATTTTACCCCCGTGGGATATATATTCTACCCACACACATTTTGAACTCTCCTGGGGTACCCTCACACATATTATTCCCTCATTTAGTGGGTATTTTCACAAAAAAGTGAACTTTTCAAAAATCCAGAAAATTGGCTGAAAAAGACTAAATATCAAGGACTCAATGGGCGAATCGCTCTGGAACTGAAATCGGAATGCTCACTGATATTTGCCCTATCTGAAAGTCTGATAAACGCCGGAAAAATGACTAAGTCCAAAAAAAGATTTTTTTTCAACTTTTTTCAATTTTACCCCCGTGGGATATATCTTCTACCCACACACATTAGGAACTCTCCTGGGGAACCCTCACACATATTATTCCCTCATTTAGTGCATATTTTCACAAAAAAGTGAACTTTTCAAAAATCCAGAAAATTGGCTGAAAGCGACTAAATATCAAGGACTCAATGGGTTAATCGCTCTGGAACAGAAATCGAAACGCTCACTGATATTTGCCCTATCTGAAAGTCTGATAAACGCCGGAAAAATAACCAAGTCCAAAAAAAAAAAATTTTCAACTTTTTTCAATTTTACCCCCGTGGGATATAAATTCTACCCACACACATTTGGAACTCTCCTGGGGTACCCTCACACATATTATTCCCTCATTTAGTGGATATTTTCAGAAAAAAGTGAAATTTACAAAAATCCAGAAAATTGGATTCATTGGGCGAATCGCTCTGGAACTGAAATAGGAACGCTCACTGATATTTGCCCTATCTGAAAGTCTGATAAACGCCGGAAAAATGACCAAGTCCAAAAAAAAAAAATTTTCAACTTTTTTCAATTTTACCCCCGTGGGATATAAATTCTTCCCACACACATTTGGAACTCTCCTGGGGTACCCTCACACATATTATTCCCTCATTTAGTGGATATTTTCACAAAAAAGTGAAATTTTCAAAAATCCAGAAAACTGGCTGAAAACGACTAAATATCAAGGACTCATTGGGCGAATCGCTCTGGAACTGAAATCGGAATGCTCACTCACATTTGCCCTGTCTGAAAGTCTGATAAACGCAGGAAAAATGACTAAGTCCAACAAAATTTTTTTTTCAATTTTACCCCCGTGGGATATATCTTCTTCCCACACACATTAGGAACTCTCCTGGGGTACCCTCACACATATTATTCCCTCATTTAGTGGATATTTTCACAAAAAAGTGAAATTTTCAAAAATCCAGAAAATTGGCTGAAAACGACTAAATATCAAGGACTCATTGGGCGAATCGCTCTGGAACTGAAATCGGAATGCTCACTGATATTTGCCGTATCTGAAAGTTTGATAAACGCCGGAAAAATGACCAAGTCCAAAAAAAAAAATTTTCAACTTTTTTCAATTTTACCCCCGTGGGATATAAATTCTACCCACACACATTTGGAACTCTCCTGGGGTACCCTCACACATATTATTCCCTCATTTAGTGGATATTTTCACAAAAAAGTGAAATTTTCAAAAATCCAGAAAATTGGCTTAAAACTACTAAATATCCAGGACTCATTGGGCAAATCGCTCTGGAACTGAAATCGGAACGATCACTGACATTTGCCCTATCTGAAAGTCTGATAAACGACGGAAAAATGACTAAGTCCAAAAAAAAATTTTTTTCAACTTTTTTCAATTTTACCCCCGTGGGATATAAATTCTACCCACACACATTTGGAACTCTCCTGGGGTACCCTCACACATATTATTCCCTCATTTAGTGGGTATTTTCACAAAAAAGTGAACTTTTCAAAAATCCAGAAAATTGGCTGAAAACGACTAAATATCAAGGACTCAATGGGCGAATCGCTCTGGAACTGAAATCGGAACGCTCACTGACATTTGCCCTATCTGAAAGTCTGATAAACGCTGGAAAAATGACTAAGTCCAATAAAAAAAATTTTTCAACTTTTTTCAATTTTACCCCCGTGGGATATATATTCTACCCACACACATTTGGAACTCTCCTGGGGTACCCTCACACATATTATTCCCTCATTTAGTGGATATTTTCACAAAAAAGTGAAATTTTCAAAAATCCAGAAAATTGGCTGAAAACGACTAAATATCAAGGACTCATTGGGCGAATCGCTCTGGAACTGAAATTGGAACGCTCACTGACATTTGCCCTATCTGAAAGTCTGATAAACGCCAGAAAAATGACAGTCCAAACAAAAAAATGTTTCAACTTTTTTCAATTTTACCCCGTGGGATATATATTCTACCCACACACATTTTGAACTCTCCTGGGGTACCCTCACACATATTATTCCCTCATTTAGTGGGTATTTTCACAAAAAAGTGAACTTTTCAAAAATCCAGAAAATTGGCTGAAAACGACTAAATATCAAGGACTCAATGGGCGAATCGCTCTGGAACTGAAATCGGAATGCTCACTGATATATGCCCTATCTGAAAGTCTGATAAACGCCGGAAAAATGACTAAGTCCAAAAAAAAAAAATATTTCAACTTTTTTCAATTTTACCCCGTGGGATATATATTCTACCCACACACATTTTGAACTCTCCTGGGGTACCCTCACACATATTATTCCCTCATTTAGTGGGTATTTTCACAAAAAAGTGAACTTTTCAAAAATCCAGAAAATTGGCTGAAAACGACTAAATATCAAGGACTCAATGGGCGAATCGCTCTGGAACTGAAATCGGAATGCTCACTGATATATGCCCTATCTGAAAGTCTGATAAACGCCGGAAAAATGACTAAGTCCAAAAAAAAAATATTTCAACTTTTTTCAATTTTACCCCCGTGGGTATATATTCTACCCACACACATTTGGAACTCTCCTGGTGTACCCTCACACATATTATTCCCTAATTTAGTGGATATTTTCACAAAAAAGTGAACTTTTCAAAAATCCAGAAAATGGCTGAAAATGACTAAATATCAAGGACTCAATGGGAGAATCGCTCTGGAACTGAAATCGGAATGCTCACTGATATTTGCCCTATCTGAAAGTCTGATAAACGCCGGAAAAATGACTAAGTCCAAACAAAAAAATGTTTCAACTTTTTTCAATTTTACCCCGTGGGATATATATTCTACCCACACACAGTTTGAACTCTCCTGGGGTACCCTCACACATATTATTCCCTCATTTAGTGGGTATTTTCACAAAAAAGTGAAATTTTCAAAAATCCAGAAAATTGGCTGAAAACGACTAAATATCAAGGACTCATTGGGCGAATTGCTCTGGAACTGAAATCGGAACGCTCACTGACATTTGCCCTATCTGAAAGTCTGATAAACGCCAGAAAAATGACAGTCCAAACAAAAAAATGTTTCAAATTTTTTCAATTTTACCCCCGTGGGATATATATTCTACCCACACACATTTGGAACTCTCCTTCGGTACCCTCACACATATTATTCCCTCATTTAGTGGATATTTTCACAAAAAAGTGAAATTTTCAAAAATCCAGAAAATTGGCTGAAAACGACTAAATATCAAGGACTCATTGGGCGAATCGCTCTGGAACTGAAATCGGAACGCTCACTGACATTTGCCCAATCTGAAAGTCTGATAAACGGCAGAAAAATGACAGTCCAAACAAAAAAATGTTTCAACTTTTTTCAATTTTACCTCGTGGGATATATATTCTACCCACACACATTTTGAACTCTCCTGGGGTACCCTCACACATATTATTCCCTCATTTAGTGGGTATTTTCACAAAAAAGTGAACTTTTCAAAAATCCAGAGAATTGGCTGAAAACGACTAAATATCAAGGACTCAATGGGCGAACCGCTCTGGAACTGAAATCGGAATGCTCACTGATATTTGCCCTATCTGAAAGTCTGATAAACGCCAGAAAAATGACTAAGTCCAAAAAAAAAAATATTTCAACTTTTTTCAATTTTACCCCCGTGGGATATATATTTTACCCACACACATTTGGAACTCTCCTGGGGTACCCTCACACATATTATTCCCTAATTTAGTGGATATTTTCACAAAAAAGTGAAATTTTCAAAAATCCAGAAAATTGGCTGAAAATGACTAAATATCAAGGACTCATTGGGCGAATCGCTCTGGAACTGAAATTAGAACGCTCACTGACATTTGCCCTATCTGAAAGTCTGATAAACGGCAGAAAAATGACAGTCCAAACAAAAAAATGTTTCAACTTTTTTCAATTTTACCCCGTGGGATATATATTCTACCCACACACATTTTGAACTCTCCTGGGGTACCCTCACACATATTATTCCCTCATTTAGTGGGTATTTTCACAAAAAAGTGAACTTTTCAAAAATCCAGAAAATTGGCTGAAAACGACTAAATATCAAGGACTCAATGGGCGAATCACTCTGGAACTGAAATCGGAATGCTCACTGATATTTGCCCTATCTGAAAGTCTGATAAACGCCGGAAAAATGACTAAGTCCAAAAAAAAATTTTTTTCAACTGTTTTCAATTTTACCCCCGTGGGATATATATTCTATCCACACACATTTGGAACTCTCCTGGGGTACCCTCACACATATTATTCCCTCATTTAGTGGATATTTTCACAAAAAAGTGAAATTTTCAAAAATCCAGAAAATTGGCTGAAAACGACTAAATATCAAGGACTCAATGGGCGAATCGCTCTGGAACTGAAATCGGAACGCTCACTGACATTTGCCCTATCTGAAAGTCTGATAAACGCCAGAAAAATGACTAAGTCCAAAAAAAAAAATATTTCAACTTTTTTCAATTTTACCCCCGTGGGATATATATTCTACCCACACACATTTGGAACTCTCCTGGGGTACCCTCACACATATTATTCCCTCATTTAGTGGATATTTTCACAAAAAATTGAAATTTTCAAAAATCCAGAAAATTGGCTGAAAACGACTAAATATCAAGGACTCATTGGGCGAATCGCTCTGGAACTGAAATGGGAACGCTCACTGACATTTCCCCTATCTGAAAGTCTGATAAACGCAGGAAAAATGACTAAGTCCAACAAAAAAATTTTTTCAACTTTTTTCAATTTTACCCCTGTGGGATATATATTCTACCCACACACATTTGAAACTCTCCTGGGGTACCCTCACACATATTATTCCCTCATTTAGTGGATATTTTCACAAAAAAGTGAAATTTTCAAAAATCCAGAAAATTGGCTGAAAACGACTAAATATCAAGGACTCATTGGGCGAATCGCTCTGGAACTGAAATTGGAACGCTCACTGACATTTGCCCTATCTGAAAGTCTGATAAACGCCAGAAAAATGACAGTCCAAACAAAAAAATGTTTCAACTTTTTTCAATTTTACCCCGTGGGATATATATTCTACCCACACACATTTTGAACTCTCCTGGGGTACCCTCACACATATTATTCCCTCATTTAGTGGGCATTTTCACAAAAAAGTGAACTTTTCAAAAATCCAGAAAATTGGCTGAAAACGACTAAATATCAAGGACTCAATGGGCGAATCGCTCTGGAACTGAAATCGGAATGCTCACTGATATTTGCCCTATCTGAAAGTCTGATAAACGCCGGAAAAATGACTAAGTCCAAAAAAAATTTTTTTCGACTTTTTTCAATTTTACCCCCGTGGGATATATATTCTACCCACACACATTTGGAACTCTCCTGGGGTACCCTCACACATATTATTCCCTCCTTTAGTGGATATTTTCACAAAAAAGTGAAATTTTCAAAAATCCAGAAAATTGGCTGAAAACGACTAAATATCAAGGACTCATTGGGCGAATCGCTCTGGAACTGAATTTGGAATGCTCACTGACATTTCCCCTATCTGAAAGTCTGATAAACGCAGGAAAAATGACTAAGTCCAAAAAAAAATTCTTTTAATTTTTTTTCAATTTTACCCCAGTGGGATACAGATTCTACCCACACATATTTGGAACTCTCCTGGGGTTCCCTCACACATATTATTCCCTCATTTAGTGGATATTTTCACAAAAAAGTGAAATTTTCAAAAATCCAGAAAATTGGCTGAAAACAACTAAATATCAAGGACTCAATGGGCGAATCGCTCTGGAACTGAAATCGGAACGCTCACTGACATTTGCCCTATCTGAAAGTCTGATAAACGCTGGAAAAATGACTAAATCCAACAAAAAAATTTTTTCAACTTTTTTCAATTTTACCCCCGTGGGATATATATTCTACCCACACACATTTGGAACTCTCCTGGGGTACCCTCACACATATTATTCCCTCATTTAGTGAATATTTTCACAAAAAGTGAAATTTTCAAAAATCCAGAAAATTGGCTGAAAACGACTAAATATCAAGGACTCATTGGGCGAATCGCTCTGGAACTGAAATTGGAACGCTCACTGACATTTGCTCTATCTGAAAGTCTGATAAACGCCAGAAAAATGACAGTCCAAACAAAAAAATGTTTCAACTTTTTTCAATTTTACCCTGTGGCATATATATTCTACTCACACACATTTTGAACTCTCCTGGGGTACCCTCACACATATTATTCCCTCATTTAGTGGGTATTTTCACAAAAAAGTGAACTTTTCGAAAATTGGCTGAAAACGACTAAATATCAAGGACTCAATGGGCGAATCGCTCTGGAACTGAAATCGGAATGCTCACTGATATATGCCCTATCTGAAAGTCTGATAAACGCCGGAAAAATGACTAAGTCCAAAAAAAAAAAATATTTCAACTTTTTTTAATTTTACCACCGTGGGTATATATTCTACCCACACACATTTGGAACTCTCCTGGTGTACCCTCACACATATTATTCCCTAATTTAGTGGATATTTTCACAAAAAAGTGAACTTTTCAAAAATCCAGAAAATGGCTGAAAATGACTAAATATCAAGGACTCAATGGGAGAATCGCTCTGGAACTGAAATCGCAATGCTCACTGATATTTGCCCTATCTGAAAGTCTGATAAACGCCGGAAAAATGACTAAGTCCAAAAAAAAAAAATATTTCAACTTTTTTCAATTTTACCCCCGTGGGTATAGATTCTACCCACACACATTTGGAACTCTCCTGGTGTACCCTCACACATATTATTCCCTAATTTAGTGGATATTTTCACCAAAAAGTGAACTTTTCAAAAATCCAGAAAATGGCTGAAAATGACTAAATATCAAGGACTCAATGGGAGAATCGCTCTGGAACTGAAATCAGAATGCTCACTGATATTTGCCCTATCTGAAAGTCTGATAAACGCCGGAAAAATGACTAAGTCCAACAAAAAATTTTTTTCAACTTTTTTCAATTTTACCCCCGTGGGATATATATTCTACCCACACACATTTGGAACTCTCCTGGGGTACCCTCACACATATTATTCCCTCATTTAGTGGATATTTTCACAAAAAAGTGAAATTTTCAAAAATCGAGAAAATTGGCTGAAAACGACTAAATATCAAGGACTCATTGGGCGAATCGCTCTGGAACTGAAATCGGAACGCTCACTGACATTTGCCCTATCTGAAAGTCTGATAAACGCCAGAAAAATGACAGTCCAAACAAAAAAATGTTTCAACTTTTTTCAATTTTACCCCGTGGGATATATATTCTACCCACACACAGTTTGAACTCTCCTGGGGTACCCTCACACATATTATTCCCTCATTTAGTGGGTATTTTCACAAAAAAGTGAACTTTTCAAAAATCCAGAAAATTGGCTGAAAACGACTAAATATCAAGGACTCAATGGGAGAATCGCTTTGGAACTGAAATCAGAATGCTCACTGATATTTGCCCTATCTGAAAATCTGATAAACGCCGGAAAAATGACTAAGTCCAAAAAAAAATTTTTTCGACTTTTTTCAATTTTACCCCCGTGGGATATATATTCTACCCACACACATTTGGAACTCTCCTGGGGTACCCTCACACATATTATTCCCTCCTTTAGTGGATATTTTCACAAAAAAGTGAAATTTTCAAAAATCCAGAAAATTGGCTGAAAACGACTAAATATCAAGGACTCATTGGGCGAATCGCTCTGGAACTGAAATTGGAACGCTCACTGACATTTGCCCTATCTGAAAGTCTGATAAAAGCCAGAAAAATGACAGTCCAAACAAAAAAATGTTTCAACTTTTTTCAATTTTACCCCGTGGGATATATATTCTACCCACACACATTTTGAACTCTCCTGGGGTACCCTCACACATATTATTCCCTCATTTAGTGGGTATTTTCACAAAAAAGTGAACTTTTCAAAAATCCAGAAAATTGGCTGAAAACGACTAAATATCAAGGACTCAATGGGCGAATCGCTCTGGAACTGAAATCGGAATGCTCACTGATATTTGCCCTATCTGAAAGTCTGATAAACGCCGGAAAAATGACTAAGTCCAAAAAAAAAAAAAATTTCAACTTTTTTCAATTTTACCCCCGTGGGATATATATTCTACCCACACACATTTGGAACTCTCCTGGTGTACCCTCACACATATTATTCCCTACTTTAGTGGATATTTTCACAAAAAAAGTGAACTTTTCAAAAATCCAGAAAATGGCTGAAAATGACTAATTATCAAGGACTCAATGGGAGAATCGCTTTGGAACTGAAATCGGAATGCTCACTGATATTTGCCCTATCTGAAAATCTGATAAACGCCGGAAAAATGACTAAGTCCAAAAAAAAATTTTTTCGACTTTTTTCAATTTTACCCCCGTGGGATATATATTCTACCCACACACATTTGGAACTCTCCTGGGGTACCCTCACACATATTATTCCCTCCTTTAGTGGATATTTTCACAAAAAAGTGAAATTTTCAAAAATCCAGAAAATTGGCTGAAAACGACTAAATATCAAGGACTCATTGGGCGAATCGCTCTGGAACTGAATTTGGAATGCTCACTGACATTTCCCCTATCTGAAAATCTGATAAACGCAGGAAAAATGACTAAGTCCAAAAAAAAATTTTTTTTACATTTTTTCAATTTTACCCCCGTGGGATATATATTCTACCCACACACATTTTGAACTCTCCTGGGGTACCCTCACACATATTATTCCCTCTTTTAGTGGGTATTTTCACAAAAAAGTGAACTTTTCAAAAATCCAGAAAATTGGCTGAAAACGACTAAATATCAAGGACTCAATGGGCGAATCGCTCTGGAACTGAAATCGGAATGCTCACTGATATTTACCCTATCTGAAAGTCTGATAAATGCCGGAAAAATGACTAAGTCCAACAAAAAATTTTTTTCAACTTTTTTCAATTTTACCCCAGTGGGATATATATTCTACCCACACACATTTGGAACTCTCCTGGGGTACCCTCACACATATTATTCCCTCATTTAGTGGGTATTTTCACAAAAAAGTGAACTTTTCAAAAATCCAGAAAATTGGCTGAAAACGACTAAATATCAAGGACTCAATGGGAGAATCGCTTTGGAACTGAAATCAGAATGCTCACTGATATTTGCCCTATCTGAAAATCTGATAAACGCCGGAAAAATGACTAAGTCCAAAAAAAATTTTTTTCGACTTTTTTCAATTTTACCCCCGTGGGATATATATTCTACCCACACACATTTGGAACTCTCCTGGGGTACCCTCACACATATTATTCCCTCCTTTAGTGGATATTTTCACAAAAAAGTGAAATTTTCAAAAATCCAGAAAATTGGCTGAAAACGACTAAATATCAAGGACTCATTGGGCGAATCGCTCTGGAACTGAAATTGGAACGCTCACTGACATTTGCCCTATCTGAAAGTCTGATAAACGCCAGAAAAATGACAGTCCAAACAAAAAAATGTTTCAACTTTTTTCAATTTTACCCCGTGGGATATATATTCTACCCACACACAGTTTGAACTCTCCTGGGGTACCCTCACACATATTATTCCCTCATTTAGTGGGTATTTTCACAAAAAAGTGAACTTTTCAAAAATCCAGAAAATTGGCTGAAAACGACTAAATATCAAGGACTCAAAGGGCGAATCGCTCTGGAACTGAAATCGGAATGCTCACTGATATTTGCCCTATCTGAAAGTCTGATAAACCCCGGAAAAACGACTAAGTCTAAAAAAAAATTTTTTTCAAATTTTTTCAATTTTACCCCCGTGGGATATATATTCTACCCACACACATTTGGAACTCTCCTGGGGTACCCTCACACATATTATTCCCTCATTTAGTGGATATTTTCACAAAAAATTGAAATTTTCAAAAATCCAGAAAATTGGCTGAAAACGACTAAATATCAAGGACTCATTGGGCGAATCGCTCTGGAACTGAAATGGGAACGCTCACTGACATTTCCCCTATCTGAAAGTCTGATAAACGCCGGAAAAATGACTAAGTCCAAAAAAAAAAAAAATTTCAACTTTTTTCAATTTTACCCCCGTGGGATATATATTCTACCCACACACATTTGGAACTCTCCTGGGGTACCCTCACACATATTATTCCCTCCTTTAGTGGATATTTTCACAAAAAAGTGAAATTTTCAAAAATCCAGAAAATTGGCTGAAAACGACTAAATATCAAGGACTCATTGGGCGAATCGCTCTGGAACTGAATTTGGAATGCTCACTGACATTTCCCATATCTGAAAATCTGATAAACGCAGGAAAAATGACTAAGTCCAAAAAAAAATTTTTTTTACATTTTTTCAATTTTACCCCCGTGGGATATATATTCTACCCACACACATTTTGAACTCTCCTGGGGTACCCTCACACATATTATTCCCTCTTTTAGTGGGTATTTTCACAAAAAAGTGAACTTTTCAAAAATCCAGAAAATTGGCTGAAAACGACTAAATATCAAGGACTCAATGGGCGAATCGCTCTGGAACTGAAATCGGAATGCTCACTGATATTTACCCTATCTGAAAGTCTGATAAATGCCGGAAAAATGACTAAGTCCAACAAAAAAATTTTTTCAACTTTTTTCAATTTTACCCCCGTGGGAAATAAATTCTACCCACACACATTTGGAACTCTCCTGGTGTAACCTCACACATATTATTCCCTAATTTAGTGGATATTTTCACAAAAAAGTGAACTTTTCAAAAATAAAGAAAATTGGCTGAAAATGACTAAATATCAAGGACTCAATGGGAGAATCGCTCTGGAACTGAAATCGGAATGCTCACTGATATTTGCCCTATCTGAAAGTGTGATAAACGCCGGAAAAATGACTAAGTCCAAAAAAAAAAATATTTCAACTTTTTTCAATTTTACCCCCGTGGGATATAAATTCTACCCACACACATTTTGAACTCTCCTGGTGTACCCTCACACATATTATTCCCTAATTTAGTGGATATTTTCACAAAAAAGTGAACTTTTCAAAAATCCAGAAAATTGGCTGAAAATTACTAAATATCAAGGACTCAATGGGAGAATCGCTCTGGAACTGAAATCGGAATGCTCACTCACATTTGCCCTGTCTGAAAGTCTGACAAACGTAGGAAAAATGACTAAGTCCAACAAAACATTTTTTTCAACTTTTTTCAATATTACCCCCGTGGGATATATACAGTTATATGAAAAAGTTTGGGCACCCCTATTAATCTTAAGCTTAATGTTTTATAAAAATTGGTGTTTTTGCAACAGCTATTTCAGTTTGATATATGTAATAACTGTTGGACACAGTAATGTTTCTGCCTTGAAATGAGGTTTATTGTACTAACAGAAAATGTGCAATCTGCATTCAAACAAAATTTGACAGGTGCATAAGTATGGGCACCTCACCAGAAAAGTGACATTAATATTTAGTAGATCCTCCTTTTGCAAAAATAACAGCCTCTAGTCGCTTCCTGTAGCTTTTAATGAGTTCCTGGATCCTGGATGAAGGTATTTTTGACCATTCCTCTTTAGAAAACAATTCCAGTTAAGTTAAGTTTGATGGTCGCCGAGCATGGACAGCCCTCTTCAAATAATCCCATGATATTCAGGTCTGGGGACTGGGATGGCCATTCCAGAACATTGTAATTGTTCCTCTGCATGAATGCCTGAGTAGATTTGGAGCGGTGTTTTGGATCATTGTCTTGCTGAAAGATCCATCCCCTGCGTAACTTCAACTTTATCACTGATTCTTGAACATTATTGTCAAGAATCTGCTGATACTGAGTGGAATCCATGCATCTCTCAACTTTAACAAGATTCCCGGTGCCGGCATTGGCCACACAGCCCCAAAGCATGATGGAACCTCCACCAAATTTTACTGTGGGTAGCAAGTGTTTTTCTTGGAATGCTGTGTTTTTTTGCCGCCATGCATAACACCTTTTTGTATAACCAAACAACTCAATCTCGGTTTCATCAGTCCACAGGACCTTCTTCCAAAAAGAAATTGGCTTCCCCAAATGTGCTTTTGCACACCTCAGCCGACTCTGTTTGTGGCGTGCTTGCAGAAACGGCTTCTTTCGCATCACTCTCCCATACAGCTTCTCCTTGTGCAAAGTGCGTTGTTTAGTTGACCAATGCACAGTGACACCATCTGCAGCAAGTTGATGCTGCAGCTCTCTGGAGGTGGTCTGAGGATTGTTCTTGACTGATCTCACCATTCTTCTTCTCTGCCTTTCTGATGTTTTTCTTGGCCTGCCACTTCTGGCCTTAACAAGAACTGTCCCTGTGTTCTTCCATTTCCTTGCTATGTTCCTCACAGTGGAAACTGACAGGTTAAATCTCTGAGACAGCTTTTTGTATGCTTCCCCTGAACAACTATGTTGAATAATCTTTGTTTTCAGATCATTTGACAATTGTTTTGAGGAGCCCATGATGCCACTCTTCAGAGGAGATTCAAACAGGAGAACAACTTGCAAGTGGCCACTTTAAGTAGCTTTTCTCATGATTGCATACACCTGGCTATGAAGTTCAAAGCTCAATGAGGTTACAAAACCAAAAAAAGTGCTTTAGTAAGTCAGTAAAAAGTAGGTAGGAGTATTTAAAACAAGAAAATGATAAGGGTGCCCATACTTATGCACCTGTCAAAATTTGTTTGAATGCAGAATGCACATTTTCTGTTAGTACAATAAACCTCATTTCAAGGAAGAAACATTACTGTGTCCAACAGTTATTACATATATCAAACTGAAATAGCTGTTGCAAAAACACCAATTTTTATAAAACATTAAGCTTAAGATTAATAGGGGTGCCCAAACTTTTTCATATAACTGTATTCTACCCACACACATTTGGGACTCTCCTGGGGTTCCCTCACACATATTATTCCCTCATTTAGTGGATATTTTCACAAAAAAGTGAAATTTTTAAAAATCCAGAAAATTGGATGAAAACGACTAAATATCAAGGACTCATTGGGCGAATCGCTCTGGAAATGAAATCAGAACGCTCACTGATATTTGGCCTATTTGAAAGTCTGATAAATGACGGAAAAATGTCTAAGTCCAAAAAAAAAAAATTTTCAACTTTTTTCAATTTTACCCCCGTGGGATATAAATTCTACCCACACACATTTGGAACTCTCCTGGGGTACCCTCACACATATTATTCCCTCATTTAGTGGATATTTTCAGAAAAAAGTGTAATTTTCAAAAATCCAGAAAATTGGATTCATTGGGCGAATCGCTCTGGAACTGAAATAGGAACGCTCATTGATATTTGCCCTATCTGAAAGTCTGATAAACGCCGGAAAAATGACCAAGTCCAAAAAAAAATTTTTTCAACTTTTTTCAATTTTACCCCCGTGGGATATATATTCTACCCACACACATTTGGAACTCACCTGGGGTACCCTCACACATATTATTCCCTCATTTAGTGGATATTTTCACAAAAAAGTGAAATTTTCAAAAATCCAGAAAATTGGCTGAAAACGACTAAATATCAAGGACTCATTGGGCGAATCACTCTGGAACTGAAATCGGAATGCTCACTCACATTTGCCCTGTCTGAAAGTCTGATAAACGCAGGAAAAATGACTAAGTCCAACAAAAATTTTTTTTCAATTTTACCCCCGTGGGATATATCTTCTTCCCACACACATTAGGAACTCTCCTGGGGTACCCTCACACATATTATTCCCTCATTTAGTGGATATTTTCACAAAAAAGTGAAATTTTCAAAAATCCAGAAAATTGGCTTAAAACTACTAAATATCCAGGACTCATTGGGCAAATCGCTCTGGAACTGAAATCGGAACGATCACTGACATTTGCCCTATCTGAAAGTCTGATAAACGACGGAAAAATGACTAAGTCCAAAAAAAAAATTTTTTCAACTTTTTTCAATTTTACCCCCGTGGGATATATATTCTACCCACACACATTTGGAACTCTCCTGAGGTACCCTCATACATATTATTCCCTCATTTAGTGGATATTTTCACAAAAAAAGTGAAATTTTCAAAAATCCAAAATATTGGCTGAAAACGACTAAATATCAAGGAGTCATTGGGCGAATCGCTCTGGAACTGAAATTGGAATGCTCACTGATATTTGCCCTATCTGAAAGTCTGATAAACGACGGAAAAATGACTAGTCCAAAAAAAAATTTTTTTAAACTTTTTTCAATTTTAACCCCGTGGGATATATATTCTACCCACACACATTAGGAACTCTCCTGGGGTACCCTCACACATATTATTCCCTCATTTAGTGGATATTTTCACAAAAAAAGTGAAATTTTCAAAAATCCAGAAAATTGGCTGAAAACGACTAAATATCAAGGACTCATTGGGCGAATCGCTCTGGAACTGAAATCGGAACGTTCACTGACATTTCCCCTATCTGAAAGTCTGATAAACGCCGGAAAAATGACTAAGTCCAAGAAAAAATTTTTTCCAACTTTTTTCAATTTTACCCCGTGGGATATATATTCTACCCACACACATTTGGAACTCTCCTGGGGTACCCTCACACATATTATTCCCTCATTTAGTGGATATTTTCACAAAAAAGTGAAATTTTCAAAAATCCAAAATATTGGCTGAAAACAACTAATTATCAAGGACTCATTGGGCGAATCGCTCTGGAACTGAAATCGGAACGCTCACTGATATTTGCCCTATCTGAAAGTCTGATAAACGCCGGAAAAATGACTAAGTCCAAAAAAAAATTTTTTTCAACTTTTTTCAATTTTACCCCCGTGGGATATATATTCTACCCACACACATTTGAAACTCTCCTGGGGTACCCTCACATATATTATTCCCTCATTTAGTGGATATTTTCACAAAAAAGTGACATTTCCAAAAATCCAGAAAAAATGGCTGAAAACGACTAAATATCACGGACTCATTGGACAAATCGCTCTGGAACCGAAATCGGAACGCTCACTGACATTTGCCCTATTTGAAAGTCTGATAAAAGCCGGAAAAATGACAGTTCAAACAAAAAAATGTTTCAACTTTTTTCAATTTTACCCCGTGGGACATATATTCTACCCACACACATTTTGAACTCTCCTGGGGTACCCTCACACATATTATTCCCTCATTTAGTGGATATTTTCACAAAAAAGTGAAATTTTCAAAAATCCAGAAAATTGGCTGAAAACGACTAAATATCAAGGACTCAATGGGCGAATCGCTCTGGAACTGAAATCGGAATGCTCACTGACATTTGCCCTATCTGAAAGTCTGATAAACGCCGGAAAAATTACTAAGTCCAATAAAAAAATTTTTTCAACTTTTTTCAATTTTACCCCCGTGGGCTATATATTCTACCCACACACATTTGGAACTCTCCTGGGGTACCCTCACACATATTATTCCCTCATTTAGTGGATATTTTCACAAAAAGTGAAATTTTCAAAAATCCAGAAAATTGGCTGAAAACGACTAAATATCAAGGACTCATTGGGCGAATCGCTCTGGAACTGAAATCGGAACGATCAATGACATTTGCCCTATCTGAAAGTCTGATAAACGCCAGAAAAATGACAGTCCAAACAAAAAAATGTTTCAACTTTTTTCAATTTTACCCCGTGGGATATATATTCTACCCACACACAGTTTGAACTCTCCTGGGGTACCCTCACACATATTATTCCCTCATTTAGTGGGTATTTTCACAAAAAAGTGAACTTTTCAAAAATCCAGAAAATTGGCTGAAAACGACTAAATATCAAGGACTCAAAGGGCGAATCGCTCTGGAACTGAAATCGGAATGCTCACTGATATTTGCCCTCTCTGAAAGTCTGATAAACGCCGGAAAAACGACTAAGTCTAAAAAAAAAATTTTTTCAAATTTTTTCAATTTTACCCCCGTGGGATATATATTCTACCCACACACATTTGGAACTCTCCTTGGGTACCCTCACACATATTATTCCCTCATTTAGTGGATATTTTCACAAAAAAGTGAAATTTTCAAAAATCCAGAAAATTGGCTGAAAACGACTAAATATCAAGGACTCATTGGGCGAATCGCTCTGGAACTGTAATCGGAACGCTCACTGACATTTGCCCTATCTGAAAGTCTGATAAACGCCAGAAAAATGACTAAGTCCAAAAAAAAAAATGTTTCAACTTTTTTCAATTTTACCCCGTGGGATATATATTCTACCAACACACATTTTGAACTCTCCTGGGGTACCCTCACACATATTATTCCCTCATTTAGTGGGTATTTTCACAAAAAAGTGAACTTTTCAAAAATCCAGAAAATTGGCTGAAAACGACTAAATATCAAGGACTCAATGGGCGAATCGCTCTGGAACTGAAATCGGAATGCTCACTGATATTTGCCCTATCTGAAAGTCTGATAAACGCCGGAAAAATGACTAAGTCCAAAAAAAAAAAATATTTCAACTTTTTTCAATTTTACCCCCGTGGGATATATATTCTACCCACACACATTTGGAACTCTCCTGGGGTACCCTCACACATATTATTCCCTCCTTTAGTGGATATTTTCACAAAAAAGTGAAATTTTCAAAAATCCAGAAAATTGGCTGAAAATGACTAAATATCAAGGACTCATTGGGCGAATCGCTCTGGAACTGAATTTGGAATGTTCACTGACATTTCCCCTATCTGAAAGTCTAATAAACGCAGGAAAAATGACTAAGTCCAAAAAAAAATTTTTTTACATTTTTTTCAATTTTAGCCCAGTGGGATACATATTCTACCCACACATATTTGGAACTCTCCTGGGGTTCCCTCACACATATTATTCCCTCATTTAGTGGATATTTTCACAAAAAATGTGAAATTTTCAAAAATCCAGAAAATTGGCTGAAAACGACTAAATATCAAGGACTCATTGGGCGAATCGCTCTGGAACTGAAATCGGAATGCTCACTCACATTTGCCCTGTCTGAAAGTCTGATAAACGCAGGAAAAATGATTAAGTCCAGCAAAAAAATTTTTTCAACTTTTTTCAATTTTACCCCCGTGGGATATATATTCTACCCACACACATTTGGAACTCTCCTGGGGTACCCTCACACATATTATTCCCTCATTTAGTGGATATTTTCACAAAAAAGTGAAATTTTCAAAAATCCAGAAAATTGGCTGAAAACGACTAATTATCAAGGACTCATTGGGCGAATCGCTCTGGAACTGAAATCGGAATGCTCACTGACATTTGCCCTATCTGAAAGTCTGATAAACGCCAGAAAAATGACAGTCCAAACAAAAAAATGTTTCAACTTTTTTCAATTTTACCCCGTGGGATATATATTCTACCCACACACAGTTTGAACTCTCCTGGGGTACCCTCACACATATTATTCCCTCATTTAGTGGGTATTTTCACAAAAAAGTGAACTTTTCTAAAATCCAGAAAATTGGCTGAAAACGACTAAATATCAAGGACTCAAAGGGCGAATCGCTCTGGAACTGAAATCGGAATGCTCACCGATATTTGCCCTATCTGAAAGTCTGATAAACGCCGGAAAAACGACTAAGTCTAAAAAAAATTTTTTTTCAAATTTTTTCAATTTTACCCCCGTGGGATATATATTCTACCCACACACATTTGGAACTCTCCTTGGGTACCCTCACACATATTATTCCCTCATTTAGTGGATATTTTCACAAAAAAGTGAAATTTTCAAAAATCCAGAAAATTGGCTGAAAACGACTAAATATCAAGGACTCATTGGGCGAATCGCTCTGGAACTGAAATCGGAACGCTCACTGACATTTGCCCTATCTGAAAGTCTGATAAACGCAAGAAAAATGACTAAGTCCAAAAAAAAAAATATTTCAACTTTTTTCAATTTTACCCGTGTGGGATATATATTCTACCCACACACATTTGGAACTCTCCTGGGGTACCCTCACACATATTATTCCCTCATTTAGTGGATATTTTCACAAAAAAGTGAAATTTTCAAAAATCCAGAAAATTGGCTGAAAACGACTAAATATCAAGGACTCATTGGGCGAATCGCTCTGGAACTGAAATTGGAACGCTCACTGACATTTGCCCTATCTGAAAGTCTGATAAACGCCAGAAAAATGACAGTCCAAACAAAAAAATGTTTCAACTTTTTTCAATTTTACCCCGTAGGACATATATTCTACCCACACACATTTGGAACTCTCCTGGGGTACCCTCACACATATTATTCCCTCATTTAGTGGATATTTTCACAAAAAAGTGAAATTTTCAAAAATCCAAAATATTGGCTGAAAACGACTAAATATCAAGGACTCATTGGCAGAATCGCTCTGGAACTGAAATCGGAACACTCACTGACATTTGCCCTATCTGAAAGTCTGATAAACGCCGGAAAAATGACTAAGTCCAACAAAAATTTTTTTTCAACTTTTTTCAATTTTAACCCCGTGGGATATATATTCTACCCACACACATTTGGAACTCTCCTGGGGTACCCTCACACATATTATTCCCTCATTTAGTGGATATTTTCACAAAAAAGTGAAATTTTCAAAAATCCAGAAAATTGGCTGAAAACGACTAAATATCAAGGACTCATTGGGCGAATCGCTCTGGAACTGAAATCGGAACGCTCACTGACATTTGCCCTATCTGAAAGTCTAATAAACACCGGAAAAATGACTAAGTCCAAAAAAAAAAAATATTTCAACTTTTTTCAATTTTAACCCCGTGGGATATATATTCTACCCACACACATTTGGAACTCTCCTGGGGTACCCTCACACATATTATTCCCTCATTTAGTGGGTATTTTCACAAAAAAAGTGAAATTTTCAAAAGTCCAGAAAATTGGCTGAAAACGACTAAATATCAAGGACTCAATGGGCGAATCACTCTGGAACTGAAATCGGAATGCTCACTGATATTTGCCCTATCTGAAAGTCTGATAAACTCCGGAAAAATGACTAAGTCCAAAAAAAAATATTTTTAAATTTTACCCCCGTGGGATATACATTCTACCCACACACATTTGGAACTCTCCTGGGGTACCCTCACACTTATTATTCCCTCATTTAGTGGATATTTTCACAAAAAAAGTGAAGTTTTCAAAAATCCAGAAAATTGGCTGAAAATGACTAAATATCACGGACTCATTGGGCAAATCGCTCTAGAACTGAAATCGGAACGCTCACTGACATTTGCCCTATCTGAAAGTCTGATAACGCCGGAAAAATGACTAAGTCCTAAAAAAAAAATTTTCAACTTTTTTCAATTTTACCCCTGTGGGATATATATTCTACCCACACACATTTGGAACTCTCCTGGGGTACCCTCACACATATTATTCCCTCATTTAGTGGATATTTTCACAAAAAAGTGAAATTTTCAAAAATCCAGAAAATTGGCTGAAAATGACTAAATATCAAGGACTCAATGGGCGAATCGCTCTGGAACTGAAATCGGAACGCTCACTGACATTTGCCCTATCTGAAAGTCTGATAAACGCCAGAAAAATGACAGTCCAAACAAAAAAATGTTTCAGCTTTTTTCAATTTTACCTCGTGGGATATATATTCTACCCACACACATTTTGAACTCTCCTGGGGTACCCTCACACATATTATTCCCTCATTTAGTGGGTATTTTCACAAAAAAAGTGAACTTTTCAAAAATCCAGAAAATTGGCTGAAAATGACTAAATATCAAGGACTCAATGGGATAATCGCTCTGGAACTGAAATCGGAATGCTCACTGATATTTGCCCTGTCTGAAAATCTGATAAACGCCGGAAAAATGACTAAGTCCAAAAAAAATTTTTTTCAACTTTTTTCAATTTTACCCACGTGGGATATACAGTTATATGAAAAAGTTTGGGCACCCCTATTAATCTTAAGCTTAATGTTTTATAAAAATTGGTGTTTTTGCAACAGCTATTTCAGTTTGATATATGTAATAACTTTTGGACACAGTAATGTTTCTTCCTTGAAATGAGGTTTATTGTACTAACAGAAAATGTGCAATCTGCATTCAAACAAAATTTGACAGGTGCATAAGTATGGGCACCCTTATCATTTTCTTGTTTTAAATACTCCTACCTACTTTTTACTGACTTACTAAAGCATTTTTTTTGGTTTTGTAACCTCATTGAGCTTTGAACTTCATAGCCAGGTGTATGCAATCATGAGAAAAGCTACTTAAAGTGGCCACTTGCAAGTTGTTCTCCTGTTTGAATCTCCTCTGAAGAGTGGCATCATGGGCTCCTCAAAACAACTGTCAAATGATCTGAAAACAAAGATTATTCAACATAGTTGTTCAGGGGAAGGATACAAAAAGCTGTCTCAGAGATTTAACCTGTCAGTTTCCACTGTGAGGAACATAGCAAGGAAATGGAAGAACACAGGGACAGTTCTTGTTAAGGCCAGAAGTGGCAGGCCAAGAAAAACATCAGAAAGGCAGAGAAGAAGAATGGTGAGATCAGTCAAGAACAATCCTCAGACCACCTCCAGAGAGCTGCAGCATCAACTTGCTGCAGATGGTGTCACTGTGCATTGGTCAACTATACAACGCACTTTGCACAAGGAGAAGCTGTATGGGAGAGTGATGCGAAAGAAGCCGTTTCTGCAAGCACGCCACAAACAGAGTCGGCTGAGGTGTGCAAAAGCACATTTGGGGAAGCCAATTTCTTTTTGGAAGAAGGTCCTGTGGACTGATGAAACCGAGATTGAGTTGTTTGGTTATCCAAAAAGGTGTTATGCATGGCGGCCAAAAAAACACAGCATTCCAAGAAAAACACTTGCTACCCACAGTAAAATTTGGTGGAGGTTCCATCATGCTTTGGGGCTGTGTGGCCAATGCCGGCACCGGGAATCTTGTTAAAGTTGAGAGATGCATGGATTCCACTCAGTATCAGCAGATTCTTGACAATAATGTTCAAGAATCAGTGATAAAGTTGAAGTTACGCAGGGGATGGATCTTTCAGCAAGACAATGATCCAAAACACCGCTCCAAATCTACTCAGGCATTCATGCAGAGGAACAATTACAATGTTCTGGAATGGCCATCCCAGTCCCCAGACCTGAATATCATTGAACATCTGTGGGATCATTTGAAGAGGGCTGTCCATGCTCGGCGACCATCAAACTTAACTTAACTGGAATTGTTTTCTAAAGAGGAATGGTCAAAAATACCTTCATCCAGGATCCAGGAACTCATTAAAAGCTACAGGAAGCGACTAGAGGCTGTTATTTTTGTAAAAGGAGGATCTACTAAATATTAATGTCACTTTTCTGGTGAGGTGCCCATACTTATGCACCTGTCAAATTTTGTTTGAATGCAGATTGCACATTTTCTGTTAGTACAATAAACCTCATTTCAAGGCAGAAACATTACTGTGTCCAACAGTTATTACATATATCAAACTGAAATAGCTGTTGCAAAAACACCAATTTTTATAAAACATTAAGCTTAAGATTAATAGGGGTGCCCAAACTTTTTCATATAACTGTATATTCTACCCACACACATTTGGAACTCTCCTTGGGTACCCTCACACATATTATTCCCTCATTTAGTGGATATTTTCACAAAAAAGTGAAATTTTCAAAAATCCAGAAAATTGGCTGAAAACGACTAAATATCAAGGACTCATTGGGCGAATCGCTCTGGAACTGAAATCGGAACGCTCACTGATATTTCCCCTATCTGAAAGTCTGATAAACGCCAGAAAAATGACAGTCCAAACAAAAAAACATTTCAACTTTTTTAAATTTTACCCCCGTGGGATATATATTCTACCCACACACATTTGGAACTCTCCTGGGGTACCCTCACACATATTATTACCTCATTTAGTGGGTATTTTCACAAAAAAGTGAACTTTTCAAAAATCCAGAAAATTGGCTGAAAACGACTAAATATCAAGGACTCAATGGGCGAATCGCTCTGGAACTGAAATCGGAATGCTCACTGATATTTGCCGTATCTGAAAGTCTGATAAACGCCGGAAAAATGACTAAGTCCAAAAAAAGATTTTTTTTCAACTTTTTTCAATTTTACCCCCGTGGGATATATATTCTACCCACACACATTTGGAACTCTCCTGGGGTACCCTCACACATATTATTCCCTCATTTAGTGGATATTTTCACAAAAAAGTGAAATTTTCAAAAATCCAGAAAATTGGCTGAAAACGATTAAATATCAAGGACTCATTGGGCGAATCACTCTGGAACTGAAATCGGAACGCTCACTGACATTTCCCCTATCTGAAAGTCTGATAAACGCCAGAAAAATGACAGTCCAAACAAAAAAATGTTTCAACTTTTTTCAATTTTACCCCGTGGGATATATATTCTACCCACACACATTTTGAACTCTCCTGGGGTACCCTCACACATATTATTACCTCATTTAGTGGGTATTTTCACAAAAAAGTGAACTTTTCATAAATCCAGAAAATTGGCTGAAAACGACTAAATATCAAGGACTCAATGGGCGAATCGCTCTGGAACTGAAATCGGAACGCTCACTGACATTTGCCCTATCTGAAAGTCTGATAAACGCCAGAAAAATGACTAAGTCCAAAAAAAAAAAATATTTCAACTTTTTTCAATTTTACCCCCGTGGGATATATATTCTACCCACACACATTTGGAACTCTCCTGGTGTACCCTCACACATATTATTCCCTAATTTAGTGGATATTTTCACAAAAAAGTGAACTTTTCAAAAATCCAGAAAATTGGCTGAAAATTACTAAATATCAAGGACTCAATGGGAGAATCGCTCTGGAACTGAAAACGGAATGATCACTGATATTTGCCCTATCTGAAAGTCTGATAAACGCCGGAAAAATGACTAAGTCCAAAAAAATTTTTTTTCATCTTTTTTCAATTTTACCCCCCGTGGGATATATATTCTACCCACACACATTTGGAACTCTCCTGGGGTACCCTCACACATATTATTCCCTCATTTAGTGGATATTTTCACAAAAAAGTGAAATTTTCAAAAATCCAGAAAATTGGCTGAAAACGACTAAATATCAAGGACTCATTGGGTGAATCGCTCTGGAACTGAAATCGGAATGCTCACTCACATTTGCCCTGTCTGAAAGTCTGATAAACGCAGGAAAAATGACTAAGTCCAACAAAAAAAATTTTTCAACTTTTTTCAATTTTACCCACGTGGGATATATATTCTACCCACACACATTTGGAACTCTCCTGGGGTACCCTCACACATATTATTCCCTCATTTAGTGGATATTTTCACAAAAAAAGTGAAATTTTCAAAAATCCAGAAAATTGTCTGAAAACGACTAAATATCAAGGACTCATTGGGCGAATCGCTCTGGAACTGAAATCGGAACGCTCACTGACATTTGCCCTATCTGAAAGTCTGATAAACGCCAGAAAAATGACAGTCCAAACAAAAAAATGTTTCAACTTTTTTCAATTTTACCACGTGGGATATATATTCTACCCAAACACATTTTGAACTCTCCTGGGGTACCCTCACACATATTATTCCCTCATTTAGTGGGTATTTTCACAAAAAAGTGAACTTTTCATAAATCCAGAAAATTGGCTGAAAACGACTAAATATCAAGGACTCAATGGGCGAATCGCTCTGGAACTGAAATCGGAATGCTCACTGATATTTGCCGTATCTGAAAGTCTGATAAACGCCGGAAAAATGACTAAGTCCAAAAAAAGATTTTTTTTCAACTTTTTTCAATTTTACCCCCGTGGGATATATATTCTACCCACACACATTTGGAACTCTCCTGGGGTACCCTCACACATATTATTCCCTCATTTAGTGGATATTTTCACAAAAAAGTGAAATTTTCAAAAATCCAGAAAATTGGCTGAAAACGACTAAATATCAAGGACTCATTGGGCGAATCGCTCTGGAACTGAAATCGGAATGCTCACTGACATTTCCCCTATCTGAAAGTCTGATAGAAGCAGGAAAAATGACTAAGTCCAAAAAAAAATTTTTTTACATTTTTTCAATTTTACCCCCGTGGGATATATATTCTACCCAAACACATTTGGAAATCTCCTGGGGTACCCTCACACATATTATTCCCTCATTTAGTGGATATTTTCACAAAAAAGTGAAATTTTCAAAAATCCAGAAAATTGGCTGAAAACGACTAAATATCAAGGACTCATTGGGCGAATCGCTCTGGAACTGAAATCGGAATGCTCACTGACATTTCCCCTATCTGAAAGTCTGATAGAAGCAAGAAAAATGACTAAGTCCAAAAAAAAAATTTTTTTACATTTTTTCAATTTTACCCCCGTGGGATATATATTCTACCCACACACATTTGGAACTCTCCTGGGGTACCCTCACACATATTATTCCCTCATTTAGTGGATATTTTCACAAAAAAGTGAAATTTTCAAAAATCCAGAAAATTGGCTGAAAACGACTAAATATCAAGGACTCATTGGGTGAATCGCTCTGGAACTGAAATCGGAATGCTCACTCACATTTGCCCTGTCTGAAAGTCTGATAAACGCAGGAAAAATGACTAAGTCCAACAAAAAAAATTTTTCAACTTTTTTCAATTTTACCCACGTGGGATATATATTCTACCCACACACATTTGGAACTCTCCTGGGGTACCCTCACACATATTATTCCCTCATTTAGTGGATATTTTCACAAAAAAAGTGAAATTTTCAAAAATCCAGAAAATTGTCTGAAAACGACTAAATATCAAGGACTCATTGGGCGAATCGCTCTGGAACTGAAATCGGAACGCTCACTGACATTTGCCCTATCTGAAAGTCTGATAAACGCCAGAAAAATGACAGTCCAAACAAAAAAATGTTTCAACTTTTTTCAATTTTACCACGTGGGATATATATTCTACCCAAACACATTTTGAACTCTCCTGGGGTACCCTCACACATATTATTCCCTCATTTAGTGGGTATTTTCACAAAAAAGTGAACTTTTCATAAATCCAGAAAATTGGCTGAAAACGACTAAATATCAAGGACTCAATGGGCGAATCGCTCTGGAACTGAAATCGGAATGCTCACTGATATTTGCCGTATCTGAAAGTCTGATAAACGCCGGAAAAATGACTAAGTCCAAAAAAAGATTTTTTTTTACATTTTTTCAATTTTACCCCCGTGGGATATATATTCTACCCAAACACATTTGGAACTCTCCTGGGGTACCCTCACACATATTATTCCCTCATTTAGTGGATATTTTCACAAAAAAGTGAAATTTTCAAAAATCCAGAAAATTGGCTGAAAACGACTAAATATCAAGGACTCATTGGGCGAATCGCTCTGGAACTGAAATCGGAATGCTCACTGACATTTCCCCTATCTGAAAGTCTGATAGAAGCAAGAAAAATGACTAAGTCCAAAAAAAAAATTTTTTTACATTTTTTCAATTTTACCCCCGTGGGATATATATTCTACCCACACACATTTGGAACTCTCCTGGGGTACCCTCACACATATTATTCCCTCATTTAGTGGATATTTTCACAAAAAAGTGAAATTTTCAAAAATCCAGAAAATTGGCTGAAAACGACTAAATATCAAGGACTCATTGGGTGAATCGCTCTGGAACTGAAATCGGAATGCTCACTCACATTTGCCCTGTCTGAAAGTCTGATAAACGCAGGAAAAATGACTAAGTCCAACAAAAAATTTTTTTCAACTTTTTTCAATTTTACCCACGTGGGATATATATTCTACCCACACACATTTGGAACTCTCCTGGGGTACCCTCACACATATTATTCCCTCATTTAGTGGGTATTTTCACAAAAAAGTGAACTTTTCAAAAATCCAGAAAATTGGCTGAAAACGACTAAATATCAAGGACTCAATGGGCGAATCGCTCTGGAACTGAAATCGGAATGCTCACTGATATTTGCCCTATCTGAAAGTCTGATAAACGCCAGAAAAATGACTAAGTCCAAAAAAAAAATGTTTTCAAGTGTTTTCAATTTTACCCCCGTGGGATATATATTCTACCCACACACATTTGGAACTCTCCTGGGGTACCCTCACACATATTATTCCCTCATTTAGTGGGTATTTTCACAAAAAAGTGAACTTTTCAAAAATCCAGAAAATGGGCTGAAAACGACTAAATATCAAGGACTCAATGGGCGAATCGCTCTGGAACTGAAATCGGAATGCTCACTGATATTTGCCGTATCTGAAAGTCTGATAAACGCCGGAAAAATGACTAAGTCCAAAAAAAGATTTTTTTTCAACTTTTTTCAATTTTACCCCCGTGGGATATATATTCTACCCACACACATTTGGAACTCTCCTGGGGTACCCTCACACATATTATTCCCTCATTTAGTGGGTATTTTCACAAAAAAGTGAACTTTTCATAAATCCAGAAAATTGGCTGAAAACGACTAAATATCAAGGACTCAATGGGCGAATCGCTCTGGAACTGAAATCGGAACGCTCACTGACATTTGCCCTATCTGAAAGTCTGATAAACGCCAGAAAAATGACTAAGTCCAAAAAAAAAAAATATTTCAACTTTTTTCAATTTTACCCCCGTGGGATATATATTCTACCCACACACATTTGGAACTCTCCTGGTGTACCCTCACACATATTATTCCCTAGTTTAGTGGATATTTTCACAAAAAAGTGAACTTTTCAAAAATCCAGAAAATTGGCTGAAAATTACTAAATATCAAGGACTCAATGGGAGAATCGCTCTGGAACTGAAATCGGAATGCTCACTGATATTTGCCCTATCTGAAAGTCTGATAAACGCTGGAAAAATGACTAAGTCCAAAAAAAAAATGTTATCAAGTGTTTGCAATTTTACCCCCGTGGGATATATATTCTACCCACACACATTTGGAACTCTCCTGGGGTACCCTCACACATATTATTCCCTCATTTAGTGGATATTTTCACAAAAAAGTGAAATTTTCAAAAATCCAGAAAATTGGCTGAAAATGACAAAATATCAAGGACTCATTGGGCGAATCGCTCTGGAACTGAAATCGGAACGCTCACTGACATTTGCCCTATATGAAAGTCTGATAAACGCCAGAAAAATGACAGTCCAAACAAAAAAATGTTTCAACTTTTTTCAATTTTACCCCGTGGGATATATATTCTACCCACAAACATTTTGAACTCTCCTGGGGTACCCTCACACATATTATTCCCTCATTTAGTGGGTATTTTCACAAAAAAGTGAACTTTTCATAAATCCAGAAAATTGGCTGAAAACGACTAAATATCAAGGACTCAATGGGCGAATCGCTCTGGAACTGAAATCGGAATGCTCACTGATATTTGCCGTTTCTGAAAGTCTGATAAACGCCGGAAAAATGACTAAGTCCAAAAAAAGATTTTTTTTCAACTTTTTTCAATTTTACCCCCGTGGGATATATATTCTACCCACACACATTTGGAACTCTCCTGGGGTACCCTCACACATATTATTCCCTCATTTAGTGGATATTTTCACAAAAAAGTGAAATTTTCAAAAATCCAGAAAATTGGCTGAAAACGACTAAATATCAAGGACTCATTGGGCAAATCGCTCTGGAACTGAAATCGGAATGCTCACTGACATTTCCCCTATCTGAAAGTCTGATAGAAGCAGGAAAAATGACTAAGTCCAAAAAAAATTTTTTTTACATTTTTTCAATTTTCCCCACGTGGGATATATATTCTACCCACACACATTTGGAAATCTCCTGGGGTACCCTCACACATATTATTCCCTCATTTAGTGGGTATTTTCACAAAAAAGTGAACTTTTCAAAAATCCAGAAAATTGGCTGAAAACGACTAAATATCAAGGACTCAATGGGCGAATCGCTCTGGAACTGAAATCGGAATGCTCACTGATATTTGCCCTATCTGAAAGTCTGATAAACGCCGGAAAAATGACTAAGTCCAAAAAAAAAATTTTTTCAACTGTTTTCAATTTTACCCCCTTGGGATATATATTCTACCCACACACATTTGGAACTCTCCTGGGGTACCCTTACACATATTATTCCCTCATTTAGTGGATATTTTCACAAAAAAGTAAAATTTTCAAAAATCCAGAAAATTGGCTGAAAACAACTAAATATCAAGGACTCATTGGGTGAATCGCTCTGCAACTGAAATCGGAATGCTCACTCACATTTGCCCTGTCTGAAAGTCTGATAAACGCAGGAAAAATGACTAAGTCCAACAAAAAAATTTTTTCAACTTTTTTCAATTTTACCCACGTGGGATATATATTCTACCCACACACATTTGGAACTCTCCTGGGGTACCCTCACACATATTATTCCTTCATTTAGTGGGTATTTTCACAAAAAAGTGAACTTTTCAAAAATCCAGAAAATTGGCTGAAAACGACTAAATATCAAGGACTCAATGGGCGAATCGCTCTGGAACTGAAATCAGAATGCTCACTGATATTTGCCCTATCTGAAAGTCTGATAAACGCCGGAAAAATGACTAAGTCCAAAAAAAAAATGTTTTCAAGTGTTTTCAATTTTACCCCCGTGGGATATATATTCTACCCACACACATTTGGAACTCTCCTGGGGTACCCTCACACATATTATTCCCTCATTTAGTGGATATTTTCACAAAAAAGTGAAATTTTCAAAAATCCAGAAAATTGGCTGAAAATGACAAAATATCAAGGACTCATTGGGCGAATCGCTCTGGAACTGAAATCGGAACGCTCACTGACATTTGCCCTATGTGAAAGTCTGATAAAGGCCAGAAAAATGACAGTCCAAACAAAAAAATGTTTTAACTATTTTCAATTTTACCTCGTGGGATATATATTCTACCCACACACATTTTGAACTCTCCTGGGGTACCCTCACACATATTATTCCCTCATTTAGTGGGTATTTTCACAAAAAAGTTAACTTTTCATAAATCCAGAAAATTAGCTGAAAACGACTAAATATCAAGGACTCAATGGGCGAATCGCTCTGGAACTGAAATCGGAATGCTCACTGATATTTGCCATATCTGAAAGTCTGATAAACGCCGGAAAAATGACTAAGTCCAAAAAAAGATTTTTTTTCAACTTTTTTCAATTTTACCCCCGTGGGATATATATTCTACCCACACACATTTGGAACTCTCCTGGGGTACCCTCACACATATTATTCCCTCATTTAGTGGATATTTTCACAAAAAAAGTGAAATTTTCAAAAATCCAGAAAATTGGCTGAAAACGACTAAATATCAAGGACTCATTGGGCGAATCGCTCTGGAACTGAAATCGGAATGCTCACTGACATTTCCCCTATCTGAAAGTCTGATAGAAGCAGGAAAAATGACTAAGTCCAAAAAAAAATTTTTTTACATTTTTTCAATTTTACCCACGTGGCATATATATTCTACCCACACACATTTGGAAATCTCCTGGGGTACCCTCACACATATTATTCCCTCATTTAGTGGGTATTTTCACAAAAAAGTGAACTTTTCAAAAATCCAGAAAATTGGCTGAAAACGACTAAATATCAAGGACTCAATGGGCGAATCGCTCTGGAACTGAAATCAGAATGCTCACTGATATTTGCCCTATCTGAAAGTCTGATAAACGCCGGAAAAATGACTAAGTCCAAAAAAAAAATGTTTTCAAGTGTTTTCAATTTTACCCCCGTGGGATATATATTCTACCCACACACATTTGGAACTCTCCTGGGGTACCCTCACACATATTATTCCCTCATTTAGTGGATATTTTCACAAAAAAGTGAAATTTTCAAAAATCCAGAAAATTGGCTGAAAATGACAAAATATCAAGGACTCATTGGGCGAATCGCT
Source organism: Phyllobates terribilis (assembly GCF_046119375.1). Classification (NCBI taxonomy): domain Eukaryota; kingdom Metazoa; phylum Chordata; class Amphibia; order Anura; family Dendrobatidae; genus Phyllobates; species Phyllobates terribilis. Next base: position 72,864,532 of record NW_027362773.1, on the reverse strand, counting down.
CTGGAACTGAAATCGGAACGCTCACTGACATTTGCCCTATCTGAAAGTCTGATAAACGCCAGAAAAATGACAGTCCAAACAAAAAAATGTTTCAACTTTTTTCAATTTTACCTCGTGGGATATATATTCTACCCACACACATTTTGAACTCTCCTGGGGTACCCTCACACATATTATTCCCTCATTTAGTGGGTATTTTCACAAAAAAGTGAACTTTTCATAAATCCAGAAAATTAGCTGAAAACGACTAAATATCAAGGACTCAATGGGCGAATCGCTCTGGAACTGAAATCGGAATGCTCACTGATATTTGCCATATCTGAAAGTCTGATAAACGCCGGAAAAATGACTAAGTCCAAAAAAAGATTTTTTTTCAACTTTTTTCAATTTTACCCCCGTGGGATATATATTCTACCCACACACATTTGGAACTCTCCTGGGGTACCCTCACACATATTATTCCCTCATTTAGCGGATACTTTCACAAAAAAGTGAAATTTTCAAAAATCCAGAAAATTGGCTGAAAACGACTAAATATCAAGGACTCATTGGGCGAATCGCTCTGGAACTGAAATCGGAACGCTCACTGACATTTCCCCTATCTGAAAGTCTGATAAAAGCAGGAAAAACGACTAAGTCCCAAAAAAATTTTTTTTACATTTTTTCAATTTTACCCCCGTGGGATATATATTCTACCCACACACATTTGGAACTCTCCTGGGGTACCCTCACACATATTATTCCCTCATTTAGTGGATATTTTCACAAAAAAGTGAAATTTTCAAAAATCCAGAAAATTGGCTGAAAACGACTAAATATCAAGGACTCATTGGGCGAATCGCTCTGGAACTGAAATCGGAACGCTCACTGACATTTGCCCTATCTGAAAGTCTGATAAACGCCGGAAAAATGACTAAGTCCAAAAAAAAAATTTTTTTCAACTTTTTTCAATTTTACCCCCGTGGGATATATATTCTACCCACACACATTTGGAACTCTCCTGGGGTACCCTCACACATATTATTCCCTCATTTAGTGGATATTTTCACAAAAAAAGTGAAATTTTCAAAAATCCAGAAAATTGTCTGAAAACGACTAAAGATCAAGGACTCATTGGGCGAATCGCTCTGGAACTGAAATCGGAACGCTCACTGACATTTGCCCTATCTGAAAGTCTGATAAACGCCAGAAAAATGACAGTCCAAACAAAAAAATGTTTCAACTTTTTTCAATTTTACCCCGTGGGATATATATTCTACCCACACACATTTTGAACTCTCCTGGGGCACCCTCACACATATTATTCCCTCATTTAGTGGATATTTTCACAAAAAAGTGAACTTTTCAAAAATCCAGAAAATTGGCTGAAAATGACAAAATATCAAAGACTCAATGGGAGAATCGCTCTGGAACTTAAATCGGAACGATCACTGACATTTGCCCTATCTGAAAGTCTGATAAACGCCGGAAAAATGACTAAGTCCAAAAAAAAAAATTTTCAACTTTTTTAAATTTTACCCCGTGGGATATATATTCTCCCCACACACATTTGGAACTCTCCTGGGGTACCCTCACACATATTATTCCCTCATTTAGTGGATATTTTCACAAAAAAGTGAAATTTTCAAAAATCCAGAAAATTGTCTGAAAACAACTAAATATCAAGGACTCATTGGGCGAAACGCTCTGGAACTGAAAACGGAACGCTCACTGACATTTGCTCTATCTGAAAGACTGATAAACGCCGGAAAAATTACTAAGTCCAAAAAAAAAATTTTTTCAACTTTTTTAAATTTTACCCCATGGGATATATATTCTCCCCGCACACATTTGGAACTCTCCTGGGGTACCCTCACACATATTATTCCCTCATTTAGTGGATATTTTCACAAAAAAGTGAAATTTTTAAAAATCTAGAAAATTGGCTGAAAATTACTAAATATCAAGGACTCAATGGGAGAATCGCTCTGGAACTGAAATCGGAATGCTCACTCACATTTGCCCTGTCTGAAAGTCTGATCAACGCAGGAAAAATGACTAAGTCCAACTAAAAAATTTTTTCAACTTTTTTCAATTTTACCCCCGTGGGATATATATTCTACCCACACACATTTGGAACTCTCCTGGGGTACCCTCACACATATTATTCCCTCATTTAGTGGATATTTTCACAAAAAAGTGAAATTTTCAAAAATCCAGAAAATTGGCTGAAAACGACTAAATATCAAGGACTAATGGGCGAATCGCTCTGGAACTGAAATCGGAACGCTCACTGACATTTGCCCTATCTGAAAGTCTGATAAACGCCAGAAAAATGACAGTACAAACAAAAAAATTTTTTTCAAGTTTTTTCAATTTTACCCCAGTGGGATACATATTCTACCCACACACATTTGGAACTCTCCTGGGGTTCCCTCACACATATTATTCCTTCATTTAGTGGATATTTTCACAAAAAAGTGAAATTTTCAAAAATCCAAAATATTGGCTGAAAACGACTAAATATCAAGGACTCATTGGGAGAATCGCTCTGGAACTGAAATCGGAACGCTCACTGACATTTGCCCTATCTGAAAGTCTGATAAAAGCCGGAAAAATGACTAAGTCCAAAAAAAAAAATTTTCATCTTTTTTCAATTTTACCCCCGTGGGATATATATTCTCCCCGCACACATTTGGAACTCTCCTGGGGTACCCTCACACATATTATTGCCTCATTTAGTGGATATTTTCACAAAAAAGTGAAATTTTTAAAAATCCAGAAAATTGGCTGAAAACGACTAAATATCAAGGACTCATTGGGCGAATCGCTCTGGAACTGAAATCGGAATGCTCACTGATATTTGCCCTATCTGAAAGTCTGATAAACGCCGGAAAAATGACTAAGTCCAAAAAAAAAATTTTTAAACTTTTTTCAATTTTACCCCTGTGGGATATATATTCTACCCACACACATTTGGAACTCTCCTGGGGTACCCTCACACATTTTAGTCCCTCATTTAGTGGATATTTTCACAAAAAAGTGAAATTTTCAAAAATCCAGAAAATTGGCTGAAAATTACTAAATATCAAGGACTCAATGGGAGAATCGCTCTGGAACTGAAATCGGAATGCTCACTCACATTTGCCCTGTCTGAAAGTCTGATAAACGTAGGAAAAATGACTAAGTCCAACAAAAAAAATTTTTCAACTTTTTTCAATTTTACCCACGTGGGATATATATTCTACCCACACACATTTGGAACTCTCCTGGGGTACCCTCACACATATTATTCCCTCATTTAGTGGATATTTTCACAAAAAAAGAGAAATTTTCAAAAATCCAGAAAATTGTCTAAAAACGACTAAAGATCAAGGACTCATTGGGCGAATCGCTCTGGAACTGAAATCGGAACGCTCACTGACATTTGCCCTATCTGAAAGTCTGATAAACGCCAGAAAAATGACAGTCCAAACAAAAAAATGTTTCAACTTTTTTCAATTTTACCCCGTGGGATATATATTCTACCCACACACATTTTGAACTCTCCTGGGGTACCCTCACACATATTATTCCCTCATTTAGTGGATATTTTCACAAAAAAGTGAACTTTTCAAAAATCCAGAAAATTGGCTGAAAACAACTAAATATCAAGGACTCATTGGGCGAAACGCTCTGGAACTGAAAACGGAACGCTCACTGACATTTGCCCTATCTGAAAGACTGATAAACGCCGGAAAAATTACTAAGTCCAAAAAAAAAATTTTTTCAACTTTTTTAAATTTTACCCCATGGGATATATATTCTCCCCGCACACATTTGGAACTCTCCTGGGGTACCCTCACACATATTATTCCCTCATTTAGTGGATATTTTCACAAAAAAGTGAAATTTTTAAAAATCTAGAAAATTGGCTGAAAATTACTAAATATCAAGGACTCAATGGGAGAATCGCTCTGGAACTGAAATCGGAATGCTCACTCACATTTGCCCTGTCTGAAAGTCTGATAAACGTAGGAAAAATGACTAAGTCCAACAAAACAATTTTTTCAACTTTTTTCAATTTTACCCACGTGGGATATATATTCTACCCACACACATTTGGAACTCTCCTGGGGTACCCTCACACATATTATTCCCTCATTTAGTGGATATTTTCACAAAAAAGTGAAATTTCCAAAAATCCAGAAAATTGGCTGAAAACGACTAAATATCAAGGACTCATTGGGCGAATCGCTCTGGAACTGAAATCGGAATGCTCACTCACATTTGCCCTGTCTGAAAGTCTGATCAACGCAGGAAAAATGACTAAGTCCAACTAAAAAATTTTTTCAACTTTTTTCAATTTTACCCCCGTGGGATATATATTCTACCCACACACATTTGGAACTCTCCTGGGGTACCCTCACACATATTATTCCCTCATTTAGTGGATATTTTCACAAAAAAGTGAAATTTTCAAAAATCCAGAAAATTGGCTGAAAACGACTAAATATCAAGGACTAATGGGCGAATCGCTCTGGAACTGAAATCGGAATGCTCACTGACATTTGCCCTATCTGAAAGTCTGATAAACGCCAGAAAAATGACAGTACAAACAAAAAAATTTTTTTCAACTTTTTTCAATTTTACCCCAGTGGGATACATATTCTACCCACACACATTTGGAACTCTCCTGGGGTTCCCTCACACATATTATTCCCTCATTTAGTGGATATTTTCACAAAAAAGTGAAATTTTCAAAAATCCAAAATATTGGCTGAAAACGACTAAATATCAAGGACTCATTGGGCGAATCGCTCTGGAACTGAAATCGGAATGCTCACTGACATTTCCCCTATCTGAAAGTCTGATAAACGGCGGAAAAATGACTAAGTCCAAGAAAAAATTTTTTTCAATTTTACCGCCATGAGATATATAATCTACCCACACACATTCGGAACTCTCCTGGGGTACCCTCACACATATTATTCCCTCATTTAGTGGATATTTTCACAAAAAAGTGAAATTTTCAAAAATACAGAAAATTGGCTGAAAACGACTAAATATCAAGGACTCATTGGGCGAATCGCTCTGGAACTGAAATTGGAACGCTCACTGACATTTGCCCTCTCTGAAAGTCTGATAAACGCTGGAAAAATGACAGTTCAAACAAAAAAATGTTTCAACTTTTTTCAATTTTACCCCGTGGGACATATATTCTACCCACACACATTTTGAACTCTCCTGGGGTACCCTCACACATATTATTCCCTCATTTAGTGGATATTTTCACAAAAAAGTGAAATTTTCAAGAATCCAGAAAATTGGCTGAAAACGACTAAATATCAAGGACTCAATGGGCGAATCGCTCTGGAACTGAAATCGGAATGCTCACTGATATTTGCCCTATCTGAAAGTCTGATAAACGCCTGAAAAACGACTAAGTCTAAAAAAAAATTTTTTTCAAATTTTTTCAATTTTACCCCTGTGGGATATATATTCTACCCACACACATTTGGAACTCTCCTTGGGTACCCTCACACATATTATTCCCTCATTTAGTGGATATTTTCACAAAAAAGTGAAATTTTCAAAAATCCAGAAAATTGGCTGAAAACGACTAAATATCAAGGACTCATTGGGCGAATCGCTCTGGAACTGAAATCGGAACGCTCACTGACATTTGCCCTATCTGAAAGTCTGATAAACGCCAGAAAAATGACTAAGTCCAAAAAAAAATTTTTTTCAACTGTTTTCAATTTTACCCCCGTGGGATATATATTCTACCCACACACATTTGAAACTCTCCTGGGGTACCCTCACACATATTATTCCCTCATTTAGTGGATATTTTCACAAAAAAGTGAAATTTCCAAAAATCCAGAAAAAATGGCTGAAAACGACTAAATATCACGGACTCATTGGACAAATCGCTCTGGAAACGAAATCGGAACGCTCACTGACATTTGCCCTATTTGAAAGTCTGATAACGCCGGAAACATGACTAAGTCCTAAAAAAAAATTTTCAACTTTTTTCAATTTTACCCCCGTGGGATATATATTCTACCCACACACATTAGGAACTCTCCTGGGGTACCCTCACACATATTATTCTCTCATTTAGTGGATATTTTCACAAAAAAAGTGAAATTTTCAAAAATCCAGAAAATTGGCTGAAAACGACTAAATATCAAGGACTCATTGGGCGAATCGCTCTGGAACTGAAATCGGAACGCTCACTGACATTTGCCCTCACTGAAAGTTTGATAAACGCCGGAAAAATGACAGTTCAAACAAAAAAATGTTTCAACTTTTTTCAATTTTACCCCGTGGGACATATATTCTATCCACACACATTTGGAACTCTCCTGGGGTACCCTCACACATATTATTCCCTCATTTAGTGGGTATTTTCACAAAAAAGTGAACTTTTCAAAAATCCAGAAAATTGGCTGAAAACGACTAAATATGAAGAACTCAAAGGGCGAATCGCTCTGGAACTGAAATCGGAATGCTCACTGATATTTGCCCTATCTGAAAGTCTGATAAACGCCAGAAAAATGACTAAGTCCAAAAAAAAAAATATTTCAACTTTTTTCAATTTTACCCCCGTGGGATATATAGATATATATTCTACCCACACACATTTGGAACTCTCCTGGGGTACCCTCACACATATTATTCCCTGATTTAGTGGATATTTTCACAAAAAATTGAAATTTTCAAAAATCCAGAAAATTGCCTGAAAACGACTAAATATCAAGGACTCATTGGGCGAATCGCTCTGGAACTGAAATGGGAACGCTCACTGACATTTCCCCTATCTGAAAGTCTGATAAACGCAGGAAAAATGACAGTCCAAACAAAAAAATGTTTCAACTTTTTTCAATTTTACCCACGTGGGATATATATTCTACCCACACACATTTGGAACTCTCCTGGGGTACCCTCACACATATTATTCCCTCATTTAGTGGATATTTTCACAAAAAAGTGAAATTTTCAAAAATCCAGAAAATTGGCTGAAAACGACTAAATATCATGGACTCATTGGGCGAATCGCTCTGGAACTGAAATTGGAACGCTCACTGACATTTGCCCTATCTGAAAGTCTGATAAACGCCAGAAAAATGACAGTCCAAACAAAAAAATGTTTCAACTTTTTTCAATTTTACCCCGTGGTATATATATTCTACCCACACACATTTTGAACTCTCCTGGGGTACCCTCACACATATTATTCCCTCATTTAGTGGGTATTTTCACAAAAAAGTGAACTTTTCAAAAATCCAGAAAATTGGCTGAAAACGACTAAATATCAAGGACTCATTGGGCGAATCGCTCTGGAACTGAATTTGGAATGCTCACTGACATTTCCCCTATCTGAAAGTCTAATAAACGCAGGAAAAATGACTAAGTCCAAAAAAAATTTTTTTTACATTTTTTTCAATTTTACCCCAGTGGGATACATATTCTACCCACACATATTTGGAACTCTCCTGGGGTTCCCTCACACATATTATTCCCTCATTTAGTGGATATTTTCACAAAAAAGTGAAATTTTCAAAAATCCAGAAAATTGGCTGAAAACGACTAATTATCAAGGACTCATTGGGCGAATCGCTCTGGAACTGAAATCGGAACGCTCACTGACATTTGCCCTATCTGAAAGTCTGATAAACGCCAGAAAAATGACAGTCCAAACAAAAAAATGTTTCAACTTTTTTCAATTTTACCCCCGTGGGATATGTATTCTACCCACACACATTTGGAACTCTCCTGGGGTACCCTCACACATATTATTCCCTCATTTAGTGGATATTTTCACAAAAAAGTGAAATTTTCAAAAATCCAGAAAATTGGCTGAAAACGACTAAATATCAAGGACTCATTGGGCGAATCGCTCTGGAACTGAAATTGGAACGCTCACTGACATTTGCCCTATCTGAAAGTCTGATAAACGCCAGAAAAATGACAGTCCAAACAAAAAAATGTTTCAACTTTTTTCAATTTTACCCCGTGGGATATATATTCTACCCACACACATTTTGAACTCTCCTGGGGTACCCTCACACATATTATTCCCTCATTTAGGGGGTATTTTCACAAAAAAGTGAACTTTTCAAAAATCCAGAAAATTGGCTGAAAACGACTAAATATCAAGGACTCAATGGGCGAATCGCTCTAGAACTGAAATCGGAATGCTCACTGATATTTGCCCTATCTGAAAGTCTGATAAACGCTGGAAAAATGACTAAGTCCAAAAAAAAAAAAAATTTCAACTTTTTTCAATTTTACCCCCGTGGGATATATATTCTACCCACACACATTTGGAACTCTCCTGGTGTACCCTCACACATATTATTCCCTAATTTAGTGGATATTTTCACAAAAAAGTGAACTTTTCAAAAATCCAGAAAATGGCTGAAAATGACTAAATATCACGGACTCAATGGGAGAATCGCTCTGGAACTGAAATCGGAATGCTCACTGATATCTGCCCTATCTGAAAGTCTGATAAACGCCGGAAAAATGACTAAGTCAAAAAAAAAATTTTTTTCAACTGTTTTCAATTTTACCCCCGTGGGATATATATTCTATCCACACACATTTGGAACTCTCCTGGGGTACCCTCACACATATTATTCCCTCATTTAGTGGATATGTTCACAAAAAAGTGAAATTTTCAAAAATCCAGAAAATTGGCTGAAAACGACTAAATATCAAGGACTCATTGGGCGAATCGCTCTGGAACTGAAATCGGAACGCTCACTGACATTTGCCCTATCTGAAAGTCTGATAAACGCCAGAAAAATGACTAAGTCCAAAAAAAAAAATATTTCAACTTTTTTCAATTTTACCCCCGTGGGATATATATTCTACCCACACACATTTGGAACTCTCCTGGGGTACCCTCACACATATTATTCCCTCATTTAGTGGATATTTTCACAAAAAATTGAAATTTTCAAAAATCCAGAAAATTGGCTGAAAACGACTAAATATCAAGGACTCATTGGGCGAATCGCTCTGGAACTGAAATGGGAACGCTCACTGACATTTCCCCTATCTGAAAGTCTGATAAACGCAGGAAAAATGACTAAGTCCAACAAAAAATTTTTTTCAACTATTTTCAATTTTACCCCTGTGGGATATATATTCTACCCACACACATTTGGAACTCTCCTGGGGTACCCTCACACATATTATTCCCTCATTTAGTGGATATTTTCACAAAAAAGTGAAATTTTCAAAAATCCAGAAAATTGGCTGAAAACGACTAAATATCTAGGACTCATTGGGCGAATCGCTCTGGAACTGAAATTGGAACGCTCACTGACATTTGCCCTATCTGAAAGTCTGATAAACGCCAGAAAAATGACAGTCCAAACAAAAAAATGTTTCAACTTTTTTCAATTTTACCCCGTGGGATATATATTCTACCCACACACATTTTGAACTCTCCTGGGGTACCCTCACACATATTATTCCCTCATTTAGTGGGTATTTTCACAAAAAAGTGAACTTTTCAAAAATCCAGAAAATTGGCTGAAAACGACTAAATATCAAGGACTCAATGGGCGAATCGCTCTGGAACTGAAATCGGAATGCTCACTGATATTTGCCCTATCTGAAAGTCTGATAAACGCCGGAAAAATGACTAAGTCCAAAAAAAAAAAATATTTCAACTTTTTTCAATTTTACCCCCGTGGGATATATATTCTACCCACACACATTTGGAACTCTCCTGGTGTACCCTCACACATATTATTCCCTAATTTAGTGGATATTTTCACAAAAAAGTGAACTTTTCAAAAATCCAGGAAATGGCTGAAAATGACTAAATATCAAGGACTCAATGGGAGAATCGCTCTGGAACTGAAATCGGAATGCTCACTGACATTTCCCCTATCTGAAAGTCTGATAAACGCAGGAAAAATGATTAAGTCCAAAAAAAAATTTTTTTCCATTTTTTTCAATTTTACCCCAGTGGGATACATATTCTACCCACACATATTTGGAACTCTCCTGGGGTTCCCTCACACATATTATTCCCTCATTTAGTGGATATTTTCACAAAAAAGTGAAATTTTCAAAAATCCAGAAAATTGGCTGAAAACGACTAAATATCAAGGACTCAATGGGCGAATCGCTCTGGAACTGAAATCGGAACGCTCACTGACATTTGCCCTATCTGAAAGTCTGATAAACGCCGGAAAAATGACTAAGTCCAATAAAAAAAATTTTTCAACTTTTTTCAATTTTACCCCCGTGGGATATATATTTTACCCACACACATTTGGAACTCTCCTGGGGTACCCTCACACATATTATTCCCTCATTTAGTGGATATTTTCACAAAAAAGTGAAATTTTCAAAAATCCAGAAAATTGGCTGAAAACGACTAAATATCAAGGACTCATTGGGCGAATCGCTCTGGGACTGAAATCGGAACGCTCACTGACATTTGCCCTATCTGAAAGTCTGATAAACGCCAGAAAAATGACAGTCCAAACAAAAAAATGTTTCAACTTTTTTCAATTTTACCCCGTGGAATATATATTCTACCCACACACAGTTTGAACTCTCCTGGGGTACCCTCACACATATTATTCCCTCATTTAGTGGGTATTTTCACAAAAAAGTGAACTTTTCAAAAATCCAGAAAATTGGCTGAAAACGACTAAATATCAAGGACTCAATGGGCGAATCACTCTGGAACTGAAATCGGAATGCTCACTAACATTTCCCCTATCTGAAGGTCTGATAAACGCCGGAAAAATGACTAAGTCCAAAAAAAAATTTTATAAACTTTTTTCAATTTTACCCCCGTGGGATATATATTCTACCCACACACATTTGGAACTCTCCTGGGGTACCCTCACACATATTATTCCCTCATTTAGTGGATATTTTCACAAAAAAGTGAAATTTTCAAAAATCCAGAAAATTGGCTGAAAACGACTAAATATCAAGGACTCATTGGGCGAATCGCTCTGGAACTGAAATCGTAACGCTCACTGACATTTCCCCTATCTGAAAGTCTGATAAACGCAGGAAAAATGACAAAGTCAAAAAAAAAAATTTTTTACATTTTTTTCAATTTTACCCCATTGGGAAACATATTCTACCCACACACATTTGGAACTCTCCTGGGGTTCCCTCACACATATTAGTCCCTCATTTAGTGGATATTTTCACAAAAAAGTGAAATTTTCAAAAATCCAAAATATTGGCTGAAAACGACTAAATATCAAGGACTCATTGGGTGAATCGCTCTGGAACTGAAATGGGAACGCTCACTGACATTTGCCCTATCTGAAAGTCTGATAAACGCTGGAAAAATGACTAAGTCCAAAAAAAAAAATATTTCAACTTTTTTCAATTTTACCCCCGTGGGATATATATTCTACCCACACACATTTGGAACTCTCCTGGTGTACCCTCACACATATTATTCCCTAATTTAGTGGATATTTTCACAAAAAAGTGAACTTTTCAAAAATAAAGAAAATTGGCTGAAAATGACTAAATATCAAGGACTCAATGGGAGAATCGCTCTGGAACTGAAATCGGAATGCTCACTGATATTTGCCCTATCTGAAAGTCTGATAAACGCCGGAAAAATGACTAAGTCCAAAAAAAAAATTTTTTTAAACTTTTTTCAATTTTACCCTCGTGGGATATATATTCTACCCACACACATTTGGAACTCTCCTGGGGTACCCTCACACATATTATTCCCTCATTTAGTGGATATTTTCACAAAAAAGTGAAATTTTCAAAAATCCAGAAAATTGGCTGAAAACGACTAAATATCAAGGACTCATTGGGCGAATCGCTCTGGAACTGAAATCGGAATGCTCACTCACATTTGCCCTCTCTGAAAGTCTGATAAACGCCAGAAAAATGACAGTCCAAACAAAAAAATGTTTCAACTTTTTTCAATTTTACCACCGTGGGTTATATATTCTACCCACACACATTTGGAACTCTCCTGGGGTACCCTCACATATATTATTCCCTCATTTAGTGGATATTTTCACAAAAAATTGAAATTTTCAAAAATCCAGAAAATTGGCTGAAAACGACTAAATATCAAGGACTCATTGGGCGAATCGCTCTGGAACTGAAATGGGAACGCTCACTGACATTTCCCCTATCTGAAGGTCTGATAAACGCCGGAAAAATGACAAAGTCCAAAAAAAAATTTTATAAACTTTTTTCAATTTTACCCCCGTGGGATATATATTCTACCCACACACATTTGGAACTCTCCTGGGGTACCCTCACACATATTATTCCCTCATTTAGTGGATATTTTCACAAAAAAGTGAAATTTTCAAAAATCCAGAAAATTGGCTGAAAACGACTAAATATCAAGGACTCATTGGGTGAATCGCTCTGGAACTGAAATCGGAACGCTCACTGACATTTTCCCTATCTGAAAGTCTGCTAAACGCAGGAAAAATGACAAAGTCCAAAAAAAAATTTTTTTACATTTTTTTCAATTTTACCCCATTGGGATACATATTCTACCCACACACATTTGGAACTCTTCTGGGGTTCCCTCACACATATTAGTCCCTCATTTAGTGGATATTTTCACAAAAAAGTGAAATTTTCAAAAATCCAAAATATTGGCTGAAAACGACTAAATATCAAGGACTCATTGGCAGAATCGCTCTGGAACTGAAATCGGAACGCTCACTGACATTTCCCCTATCTGAAAGTCTGATAAAAGCAGGAAAAATGACGAAGTCCAAAAAAAAAAATATTTCAACTTTTTTCAATTTTACCCCCGTGGGATATATATTCTACCCACACACATTTGGAACTCTCCTGGGGTACCCTCACACATATTATTCCCTCAATTAGTGGATATTTTCACAAAAAAGTGAACTTTTCAAAAATAAAGAAAATTGGCTGAAAATGACTAAATATCAAGGACTCAATGGGAGAATCGCTCTGGAACTGAAATTGGAATGCTCACTGATATTTGCCCTATCTGAAAGTCTGATAAACGCCGGAAAAATGACTAAGTCCAGAAAAAATTTTTTTTTTAACTTTTTTCAATTTTACCCTCGTGGGATATATATTCTACCCACACACATTTTGAACTCTCCTGGGGTACCCTCACACATATTATTCCCTCATTTAGTGGGTATTTTCACAAAAAAGTGAACTTTTCAAAAATCCAGAAAATTGGCTGAAAACGACTAAATATCAAGGACTCAATGGGCGAATCGCTCTGGAACTGAAATCGGAATGCTCACTGATATTTGCCGTATCTGAAAGTCTGATAAACGCTGGAAAAATGACTAAGTCCAAAAAAAAAAATATTTCAACTTTTTTCAATTTTACCCCCGTGGGATATACAGTTATATGAAAAAGTTTGGGCACCCCTATTAATCTTAAGCTTAATGTTTTATTAAAATTGGTGTTTTTGCAACAGCTATTTCAGTTTGATATATGTAATAACTCTTGGACACAGTAATGTTTCTGCCTTGAAATGAGGTTTATTGTACTAACAGAAAATGTGCAATCTGCATTCAAACAAAATTTGACTGGTGCATAAGTATGGGCACCCTTATCATTTTCTTGTTTTAAATACTCCTATCTACTTTTTACTGACTTACTAAAGCACTTTTTTTGGCTTTGCAACCTCATTGAGCTTTGAACTTCATAGCCAGGTGTATGCAGTCATGAGAAAAGCTACTTAAAGTGGCCACTTGCAAGTTGTTCTCCTGTTTGAATCTCCTTTGAAGAGTGGCATCATGGGCTCCTCAAAACAACTGTCAAATGATCTGAAAACAAAGATTATTCAACATAGTTGTTCAGGGGAAGGATACAAAAAGCTGTCTCAGAGATTTAACCTGTCAGTTTCCACTGTGAGGAACATAGTAAGGAAATGGAAGAACACATGGACAGTTCTTGTTAAGGCCAGAAGTGGCAGGCCAAGATATATATCAGAAAGGCAGAGAAGAAGAATGGTGAAATCAGTCAAGGACAATCCTCAGACCACCTCCAGAGAGCAGCAGCATCAACTTGCTGCAGATGGTGTCACTGTGCATCGGTCAACTATACAACTCACTTTGCACAAGGAGAAGCTGTATGGGAGTGTGATGCGAAAGAAGACGTTTCTGCAAGCACGCCACAAACAGAGTCGGCTGAGGTATGCAAAAGCACATTTGGAGAAGCCAATTTCTTTTTGGAAGAAGGTCCTGTGGACTGATGAAACCAAGATTGAATTGTTTGATCATACAAAAAGGCGTTATGCATGGCGACAAAAAACACAGCATTCCAAGAAAAACACTTGCTACCCACAGTAAAATTTGGTGGAGGTTCCATCATGCTTTGGGGCTGTGTGGCCAATGCCAACACCGGGAATCTTGTTAAAGTTGAGGGACGCATGGATTCCACTCAGTATCAGCAGATTCTTGACAATAATGTTCAAGAATCAGTGACAAAGTTGAAGTTATGCAGGGGATGGATCTTTCAGCAAGACAATGATCCAAAACACCGCTCCAAATCTACTCAGGCATTCATGCAGAGGAACAATTACAATGTTCTGGAATGGCCATCCCAGTCCCCAGACCTGAATATCATTGAACATCTGTGGGATCATTTGAAGAGGGCTGTCCATGCTCGGCGACCATCAAACTTAATTGAACTGGAATTGTTTTGTAAAGAGGAATGGTCAAAAATACCTTCATCCAGGATCCAGGAAATCATTAAAAGCTATAGGAAGTGACTAGAGGCTGTTATTTTTGCAAAAGGAGGATCTACTAAATATTAATGTCACTTTTCTGGTGAGGTGCCCATACTTATGCACCTGTCAAATTTTGTTTGAATGCAGATTGCACATTTTCTGTTAATACAATAAACCTCATTTCAAGGCAGAAACATTGCTGTGTCCAACAGTTATTACATATATCAAACTGAAATAGCTGTTGCAAAAACACCAATTTTTATAAAACATTAAGCTTAAGATTAATAGGGGTGCCCAAACTTTTTCATATAACTGTATATTCTACCCATACACATTTGGAACTCTCCTGGCGTACCCTCACACATATTATTCCCTAATTTAGTGGATATTTTCACAAAAAAGTGAACTTTTCAAAAATCCAGAAAATTGGCTGAAAATGATCAAATATCAAGGACTCAATGGGAGAATCGCTCTGGAACTGAAATCGGAATGCTCACTGATATTTGCCCTATCTGAAAGTCTGATAAACGCCGGAAAAATGACTAAGTCCAAAAAAATTTTTTTTAAACTTTTTTCAATTTTACCCTCGTGGGATATACATTCTACCCACACACATTTGGTACTCTCCTGGGGTACCCATACACATATTATTCCCTCATTTAGTGGATATTTTCACAAAAAAGTGAAATTTTCAAAAATCCAGAAAATTGGCTGAAAACGACTAAATATCAAGGACTCATTGGGCGAATCGCTCTGGAACTGAAATCGGAATGCTCACTCACATTTGCCCTGTCTGAAAGTCTGATAAACGCAGGAAAAATGACTAAGTCCAACAAAAAAAATTTTTCAACTTTTTTCAATTTTACCCCCGTGGGATATATATTCTACCCACACACATTTGGAACTCTCCTGGGGTACCCTCACACATATTATTCCCTCATTTAGTGGATATTTTCACAAAAAAGTGAAATTTTCAAAAATCCAGAAAATTGGCTGAAAACGACTAAATAACAAGGACTCATTGGGCGAATCGCTCTGGAACTGAAATCGGAATGCTCACTCACATTTGCCCTGTCTGAAAGTCTGATAAACGCAGGAAAAATGACTAAGTCCAACAAAAAATTTTTTTCAACTTTTTTCAATTTTACCCCCGTGGGATATATATTCTACCCACACACATTTGGAATTCTCCTGGGGTACCCTCACACATATTATTCCCTCATTTAGTGGATATTTTCACAAAAAAGTGAAATTTTCAAAAATCCAGAAAATTGGCTGAAAACGACTAAATATCAAGGACTCATTGGGCGATTCGCTCTGGAACTGAAATCGGAATGCTCACTGACATTTGCCCTATCTGAAAGTCTGATAACGCCGGAAAAATGACTAAGTCCTAAAAAAAAAATTTTCAACTTTTTTCAATTTTACCCCTGTGGGATATATATTCTACCCACACACATTTGGAACTCTCCTGGGGTACCCTCACACATATTATTCCCTCATTTAGTGGATATTTTCAGAAAAAAGTGAAATTTTCAAAAATCCAGAAAATTGGCTGAAAACGACTAAATATCACGGACTCATTAGGCGAATCGCTTTGGAACTGAAATCGGAACGCTCACTGATATTAGCCCTATCTGAAAGTCTGATAAACGCCGGAAAAATGACCAAGTCCAAAAAAAAAAATTTTCAACTTTTTTCAATTTTACCCCCCGTGGGATATAAATTCTAACCACACACATTTGGAACTCTCCTGGGGTACCCTCACACATATTATTCCCTCATTTAGTGGATATTTTCAGAAAAAAGTGAAATTTTCAAAAATCCAGAAAATTGGCTGAAAACGACTAAATATCATGGACTCATTGGGCAAATCGCTCTGGAACTGAAATCGGAACGCTCACTGACATTTGCCCTATCTGAAAGTCTGATAACGCCGGAAAAATGACTAAGTCCTAAAAAAAAATTTTTCAACTTTTTTCAATTTTACCCCCGTGGGATATATATTCTACCCACACACATTTGGAACTCTCCTGGGGTACCCTCACATATATTATTCCCTCATTTAGTGGATATTTTCACAAAAAAGTGAAATTTTCAAAAATCCTGAAAATTGGCTGAAAACGACTAAATATCAAGGAGTCATTGGGCGAATCGCTCTGGAACTGAAATCGGAATGCTCAGTCACATTTGCCCTGTCTGAAAGTCTGATAAACGCAGGAAAAATGACTAAGTCCAACAAAAAATTTTTTTAAATTTTACCCCCGTGGGATATATCTTCTACCCACACACATTAGGAACTCTCCTGGGGTACCCTCACACATATTATTCCCTCATTTAGTGCATATTTTCACAAAAAAGTGAAATTTTCAAAAATCCAGAAAATTGGCTGAAAACGACTAAATATCAAGGACTCATTGGGCGAATCGCTCTGGAACTGAAATCGGAATGCTCACTGACATTTCCCTATCTGAAAGTTTGATAATTGCCGGAAAAATGACCAAGTCCAAAAAAAAAAAAAATTTTCAACTTTTTTCAATTTTACCCCCGTGGGATATATATTCTACCCACACACATTTGGAACTCTCCTGGGGTACCCTCACACATATTATTCCCTCATTTAGTGGATATTTTCACAAAAAAGTGAAATTTTCAAAAATCCAGAAAATTGGCTGAAAACGACTAAATATCAAGGACTCATTGGGCGAATCGCTCTGGAACTGAAATCGGAACGCTCACTGACATTTCCCCTATCTGAAAGTCTGATAAATGACGGAAAAATGTCTAAGTCCAAGAAAAAATTTTTTTCAACTTTTTTCAATTTTACCCCCGTGGGATATATCTACTACCCACACACATTAGGAACTCTCCTGGGGTACCCTCACACATATTATTCCCTCATTTAGTGCATATTTTCACAAAAAAGTGAACTTTTCAAAAATCAAGAAAATTGGCTGAAAGCGACTAAATATCAAGGACTCATTGGGTGAATCACTCTGGAACAGAAATAGAAACGCTCACTGATATTTGCCCTATCTGAAAGTCTGATAAACGCCGGAAAAATGACCAAGTCCAAAAAAAAAAAAATTCAACTTTTTTCAATTTTACCGCCGTGGGATATAAATTCTACCCATACACATTTGGAACTCTCCTGGGGTACCCTCGCACATATTATTCCCTCATTTAGTGGATATTTTCAGAAAAAAGTGAAATTTTCAAAAATCCAGAAAATTGGCTGAAAACGACTAAATATCACGGACTCATTGGGCGAATCGCTGTGGAACTGAAATCGGAACGCTCACTGATATTTGCCCTATCTGAAAGTCTGATAAACGCCGGAAAAATGACCAAGTCCAAAAAAAAAAATTTTCAACTTTTTTCAATTTTACCCCCGTGGGATATATATTCTCCCCGCACACATTTGGAACTCTCCTGGGGTACCCTCACACATATTATTCCCTCATTTAGTGGATATTTTCACAAAAAAGTGAAATTTCCAAAAATCCAGAAAAAATGGCTGAAAACGACTAAATATCAAGGACTCATTGGGCGAATCGCTCTGGAACTGAAATCGGAACGTTCACTGACATTTCCCCTTTCTGAAAGTCTGATAAACGCCGGAAAAATGACTAAGTCCAAAAAAAAATTTTTTAAAACTTTTTTCAATTTTACCCTCGTGGGATATACATTCTACCCACACACATTTGGAACTCTCCTGGGGTACCCATACACATATTATTCCCTCATTTAGTGGATATTTTCACAAAAAAGTGAACTTTTCAAAAATCCAGAAAATTGGCTGAAAACGACTAAATATCAAGGACTCATTGGGCGAATCGCTCTGGAACTGAAATTGGAACGCTCACTGACATTTGCCCTATCTGAAAGTCTGATAAACGCCGGAAAAATGACTAAGTCCAAAAAAAAAAAATATTTCAACTTTTTTCAATTTTACCCCCGTGGGATATATATTCTACCCACACACATTTGGAAGTCTCCTGGTGTACCCTCACACGTATTATTCGCTAATTTAGTGGATATTTTCACAAAAAAGTGAACTTTTCAAAAATCCAGAAAATTGGCTGAAAATGACTAAATATCAAGGACTCAATGGGAGAATCGCTCTGGAACTGAAATCGGAATGCTCACTGATATTTGCCCTGTCTGAAAGTCTGATAAACGCCGGAAAAATGACTAAGTCCAAAAAAAATTTTTTTCAACTTTTTTAAATTTTACCCTCGTGTGCTATATATTCTACCCACACACACTTGGAATTCTCCTGGGGTACCCTCACACATATTATTCCCTCATTTAGTGGATATTTTCACAAAAAAGTGAAATTTTCAAAAATCCAGAAAATTGGCTGAAAACGACTAAATATCAAGGACTCATTGGGCGATTCGCTCTGGAACTGAAATCGGAATGCTCACTGATATTTGCCCTGTCTGAAAGTCTGATAAACGCCGGAAAAATGACTAAGTCCAAAAAAAAATTTTTTCAACTTTTTTAAATTTTACCCTCGTGTGCTATATATTCTACCCACACACATTTGGAATTCTCCTGGGGTACCCTCACACATATTATTCCCTCATTTAGTGGATATTTTCACAAAAAAGTGAAATTTTCAAAAATCCAGAAAATTGGCTGAAAACGACTAAATATCAAGGACTCATTGGGCCATTCGCTCTGGAACTGAAATTGGAATGCTCACTGACATTTGCCCTATCTGAAAGTCTGATAACGCCGGAAAAATGACTAAGTCCTAAAAAAAAAATTTTCAACTTTTTTCAATTTTACCCCTGTGGGATATATATTCTACCCACACACATTTGGAACTCTCCTGGGGTACCCTCACACATATTATTCCCTCATTTAGTGGATATTTTCAGAAAAAAGTGAAATTTTCAAAAATCCAGAAAATTGGCTGAAAACGACTAAATATCACGGACTCATTAGGCGAATCGCTTTGGAACTGAAATCGGAACGCTCACTGATATTAGCCCTATCTGAAAGTCTGATAAACGCCGGAAAAATGACAGTTCAAACAAAAAAATGCTTCAACTTTTTTCAATTTTACCCCGTGGGATATATATTCTACCCACACACATTTTGAACTCTCCTGGGGTACCCTCACACATATTATTCCCTCATTTAGTGGATATTTTCACAAAAAAGTGAAATTTTCAAGAATCCAGAAAATTGGCTGAAAACGACTAAATATCAAGGACTCAATGGGCGAATCGCTCTGGAACTGAAATCGGAATGCTCACTGATATTTGCCCTATCTAAAAAGTCTGATAAATGCCGGAAAAATGACTAAGTCCAACAAAAAAATTTTTTCAACTTTTTTCAATTTTACCCCCGTGGGATATATATTCTACCCACACACATTTGGAACTCTCCTGGGGTACCCTCACACATATTATTCCCTCATTTAGTGGATATTTTCACAAAAAAGTGAAATTTTCAAAAATCCAGAAAATTGGCTGAAAACGACTAAATATCAAGGACTCATTGGGCGAATCGCTCTGGAACTGAAATCGGAACGCTCACTGACATTTGCCCTATCTGAAAGTCTGATAAACGCCAGAAAAATGACAGTCCAAACAAAAAAATGTTTAAACTTTTTTCAATTTTACTCCGTGGGATATATATTCTACCCACACACAGTTTGAACTCTCCTGGGGTACCCTCACACATATTATTCCCTCATTTAGTGGGTATTTTCACAAAAAAGTGAACTTTTCAAAAATCCAGAAAATTGGCTGAAAACGACTAAATATCAAGGACTCATTGGGAGAATCGCTCTGGAACTGAAATCGGAACGCTCACTGACATTTGCCCTATCTGAAAGTCTGATAAACGCCGGAAAAATGACTAAGTCCAACAAAAAATTTTTTTCAACTTTTTTCAATTTTACCCCCGTGGGATATATATTCTACCCACACACATTTGGAACTCTCCTGGGGTACCCTCACACATATTATTCCCTCATTTAGTGGATATTTTCACAAAAAAGTGAAATTTTCAAAAATCCAGAAAATTGGCTGAAAACGACTAAATATCAAGGACTTATTGGGCGAATCGCTCTGGAACTGAAATCGGAACGCTCACTGACATTTGCCCTATCTGAAAGTCTGATAAACGCCGGAAAAATGACTAAGACCAAAAAAAAAAATATTTCAACTTTTTTCAATTTTACCCCCGTGGGATATATATTCTACCCACACACATTTGGAACTCTCCTGGGGTACCCTCACACATATTATTCCCTCATTTAGTGGATATTTTCACAAAAAAGTGAAATTTTCTAAAATCCAGGAAATTGGCTGAAAACTACTAAATATCAAGGTCTCATTGGGCGAATCGCTCTGGAACTGAAATCGGAACGCTCACTGACATTTGCCCTATCTGAAAGTCTGATAAACGCCAGAAAAATGACAATCCAAACAAAAAAATGTTTCAACTTTTTTCAATTTTACCCCGTGGGATATATATTCTAACCACACACATTTTGAACTCTCCTGGGGTACCCTCACACATATTATTCCCTCATTTAGTGGGTATTTTCACAAAAAAAGTGAACTTTTCAAAAATCCAGAAAATTGGCTGAAAACGACTAAATATCAAGGACTCAATGGGCGAATCGCTCTGGAACTAAAATTGGAATGCTCACTGATATTTGCCGTATCTGAAAGTCTGATAAACGCCGGAAAAATGACTAAGTCCAAAAAAAAAATATTTCAACTGTTTTCAATTTTACCCCCGTGGGATATATATTCTACCCACACACATTTGGAACTCTCCTGGTGTACCCTCACACATATTATTTCCTAATTTAGTGGATATTTTCACAAAAAAGTGAACTTTTCAAAAATCCAGAAAATTGGCTGAAAATGACTAAATATCAAGGACTCAATGGGAGAATTGCTCTGGAACTGAAATCCGAATGCTCACTGATATTTGCCCTATCTGAAAGTCTGATAAACGCCGGAAAAATGACTAAGTCCAAAAAAAAATTTTTTCAACTTTTTTCAATTTTACCCCCGTGGGATATATATTCTACCTACACACATTTGGAACTCTCCTGGGGTACCCTCACACATATTATTCCCTCATTTAGTGGATATTTTCACAAAAAAGTGAAATTTTCAAAAATCCAGAAAATTGGCTGAAAACGACTAAATATCAAGGACTCATTGGGCGAATCGCTCTGGAACTGAAATCGGAACGCTCACTGACATTTCCCCTATCTGAAAGTCTGCTAAACGCAGGAAAATGACTAAGTCCAAAAAAAAATTTTTTTACATTTTTTTCAATTTTACCCCATTGGGATACATATTCTACCAACACACATTTGGAACTCTCCTGGGGTTCCCTCACACATATTAGTCCCTCATTTAGTGGATATTTTCACAAAAAAAGTGAAATTTTCAAAAATCAAAAATATTGGCTGAAAACGACTAAATATCAAGGACTCATTGGCAGAATCGCTCTGGAACTGAAATCGGAACGCTCACTGACATTTGCCCTATCTGAAAGTCTGATAAACGCCGGAAAAATGAGTAAGTCCAACAAAAATTTTTTTTCAACTTTTTTCAATTTTAACCCCGTGGGATATATATTCTACCCACACACATTTGGAACTCTCCTGGGGTACCCTCACACATATTATTCCCTCATTTAGTGGATATTTTCACAAAAAAGTGACATTTTCAAAAATCCAGAAAATTGGCTGAAAACGACTAAATATCAAGGACTCATTGGGCGAATCGCTCTGGAACTGAAATCGGAACGCTCACTGACATTTGCCCTGTCTGAAAGTCTGATAAACGCCTGGAAAAATGACTAAGTCCAAAAAAAAAAAATATTTCAACTTTTTTCAATTTTACCCCCGTGGGATATATATTCCACCCACACACATTTGGAACTCTCCTGGTGTACCCTCACACATATTATTCCCTAATTTAGTGGATATTTTCACAAAAAAGTGAACTTTTTAAAAATCCAGAAAATTGGCTGAAAATTACTAAATATCAAGGACTCAATGGGAGAATCGCTCTGGAACTGAAATCGGAATGCTCACTGATATTTGACCTATCTGAAAGTCTGATAAACGCCGGGAAAATGACTAAGTCCAAAAAAATTTTTTTTCAACTTTTTTCAATTTTACCCCCGTGGGATATATATTCTACCCACACACATTTGGAACTCTCCTGGGGTACCCTCACACATATTATTCCCTCATTTAGTGGATATTTTCACAAAAAAGTGAAATTTTCTAAAATCCAGAAAATTGGCTGAAAACGACTAAATATCAAGGTCTCATTGGGGGAATCGCTCTGGAACTGAAATCGGAACGCTCACTGACATATGCCCTATCTGAAAGTCTGATAAACGCCAGAAAAATGACAATCCAAACAAAAAAATGTTTCAACTTTTTTCAATTTTACCCTGTGGGATATATATTCTACCCACACACATTTTGAACTCTCCTGGGGTACTCTCACACATATTATTCCCTCATTTAGTGGGTATTTTCACAAAAAAGTGAACTTTTCAAAAATCAAGAAAATTGGCTGAAAACGACTAAATATCAAGGACTCAATGGGCGAATCGCTCTGGAACTGAAATCGGAATGCTCACCGATATTTGCCGTATCTGAAAGTCTGATAAACGCCGGAAAAATGACTAAGTCGAAAAAAAAAAAATTTCAACTTTTTTCAATTTTACCCCCGTGGGATATATCTTCTACCCACACACATTTGGAACTCTCCTGGGGTACCCTCACACATATTATTCCCTCATTTAGTGGATATTTTCAGAAAAAAGTGAAATTTTCAAAAATCCAGAAAATTGGCTGAAAACGACTAAATATCACGAACTCATTGGGCAAATCGCTCTGGAACCGAAATCGGAACGCTCACTGACATTTGCCCTATCTGAAAGTCTGATAAACGCCGGAAAAATGACTAAGTCCAAAAAAAAAATATTTCAACTGTTTTCAATTTTACCCCCGTGGGATATATATTCTACCCACACACATTTGGAACTCTCCTGGTGTACCCTCACACATATTATTCCCTAATTTAGTGGATATTTTCACAAAAAAGTGAACTTTTCAAAAATCCAGAAAATTGGCTGAAAATGACTAAATATCAAGGACTCAATGGGAGAATTGCTCTGGAACTGAAATCCGAATGCTCACTGATATTTGCCCTATCTGAAAGTCTGATAAACGCCGGAAAAATGACTAAGTCCAAAAAAAAAATTTTTCAACTTTTTTCAATTTTACCCCCGTGGGATATATATTCTACCCACACACATTTGGAACTCTCCTGGGGTACCCTCACACATATTATTCCCTCATTTAGTGGATATTTTCAGAAAAAAGTGAAATTTTCAAAAATCCTAAATATTGGCTGAAAACGACTAAATATCAAGGACTCATTGGGCGAATCGCTCTGGAACTGAAATCGGAACGCTCACTGATATTTGCCCTATCTGAAAGTCTGATAAACGCCGGAAAAATGACTAAGTCCAAAAAAAAATTTTTTTCAACTTTTTTCAATTTTACCCCCGTGGGATATATATTCTACCCACACACATTTGAAACTCTCCTGGGGTACCCTCACACATATTATTCACTCATTTAGTGGATATTTTCACAAAAAAGTGAAATTTCCAAAAATCCAGAAAAAATGGCTGAAAACGACTAAATATCACGGACTCATTGGACAAATCGCTCTGGAACCGAAATCGGAACGCTCACTGACATTTGCCCTATCTGAAAGTCTGATAAACGCCGGAAAAATGACTAAGTCGAAAAAAAAAAATTTTTAAACTTTTTTCAATTTTACCCCCGTGGGATATATCTTCTACCCACACACATTTGGAACTCTCCTGGGGTACCCTCACACATATTATTCCCTCATTTAGTGGATATTTTCAGAAAAAAGTGAAATTTTCAAAAATCCAGAAAATTGGCTGAAAACGACTAAATATCACGAACTCATTGGGCAAATCGCTCTGGAACCGAAATCGGAACGCTCACTGACAGTTGCCCTATCTGAAAGTCTGATAAACGCCGGAAAAATGACTAAGTCCAAAAAAAAAAATATTTCAACTGTTTTCAATTTTACCCCCGTGGGATATATATTCTACCCACACACATTTGGAACTCTCCTGGTGTACCCTCACACATATTATTCCCTAATTTAGTGGATATTTTCACAAAAAAGTGAAATTTTCAAAAATCCAGAAAATTGGCTGAAAACGACTAAATATCAAGGACTCATTGGGCGAATCGCTCTGGAACTGAAATCGGAACGCTCACTGACATTTCCCCTATCTGAAAGTCTGCTAAACGCAGGAAAAATGACTAAGTCCAAAAAAAATTTTTTTTACATTTTTTTCAATTTTACCCCATTGGGATACATATTCTACCAACACACATTTGGAACTCTCCTGGGGTTCCCTCACACATATTAGTTCCTCATTTAGTGGATATTTTCACAAAAAAAGTGAAATTTTCAAAAATCCAAAATATTGGCTGAAAACGACTAAATATCAAGGACTCATTGGGCGAATCGCTCTGGAAATGAAATCGGAACGCTCACTGACATTTGCCCTATCTGATAGTCTGATAAACACCGGAAAAATGACTAAGTCCAAAAAAAATTTTTTTCAACTTTTTTCAATTTTACCCCCGTGGGATATATATTCTACCCACACACATTAGGAACTCTCCTGGGGTACCCTCACACATATTATTCCCTCATTTAGTGGATATTTTCACAAAAAAAGTGAAATTTTCAAAAATCCAGAAACTTGGCTGAAAACAACGAAATATCAAGGACTCTTTGGGCGAATCGCTCTGGAACTGAAATCGGAACGCTCACTGACATTTGCCCTATCTGACAGTCTGATAACGCCGGAAAAATGACTAAGTCCTAAAAAAAAATTTTTCAACTTTTTTCAATTTTACCCCCGTGGGATATATATTCTACCCACACACATTACGAACTCTCCTGGGGTACTCTCACACATATTATTCCCTCATTTAGTGGATATTTTCACAAAAAAAGTGAAATTTTCAAAAATCCAAAATATTGGCTGAAAACGACTAAATATCAAGGAGTCATTGGGCGAATCGCTCTGGAACTGAAATTGGAAGGCTCACTGATATTTGCCCTATCTGAAAGTCTGATAAACTCCGGAAAAATGACTAAGTCCAAGAAAAAAAATTTTCCAACTTTTTTCAGTTTTACCCCCGTGGGATATATATTCTACCCACACACATTTGGAACTCTCGTGGGGTACCCTCACACATATTATTCCCTCATTTAGTGGATATTTTCAGAAAAAAGTGAAATTTTCAAAAATCCTAAATATTGGCTGAAAACGACTAAATATCAAGGACTCATTGGGCGAATCGCTCTGGAACTGAAATCGGAACGCTCACTGATATTTGCCCTATCTGAAAGTCTGATAAACGCCGGAAAAATGACTAAGTCCAAAAAAAAATTTTTTTCAACTTTTTTCAATTTTACCCCCGTGGGATATATATTCTACCCACACACATTTGAAACTCTCCTGGGGTACCCTCACACATATTATTCACTCATTTAGTGGATATTTTCACAAAAAAGTGAAATTTCCAAAAATCCAGAAAAAATGGCTGAAAACGACTAAATATCACGGACTCATTGGACAAATCGCTCTGGAACCGAAATCGGAACGCTCACTGACATTTGCCCTATCTGAAAGTCTGATAAACGCCGGAAAAATGACTAAGTCGAAAAAAAAAAAATTTTCAACTTTTTTCAATTTTACCCCCGTGGGATATATATTCTACCCACACACATTAGGAACTCTCCTGGGGTACCCTCACACATATTATTCCCTCATTTAGTGGATATTTTCACAAAAAAAGTGAAATTTTCAAAAATCCAGAAAATTGGCTGAAAACGACGAAATATCAAGGACTCATTGGGCGAATTGCTCTGGAACTGAAATCGGAACGCTCACTGACATTTGCCCTATCTGAAAGTCTGATAACGCCGGAAAAATGACTAAGTCCTAAAAAAAATTTTTTCAACTTTTTTCAATTTTACCCCCGTGGGATATATATTCTACCCACACACATTAGGAACTCTCCTGGGGTACCCTCACACATATTATTCCCTCATTTAGTGGATATTTTCACAAAAAAAGTGAAATTTTCAAAAATCCAAAATATTGGCTGAAAACGACTAAATATCAAGGAGTCATTGGGCGAATCGCTCTGGAACTGAAATCGGAACGCTCACTGACATTTGACTTATCTGAAAGTCTGATAAACGCCGGAAAAATGACTAGTCCAAAAATAAATTTTTTTCAACTTTTTTCAATTTTACCCCCGTGGGATATATATTCTACCCACACACATTAGGAACTCTCCTGGGGTACCCTCACACATATTATTCCCTCATTTAGTGGATATTTTCACAAAAAAAGTGAAATTTTCAAAAATCCAGAAAATTGGCTGAAAACGACTAAATATCAAGGACTCATTGGGCGAATCGCTCTGGAACTGAAATCGGAACGTTCACTGACATTTCCCCTATCTGAAAGTCTGATAAACGCCGGAAAAATGACTAAGTCCAAGAAAAAAAAATTTCCAACTTTTTTCAATTTTACCCCCGTGGGATATATATTCTACCCACACACATTTGGAACTCTCCTGGGGTACCCTCACACATATTATTCCCTCATTTAGTGGATATTTTCACAAAAAAGTGAAATTTTCAAAAATCCAGAAAATTGGCTGAAAACGACTAAATATCAAGGACTCATTGGGCAAATCGCTCTGGAACTGAAATCGGAACGCTCACTGATATTTGCCCTATCTGAAAGTCTGATAAACGACGGAAAAATGACTAAGTCCAAAAAAAAATTTTTTTCAACTTTTTTCAATTTAACCCCCGTGGGATATATATTCTACCCACACACATTTGGAACTTTCCTGGGGTACCCTCACACATATTATTCCCTCATTTAGTGGATATTTTCACAAAAAAGTGAAATTTTCAAAAATCCAGAAAATTAGCTTAAAACGACTAAATATCAAGGACTCATTGGGCAAATCGCTCTGGAACTGAAATCGCAACATTCACTGACATTTGCCCTATCTGAAAGTCTGATAAACAACGGAAAAATGACTAAGTCCAAAAAAAAATTTTTTACAACTATTTTCAATTTTACCCCCGTGGGATATATATTCTACCCACACACATTTGGAAATCTCCTGGGGTACCCTCACACATATTATTCCCTCATTTAGTGGATATTTTCACAAAAAAGTGAAATTTTCAAAAATCCAGAAAATTGGCTTAAAACGACTAAATATCAAGGACTCATTGGGCAAATCGCTCTGGAACTGAAATCGCAATGCTCACTGACATTTGCCCTATCTGAAAGTCTGATAAACGACGTAAAAATGACTAAGTCCAAAAAAAAAATTTTTTTAACTTTTTTCAATTTTACCCCCGTGGGATATATATTCTACCCACACACATTTGGAACTCTCCTGGGGTACCCTCACACATATTATTTCCTCATTTAGTGGATATTTTCACAAAAAAGTGAAATGTTCAAAAATCCAGAAAATTGGCTGAAAACGATTAAATATCAAGGACTCATTGGTAGTGTTGAGCGATACCTTCCGATATCAGGAAATATCGTATCGGATTTGATCGGACCGATACCCAAAAAGTATCGGATATCGCCGATTCCGATACCGGAAACCAATGCAATTCAATGGGACACAAATATCGGAATTAAAATAAACCCTTTCTTTCCTTGTAGGTTAATTCTACATGAAGTAAAACAACTAAGAATAATGTAGAATGTATTACGCGAAAAGCCGGCAATTCATCAGCGGCATACACCGGTACCCGACAATTTACAACAGAAAGAATAGAGCTTCACACATAGATTAGATAGATAGAAACATGTCAGTCACATATATATGAAGTACAGTGACAGTGTTGCTTACTGTACTTGTCATTTAGTGTAAAGGATTTATTTAAAAAAATAATAGTGTTTTCATGCACCGTCTCTTTAAAAAAGCCGGCCGGCAATTCAGCAGCGGCACCCGACAATTTATAACAGACAGAATAGAGCTTCACACATAGATTAGATAGATAGAAACATGTCAGTCACACATATATGAAGTACAGTGATAGTGTTGGTTACTGTACTTGTCATTTAGTGTAAAGGATTTATTTAAAAAAATAATAGTGTTTTCATGCACCGTCTCTTTAAAAAAGCCGGCCGGCAATTCAGCATCTGTACCCGACAATTTAGAATAGAAGGAATAGAGAATCACACATAGATTAGATAGATAGAAACATGTCAGTCACATATATATGAAGTACAGTGACAGTGTTGCTTACTGTACTTGTCATTTAGTGTAAAGGATTTATTTAAAAAAATAATAGTGTTTTCATGCACCGTCTCTTTAAAAAAGCCGGCCGGCAATTCAGCAGCGGTACCCGACAATTTATAACAGACAGAATAGAGCTTCACACATAGATTAGATAGATAGAAACATGTCAGTCACATATATATGAAGTACAGTGACAGTGTTGCTTACTGTACTTGTCATTTAGTATAAAGGATTTATTAAAAAAAATAATAGTGTTTTCATGCACCGTCTCTTTAAAAAAGCCGACCGGCAATTCAGCATCTGTACCCGACAATTTAGAATAGAAGGAATAGAGAATCACACATAGATTAGATAGATAGAAACATGTCAGTCACATATATATGAAGTACAGTGACAGTGTTGATTACTGTACATGTCATTTAGTGTTAAAATAAAGGATTTATTTAAAAAAAAATTGGCGTGGGGTTCCCCTTAATTTTAGGCTCTAGCGGAGGTTAAGCAGACAGCTGGGGCAGATGTTTGAAGCCTGGGAAGGGGGTAATACCCACAGAGCTTCCCAGGCTACTAATATCGGTCCCCAGCTGAATACCTAGCCTTTACTAGCTATTAAAATGAGGGACCCCCAAAAAAAATGACGTGGGGTCCCCCCTAATTTAATAGCTAGCAAAGGCTAGGCAGACAGCTGGGGGCTGATATTAATAGCCCAGGAAGGTTACCATGAATATTGACCCCCTCCCAGGCTATAAACACCAGCCGTCAGCCGCCCCAGAAATGGCGCATCCATAGGATGTAGCGGTGGCAGTGGGGTAATAGGGTTGGGGTTGATGTCAGCTTATAATGCCAGCTGACATCAAGCCCAGGTTAGTAATGGAGAGGCGTCTATAAGACACCCCCATTACTAACCCCATAGTGAAAGTTAAAAAAAAAACACAAACACCCAGAATAAAGTCCTTTAATTGAAATAAACACACAATTCTTTATTGTTCTAAATTAAACCATACTTACCATCACGTCCATTCCAGCTGAAGCCAACGATCTCCTGCAATAAAAGAAAAATAATAAAGCAACCTCATCCTTACCTTTCCATGGTTCCCAGGACAGCTTCACCTCTGCTACATCGAGATGACAGGCTGGACCGCAGCAGAACGCTGCCATCCAGCCTGTCATCCCGCAGACACTGAGAAGCGCAGGCATGCTTGCGCTCCCCAATGTCTCGCTGTGACGGCATAAAGATGAGCCGAGGTCATGTCCAATGAACTCGGCTCACCTCATGCACGTCACTGACAGCGTGGGAAAATTCTCCTGCACTCAGCGCTTCAGCGTGAGAATTTTCCCACGCTGTCAGTGACGTACATGAGGTGAGTTCATGTCCAATGATCTCAGCTCACCTCATGTACGTCACTGACAGCGTGAGAGAATTCTCACGCTGAAGCGCTGAGTGCAGGAGAATTTTCCCACGCTGTCAGTGACGTGCATGAGGTGAGCTGAGTTCATTGGACATGACCTCGGCTCATCTTTATGCTGTCACAGCGAGACATTGGGGAGCGCAAGCATGCCTGCGCTTCTCAGTGTCTGCGGGATGACAGGCTGGATGGCAGCGTTCTGCTGCGGTCCAGCCTGTCATCTCGATGTAGCAGAGCTGGAGCTGTCCTGGGAACCATCGAAAGGTAAGGATGAGGTTGCTTTATTATTTTTCTTTTATTGCAGGAGATCGTTGGCTTCAGCTGGAATGGGCGTGATATAAGTATGGTTTAATTTAGAACAGTAAAGAATTGTGTGTTTATTTCAATTAAAGGACTTTATTCTGGGTGTTGTGTTTTTTTTAAATACTTTACTATAAATTCATGGTGGTCATGTCTAATATTGGCGTGACCCCATGAATTTCGGGCTTAGGGCCAGCTGATAATGCCAAGCTGGCCTTAACCCCTTTATTACCCAGTGAGCCACCGCACCAGGGCCCTGGATGAGTTGGGTACAGCGCCAGAAGATGGCGCTTCTATGAACGCGCCATTTTCCGGGGCGGCTGCGGACTGCAATTTGCAGCGGGTGGAGCCCAGAAAGCTTGGGCCTCCCTGCGCTGCGGATTCCAGCCCCCAGCTGCCTAGTTGTACCTGGCTGGACACAAAAATAGGGCGAAGCCCCACGTATTTTTTTTTTTAATTATTTCATGAAATTCATGAAATAATTAAGAAAAAAAGGGCTTCCCTATATTGTTGTGTCCAACCAGGTACAAATAGGCAGCTGGTGGTTGGGGGCAGCCCGTTCCTGCCTGCTGTACCTGGCTGGACACAAATATAGTGCGAAGCCCCACGTCAATTTTTTTTTTATTATTTCATGAAATAATTTTTTTAAAAAAGGGCTTCCCTATATTGTTGTGTCCGGCCAGGTACAAATAGGCAGCTGGTGGTTGGGGGCAGCCCGTTCCTGCCTGCTGTACCAGGCTGGACACAAATGTAGGGCGAAGCCCCACATCATTTTTTTTTTATTTATTTCATGAATTTCCTGAAATAATTTTAAAAAAAATTGACGTGGGGCTTTGCACTATATTTGTGTCCAGCCAGGTACAGCAGGCAGGAACGGGCTGCCCCCAACCACCAGCTGCCTATTTGTACCTGGCCGGACACAACAATATAGGGAAGCCCTTTTTTTC
Source organism: Phyllobates terribilis (assembly GCF_046119375.1). Lineage (NCBI taxonomy): Eukaryota > Metazoa > Chordata > Amphibia > Anura > Dendrobatidae > Phyllobates > Phyllobates terribilis. The sequence goes on along the minus strand of NW_027362773.1, from coordinate 72,832,777 downwards.
TTTATTATTTCATGAATTTCATGAAATAATTAAAAAAAAAAATACGTGGGGCTTCTCCCTATTTTTGTGTCCAGCCAGGTACAACTAGGCAGCTGGGGGATGGAATCTGCAGCGCAGGGAAGCCCAAGCTTTCTGCCCCCCCCTCCCCCCCGCCGCTGCAAATTGCAGTCCGCAGCCACCCCGAAAAATGGCGCGTTCATAAAAGCTGGATGCTGTACCTGGCTGGCATACAAAAATATGGCAAAGCCCACGTCAAAATTTTTGGGAAAAATTAATTAAAAAATAAATAATAATTTAGGGACTGCATCTTTATTAACTCCTCAAATGTCATTTAGTGTTAAAATAAAGGATTTATTTAAAAAAAATTTGACGTGGGATCCCCCATAATTTTAGTCTCTAGCGGAGGTTAAGCAGACGGCTGGGCAGATGTTTGAAGCCTGGGAAGGGGGTAATACCCACGGAGCTTCCCAGACTACTAATATGAGCCCCCAGCTGAATACCTAGCCTTTACTAGCTATTAAAATGGGGGACCCCCCAAAAAAATGACGTGGGGTACCCCCTATTTTAATAGCTAGCAAAGGCTAGGCAGACAGCTGGGGGCTGACATTAATAGCCCAGGAAGGGTGCCATGAATATTGGCCCCCTCCCAGGCTAGAAACACCAGCCGTCAGCCACCCCAGAAATGGCGCATCCATAGGATGCCCCAACTCTGGCACTTAGCCTCGCTCTTCCACGCTGCCCTGGTGCGGTGGCAGGGGGTAATAGTGCTGGGGTTCATGTCAGCGCCAGCTGCCATGAAGCCCAGGTTAGTAATGATGGGCGTCTATAAGACACCCCCATTACTAACCTACAAAGTGTTAAAAAGAAAAAACACACACTACACCCAGAAAAAAATAATTTATTTGAAATAAAACACACAATTTTATTTAATTCTTAGTTTACAAAAAAAAATAGTTACCTGTCCACGTTCCTGCGCTGATCTCCCATGCACAGCTATCACATCTGGAGATGGTGACAGCTGTGCATGGCTGCTGTAAGCTCACACTGCCGGGAACACGTCCGCTCCCGGCAGCGGGAGCCACTGACTGAGGTCACCGGAGTGCATTCAGTCAGTGCAGCTCTGGAGACCTCCTTTACGGCAGTGCTGTACCGTGGGAATTTCTCACGGTACAGCAGGGCTGTAAAGGAGCTAACCGGAGCAGCGCTGCCTGAACTCCGGCGAACCCGCTTATGGAATGACTGAGCTGCTTTACGGCCCCGTCATTCTAGCAGCGGCAGCGGTTCAGAGCGGTCACATTCTATGTGGCTGCTCTAAACTGGAGATCATCGTGGGACACTCGTGGACTACTACGGAGGGGTAAGGATAAGGTTGTGGTTTATTTTTTTATATTTTATTACAGGAGATCGATGGCTCCGGGGAATTAGGTGTCTAGGTGAGTATAGGTGTACTTTTTTATTTTTTACTTTATTTTAGGTGGCGATCGGCGGGGACAGGTAATGTATGAACTAATTTATTGTAGGTAACCACTGGCCACCAATGACATGTATTTAAAATTTATTGGGGACACAGTAGGGCAATTTAAATAGCAGGATCAGGCTGATGGGAACTACTGCTCCCATCGAGCTGATCCTGCTGGCACGAGTGGACGGGGGACAGACATAGGCCGATGGGAGTAGTAGTGTCACATCGGCCTAAGTCTGCCTGCACGCACACACCCGCAGACATCGCACAGACACCGCACACACTCGCAGACATCGCACAGACACCGCACACACCCGCAGACATCGCACAGACACCGCACACACCCTCAGACATCACACAGACACCGCACAGACACCGTGCACACTCGCGCACACCCCCGCAGACATTGCACACACTCGCACACATCGCACAGACACCCGCACACATCAATCATGACGGGCTTATGGTCTGGGAGGTGAGGCTGATCTGTGTGGCCGTGGGAAAGTTCATGTGAGTTCATGTAGTCAAGCATGAACTCACATGAACCCTCCGAGGGCACCGCGGCTACTTCAAATGAACAGCTGATCGGCATCACCTGATACCTCAGCTGTTCATTTGAAATAACCGGCGGGAAAGCGCAGCACAGAACGGGAAAGCCGACGGTGAAGTCTTTTCACTGCCGGCTTCCCCGCCCGGGTCCTTCGCTCCCCGCTCCTTGGTGCTGTGCTCCCCGCCCGGACCTAACTTACGATCAGGATGGGAGGTGGCGAGGGGAGCGGAGGATCGGGGTGGGAGGCTGCGGGGAAGCGGTATGGGGCTGTGTGATTGTTTAAAAGCCGGCGGCTTTTTACCGCCCGCCAGCTTTTAAACAATCAGGAGAATTCTCCCATGCTGGGATGGCATTCTGATGACAGGCTGGATCGCAGCTGAGCGCTGCCATCCAGCTTGTCATCCTTCAGAGACACTGCAGAGTGCAGGCATTATGGGAACTTCCGATTCCGGTATTCGATATTGTAAAAGTATCGGAATTAAATATCGGAATTCCGACACCGCGAATATCGGCCGATACCCGATATTTCAGTATCGGAATGCTCAACACTACTCATTGGGCGAATCGCCCTGGAACAGAAATCGGAACACTCACTGATATTTGCCCTATCTGAAAGTCTGATAAACGCCGGAAAAATGACTAAGTCCAACAAAAAATTTTTTTCAATTTTACCCCCGTGGGATATATATTCTACCCACACACATTTGGAACTCTCCTGGGGTACCCTCACACATATTATTCCCTCATTTAGTGGATATTTTCACAAAAAAGTGACATTTTCAAAAATCCAGAAAATTGGCTGAAAACGACTAAATCTCAAGGACTCATTGGGCGAATCGCTCTGGAACTGAAATCGGAACGCTCACTGATATTTGCCCTATCTGAAAGTCTGATAAACGCCGGAAAAATGACTAAGTCCAAAAAAAAATTTTTTTAAACTTTTTTCAATTTTACCCCCGTGGGATATATATTCTACCCACACACATTTGGAACTCTCCTGGAGTACCCTCACACATATTATTCCCTCATTTAGTGGATATTTTCACAAAAAAGTGAAATTTTCAAAAATCCAAAATATTGGCTGTAAACGACAAAATATCAAGGACTCATTGGGCGAATCGCTCTGGAACTGATATCGGAATGCTCACTGACATTTGCCCTATTTGAAAGTCTGATAAACGACGGAAAAATGACTAAGTCCAAAAAAAATTTTTTTTCAACTTTTCTCAATTTTACCCCCGTAGGAAATATATTCTACCCACACACATTTGGAACTCTCCTGGGGTACCCTCACACATATTATTCCCTCATTTAGTGGATATTTTCACAAAAAAGTGAAATTTTCAAAAATCCAAAATATTGGCTGAAAACGACTAAATATCAAGGACTCATTGGGCGAATCGCTCTGGAACTGAAATCGGAACGCTCACTGATATTTGCCCTATCTGAAAGGCTGATAACGCCGGAAAAATGACTAAGGCCTAAAAAAAAAATTTTTCAACATTTTTCAATTTTACCCCCATGGTATATATATTCTACCCACACACATTTGGAACTCTCCTGGGGTACCCTCACACATATTATTCCCTCATTTAGTGGATATTTTCACAAAAAAGTGAAATTTTCAAAAATCCAGAAAATTGGCTGAAAACGACTAAATATCATGGACTCATTGGGCGAATCGCTCTGGAATTGAAATCGGAACGCTCACTGATATTTGCCCTATCTGAAAGTCTGATAAACGCCGGAAAAATGACTAAGTCCAAAAAAAAATTTTTTTCAACTTTTTTTAATTTCACCCCCGTGGGATATATATTCTACCCAAACACATTTGGAACTCTTCTGGGGTACCCTCACACATATTATTCCCTCATTTAGTGGATATTTTCACAAAAAAGTGAAATTTTCAAAAATCCAGAAAATTGGCTGAAAACGACGAAATATCAATGACTCATTGGGCGAATCGCTCTGGAACTGAAATCAGAACGTTCACTGACATTTCCCCTATCTGAAAGTCTGATAAACGCCTTAAAAATGAATAAGTCCAAGAAAAAAATTTTTTCAACTTTTTTCAATTTTACCCCCATGGGATATATATTCTACCCACACACATTTGGAACTCTCCTGGCGTACCCTCACACATATTATTCCCTCATTTAGTGGATATTTTCACAAAAAAGTGAAATTTTCAAAAATCCAGAAAATTGGCTGAAAACGACTAAATATCAAGGACTCATTGGGCGAATCGCTCTGGAACTGAAATCGGAATGCTCACTGACATTTCCCATATCTGAAAGTCTGATAAACGCCGGAAAAATGACTAAGTCCAGAAAAAAAAATTTTTCAACTTTTTTCAATTTTACCTCCGTGGGATATATATTCTACTCACATACATTTGGAACTCTCCTGGGGTACCCTCACACATATTATTCCCTCATTTAGTGGATATTTTCACAAAAAAGTGAAATTTTCAAAAATCCAGAAAATTGGCTGAAAACGACTAAATATCAAGGACTCATTGGACGAATCACTCTGGAACTGCATTCGAAACCTCACTGACATTTCCCCTATCTGAAATTCTGATAAATGCCGGAAAAATGACTAAGTCCAAAAAAAAAATTTTTTAAACTTTTTTCAATTTTACCCCCGTGGGATATATATTCTGCCTACACACATTTGGAACTCTCCTGGGGTACCCTCACACATATTATTCCCTTATTTAGTGGATATTTTCACAAAAAAGTGAAATTTTCAAAAATCCAGAAAATTGGCTGAAAACGACTAAATATCAAGGACTCATGGGGCGAATCGCTCTGGAACTGAAATCGGAACGCTCACTGATATTTGCCCTATCTGAAAGTCTGATAAACGTCGTAAAAATGACGAAGTCCAGAAAAAAAAATTTTTCAACTTTTTTCAATTTTACCCCCGTGGGATATATATTCTACCCACACACATTTGGAACTCTCCTGGGGTACCCTCACACATATTATTCCCGCATTTAGTGGATATTTTCACAAAATAGTGAACTTTTCAAAAATAGAGAAAATTGGCTGAAAACGACTAAATATCAAGGACTCATTGGGCGAATCGCTCTGGAACTGAATTCGAAACCCTCACTGACATTTCCCCTATCTGAAAGTCTGATAAATGCCGGAAAATTGACTAAGTCCAAAAAAAACATTTTTTAAACTTTTTTCAATTTTACCCCCGTGGGATATATATTCTACCCACACACATTTGGAACTCTCCTGGGGTACCCTCACACATATTATTCCCTCATTTAAAGGATAATTTCACAAAAAAGCGAAATTTTCAAAAATCCAGAAAATTGGCTGAAAACGACTAAATATCAAGAACTCATTGGGCGAATCGCTCTGGAACTGAAATCGAAATGCTCACTGACATTTCCCATATCTGAAAGTTTGATAAACGCCGGAAAAATGACTAAGCCCCAAAAAATTTTTTTTCCAGCTTTTTTTCAATTTTACCCCAGTGGGATATATATTCTACTCACACACATTTGGAACTCACCTGGGGTATCCTCACACATATTATTCCCTCATTTAGTGGACATTTTCACAAAAAAGTGAAATTTTCAAAAGTTCAAAATATTGTCTGAAAACGACTAAATATCAAGGACTCATTCGGCGAATCGCTCTGGAACTGAAATCGGAACGCTCACTGACATTTGCCCTATCTGAAAGTCTGATAAACGCCGGAAAAATGACTAAGTCCAAAAAAAAAACATTTTTTCAACTTTTTTCAATTAAACCGCCGTGGGATATATATTCTGCTCACATACATTTGGAACTCTCCTGGTGTACCCTCACACATATTATTCCCTCATTTAGTGGATATTTTCACAAAAAAGTGACATTTTCAAAAATCCAGAAAATTGGCTGAAAACGACTAAATATCAAGGACTCATTGGGCGAATCGCTCTGGAACTGAAATCAGAACGTTCACTGACATTTCCCCTATCTGAAAGTCTGATAAACGCCTTAAAATGACTAAGTCCAAGAAAAAAATTTTTTCAACTTTTTTCAATTTTACCCCCGTGGGATATATATTCTACCCACACACATTTGGAACTCTCCTGGGGTACCCTCACACATATTATTCCCTCATTTAGTGGATATTTTCACAAGAAAGTGAACTTTTTAAAAATCCAGAAAATTGTCTGAAAACGACTAAATATCAAGGACTCATTGGGCGAATCGCTCTGGAACTGAAATCGGAATGCTCACTGACATTTCCCATATCTGAAAGTCTGATAAACGCAGGAAAAATGACTAAGCCCCAAAAAAAAATTTTTACATCTTTTTTCAATTTTACCCCAGTGGGATATATATTCTACCTACACACATTTGGAACTCTCCTGGGGTACCCTCACACATATTATTCCCTCATTTAGTGGATATTTTCACAAAAAAGTGAACTTTTTAAAAATCCAGAAAATTGGCTGAAAACGACTAAATATGAAGGACTCATTGGGCGAATCACTCTGGAACTGAATTCGAAACCCTCACTGACATTTCCCCTATCTGAAAGTCTGATAAATGCCAGAAAAATGACTGAGTCCAAAAAAAAAAATTTTTCAACTTTTTTCAATTTTACACCCGTGGGATATATATTCTACCCAAACACCTTTGGAACTCTCCTGGGGTACCCTCACACATATTATTCCCTCATTTAGTGGATATTTTCACAAAAAAGTGACATTTTCAAAAATCCAGAAAATTGGCTGAAAACGACTAAATATCAAGGACTCATTGGGCGAATCGCTCTGGAACTGAAATCGGAACGCTCACTGACATTTGCCCTATCTGAAAGTCTGATAAACGCAGGGAAAATGACTAAGTCCCAAAGAAAAAATTTTTCAACTTTTTTCAATTTTACCCCCTTGGGATATATATTCTACCCACACATATTTGGAACTCTCCTGGGGTACCCTCACACATATTATTCCCTCATTTAGTGGATATTTTCACAAAAAAGTGAAATTTTCAAAAGTTCAGAAAATTGGCTGAAAACGACGAAATATCATGACTCATCCGTCGAATCGCTCTGGAACTGAAATCGGAACGCTCACTGACATTTCCCCTATCTGAAAGTCTGATAAATGCCGGAAAAATGACTAAATCCCCCAAAAAATTGTTTTCAACTTTTTTCAATTTTACCCCCGTGGGATATACAGTCATGGCCAAAAGTATTGAGAATGAGACAAATAGTAATTTTTCCAAAGTTTACTGCTTCGTTTTTTGTAATGGCAATTTGCATATACTCCTGAATGTCAAAGAGTGATCAGCTTAACAGCAATTACTGTACTTGCAAAGTCAATATTTGCCCAGAAAATGAACTTTAACCCCCAAAACACATTTCAACATCATTGCAGTCCTGCCTTAAAAGGAGCAGCTAACATCGTTTTAGTGATTGATCCATTAACACAGGTGTGTGTGTTGATGAGGACAGGGCTGGCAATCAATCAGTCATGATTAAGTAAGAATGACATCACTGGACACTTTAAAAGGAGGCTGGTTCTTGGTATCATTGTTTCTCTTCAGTTAACCATGGTTATATCTAAAGAAACACGTGCAGAGATCATTGCACTGCACAAAAATGGCCTAACAGGGAAGAGTATCGCAGCTACAAAGATTGCACCTCAGTCAACAATCTATCGCATCATCAAGAACTTCAAGGAGAGAGCTTCCATTGTTGTCAAAAAGGCTCCAGGGCGCCCAAGAAAGACCAGCAAGCGCCAGGACCGTATCTTAAAACTGTTTCAGCTGCGGGATCGCACTACCAGCAGTGCTGAGCTTGCTCAGGAATGGCAGCAGGCTGGTGTGAGTGCTTCTGCACGCACTGTGAGGCGGAGACTCTTTGAGCAAGGGCTGGTTTCAAGGAGGGCAGCAAAGAAGCCACTTCTCTCCAGAAAAAAACATCAGGGACCGACTGATATTCTGCAAAAGGTACATGGAGTGGACTGCTGAGGACTAGGGCAAAGTCATTTTCTCTGATGAATCCCCTTTTCGATTGTTTGGGACATCTGGAAAACAGCTTATTCGGAGAAGAAGAGGTGAGCGCTACCACCAGTCTTGTCTCATGCCAACTGTAAAGCATCTTGAAACCATTCATGTGTGAGGTTGCTTCTCAGCCAAGGGAATTGGCTCACTCACAGTCTTGCCTAAAAACACAGCCATGAATAAAGAATGGTAACAGAATGTCCTCCAAGAGCAACTTCTCCCAACCGTCCAAGAGCAGTTTGGCGCCCAACAATGCCTTTTCCAGCATGATGGAGCACCTTGCCATAAAGCAAAGGTGATAACTAAATGGCTCATGGAACAAAACATAGAGATTTTGGGTCCATGGCCTGGAAACTCCCCAGATCTTAATCCCATTGAGAACTTGTGGTCAATCATCAAGAGACGGGTGGACAAACAAAAACCAACAAATTCTGGCAAAATGCAAGCATTGATTATGCAAGAATGGACTGCTATCAGTCAGGATTTGGTCCAAAAGTTGATTGAGAGCATGCCAGGCAGAATTACAGAGGTCTTGAAGAAGAAGCCGCAACACTGCAAATATTGACTTGCTGCATTAACTCATTCTAACTGTCAATATAAACTATTGGTACTCATAATGTTAATGCAATTATATTTCTGTATGTGATATAAACATCAGACAAACACTAATAAAAACGAGAGGCCAGCAGATCATGTGAAAATCTAATTTTGGTGTCATTCTCAAAACTTTTGGCCATGACTGTATTTTCTACCCACACACATTTGGAACTCTCCTGGGGTACCCTCACACATGTTATTCCCTAATTTAGTGGATATTTTCACAAAAAAGTAAAATTTTCAAAAATCCAGAAAATTGGCTGAAAACGACTAAATATCAAGGACTCATTGGGCGAATCGCTCTGGAACTGAAATCGGAACGCTCACTGACATTTGCCCTATCTGAAAGTCTGATAAACGCCGAAAAAATGACTAAGTCCCCAAAAAAAATTTTTTCAACTTTTTTCAATTTTACCCCCGTGGGATATATATTCTACCCACACATTTTTGGAACTCTCTTGCAGTACCCTCACACATATTATTCCCTAATTTAGTGGATATTTTCACAAAAAAGTGAAATTTTCAAAAATTCAGAAAATTGCCTGAAAACGACTAAATATCAAGGACTCATTGGGCGAATCGCTCTGGAACTGAAATTGGAACATTCACTGACATTTCCCCTATCTGAAAGTCTGCTAAACGCCGGAAAAATGACTAAGTCCAAGAAAAAAATTTTTCAACTTTTTTCAATTTTACCCCCGTGGGATATATATTCTACCCACACACATTTGGAACTCTCCTGGGGTACCCTCACACATATTATTCCCTCATTTAGTGGATATTTTCACAAAAAAGTGAAATTTTCAAAAATCCAGAAAATTGGCTGAAAACGACTAAATATCAAGGACTCATTGGGCGAATCGCTCTGGTACTGAAATCAGAACGCTCACTGACATTTCCCCTATCTGAAAGTCTGATAAACGACGGAAAAATGACTAAGTCCAAAAAAAAAATGTTTTCAACTTTTTTCAATTTTACCCCAGTGGGATATATATTCTACCCACACACATTTGGAACTCTCCTGGGGTACCCTCACACATATTATTCCCTCATTTAGTGGATATTTTCACAAAAAAGTGACATTTTCAAAAATCCAGAAAATTGGCTGAAAACGACTAAATATCAAGGACTCATTGGGTGAATCGCTCTGGTACTGAAATCGGAACGCTCACTGACATTTGCCCTATCTGAAAGTCTGATAAACGCCGGAAAAATGACTAAGTCCCCCAAAAAAATTGTTTCAACTTTTTTCAATTTTACCCCTATGGGATATATATTCTACCCACACACATTTGGAACTCTCCTGGGGTACCCTCACACATTTTATTTCCTCATTTAGTGGATATTTTCACAAAAAAGTTAAATTTTCAAAAATCCAGAAAATTGGCTGAAAATGACTAAATATCAAGGAATCATTGGGTGAATCGCTCTGGAACTGAAATCGGAACGCTCACTGACATTTCCCCTATCTGAAAGTCTGATAAACGCCGGAAAAATGACTAAGTCCAAAAAAAAAAATTTTTCAACTTTTTTCAATTTTACCCCAGTGGGATGTATATTCTACCCACATACATTTGGAACTCTCCTGGGGTACCCTCACACATATTATTCCCTCATTTAGTGGATATCTTCACAAAAAAGTGAAATTTTCAAAAATCTTAAACATTGGCTGAAAATGACTATATATCAAGGACTCATTGGGCGATTCGCTCTGGAACTGAAATCGGAATGCTCACTGACATTTGCCCTATCTGAAAGTCTGATAAACGCCGGAAAAATGACTAAGTCCCCAAAAAAAATTTTTTCAACTTTTTTCACTTTTACCCCCGTGGGATATATATTCTACCCAAACACATTTGGAACTCTCCTGGGGTGCCCTCACACATATTATTCCCTCATTTCGTGGATATTTTCACAAAAAAGTGAAATTTTCAAAAATCCAAAATATTGGCTGAAAACGACTAAATATGAAGGACTCATTGGGCGAATCGCTCTGGAACTGAAATCGGAACGCTCACTGACATTTGCCCTATCTGAAAGTCTGATAAACGCCGGAAAAATGACTAAGTCCAAAAAAAAAATTTTTCAACTTTTTTCACTTTTACCCCCGTGGGATATATGTTCTACCCACACACATTTGGTACTCTCCTGGGGTACCCTCACACATATTATTCCCTCATTTAGTGGATATTTTCACAAAAAAGTGAAATTTTCAAAAATCCAGAAAATTAGCTGAAAACGACTAAATATCAAGGACTCATTGGGCGAATCACTCTGGAACTGAAATCGGAACGCTCACTGACATTTCCCCTATCTGAAACTCTGATAAACGCCGGAAAAATGACTAAGTCCAAAAAAAAAATTTTTCAACTTTTTTCATTTTTACCCCCGTGGGAAATATGTTCTACCCACACACATTTGGTACTCTCCTGGGGTACCCTCACACATATTATTCCCTCATTTAGTGGATATTTTCACAAAAAAGTGACATTTTCAAAAATCCAGAAAATTGGCTGAAAACGACTAAATATCAAGGACTCATTGGGCGAATCGCTCTGGAACTGAAATCGGAACGCTCACTGACATTTGCCCTATCTGAAAGTCTGATAAACGCCGGAAAAATGACTAAGTCCAAAACAAATTTTTTTTCAACTTTTTTCAATTTTACCCCCGTGGGATATATATTCTACCCACACACATTTGGAACTCTCCTGGGGTACCCTCACACATATTAGTCCCTCAATTAGTGGATATTTTCACAAAAAAGTGAAGTTTTCAAAAATCCAAAATATTGGCTGAAAACGAGTAAATATCAAGGACTCATTGGGCGAATCGCTCTGGAACTGAAATCGGAACGCTCACTGACATTTCCCCAATCTGAAAGTCTGATAAACGCCGGAATAATGACTAAGTCCAAAAAAAAAATTTTTCAACTTTTTTCATTTTTACCCCCGTGGGATATATGTTCTACCCACACACATTTGGTACTCTCCTGGGGTACCCTCACACATATTATTCCCTCATTTAGTGGATATTTTCACAAAAAAGTGACATTTTCAAAAATCCAGAAAATTGGCTGAAAACGACTAAATATGATGGACTCATTGGGCGAATCGCTCTGGAACTGAAATCGGAACGCTCACTGACATTTGCCCTATCTGAAAGTTTGATAAACGCCGGAAAAATGACTAAGTCCAAAAAAAAAATGTTTTCAACTTTTTTCAATTTTAACCCTGTGGGATATATATTCTACCCACACACATTTGGTACTCTCCTGGGGTACCCTCACACATATTACTCCCTCATTTAGTGGATAATTTCACAAAAAAGTGACATTTTCAAAAATCCAGAAAATTGGCTGAAAATGACTAAATATCAAGGAGTCATTGGGCGAATCGCTCTGGAACTGAAATCGGAACACTCACTGACATTTGCCATATCTGAAAGTCTGATAAATGCCGGAAAAATAACTAAGTCCAAAAAAATGTTTTTTTCAACTTTTTTCAATTTTACCCCCGTGGGACATGTATTCTACCCACACATATTTGGAACTCTCCTGGGGTACCCTCACCCATATTATTCCCTCATTTAGTGGATATTTTCACAAGAAAGTGAAATTTTCAAAAATCCAGAAAATTGGCTGAAAAAGACTAAATATCAAGGACTCATTGGGCGAATCGCTCTGGAACTGAAATCGAAACACTCACTGACATTTGCCCTATCTGAAAGTCTGATAAACGCCGGAAAAATAACTAAGTCCAAAAAAAAATTTTTTCAACTTTTTTCAATTTTAACCCTGTGGGATATACATTCTACCCACACACATTTGGAACTCTCCTGGGGTACCCTCACACATATTATTCCCTCATTTAGTGGATATTTTCACAAAAAAGTGAAATTTTCAAAAATCCAGAAAATTGGCTGAAAAATACTAAATATCAAGGACTCATTGGGCGAATCGCTCTGAAACTGAAATCGGAATGCTCACTGACATTTCCCCTATCTGAAAGTCTGATAAACGCCGTAAAAATGACTAAGTCCAAAAAAAAAAATTTTCCACTTTTTTCAATTTTACCCCCGTGGGATATATATTCTACCCACACACATTTGGAACTCTCCTGGGGTACCCTCACACATATTATTCCCTCATTTAGTGGATATTTTCACAAAAAAGTGAAATTTTCAAAAATCCAGAAAATTGGCTGAAAACGACTAAATATCAAGGACTCATCGGGCGAATCGCTCTGGAACTGAAATCGGAACACTCACTGACATTTGCACTATCTGAAAGTCTGATAAACGCCGGAAAAATAACTAAGTCCCAAAAAAAAATTTTTTCAACTTTTTTCACTTTTATCCCCGTGGGATATATATTCTACCCAAACACATTTGGAACTCTCCTGTGGTACCCTCACACATATTATTCCCTCATTTAGTGGATATTTTCACAAAAAAGTGAAATTTTCAAAAATCCAAAATATTGGCTGAAAACGACTAAATATGAAGGACTCATTGGGCGAATCGCTCTGGAACTGAAATCGGAACGCTCACTGACATTTGCCCTATCTGAAAGTCTGATAAACGCCGGAAAAATGATTAAGTCCCAAAAAAAAATTTTTTCAACTTTTTTCACTTTTACCCCCGTGGGATATATATTCTACCCACACACATTTGGAACTCTCCTGGGGTACCCTCACACATATTATTCCCTCATTTAGTGGATATTTTCACAAAAAAGTGACATTTTCAAAAATCCAGAAAATTGGCTGAAAACGACTAAATATCAAGGACTCATTGGGCGAATCCCTCTGGAACGGAAATCGGAACGCTCACTGACATTTGCCCTATCTGAAAGTCTGATAAACGCCGGAAAAATGACTAAGTCCAAAACAAAATTTTTTTCAACTTTTTTCAATTTTACCCCCGTGGGATATATATTCTACCCACACACATTTGGAACTCTCCTGGGGTACCCTCACACATATTAGTCCCTCAATTAGTGGATATTTTCACAAAAAAGTGAAGTTTTCAAAAATCCAAAATATTGGCTGAAAACGAGTAAATATCAAGGACTCATTGGGCGAATCGCTCTGGAACTGAAATCGGAACGCTCACTGACATTTCCCCTATCTGAAAGTCTGATAAACGCCGGAATAATGACTAAGTCCCAAAAAAAAATTTTTCAACTTTTTTCATTTTTAGCCCCGTGGGATATATGTTCTACCCACACACATTTGGTACTCTCCTGGGGTACCCTCACACATATTATTCCCTCATTTAGTGGATATTTTCACAAAAAAGTGACATTTTCAAAAATCCAAAAATTTGGCTGAAAACGACTAAATATCAAGGACTCATTGGGCGAATCGCTCTGGAACTGAAATCGGAACGCTCACTGACATTTGCCCTATCTGAAAGTCGGATAAACGCCGGAAAAATGACTAAGTCCAAAACAAATTTTTTTTCAACTTTTTTCAATTTTACCCCCGTGGGATATATATTCTACCCACACACATTTGGAACTCTCCTGGGGTACCCTCACACATATTAGTCCCTCATTTAGTGGATATTTTCACAAAAAAGTGAAATTTTCAAAAATCCAGAAAATTTGCTGAAAACGACTAAATATCAAGGACTCATTGGGCGATTCGCTCTGGAACTGAAATCGGAACGCTCACTGACATTTGCCCTATCTGAAAGTTTGATAAACGCCGGAAAAATGACTAAGTCCAAAAAAAAAATGTTTTCAACTTTTTTCAATTTTAACCCTGTGGGATATATATTCTACCCACACACATTTGGTACTCTCCTGGGGTACCCTCACACATATTACTCCCTCATTTAGTGGATAATTTCACAAAAAAGTGACATTTTCAAAAATCCAGAAAATTGGCTGAAAATGACTAAATATCAAGGAGTCATTGAGCGAATCGCTCTGGAACTGAAATCGGAACACTCACTGACATTTGCCATATCTGAAAGTCTGATAAATGCCGGAAAAATAACTAAGTCCAAAAAAAATTTTTTTTCAACTTTTTTCAATTTTACCCCCGTGGGACATGTATTCTACCCACACATATTTGGAACTCTCCTGGGGTACCCTCACCCCTCATTTAGTGGATATTTTCACAAGAAAGTGAAATTTTCAAAAATCCAGAAAATTGGCTGAAAACGAATAAATATCAAGGACTCATTGGGCGAATCGCTCTGGAACTGAAATCGAAACACTCACTGACATTTGCCCTATCTGAAAGTCTGATAAACGCCGGAAAAATAACTAAGTCCAAAAAAAAAATTTTTCAACTTTTTTCAATTATAACCCTGTGGGATATACATTCTACCCACACACATTTGGAACTCTCCTGGGGTACCCTCACACATATTATTCCCTCATTTAGTGGATATTTTCACAAAAAAGTGAAATTTTCAAAAATCCAGAAAATTGGCTGAAAACTACTAAATATCAAGGACTCATTGGGCGAATCGCTCTGGAACTGAAATCGGAATGCTCACTGACATTTTCCCTATCTGAAAGTCTGATAAACGCCGTAAAAATGACTAAGTCCAAAAAAAAAAATGTTTCCACTTTTTTCAATTTTACCCCCGTGGGATATATATTCTACCCACACACATTTGGAACTCTCCTGGGGTACCCTCACACATATTATTCCCTCATTTAGTGGATATTTTCACAAAAAAGTGAAATTTTCAAAAATCCAGAAAATTGGCTGAAAACGACTAAATATCAAGGACTCATTGGACGAATCGCTCTGGAACTGAAATCGGAACGCTCACTGACATTTCCCCTATCTGAAAGTCTGATAAACGCCGGAAAAATGACTAAGTCCAAAAAAAAAAATTTTCCACTTTTTTCAATTTTACCCCCGTGGGATATATATTCTACCCACACACATTTGGAACTCTCCTGGGGTACCCTCACACATATTATTCCCTCATTTAGTGGATATTTTCACAAAAAAGTGAAATTTTCAAAAATCCAGAAAATTGGCTGAAAACGACTAAATATCAAGGACTCATTGGGCGAATCGCTCTGGAACTGAAATCGGAACACTCTCTGACATTTGCCCTATCTGAAAGTCTGATAAACGCCGGAAAAATAACTAAGTCCAAAAAAAAAAAATGTTTCAACTTTTTTCAATTTTACCCCCGTGGGATATACATTCTACCCACACACATTTGGAACTCTCCTGGGGTACCCTCACACATATTATTCCCTCATTTAGTGGATATTTTCACAAGAAAGTGAAATTTTCAAAAATCCAGAAAATTGGCTGAAAACGACAAAATATCAAGGACTCATTGGGCGAATCGCTCTGGAACTGAAATCGGAACGCTCACTGACATTTGCCCTATCTGAAAGTCGGATAAACGCCGGAAAAATGACTAAGTCCAAAACAAATTTTTTTTCAACTTTTTTCAATTTTACCCCCGTGGGATATATATTCTACCCACACACATTTGGAACTCTCCTGGGGTACCCTCACACATGTTAGTCCCTCATTTAGTGGATATTTTCACAAAAAAGTGAAATTTTCAAAAATCCAGAAAATTTGCTGAAAACGACTAAATATCAAGGACTCATTGGGCGATTCGCTCTGGAACTGAAATCGGAACGCTCACTGACATTTGCCCTATCTGAAAGTTTGATAAACGCCGGAAAAATGACTAAGTCCAAAAAAAAAATGTTTTCAACTTTTTTCAATTTTAACCCTGTGGGATATATATTCTACCCACACACATTTGGTACTCTCCTGGGGTACCCTCACACATATTACTCCCTCATTTAGTGGATAATTTCACAAAAAAGTGACATTTTCAAAAATCCAGAAAATTGGCTGAAAATGACTAAATATCAAGGAGTCATTGAGCGAATCGCTCTGGAACTGAAATCGGAACACTCACTGACATTTGCCATATCTGAAAGTCTGATAAATGCCGGAAAAATAACTAAGTCCAAAAAAAATTTTTTTTCAACTTTTTTCAATTTTACCCCCGTGGGACATGTATTCTACCCACACATATTTGGAACTCTCCTGGGGTACCCTCACCCCTCATTTAGTGGATATTTTCACAAGAAAGTGAAATTTTCAAAAATCCAGAAAATTGGCTGAAAACGAATAAATATCAAGGACTCATTGGGCGAATCGCTCTGGAACTGAAATCGAAACACTCACTGACATTTGCCCTATCTGAAAGTCTGATAAACGCCGGAAAAATAACTAAGTCCAAAAAAAAAATTTTTCAACTTTTTTCAATTATAACCCTGTGGGATATACATTCTACCCACACACATTTGGAACTCTCCTGGGGTACCCTCACACATATTATTCCCTCATTTAGTGGATATTTTCACAAAAAAGTGAAATTTTCAAAAATCCAGAAAATTGGCTGAAAACTACTAAATATCAAGGACTCATTGGGCGAATCGCTCTGGAACTGAAATCGGAATGCTCACTGACATTTTCCCTATCTGAAAGTCTGATAAACGCCGTAAAAATGACTAAGTCCAAAAAAAAAAATGTTTCCACTTTTTTCAATTTTACCCCCGTGGGATATATATTCTACCCACACACATTTGGAACTCTCCTGGGGTACCCTCACACATATTATTCCCTCATTTAGTGGATATTTTCACAAAAAAGTGAAATTTTCAAAAATCCAGAAAATTGGCTGAAAACGACTAAATATCAAGGACTCATTGGACGAATCGCTCTGGAACTGAAATCGGAACGCTCACTGACATTTCCCCTATCTGAAAGTCTGATAAACGCCGGAAAAATGACTAAGTCCAAAAAAAAAAATTTTCCACTTTTTTCAATTTTACCCCCGTGGGATATATATTCTACCCACACACATTTGGAACTCTCCTGGGGTACCCTCACACATATTATTCCCTCATTTAGTGGATATTTTCACAAAAAAGTGAAATTTTCAAAAATCCAGAAAATTGGCTGAAAACGACTAAATATCAAGGACTCATTGGGCGAATCGCTCTGGAACTGAAATCGGAACACTCTCTGACATTTGCCCTATCTGAAAGTCTGATAAACGCCGGAAAAATAACTAAGTCCAAAAAAAAAAAATGTTTCAACTTTTTTCAATTTTACCCCCGTGGGATATACATTCTACCCACACACATTTGGAACTCTCCTGGGGTACCCTCACACATATTATTCCCTCATTTAGTGGATATTTTCACAAGAAAGTGAAATTTTCAAAAATCCAGAAAATTGGCTGAAAACGACAAAATATCAAGGACTCATTGGGCGAATCGCTCTGGAACTGAAATCGGAACACTCACTGACATTTGCCCTATCTGAAAGTCTGATAAACGCCGGAAAAATAACTAAGTCCAAAAAAAAAATTTTTTCAACTTTTTTCAATTTTAACCCTGTGGGACATGTATTCTACCCACACATATTTGGAACTCTCCTGGGGTACCCTCACACATATTATTCCCTCATTTAGTGGATATTTTCACAAAAAAGTGAAATTTTCAAAAATCCAGAAAATTGGCTGAAAACGACTAAATATCAAGGACTCATTGGGCGAATCGCTCTGGAACTGAAATCGGAATGCTCACTGACATTTCCCCTATCTGAAAGTCTGATAAACGCCGTAAAAATGACTAAGTCCAAAAAAAAAATTTTTTCAACTTTTTTCAATTTTAACCCTGTGGGATATATATTCTACCCACACACATTTGGAACTCTCCTGGGGTACCCTCACACATATTATTCCCTCATTTAGTGGATATTTTCACAAAAAAGTGAAATTTTCAAAAATCGAGAAAATTGGCTGAAAACGACTAAATATCAAGGACTCATTGGGCGAATCGCTCTGGAACTGAAATCGGAACGCTCACTGACATTTCCCCTATCTGAAAGTCTGATAAACGCCGGAAAAATGACTAAGTCCAAAAAAAAAAATTTCCCACTTTTTTCAATTTTACCCCCGTGGGATATATATTGTACCCACACACATTTGGAACTCTCCTGGGGTACCCTCACACATATTATTCCCTCATTTAGTGGATATTTTCACAAAAAAGTGAAATTTTCAAAAATCCAGAAAATTGGCTGAAAACGACTAAATATCAAGGACTCATTGGGCGAATCGCTCTGGAACTGAAATCGGAACACTCTCTGACATTTGCCCTATCTGAAAGTCTGATAAACGCCGGAAAAATAACTAAGTCCAAAAAAAAAAATTTTTCAACTTTTTTCAATTTTACCCCCGTGGGATATACATTCTACCCACACACATTTGGAACTCTCCTGGGGTACCCTCACACATATTATTCCCTCATTTAGTGGATATTTTCACAAGAAAGTGAAATTTTCAAAAATCCAGAAAATTGGCTGAAAACGACTAAATATCAAGGACTCATTGGGCGAATCGCTCTGGAACTGAAATCGGAACACTCACTGACATTTGCCCTATCTGAAAGTCTGATAAACGCCGGAAAAATAACTAAGTCCAAAAAAACAATTTTTTCAACTTTTTTCAATTTTAACCCTGTGGGATATATATTCTACCCACACACATTTGGAACTCTCCTGGGGTACCCTCACACATATTATTCCCTCATTTAGTGGATATTTTCACAAAAAAGTGAAATTTTCAAAAATCCAGAAAATTGGCTGAAAACGACTAAATATCAAGGACTCATTGGGCGAATCGCTCTGGAACTGAAATCGGAATGCTCACTGACATTTCCCCTATCTGAAAGTCTGATAAACGCCGTAAAAATGACTAAGTCCAAAAAAAAAAATTTTTCCACTTTTTTCAATTTTACCCCCGTGGGATATATATTCTACCCACACACATTTGGAACTCTCCTGGGGTACCCTCACACATATTATTCCCTCATTTAGTGGATATTTTCACAAAAAAGTGAAATTTTCAAAAATCCAGAAAATTGGCTGAAAACGACTAAATATCAAGGACTCATTGGGCGAATCGCTCTGGAACTGAAATCGGAACACTCACTGACATTTCCCCTATCTGAAAGTCTGATAAACGCCGGAAAAATGACTAAGTCCAAAAAAAAAAATTTCCCACTTTTTTCAATTTTACCCCCGTGGGATATATATTCTACCCACACACATTTGGAACTCTCCTGGGGTACCCTCACACATATTATTCCCTCATTTAGTGGATATTTTCACAAAAAAGTGAAATTTTCAAAAATCCAGAAAATTGGCTGAAAACGACTAAATATCAAGGACTCATTGGGCGAATTGCTCTGGAACTGAAATCGGAATGCTCACTGACATTTCCCTTATCTGAAAGTTTGATAAACGCCGGAAAAATGACTAAGTCCAAAAAAAAATGTTTTCAACTTTTTTCAATTTTAACCCTGTGGCATATATATTCTACCCACACACATTTGGAACTCTCCTGGGGTACCCTCACACATATTATTCCCTCATTTAGTGGATATTTTCACAAAAAAGTGAAATTTTCAAAAATCCAGAAAAATGGCTGAAAACTACTAAATATCAAGGACTCATTGGGCGAATCACTCTGGAACTGAAATCGGAAATCTCACTGACATTTGACCTATCTGAAAGTCTGATAAACACCGGAAAAATGACTAAAACCCAAAAAAAAAAATGTTTTCCACTTTTTTCAATTTTACCCCCGTGGGATATATATTCTACCCACACACATTTGGTACTCTCCTGGGGTACCCTCACACATATTACTCCCTCATTTAGTGGATAATTTCACAAAAAAGTGAAATTTTCAAAAATCCAGAAAATTGGCTGAAAATGACTAAATATCAAGGACTCATTGGGCGAATCGCTCTGGAACTGAAATCGGAACACTCACTGACATTTGCCATATCTGAAAGTCTCATAAATGCCGGAAAAATAACTAAGTCCAAAAAAAATTTTTTTTCAACTTTTTTCAATTTTACCCCCGTGGGACATGTATTCTACCCACACATATTTGGAACTCTCCTGGGGTACCCTCACACACATTATTCCCTCATTTAGTGGATATTTTCACAAAAAAGTGAAATTTTCAAAAATCCAGAAAATTGGCTGAAAATGACTAAATATCACGGACTCATTGGGCGAATCGCTCTGGAACTGAAATCGGAACGCTCACTGACATTTCCCCTATCTGAAAGTCTGATAAACGCCGGAAAAATGACTAAGACCAAAAAAAAAAATTTCCCACTTTTTTCAATTTTACCCCCGTGGGATATATATTCTACCCACACACATTTGGAACTCTCCTGGGGTACCCTCACACATATTATTCCCTCATTTAGTGGATATTTTCACAAAAAAGTGAAATTTTCAAAAATCCAGAAAATTGGCTGAAAACGACTAAATATCAAGGACTCATTGGGCGAATCGCTCCGGAACTGAAATCGGAACACTCTCTGACATTTGCCCTATCTGAAAGTCTGATAAACGCCGGAAAAATAACTAAGTCCAAAAAAAAAAATTTTTCAACTTTTTTCAATTTTACCCCCGTGGGATATACATTCTACCCACACACATTTGGAACTCTCCTGGGGTACCCTCACACATATTATTCCCTCATTTAGTGGATATTTTCACAAGAAAGTGAAATTTTCAAAAATCCAGAAAATTGGCTGAAAACGACTAAATATCAAGGACTCATTGGGCGAATTGCTCTGGAACTGAAATCGGAATGCTCACTGACATTTCCCTTATCTGAAAGTTTGATAAACGCCGGAAAAATGACTAAGTCCAAAAAAAAAATTTTTCAACTTTTTTCAATTTTAACCCTGTGGCATATATATTCTACCCACACACATTTGGAACTCTCCTGGGGTACCCTCACACATATTATTCCCTCATTTAGTGGATATTTTCACAAAAAAGTGAAATTTTCAAAAATCCAGAAAATTGGCTGAAAACTACTAAATATCAAGGACTCATTGGGCGAATCGCTCTGGAACTGAAATCGGAAATCTCACTGACATTTCCCCTATCTGAAAGTCTGATAAACACCGGAAAAATGACTAAAACCCCCAAAAAAAATGTTTTCCACTTTTTTCAATTTTACCCCTGTGGGATATATATTCTACCCACACACATTTGGTACTCTCCTGGGGTACCCTCACACATATTACTCCCTCATTTAGTGGATAATTTCACAAAAAAGTGAAATTTTCAAAAATCCAGAAAATTGGCTGAAAATGACTAAATATCAAGGACTCATTGGGCGAATCGCTCTGGAACTGAAATCGGAACACTCACTGACATTTGCCACATCTGAAAGTCTGATAAATGCCGGAAAAATAACTAAGTCCAAAAAAAATTTTTTTTCAACTTTTTTCAATTTTACCCCCGTGGGACATGTATTCTACCCACACATATTTGGAACTCTCCTGGGGTACCCTCACACATATTATTCCCTCATTTAGTGGATATTTTCACAAGAAAGTGAAATTTTCAAAAATCCAGAAAATTGGCTGAAAAAGACTAAATATCAAGGACTCATTGGGCGAATCGCTCTGGAACTGAAATCGAAACACTCACTGACATTTGCCCTATCTGAAAGTCTGATAAACGCCGGAAAAATAACTAAGTCCAAAAAAAAAATTTTTCTACTTTTTTCAATTTTAACCCTGTGGGATATATATTCTACCCACACACATTTGGAACTGTCCTGGGGTACCCTCACACATATTATTCCCTCATTTAGTGGATATTTTCACAAAAAAGTGAAATTTTCAAAAATCCAGAAAATTGGCTGAAAACGACTAAATATCAAGGACTCATTGGGCGAATCGCTCTGGAACTGAAATCGGAACACTCTCTGACATTTGCCCTATCTGAAAGTCTGATAAACGCCGGAAAAATAACTAAGTCCAAAAAAAAAAATTTTTCAACTTTTTTCAATTTTACCCCCGTGGGATATACATTTTACCCACACACATTTGGAACTCTCCTGGGGTACCCTCACACATATTATTCCCTCATTTAGTGGATATTTTCACAAGAAAGTGAAATTTTCAAAAATCCAGAAAATTGGCTGAAAACAACTAAATATCAAGGACTCATTGGGCGAATCGCTCTGGAACTGAAATCGGAACACTCACTGACATTTGCCCTATCTGAAAGTCTGATAAACGCCGGAAAAATAACTAAGTCCAAAAAAAAAATTTTTTCAACTTTTTTCAATTTTAACCCTGTGGGATATATATTCTACCCACACATATTTGGAACTCTCCTGGGGTACCCTCACACATATTATTCCCTCATTTAGTGGATATTTTCACAAGAAAGTGAAATTTTCAAAAATCCAGAAAATTGGCTGAAAAAGACTAAATATCAAGGACTCATTGGGCGAATCGCTCTGGAACTGAAATCGAAACACTCACTGACATTTGCCCTATCTGAAAGTCTGATAAACGCCGGAAAAATAACTAAGTCCAAAAAAAAAATTTTTCTACTTTTTTCAATTTTAACCCTGTGGGATATATATTCTACCCACACACATTTGGAACTGTCCTGGGGTACCCTCACACATATTATTCCCTCATTTAGTGGATATTTTCACAAAAAAGTGAAATTTTCAAAAATCCAGAAAATTGGCTGAAAACGACTAAATATCAAGGACTCATTGGGCGAATCGCTCTGGAACTGAAATCGGAACACTCTCTGACATTTGCCCTATCTGAAAGTCTGATAAACGCCGGAAAAATAACTAAGTCCAAAAAAAAAAATTTTTCAACTTTTTTCAATTTTACCCCCGTGGGATATACATTTTACCCACACACATTTGGAACTCTCCTGGGGTACCCTCACACATATTATTCCCTCATTTAGTGGATATTTTCACAAGAAAGTGAAATTTTCAAAAATCCAGAAAATTGGCTGAAAACAACTAAATATCAAGGACTCATTGGGCGAATCGCTCTGGAACTGAAATCGGAACACTCACTGACATTTGCCCTATCTGAAAGTCTGATAAACGCCGGAAAAATAACTAAGTCCAAAAAAAAAATTTTTTCAACTTTTTTCAATTTTAACCCTGTGGGATATATATTCTACCCACACAAATTTGGAACTCTCCTGGGGTACCCTCACACATATTACTCCCTCATTTAGTGGATAATTTCACAAAAAAGTGAAATTTTCAAAAATCCAGAAAATTGGCTGAAAATGACTAAATATCAAGGACTCATTGGGCGAATCGCTCTGGAACTGAAATCGGAACACTCACTGACATTTGCCATATCTGAAAGTCTGATAAATGGCGAAAAAATAACTAAGTCCAAAAAAAAAAATTTTTCAACTTTTTTCAATTTTACCCCCGTGGGATATACATTTTACCCACACACATTTGGAACTCTCCTGGGGTACCCTCACACATATTATTCCCTCATTTAGTGGATATTTTCACAAGAAAGTGAAATTTTCAAAAATCCAGAAAATTGGCTGAAAACAACTAAATATCAAGGACTCATTGGGCGAATCGCTCTGGAACTGAAATCGGAACACTCACTGACATTTGCCCTATCTGAAAGTCTGATAAACGCCGGAAAAATAACTAAGTCCAAAAAAAAAATTTTTTCAACTTTTTTCAATTTTAACCCTGTGGGATATATATTCTACCCACACAAATTTGGAACTCTCCTGGGGTACCCTCACACATATTACTCCCTCATTTAGTGGATAATTTCACAAAAAAGTGAAATTTTCAAAAATCCAGAAAATTGGCTGAAAATGACTAAATATCAAGGACTCATTGGGCGAATCGCTCTGGAACTGAAATCGGAACACTCACTGACATTTGCCATATCTGAAAGTCTGATAAATGGCGAAAAAATAACTAAGTCCAAAAAAAAATTTTTTTCAACTTTTTTCAATTTTACCCCCGTGGGACATGTATTCTACCCACACATATTTGGAACTCTCCTGGGGTACCCTCACACATATTATTCCCTCATTTAGTGGATATTTTCACAAGAAAGTGAAATTTTCAAAAATCCAGAAAATTGGCTGAAAACGACTAAATATCAAGGACTCATTGGGCGAATCGCTCTGGAACTGAAATCGAAACACTCACTGACATTTGCCCTATCTGAAAGTCTGATAAACGCCGGAAAAATAACTGTCCAAAAAAAAATTTTTTCAACTTTTTTCAATTTTACCCCCGTGGGATATATATTCTACCCACACACATTTGGAACTCTCCGGGGTACCCTCACACATATTATTCCCTCATTTAGTGGATATTTTCACAAAAAAGTGAAATTTTCAAAAATCCAGAAAATTGGCTGAAAACGACTAAATATCAAGGACTCATTGGGCGAATTGCTCTGGAACTGAAATCGGAATGCTCACTGACATTTCCCTTATCTGAAAGTTTGATAAACGCCGGAAAAATGACTAAGTCCAAAAAAAAAATGTTTTCCACTTTTTTCAATTTTACCCCCGTGGGATATATATTCTACCCACACACATTTGGTACTCTCCTGGGGTACCCTCACACATATTACTCCCTCATTTAGTGGATAATTTCACAAAAAAGTGAAATTTTCAAAAATCCAGAAAATTGGCTGAAAACGACTAAATATCAAGGACTCATTGGGCGAATCGCTCTGGAACTGAAATCGGAACACTCACTGACATTTGCCCTATCTGAAAGTCTGATAAACGCCGGAAAAATAACTAAGTCCAAAAAAAAAAATTTTTCAACTTTTTTCAATTTTAACCCTGTGGGATATATATTCTACCCACACACATTTGGAACTCTCCTGGGGTACCCTCACACATATTATTCCCTCATTTAGTGGATATTTTCACAAAAAAGTGAAATTTTCAAAAATCCAGAAAATTGGCTGAAAACATCTAAATATCAAGGACTCATTGGGCGAATCGCTCTGGAACTGAAATCGGAACGCTCACTGACATTTTCCCTATCTGAAAGTCTGATAAACGCCGGAAAAATGACTAAGTCCAAAAAAAAAATTTTTTCAACTTTTTTCAATTTTACCCCCGTGGGATATATATTCTACCCACACACATTTGGAACTCTCCTGGGGTACCCTCACACATATTATTCCCTCATTTAGTGGATATTTTCACAAAAAAGTGAAATTTTCAAAAATCCAGAAAATTGGCTGAAAACTACTAAATATCAAGGACTCATTGGGCGAATCGCTCTGGAACTGAAATCGGAACGCTCACTGACATTTCCCCTATCTGAAAGTCTGATAAACACCGGAAAAATGACTAAAACCAAAAAAAAAAATGTTTTCCACTTTTTTCAATTTTACCCCCGTGGGATATATATTCTACCCACACACATTTGGTACTCTCCTGGGGTACCCTCACACATATTACTCCCTCATTTAGTGGATAATTTCACAAAAAAGTGAAATTTTCAAAAATCCAGAAAATTGGCTGAAAATGACTAAATATCAAGGACTCATTGGGCGAATCGCTCTGGAACTGAAATCGGAACACTCACTGACATTTGCCATATCTGAAAGTCTGATAAATGCCAGAAAAATAACTAAGTCCAAAAAAAAATTTTTTTCAACTTTTTTCAATTTTACCCCCGTGGGACATGTATTCTACCCACACATATTTGGAACTCTCCTGGGGTACCCTCACACATATTATTCCCTCATTTAGTGGATATTTTCACAAGAAAGTGAAATTTTCAAAAATCCAGAAAATTGGCTGAAAACGACTAAATATCAAGGACTCATTGGGCGAATCGCTCTGGAACTGAAATCGAAACACTCACTGACATTTGCCCTATCTGAAAGTCTGATAAACGCCGGAAAAATAACTAAGTCCAAAAAAAAAATTTTTTCAACTTTTTTCAATTTTAACCCTGTGGGATATATATTCTACCCACACACATTTGGAACTCTCCTGGGGTACCCTCACACATATTATTCCCTCATTTAGTGGATATTTTCACAAAAAAGTGACATTTTCAAAAATCCAGAAAATTGGCTGAAAACTACTAAATATCAAGGACTCATTGGGCGAATCGCTCTGGAACTGAAATCGGAATGCTCACTGACATTTCCCCTATCTGAAAGTCTGATAAACACCGGAAAAATGACTAAAACCAAAAAAAAAAATGTTTTCCACTTTTTTCAATTTTACCCCCATGGGATATATATTCTACCCACACACATTTGGTACTCTCCTGGGGTACCCTCACACATATTACTCCCTCATTTAGTGGATAATTTCACAAAAAAGTGAAATTTTCAAAAATCCAGAAAATTGGCTGAAAATGACTAAATATCAAGGACTCATTGGGCGAATCGCTCTGGAACTGAAATCGGAACACTCACTGACATTTGCCATATCTGAAAGTCTGATAAATGCCGGAAAAATAACTAAGTCCAAAAAAAATTTTTTTTCAACTTTTTTCAATTTTACCCTTGTGGGACATGTATTCTACCCACACATATTTGGAACTCTCCTGGGGTACCCTCACACATATTATTCCCTCATTTAGTGGATATTTTCACAAGAAAGTGAAATTTTCAAAAATCCAGAAAATTGGCTGAAAACGACTAAATATCAAGGACTCATTGGGCGAATCGCTCTGGAACTGAAATCGAAACACTCACTGACATTTGCCCTATCTGAAAGTCTGATAAACGCCGGAAAAATAAACTAAGTCCAAAAAAAAAATTTTTTCAACTTTTTTCAATTTTAACCCTGTGGGATATATATTCTACCCACACACATTTGGAACTCTCCTGGGGTACACTCACACATATTATTCCCTCATTTAGTGGATATTTTCACAAAAAAGTGAAATTTTCAAAAATCCAGAAAATTGGCTGAAAACGACTAAATATCAAGGACTCATTGGGCGAATCGCTCTGGAACTGAAATCGGAACGCTCACTGACATTTCCCCTATCTGAAAGTCTGATAAACGCCGGAAAAATGACTAAGTCCAAAAAAAAATTTTTTTCAATTTTAACCCCGTGGGACATGTATTCTACCCACACATATTTGGAACTCTCCTGGGGTACCCTCACACATATTATTCCCTCATTTAGTGGATATTTTCACAAGAAAGTGAAATTTTCAAAAATCCAGAAAATTGGCTGAAAACGACTAAATATCAAGGACTCATTGGGCGAATCGCTCTGGAACTGAAATCGGAACACTCACTGACATTTGCCCTATCTGAAAGTCTGATAAACGCCGGAAAAATAACTAAGTCCAAAAAAAAAATTTTTTCAACTTTTTTCAATTTTAACCCTGTGGGATATATATTCTACCCACACACATTTGGAACTCTCCTGGGGTACCCTCACACATATTATTCCCTCATTTAGTGGATATTTTCACAAAAAAGTGAAATTTTCAAAAATCCAGAAAATTGGCTAAAAACTACTAAATATCAAGGACTCATTGGGCGAATCGCTCTGGAACTGAAATCGGAATGCTCACTGACATTTCCCCTATCTGAAAGTCTGATAAACGCCGGAAAAATGACTAAGTCCAAAAAAAAAAAATTTTTCCACTTTTTTCAATTTTACCCACTTGGGATATATATTCTACCCACACACATTTGGAACTCTCCTGGGGTACCCTCACACATATTATTCCCTCATTTAGTGGATATTTTCACAAAAAAGTGAAATTTTCAAAAATCCAGAAAATTGGCTGAAAACGACTAAATATCAAGGACTCATTGGGCGAATCGCTCTGGAACTGAAATCGGAACACTCACTGACATTTGCCCTATCTGAAAGTCTGATAAACGCTGGAAAAATGACTAAGTCCCCCCCAAAAAATTTTTCAACTTTTTTCAATTTTACCCCTGTGGGATATATATTCTACCCACACACATTTGGAACTCTCCTGGGGTACCCTCACACATATTATTCCCTCATTTAGTGGATATTTTCACAAAAAAGTGACATTTTCAAAAATCCAGAAAATTTGCTGAAAACTACTAAATATCAAGGACACATTGGGCGAATCGCTCTGGAACTGAAATCGGAATGCTCACTGACATTTCCCTTATCTGAAAGTTTGATAAACGCCGGAAAAATGACTAAGTCCAAAAAAAAAATGTTTTCAACTTTTTTCAATTTTAACCCTGTGGGATATATATTCTACCCACACACATTTGGAACTCTCCTGGGGTATCCTCACACATATTATTCCCTCATTTAGTGGATATTTTCACAAGAAAGTGAAATTTTCAAAAATCCAGAAAATTGGCTGAAAACGACTAAATATCAAGGACTCATTGGGCGAATCGCTCTGGAACTGAAATCGAAACACTCACTGACATTTGCCCTATCTGAAAGTCTGATAAACGCCGGAAAAATAACTATGTCCAAAAAAAAATTTTTTCAACTTTTTTCAATTTTAACCCTGTGGGATATATATTCTACCCACACACATTTGGAACTCTCCTGGGGTACCCTCACACATATTATTCCCTCATTTAGTGGATATTTTCACAAAAAAGTGAAATTTTCAAAAATCCAGAAAAATGTCTGAAAACTACTAAATATCAAGGACTCATTGGGCAAATCGCTCTGGAACTGAAATCGGAATGCTCACTGACATTTCCCCTATCTGAAAGTCTGATAAACGCCGTAAAAATGACTAAGTCCAAAAAAAATAATTTTTCCCCTTTTTTCAATTTTACCCCCGTGGGATATATATTCTACCCACACACATTTGGAACTCTCCTTGGGTACCCTCACACTTATTATTCCCTCATTTAGTGGATATTTTCACAAAAAAGTGAAATTTTCAAAAATCCAGAGAATTGGCTGAAAATGACTTAATATCAAGGACTCATTGGGCGAATCGCTCTGGAACTGAAATCGGAACGCTCACTGACATTTCCCCTATCTGAAAGTCTGATAAACGCCGGAAAAATGACTAAGTCCAAAAAAAAAAATTTTCCACTTTTTTCAATTTTACCCCCGTGGGATATATATTCTACCCACACACATTTGGAACTCTCCTGGGGTACCCTCACACTTATTATTCCCTCATTTAGTGGATATTTTCACAAGAAAGTGAAATTTTCAAAAATCCAGAAAATTGGCTGAAAACGACTAAATATCAAGGACTCATTGGGCGAATCGCTCTGGAACTGAAATCGGAACACTCACTGACATTTGCCCTATCTGAAAGTCTGATAAACGCCGGAAAAATAACTAAGTCCAAAAAAAAAATTTTTTCAACTTTTTTCAATTTTAACCCTTTGGGATATATATTCTACCCACACACATTTGGAACTCTCCTGGGGTACCCTCACACATATTATTCCCTCATTTAGTGGATATTTTCACAAAAAAAGTGAAATTTTCAAAAATCCAGAAAATTGGCTGAAAACTACTAAATATCAAGGACTTATTGGGCGAATCGCTCTGGAACTGAAATCGGAATGCTCACTGACATTTCCCCTATCTGAAAGTCTGATAAACGCTGGAAAAATGACTAAGTCCAAAAAAAAAAATTTTTCCACTTTTTTCAATTTTACCCCCGTGGGATATATATTCTACCCACACACATTTGGAACTCTCCTGGGGTACCCTCACACATATTATTCCCTCATTTAGTGGATATTTTCACAAAAAAGTGAAATTTTCAAAAATCCAGAAAATTGGCTGAAAACGACTAAATATCAAGGACTCATTGGGCGAATCGCTCTGGAACTGAAATCGGAACGCTCACTGACATTTGCCCTATCTGAAAGTCTGATAAACGCCGGAAAAATAACTAAGTCCAAAAAAATTTTTTTTTCAACTTTATTTCAATTTTACCCCCGTGGGAAATATATTCTACCCACACACATTTGGAACTCTCCTGGGGTACCCTCACACATATTATTCCCTCATTTAGTGGATATTTTCACAAAAAAGTGAAATTTTCAAAAATCCAGAAAATTGGCTGAAAACGACTAAATATCAAGGACTCATTGGGCGAATCGCTCTGGAACTGAAATCGGAACGCTCACTGACATTTGCCCTATCTGAAAGTCTGATAAACGCCGGAAAAATGACTAAGTTTAAAACAAAATTTTTTTCAACTTTTTTCAATTTTACCCCCGTGGGATATATATTCTACCCAAACACATTTGGAACTCTCCGGGGGTACCCTCACACATATTATTCCCTCATTTAGTGGATATTTTCACAAAAAAGTGAAATTTTCAAAAATCTAAAACATTGGCTGAAAATGACTAAATATCAAGGACTCATTGGGCGATTCGCTCTGGAACTGAAATCGGAACGCTCACTGACATTTGTCCTATATGAAAGTCTGATAAACGCCGGAAAAATGACTAAGTCCCCCCCAAAAAATTTTTCAACTTTTTTCAATTTTACCCCTGTGGGATATATATTCTACCCACACACATTTGGAACTCTCCTGGGGTACCCTCACACATATTATTCCCTCATTTAGTGGATATTTTCACAAAAAAGTGAAATTTTCAAAAATCCAGAAAATTGGCTGAAAACTACTAAATATCAAGGACTCATAGGGCGAATCGCTCTGGAACTGAAATCGGAACGCTCACTGACATTTCCCCTATATGAAAGTCTGATAAACACCGGAAAAATGACTAAAACCAAAAAAAAAATGTTTTCCACTTTTTTCAATTTTACCCAAGTGGGATATATATTCTACCCACACACATTTGGTACCCTCCTGGGGTACCCTCACACATATTACTCCCTCATTTAGTGGATAATTTCACAAAAAAGTGAAATTTTCAAAAATCCAGAAAATTGGCTGAAAATGACTAAATATCAAGGACTCATTGGGCGAATCGCTCTGGAACTGAAATCGGAACACTCACTGACATTTGCCATATCTGAAAGTCTGATAAATGCCGGAAAAATAACTAAGTCCAAAAAACAATTTTTTTCAACTTTTTTCAATTTTACCCCCGTGGGACATGTATTCTACCCACACATATTTGGAACTCTCCTGGGGTACCCTCACACATATTATTCCCTCATTTAGTGGATATTTTCACAAGAAAGTGAAATTTTCAAAAATCCAGAAAATTGGCTGAAAACGACTAAATATCAAGGACTCATTGGGCGAATCGCTCTGGAACTGAAATCGAAACACTCACTGACATTTGCCCTATCTGAAAGTCTGATAAATGCCGGAAAAATAACTATGTCCAAAAAAATTTTTTTTCAACTTTTTTCAATTTTAACCCTGTGGGATATATATTCTACCCACACACATTTGGAACTCTCCTGGGGTACCCTCACACATATTATTCCCTCATTTAGTGGATATTTTCACAAAAAAGTGAAATTTTCAAAAATCCAGAAAAATGGCTGAAAACGACTAAATATCAAGGACTCATTGGGCGAATCGCTCTGGAACTGAAATCGGAATGCTCACTGACATTTCCCCTATCTGAAAGTCTGATAAACGCCGTAAAAATGACTAAGTCCAAAAAAAATAATTTTTCCCCTTTTTTCAATTTTACCCCCGTGGGATATATATTCTACCCACACACATTTGGAACTCTCCTGGGGTACCCTCACACATATAATTCCCTCATTTAGTGGATATTTTCACAAAAAAGTGAAATTTTCAAAAATCCAGAGAATTGGCTGAAAACGACTAAATATCAAGGACTCATTGGGCGAATCGCTCTGGAACTGAAATCGGAACGCTCACTGACATTTCCCCTATCTGAAAGTCTGATAAACGCCGGAAAAATGACTAAGTCCAAAAAAAAAAATTTTCCACTTTTTTCAATTTTACCCCCGTGGGATATATATTCTACCCACACACATTTGGAACTCTCCTGGGGTACCCTCACACTTATTATTCCCTCATTTAGTGGATATTTTCACAAAAAAGTGAAATTTTCAAAAATCCAGAAAATTGGCTGAAAATGACTTAATATCAAGGACTTATTGGGCGAATCGCTCTGGAACTGAAATCGGAACACTCACTGACATTTGCCATATCTGAAAGTCTGATAAATGCCGGAAAAATAACTAAGTCCAAAAAAAATTTTTTTTCAATTTTAACCCCGTGGGACATGTATTCTACCCACACATATTTGGAACTCTCCTGGGGTACCCTCACACATATTATTCCCTCATTTAGTGGATATTTTCACAAGAAAGTGAAATTTTCAAAAATCCAGAAAATTGGCTGAAAACGACTAAATATCAAGGACTCATTGGGCGAATCGCTCTGGAACTGAAATCGGAACACTCACTGACATTTGCCCTATCTGAAAGTCTGATAAACGCCGGAAAAATAACTAAGTCCAAAAAAAAAATTTTTTCAACTTTTTTCAATTTTAACCCTGTGGGATATATATTCTACCCACACACATTTGGAACTCTCCTGGGGTACCCTCACACATATTATTCCCTCATTTAGTGGATATTTTCACAAAAAAGTGAAATTTTCAAAAATCCAGAAAATTGGCTAAAAACTACTAAATATCAAGGACTCATTGGGCGAATCGCTCTGGAACTGAAATCGGAATGCTCACTGACATTTCCCCTATCTCAAAGTCTGATAAACGCCGGAAAAATGACTAAGTCCAAAAAAAAAAATTTTTTCCACTTTTTTCAATTTTACCCCCGTGGGATATATATTCTACCCACACACATTTGGAACTCTCCTGGGGTACCCTCACACATATTATTCCCTCATTTAGTGGATATTTTCACAAAAAAGTGAAATTTTCAAAAATCCAGAAAATTGGCTGAAAACGACTAAATATCAAGGACTCATTGGGCGAATCGCTCTGGAACTGAAATCGGAACACTCACTGACATTTGCCCTATCTGAAAGTCTGATAAACGCTGGAAAAATGACTAAGTCCCCCCCAAAAAATTTTTCAACTTTTTTCAATTTTACCCCTGTGGGATATATATTCTACCCACACACATTTGGAACTCTCCTGGGGTACCCTCACACATATTATTCCCTCATTTAGTGGATATTTTCACAAAAAAGTGACATTTTCAAAAATCCAGAAAATTTGCTGAAAACTACTAAATATCAAGGACACATTGGGCGAATCGCTCTGGAACTGAAATCGGAATGCTCACTGACATTTCCCTTATCTGAAAGTTTGATAAACGCCGGAAAAATGACTAAGTCCAAAAAAAAAATGTTTTCAACTTTTTTCAATTTTAACCCTGTGGGATATATATTCTACCCACACACATTTGGAACTCTCCTGGGGTACCCTCACACATATTATTCCCTCATTTAGTGGATATTTTCACAAAAAAGTGAAATTTTCAAAAATCCAGAAAATTGGCTGAAAACGACTAAATATCAAGGACTCATTGGGCGAATCGCTCTGGAACTGAAATCGGAACGCTCACTGACATTTCCCCTATCTGAAAGTCTGATAAACGCCGGAAAAATGACTAAGTCCAAAAAAAAAAATTTTCCACTTTTTTCAATTTTACCCCCGTGGGATATATATTCTACCCACACACATTTGGAACTCTCCTGGGGTACCCTCACACATATTATTCCCTCATTTAGTGGATATTTTCACAAAAAAGTGAAATTTTCAAAAATCCAGAAAATTGGCTGAAAACGACTAAATATCAAGGATTCATTGGGCGAATCGCTCTGGAACTGAAATCGGAACACTCACTGACATTTGCCCTATCTGAAAGTCTGATAAACGCCGGAAAAATAACTAAGTCCAAAAAAAAAATTTTTTCAACTTTTTTCAATTTTAACCCTGTGGGATATATATTCTACCCACACACATTTGGAACTCTCCTGGGGTACCCTCACACATATTATTCCGTCATTTAGTGGATATTTTCACAAAAAAGTGAAATTTTCAAAAATCCAGAAAATTGGCTAAAAATGACTTAATATCAAGCACTTATTGGGCGAATCGCTCTGGAACTGAAATCGGAACACTCACTGACATTTGCCATATCTGAAAGTCTGATAAATGCCGGAAAAATAACTAAGTCCCAAAAAAAATTTTTTTCAATTTTAACCCCGTGGGACATGTATTCTACCCACACATATTTGGAACTCTCCTGGGGTACCCTCACACATATTATTCCCTCATTTAGTGGATATTTTCACAAGAAAGTGAAATTTTCAAAAATCCAGAAAATTGGCTGAAAACGACTAAATATCAAGGACTGATTGGGCGAATCGCTCTGGAACTGAAATCGGAACACTCACTGACATTTGCCCTATCTGAAAGTCTGATAAACGCCGGAAAAATAACTAAGTCCAAAAAAAAAATTTTTTCAACTTTTTTCAATTTTAACCCTGTGGGATATATATTCTACCCACACACATTTGGAACTCTCCTGGGGTACCCTCACACATATTATTCCCTCATTTAGTGGATATTTTCACAAAAAAGTGAAATTTTCAAAAATCCAGAAAATTGGCTAAAAACTACTAAATATCAAGGACTCATTGGGCGAATCGCTCTGGAACTGAAATCGGAATGCTCACTGACATTTCCCCTATCTGAAAGTCTGATAAACGCCGGAAAAATGACTAAGTCCAAAAAAAAAATTTTTCCACTTTTTTCAATTTTACCCCCGTGGGATATATATTCTACCCACACACATTTGGAACTCTCCTGGGGAACCCTCACACATATTATTCCCTCATTTAGTGGATATTTTCACAAAAAAGTGAAATTTTCAAAAATCCAGAAAATTGGCTAAAAACTACTAAATATCAAGGACTCATTGGGCAAATCGCTCTGGAACTGAAATCGAAACACTCACTGACATTTGCCCTATCTGAAAGTCTGATAAACGCCGGAAAAATAACAATGCCAAAAAAAAATTTTTTCAATTTTAACCCTGTGGGATATATATTCTACCCACACACATTTGGAACTCTCCTGGGGTACCCTCACACATATTATTCCCTCATTTAGTGGATATTTTCACAAAAAAGTGAAATTTTCAAAAATCCAGAAAAATGTCTGAAAACTACTAAATATCAAGGACTCATTGGGCAAATCGCTCTGGAACTGAAATCGGAACGCTCACTGACATTTCCCCTATCTGAAAGTCTGATAAACGCCGGAAAAATGACTAAGTCCAAAAAAAAAAATTTTCCACTTTTTTCAATTTTACCCCCGTGGGATATATATTCTACCCACACACATTTGGAACTCTCCTGGGGTACCCTCACACTTATTATTCCCTCATTTAGTGGATATTTTCACAAGAAAGTGAAATTTTCAAAAATCCAGAAAATTGGCTGAAAACGACTAAATATCAAGGACTCATTGGGCGAATCGCTCTGGAACTGAAATCGGAACACTCACTGACATTTGCCCTATCTGAAAGTCTGATAAACGCCGGAAAAATAACTAAGTCCAAAAAAAAAATTTTTTCAACTTTTTTCAATTTTAACCCTTTGGGATATATATTCTACCCACACACATTTGGAACTCTCCTGGGGTACCCTCACACATATTATTCCCTCATTTAGTGGATATTTTCACAAAAAAAGTGAAATTTTCAAAAATCCAGAAAATTGGCTGAAAACTACTAAATATCAAGGACTTATTGGGCAAATCGCTCTGGAACTGAAATCGGAATGCTCACTGACATTTCCCCTATCTGAAAGTCTGATAAACGCTGGAAAAATGACTAAGTCCAAAAAAAAAAATTTTTCCACTTTTTTCAATTTTACCCCCGTGGGATATATATTCTACCCACACACATTTGGAACTCTCCTGGGGTACCCTCACACATATTATTCCCTCATTTAGTGGATATTTTCACAAAAAAGTGAAATTTTCAAAAA
Source organism: Phyllobates terribilis (assembly GCF_046119375.1). Lineage (NCBI taxonomy): Eukaryota > Metazoa > Chordata > Amphibia > Anura > Dendrobatidae > Phyllobates > Phyllobates terribilis. Next base: position 72,796,337 of record NW_027362773.1, on the reverse strand, counting down.
TCCAGAAAATTGGCTGAAAACGACTAAATATCAAGGACTCATTGGGCGAATCGCTCTGGAACTGAAATCGGAACGCTCACTGACATTTGCCCTATCTGAAAGTCTGATAAACGCCGGAAAAATAACTAAGTCCAAAAAAATTTTTTTTTCAACTTTTTTTCAATTTTACCCCCGTGGGAAATATATTCTACCCACACACATTTGGAACTCTCCTGGGGTACCCTCACACATATTATTCCCTCATTTAGTGGATATTTTCACAAAAAAGTGAAATTTTCAAAAATACAGAAAATTGGCTGAAAACGACTAAATATCAAGGACTCATTGGGCGAATCGCTCTGGAACTGAAATCGGAATGCTCACTGACATTTCCCCTCTCTGAAAGTCTGATAAACGCTGGAAAAATGACTAAGTCCCCCCCAAAAAATGTTTCAACTTTTTTCAATTTTACCCCTGTGGGATATATATTCTACCCACACACATTTGGAACTCTCCTGGGGTACCCTCACACATATTATTCCCTCATTTAGTAGATTTTTTTTTACAAAAAAGTGACATTTTCAAAAATCCAGAAAATTTGCTGAAAACGACTAAATATCAAGGACACATTGGGCGAATCGCTCTGGAACTGAAATCGGAACGCTCACTGACATTTGCCCTATCTGAAAGTCTGATAAACGCCGGAAAAATGACTAAGTTTAAAACAAAATTTTTTTCAACTTTTTTCAATTTTACCCCCGTGGGATATATATTCTACCCAAACACATTTGGAACTCTCCGGGGGTACCCTCACACATATTATTCCCTCATTTAGTGGATATTTTCACAAAAAAGTGAAATTTTCAAAAATCTAAAACATTGGCTGAAAATGACTAAATATCAAGGACTCATTGGGCGATTCGCTCTGGAACTGAAATCGGAACGCTCACTGACATTTGCCCTATATGAAAGTCTGATAAACGCCGGAAAAATGACTAAGTCCCCCCCAAAAAATTTTTCAACTTTTTTCAATTTTACCCCTGTGGGATATATATTCTACCCACACACATTTGGAACTCTCCTGGGGTACCCTCACACATATTATTCCCTCATTTAGTGGATATTTTCACAAAAAAGTGAAATTTTCAAAAATCCAGAAAATTGGCTGAAAACTACTAAATATCAAGGACTCATTGGGTGAATCGCTCTGGAACTGAAATCGGAACGCTCACTGACATTTCCCCTATCTGAAAGTCTGATAAACACCGGAAAAATGACTAAAACCAAAAAAAAAATGTTTTCCACTTTTTTCAATTTTACCCAAGTGGGATATATATTCTACCCACACACATTTGGTACTCTCCTGGGGTACCCTCACACATATTACTCCCTCATTTAGTGGATATTTTCACAAAAAAGTGACATTTTCAAAAATCCAGAAAATTTGCTGAAAACGACTAAATATCAAGGACACATTGGGCGAATCGCTCTGGAACTGAAATCGGAACGCTCACTGACATTTGCCCTATCTGAAAGTCTGATAAACGCCGGAAAAATGACTAAGTTTAAAACAAAATTTTTTTCAACTTTTTTCAATTTTACCCCCGTGGGATATATATTCTACCCAAACACATTTGGAACTCTCCGGGGGTACCCTCACACATATTATTCCCTCATTTAGTGGATATTTTCACAAAAAAGTGAAATTTTCAAAAATCTAAAACATTGGCTGAAAATGACTAAATATCAAGAACTCATTGGGCGAATCGCTCTGGAACTGAAATCAGAACGCTCACTGACATTTGCCCTATCTGAAAGTCTGATAAACGCTGGAAAAATAACTAAGTCCAAAAAAAAAAATTTTTCAACTTTTTTCAATTTTACCCCCGTGGGATATACATTCTACCCACACACATTTGGAACTCTCCTGGGGTACCCTCACACATATTATTCCCTCATTTAGTGGATATTTTCACAAAAAAGTGAACATTTCAAAAATCCAGAAAATTGGCTGAAAACAACTAAATATCAAGGACTCATTGGGCGAATCGCTCTGGAACTGAAATCGGAACGCTCACTGACATTTTCCCTATCTGAAAGTCTGATAAACGCCGGAAAAATGACTAAGTCCAAAAAAAAATTTTTTTTAACTTTTTTCAATTTTAACCCCGTGGGAAATATATTCTACCCACACACATTTGGAACTCTCCTGGAGTACCCTCACACATATTATTCCATCATTTAGTGGATATTTTCACAAAAAACTGAAATTTTCAAAAATCCAGAAAATTGGCTGAAAACGACTAAATATCAAGGACTCATTGGGCGAATCACTCTGGAACTGAAATCGGAATGCTCACTGACATTTCCCCTATCTGAAAGTCTGATAAACGCTGGAAAAATGACTAAGTCCCCCCAAAAAAATTTTTCAACTTTTTTCAATTTTACCCCTGTGGGATATATATTCTACCCACACACATTTGGAACTCTCCTGGGGTACCCTCACACATATTATTCCCTCATTTAGTGGATATTTTCACAAAAAAGTGAAATTTTCAAAAATCCAGAAAATTGGCTGAAAACGACTAAATATCAAGGACTCATTGGGCGAATCGCTCTGGAACTGAAATCGGAACACTCACTGACATTTCCCCTATCTGAAAGTCTGATAAACGCCGGAAAAATGACTAAGTCAAAAAAAAAATTTTTTTCAACTTTTTTCAATTTTACCCCCGTGGGATATATATTCTACCCACACACATTTGGAACTCTCCTGGGGTACCCTCACACATATTATTCCCTCATTTAGTGGATATTTTCACAAAAAAGTGAAATTTTCAAAAATCCAGAAAATTGGCTGAAAACGACTAAATATCAAGGACTCATTGGGCGAATCGCTATGGAACTGAAATCGGAACACTCACTGACATTTGCCCTATCTGAAAGTCTGATAAACGCCGGAAAAATAACTAAGTCCAAAAAAAAATTTTTTTTAACTTTTTTCAATTTTAACCTTGTGGGAAATATATTCTACCCACACACATTTGGAACTCTCCTGGGGTACCCTCACACATATTATTCCCTCATTTAGTGGATATTTTCACAAAAAAGTGAAATTTTCAAAAATCCAGAAAATTGACTGAAAACGACTAAATATCAAGGACTCATTGGGCGAATCGCTCTGGAACTGAAATCGGAACACTCACTGACATTTGCCCTATCTGAAAGTCTGATAAACGCCGGAAAAATGACTAAGTCCAAAAAAAAATTTTTTGCAACTTTTTTCAATTTTACCCCCGTGGGAAATATATTCTACCCACAAACATTTGGAACTCTCCTGGGGTACCCTCACACATATTATTCCCTCATTTAGTGGATATTTTCACAAAAAAGTTAACTTTTCAAAAATCCAGAAAATTGGCTGAAAATGACTAAATATCAAGGACTCATTGGGCGAATCGCTCTGGAACTGAAATCGGAACACTCGCTGACATTTGCCCTATCTGAAAGTCTGATAAACGGCGGAAAAATAACTAAGTCCAAAAAAAAATTTTTTTTAACTTTTTTCAATTTTACCCCCGTGGGAAATATATTCTACCCACACACATTTGGAACTTTCCTGGGGTACCCTCACACATATTATTCCATCATTTAGTGGATATTTTCACAAAAAACTGAAATTTTCAAAAATCCAGAAAATTGGCTGAAAACGACTAAATATCAAGGACTCATTGGGCGAATCGCTCTGGAACCGAAATCGGAATGGTCACTGACATTTCCCCTATCTGAAAGTCTGATAAACGCCGGAAAAATGACTAAGTCCAAAAAAAAAATGTTTTAAACTTTTTTCAATTTTACCAACGTGGGATATATATTCTACCCACGCACATTTGGAACTCTCCTGGGGTACCCTCACACATATTATTCCATCATTTAGTGGATATTTTCACAAAAAAGTGAAATTTTCAAAAATCCAGAAAATTGGCTGAAAACTACTAAATATCAAGGACTCATTGGGCGAATCGCTCTGGAACTGAAATCGGAATGCTCACTGACATTTCCCCTATCTGAAAGTCTGATGAATGCTGGAAAAATTACTAAGTCCCCCAAAAAAAGTTTTTCAACTTTTTTCAATTTTACCCCCGTGGGATACATATTCTACCCACACACATTTGGAACTCTCCTGGGGTACTCTCACACATATTATTCCCTCATTTAGTGGATATTTTCACAAAAATTGAAATTTTCAAAAATCCAGAAAATTGGCTGAAAACGACTAAATATCAAGGACTCATTGGGCGAATCGCTCTGGAACTGAAATCGGAACACTCACTGACATTTGCCCTATCTGAAAGTCTGATAAACACCGGAAAAATGACTAAAACCAAAAAAAAAATGTTTTCCACTTTTTTCAATTTTACCCAAGTGGGATATATATTCTACCCACACACATTTGGTACTCTCCTGGGGTACCCTCACACATATTACTCCCTCATTTAGTGGATATTTTCACAAAAAAGTGACATTTTCAAAAATCCAGAAAATTTGCTGAAAACGACTAAATATCAAGGACACATTGGGCGAATCGCTCTGGAACTGAAATCGGAACGCTCACTGACATTTGCCCTATCTGAAAGTCTGATAAACGCCGGAAAAATGACTAAGTTTAAAACAAAATTTTTTTCAACTTTTTTCAATTTTACCCCCGTGGGATATATATTCTACCCAAACACATTTGGAACTCTCCGGGGGTACCCTCACACATATTATTCCCTCATTTAGTGGATATTTTCACAAAAAAGTGAAATTTTCAAAAATCTAAAACATTGGCTGAAAATGACTAAATATCAAGAACTCATTGGGCGAATCGCTCTGGAACTGAAATCAGAACGCTCACTGACATTTGCCCTATCTGAAAGTCTGATAAACGCTGGAAAAATAACTAAGTCCAAAAAAAAAAATTTTTCAACTTTTTTCAATTTTACCCCCGTGGGATATACATTCTACCCACACACATTTGGAACTCTCCTGGGGTACCCTCACACATATTATTCCCTCATTTAGTGGATATTTTCACAAAAAAGTGAACATTTCAAAAATCCAGAAAATTGGCTGAAAACAACTAAATATCAAGGACTCATTGGGCGAATCGCTCTGGAACTGAAATCGGAACGCTCACTGACATTTTCCCTATCTGAAAGTCTGATAAACGCCGGAAAAATGACTAAGTCCAAAAAAAAATTTTTTTTAACTTTTTTCAATTTTAACCCCGTGGGAAATATATTCTACCCACACACATTTGGAACTCTCCTGGAGTACCCTCACACATATTATTCCATCATTTAGTGGATATTTTCACAAAAAACTGAAATTTTCAAAAATCCAGAAAATTGGCTGAAAACGACTAAATATCAAGGACTCATTGGGCGAATCACTCTGGAACTGAAATCGGAATGCTCACTGACATTTCCCCTATCTGAAAGTCTGATAAACGCTGGAAAAATGACTAAGTCCCCCCAAAAAAATTTTTCAACTTTTTTCAATTTTACCCCTGTGGGATATATATTCTACCCACACACATTTGGAACTCTCCTGGGGTACCCTCACACATATTATTCCCTCATTTAGTGGATATTTTCACAAAAAAGTGAAATTTTCAAAAATCCAGAAAATTGGCTGAAAACGACTAAATATCAAGGACTCATTGGGCGAATCGCTCTGGAACTGAAATCGGAACACTCACTGACATTTCCCCTATCTGAAAGTCTGATAAACGCCGGAAAAATGACTAAGTCAAAAAAAAAATTTTTTTCAACTTTTTTCAATTTTACCCCCGTGGGATATATATTCTACCCACACACATTTGGAACTCTCCTGGGGTACCCTCACACATATTATTCCCTCATTTAGTGGATATTTTCACAAAAAAGTGAAATTTTCAAAAATCCAGAAAATTGGCTGAAAACGACTAAATATCAAGGACTCATTGGGCGAATCGCTATGGAACTGAAATCGGAACACTCACTGACATTTGCCCTATCTGAAAGTCTGATAAACGCCGGAAAAATAACTAAGTCCAAAAAAAAATTTTTTTTAACTTTTTTCAATTTTAACCTTGTGGGAAATATATTCTACCCACACACATTTGGAACTCTCCTGGGGTACCCTCACACATATTATTCCCTCATTTAGTGGATATTTTCACAAAAAAGTGAAATTTTCAAAAATCCAGAAAATTGACTGAAAACGACTAAATATCAAGGACTCATTGGGCGAATCGCTCTGGAACTGAAATCGGAACACTCACTGACATTTGCCCTATCTGAAAGTCTGATAAACGCCGGAAAAATGACTAAGTCCAAAAAAAAATTTTTTGCAACTTTTTTCAATTTTACCCCCGTGGGAAATATATTCTACCCACAAACATTTGGAACTCTCCTGGGGTACCCTCACACATATTATTCCCTCATTTAGTGGATATTTTCACAAAAAAGTTAACTTTTCAAAAATCCAGAAAATTGGCTGAAAATGACTAAATATCAAGGACTCATTGGGCGAATCGCTCTGGAACTGAAATCGGAACACTCGCTGACATTTGCCCTATCTGAAAGTCTGATAAACGGCGGAAAAATAACTAAGTCCAAAAAAAAATTTTTTTTAACTTTTTTCAATTTTACCCCCGTGGGAAATATATTCTACCCACACACATTTGGAACTTTCCTGGGGTACCCTCACACATATTATTCCATCATTTAGTGGATATTTTCACAAAAAACTGAAATTTTCAAAAATCCAGAAAATTGGCTGAAAACGACTAAATATCAAGGACTCATTGGGCGAATCGCTCTGGAACCGAAATCGGAATGGTCACTGACATTTCCCCTATCTGAAAGTCTGATAAACGCCGGAAAAATGACTAAGTCCAAAAAAAAAATGTTTTAAACTTTTTTCAATTTTACCAACGTGGGATATATATTCTACCCACGCACATTTGGAACTCTCCTGGGGTACCCTCACACATATTATTCCATCATTTAGTGGATATTTTCACAAAAAAGTGAAATTTTCAAAAATCCAGAAAATTGGCTGAAAACTACTAAATATCAAGGACTCATTGGGCGAATCGCTCTGGAACTGAAATCGGAATGCTCACTGACATTTCCCCTATCTGAAAGTCTGATGAATGCTGGAAAAATTACTAAGTCCCCCAAAAAAAGTTTTTCAACTTTTTTCAATTTTACCCCCGTGGGATACATATTCTACCCACACACATTTGGAACTCTCCTGGGGTACTCTCACACATATTATTCCCTCATTTAGTGGATATTTTCACAAAAATTGAAATTTTCAAAAATCCAGAAAATTGGCTGAAAACGACTAAATATCAAGGACTCATTGGGCGAATCGCTCTGGAACTGAAATCGGAACACTCACTGACATTTGCCCTATCTGAAAGTCTGATAAACGCCGGAAAAATGACTAAGTCCAAAAAAAATTTTTTTTAAACTTTTTTCAATTTTACCCCCGTGGGATATATATTCTACCCACACACATTTGGAACTCTCCTGGGGTACCCTCACACATATTATTCCCTCATTTAGTGGATATTTTCACAAAAAAGTGAAATTTTCAAAAATCCAGAAAATTGGCTGAAAACTACTAAATATCAAGGACTCATTGGGCGAATCGCTCTGGAACTGAAATCGGAACGCTCACTGACATTTCCCCTATCTGAAAGTCTGATAAACGCCGGAAAAATGACTAAGTCCAAAAAAAAAAAATTTTCCACTTTTTTCAATTTTACCCCCGTGGGATATATATTCTACCCACACACATTTGGAACTCTCCTGGGGTATCCTCACACATATTATTCCCTCATTTAGTGGATATTTTCACAAAAAAGTGAAATTTTCAAAAATCCAGAAAATTGGCTGAAAACGACTAAATATCAAGGACTCATTGGGCGAATCGCTCTGGAACTGAAATCGGAACACTCACTGACATTTGCCCTATCTGAAAGTCTGATAAACGCCGGAAAAATAACGAAGTCCAAAAAAAAAAATTTTTCAACTTTTTCCAATTTTACCCCCGTGGGATATACATTCTACCCACACACATTTGGTACTCTCCTCGGGTACCCTCACACATATTATTCCCTCATTTAGTGGATATTTTCACAAAAAAGTGAAATTTTCAAAAATCCAGAAAATTGGCTGAAAACGACTAAATATCAAGGACTCATTGGGCGAATCGCTCTGGAACTGAAATCGGAATGTTCACTGACATTTCCCCTATCTGAAAGTCTGATGAACGCTGGAAAAATGACTAAGTCCAAAAAAAAAATTTTTCAACTTTTTTCAATTTTACCCCCGTGGGATATACATTCTACCCACACACATTTGGAACTCTCCTGGGGTACCCTCACACATATTGTTCCCTCATTTAGTGGATATTTTCACAAAAAAGTGAAATTTTCAAAAATCCAGAAAATTGGCTGGAAACGACTAAATATCAAGGACTCATTGGGCGATTCGCTCTGGAACTGAAATTGGAATGCTCACTGACATTTCCCCTATCTGAAATTCTGATGAACGCTGGAAAAATGACTAAGTCCAAAAAAAAAATTTTTCAACTTTTTTCAATTTTACCCCCGTGGGATATACATTCTACCGACACACATGTGGAACTCTCCTGGGGTACCCTCACACATATTATTCCCTCATTTAGCGGAAATTTTCACAAAAAAGTGAAATTTTCAAAAATCCAGAAAATTGGCTGAAAACGACTAAATATCAAGGACTCATTGGGCGAATCGCTCTGGAACTGAAATCGGAACGCTCACTGACATTTCCCCTATCTGAAAGTCTGATCAACGCCGGAAAAATAAGTCCAAAAAAAATTTTTTTTCAACTTTTTTTCAATTTTACCCCCGTGGGATATATATTCTACCCACACACATTTGGAACTCTCCTGGGGTACCCTCACACATATTATTCACTCATTTAGTCGATATTTTCACAAAAAAGTGACATTTTCAAAAAAACAGAAAATTGGCTGAAAACTACTAAATATCAAGGACTCATTGGGCGAATCGCTCTGGAACTGAAATCGGTACGCTCACTGACATTTCCCTTATCTGAAAGTATGGTAAACGGCGGAAAAATGACTAAGTACAAAAAAAAAATTTTTTTCAACTTTTTTGAATTTTAACCCTGTTGGATATATATTCTACCCACACACATTTGGAACTCTCCTGGGGTACCCTCACACATATTATTCCCTTATTTAGTGGATATTTTCACAAAAAAGTGAAATTTTCAAAAATCCAGAAAATTGGCTGAAAACGACTAAATTTCAAGGACTCATTGGGAGAATCGCTCTGGAACTGAAATCGGAACACTCACTGACATTTGCCCTATCTGAAAGTCTGATAAACGCCGGAAAAATAACTAAGTCCAAAAACAATTTTTTTTAAACTTTTTTCAATTTTACCCCCGTGGGAAATATATTCTACCCACACACATTTGGAACTCTCCTGGGGTACCCTCACACATATTATTCCCTCATTTAGTGGATATTTTCACAAAAAAGTGAAATTTTCAAAAATCCAGAAAATTGGCTGGAAACGACTAAATATCAAGGACTCATTGGGCGAATCGCTCTGGAACTGAAATCGGAACACTCACTGACATTTGCCCTATCTGAAAGTGTGATAAACTCCGGAAAAATAACTAAGTCCAAAAAAAAAAATTTTTCAACTTTTTTCAATTTTACCCCCGTGGGATATACATTCTACCAACACACATTTGGTACTCTCCTGGGGTACCCTCACACATATTATTCCCTCATTTAGTGGATATTTTCACAAAAAAGTGAAATTTTCAAAAATCCAGAAAATTGGCTGAAAACGACTAAATATCAAGGACTCATTGGGCGAATCGCTCTGGAACTGAAATCGTAACACTCACTGACATTTCCCCTATCTGAAAGTCTGATAAACGCCGGAAAAATGACTAAGTTAAAAAAAAAATGTTTTAAACTTTTTTCAATTTTACCCCCGTGAGATATATATTCTACCCACACACATTTGGAACTCTCCTGGGGTACCCTCACACATATTATTCCCTCATTTAGTGGATATTTTCACAAAAAAGTGAAATTTTCAAAAATCCAGAAAATTGGCTGAAAACGACTAAATATCAAGGACTCATTGGGCGAATCGCTCTGGAACTGAAATCGGAATGCTCACTGACTTTTCCCCTATCAGAAAGTCTGATAAACGCTGGAGAAATGACTAAGTCCAAAAAAAAATTTTTTTCCTCTTTTTTGAATTTTACCCCCGTGGGATATATATTCTACCCACACACATTTGGAACTCTCCTGGGGTACCCTCACACATATTATTCCCTCATTTAGTGGATATTTTCACAAAAAAGTGAAATTTTCAAAAATCCAGAAAATTGGCTGAAAACGACTAAATATCAAGGACTCATTGGGCGAATCGCTCTGGAACTGAAATCGGAACACTCATTGACATTTGCCCTATCTGAAAGTCTGATAAACGCCGGAAAAATAACTAAGTCCAAAAAAAATTTTTTTTAAACTTTTTTCAATTTTACCCCCGTGGGAAATATATTCGACCCACACACATTTGGAACTCTCCTGGGGTACCCTCACACATATTATTCCCTCATTTAGTGGATATTTTCACAAAAAAGTGAAATTTTCAAAAATCCAGAAAATTGGCTGAAAACGACTAAATATCAAGGACTCATTGGGCGAATCGCTCTGGAACTGAAATCAGAACGCTCACTGACATTTCCCCTATCTGAAAGTCTGATAAACGCAGGAAAAATGACTAAGTCCAAAAAAAATTTTTTTTCAACTCTCTTCAATTTTAACCCTGTGGGATATATATTCTACCAACACACATTTGGAACTCTCCTGGGGTACCCTCACACATATTATTCCCTCATTTAGTGGATATTTTCACAAAAAAGTGAAATTTTCAAAAATCCAGAAAATTGGCTGAAAACGTCTAAATATCAAGGACTCATTGGGTGAATCGCTCTGGAACTGAAATAGGAACACTCACTTACATTTGCCCTATCTGAAAGTCTGATAAACGCCGGAAAAATGACTAAGTGCAAAAAAATTTTTTTTTCAACTTTTTTCAATTTTACCCCCGTGGGATATATATTCTACCCACACACATTTGGAACTCTCCTGGGGTACCCTCACACATATTATTCCCTCATTTAGTGGATATTTTCACAAAAAAGTGAAATTTTCAAAAATCCAGAAAATTGGCTGAAAACATCTAAATATCAAGGACTCATTGGGTGAATCGCTCTGGAACTGAAATCAGAATGCTCACTGCCATTTACCCTATCTGGAAGTCTGATAAACGCCGGAAAAATGACTAAGTCCAAAAAAAAAAATGTTTCAACTTTTTTCAATTTTACCCCCGTGGGATATATATTCTACCCACACACATTTGGAACTCTCCTGGGGTACCCTCACACATATTATTCCCTCATTTAGTGGATATTTTCACAAAAAAGTGAAATTTTCAAAAATCCAGAAAATTGGCTGAAAACGACTAAATATCAAGGACTCATTGGGCGAATCGCTCTGGAACTGAAATCGGAACACTCATTGATTGACATTTGCCCTATCTGAAAGTCTGAAAAACGCCGGAAAAATGACTAGGTCCAAAAAAATATTTTTTTTTTAACTTTTTTCAATTTTACCCCCGTGGGATATATATTCTACCCACACACATTTGGAACTCTCCTGGGGTACCCTCACACATATTATTCCCTCATTTAGAGGATATTTTCACAAAAAAGTGAAATTTTCAAAAATCCAGAAAATTGGCTGAAAACGACTAAATATCAAGGACACATTGAGCGAATCGCTCTGGAACGGAAATCGGAACGCTCACTGACATTTCCCCTATCGGAAAGTCTGATAAATGCCGGAAAAATGACTAAGTCCAAAAAAAAAAATTTTTTAACTTTCTTCAAATTAACCCTGTGGGATATATATTCTACCCACACACATTTGGAACTCTCCTGGGGTACCCACACACATATTATTCCCTCATTTAGTGGATATTTTCACAAAAAAGTGAAATTTTTAAAAATCCAGAAAATTGGCTGAAAACTACTAAATATCAAGGACTCATTGGGCGAATCGCTCTGGAACTGAAATCGGAACGCTCAGTGATATTTCCCCTATCTGAAAGTCTGATAAACGCCGGAAAAATGATTAAGTCCAAAAAAATAATTTTTTTTAACTTTTTTCAATTTTAACCCTGTGGGATATATATTCTACCCACACACATTTGGAACTCTCCTGGGTTACCCTCACACATATTATTCCCTCATTTAGTGGATATTTTCACAAAAAAGTGAAATTTTCAAAAATCCAGAAAATTGGCTGAAAACGACTAAATATCAAGGACTCATTGGGCGAATCGCTCTGGAACTGAAATCAGAACGCTCACTGACATTTGCCCTATGTGAAAGTGTGATAAACTCCGGAAAAATAACTAAGTCCAAAAAAAAAAATTTTTCAACTTTTTTCAATTTTACCCCCGTGGGATATACATTCTACCAACACACATTTGGTACTCTCCTGGGGTACCCTCACACATATTATTCCCTCATTTAGTGGATATTTTCACAAAAAAGTGAAATTTTCAAAAATCCAGAAAATTGGCTGAAAACGACTAAATATCAAGGACTCATTGGGCGAATCGCTCTGGAACTGAAATCGTAACACTCACTGACATTTCCCCTATCTGAAAGTCTGATAAACGCCGGAAAAATGACTAAGTCCAAAAAAAAATGTTTTAAACTTTTTTCAATTTTACCCCCGTGAGATATATATTCTACCCACACACATTTGGAACTCTCCTGGGGTACCCTCACACATATTATTCCCTCATTTAGCGGAAATTTTCACAAAAAAGTGAAATTTTCAAAAATCCAGAAAATTGGCTGAAAACGACTAAATATCAAGGACTCATTGGGCGAATCGCTCTGGAACTGAAATCGGAACGCTCACTGACATTTCCCCTATCTGAAAGTCTGATAAACGCCGGAAAAATAAGTCCAAAAAAAATTTTTTTTCAACTTTTTTTCAATTTTACCTCCGTGGGAAATATATTCTACCCACACACATTTGGAACTCTCCTGGGGTACCCTCACACATATTATTCCCTCATTTAGTGGATATTTTCACAAAAAACTGAAACTTTCAAAAATACAGAAAATTGGCTGAAAATGACTAAATATCAAGGACTCATTGCGCGAATCGCTCTGGAACTGAAATCGGAACGCTCACTGACATTTGCCCTATCTGAAAGTCTGATAAACTCCGGAAAAATAACTAAGTCCAAAAAAAAAAATTTTTCAACTTTTTTCAATTTTACCCCCGTGGGATATACATTCTACCAACACATATTTGGTACTCTCCTGGGGTACCCTCACACATATTATTCCCTCATTTAGTGGATATTTTCACAAAAAAGTGAAATTTTCAAAAATCCAGAAAATTGGCTGAAAACGACTAAATATCAAGGACTCATTGGGCGAATCGCTCTGGAACTGAAATCGTAACACTCACTGACATTTCCCCTATCTGAAAGTCTGATAAACGCCGGAAAAATGACTAAGTCCAAAAAAAAATGTTTTAAACTTTTTTCAATTTTACCCCCGTGAGATATATATTCTACCCACACACATTTGGAACTCTCCTGGGGTACCCTCACACATATTATTCCCTCATTTAGCGGAAATTTTCACAAAAAAGTGAAATTTTCAAAAATCCAGAAAATTGGCTGAAAACGACTAAATATCAAGGACACATTGGGCGAATCGCTCTGGAACTGAAATCGGAACGCTCACTGACATTTCCCCTATCTGAAAGTCTGATAAACGCCGGAAAAATAAGTCCCAAAAAAATTTTTTTTCAACTTTTTTTCAATTTTACCTCCGTGGGAAATATATTCTACCCACACACATTTGGAACTCTCCTGGGGTACCCTCACACATATTATTCCCTCATTTAGTGGATATTTTCACAAAAAACTGAAATTTTCAAAAATACAGAAAATTGGCTGAAAATGACTAAATATCAAGGACTCATTGGGCGAATCGCTCTGGAACTGAAATCGGAATGCTCACTGACATTTCCCCTATCAGAAAGTCTGATAAACGCTGGAAAAATGACTAAGTCCAAAAAAAAATTTTTTTCCTCTTTTTTGAATTTTACCCCCGTGGGATATATATTCTACCCACACACATTTGGAACTCTCCTGGGGTACCCTCACACATATTATTCCCTCATTTAGTGGATATTTTCACAAAAAAGTGAAATTTTCAAAAATCCAGAAAATTGGCTGAAAACGACTAAATATCAAGGACTCATTGGGCGAATCGCTCTGGAACTGAAATCGGAACACTCACTGACATTTGCCCTATCTGAAAGTCTGATAAACGCCGGAAAAATAACTAAGTCCAAAAAAAATTTTTTTAAAACTTTTTTCAATTTTACCCCCGTGGGAAATATATTCGACCCACACACATTTGGAACTCTCCTGGGGTACCCTCACACATATTATTCCCTCATTTAGTGGATATTTTTACAAAAAAGTGAAATTTTCAAAAATCCAGAAAATTGGCTGAAAACGTCTAAATATCATCTGGTGAATCGCTCTGGGACTGAAATCAGAATGCTCACTGACATTTACCCTATCTGGAAGTCAGATAAACGCCGGAAAAATGACTAAGTCCAAAAAAAAAAATTTTTCAACTTTTTTCAATTTTACCCCCGTGGGAAATATATTCGACCCACACACATTTGGAACTCTCCTGGGGTACCCTCACACATATTATTCACTCATTTAGTCGATATTTTCACAAAAAAGTGAAATTTTCAAAAAAACAGAAAATTGGCTGAAAACTACTAAATATCAAGGACTCATTGGGCGAATCGCTCTGGAACTGAAATCGGTACGCTCACTGACATTTCCCCTATCTGAAAGTATGGTAAACGGCGGAAAAATGACTAAGTACAAAAAAAAAATTTTTTTCAACTTTTTTGAATTTTAACCCTGTTGGATATATATTCTACCCACACACATTTGGAACTCTCCTGGGGTACCCTCACACATATTATTCCCTCATTTAGTGGATATTTTCACAAAAAAGTGAAATTTTCAAAAATCCAGAAAATTGGCTGAAAACGACTAAATATCAAGGACTCATTGGGCGAATCGCTCTGGAACTGAAATCGGAACGCTCAGTGATATTTCCCCTATCTGAAAGTCTGATAAACGCCGGAAAAATGATTAAGTCCAAAAAAATAATTTTTTTTAACTTTTTTCAATTTTAACCCTGTGGGATATATATTCTACCCACACAAATTTGGAACTCTCCTGGGTTACCCTCACACATATTATTCCCTCATTTAGTGGATATTTTCACAAAAAAGTGAAATTTTCAAAAATCCAGAAAATTGGCTGAAAACGACTAAATATCAAGGACTGATTGGGCGAATCGCTCTGGAACTGAAATTGGAACGCTCACTGACATTTCCCCTATCTGAAAGTCTGATAAACGCCGGAAATATGACTAAGTCCAAAAAAATATTTTTTTAACTTTCTTCAAATTAACCCTGTGGGATATATATTCTACCCACACACATTTGGAACTCTCCTGGGGTACCCACACACATATTATTCCCTCATTTAGTGGATATTTTCACAAAAAAGTGAAATTTTTAAAAATCCAGAAAATTGGCTGAAAACGACTAAATATCAAGGACTCATTGGACGAATCGCTCTGGAACTGAAATCGGAATGCTCAGTGATATTTCCCCTATCTGAAAGTCTGATAAACGCCGGAAAAATGATTAAGTCCAAAAAAATAATTTTTTTTAACTTTTTTCAATTTTCACCCTGTGGGATATATATTCTACCCACACACATTTGGAACTCTCCTGGGGTACCCTCACACATATTATTCCCTCATTTAGTGGATATTTTCACAAAAAAGTGAAATTTTCAAAAATCCAGAAAATTGGCTGAAAACGACTAAATATCAAGGAATCTTTGGGCGAATCGCTCTGGAACTGAAATTGGAACGCTCACTGACATTTCCCTTATCTGAAAGTCTGATAAACGCCGGAAAAATGACTAAGTCCCAAAAAAATTTTTTTTCAACTTTTTCAAATTAACCCTGTGGGATATATATTCTACCCACACACATTTAGAACTCTCTTGGGGTACCCTCACACATATTATTCCCTCATTTAGTGGATATTTTCACAAAAAAGTTACATTTTCAAAAATCCAGAAAATTGGCTGAAAACGACTAAATATCAAGGACTCATTGGGCGAATCGCTCTGGAACTGAAATCGGAACGCTCACTGACATTTCCCCTATCTGAAAGTCTGATAAACGCAGGAAAAATGACTTAAGTCCAAAAAAAAATTTTTTTCAACTTCTTTCAATTTTAACCCTGTGGGATATATATTCTACCCACACACATTTGGAACTCTCCTGGGGTACCCTCACACATATTATTCCCTCATTTAGTGGATATTTTCACAAAAAAGTGAAATTTTCAAAAATCCAGAAAATTGGCTGAAAAGGACTAAATATCAAGGACTCATTGGACGAATCGCTCTGGAACTGAAATCGGAACGCTCAGTGATATTTCCCCTATCTGAAAGTCTGATAAACGCGGGAAAAATGACTAAGTCCCCCAAAAAATTTTTTTCATCTTTTTTCAATTTTACCCCCGTGGGATATATATTCTACCCACACACATTTGGAACTCTCCTGGGTTACCCTCACACATATTATTCCCTCATTTAGTGGATATTTTCACAAAAAAGTGAAATTTTCAAAAATCCAGAAAATTGGCTGAAAACGACTAAATATCAAGGACTGATTGGGCGAATCGCTCTGGAACTGAAATTGGAACGCTCACTGACATTTCCCCTATCTGAAAGTCTGATAAACGCCGGAAATATGACTAAGTCCAAAAAAATATTTTTTTAACTTTTTTCAATTTTACCCCCGTGGGATATATATTCTACCACACACATTTGGAACTCTCCTGGGGTACCCTCACACATATTATTCCCTCATTTAGTGGATATTTTCACAAAAAAGTGAACTTTTCAAAAATCCAGAAAATTGGCTGAAAACGACTAAATATCAAGGACTCATTGGTCGAATCGCTCTGGAACTGAAATCGGAACGCTCACTGACATTTGCACTATCTAAAAGTCTGATAAACGCCGGAAAAATGACTAAGTCCAAAATTAAAATTTTTAAACTTTTTTCAATTTTACCCCCGTGGGATATATATTCTACCCACACACATTTGGAACTCTCCTGGGGTACCCTCACACATATTATTCCCTCATTTAGTGGATATTTTCACAAAAAAGAAAAATTTTCAAAAATCCAGAAAATTGGCTGAAAACGACTAAATATCAAGGAATCTTTGGGCGAATCGCTCTGGAACTGAAATTGGAATGCTCACTGTCATTTCCCCTATCTGAAAGTCTGATAAACGCCGGAAAAATGACTAAGTCCAAAAAAAATATTTCTTTAACTTTTTTCAATTTTACCCCCGTGGGATATATATTCTACCCACACACATTTGGAACTCTCCTGGGGTACCCTCACACATATTATTCCCTCATTTAGTGGATATTTTCTCAAAAAGTGAAATTTTCAAAAATCCAGAAAATTGGCTGAAAATGACTAAATATCAAGGACTCATTGGGCGAATCGCTCTGGAACTGAAATTGGAACGCTCACTGACATTTCCCCTATCTGAAAGTCTGATAAACGCCGGAAAAATGACTAAGTCCAAAAAAAATTTTTTTTTCAACTTTTTTCAATTTTAACCCTGTGGGATATATATTCTACCCACACACATTTGGAACTCTCCTGGGGTACCCTCACACATATTATTCCCTCATTTAGTGGATCTTTTCACAATAAAAGTGAAATTTTCAAAAATCCAGAAAATTGGCTGAAAACGACTAAATATCAAGGACTCATTGGAGAAATCGCTCTGGAACTGAAATCGGAACGCTCAGTGATATTTCCCCTATCTGAAAGTCTGATAAACGCCGGAAAAATGACTAAGTCCAAAAAAATTTTTTTTTTCAACTTTTTTCAATTTTAACCCTGTGGGATATATATTCTACCCACACACATTTGGAACTCTCCTGGGTTACCCTCACACATATTATTCCCTCATTTAGTGGATATTTTCACAAAAAAGTTAAATCTTCAAAAATCCAGAAAATTGGCTGCAAACAACTAAATTTCAAGGACTCATTGGGCGGTTCGCTCTGGAACTGAAATCGGAACGCTCACTGACATTTCCCCTATTTGAAAGTCTGATAAACGCCGGAAAAATGACTAAGTCCCTAAAAATTTTTTTTTTAACTTTTTTCAATTTTAACCCTGTGTGATATATATTCTACCCACACACATTTGGAACTCTCCTGGGGTACCCTCACACATATCATTCCCTCATTTAGTGGATATTTTCACAAAAAGTAAAATTTTCAAAAACCCAGAAAATTGGATGAAAACGACTAAATATCAAGGACTCATTGGACGAATCGCTCTGGAACTGAAATCGGAACGCTCAGTGATATTTCCCCTATCTGAAAGTCTGATAAACGCCGGAAAAATGACTAAGTCCAAAAAAATAATTTTTTTCAACTTTTTTCAATTTTAACCCTGTGGGATATATAATCTACCCACACACATTTGGAACTCTCCTGGGTTACCCTCACACATATTATTCCCTCATTTAGTGGATATTTTCACAAAAAAGTGAACTTTTCAAAAATCCAGAAAATTGGCTGAAAACGACTAAATATCAAGGACTCATTGGTCGAATCGCTCTGGAACTGAAATCGGAACGCTCACTGACATTTGCCCTATCTAAAAGTCTGATAAACGCCGGAAAAATGACTAAGTCCAAAATTAAAATTTTTAAACTTTTTTCAATTTTACCCCCGTGGGATATATATTCTACCCACACACATTTGGAACTCTCCTGGGGTACCCTCACACATATTATTCCCTCATTTAGTGGATATTTTCACAAAAAAGTAAAATTTTTAAAAATCCAGAAAATTGGCTGAAAACGACTAAATATCAAGGACTCTTTGGGCGAATCGCTCTGGAACTGAAATTGGAATGCTCACTGACATTTCCCCTATCTGAAAGTCTGATAAACGCCGGAAAAATGACTACGTCCAAAAAAAAAATTTTTTCAACTTTTTTCAAATTAACCCTGTGGGATATATATTCTACCCACACACATTTGGAACTCTCCTGGGGTACCCTCACACATATTATTCCCTCATTTAGTGGATATTTTCTCAAAAAGTGAAATTTTCAAAAATCCAGAAAATTGGCTGAAAATGACTAAATATCAAGGACTCATTGGGCGAATCGCTCTGGAACTGAAATTGGAATGCTCCCTGACATTTCCCCTATCTGAAAGTCTGATAAACGCCGGAAAAATGACTAAGTCCAAAAAAAATTTTTTTTTCAACTTTTTTCAATTTTAACCCTGTCGGATATATATTCTACCCACACACATTTGGAACTCTCCTGGGGTACCCTCAGACATATTATTCCCTCATTTAGTGGATATTTTCACAAAAAAGTGAAATTTTCAAAAATCCAGAAAATTGGCTGAAAACGACTAAATATCAAGGACTCATTGGAGAAATCGCTCTGGAACTGAAATCGGAACGCTCAGTGATATTTCCCCTATCTGAAAGTCTGATAAACGCCGGAAAAATGACTAAGTCCAAAAAAATATTTTTTTTCAACTTTTTTCAATTTTAACCCTGTGGGATATATATTCTACCCACACACATTTGGAACTCTCCTGGGTTACCCTCACACATATTATTCCCTCATTTAGTGGATATTTTCACAAAAAAGTGAAATTTTCAAAAATCCAGAAAATTGGCTGAAAACGACTAAATATCAAGGACTGATTGGGCGAATCGCTCTGGAACTGAAATTGGAACGCTCACTGACATTTCCCCTATCTGAAAGTCTGATAAACGCCGGAAATATGACTAAGTCCAAAAAAATATTTTTTAAACTTTTTTCAATTTTACCCCCGTGGGATATATATTCTACCCACACACATTTGGAACTCTCCTGGGGTACCCTCACACATATTATTCCCTCATTTAGTGGATATTTTCACAAAAAAGTGAAATTTTCAAAAATCCAGAAAATTGGCTGAAAACGACTAAATATCAAGGAATCTTTGGGCGAATCGCTCTGGAACTGAAATTGGAACGCTCACTGACATTTCCCTTATCTGAAAGTCTGATAAACGCCGGAAAAATGACTAAGTCCAAAAAAAATTTTTTTTCAACTTTTTCAAATTAACCCTGTGGGATATATATTCTACCCACACACATTTGGAACTCTCCTGGGTTACCCTCACACATATTATTCCCTCATTTAGTGGATATTTTCACAAAAAAGTGAAATTTTCAAAAATCCAGAAAATTGGCTGAAAACGACTAAATATCAAGGACTGATTGGGCGAATCGCTCTGGAACTGAAATTGGAACGCTCACTGACATTTCCCCTATCTGAAAGTCTGATAAACGCCGGAAATATGACTAAGTCCAAAAAAATATTTTTTTAACTTTTTTCAATTTTACCCCCGTGGGATATATATTCTACCCACACACATTTGGAACTCTCCTGGGGTACCCTCACACATATTATTCCCTCATTTAGTGGATATTTTCACAAAAAAGTGAAATTTTCAAAAATCCAGAAAATTGGCTGAAAACGACTAAATATCAAGGAATCTTTGGGCGAATCGCTCTGGAACTGAAATTGGAACGCTCACTGACATTTCCCTTATCTGAAAGTCTGATAAACGCCGGAAAAATGACTAAGTCCAAAAAAAATTTTTTTTCAACTTTTTCAAATTAACCCTGTGGGATATATATTCTACCCACACACATTTAGAACTCTCTTGGGGTACCCTCACACATATTATTCCCTCATTTAGTGGATATTTTCACAAAAAAGTTACATTTTCAAAAATCCAGAAAATTGGCTGAAAACGACTAAATATCAAGGACTCATTGGGCGAATCGCTCTGGAACTGAAATCGGAAAGCTCACTGACATTTCCCCTATCTGAAAGTCTGATAAACGCCGGAAAAATGACTAAGTCCCCCAAAAAAATTTTTTCATCTTTTTTGAATTTTACCCCCGTGGGATATATATTCTACCCACACACATTTGGAACTCTCCTGGGTTACCCTCACACATATTATTCCCTCATTTAGTGGATATTTTCACAAAAAAGTGAAATTTTCAAAAATCCAGAAAATTGGCTGAAAACGACTAAATATCAAGGACTGATTGGGCGAATCGCTCTGGAACTGAAATTGGAACGCTCACTGACATTTCCCCTATCTGAAAGTCTGATAAACGCCGGAAATATGACTAAGTCCAAAAAAATATTTTTTTAACTTTTTTCAATTTTACCCCCGTGGGATATATATTCTACCACACACATTTGGAACTCTCCTGGGGTACCCTCACACATATTATTCCCTCATTTAGTGGATATTTTCACAAAAAAGTAAAATTTTCAAAAATCCAGAAAATTGGATGAAAACGACTAAATATCAAGGACTCATTGGACGAATCGCTCTGGAACTGAAATCGGAACGCTCAGTGATATTTCCCCTATCTGAAAGTCTGATAAACGCCGGAAAAATGACTAATTCCAAAATTAAAATTTTTAAACTTTTTTCAATTTTACCCCCGTGGGATATATATTCTACCCACACACATTTGGAACTCTCCTGGGGTACCCTCACACATATTATTCCCTCATTTAGTGGATATTTTCACAAAAAAGAAAAATTTTCAAAAATCCAGAAAATTGGCTGAAAACGACTAAATATCAAGGAATCTTTGGGCGAATCGCTCTGGAACTGAAATTGGAATGCTCACTGTCATTTCCCCTATCTGAAAGTCTGATAAACGCCGGAAAAATGACTAAGTCCAAAAAAAATATTTCTTTAACTTTTTTCAATTTTACCCCCGTGGGATATATATTCTATCCACACACATTTGGAACTCTCCTGGGGTACCCTCACACATATTATTCCCTCATTTAGTGGATATTTTCTCAAAAAGTGAAATTTTCAAAAATCCAGAAAATTGGCTGAAAATGACTAAATATCAAGGACTCATTGGGCGAATCGCTCTGGAACTGAAATTGGAACGCTCACTGACATTTCCCCTATCTGAAAGTCTGATAAACGCCGGAAAAATGACTAAGTCCAAAAAAAATTTTTTTTTCAACTTTTTTCAATTTTAACCCTGTGGGATATATATTCTACCCACACACATTTGGAACTCTCCTGGGGTACCCTCACACATATTATTCCCTCATTCAGTGGATATTTTCACAAAAAAGTGAAATTTTCAAAAATCCAGAAAATTGGCTGAAAACGACTAAATATCAAGGACTCATTGGAGAAATCGCTCTGGAACTGAAATCGGAACGCTCAGTGATATTTCCCCTATCTGAAAGTCTGATAAACGCCGGAAAAATTACTAAGTCCAAAAAAATTTTTTTTTTCAACTTTTTTCAATTTTAACCCTGTGGGATATATATTCTACCCACACACATTTGGAACTCTCCTGGGTTACCCTCACACATATTATTCCCTCATTTAGTGGATATTTTCACAAAAAAGTTAAATCTTCAAAAATCCAGAAAATTGGCTGCAAACAACTAAATATCAAGGACTCATTGGGCGGATCGCTCTGGAACTGAAATCGGAACGCTCACTGACATTTCCCCTATTTGAAAGTCTGATAAACGCTGGAAAAATGACTAAGTCCCTAAAAAAAATTTTTAAACTTTTTTCAATTTTAACCCTGTGTGATATATATTCTACCCACACACATTTGGAACTCTCCTGGGGTACCCTCACACATATTATTCCCTCATTTAGTGGATATTTTCACAAAGAGTAAAATTTTCAAAAACCCAGAAAATTGGATGAAAACGACTAAATATCAAGGACTCATTGGACGAATCGCTCTGGAACTGAAATCGGAACGCTCAGTGATATTTCCCCTATCTGAAAGTCTGATAAACGCCGGAAAAATGACTAAGTCCAAAAAAATAATTTTTTTCAACTTTTTTCAATTTTAACCCTGTGGGATATATAATCTACCCACACACATTTGGAACTCTCCTGGGTTACCCTCACACATATTATTCCCTCATTTAGTGGATATTTTCACAAAAAAGTGAAATTTTCAAAAATCCAGAAAATTGGCTGAAAACGACTAAATATCAAGGACTCATTGGGCGAATCGCTCTGGAACTGAAATCGGAACGCTCACTGACATTTGCCCTATCTAAAAGTCTGATAAACGCCGGAAAAATGACTAAGTCCAAAATTAAAATTTTTAAACTTTTTTCAATTTTACCCCCGTGGGATATATATTCTACCCACACACATTTGGAACTCTCCTGGGGTACCCTCACACATATTATTCCCTCATTTAGTGGATATTTTCACAAAAAAGTAAAATTTTTAAAAATCCAGAAAATTGGCTGAAAACGACTAAATATCAGGGACTCTTTGGGCGAATCGCTCTGGAACTGAAATTGGAATGCTCACTGACATTTCCCCTATCTGAAAGTCTGATAAACGCCGGAAAAATGACTACGTCCAAAAAAAAAATTTTTTCAACTTTTTTCAAATTAACCCTGTGGGATATATATTCTACCCACACACATTTGGAACTCTCCTAGGGTACCCTCACACATATTATTCCCTCATTTAGAGGATATTTTCTCAAAAAGTGAAATTTTCAAAAATCCAGAAAATTGGCTGAAAATGACTAAATATCAAGGACTCATTGGGCGAATCGCTCTGGTACTGAAATTGGAATGCTCCCTGACATTTCCCCTATCTGAAAGTCTGATAAACGCCGGAAAAATGACTACGTCCAAACAAAATTTTTTTTTCAACTTTTTTCAATTTTAACCCTGTCGGATATATATTCTACCCACACACATTTGGAACTCTCCTGGGGTACCCTCACACATATTATTCCCTCATTTAGTGGATATTTTCCCAAAAAAGTTAAATCTTCAAAAATGCAGAAAATTTGCTGAAAACAACTAAATATCAAGGACTCATTGGGCGAATCGCTCTGGAACTGAAATCGGAACGCTCACTGACATTTCCCCTATTTGAAAGTCTGATAAACGCCGGAAAAATGACTAAGTCCCTAAAAAAAATTTTTTAAACTTTTTTCAATTTTAACCCTGTGTGATATATATTCTACCCACACACATTTGGAACTCTCCTGGGGTACCCTCACACATATTATTCCCTCATTTAGTGGATATTTTCACAAAAAAGTGAAATCTTCAAAAATCCAGAAAATTGGCTGAAAACGACTAAATATCAAGGACTCATTGGGTGAATCGCTCTGGAACTGAAATTGGAACGCTCACTGACATTTCCCCTATCTGAAAGTCTGATGAACGCTGGAAATATGACTAAGTCTAAAAAAATATTTTTTTAACTTTTTTCAATTTTACCCCCGTGGGATATATATTCCACCCACACACATTTGGAACTCTCCTGGGGTACCCTCACACATATTATTCCCTCATTATTGTGGATATTTTCACAAAAAAGTGACATTTTCAAAAATCCAGAAAATTGGCTGAAAATGACTAAATATCAAGGACTCAATGGGCGAATCGCTCTGGAACTGAAATTGGAATGCTCACTGACATTTCCCCTATCTGAAAGTCTGATAAACGCCGGAAAAATGACTAAGTCCAAAAAAAAAATTTTTTCAACTTTTTTCAAATTAACCCTGTGGGATATATATTCTACCCACACACATTTGGAACTCTCCTGGGGTACCCTCACACATATTATTCCCTCATTTAGTGGATATTTTCACAAAAAGTGAAATTTTCAAAAATCCAGAAAATTGGCTGAAAATGACTAAATATCAAGGACTCAATGGGCGAATCGCTCTGGAACTGAAATCGGAACGCTCACTGACATTTCCCCTATCTGAAAGTCTGATAAACGCCGGAAATATGACTAAGTCCAAAAAAATATTTTTTTTACTTTTTTCAATTTTACCCCCGTGGGATATATATTCTACCCACACACATTTGGAACTCTCCTGGGGTACCCTCACACATATTATTCCCTCATTTAGTGGATATTTTCACAAAAAAGTGAAATTTTCAAAAATCCAGAAAATTGGCTGAAAACGACTAAATATCAAGGACTCATTGGACGAATCGCTCTGGAACTGAAATCGGAATGCTCAGTGATATTTCCCCTATCTGAAAGTCTGATAAACGCCGGAAAAATGACTAAGTCCAAAAAAATATTTTTTTTCAACTTTTTTCAATTTTAACCCTGTGGGATATATAATCTACCCACACACATTTGGAACTCTCCTGGGTTACCCTCACACATATTATTCCCTCATTTAGTGGATATTTTCACAAAAAAGTGAAATTTTCAAAAATCCAGAAAATTGGCTGAAAACGACTAAATATCAAGGACTCATTGGGCGAATCGCTCTGGAACTGAAATCGGAACGCTCACTGACATTTGCCCTATCTAAAAGTCTGATGAACGCCGGAAAAATGACTAAGTCCAAAATTAAAATTTTTAAACTTTTTTCAATTTTACCCCCGTGGGATATATATTCTACCCACACACATTTGGAACTCTCCTGGGGTACCCTCACACATATTATTCCCTCATTTAGTGGATATTTTCACAAAAAAGAAAAATTTTCAAAAATCCAGAAAATTGGCTGAAAACGACTAAATATCAAGGAATCTTTGGGCGAATCGCTCTGGAACTGAAATTGGAATGCTCACTGTCATTTCCCCTATTTGAAAGTCTGATAAACGCCGGAAAAATGACTAAGTCCAAAAAAATATTTTTTTAACTTTTTTCAATTTTACCCCCGTGGGATATATATTCTACACACACACATTTGGAACTCTCCTGGGGTACCCTCACACATATTATTCCCTCATTTAGTGGATATTTTCACAAAAAAGTAAAATTTTTAAAAATCCAGAAAATTGGCTGAAAACGACTAAATATCAAGGACTCTTTGGGCGAATCGCTCTGGAACTGAAATTGGAATGCTCACTGACATTTCCCCTATCTGAAAGTCTGATAAACGCCGGAAAAATGACTACGTCTAAAAAAAAAATTTTTTCAACTTTTTTCAAATTAACCCTGTGGGATATATATTCTACCCACACACATTTGGAACTCTCCTGGGGTACCCTCACACATATTATTCCCTCATTTAGTGGATATTTTCTAAAAAAGTGAAATTTTCAAAAATCCAGAAAATTGGCTGAAAATGACTAAATATCAAGGACTCATTGGGCGAATCGCTCTGGAACTGAAATTGGAATGCTCCCTGACATTTCCCCTATCTGAAAGTCTGATAAACGCCGGAAAAATGACTAAGTCCAAAAAAAAATTTTTTTTCAACTTTTTTCAATTTTAACCCTGTCGGATATATATTCTACCCACACACATTTGGAACTCTCCTGGGGTACCCTCACACATATTATTCCCTCATTTAGTGGATATTTTCACAAAAAAGTGAAATTTTCAAAAATCCAGAAAATTGGCTGAAAACGACTAAATATCAAGGACTCATTGGAGAAATCGCTCTGGAACTGAAATCGGAACGCTCAGTGATATTTCCCCTATCTGAAAGTCTGATAAACGCCGGAAAAATGACTAAGTCCAAAAAAATATTTTTTTTCAACTTTTTTCAATTTTAACCCTGTGGGATATATATTCTACCCACACACATTTGGAACTCTCCTGGGTTACCCTCACACATATTATTCCCTCATTTAGTGGATATTTTCACAAAAAAGTTAAATCTTCAAAAATCCAGAAAATTGGCTGAAAACAACTAAATATCAAGGACTCATTGGGCGAATCGCTCTGGAACTGAAATCGGAACGCTCACTGACATTTCCCCTATTTGAAAGTCTGATAAACGCCGGAAAAATGACTAAGTCCCTAAAAAAAATTTTTTAAACTTTTTTCAATTTTAACCCTGTGTGATATATATTCTACCCACACACATTTGGAACTCTCCTGGGGTACCCTCACACATATTATTCCCTCATTTAGTGGATATTTTCACAAAAAGTGAAATTTTCAAAAATCCAGAAAATTGGCTGAAAACGACTAAATATCAAGGACTCATTGGATAAATCGCTCTGGAACTGAAATTGGAACGCTCAGTGATATTTCCCCTATCTGAAAGTCTGATAAACGCCGGAAAAATGACTAAGTCCAAAAAAATATTTTTTTTCAACTTTTTTCAATTTTAACCCTGTGGGATATTTATTCTACCCAAACACATTTGGAACTCTCCTGGGGTACCCTCACACATATTATTCCCTCATTTAGTGGATATTTTCACAAAAAAGTGAAATTTTCAAAAATCCAGAAAATTGGCTGAAAACGACTAAATATCAAGGACTCATTGGAGAAATCGCTCTGGAACTGAAATCGGAACGCTCAGTGATATTTCCCCTATCTGAAAGTCTGATAAACGCCGGAAAAATGACTAAGTCCAAAAAAATATTTTTTTTCAACTTTTTTCAATTTTAACCCTGTGGGATATATATTCTACCCACACACATTTGGAACTCTCCTGGGTTACCCTCACACATATTATTCCCTCATTTAGTGGATATTTTCACAAAAAAGTTAAATCTTCAAAAACGCAGAAAATTTGCTGAAAACAACTAAATATCAAGGACTCATTGGGCGAATCGCTCTGGAACTGAAATCGGAACGCTCACTGACATTTCCCCTATTTGAAAGTCTGATAAACGCCGGAAAAATGACTAAGTCCCTAAAAAAAATTTTTTAAACTTTTTTCAATTTTAACCCCGTGGGATATATATTCTACCCACACACATTTGGAACTCTCCTGGGGTACCCTCACACATATTATTCCCTCATTTAGTGGATATTTTCACAAAAAAGTGAAATCTTCAAAAATCCAGAAAATTGGCTGAAAACGACTAAATATCAAGGACTCATTGGGTGAATCGCTCTGGAACTGAAATTGGAACGCTCACTGACATTTCCCCTATCTGAAAGTCTGATGAACGCTGGAAATATGACTAAGTCTAAAAAAATATTTTTTTAACTTTTTTCAATTTTACCCCCGTGGGATATATATTCCACCCACACACATTTGGAACTCTCCTGGGGTACCCTCACACATATTATTCCCTCATTTAGTGGATATTTTCACAAAAAAGTGACATTTTCAAAAATCCAGAAAATTGGCTGAAAATGACTAAATATCAAGGACTCAATGGGCGATTCGCTCTGGAACTGAAATTGGAATGCTCACTGACATTTCCCCTATCTGAAAGTCTGATAAACGCCGGAAAAATGACTACGTCCAAAAAAAAAATTTTTTCAACTTTTTTCAAATTAACCCTCTGGGATATATATTCTACCCACACACATTTGGAACTCTCCTGGGGTACCCTCACACATATTATTCCCTCATTTAGTGGATATTTTCTCAAAAAGTGAAATTTTCAAAAATCCAGAAAATTGGCTGAAAATGACTAAATATCAAGGACTCATTGGGCGAATCGCTCTGGAACTGAAATTGGAATGCTCCCTGACATTTCCCCTATCTGAAAGTCTGATAAACGCCGGAAAAATGACTAAGTCCAAAAAAAATTTTTTTTTCAACTTTTTTCAATTTTAACCCTGTCGGATATATATTCTACCCACACACATTTGGAACGCTCCTGGGGTACCCTCACACATATTATTCCCTCATTTAGTGGATATTTTCACAAAAAAGTGAAATTTTCAAAAATCCAGAAAATTGGCTGAAAACGACTAAATATCAAGGACTCATTGGAGAAATCGCTCTGGAACTGAAATCGGAACGCTCAGTGATATTTCCCCTATCTGAAAGTCTGATAAACGCCGGAAAAATGACTAAGTCCAAAAAAATATTTTTTTTCAACTTTTTTCAATTTTAACCCTGTGGGATATATATTCTACCCACACACATTTGGAACTCTCCTGGGTTACCCTCACACATATTATTCCCTCATTTAGTGGATATTTTCACAAAAAAGTTAAATCTTCAAAAATCCAGAAGATTGGCTGAAAACAACTAAATATCAAGGACTCATTGGGCGAATCGCTCTGGAACTGAAATCGGAACGCTCACTGACATTTCCCCTATTTGAAAGTCTGATAAACGCCGGAAAAATGACTAAGTCCCTAAAAAAAATTTTTTAAACTTTTTTCAATTTTAACCCTGTGTGATATATATTCTACCCACACACATTTGGAACTCTCCTGGGGTACCCTCACACATATTATTCCCTCATTTAGTGGATATTTTCACAAAAAGTGAAATTTTCAAAAATCCAGAAAATTGGCTGAAAACGACTAAATATCAAGGACTCATTGGATAAATCGCTCTGGAACTGAAATCGGAACGCTGAGTGATATTTCCCCTATCTGAAAGTCTGATAAACGCCGGAAAAATGACGAAGTCCAAAAAAATATTTTTTTTCAACTTTTTTCAATTTTAACCCTGTGGGATATTTATTCTACCCAAACACATTTGGAACTCTCCTGGGTTACCCTCACACATATTATTCCCTCATTTAGTGGATATTTTCACAAAAAAGTGAAATCTTCAAAAATCCAGAAAATTGGCTGAAAACGACTAAATATCAAGGACTCATTGGGCGAATCGCTCTGGAACTGAAATTGGAACGCTCACTGACATTTCCCCTATTTGAAAGTCTGATAAACGCCGGAAAAATGACTAAGTCCCTAAAAAAAATTTTTTAAACTTTTTTCAATTTTAACCCTGTGTGATATATATTCTACCCACACACATTTGGAACTCTCCTGGGGTACCCTCACACATATTATTCCCTCATTTAGTGGATATTTTCACAAAAAGTGAAATCTTCAAAAATCCAGAAAATTGGCTGAAAACGACTAAATATCAATGACTCATTGGATAAATCGCTCTGGAACTGAAATCGGAACGCTCAGTGATATTTCCCCTATCTGAAAGTCTGATAAACGCCGGAAAAATGACGAAGTCCAAAAAAATATTTTTTTTCAACTTTTTTCAATTTTAACCCTGTGGGATATTTATTCTACCCAAACACATTTGGAACTCTCCTGGGTTACCCTCACACATATTATTCCCTCATTTAGTGGATATTTTCACAAAAAAGTGAAATCTTCAAAAATCCAGAAAATTGGCTGAAAACGACTAAATATAAAGGACTCATTGGGCGAATCGCTCTGGAACTGAAATTGGAACGCTCACTGACATTTCCCCTATCTGAAAGTCTGATAAACGACGGAAATATGACTAAGTCCAAAAAAATATTTTTTTAACTTTTTTCAATTTTACCCCCGTGGGATATATATTCTACCCAGACACATTTGGAACTCTCCTGGGGTAACCTCACACATATTATTCCCTCATTTAGTGGATATTTTCTCAAATAGTGAAATTTTCAAAAATCCAGAAAATTGGCTGAAAATGACTAAATATCAAGGACTCATTGGGCGAATCGCTCTGGAACTGAAATTGGAACGCTCACTGACATTTCCCCTATCTGAAAGTCTGATAAACGCCGGAAAAATGACTAAGTCCAAAAAAAATTTTTTTTTCAACTTTTTTCAATTTTAACCCTGTGGGATATATATTCTACCCACACACATTTGGAACTCTCCTGGGGTACCCTCACACATATTATTCCCTCATTTAGTGGATATTTTCACAAAAAAGTGAAATTTTCAAAAATCCAGAAAATTGGCTGAAAACGACTAAATATCAAGGTCTCAATGGAGAAATCGCTCTGGAACTGAAATCGGAACGCTCAGTGATATTTCCCCTATCTGAAAGTCTGATAAACGCCGGAAAAATGACTAAGTCCAAAAAAATATATTTTTTAAACTTTTTTCAATTTTAACCCTGTGGGATATATATTCTACCCACACACATTTGGAACTCTCCTGGGTTACCCTCACACATATTATTCCCTCATTTAGTGGATATTTTCACAAAAAAGTTAAATCTTCAAAAATGCAGAAAATTTGCTGAAAACAACTAAATATCAAGGACTCATTGGGCGAATCGCTCTGGAACTGAAATCGGAACGCTCACTGACATTTCCCCTATTTGAAAGTCTGATAAACGCCGGAAAAATGACTAAGTCCCTAAAAAAAATTTTTTAAACTTTTTTCAATTTTAACCCTGTGTGATATATATTCTACCCACACACATTTGGAACTCTCCTGGGGTACCCTCACACATATTATTCCCTCATTTAGTGGATATTTTCACAAAAAAGTGAAATCTTCAAAAATCCAGAAAATTGGCTGAAAACGACTAAATATCAAGGACTCATTGGGTGAATCGCTCTGGAACTGAAATTGGAACGCTCACTGACATTTCCCCTATCTGAAAGTCTGATGAACGCTGGAAATATGACTAAGTCTAAAAAAATATTTTTTTAACTTTTTTCAATTTTACCCCCGTGGGATATATATTCCACCCACACACATTTGGAACTCTCCTGGGGTACCCTCACACATATTATTCCCTCATTTAGTGGATATTTTCACAAAAAAGTGACATTTTCAAAAATCCAGAAAATTGGCTGAAAATGACTAAATATCAAGGACTCAATGGGCGAATCGCTCTGGAACTGAAATTGGAATGCTCACTGACATTTCCCCTATCTGAAAGTCTGATGAACGCCGGAAATATGACTAAGTCTTAAAAAATATTTTTTTAACTTTTTTCAATTTTACCCCCGTGGGATATATATTCCACCCACACACATTTGGAACTCTCCTGAGGTACCCTCACACATATTATTCCCTCATTTAGTGGATATTTTCACAAAAAAGTGACATTTTCAAAAATCCAGAAAATTGGCTGAAAATGACTAAATATCAAGGACTCAATGGGCGAATCGCTCTGAAACTGAAATTGGAATGCTCACTGACATTTCCCCTATCTGAAAGTCTGATAAACGCCGGAAAAATGACTAAGTCCAAAAAAAAAATTTTTTCAACTTTTTTCAAATTAACCCTGTGGGATATATATTCTACCCACACACATTTGGAACTCTCCTGGGGTACCCTCACACATATTATTCCCTCATTTAGTGGATATTTTCACAAAAAAGTGAAATCTTCAAAAATCCAGAAAATTGGCTGAAAACGACTAAATATCAAGGACTCATTGGGCGAATCGCTCTGGAACTGAAATTGGAACGCTCACTGACATTTCCCCTATCTGAAAGTCTGATAAACGCCGGAAATATGACTAAGTCCAAAAAAATATTTTTTTTTAACTTTTTTCAATTTTACCCCCATGGGATATATATTCTACCCACACACATTTGGAACTCTCCTGGGGTACCCTCACACATATTATTCCCTCATTTAGTGGATATTTTCACAAAAAAGTGACATTTTCAAAAATCCAGAAAATTGGCTGAAAATGACTAAATATCAAGGACTCAATGGGCGAATCGCTCTGGAACTGAAATCGGAACGCTCACTGACATTTCCCCTATCTGAAAGTCTGATAAACGCCGGAAATATGACTAAGTCCAAAAAAATATTTTTTTTACTTTTTTCAATTTTACCCCCGTGGGATATATATTCTACCCACACACATTTGGAACTCTCCTGGGGTACCCTCACACATATTATTCCCTCATTTAGTGGATATTTTCACAAAAAAGTGAAATTTTCAAAAATCCAGAAAATTGGCTGAAAACGACTAAATATCAAGGACTCATTGGACGAATCGCTCTGGAACTGAAATCGGAACGCTCAGTGATATTTCCCCAATCTGAAAGTCTGATAAACGCCGGAAAAATGACTAAGTCCAAAAAAATATTTTTTTTCAACTTTTTTCAATTTTAACCCTGTGGGATATATAATCTACCCACACACATTTGGAACTCTCCTGGGTTACCCTCACACATATTATTCCCTCATTTAGTGGATATTTTCACAAAAAAGTGAAATTTTCAAAAATCCAGAAAATTGGCTGAAAACGACTAAATATCAAGGACTCATTGGGCGAATCGCTCTGGAACTGAAATCGGAACGCTCACTGACATTTGCCCTATCTAAAAGTCTGATAAACGTCGGAAAAATGACTAAGTCCAAAATTAAAATTTTTAAACTTTTTTCAATTTTACCCCCGTGGGATATATATTCTACCCACACACATTTGGAACTCTCCTGGGGTACCCTCACACATATTATTCCCTCATTTAGTGGATATTTTCACAAAAAAGAAAAATTTTCAAAAATCCAGAAAATTGGCTGAAAACGACTAAATATCAAGGAATCTTTGGGCGAATCGCTCTGGAACTGAAATTGGAATGCTCACTGTCATTTCCCCTATGTGAAAGTCTGATAAACGCCGGAAAAATGACTACGTCCAAAAAAAAAAATTTTTCAACTTTTTTCAAATTAACCCTCTGGGATATATATTCTACCCACACACATTTGGAACTCTCCTGGGGTACCCTCACACATATTATTCCCTCATTTAGTGGATATTTTCTCAAAAAGTGAAATTTTCAAAAATCCAGAAAATTGGCTGAAAACGACTAAATATCAAGGACTCATTGGGCGAATCGCTCTGGAACTGAAATCGGAACGCTCACTGACATTTCCCCTATTTGAAAGTCTGATAAACGCCGGAAAAATGACTAAGTCCCTAAAAAAAATTTTTTAAACTTTTTTCAATTTTAACCCTGTGTGATATATATTCTACCCACACACATTTGGAACTCTCCTGGGGTACCCTCACACATATTATTCCCTCATTTAGTGGATATTTTCACAAAAAGTGAAATTTTCAAAAATCCAGAAAATTGGCTGAAAACGACTAAATATCAAGGACTCATTGGATAAATCGCTCTGGAACTGAAATCGGAACGCTCAGTGATATTTCCCCTATCTGAAAGTCTGATAAACGCCGGAAAAATGACGAAGTCCAAAAAAATTTTTTTTT
The DNA here is from genome assembly GCF_046119375.1 of Phyllobates terribilis. Classification (NCBI taxonomy): domain Eukaryota; kingdom Metazoa; phylum Chordata; class Amphibia; order Anura; family Dendrobatidae; genus Phyllobates; species Phyllobates terribilis. Next base: position 72,762,103 of record NW_027362773.1, on the reverse strand, counting down.
TCAACTTTTTTCAATTTTAACCCTGTGGGATATTTATTCTACCCAAACACATTTGGAACTCTCCTGGGTTACCCTCACACATATTATTCCCTCATTTAGTGGATATTTTCACAAAAAAGTGAAATCTTCAAAAATCCAGAAAATTGGCTGAAAACGACTAAATATCAAGGACTCATTGGGCGAATCGCTCTGGAACTGAAATTGGAACGCTCACTGACATTTCCCCTATCTGAAAGTCTGATAAACGACGGAAATATGACTAAGTCCAAAAAAATATTTTTTTAACTTTTTTCAATTTTACCCCCGTGGGATATATATTCTACCCACACACATTTGGAACTCTCCTGGGGTAACCTCACACATATTATTCCCTCATTTAGTGGATATTTTCTCAAATAGTGAAATTTTCAAAAATCCAGAAAATTGGCTGAAAATGACTAAATATCAAGGACTCATTGGGCGAATCGCTCTGGAACTGAAATTGGAACGCTCACTGACATTTCCCCTATCTGAAAGTCTGATAAACGCCGGAAATATGACTAAGTCCAAAAAAATATTTTTTTTACTTTTTTCAATTTTACCCCCGTGGGATATATATTCTACCCACACACATTTGGAACTCTCCTGGGGTACCCTCACACATATTATTCCCTCATTTAGTGGATATTTTCACAAAAAAGTGAAATTTTCAAAAATCCAGAAAATTGGCTGAAAACGACTAAATATCAAGGACTCATTGGACGAATCGCTCTGGAACTGAAATCGGAACGCTCAGTGATATTTCCCCTATCTGAAAGTCTGATAAACGCCGGAAAAATGACTAAGTCCAAAAAAATATTTTTTTTCAACTTTTTTCAATTTTAACCCTGTGGGATATATATTCTACCCACACACATTTGGAACTCTCCTGGGTTACCCTCACACATATTATTCCCTCATTTAGTGGATATTTTCACAAAAAAGTTAAATCTTCAAAAATCCAGAAAATTTGCTGAAAACAACTAAATATCAAGGACTCATTGGGCGAATCGCTCTGGAACTGAAATCGGAACGCTCACTGACATTTCCCCTATTTGAAAGTCTGATAAACGCCGGAAAAATGACTAAGTCCCTAAAAAAAATTTTTTTAACTTTTTTCAATTTTAACCCTGTGTGATATATATTCTACCCACACACATTTGGAACTCTCCTGGGGTACCCTCACACATATTATTCCCTCATTTAGTGGATATTTTCACAAAAAAGTGAAATCTTCAAAAATCCAGAAAATTGGCTGAAAACGACTAAATATCAAGGACTCATTGGGCGAATCGCTCTGGAACTGAAATTGGAACGCTCACTGACATTTCCCCTATCTGAAAGTCTGATGAACGCCGGAAATATGACTAAGTCTTAAAAAATATTTTTTTAACTTTTTTCAATTTTACCCCCGTGGGATATATATTCCACCCACACACATTTGGAACTCTCCTGAGGTACCCTCACACATATTATTCCCTCATTTAGTGGATATTTTCACAAAAAAGTGACATTTTCAAAAATCCAGAAAATTGGCTGAAAATGACTAAATATCAAGGACTCAATGGGCGAATCGCTCTGAAACTGAAATTGGAATGCTCACTGACATTTCCCCTATCTGAAAGTCTGATAAACGCCGGAAAAATGACTAAGTCCAAAAAAAAAATTTTTTCAACTTTTTTCAAATTAACCCTGTGGGATATATATTCTACCCACACACATTTGGAACTCTCCTGGGGTACCCTCACACATATTATTCCCTCATTTAGTGGATATTTTCACAAAAAGTGAAATTTTCAAAAATCCAGAAAATTGGCTGAAAATGACTAAATATCAAGGACTCAATGGGCGAATCGCTCTGGAACTGAAATCAGAACGCTCGCTGACATTTCCCCTATCTGAAAGTCTGATAAACGCCGGAAATATAACTAAGTCCAAAAAAAAATTTTTTTTACTTTTTTCAATTTTACCCCCGTGGGATATATATTCTACCCACACACATTTGGAACTCTCCTGGGGTACCCTCACACATATTATTCCCTCATTTAGTGGATATTTTCACAAAAAAGTGAAATTTTCAAAAATCCAGAAAATTGGCTGAAAACGACTAAATATCAAGGACTCATTGGACGAATCGCTCTGGAACTGAAATCGGAACGCTCAGTGATATTTCCCCTATCTGAAAGTCTGATAAACGCCGGAAAAATGACTAAGTCCAAAAAAATATTTTTTTTCAACTTTTTTCAATTTTAACCCTGTGGGATATATATTCTACCCACACACATTTGGAACTCTCCTGGGGTACCCTCACACATATTATTCCCTCATTTAGTGGATATTTTCACAAAAAAGAAAAATTTTCAAAAATCCAGAAAATTGGCTGAAAACGACTAAATATCAAGGAATCTTTGGGCGAATCGCTCTGGAACTGAAATTGGAATGCTCACTGTCATTTCCCCTATCTGAAAGTGTGATAAACGCTGGAAAAATGACTAAGTCCCTTAAAAAAAATGTTTTCAACTTTTTTCAATTTTAACCCTGTGGGATATATATTCTACCCACACACATTTGGAACTCTCCTGGGGTACCCTCACACATATTATTCCCTCATTTAGTGGATATTTTCACAAAAAAGTGAAATCTTCAAAAATCCAGAAAATTGGCTGAAAACGACTAAATATCAAGGACTCATTGGGCGAATCGCTCTGGAACTGAAATTGGAACGCTCACTGACATTTCCCCTATCTGAAAGTCTGATAAACGCCGGAAATATGACTAAGTCCAAAAAAATATTTTTTTTACTTTTTTCAATTTTACCCCCGTGGGATATATATTCTACCCACACACATTTGGAACTCTCCTGGGGTACCCTCACACATATTATTCCCTCATTTAGTGGATATTTTCACAAAAAAGTGAAATTTTCAAAAATCCAGAAAATTGGCTGAAAACGACTAAATATCAAGGACTCATTGGACGAATCGCTCTGGAACTGAAATCGGAACGCTCAGTGATATTTCCCCAATCTGAAAGTCTGATAAACGCCGGAAAAATGACTAAGTCCAAAAAAATATTTTTTTTCAACTTTTTTCAATTTTAACCCTGTGGGATATATAATCTACCCACACACATTTGGAACTCTCCTGGGTTACCCTCACACATATTATTCCCTCATTTAGTGGATATTTTCACAAAAAAGTGAAATTTTCAAAAATCCAGAAAATTGGCTGAAAACGACTAAATATCAAGGACTCATTGGGCGAATCGCTCTGGAACTGAAATCGGAACGCTCACTGACATTTGCCCTATCTAAAAGTCTGATAAACGCCGGAAAAATGACTAAGTCCAAAATTAAAATTTTTAAACTTTTTTCAATTTTACCCCCGTGGGATATATATTCTACCCACACACATTTGGAACTCTCCTGGGGTACCCTCACACATATTATTCCCTCATTTAGTGGATATTTTCACAAAAAAGAAAAATTTTCAAAAATCCAGAAAATTGGCTGAAAACGACTAAATATCAAGGAATCTTTGGGCGAATCGCTCTGGAACTGAAATTGGAATGCTCACTGTCATTTCCCCTATGTGAAAGTCTGATAAACGCCGGAAAAATGACTAAGTCCAAAAAAATATTTTTTTAACTTTTTTCAATTTTACCCCCGTGGGATATATATTCTACCCACACACATTTGGAACTCTCCTGGGGTACCCTCACACATATTATTCCCTCATTTAGTGGATATTTTCACAAAAAAGTGAAATTTTCAAAAATCCAGAAAATTGGCTGAAAACGACTAAATATCAAGGACTCATTGGACGAATCGCTCTGGAACTGAAATCGGAACGCTCAGTGATATTTCCCCTATCTGAAAGTCTGATAAACGCCGGAAAAATGACTAAGTCCAAAAAAATATTTTTTTTCAACTTTTTTCAATTTTAACCCTGTGGGATATATATTCTACCCACACACATTTGGAACTCTCCTGGGGTACCCTCACACATATTATTCCCTCATTTAGTGGATATTTTCACAAAAAAGAAAAATTTTCAAAAATCCAGAAAATTGGCTGAAAACGACTAAATATCAAGGAATCTTTGGGCGAATCGCTCTGGAACTGAAATTGGAATGTTCACTGTCATTTCCCCTATCTGAAAGTGTGATAAACGCTGGAAAAATGACTAAGTCCCTTAAAAAAAATGTTTTCAACTTTTTTCAATTTTAACCCTGTGGGATATATATTCTACCCACACACATTTGGAACTCTCCTGGGGTACCCTCACACATATTATTCCCTCATTTAGTGGATATTTTCACAAAAAAGTGAAATCTTCAAAAATCCAGAAAATTGGCTGAAAACGACTAAATATCAAGGACTCATTGGGCGAATCGCTCTGGAACTGAAATTGGAACGCTCACTGACATTTCCCCTATCTGAAAGTCTGATAAACGCCGGAAATAAGACTAAGTCCAAAAAAATATTTTTTTTACTTTTTTCAATTTTACCCCCGTGGGATATATATTCTACCCACACACATTTGGAACTCTCCTGGGGTACCCTCACACATATTATTCCCTCATTTAGTGGATATTTTCACAAAAAAGTGAAATTTTCAAAAATCCAGAAAATTGGCTGAAAACGACTAAATATCAAGGACTCATTGGACGAATCGCTCTGGAACTGAAATCGGAACGCTCAGTGATATTTCCCCAATCTGAAAGTCTGATAAACGCCGGAAAAATGACTAAGTCCAAAAAAATATTTTTTTTCAACTTTTTTCAATTTTAACCCTGTGGGATATATAATCTACCCACACACATTTGGAACTCTCCTGGGTTACCCTCACACATATTATTCCCTCATTTAGTGGATATTTTCACAAAAAAGTGAAATTTTCAAAAATCCAGAAAATTGGCTGAAAACGACTAAATATCAAGGACTCATTGGGCGAATCGCTCTGGAACTGAAATCGGAACGCTCACTGACATTTGCCCTATCTAAAAGTCTGATAAACGCCGGAAAAATGACTAAGTCCAAAATTAAAATTTTTAAACTTTTTTCAATTTTACCCCCGTGGGATATATATTCTACCCACACACATTTGGAACTCTCCTGGGGTACCCTCACACATATTATTCCCTCATTTAGTGGATATTTTCACAAAAAAGAAAAATTTTCAAAAATCCAGAAAATTGGCTGAAAACGACTAAATATCAAGGAATCTTTGGGCGAATCGCTCTGGAACTGAAATTGGAATGCTCACTGTCATTTCCCCTATGTGAAAGTCTGATAAACGCCGGAAAAATGACTAAGTCCAAAAAAATATTTTTTTAACTTTTTTCAATTTTACCCCCGTGGGATATATATTCTACCCACACACATTTGGAACTCTCCTGGGGTACCCTCACACATATTATTCCCTCATTTAGTGGATATTTTCACAAAAAAGTAAAATTTTTAAAAATCCAGAAAATTGGCTGAAAATGACTAAATACCAAGGACTCTTTGGGCGAATCGCTCTGGAACTGAAATTGGAATGCTCACTGACATTTCCCCTATCTGAAAGTCTGATAAACGCCGGAAAAATGACTACGTCCAAAAAAAAAATTTTTTCAACTTTTTTCAAATTAACCCTCTGGGATATATATTCTACCCACACACATTTGGAACTCTCCTGGGGTACCCTCACACATATTATTCCCTCATTTAGTGGATATTTTCTCAAAAAGTGAAATTTTCAAAAATCCAGAAAATTGGCTGAAAATGACTAAATATCAAGGACTCATTGGGCGAATCGCTCTGGAACTGAAATTGGAATGCTCCCTGACATTTCCCCTATCTGAAAGTCTGATAAACGCCGGAAAAATGACTAAGTCCAAAAAAAATTTTTTTTTCAACTTTTTTCAATTTTAACCCTGTCGGATAAATATTCTACCCACACACATTTGGAACTCTCCTGGGGTACCCTCACACATATTATTCCCTCATTTAGTGGATATTTTCACAAAAAAGTGAAATTTTCAAAAATCCAGAAAATTGGCTGAAAACGACTAAATATCAAGGACTCATTGGAGAAATCGCTCTGGAACTGAAATCGGAACGCTCAGTGATATTTCCCCTATCTGAAAGTCTGATAAACGCCGGAAAAATGACTAAGTCCAAAAAAATATTTTTTTTCAACTTTTTTCAATTTTAACCCTGTGGGATATATATTCTACCCACACACATTTGGAACTCTCCTGGGTTACCCTCACACATATTATTCCCTCATTTAGTGGATATTTTCACAAAAAAGTTAAATCTTCAAAAATCCAGAAGATTGGCTGAAAACAACTAAATATCAAGGACTCATTGGGCGAATCGCTCTGGAACTGAAATCGGAACGCTCACTGACATTTCCCCTATTTGAAAGTCTGATAAACGCCGGAAAAATGACTAAGTCCCTAAAAAAAATTTTTTAAACTTTTTTCAATTTTAACCCTGTGTGATATATATTCTACCCACACACATTTGGAACTCTCCTGGGGTACCCTCACACATATTATTCCCTCATTTAGTGGATATTTTCACAAAAAGTGAAATTTTCAAAAATCCAGAAAATTGTCTGAAAACGACTAAATATCAAGGACTCATTGGATAAATCGCTCTGGAACTGAAATCGGAACGCTCAGTGATATTTCCCCTATCTGAAAGTCTGATAAACGCCGGAAAAATGACGAAGTCCAAAAAAATATTTTTTTTCAACTTTTTTCAATTTTAACCCTGTGGGATATTTATTCTACCCAAACACATTTGGAACTCTCCTGGGTTACCCTCACACATATTATTCCCTCATTTAGTGGATATTTTCACAAAAAAGTGAAATCTTCAAAAATCCAGAAAATTGGCTGAAAACGACTAAATATCAAGGACTCATTGGGCGAATCGCTCTGGAACTGAAATTGGAACGCTCACTGACATTTCCCCTATCTGAAAGTCTGATAAACGACGGAAATATGACTAAGTCCAAAAAAATATTTTTTTAACTTTTTTCAATTTTACCCCCGTGGGATATATATTCTACCCACACACATTTGGAACTCTCCTGGGGTAACCTCACACATATTATTCCCTCATTTAGTGGATATTTTCTCAAATAGTGAAATTTTCAAAAATCCAGAAAATTGGCTGAAAATGACTAAATATCAAGGACTCATTGGGCGAATCGCTCTGGAACTGAAATTGGAACGCTCACTGACATTTCCCCTATCTGAAAGTCTGATAAACGCCGGAAAAATGACTAAGTCCAAAAAAAATTTTTTTTTCAACTTTTTTCAATTTTAACCCTGTGGGATATATATTCTACCCACACACATTTGGAACTCTCCTGGGGTACCCTCACACATATTATTCCCTCATTTAGTGGATATTTTCACAAAAAAGTGAAATTTTCAAAAATCCAGAAAATTGGCTGAAAACGACTAAATATCAAGGTCTCAATGGAGAAATCGCTCTGGAACTGAAATCGGAACGCTCAGTGATATTTCCCCTATCTGAAAGTCTGATAAACGCCGGAAAAATGACTAAGTCCAAAAAAATATTTTTTTTAAACTTTTTTCAATTTTAACCCTGTGGGATATATATTCTACCCACACACATTTGGAACTCTCCTGGGTTACCCTCACACATATTATTCCCTCATTTAGTGGATATTTTCACAAAAAAGTTAAATCTTCAAAAATGCAGAAAATTTGCTGAAAACAACTAAATATCAAGGACTCATTGGGCGAATCGCTCTGGAACTGAAATCGGAACGCTCACTGACATTTGCCCTATTTGAAAGTCTGAGAAACGCCGGAAAAATGACTAAGTCCCTAAAAAAAATTTTTTAAACTTTTTTCAATTTTAACCCTGTGGGATATATATTCTACCCACACACATTTGGAACTCTCCTGGGGTACCCTCACACATATTATTCCCTCATTTAGTGGATATTTTCACAAAAAAGTGAAATCTTCAAAAATCCAGAAAATTGGCTGAAAACGACTAAATATCAAGGACTCATTGGGTGAATCGCTCTGGAACTGAAATTGGAACGCTCACTGACATTTCCCCTATCTGAAAGTCTGATGAACGCTGGAAATATGACTAAGTCTAAAAAAATATTTTTTTAACTTTTTTCAATTTTACCCCCGTGGGATATATATTCCACCCACACACATTTGGAACTCTCCTGGGGTACCCTCACACATATTATTCCCTCATTTAGTGGATATTTTCACAAAAAAGTGACATTTTCAAAAATCCAGAAAATTGGCTGAAAATGACTAAATATCAAGGACTCAATGGGCGAATCGCTCTGGAACTGAAATTGGAATGCTCACTGACATTTCCCCTATCTGAAAGTCTGATAAACGCCGGAAATATGACTAAGTCCAAAAAAATATTTTTTTTACTTTTTTCAATTTTACCCCCGTGGGATATATATTCTACCCACACACATTTGGAACTCTCCTGGGGTACCCTCACACATATTATTCCCTCATTTAGTGGATATTTTCACAAAAAAGTGAAATTTTCAAAAATCCAGAAAATTGGCTGAAAACGACTAAATATCAAGGACTCATTGGACGAATCGCTCTGGAACTGAAATCGGAACGCTCAGTGATATTTCCCCTATCTGAAAGTCTGATAAACGCCGGAAAAATGACTAAGTCCAAAAAAATATTTTTTTTCAACTTTTTTCAATTTTAACCCTGTGGGATATATATTCTACCCACACACATTTGGAACTCTCCTGGGTTACCCTCACACATATTATTCCCTCATTTAGTGGATATTTTCACAAAAAAGTTAAATCTTCAAAAATCCAGAAAATTTGCTGAAAACAACTAAATATCAAGGACTCATTGGGCGAATCGCTCTGGAACTGAAATCGGAACGCTCACTGACATTTCCCCTATTTGAAAGTCTGATAAACGCCGGAAAAATGACTAAGTCCCTAAAAAAAATTTTTTAAACTTTTTTCAATTTTAACCCTGTGTGATATATATTCTACCCACACACATTTGGAACTCTCCTGGGGTACCCTCACACATATTATTCCCTCATTTAGTGAATATTTTCACAAAAAAGTGAAATCTTCAAAAATCCAGAAAATTGGCTGAAAACGACTAAATATCAAGGACTCATTGGGCGAATCGCTCTGGAACTGAAATTGGAACGCTCACTGACATTTCCCCTATCTGAAAGTCTGATGAACGCCGGAAATATGACTAAGTCTTAAAAAATATTTTTTTAACTTTTTTCAATTTTACCCCCGTGGGATATATATTCCACCCACACACATTTGGAACTCTCCTGAGGTACCCTCACACATATTATTCCCTCATTTAGTGGATATTTTCACAAAAAAGTGACATTTTCAAAAATCCAGAAAATTGGCTGAAAATGACTAAATATCAAGGACTCAATGGGCGAATCGCTCTGAAACTGAAATTGGAATGCTCACTGACATTTCCCCTATCTGAAAGTCTGATAAACGCCGGAAAAATGACTAAGTCCAAAAAAAAAATTTTTTCAACTTTTTTCAAATTAACCCTGTGGGATATATATTCTACCCACACACATTTGGAACTCTCCTGGGGTACCCTCACACATATTATTCCCTCATTTAGTGGATATTTTCACAAAAAGTGAAATTTTCAAAAATCCAGAAAATTGGCTGAAAATGACTAAATATCAAGGACTCAATGGGCGAATCGCTCTGGAACTGAAATCGGAACGCTCACTGACATTTCCCCTATCTGAAAGTCTGATAAACGCCGGAAATATGACTAAGTCCAAAAAAAAATTTTTTTTACTTTTTTCAATTTTACCCCCGTGGGATATATATTCCACCCACACACATTTGGAACTCTCCTGGGGTACCCTCACACATATTATTCCCTCATTTAGTGGATATTTTCACAAAAAAGTGAAATTTTCAAAAATCCAGAAAATTGGCTGAAAACGACTAAATATCAAGGACTCATTGGACGAATCGCTCTGGAACTGAAATCGGAACGCTCAATGATATTTCCCCTATCTGAAAGTCTGATAAACGCCGGAAAAATGACTAAGTCCAAAAAAATATTTTTTTTCAACTTTTTTCAATTTTAACCCTGTGGGATATATATTCTACCCACACACATTTGGAACTCTCCTGGGGTACCCTCACACATATTATTCCCTCATTTAGTGGATATTTTCACAAAAAAGAAAAATTTTCAAAAATCCAGAAAATTGGCTGAAAACGACTAAATATCAAGGAATCTTTGGGCGAATCGCTCTGGAACTGAAATTGGAATGCTCACTGTCATTTCCCCTATCTGAAAGTGTGATAAACGCTGGAAAAATGACTAAGTCCCTTAAAAAAAATGTTTTCAACTTTTTTCAATTTTAACCCTGTGGGATATATATTCTACCCACACACATTTGGAACTCTCCTGGGGTACCCTCACACATATTATTCCCTCATTTAGTGGATATTTTCACAAAAAAGTGAAATCTTCAAAAATCCAGAAAATTGGCTGAAAACGACTAAATGTCAAGGACTCATTGGGCGAATCGCTCTGGAACTGAAATTGGAACGCTCACTGACATTTCCCCTATCTGAAAGTCTGACAAACGCCGGAAATATGACTAAGTCCAAAAAAATATTTTTTTTAACTTTTTTCAATTTTACCCCCATGGGATATATATTCTACCCACACACATTTGGAACTCTCCTGGGGTACCCTCACACATATTATTCCCTCATTTAGTGGATATTTTCACAAAAAAGTGACATTTTCAAAAATCCAGAAAATTGGCTGAAAATGACTAAATATCAAGGACCCAATGGGCGAATCGCTCTGGAACTGAAATCGGAACGCTCACTGACATTTCCCCTATCTGAAAGTCTGATAAACGCCGGAAAAATGACTAAGTCCAAAAAAATATTTTTTTTACTTTTTTCAATTTTACCCCCGTGGGATATATATTCTACCCACACACATTTGGAACTCTCCTGGAGTACCCTCACACATATTATTCCCTCATTTAGTGGATATTTTCACAAAAAAGTGAAATTTTCAAAAATCCAGAAAATTGGCTGAAAACGACTAAATATCAAGGACTCATTGGACGAATCGCTCTGGAACTGAAATCGGAACGCTCAGTGATATTTCCCCTATCTGAAAGTCTGATAAACGCCAGAAAAATGACTAAGTCCAAAATTAAAATTTTTAAACTTTTTTCAATTTTACCCCCGTGGGATATATATTCTACCCACACACATTTGGAACTCTCCTGGGGTACCCTCACACATATTATTCCCTCATTTAGTGGATATTTTCACAAAAAAGAAAAATTTTCAAAAATCCAGAAAATTGGCTGAAAACGACTAAATATCAAGGAATCTTTGGGTGAATCGCTCTGGAACTGAAATTGGAATGCTCACTGTCATTTCCCCTATCTGAAAGTCTGATAAACGCCGGAAAAATGACTAAGTCCAAAAAAATATTTTTTTAACTTTTTTCAATTTTACCCCCGTGGGATATATATTCTACCCACACACATTTGGAACTCTCCTGGGGTACCCTCACACATATTATTCCCTCATTTAGTGGATATTTTCACAAAAAAGTAAAATTTTTAAAAATCCAGAAAATTGGCTGAAAACGACTAAATATCAAGGACTCTTTGGGCGAATCGCTCTGGAACTGAAATTGGAATGCTCACTGACATTTCCCCTATCTGAAAGTCTGATAAACGCCGGAAAAATGACTACGTCCAAAAAAAAAATTTTTTCAACTTTTTTCAAATTAACCCTGTGGGATATATATTCTACCCACACACATTTGGAACTCTCCTGGGGTACCCTCACACATATTATTCCCTCATTTAGTGGATATTTTCTCAAAAAGTGAAATTTTCAAAAATCTAGAAAATTGGCTGAAAATGACTAAATATCAAGGACTCATTGGGCGAATCGCTCTGGAACTGAAATTGGAATGCTCCCTGACATTTCCCCTATCTGAAAGTCTGATAAACGCCGGAAAAATGACTAAGTCCCTAAAAAAAATTTTTTAAACTTTTTTCAATTTTAACCCTGTGTGATATATATTCTACCCACACACATTTGGAACTCTCCTGGGGTACCCTCACACATATTATTCCCTCATTTAGTGGATATTTTCACAAAAAAGTGAAATCTTCAAAAATCCAGAAAATTGGCTGAAAACGACTAAATATCAAGGACTCATTGGGTGAATCGCTCTGGAACTGAAATTGGAATGCTCACTGACATTTCCCCTATCTGAAAGTCTGATGAACGCTGGAAATATGACTAAGTCTAAAAAAATATTTTTTTAACTTTTTTCAATTTTACCCCCGTGGGATATATATTCCACCCACACACATTTGGAACTCTCCTGGGGTACCCTCACACATATTATTCCCTCATTTAGTGGATATTTTCACAAAAAAGTGACATTTTCAAAAATCCAGAAAATTGGCTGAAAATGACTAAATATCAAGGACTCAATGGGCGAATCGCTCTGGAACTGAAATTGGAATGCTCACTGGCTCACTGACATTTCCCCTATCTGAAAGTCTGATAAACGCCGGAAAAATGACTAAGTCCAAAAAAAAAATTTTTTCAACTTTTTTCAAATTAACCCTGTGGGATATATATTCTACCCACACACATTTGGAACTCTCCTGGGGTACCCTCACACATATTATTCCCTCATTTAGTGGATATTTTCACAAAAAGTGAAATTTTCAAAAATCCAGAAAATTGGCTGAAAATGACTAAATATCAAGGACTCAATGGGCGAATCGCTCTGGAACTGAAATCGGAATGCTCACTGACATTTCCCCTATCTGAAAGTCTGATAAACGCCGGAAATATGACTAAGTCCAAAAAAATATTTTTTTTACTTTTTTCAATTTTACCCCTGTGGGATATATATTCTACCCACACACATTTGGAACTCTCCTGGGGTACCCTCACACATATTATTCCCTCATTTAGTGGATATTTTCACAAAAAAGTGAAATTTTCAAAAATCCAGAAAATTGGCTGAAAACGACTAAATATCAAGGACTCATTGGACGAATCGCTCTGGAACTGAAATCGGAACGCTCAGTGATATTTCCCCTATCTGAAAGTCTGATAAACGCCGGAAAAATGACTAAGTCCAAAAAAATATTTTTTTTCAACTTTTTTCAATTTTAACCCTGTGGGATATATATTCTACCCACACACATTTGGAACTCTCCTGGGTTACCCTCACACATATTATTCCCTCATTTAGTGGATATTTTCACAAAAAAGTTAAATCTTCAAAAATCCAGAAAATTTGCTGAAAACAACTAAATATCAAGGACTCATTGGGCGAATCGCTCTGGAACTGAAATCGGAACGCTCACTGACATTTCCCCTATTTGAAAGTCTGATAAACGCCGGAAAAATGACTAAGTCCCTAAAAAAAATTTTTTAAACTTTTTTCAATTTTAACCCTGTGTGATATATATTCTACCCACACACATTTGGAACTCTCCTGGGGTACCCTCACACATATTATTCCCTCATTTAGTGGATATTTTCACAAAAAAGTGAAATCTTCAAAAATCCAGAAAATTGGCTGAAAACGACTAAATATCAAGGACTCATTGGGCGAATCGCTCTGGAACTGAAATTGGAACGCTCACTGACATTTCCCCTATCTGAAAGTCTGATGAACGCCGGAAATATGACTAAGTCTAAAAAAATATTTTTTTAACTTTTTTCAATTTTACCCCCGTGGGATATATATTCCACCCACACACATTTGGAACTCTCCTGAGGTACCCTCACACATATTATTCCCTCATTTAGTGGATATTTTCACAAAAAAGTGACATTTTCAAAAATCCAGAAAATTGGCTGAAAATGACTAAATATCAAGGACTCAATGGGCGAATCGCTCTGGAACTGAAATTGGAATGCTCACTGACATTTCCCCTATCTGAAAGTCTGATAAACGCCGGAAAAATGACTAAGTCCAAAAAAAAAATTTTTTCAACTTTTTTCAAATTAACCCTGTGGGATATATATTCTTCCCACACACATTTGGAACTCTCCTGGGGTACCCTCACACATATTATTCCCTCATTTAGTGGATATTTTCACAAAAAGTGAAATTTTCAAAAATCCAGAAAATTGGCTGAAAATGACTAAATATCAAGGACTCAATGGGCGAATCGCTCTGGAACTGAAATCGGAACGCTCACTGACATTTCCCCTATCTGAAAGTCTGATAAACGCCGGAAATATGACTAAGTCCAAAAAAATATTTTTTTTACTTTTTTCAATTTTACCCCCGTGGGATATATATTCTACCCACACACATTTGGAACTCTCCTGGGGTACCCTCACACATATTATTCCCTCATTTAGTGGATATTTTCACAAAAAAGTGAAATTTTCAAAAATCCAGAAAATTGGCTGAAAACGACTAAATATCAAGGACTCATTGGACGAATCGCTCTGGAACTGAAATCGGAACGCTCAGTGATATTTCCCCTATCTGAAAGTCTGATAAACGCCGGAAAAATGACTAAGTCCAAAAAAATATTTTTTTTCAACTTTTTTCAATTTTAACCCTGTGGGATATATATTCTACCCACACACATTTGGAACTCTCCTGGGGTACCCTCACACATATTATTCCCTCATTTAGTGGATATTTTCACAAAAAAGAAAAATTTTCAAAAATCCAGAAAATTGGCTGAAAACGACTAAATATCAAGGACACATTGGACGAATCGCTCTGGAAATGAAATCGGAAAGCTCACTGACATTTGCCCTATCTAAAAGTCTGATAAACGCCGGAAAAATGACTAAGTCCCTAAAAAAAATGTTTTCAACTTTTTTCAATTTTAACCCTGTGGGATATATATTCTATCCACACACATTTGGAAATTTCCTGGGGTACCCTCACATTTAGTGGATATTTTCCTGGGGTATTCTCTCATTTAGTGGATATTTTCACAAAAAAAGTGAAATTTTCAAAAATCCAGAAAATTGGCTGAAAACAACTAAATATCAAAGACTCATTGGGCGAATCGCTATGAAACTGAAATCGGAACGCTCACTGACATTTCCACTATTTGAAAGTCTGATAAACACCGGAAAAATGCCTAAGTCCCTAAAAAAAAATTTTTCAACTTATTTTACTTTTAACCCTGTGGGATATATATTCTACCCACACACATTTGGAACTCTCCTGGGTTACCCTCACACATATTATTCCCTCATTTAGTGGATATTTTTACAAAATAGTGAAATTTTCAAAAATCCAGAAAATTGGCTGAAAACGACTAAATATCAAGGACTCATTGGGCGAATCGCTCTGGAACTGAAATCGGAACGCTCACTGACATTTGCCCTATCTAAAAGTCTGATAAACGCCGGAAAAATGACTAAGTCCAAAAAAAAATGTATTCAACTTTTTTCAATTTTACCCCCGTGGGATATATATTCTATCCACACACATTTGGAACTCTCCTGGGGTACCCTCACACACATTATTCCCTCATTTAGTGGATATTTTCACAAAAAAGTGAAATTTTCAAAAATCCAGAAAATTGGCTGAAAACGACTAAATATCAAAGACTCATTGGGCGAATCGCTCTGGAACTGAAATCGGAACGCTCACTGACATTTCCCCTATTTGAAAGTCTGATAAACGCCGGAAAAATGACTAAGTCCCTAAAAAAAATTTTTTCAACTTATTTCACTTTTAACCCTGTGGGATATATATTCTACCCACACACATTTGGAACTCTCCTGGGGTACCCTCAAACATATTATTCCCTCATTTAGTGGATATTTTCACAAAAAAGTGAAATTTTCAAAAATCCAGAAAATTGGCTGAAAACGACTAAATATCAAGGACACATTGGACGAATCGCTCTGGAACTGAAATCGGAATGCTCAGTGATATTTCCCCTATCTGAAAGTCTGATAAACGCCGGAAAAATGACTAAGTCCAAAAAAAAAATTTTTTCAACTTTTTTCAAATTAACCCTGTGGGATATATATTCTACCCACACACATTTGGAACTCTCCTGGGGTACCCTCACACATATTATTCCCTCATTTAGTGGATATTTTCACAAAAAGTGAAATTTTCAAAAATCCAGAAAATTGGCTGAAAATGACTAAATATCAAGGACTCAATGGGCGAATCGCTCTGGAACTGAAATCGGAACGCTCACTGACATTTCCCCTATCTGAAAGTCTGATAAACGCCGGAAATATGACTAAGTCCAAAAAAATATTTTTTTTACTTTTTTCAATTTTACCCCTGTGGGATATATATTCTACCCACACACATTTGGAACTCTCCTGGGGTACCCTCACACATATTATTCCCTCATTTAGTGGATATTTTCACAAAAAAGTGAAATTTTCAAAAATCCAGAAAATTGGCTGAAAACGACTAAATATCAAGGACTCATTGGACGAATCGCTCTGGAACTGAAATCGGAACGCTCAGTGATATTTCCCCTATCTGAAAGTCTGATAAACGCCGGAAAAATGACTAAGTCCAAAAAAATATTTTTTTTCAACTTTTTTCAATTTTAACCCTGTGGGATATATATTCTACCCACACACATTTGGAACTCTCCTGGGTTACCCTCACACATATTATTCCCTCATTTAGTGGATATTTTCACAAAAAAGTTAAATCTTCAAAAATCCAGAAAATTTGCTGAAAACAACTAAATATCAAGGACTCATTGGGCGAATCGCTCTGGAACTGAAATCGGAACGCTCACTGACATTTCCCCTATTTGAAAGTCTGATAAACGCCGGAAAAATGACTAAGTCCAAAAAAAAAATTTTTTCAACTTTTTTCAAATTAACCCTGTGGGATATATATTCTACCCAATCACATTTGGAACTCTCCTGGGGTACCCTCACACATATTATTCCCTCATTTAGTGGATATTTTCACAAAAAAGTGAAATTTTCAAAAATCCAGAAAATTGGCTGAAAACGACTAAATATCAAAGACTCATTGGGCGAATCGCTCTGGAACTGAAATCGGAACGCTCACTGACATTTCCCCTATTTGAAAGTCTGATAAACGCCGGAAAAATGACTAAGTCCCTAAAAAAAATTTTTTCAACTTTTTTCAAATTAACCCTGTGGGATATATATTCTACCCACACACATTTGGAACTCTCCTGGGGTACCCTCACACATATTATTCCCTCATTTAGTGGATATTTTCACAAAAAGTGAAATTTTCAAAAATCCAGAAAATTGGCTGAAAATGACTAAATATCAAGGACTCAATGGGCGAATCGCTCTGGAACTGAAATCGGAACGCTCACTGACATTTCCCCTATCTGAAAGTCTGATAAACGCCGGAAATATGACTAAGTCCAAAAAAATATTTTTTTTACTTTTTTCAATTTTACCCCTGTGGGATATATATTCTACCCACACACATTTGGAACTCTCCTGGGGTACCCTCACACATATTATTCCCTCATTTAGTGGATATTTTCACAAAAAAGTGAAATTTTCAAAAATCCAGAAAATTGGCTGAAAACGACTAAATATCAAGGACTCATTGGACGAATCGCTCTGGAACTGAAATCGGAACGCTCAGTGATATTTCCCCTATCTGAAAGTCTGATAAACGCCGGAAAAATGACTAAGTCCAAAAAAATATTTTTTTTCAACTTTTTTCAATTTTAACCCTGTGGGATATATATTCTACCCACACACATTTGGAACTCTCCTGGGTTACCCTCACACATATTATTCCCTCATTTAGTGGATATTTTCACAAAAAAGTTAAATCTTCAAAAATCCAGAAAATTTGCTGAAAACAACTAAATATCAAGGACTCATTGGGCGAATCGCTCTGGAACTGAAATCGGAACGCTCACTGACATTTCCCCTATTTGAAAGTCTGATAAACGCCGGAAAAATGACTAAGTCCAAAAAAAAAATTTTTTCAACTTTTTTCAAATTAACCCTGTGGGATATATATTCTACCCAATCACATTTGGAACTCTCCTGGGGTACCCTCACACATATTATTCCCTCATTTAGTGGATATTTTCACAAAAAAGTGAAATTTTCAAAAATCCAGAAAATTGGCTGAAAACGACTAAATATCAAAGACTCATTGGGCGAATCGCTCTGGAACTGAAATCGGAACGCTCACTGACATTTCCCCTATTTGAAAGTCTGATAAACGCCGGAAAAATGACTAAGTCCCTAAAAAAAATTTTTTCAACTTATTTCACTTTTAACCCTGTGGGATATATATTCTACCCACACACATTTGGAACTCTCCTGGGGTACCCTCAAACATATTATTCTCTCATTTAGTGGATATTTTCACAAAAAAGTGAAATTTTCAAAAATCCAGAAAATTGGCTGAAAACGACTAAATATCAAGGACACATTGGACGAATCGCTCTGGAACTGAAATCGGAATGCTCAGTGATATTTCCCCTATCTGAAAGTCTGATAAACGCCGGAAAAATGACTAAGTCCAAAAAAAAAATTTTTTCAACTTTTTTCAAATTAACCCTGTGGGATATATATTCTACCCAATCACATTTGGAACTCTCCTGGGGTACCCTCACACATATTATTCCCTCATTTAGTGGATATTTTCACAAAAAAGTGAAATGTTCAAAAATCCAGAAAATTGGCTGAAAACTACTAAATATCAAGGACTCATTGGGCGAATCGCTCTGGAATTGAAATTGGAACGCTCACTGACATATCCCCTATCTGAAAGTCTGATAAACACCGGAAATATGACTAAGTCCAAAAAAATATTTTTTTAACTTTTTTCAATTTTACCCCTGTGGGATATATATTCTACAAACACACATTTGGAACTCTCCTGGGTTACCATCACACATATTATTCCCTCATTTAGTGGATATTTTCACAAAAAAAGTGAAATTTTCAAAAATCCAGAAAATTGGCTGAAAACGACTAAATATCAAGGACTCATTAGGCGAATCGCTCTTGAACTGAAATCGGAACGCTCACTGACATTTCCCCTATTTGAAAGTCTGATAAACGCCGGAAAAATGACAAAGTCCCTAAAAAAAATGTTTTCAACTTTTTTCAATTTTAACCCTGTGGGATATATATTCTACCCACACACATTTGGAACTCTCCTGGGGTACCCTCACACATAGTATTCCCTCATTTATTGGATATTTTCACAAAAAAGTGAAATTTTCAAAAAACCAGAAAATTGGCCGAAAACGACTAAATATCAAGGACTCATTGGGCGAATCGCTCTGGAACTGAAATCGGAATGCTCACTGACATTTGCCCTATCTAAAAGTCTGATAAACGCCGGAAAAATGACTAAGTCCAAAAAAAAATAAATGTTCAACTTTTTTCAATTTTAACCCTGTGGGATATATATTCTACCTACACACATTTGGAACGCTCCTGGGGTACCCTCACACATATTATTCCCTCATTTAGTGGATATTTTCACAAAAAAGTGAAATTTTCAAAAATCCAGAAAATTGGCTGAAAACGACTAAATATCAAGGACTCATTGGGCGAATCGGTCTGGAACTGAAATCGGAACGCTCACTGACATCTCCCCTATCTGAAAGTCTGATAAACGCTGGAAAAGTGACTAAGTCCCTAAAAAAAAATTTTTCAACTTTTTTCAATTTTAACCCTGTGGGATATATATTCTACCCACACACATTTGGAACTCTCCTGGGGTACCCTCACATATATTATTCCCTCATTTAGTGGATATTTTCACAAGAAAGTGAAATTTTCAAAAATCCAGAAAATTGGCTGAAAACGACTAAATATCAAGGACTCATTGGGCGAATCGCTCTAGAGCTGAAATTGGAACGCTCACTGACATTTCCCCTATCTGAAAGTCTGATAAAAGCCGGAAAAAAGACTAGGTCCCACAAAAAATTTTTTCAACTTTTTTCAATTTTACCCCCGTGCGATATATATTCTACCCACACACATTTGGAACTCTCCTGGGGAACCCTCAACACATATTATTCCCTCATTTGGTGGATATTTTCACAAAAAAGTAAAATTTTCAAAAATCCAGAAAATTGTCTGAAAACGACTAAATATCAAGGACTCATTGGGCGAATCGCTCTGGAACTGAAATTGGAACGCTCACTGACATTTCCCCTATCTGAAAGTCTGATAAACGCCGGAAAAATGACTAAGTCCAAAAAAATATTTTTTTAACTTTTTTCAATTTTAACCCTGTGGGATATATATTCTACCCACACATATTTGGAACTCTCCTGGGGTACCCTCACACATAGTATTCCCTCATTTAGTGGATATTTTCACAAAAAAGTGAAATTTTCAAAAATCCAGAAAATTGGCTGAAAACGAATAAAAATATCAAGGACTCATTGGGCGAATCGCTCTGGAGCTGAAATCGGAACGCTCACTGACATTTGCCCTATCTAAAAGTCTGATAAATGCCGGAAAAATGACTAAGTCGAAAAAAAAAATTTTCAACATTTTTCAATTTTACCCCCGTGGGATATAAATTCTAACCACACGCATTTGGAACTCTCCTGGGGAACCCTCAACACATATTATTCCCTCATTTAGTGGATATTTTCACAAAAAAGTGAAATTTTCAAAAATCCAGAAAATTGGCTGAAAACGACTAAATATCAAGGACTCATTGGGTGAATCGCTCTGGAGCTGAAAGCGGAACGCTCACTGACATTTGCCCTATCTAAAAGTCTGATAAACGTCGGAAAAATGACTAAGTCCAAAAAAAAAAATTTTCAACTTTTTTCAATTTTACCCCCGTGGGATATATATTCTATCCACACACATTTGGAACTCTCCTGGGGTACCCTCACACATATTATTCCCTCATTTAGTGGATATTTTCACAAAAAAGTGAAATTTTAAAAAATCCAGAAAATTGGCTGAAAACGACTAAATATAAAGGTCTCATTGTGCGAATCACTCTGGAACTGAAATCGGAACGCTCACTGATATTTTCCCTATCTGAAAGACTGATAAACGACGGAAAAATGACTAAGTCCCTAAAAAAAAATTTTTAAACTTTTTTCAATTTTAACCCTGTGGGATATATATTCTACCCACACACATTTGGAACTCTCCTGGGGTACCCTCACACATATTATTCCCTCATTTAGTGGATATTTTCACAAAAAAGTGAAATTTTCAAAAATCCAAAATATTGGCTGAAAACGACTAAATATCAAGGACTCATTGGGCGAATCGCTCAGGAACTGAAATCGGAACGCTCACTGACATTTCCCCTACCTGAAAGTCTGATAAACGCCGCAAAAAATGACTAAGTCCAAAAAAAAAATTTTTTCAACTTTTTTCAATTTTACCCCCGTGGGATATATATTCTACCCACACACATTTGGAACTCTCCTGGGGTACCCTCACACATATTATTCCCTCATTTAGTGGATATTTTCACAAAAAAGTGAACTTTTCAAAAATCCAGAAAATTGGCTGAAAACTACTAAATATCAAGGACTCATTGGGCGAAACGCTCTGGAATTGAAATCGGAACGCTCACTGACATTTCCCCTATCTGAAAGTCTGATAAACGTAGGAAAAATGCCTAAGTCCAAAAAAATTTTTTTAAACTTTTTTCAATTTTGCCCCAGTGGGATACATATTCTACCCACACACATTTGGAACTCTCCTGGGGTACCCTCACACATATTATTCCTTCATTTAGTGGATATTTTCACGAAAAAGTGAAATTTTCAAAAATCCAAAAAATTGGCTGAAAACGACTAAATATCAAGGACTCATTGGGCGAATCGCTCTGGTACTGAAATCGGAACTCTCACTGACATTTCCCCTATTTGAAAGTCTGATAAACGCCGGAAAAATGACTAAGTCCCTAAAAAAATTTTTTTAAACTTTTTTTCAATTTTAACCCTGTGGGATATATATTCTGCCCACACACATTTGGAACTCTCCTGGGGTACATTCACACATATTATTCCCTCATTTAGTGGATATTTTCACAAAAAAGTGAAATTTTCAAAAATCCAGAAAATTGGCTGAAAACGACTAAATATCAAGGACTCATTGGGCGAATCGCTCTGGAACTGAAATCGAAACGCTCACTGACATTTCCCCTATCTGAAAGTCTGATAAATGGCGGAAAAATGACTAAGTCCAAAAAAAATTTTTTTTCACCTTTTTTCAATTTTACCCCCGTGGGATATATATTCTACCCACACGCATTTGTAACTCTCCTGGGGTACCCTCACACATATTATTCCCTCATTTAGTGGATATTTTCACAAAAAAGTGAAACTTTCAAAAATCCAAAATATTGGCTGAAAACGACTAAATATCAAGGACTCATTGGGCGATTTGCTTTGAAACTGAAATCGGAATGCTCACTGACATTTGCCCTATCTAAAAGTCTGATAAACGCTGGAAAAATGACTAAGTCCAAAAAAAAAAAATTTTCAACTTTTTTCAATTTTACCCCCGTGGGATATATATTCTACCCACACACATTTGGAACTCTCCTGGGGTACCCTCACACATATTATTCCCTCATTTAGTGGATATTTTCACAAAAAAGTGAAATTTTCAAAAATCCAGAAAATTGGCTGAAAACGACTAAATATCAAGGACTCATTGGGCGAATCACTCTGGAACTGAAATCGAAACGCTCACTGACATTTCCCCTATCTGAAAGTCTGATAAACGCAGGAAAAATGACTAAGTCCAAAAAAATTTTTTTTTAACTTTTTTCAATTTTACCCCAGTGGGATTCATATTCTACCCACACACATTTGGAACTCTCCTGGGGTACCCTCACACATATTATTCCCTCATTTAGTGGATATTTTCACAAAAAAGTGAAATTTTCAAAAATCCAGAAAATTGGCTGAAAACGACTAAATATCAAGGACTCATTGGGCGAAACGCTCTGGAACTGAAATCGGAACGCTCACTGACATTTCCCCTATCTGAAAGTCTGATAAAGGTAGGAAAAATGCCTAAGTCCAAAAAAAAATTTTTTTAACTTTTTTCAATTTTACCCCAGTGGGATTCATATTCTACCCACACACATTTGGAACTCTCCTGGGGTACCCTCACACATATTATTCCCTCATTTAGTGGATATTTTCACAAAAAAGTGAACTTTTCAAAAATCCAGAAAATTGGCTGAAAACGACTAAATATCAAGGACTCATTGGGCGAATCGCTCTGGAACTGAAATCGAAACGCTCACTGACATTTCCCCTATCTGAAAGTCTGATAAACGCAGGAAAAATGACTAAGTCCAAAAAAAATTTTTTTAAACTTTTTTCAATTTTACCCCCGTGGGATATATATTCTACCCACACACATTTGGAACTCCCCTGGGGTACCCTCACACATATTATTCCCTCATTTAGTGGATATTTTCACAAAAAAGTGAAATTTTCAAAAATCCAGAAAATTGACTGAAAACGACTAAATATCAAGGACTCATTGGGCGAATCACTCTGGAACTGAAATCGGAACGCTCACTGACATTTCCCCTATCTGAAAGTCTGATAAACGCCGGAAAAATGACTAAGTCCAAAAAAAAAAATTTTCAACTTTTTTCAATTTTACCCCCGTGGGATATATAATCCACCCACACACATTTGGAACTCTCCTGGGGTACCCTCACACATATTATTCCCTCATTTAGTGGATATTTTCACGAAAAAGGAAAATTTTCAAAAATCCAGAAAATTGGCTGAAAACGACTAAATATCAAGGACTCATTGGGCGAATCGCTCTGGAACTGGAATCGAAACGCTCACTGACATTTCCCCTATCTGAAAGTCTGATAAACGCAGGAAAAATGACTAAGTCCAAAAAAAATTTGTTTTACTTTTTTCAATTTTACCCCAGTGGGATTCATATTCTACCCACACACATTTGGAACTCTCCTGGGGTACCCTCACACATATTATTCCCTCATTTGGTGGATATTTTCACAAAAAAGTGAAATTGTCAAAAATCCTAAATATTGGCTGAAAACGACTAAATATCAAGGAATCATTGAGCGAATCGCTCTGGAACTGAAATCGGAACGCTCACTGACATTTCCCCTATCTGAAAGTCTGATAAACGCCGGAAAAATGACTAAGTCCAAAAAAATATTTTTTTAACTTTTTTCAATTTTACCACCGTGGGATATATATTCTACCCACACACATTTGGATCTCTCCTGGGGTACCCTCACACATATTATTCCCTCATTTAGTGGATATTTTCACAAAAAAGTGAAATTTTCAAATATCCTAAATATTGGCTGAAAACGACTAAATGTCAAGGACTCATTGGGCGAATCGCTCTGGAACTGAAATCGAAACGCTCACTGACATTTCCCCTATCTGAAAGTCTGATAAACGCAGGAAAAATGACTAAGTCCAAAAAATTTTTTTTTACTTTTTTCAATTTTACCCCAGCGGGATTCATATTCTACCCACACACATTTGGAACTCTCCTGGGGAACCCTCACACATATTATTCCCTCATTTAGTGGATATTTTCACAAAAAAGTGAAATTTTCAAATGTCCTAAATATTGGCTGAAAACGACTAAATATCAAGGACTCATTGGGCGAATCGCTCTGAAATTGAAATCGGAATGCTCACTGACATTTGCCCTATCTAAAAGTCTGATAAACGCCGGAAAAATGACTAAGTCCAAAAAAAAAAATTTTCAACTTTTTTCAATTTTACCCCCGTGGGATATATATTCTACCCACACACATTTGGAACTCTCCTGGAGTACCCTCACACATATTATTCCCTCATTTAGTGGATATTTTCACGAAAAAGTAAAATTTTCAAAAATCCAGAAAATTGGCTGAAAACGACTAAATATCAAGGACTCATTGGGCGAATCGCTCTGGAACTGAAATCGGAACGCTCACTTACATTTCCTCTATCTGAAAGTCTGATAAACGCCGGAAAAATGACTAAGTCCAAAAAAAATTTTTTTTACATTTTTCAATTTTACCCCAGTGGGATTCATATTCTACCCACACACATTTGGAACTCTCCTGGGGTATCCTCACACATATTATTCCCTCATTTAGTGGATATTTTCACAAAAAAGTGAAATTTTCAAACGTCCTAAATATTGGCTGAAAACGACTAAATATCAAGGACTCATTGGGCGAATCGCTCTGAAATTGAAATCGGAATGCTCACTGACATTTGCCCTATCTAAAAGTCTGATAAACGCCGGAAAAATGACTAAGTCCAAAAAAAATATTTTTTTTTAACTTTTTTCAATTTTACCCCCGTGGGATATATATTCTACCCACACACATTTGGAACTCTCCTGGGGTACCCTCACACATATTATTCCCTCATTTAGTGGATATTTTCACAAAAAAGTGAAATTTTCAAATATCCTAAATATTGGCTGAAAACGACTAAATGTCAAGGACTCATTGGGCGAATCGCTCTGGAACTGAAATCGAAACGCTCACTGACATTTCCCCTATCTGAAAGTCTGATAAACGCAGGAAAAATGACTAAGTCCAAAAAAAATTTTTTTTACTTTTTTCAATTTTACCCCAGTGGGATTCATATTCTACCCACACACATTTGGAACTCTCCTGGGGTACCCTCACACATATTATTCCCTCA
This sequence comes from Phyllobates terribilis, assembly GCF_046119375.1. Taxonomy (NCBI): domain Eukaryota; kingdom Metazoa; phylum Chordata; class Amphibia; order Anura; family Dendrobatidae; genus Phyllobates; species Phyllobates terribilis. Next base: position 72,736,362 of record NW_027362773.1, on the reverse strand, counting down.
TTTAGTGGATATTTTCACAAAAAAGTGAAATTTTCAAATGTCCTAAATATTGGCTGAAAACGACTAAATATCAAGGACTCATTGGGCGAATCGCTCTGAAATTGAAATCGGAATGCTCACTGACATTTGCCCTATCTAAAAGTCTGATAAACGCCGGAAAAATGACTAAGTCCAAAAAAAAAAATTTTTTTTAACTTTTTTCAATTTTACCCCCGTGGGATAGATATTCTACCCACACACATTTGGAACTCTCCTGGGGTACCCTCACACATATTATTCCCTCATTTAGTGGATATTTTCACAAAAAAGTGAAATTTTCAAAAATCCAGAAAATTGGCTGAAAATGACTAAATATCAAGGACTCATTGGGAGAATCACTCTGGAACTGAAATTGGAACGCTCACTGACAATTCCCCTATCTGAAAGTCTGATAAACGCCGGAAAAATGACTAAGTCCAAAAAAATATTTTTTAAACTTTTTTCAATTTTACCACCGTGGGATATATATTCTACCCACACACATTTGGAACTCTCCTGGGGTACCCTCACACATATTATTCCCTCATTTAGTGGATATTTTCACAAAAAAGTGAACTTTTCAAAAATCCAGAAAATTGGCTGAAAACGACTAAATATCAAGGACTCATTGGGCGAATCGCTCTGGAACTGAAATCGAAACGCTCACTGACATTTCCCCTATCTGAAAGTCTGATAAACGCAGGAAAAATGACTAAGTCCAAAAAAAATTTTTTTAAACTTTTTTCAATTTTACCCCCGTGGGATATATATTCTACCCACACACATTTGGAACTCCCCTGGGGTACCCTCACACATATTATTCCCTCATTTAGTGGATATTTTCACAAAAAAGTGAAATTTTCAAAAATCCAGAAAATTGACTGAAAACGACTAAATATCAAGGACTCATTGGGCGAATCACTCTGGAACTGAAATCGGAACGCTCACTGACATTTCCCCTATCTGAAAGTCTGATAAACGCCGGAAAAATGACTAAGTCCAAAAAAAAAAATTTTCAACTTTTTTCAATTTTACCCCCGTGGGATATATAATCCACCCACACACATTTGGAACTCTCCTGGGGTACCCTCACACATATTATTCCCTCATTTAGTGGATATTTTCACGAAAAAGGAAAATTTTCAAAAATCCAGAAAATTGGCTGAAAACGACTAAATATCAAGGACTCATTGGGCGAATCGCTCTGGAACTGAAATCGGAACGTTCACTGACATTTCCCCTATCTGAAAGTCTGATAAACGCAGGAAAAATGACTAAGTCCAAAAAAATTTTTTTTTTACTTTTTTCAATTTTACCCCAGTGGGATACATATTCTACCCACACACATTTGGAACTCTCCTGGGGTACCCTCACACATATTATTCCCTCATTTAGTGGATATTTTCACAAAAAAGTGAAATTTTCAAATATCCTAAATATTGGCTGAAAACGACTAAATATCAAGGACTCATTGGGCGAATCGCTCTGAAATTGAAATCGGAATGCTCACTGACATTTGCCCTATCTAAAAGTCTGATAAACGCCGGAAAAATGACTAAGTCCAAAAAAAAATATGTTCAACTTTTTTCAATTTTACCCCCGTGGGATATATATTCTACCCACACACATTTGGAAGTCTCCTGGGGTACCCTCACACATATTATTCCCTCATTTAGTGGATATTTTCACGAAAAAGTAAAATTTTCAAAAATCCAGAAAATTGGCTGAAAACGACTAAATATCAAGGACTCATTGGGCGAATCGCTGTGGAACTGAAATCGGAACGCTCACTGACATTTCCCCAATCTGAAAGTCTGATAAACGCCGGAAAAATGACTAAGTCCAAAAAAAATTTTTTTTACTTTTTTCAATTTTACCCCAGTGGGATTCATATTCTACCCACACACATTTGGAACTCTCCTGGGGTACCCTCACACATATTATTCCCTCATTTAGTGGATATTTTCACAAAAAAGTGAAATTTTCAAAAATCCAGAAAATTGACTGAAAACGACAAAATATCAAGGACTCATTGGGCGAATCACTCTGGAACTGAAATCGGAACGCTCACTGACATTTCCCCTATCTGAAAGTCTGATAAACGCCGGAAAAATGACTAAGTCCAAAAAAATATTTTTTTAACTTTTTTCAATTTTACCACCGTGGGATACATATTCTACCCACACACATTTGGAACTCTCCTGGGGTACCCTCACACATATTATTCCCTCATTTAGTGGATATTTTCACAAAAAAGTGAAATTTTCAAATATCCTAAATATTGGCTGAAAACGACTAAATATCAAGGACTCATTGGGCGAATCGCTCTGAAATTGAAATCGGAATGCTCACTGACATTTGCCCTATCTAAAAGTCTGATAAACGCCGGAAAAATGACTAAGTCCAAAAAAAAATATGTTCAACTTTTTTCAATTTTACCCCCGTGGGATATATATTCTACCCACAAACATTTGGAACTCTCCTGGGGTACCCTCACACATATTATTCCCTCATTTAGTGGATATTTTCACGAAAAAGTAAAATTTTCAAAAATCCAGAAAATTGGCTGAAAACGACTAAATATCAAGGACTCATTGGGCGAATCGCTGTGGAACTGAAATCGGAACGCTCACTGACATTTCCCCTATCTGAAAGTCTGATAAACGCCGGAAAAATGACTAAGTCCAAAAAAAATTTTTTTTACTTTTTTCAATTTTACCCCAGTGGGATTCATATTCTACCCACACACATTTGGAACTCTCCTGGGGTACCCTCACACATATTATTCCCTCATTTAGTGGATATTTTCACAAAAAAGTGAAATTTTCAAAAATCCAGAAAATTGACTGAAAACGACAAAATATCAAGGACTCATTGGGCGAATCACTCTGGAACTGAAATCGGAACGCTCACTTACATTTCCCCTATCTGAAAGTCTGATAAACGCCGGAAAAATGACTAAGTCCAAAAAAATATTTTTTTAACTTTTTTCAATTTTACCACCGTGGGATACATATTCTACCCACACACATTTGGAACTCTCCTGGGGTACCCTCACACATATTATTCCCTCATTTAGTGGATATTTTCACAAAAAAGTGAAATTTTCAAATGTCCTAAATATTGGCTGAAAACGACTAAATATCAAGGACTCATTGGGCGAATCGCTCTGAAATTGAAATCGGAATGCTCACTGACATTTGCCCTATCTAAAAGTCTGATAAACGCCGGAAAAATGACTAAGTCCAAAAAAAAAAATTTTTTTTAACTTTTTTCAATTTTACCCCCGTGGGATATATATTCTACCCACACACATTTGGAACTCTCCTGGGGTACCCTCACACATATTATTCCCTCATTTAGTGGATATTTTCACAAAAAAGTGAACTTTTCAAAAATCCAGAAAATTGGCTGAAAACGACTAAATATCAAGGACTCATTGGGCGAATCGCTCTGGAACTGAAATCGGAACGTTCACTGACATTTCCCCTATCTGAAAGTCTGATAAAGGCCGGAAAAATGACTAAGTCCAAAAAAAAAATTTTTTAACTTTTTTCAATTTTACCCCCGTGGGATATATGTTCTACCCACACACATTTGGAACTCTCCTGGGGTACCCTCACACATATTATTCCCTCATTTAGTGGATATTTTCACAAAAAAGTGAAATTTTCAAAAATCCAGAAAATTGGCTGAAAACGACTAAATATCAAGGACTCATTGGGCGAATCGCTCTGGAACTGAAATCGGAACGTTCACTGACATTTCCCCTATCTAAAAGTCTTATAAACGCAGGAAAAATGACTAAGTCCAAAAAAAATTTTTTTTCACCTTTTTTCAATTTTACCCCTGTGGGATATATATTCTACCCACACGCATTTGGAACTCTCCTGGGGTACCCTCACACATATTATTCCCTCATTTAGTGGATATTTTCACGAAAAAGTAAAATTTTCAAAAATCCTGAAAATTGGCTGAAAACGACTAAATATCAAGGACTCATTGGGCGAATCGCTTTGGAACTGAAATTGGAACGCTCACTGACATTTCCCCTATCTGAAAGTCTGATAAACGCCGGAAAAATGACTAAGTCCAAAAACTATTTTTTAAACTTTTTTCAATTTTACCACTGTGGGATATATACTCTACCCACACACATTTGGAACTCTCCCGGGGTACCCTCACACATATTATTCCCTCATTTAGTGGATATTTTCACAAAAAGTGAACTTTTCAAAAATCCAGAAAATTGGCTGAAAACGACTAAATATCAAGGACTCATTGGGCGAATCGCTCTGGAACTGAAATCGAAATGCTCACTGACATTTCCCCTATCTGAAAGTCTGATAAACGCAGGAAAAATGACTAAGTCCAAAAAAAATTTTTTGTAACTTTTTTTGAATTTTACCCCAGTGGGATACATATTCTACCCACACACATTTGGAACTCTCCTGGGGTACCCTCACACATATTATTCCCTCATTTAGTGGATATTTTCACAAAAAAGTGAAATTTTCAAATGTCCTAAATATTGGCTGAAAACGACTAAATATCAAGGACTCATTGGGCGAATCGCTCTGAAATTGAAATCGGAATGCTCACTGACATTTGCCCTATCTAAAAGTCTGATAAACGCCGGAAAAATGACTAAGTCCAAAAAAAAAAATTTTCAACTTTTTTCAATTTTACCCCCGTGGGATATATATTCTACCCACACACATTTGGAACTCTCCTGGGGTACCCTCACACATATTATTCCCTCATTTAGTGGATATTTTCACGAAAAAGTAAAATTTTCAAAAATCCAGAAAATTGGCTCAAAACGACTAAATATCAAGGACTCATTGGGCGAATCGCTCTGGAACTGAAATCGAAACGCTCACTGACATTTCCCCTATCTGAAAGTCTGATAAACGCCGGAAAAATGACTAAGTCCAAAAAAATATTTTTTTTAACTTTTTTCAATTTTACCACCGTGGAATATATATTCTACCCACACGCATTTGGAACTCTCCTGGGGTACCCTCACACATATTATTCCCTCATTTAGTGGATATTTTCACAAAAAAGTGAAATTTTCAAAAATCCAAAATATTGGCTGAAAACGACTAAATATCAAGGACTCATTGGGCGATTGGCTCTGAAACTGAAATCGGAATGCTCACTGACATTTGCCCTATCTAAAAGTCTGATAAACGCTGGAAAAATGACTAAGTCCAAAAAAAAAATTTTCAACTTTTTTCAATTTTACCCCCGTGGGATATATATTCTACCCACACACATTTGGAACTCTCCTGGGGTACCCTCACACATATTATTCCCTCATTTAGTGGATATTTTCACGAAAAAGTAAAATTTTCAAAAATCCAGAAAATTGGCTGAAAACGACTAAATATCAAGGACTCATTGGGCGAATCGCTCTGGAACTGAAATCGGAACGCTCACTGACATTTCCCCTATCTGAAAGTCTGATAAACGCCGGAAAAATGACTAAGTCCAAAAAAATATTTTTTTAACTTTTTTCAATTTTACCACCACGGGATATATATTCTACCCACACACATTTGGAACTCTCCCGGGGTACCCTCACATATATCATTCCCTCATTTAGTGGATATTTTCACAAAAAAGTGAACTTTTCAAAAATCCAGAAAATTGGCTGAAAACGACTAAATATCAAGGACTCATTGGGCGAATCGCTCTGGAACTGAAATCGGAACGTTCACTGACATTTCCCCTATCTGAAAGTCTGATAAACGCAGGAAAAATGACTAAGTCCAAAAAAAATTTTTTTTTACTTTTTTCAATTTTACCCCCGTGGGATACATATTCTACCCACACACATTTGGAACTCTCCTGGGGTACCCTCACACATATTATTCCCTCATTTAGTGGATATTTTCACAAAAAAGTGAAATTTTCAAATATCCTAAATGTTGGCTGAAAACGACTAAATGTCAAGGACTCACTGGGCGAATCGCTCTGGAACTGAAATCGAAACGCTCACTGACATTTCCCCTATCTGAAAGTCTGATAAACGCAGGAAAAATGACTAAGTCCAAAAAAAATTTTTTTTACTTTTTTCAATTTTACCCCAGTGGGATTCATATTCTACCCACACACATTTGGAACTCTCCTGGGGTACCCTCACACATATTATTCCCTCATTTAGTGGATATTTTCACAAAAAAGTGAAATTTTCAAATGTCCTAAATATTGGCTGAAAACGACTAAATATCAAGGACTCATTGGGCGAATCGCTCTGAAATTGAAATCGGAATGTTCACTGACATTTGCCCTATCTAAAAGTCTGATAAACGCCGGAAAAATGACTAAGTCCAAAAAAAAAATTTTCAACTTTTTTCAATTTTACCCCCGTGGGATATATATTCTACCCACACACATTTGGAACTCTCCTGGGGTACCCTCACACATATTATTCCCTCATTTAGTGGATATTTTCACGAAAAAGTAAAATTTTCAAAAATCCAGAAAATTGGCTGAAAACGACTAAATATCAAGGACTCATTGGGCGAATCGCTCTGAAATTGAAATCGGAATATTCACTGACATTTGCCCTATCTAAAAGTCTGATAAACGCCGGAAAAATGACTAAGTCCAAAAAAAAAATTTTCAACTTTTTTCAATTTTACCCCCGTGGGATATATATTCTACCCACACACATTTGGAACTCTCCCGGGGTACCCTCACACATATTATTCCCTCATTTAGTGGATATTTTCACAAAAAAGTGAACTTTTCAAAAATCCTGAAAATTGGCTGAAAACGACTAAATATCAAGGACACATTGGGCGAATCGCTCTGGAACTGAAATCGGAACGTTCACTGACATTTCCCCTATCTGAAAGTCTGATAAACGCAGGAAAAATGACTAAGTCCAAAAAAATTTTTTTTAAACTTTTTTCAATTTTACCCCAGTGGGATACATATTCTACCCACACACATTTGGAACTCTCCTGGGGTACCCTCACACATATTATTCCCTCATTTAGTGGATATTTTCACAAAAAAGTGAAATTTTCAAATATCCTAAATATTGGCTGAAAACGACTAAATGTCAAGGACTCATTGGGCGAATCGCTCTGGAACTGAAATCGAAACGCTCACTGACATTTCCCCTATCTGAAAGTCTGATAAACGCAGGAAAAATGACTAAGTCCAAAAAAAATTTTTTTTACTTTTTTCAATTTTACCCCAGTGGGATTCATATTCTACCCAAACACATTTGGAACTCTCCTGGGGTACCCTCACACATATTATTCCCTCATTTAGTGGATATTTTCACAAAAAAGTGAAATCTTCAAATGTCCTAAATATTGGCTGAAAACGACTAAATATCAAGGACTCATTGGGCGAATCGCTCTGAAATTGAAATCGGAATGCTCACTGACATTTGCCCTATCTAAAAGTCTGATAAACGCCGGAAAAATGACTAAGTCCAAAAAAAAAGTTTTCAACTTTTTTCAATTTTACCCCCGTGGGATATATATTCTACCCACACACATTTGGAACTCTCCTGGGGTACCCTCACACATATTATTCCCCCATTTAGTGGATATTTTCACGAAAAAGTAAAATTTTCAAAAATCCAGAAAATTGGCTGAAAACGACTAAATATCAAGGACTCATTGGGCGAATCGCTCTGGAACTGAAATCGGAATGCTCACTGACCTTTCCCCTATCTGAAAGTCTGATAAACGCCGGAAAAATGACTAAGTCCAAAAAAATATTTTTTTAACTTTTTTCAATTTTACCACCATGGGATATATATTCTACCCACACACATTTGGAACTCTCCCGGGGTACCCGCACACATATTATTCCCTCATTTAGTGGATATTTTCACAAAAAAGTGAAATTTTCAAATGTCCTAAATATTGGCTGAAAACGACTAAATATCAAGGACTCATTGGGCGAATCGCTCTGAAATTGAAATCGGAATGCTCACTTGCATTTGCCCTATCTGAAAGTCTGATAAACGCCGGAAAAATTACTAAGTCCAAAAAAAAAAATTTTTTTTAACTTTTTTCAATTTTACCCCCGTGGGATATATATTCTACCCACACACATTTGGAACTCTCCTGGGGTACCCTCACACATATTATTCCCTCATTTAGTGGATACTTTCACAAAAAAGTGAAATTTTCAAAAATCCAGAAAATTGACTGAAAACGACTAAATATCAAGGACTCATTGGGCGAATCACTCTGGAACTGAAATCGGAACGCTCACTGACATTTCCCCTATCTGAAAGTCTGATAAACGCCGGAAAAATGACTAAGTCCAAAAAAATATTTTTTAAACTTTTTTCAATTTTACCACTGTGGGATATATATTCTACCCACAAACATTTGGAACTCTCCTGGGGTACCCTCACACATATTATTCCCTCATTTAGTGGATATTTTCACAAAAAAGTGAAATTTTCAAAAATCCAAAATATTGGCTGAAAACGACTAAATATCAAGGACTCATTGGGCGATTTGCTCTGAAACTGAAATCGGAATGCTCACTGACATTTGCCCTATCTAAAAGTCTGATAAACGCTGGAAAAATGACTAAGTCCAAAAAAAAAATTTTCAACTTTTTTCAATTTTACCCCCGTGGGATATATATTCTACCCACACACATTTGGAACTCTCCTGGGGTACCCTCACACATATTATTCCCTCATTTAGTGGATATTTTCACGAAAAAGTAAAATTTTCAAAAATCCAGAAAATTGGCTGAAAACGACTAAATATCAAGGACTCATTGGGCGAATCGCTCTGGAACTGAAATCGGAACGCTCACTGACATTTCCCCTATCTGAAAGTCTGATAAACGCCGGAAAAATGACTAAGTCCAAAAAAATATTTTTTTAACTTTTTTCAATTTTACCACCATGGGATATATATTCTACCCACATACATTTGGAACTCTCCCGGGGTACCCTCACACATATTATTCCCTCATTTAGTGGATATTTTCACAAAAAAGTGAAATTTTCAAATATCCTAAATATTGGCTGAAAACGACTAAATGTCAAGGACTCATTGGGCGAATCGCTCTGGAACTGAAATCGAAACGCTCACTGACATTTCCCCTATCTGAAAGTCTGATAAACGCAGGAAAAATGACTAAGTCCAAAAAAAATTTTTTTTACTTTTTTCAATTTTATCACCGTGGGATACATATTCTACCCACACACATTTGGAACTCTCCTGGGGTACCCTCACACATATTATTCCCTCATCTAGTGGATATTTTCACAAAAAAGTGAAATTTTCAAATGTCCTAAATATTGGCTGAAAACGACTAAATATCAAGGACTCATTGGGCGAATCGCTCTGAAATTGAAATCGGAATGCTCACTTGCATTTGCCCTATCTGAAAGTCTGATAAACGCCGGAAAAATTACTAAGTCCAAAAAAAAAAATTTTTTTTAACTTTTTTCAATTTTACCCCCGTGGGATATATATTCTACCCACACACATTTGGAACTCTCCTGGGGTACCCTCACACATATTATTCCCTCATTTAGTGGATATTTTCACAAAAAAGTGAACTTTTCAAAAATCCAGAAAATTGGCTGAAAACGACTAAATATCAAGGACTCTTTGGGCGAATCGCTCTGGAACTGAAATCGGAACGCTCACTGACATTTCCCCTATCTGAAAGTCTGATGAACGCCGGAAAAATGACTAAGTCCAAAAAAATTTTTTTTTACTTTTTTCAATTTTACCCCAGTGGGATTCATATTCTACCCACACACATTTGGAACTCTCCTGGGGTACCCTCACACATATTATTCCCTCATTTAGTGGATACTTTCACAAAAAAGTGAAATTTTCAAATATCCTAAATATTGGCTGAAAACGACTAAATGTCAAGGACTCATTGGGCGAATCGCTCTGGAACTGAAATCGAAACGCTCACTGACATTTCCCCTATCTGAAAGTCTGATAAACGCAGGAAAAATGACTAAGTCCAAAAAAAATTTTTTTTAAACTTTTTTCAATTTTACCCCCGTGGGATATATATTCTACCCACACACATTTGGAACTCTCCTGGGGTACCCTCACACATATTATTCCCTCATTTAGTGGATATTTTCACAAAAAAGTGAAATTTTCAAAAATCCAGAAAATTGACTGAAAACGACTAAATATCAAGGACTCATTGGGCGAATCACTCTGGAACTGAAATCGGAACGCTCACTGACATTTCCCCTATCTGAAAGTCTGATAAACGCCGGAAAAATGACTAAGTCCAAAAAAATATTTTTTTAACTTTTTTCAATTTTACCACCATGGGATATATATTCTACCCACATACATTTGGAACTCTCCCGGGGTACACTCACACATATTATTCCCTCATTTAGTGGATATTTTCACAAAAAAGTGAACTTTTCAAAAATCCAGAAAATTGGCTGAAAATGACTAAATATCAAGGACTCATTGGGCGAATCGCTCTGGAACTGAAATCGGAACGTTCACTGACATTTACCCTATCTGAAAGTCTGATAAACGCAGGAAAAATGACTAAGTCCAAAAAAATTTTTTTTTAACTTTTTTCAATTTTACCCCAGTGGGATACATATTCTACCCACACACATTTGGAACTCTCCTGGGGTACCCTCACACATATTATTCCCTCATTTAGTGGATATTTTCACAAAAAAGTGAAATTTTCAAATATCCTAAATATTGGCTGAAAACGACTAAATGTCAAGGACTCATTGGGCGAATCGCTCTGGAACTGAAATCGAAACGCTCACTGACATTTCCCCTATCTGAAAGTCTGATAAACGCAGGAAAAATGACTAAGTCCAAAAAAAATTTTTTTTACTTTTTTCAATTTTACCCCAGTGGGATTCATATTCTACCCACACACATTTGGAACTCTCCTGGGGTACCCTCACACATATTATTCCCTCATTTAGTGGATATTTTCACAAAAAAGTGAAATCTTCAAATGTCCTAAATATTGGCTGAAAACGACTAAATATCAAGGACTCATTGGGCGAATCGCTCTGAAATTGAAATCGGAATGCTCACTGACATTTGCCCTATCTAAAAGTCTGATAAACGCCGGAAAAATGACTAAGTCCAAAAAAAAAATTTTCAACTTTTTTCAATTTTACCCCCGTGGGATATATATTCTACCCACACACATTTGGAACTCTCCTGGGGTACCCTCACACATATTATTCCCCCATTTAGTGGATATTTTCACGAAAAAGTAAAATTTTCAAAAATCCAGAAAATTGGCTGAAAACGACTAAATATCAAGGACTCATTGGGCGAATCGCTCTGGAACTGAAATCGGAACGTTCACTGACATTTCCCGTATCTGAAAGTCTGATAAACGCAGGAAAAATGACTAAGTCCAAAAAAATTTTTTTTTTACTTTTTTTCAATTTTACCCCAGTGGGATACATATTCTACCCACACACATTTGGAACTCTCCTGGGGTACCCTCACACATATTATTCCCTCATTTAGTGGATATTTTCACAAAAAAGTGAAATTTTCAAATATCCTAAATATTGGCTGAAAACGACTAAATGTCAAGGACTCATTGGGCGAATCGCTCTGGAACTGAAATCGGAACGCTCACTGACATTTCCCCTATCTGAAAGTTTGATAAAGGCCGGAAAAATGACTAAGTCCAAAAAAATTTTTTTTTACTTTTTTCAATTTTACCCCAGTGGGATTCATATTCTACCCACACACATTTGGAACTCTCCTGGGGTACCCTCACACATATTATTCCCTCATTTAGTGGATATTTTCACAAAAAAGTGAAATTTTCAAAATTCCTAAATATTGGCTGAAAACGACTAAATATCAAGGAATCATTGGGCGAATCACTCTGGAACTGAAATGGGAATGCTCACTGACATTTCCCCTATCTGAAAGTCTGATAAACGCCGGAAAAATGACTAAGTCCAAAAAAATATTTTTTTAACTTTTTTCAATTTTATCACCGTGGGATACATATTCTACCCACACACATTTGGAACTCTCCTGGGGTACCCTCACACATATTATTCCCTCATTTAGTGGATATTTTCACAAAAAAGTGAAATTTTCAAATGTCCTAAATATTGGCTGAAAACGACTAAATATCAAGGACTCATTGGGCGAATCGCTCTGAAATTGAAATCGGAATGCTCACTTGCATTTGCCCTATCTGAAAGTCTGATAAACGCCGGAAAAATGACTAAGTCCAAAAAAAAAAATTTTTTTTAACTTTTTTCAATTTTACCCCCGTGGGATATATATTCTACCCACACACATTTGGAACTCTCCTGGGGTACCCTCACACATATTATTCCCTCATTTAGTGGATATTTTCACAAAAAAGTTAAATTTTCAAAAATCCTAAATATTGGCTGAAAACGACTAAATATCAAGGACTCTTTGGGCGAATCGCTCTGGAACTGAAATCGGAACGCTCACTGACATTTCCCCTATCTGAAAGTCTGATGAACGCCGGAAAAATGACTAAGTCCAAAAAAATTTTTTTTTACTTTTTTCAATTTTACCCCAGTGGGATTCATATTCTACCCACACACATTTGGAACTCTCCTGGGGTACCCTCACACATATTATTCCCTCATTTAGTGGATACTTTCACAAAAAAGTGAAATTTTCAAATATCCTAAATATTGGCTGAAAACGACTAAATGTCAAGGACTCATTGGGCGAATCGCTCTGGAACTGAAATCGAAACGCTCACTGACATTTCCCCTATCTGAAAGTCTGATAAACGCAGGAAAAATGACTAAGTCCAAAAAAATATTTTTTAAACTTTTTTCAATTTTACCACTGTGGGATATATATTCTACCCACAAACATTTGGAACTCTCCTGGGGTACCCTCACACATATTGTTCCCTCATTTAGTGGATATTTTCACAAAAAAGTGAAATTTTCAAAAATCCAAAATATTGGCTGAAAACGACTAAATATCAAGGACTCATTGGGCGATTTGCTCTGAAACTGAAATCGGAATGCTCACTGACATTTGCCCTATCTAAAAGTCTAATAAACGCTGGAAAAATGACTAAGTCCCAAAAAAAAATTTTCAACTTTTTTCAATTTTACCCCCGTGGGATATATATTCTACCCACACACATTTGGAACTCTCCTGGGGTACCCTCACACATATTATTCCCTCATTTAGTGGATATTTTCACGAAAAAGTAAAATTTTCAAAAATCCAGAAAATTGGCTGAAAACGACTAAATATCAAGGACTCATTGGGCGAATCGCTCTGGAACTGAAATCGGAACGCTCACTGACATTTCCCCTATCTGAAAGTCTGATAAACGCCGGAAAAATGACTAAGTCCAAAAAAATATTTTTTTAACTTTTTTCAATTTTACCACCATGGGATATATATTCTACCCACATACATTTGGAACTCTCCCGGGGTACCCTCACACATATTATTCCCTCATTTAGTGGATATTTTCACAAAAAAGTGAACTTTTCAAAAATCCAGAAAATTGGCTGAAAATGACTAAATATCAAGGACTCATTGGGCGAATCGCTCTGGAACTGAAATCGGAACGTTCACTGACATTTCCCCTATCTGAAAGTCTGATAAACACAGGAAAAATGACTAAGTCCAAAAAAATTTTTTTTTAACTTTTTTCAATTTTACCCCAGTGGGATACATATTCTACCCACACACATTTGGAACTCTCCTGGGGTACCCTCACACATATTATTCCCTCATTTAGTGGATATTTTCACGAAAAAGTAAAATTTTCAAAAATCCTGAAAATTGGCTGAAAACGACTAAATATCAAGGACTCATTGGGCGAATCACTCTGGAACTGAAATCAGAATGCTCACTGACATTTCCCCTATCTGAAAGTCTGATAAACGCCGGAAAAATGACTAAGTCCAAAAAAAAAAATTTTCAACTTTTTTCAATTTTACCCCCGTGGGATATATATTCTACCCACACACATTTGGAACTCTCCTGGGGTACCCTCACACATATTATTCCCTCATTTAGTGGATATTTTCACGAAAAAGTAAAATTTTCAAAAATCCAGAAAATTGGCTGAAAACGTCTAAATATCAAGGACTCATTGGGCGAATCGCTCTGGAACTGAAATCGGAACGCTCACTGACATTTCCCCTATCTGAAAGTCTGATAAACGCCGGAAAAATGACTAAGTCCAAAAAAATATTTTTTTAACTTTTTTCAATTTTACCACCGTGGGATATATATTCTACCCACACACATTTGGAACTCTCCCGGGGTACCCTCACACATATTATTCCCTCATTTAGTGGATATTTTCACAAAAAAGTGAACTTTTCAAAAATCCTGAAAATTGGCTGAAAACGACTAAATATCAAGGACACATTGGGCGAATCGCTCTGGAACTGAAATCGGAACGTTCACTGACATTTCCCCTATCTGAAAGTCTGATAAACGCAGGAAAAATGACTAAGTCCAAAAAAAATTTTTTTTAACTTTTTTCAATTTTACCCCAGTGGGATACATATTCTACCCACACACATTTGGAACTCTCCTGGGGTACCCTCACACATATTATTCCCTCATTTAGTGGATATTTTCACAAAAAAGTGAAATTTTCAAATATCCTAAATATTGGCTGAAAACGACTAAATGTCAAGGACTCATTGGGCGAATCGCTCTGGAACTGAAATCGAAACGCTCACTGACATTTCCCCTATCTGAAAGTCTGATAAACGCAGGAAAAATGACTAAGTCCAAAAAAATTTTTTTTTACTTTTTTCAATTTTACCCCAGTGGGATTCATATTCTACCCACACACATTTGGAACTCTCCTGGGGTACCCTCACACATATTATTCCCCCATTTAGTGGATATTTTCACGAAAAAGTAAAATTTTCAAAAATCCAGAAAATTGGCTGAAAACGACTAAATATCAAGGACTCATTGGACGAATCGCTCTGGAACTGAAATCGGAACGTTCACTGACATTTCCCCTATCTGAAAGTCTGATAAACGCAGGAAAAATGACTAAGTCCAAAAAAAAATTTTTTTAACTTTTTTCAATTTTACCACCGTGGGATACATATTCTACCCACACACATTTGGAACTCTCCTGGGGTACCCTCACACATATTATTCCCTCATTTAGTGGATATTTTCACAAAAAAGTGAACTTTTCAAAAATCCAGAAAATTGGCTGAAAATGACTAAATATCAAGGACTCATTGGGCGAATCGCTCTGGAACTGAAATCGGAACGTTCACTGACATTTCCCCTATCTGAAAGTCTGATAAACGCAGGAAAAATGACTAAGTCCAAAAAAATTTTTTTTTAACTTTTTTCAATTTTACCCCAGTGGGATACATATTCTACCCACACACATTTGGAACTCTCCTGGGGTACCCTCACACATATTATTCCCTCATTTAGTGGATATTTTCACGAAAAAGTAAAATTTTCAAAAATCCTGAAAATTGGCTGAAAACGACTAAATATCAAGGACTCATTGGGCGAATCACTCTGGAACTGAAATCAGAACGCTCACTGACATTTCCCCTATCTGAAAGTCTGATAAACGCCGGAAAAATGACTAAGTCCAAAAAAAAAAAATTTCAACTTTTTTCAATTTTACCCCCGTGGGATATATATTCTACCCACACACATTTGGAACTCTCCTGGGGTACCCTCACACATATTATTCCCTCATTTAGTGGATATTTTCACGAAAAAGTAAAATTTTCAAAAATCCAGAAAATTGGCTGAAAACGTCTAAATATCAAGGACTCATTGGGCGAATCGCTCTGGAACTGAAATCGGAACGCTCACTGACATTTCCCCTATCTGAAAGTCTGATAAACGCCGGAAAAATGACTAAGTCCAAAAAAATATTTTTTTAACTTTTTTCAATTTTACCACCGTGGGATATATATTCTACCCACACACATTTGGAACTCTCCCGGGGTACCCTCACACATATTATTCCCTCATTTAGTGGATATTTTCACAAAAAAGTGAACTTTTCAAAAATCCTGAAAATTGGCTGAAAACGACTAAATATCAAGGACACATTGGGCGAATCGCTCTGGAACTGAAATCGGAATGTTCACTGACATTTCCCCTATCTGAAAGTCTGATAAACGCAGGAAAAATGACTAAGTCCAAAAAAAATTTTTTTTAACTTTTTTCAATTTTACCCCAGTGGGATACATATTCTACCCACACACATTTGGAACTCTCCTGGGGTACCCTCACACATATTATTCCCTCATTTAGTGGATATTTTCACAAAAAAGTGAAATTTTCAAATATCCTAAATATTGGCTGAAAACGACTAAATGTCAAGGACTCATTGGGCGAATCGCTCTGGAACTGAAATCGAAACGCTCACTGACATTTCCCCTATCTGAAAGTCTGATAAACGCAGGAAAAATGACTAAGTCCAAAAAAATTTTTTTTTACTTTTTTCAATTTTACCCCAGTGGGATTCATATTCTACCCACACACATTTGGAACTCTCCTGGGGTACCCTCACACATATTATTCCCCCATTTAGTGGATATTTTCACGAAAAAGTAAAATTTTAAAAATCCAGAAAATTGGCTGAAAACGACTAAATATCAAGGACTCATTGGACGAATCGCTCTGGAACTGAAATCGGAACGTTCACTGACATTTCCCCTATCTGAAAGTCTGATAAACGCAGGAAAAATGACTAAGTCCAAAAAAAAATTTTTTTAACTTTTTTCAATTTTACCACCGTGGGATACATATTCTACCCACACACATTTGGAACTCTCCTGGGGTACCCTCACACATATTATTCCCTCATTTAGTGGATATTTTCACAAAAAAGTGAACTTTTCAAAAATCCAGAAAATTGGCTGAAAATGACTAAATATCAAGGACTCATTGGGCGAATCGCTCTGGAACTGAAATCGGAACGTTCACTGACATTTCCCCTATCTGAAAGTCTGATAAACGCAGGAAAAATGACTAAGTCCAAAAAAATTTTTTTTAAACTTTTTTCAATTTTACCCCAGTGGGATACATATTCTACCCACACACATTTGGAACTCTCCTGGGGTACCCTCACACATATTATTCCCTCATTTAGTGGATATTTTCACGAAAAAGTAAAATTTTCAAAAATCCTGAAAATTGGCTGAAAACGACTAAATATCAAGGACTCATTGGGCGAATCACTCTGGAACTGAAATCAGAACGCTCACTGACATTTCCCCTATCTGAAAGTCTGATAAACGCCGGAAAAATGACTAAGTCCAAAAAAAAAAAATTTCAACTTTTTTCAATTTTACCCCCGTGGGATATATATTCTACCCACACACATTTGGAACTCTCCTGGGGTACCCTCACACATATTATTCCCTCATTTAATGGATATTTTCACGAAAAAGTAAAATTTTCAAAAATCCAGAAAATTGGCTGAAAACGTCTAAATATCAAGGACTCATTGGGCGAATCGCTCTGGAACTGAAATCGGAACGCTCACTGACATTTCCCCTATCTGAAAGTCTGATAAACGCCGGAAAAATGACTAAGTCCAAAAAAATATTTTTTTTAACTTTTTTCAATTTTACCACCGTGGGATATATATTCTACCCACACACATTTGGAACTCTCCCGGGGTACCCTCACACATATTATTCCCTCATTTAGTGGATATTTTCACAAAAAAGTGAACTTTTCAAAAATCCTGAAAATTGGCTGAAAACGACTAAATATCAAGGACACATTGGGCGAATCGCTCTGGAACTGAAATCAGAACGTTCACTGACATTTCCCCTATCTGAAAGTCTGATAAACGCAGGAAAAATGACTAAGTCCAAAAAAAATTTTTTTTAACTTTTTTCAATTTTACCCCAGTGGGATACATATTCTACCCACACACATTTGGAACTCTCCTGGGGTACCCTCACACATATTATTCCCTCATTTAGTGGATATTTTCACAAAAAAGTGAAATTTTCAAATATCCTAAATATTGGCTGAAAACGACTAAATGTCAAGGACTCATTGGGCGAATCGCTCTGGAACTGAAATCGAAACGCTCACTGACATTTCCCCTATCTGAAAGTCTGATAAACGCAGGAAAAATGACTAAGTCCAAAAAAAATTTTTTTTACTTTTTTCAATTTTACCCCAGTGGGATTCATATTCTACCCACACACATTTGGAACTCTCCTGGGGTACCCTCACACATATTATTCCCTCATTTAGTGGATATTTTCACAAAAAAGTGAAATCTTCAAATGTCCTAAATATTGGCTGAAAACGACTAAATATCAAGGACTCATTGGGCGAATCGCTCTGAAATTGAAATCGGAATGCTCACTGACATTTGCCCTATCTAAAAGTCTGATAAATGCCGGAAAAATGACTAAGTCCAAAAAAAAAATTTTCAACTTTTTTCAATTTTACCCCCGTGGGATATATATTCTACCCACACACATTTGGAACTCTCCTGGGGTACCCTCACACATATTATTCCCCCATTTAGTGGATATTTTCACGAAAAAGTAAAATTTTCAAAAATCCAGAAAATTGGCTGAAAACGACTAAATATCAAGGACTCATTGGACGAATCGCTCTGGAACTGAAATCGGAATGCTCACTGACCTTTCCCCTATCTGAAAGTCTGATAAACGCCGGAAAAATGACTAAGTCCAAAAAAAAAAATTTTCAACTTTTTTCAATTTTACCCCCGTGGGATATATATTCTACCCACACACATTTGGAACTCTCCTGGGGTACCCTCACACATATTATTCCCTCATTTAGTGGATATTTTCACGAAAAAGTAAAATTTTCAAAAATCCAGAAAATTGGCTGAAAACGTCTAAATATCAAGGACTCATTGGGCGAATCGCTCTGGAACTGAAATCGGAACGCTCACTGACATTTCCCCTATCTGAAAGTCTGATAAACGCCGGAAAAATGACTAAGTCCAAAAAAATATTTTTTTAACTTTTTTCAATTTTACCACCGTGGGATATATATTCTACCCACACACATTTGGAACTCTCCCGGGGTACCCTCACACATATTATTCCCTCATTTAGTGGATATTTTCACAAAAAAGTGAACTTTTCAAAAATCCTGAAAATTGGCTGAAAACGACTAAATATCAAGGACACATTGGGCGAATCGCTCTGGAACTGAAATCGGAACGTTCACTGACATTTCCCCTATCTGAAAGTCTGATAAACGCAGGAAAAATGACTAAGTCCAAAAAAAATTTTTTTTAACTTTTTTCAATTTTACCCCAGTGGGATACATATTCTACCCACACACATTTGGAACTCTCCTGGGGTACCCTCACACATATTATTCCCTCATTTAGTGGATATTTTCACAAAAAAGTGAAATTTTCAAATATCCTAAATATTGGCTGAAAACGACTAAATGTCAAGGACTCATTGGGCGAATCGCTCTGGAACTGAAATCGAAACGCTCACTGACATTTCCCCTATCTGAAAGTCTGATAAACGCAGGAAAAATGACTAAGTCCAAAAAAATTTTTTTTTACTTTTTTCAATTTTACCCCAGTGGGATTCATATTCTACCCACACACATTTGGAACTCTCCTGGGGTACCCTCACACATATTATTCCCCCATTTAGTGGATATTTTCACGAAAAAGTAAAATTTTCAAAAATCCAGAAAATTGGCTGAAAACGACTAAATATCAAGGACTCATTGGACGAATCGCTCTGGAACTGAAATCGGAACGTTCACTGACATTTCCCCTATCTGAAAGTCTGATAAACGCAGGAAAAATGACTAAGTCCAAAAAAAAATTTTTTTAACTTTTTTCAATTTTACCACCGTGGGATACATATTCTACCCACACACATTTGGAACTCTCCTGGGGTACCCTCACACATATTATTCCCTCATTTAGTGGATATTTTCACAAAAAAGTGAAATTTTCAAATATCCTAAATATTGGCTGAAAACGACTAAATGTCAAGGACTCATTGGGCGAATCGCTCTGGAACTGAAATCGGAACGCTCACTGACATTTCCCCTATCTGAAAGTCTGATAAACGCCGGAAAAATGACTAAGTCCAAAAAAATATTTTTTTAACTTTTTTCAATTTTACCACCATGGGATATATATTCTACCCACATACATTTGGAACTCTCCCGGGGTACCCTCACACATATTATTCCCTCATTTAGTGGATATTTTCACAAAAAAGTGAACTTTTCAAAAATCCAGAAAATTGGCTGAAAATGACTAAATATCAAGGACTCATTGGGCGAATCGCTCTGGAACTGAAATCGGAACATTCACTGACATTTCCCCTATCTGAAAGTCTGATAAACGCAGGAAAAATGACTAAGTCAAAAAAAAATTTTTTTTTAACTTTTTTCAATTTTACCCCAGTGGGATACATATTCTACCCACACACATTTGGAACTCTCCTGGGGTACCCTCACACATATTATTCCCTCATTTAGTGGATATTTTCAAGAAAAAGTAAAATTTTCAAAAATCCTGAAAATTGGCTGAAAACGACTAAATATCAAGGACTCATTGGGCGAATCACTCTGGAACTGAAATCAGAACGCTCACTGACATTTCCCCTATCTGAAAGTCTGATAAACGCCGGAAAAATGACTAAGTCCAAAAAAAAAAAATTTCAACTTTTTTCAATTTTACCCCCGTGGGATATATATTCTACCCACACACATTTGGAACTCTCCTGGGGTACCCTCACACATATTATTCCCTCATTTAGTGGATATTTTCACGAAAAAGTAAAATTTTCAAAAATCCAGAAAATTGGCTGAAAACGTCTAAATATCAAGGACTCATTGGGCGAATCGCTCTGGAACTGAAATCGGAACGCTCACTGACATTTCCCCTATCTGAAAGTCTGATAAACGCCGGAAAAATGACTAAGTCCAAAAAAATATTTTTTTTAACTTTTTTCAATTTTACCACCGTGGGATATATATTCTACCCACACACATTTGGAACTCTCCCGGGGTACCCTCACACATATTATTCCCTCATTTAGTGGATATTTTCACAAAAAAGTGAACTTTTCAAAAATCCTGAAAATTGGCTGAAAACGACTAAATATCAAGGACACATTGGGCGAATCGCTCTGGAACTGAAATCGGAACGTTCACTGACATTTCCCCTATCTGAAAGTCTGATAAACGCAGGAAAAATGACTAAGTCCAAAAAAATTTTTTTTTACTTTTTTCAATTTTACCCCAGTGGGATTCATATTCTACCCACACACATTTGGAACTCTCCTGGGGTACCCTCACACATATTATTCCCCCATTTAGTGGATATTTTCACGAAAAAGTAAAATTTTCAAAAATCCAGAAAATTGGCTGAAAACGACTAAATATCAAGGACTCATTGGACGAATCGCTCTGGAACTGAAATCGGAACGTTCACTGACATTTCCCCTATCTGAAAGTCTGATAAACGCAGGAAAAATGACTAAGTCCAAAAAAAAATTTTTTTAACTTTTTTCAATTTTACCACCGTGGGATACATATTCTACCCACACACATTTGGAACTCTCCTGGGGTACCCTCACACATATTATTCCCTCATTTAGTGGATATTTTCACAAAAAAGTGAAATTTTCAAATATCCTAAATATTGGCTGAAAACGACTAAATGTCAAGGACTCATTGGGCGAATCGCTCTGGAACTGAAATCGAAACGCTCACTGACATTTCCCCTATCTGAAAGTCTGATAAACGCAGGAAAAATGACTAAGTCCCAAAAAAATTTTTTTTACTTTTTTCAATTTTACCCCAGTGGGATTCATATTCTACCCACACACATTTGGAACTCTCCTGGGGTACCCTCACACATATTATTCCCTCATTTAGTGGATATTTTCACAAAAAAGTGAAATCTTCAAATGTCCTAAATATTGGCTGAAAACGACTAAATATCAAGGACTCATTGGGCGAATCGCTCTGAAATTGAAATCGGAATGCTCACTGACATTTGCCCTATCTAAAAGTCTGATAAACGCCGGAAAAATGACTAAGTCCAAAAAAAAAATTTTCAACTTTTTTCAATTTTACCCCCGTGGGATATATATTCTACCCACACACATTTGGAACTCTCCTGGGGTACCCTCACACATATTATTCCCCCATTTAGTGGATATTTTCACGAAAAAGTAAAATTTTCAAAAATCCAGAAAATTGGCTGAAAACGACTAAATATCAAGGACTCATTGGACGAATCGCTCTGGAACTGAAATCGGAATGCTCACTGACCTTTCCCCTATCTGAAAGTCTGATAAACGCCGGAAAAATGACTAAGTCCAAAAAAATATTTTTTTAACTTTTTTCAATTTTACCACCATGGGATATATATTCTACCCACACACATTTGGAACTCTCCCGGGGTACCCGCACACATATTATTCCCTCATTTAGTGGATATTTTCACAAAAAAGTGAACTTTTCAAAAATCCAGAAAATTGGCTGAAAACGACTAAATATCAAGGACTCATTGGGCGAATCGCTCTGGAACTGAAATCGGAACGTTCACTGACATTTCCCCTATCTGAAAGTCTGATAAACGCAGGAAAAATGACTAAGTCCAAAAAAAATTTTTTTTAACTTTTTTCAATTTTACCACCGTGGGATACATATTCTACCCACACACATTTGGAACTCTCCTGGGGTACCCTCACACATATTATTCCCTCATTTAGTGGATATTTTCACAAAAAAGTGAAATTTTCAAATATCCTAAATATTGGCTGAAAACGACTAAATATCAAGGACTCATTGGTCGAATCGCTCTGGAACTGAAATCGGAACGCTCACTGACATTTCCCCTATCTGAAAGTTTGATAAAGGCCGGAAAAATGACTAAGTCCAAAAAAATTTTTTTTTACTTTTTTCAATTTTACCCCAGTGGGATTCATATTCTACCCACACACATTTGGAACTCTCCTGGGGTACCCTCACACATATTATTCCCTCATTTAGTGGATATTTTCACAAAAAAGTGAAATTTTCAAAATTCCTAAATATTGGCTGAAAACGACTAAATATCAAGGAATCATTGGGCGAATCACTCTGGAACTGAAATCGGAACGCTCACTGACATTTCCCCTATCTGAAAGTCTGATAAACGCCGGAAAAATGACTAAGTCCAAAAAAATATTTTTTTAACTTTTTTCAATTTTATCACCGTGGGATACATATTCTACCCACACACATTTGGAACTCTCCTGGGGTACCCTCACACATATTATTCCCTCATTTAGTGGATATTTTCACAAAAAAGTGAAATTTTCAAATGTCCTAAATATTGGCTGAACACGACTAAATATCAAGGACTCATTGGGCGAATCGCTCTGAAATTGAAATCGGAATGCTCACTTGCATTTGCCCTATCTGAAAGTCTGATAAACGCCGGAAAAATGACTAAGTCCAAAAAAAATAATTTTTTTTAACTTTTTTCAATTTTACCCCCGTGGGATATATATTCTACCCACACACATTTGGAACTCTCCTGGGGTACCCTCACACATATTATTCCCTCATTTAGTGGATATTTTCACGAAAAAGTAAAATTTTCAAAAATCCAGAAAATTGGCTGAAAACGTCTAAATATCAAGGACTCATTGGGCGAATCGCTCTGGAACTGAAATCGGAACGCTCACTGACATTTCCCCTATCTGAAAGTCTGATAAACGCCGGAAAAATGACTAAGTCCAAAAAAATATTTTTTTAACTTTTTTCAATTTTACCACCGTGGGATATATATTCTACCCACACACATTTGGAACTCTCCCGGGGTACCCTCACACATATTATTCCCTCATTTAGTGGATATTTTCACAAAAAAGTGAACTTTTCAAAAATCCTGAAAATTGGCTGAAAACGACTAAATATCAAGGACACATTGGGCGAATCGCTCTGGAACTGAAATCGAAACGCTCACTGACATTTCCCCTATCTGAAAGTCTGAAAAACGCAGGAAAAATGACTACGTCCAAAAAAAATTTTTTTTACTTTTTTCAATTTTACCCCAGTGGGATTCATATTCTACCCACACACATTTGGAACTCTCCTGGGGTACCCTCACACATATTATTCCCTCATTTAGTGGATATTTTCACAAAAAAGTGAAATCTTCAAATGTCCTAAATATTGGCTGAAAACGACTAAATATCAAGGACTCATTGGGCGAATCGCTCTGAAATTGAAATCGGAATGCTCACTGACATTTGCCCTATCTAAAAGTCTGATAAACGCCGGAAAAATGACTAAGTCCAAAAAAAAAATTTTCAACTTTTTTCAATTTTACCCCCGTGGGATATATATTCTACCCACACACATTTGGAACTCTCCTGGGGTACCCTCACACATATTATTCCCTCATTTAGTGGATATTTTCACAAAAAAGTGAAATTTTCAAAAATCCAGAAAATTGACTGAAAACGACTAAATATCAAGGACTCATTGGGCGAATCACTCTGGAACTGAAATCAGAACGCTCACTGACATTTCCCCTATCTGAAAGTCTGATAAACGCCGGAAAAATGACTAAGTCCAAAAAAATATTTTTTAAACTTTTTTCAATTTTACCACTGTGGGATATATATTCTACCCACAAACATTTGGAACTCTCCTGGGGTACCCTCACACATATTATTCCCTCATTTAGTGGATATTTTCACAAAAAAGTGAAATTTTCAAAAATCCAAAATATTGGCTGAAAACGACTAAATATCAAGGACTCATTGGGCGATTTGCTCTGAAACTGAAATCGGAATGCTCACTGACATTTGCCCTATCTAAAAGTCTGATAAACGCTGGAAAAATGACTAAGTTCAAAAAAAAAATTTTCAACTTTTTTCAATTTTACCCCCGTGGGATATATATTCTACCCACACACATTTGGAACTCTCCTGGGGTACCCTCACACATATTATTCCCTCATTTAGTGGATATTTTCACGAAAAAGTAAAATTTTCAAAAATCCAGAAAATTGGCTGAAAATGACTAAATATCAAGGACTCATTGGGCGAATCGCTCTGGAACTGAAATCGGAACGTTCACTGACATTTCCCCTATCTGAAAGTCTGATAAACGCAGGAAAAATGACTAAGTCCAAAAAAATTTTTTTTTTACTTTTTTCAATTTTACCCCAGTGGGATACATATTCTACCCACACACATTTGGAACTCTCCTGGGGTACCCTCACACATATTATTCCCTCATTTAGTGGATATTTTCACAAAAAAGTGAAATTTTCAAATATCCTAAATATTGGCTGAAAACGACTAAATGTCAAGGACTCATTGGGCGAATGGCTCTGGAACTGAAATCGAAACGCTCACTGACATTTCCCCTATCTGAAAGTCTGATAAACGCAGGAAAAATGACTAAGTCCAAAAAAATTTTTTTTTACTTTTTTCAATTTTACCCCAGTGGGATTCATATTCTACCCACACACATTTGGAACTCTCCTGGGGTACCCTCACACATATTATTCCCTCATTTAGTGGATATTTTCACAAAAAAGTGAAATTTTCAAAAATCCAGAAAATTGACTGAAAACGACAAAATATCAAGGACTCATTGGGCGAATCACTCTGGAACTGAAATCGGAACGCTCACTGACATTTCCCCTATCTGAAAGTCTGATAAACGCCGGAAAAATGACTAAGTCCAAAAAAATATTTTTTTAACTTTTTTCAATTTTACCACCGTGGGATACATATTCTACCCACACACATTTGGAACTCTCCTGGGGTACCCTCACACATATTATTCCCTCATTTAGTGGATATTTTCACAAAAAAGTGAAATTTTCAAATGTCCTAAATATTGGCTGAAAACGACTAAATATCAAGGACTCATTGGGCGAATCGCTCTGAAATTGAAATCGGAATGCTCACTTGCATTTGCCCTATCTAAAAGTCTGATAAACGCCGGAAAAATGACTAAGTCCAAAAAAAAAAATTTTTTTTAACTTTTTTCAATTTTACCCCCGTGGGATATATATTCTACCCACACACATTTGGAACTCTCCTGGGGTACCCTCACACATATTATTCCCTCATTTAGTGGATATTTTCACAAAAAAGTGAACTTTTCAAAAATCCAGAAAATTGGCTGAAACGACTAAATATCAAGGACTCTTTGGGCGAATCGCTCTGGAACTGAAATCGGAACGTTCACTGACATTTCCCCTATCTGAAAGTCTGATAAACGCAGGAAAAATGACTAAGTCCAAAAAAATTTTTTTTTTACTTTTTTCAATTTTACCCCAGTGGGATACATATTCTACCCACACACATTTGGAACTCTCCTGGGGTACCCTCACACATATTATTCCCTCATTTAGTGGATATTTTCACAAAAAAGTGAAATTTTCAAATATCCTAAATATTGGCTGAAAACGACTAAATGTCAAGGACTCATTGGGCGACTCGCTCTGGAACTGAAATCGAAACGCTCACTGACATTTCCCCTATCTGAAAGTCTGATAAACGCAGGAAAAATGACTAAGTCCAAAAAAAAATTTTTTAAACTTTTTTCAATTTTACCCCCGTGGGATATATATTCTACCCACACACATTTGGAACTCTCCTGGGGTACCCTCACACATATTATTCCCTCATTTAGTGGATATTTTCACAAAAAAGTGAACTTTTCAAAAATCCAGAAAATTGGCTGAAAACGACTAAATATCAAGGACTCATTGGGCGAATCGCTCTGGAACTGAAATCGAAACGCTCACTGACATTTCCCCTATCTGAAAGTCTGATAAACGCAGGAAAAATGACTAAGTCTAAAAAAAATTTTTTGTAACTTTTTTCAATTTTACCACCGTGGGATATATATTCTACCCATACGCATTTGGAACTCTCCTGGGGTACCCTCACACATATTATTCCCTCATTTAGTGGATATTTTCACGAAAAAGTAAAATTTTCAAAAATCCAGAAAATTGGCTGAAAACGACTAAATATCAAGGACTCATTGGGCGAATCGCTCTGGAACTGAAATCGGAACGCTCACTGACATTTCCCCTATCTGAAAGTCTGATAAACGCCGGAAAAATGACTAAGTCCAAAAAATTTTTTTTTTACTTTTTTCAATTTTACTCCAGTGGGATTCATATTCTACCCACACACATTTGGAACTCTCTTGGGGTACCCTCACACATATTATTCCCTCATTTAGTGGATATTTTCACAAAAAAGTGAAATTTTCAAAAATCCAAAATATTGGCTGAAAACGACTAAATATCAAGGACTCATTGGGCGATTTGCTCTGAAACCGAAATCGGAATGCTCACTGACATTTGCCCTATCTAAAAGTCTGATAAACGCTGGAAAAATGACTAAGTCCAAAAAAAAAATTTTCAACTTTTTTCAATTTTACCCCCGTGGGATATATATTCTACCCACACACATTTAGAACTCTCCTGGGGTACCCTCACACATATTACTCCCTCATTTAATGGATATTTTCACGAAAAAGTAAAATTTTCAAAAATCCAGAAAATTGGCTGAAAACGACTAAATATCAAGGACTCATTGGGCGAATTGCTCTGGAACTGAAATCGGAACGCTCACTGACATTTCCCCTATCTGAAAGTCTGATAAACGCCGGAAAAATGACTAAGTCCAAAAAAATATTTTTTTAACTTTTTTCAATTTTACCACCATGGGATATATATTCTACCCACACACATTTGGAACTCTCCCGGGGTACCCTCACACATATTATTCCCTCATTTAGTGGATATTTTCACAAAAAAGTGAACTTTTCAAAAATACAGAAAATTGGCTGAAAATGACTAAATATCAAGGACTCATTGGGCGAATCGCTCTGGAACTGAAATCGGAACGTTCACTGACATTTCCCCTATCTGAAAGTCTGATAAACGCAGGAAAAATGACTAAGTCCAAAAAATTTTTTTTTTAACTTTTTTCAATTTTACCCCAGTGGGATACATATTCTACCCACACACATTTGGAACTCTCCTGGGGTACCCTCACACATATTATTCCCTCATTTAGTGGATATTTTCACAAAAAAGTGAAATTTTCAAATATCCTAAATATTGGCTGAAAACGACTAAATGTCAAGGACTCATTGGGCGAATCGCTCTGGAACTGAAATCGAAACGCTCACTGACATTTCCCCTATCTGAAAGTCTGATAAATGCAGGAAAAATGACTAAGTCCAAAAAAAATTTTTTTTACTTTTTTCAATTTTACCCCAGTGGGATTCATATTCTACCCACACACATTTGGAACTCTCCTGGGGTACCCTCACACATATTATTCCCTCATTTAGTGGATATTTTCACAAAAAAGTGAAATTTTCAAATGTCCTAAATATTGGCTGAAAACGACTAAATATCAAGGACTCATTGGGCGAATCGCTCTGAAATTGAAATCGGAATGCTCGCTGACATTTGCCCTATCTAAAAGTCTGATAAACGCCGGAAAAATGACTAAGTCCAAAAAAAAAAATTTTCAACTTTTTTCAATTTTACCCCCGTGGGATATATATTCTACCCACACACATTTCTAACTCTCCTGGGGTACCCTCACACATATTATTCCCTCATTTAGTGGATATTTTCACGAAAAAGTAAAATTTTCAAAAATCCAGAAAATTGGCTGAAAACGACTAAATATCAAGGACTCATTGGGCGAATCGCTCTGGAACTGAAATCGGAACGCTCACTGACATTTCCCCTATCTGAAAGTCTGATAAACGCCGGAAAAATGACTAAGTCCAAAAAAAATTTTTTTTACTTTTTTCAATTTTACCCCAGTGGGATTCATATTCTACCCACACACATTTGGAACTCTCTTGGGGTACCCTCACACATATTATTCCCTCATTTAGTGGATATTTTCACAAAAAAGTGAAATTTTCAAAAATCCTAAATATTGGCTGAAAACGACTAAATATCAAGGAATCATTGGGCGAATCGCTCTGGAACTGAAATCGGAACGCTCACTGACATTTCCCCTATCTGAAAGTCTGATAAAGGCCGGAAAAATGACTAAGTCCAAAAAAAATTTTTTTTAACTTTTTTCAATTTTACCCCGGTGGGATATATATTCTACCCACACACATTTGGAACTCTCCTGGGGTACCCTCACACATATTATTCCCTCATTTAGTGGATATTTTCACAAAAAAGTGAAATTTTCAAAAATCCAGAAAATTGACTGAAAACGACAAAATATCAAGGACTCATTGGGCGAATCACTCTGGAACTGAAATCGGAACGCTCACTGACATTTCCCCTATCTGAAAGTCTGATAAACGCCGGAAAAATGACTAAGTCCAAAAAAATATTTTTTTAACTTTTTTCAATTTTACCACCGTGGGATACATATTCTACCCACACACATTTGGAACTCTCCTGTGGTACCCTCACACATATTATTCCCTCATTTAGTGGATATTTTCACAAAAAAGTGAAATTTTCAAATGTCCTAAATATTGGCTGAAAACGACTAAATATCAGGGACTCATTGGGCGAATCGCTCTGAAATTGAAATCGGAATGCTCACTTGCATTTGCCCTATCTAAAAGTCTGATAAACGCCGGAAAAATGACTAAGTCCAAAAAAAAAATTTTTTTTTATCTTTTTTCAATTTTAGCCCCGTGGGATATATATTCTACCCACACACATTTGGAACTCTCCTGGGGTACCCTCACACATATTATTCCCTCATTTAGTGGATATTTTCATAAAAAAGTGAAATTTTCAAATGTCCTAAATATTGGCTGAAAACGACTAAATATCAAGGACTCATTGGGCGAATCGCTCTGGAACTGAAATCGGAATGTTCACTGACATTTCCCCTATCTGAAAGTCTGATAAACGCAGGAAAAATGACTAAGTCCAAAAAAAAAAATTTTCAACTTTTTTCAATTTTACCCCCGTGGGATATATATTCTACCCACACACATTTGGAACTCTCCTGGGGTACCCTCACACATATTATTCCCTCATTTAGTGGATATTTTCACAAAAAAGTGAAATTTTCAAAAATCCAAAATATTGGCTGAAAACGACTAAATATCAAGGACTCATTAGGCGAATCGCTCTGGAACTGAAATTGGAACGCTCACTGACATTTCCCCTATCTGAAAGTCTGATAAACGCCGGAAAAATGACTAAGTCCAAAAAAAATATTTTTTCAACTTTTTTCAATTTTACCCCCGTGGGATATATATTCTACCCACACACATTTGGAACTCTCCTGGGGTACCCTCACACATATTATTCCCTCATTTAGTGGATATTTTCACAAAAAAGTGAAATTTTCAAAAATCCAAAATATTGGCTGAAAACGACTAAATATCAAGGACTCATTGGGCGAATCACTCTGGAACTGAAATCGGAACGCTCACTGACATTTCCCTTATCTGAAAGTCTGATAAACGCCGGAAAAATGACTAAGTCCAAAAAAATATTTTTTTAACTTTTTTCAATTTTACCACCGTGGGATACATATTCTACCCACACACATTTGGAACTCTCCTGTGGTACCCTCACACATATTATTCCCTCATTTAGTGGATATTTTCACAAAAAAGTGAAATTTTCAAATGTCCTAAATATTGGCTGAAAACGACTAAATATCAGGGACTCATTGGGCGAATCGCTCTGAAATTGAAATCGGAATGCTCACTTGCATTTGCCCTATCTAAAAGTCTGATAAACGCCGGAAAAATGACTAAGTCCAAAAAAAAAATTTTTTTTTATCTTTTTTCAATTTTAGCCCCGTGGGATATATATTCTACCCACACACATTTGGAACTCTCCTGGGGTACCCTCACACATATTATTCCCTCATTTAGTGGATATTTTCATAAAAAAGTGAAATTTTCAAATGTCCTAAATATTGGCTGAAAACGACTAAATATCAAGGACTCATTGGGCGAATCGCTCTGGAACTGAAATCGGAGCGTTCACTGACATTTCCCCTATCTGAAAGTCTGATAAACGCAGGAAAAATGACTAAGTCCAAAAAAAAAAATTTTCAACTTTTTTCAATTTTACCCCCGTGGGATATATATTCTACCCACACACATTTGGAACTCTCCTGGGGTACCCTCACACATATTATTCCCTCATTTAGTGGATATTTTCACAAAAAAGTGAAATTTTCAAAAATCCAAAATATTGGCTGAAAACGACTAAATATCAAGGACTCATTAGGCGAATCGCTCTGGAACTGAAATTGGAACGCTCACTGACATTTCCCCTATCTGAAAGTCTGATAAACGCCGGAAAAATGACTAAGTCCAAAAAAAATATTTTTTCAACTTTTTTCAATTTTACCCCCGTGGGATATATATTCTACCCACACACATTTGGAACTCTCCTGGGGTACCCTCACACATATTATTCCCTCATTTAGTGGATATTTTCACAAAAAAGTGAAAATTTTCAAAAATCCAAAATATTGGCTGAAAACGACTAAATATCAAGGACTCATTGGGCGATTTGCTCTGAAACTGAAATCGGAATGCTCACTGACATTTGCCCTATCTAAAAGTCTGATAAAGGCCGGAAAAATGACTAAGTCCAAAAAAAAATTTTTTTAACTTTTTTCAATTTTACCCCCGTGGGATATATGTTCTACCCACACACATTTGGAACTCTCCTGGGGTACCCTTACACATATTATTCCCTCATATAGTGGATATTTTCACAAAAAAGTAAAATTTTCAAAAATCCTAAATATTGGCTGTAAACGACTAAATATCAAGGAATCATTGGGCGAATCGCTCTGGAACTGAAATCGAAATGCTCACTGACATTTCCCCTATCTGAAAGTCTGATAAATGCAGGAAAAGTGACTAAATCCAAAAAAAAAATTTTTTAAACTTTTTTCAATTTTACCCCCGTGGGATATATATTCTACCCACACACATTTGGAACTCTCCTGGGGTACCCTCACACATATTATTCCCTCATTTAGTGGATATTTTCACAAAAAAGTTAAATTTTCAAAAATCCTAAATATTGGCTGAAAACGACTAAATATCAAGGAATCATTGGGCGAATCGATCTGGAACTGAAATCGGAATGCTCACTGACATTTCCCCTATCTGAAAGTCTGATAAATGCAGGAAAAATGACTAAATCCAAAAAAAATTTTTTTAAACTTTTTTCAATTTTACCCCCGTGGGATATATATTCTACCCACACACATTTGGAACTCTCCTGGGGTACCCTCACACATATTATTCCCTCATTTAGTGGATATTTTCACAAAAAAGTGAAATTTTCAAAAATCCAAAATATTGGCTGAAAACGACTAAATATCAAGGACTCATTAGGCGAATCGCTCTGGAACTGAAATTGGAACGCTCACTGACATTTCCCCTATCTGAAAGTCTGATAAACGCCGGAAAAATGACTAAGTCCAAAAAAAATATTTTTTCAACTTTTTTCAATTTTACCCTCGTGGGATATATATTCTACCCACACACATTTGGAACTCTCCTGGTTTACCCTCACACATATTATTCCCTCATTTAGTGGATATTTTCACAAAAAGTGAACTTTTCAAAAATCCAGAAAATTGGCTGAAAACGACTAAATATCAAGGACTCATTGCGCGAGTCGCTCTGGAACTGAAATCGGAACGCTCACTGACATTTCCCCTATCTGAAAGTCTGATAAACATAGGAAAAATGACTAAGTCCAAACAAATTTTTTTTTTTACTTTTTTCAATCTTACCCCTGAGGGATACATATTCTACCCACACACATTTGGAACTCTCCTGGGGTACCCTCATACATATTATTCCCTCATTTAGTGGATATTTTCAGAAAAAAGTGAAATTTTCAAAAATCCAGAAAATTGGCTGAAAACGACTAAATATCAAGGACTCATTGGGCGAAGCGCTCTGGAACTGAAATCGGAACGCTCACTGACATTTCCCCTACCTGAAAGTCTGATAAAGGCTGGAAAAATGTCTAAGTCCAAAAAAAATTTTTTTTAACTTTTTTCAATTTTACCCTCGTGGGATACATATTCTGCCCACACACATTTGGAACTCTCCTGGGGTACCCTCACACATATTATTCCCTCATTTAGTGGATATTTTCACGAAAAAGTGAAATTTTCAAAGATCCAGAAAATTGGCTGAAAACGACTAAATATCAAGGACTCATTGGGCGAATCGCTCTGGAACTGAAATCGGAACGCTCACTGACATTTCCCATATCTGAAAGTCTGATAAACGCCGGAAAAATGACTAAGTCCAAAAAAATATTTTTTTAACTTTTTTTAATTTTATCCCCGTGGGATATATATTCTACCCACACTCATTTGGAACTCTCCTGGGGTACCCTCACACATATTATTCCCTCATTTAGTGGATATTTTCACAAAAAAGTGAACTTTTCAAAAATCCAGAAAATTGGCTGAAAACGACTAAATATCAAGGACTCATTGCGCGATTCGCTCTGGAACTGAAATCGGAACGCTCACTGACATTTCCCCTATCTGAAAGTCTGATAAAAGCCGGAAAAATGACTAAGTCCAAAAAAAATTTTTTTTACTTTTTTCAATTTTACCCCAGTGGGATATATATTCTACCCACACACATTTGGAACTCTCCTGGGGTACCCTCACACATATTATTCCCTCATTTAGTGGATATTTTCACAAAAAAGTGAAATTTTCAAAAATCCAAAATATTGGCTGAAAACGACTAAATATCAAGGACTCATTGGGCGATTTGCTCTGAAACTGAAATCGGAATGCTCACTGACATTTGCCCTATCTAAAAGTCTGATAAAGGCCGGAAAAATGACTAAGTCCAAAAAAAAATTTTTTTAACTTTTTTCAATTTTACCCCCGTGGGATATATGTTCTACCCACACACATTTGGAACTCTCCTGGGGTACCCTTACACATATCATTCCCTCATATAGTGGATATCATCACAAAAAAAGTGAAATTTTCAAAAATCCAGAAAAATTGGCTGAAAACGACTAAATATCAAGGACTCATTGGGCGAATCGCTCTGGAACTGAAATCGGAACGCTCACTGACATTTCCCCTATCTGAAAGTCTGATAAACGCAGGAAAAATGACTAAGTCCAAAAAATTTTTTTTTTAACTTTTTTCAATCTTACCCCAGTGGGATACATATTCTGCCCACACACATTTGGAACTCTCCTGGGGTACCCTCACACATATTATTCCCTCATTTAGTGGATATTTTCACGAAAAAGTGAAATTTTCAAAGATCCAGAAAATTGGCTGAAAACGACTAAATATCAAGGACTCATTGGGCGAATCGTTCTGGAACTGAAATCGGAACGCTCACTGACATTTCCCATATCTGAAAGTCTGATAAACGCCGGAAAAATGACTAAGTCCAAAAAAATATTTTTTTAACTTTTTTTAATTTTATCCCCGTGGGATATATATTCTACCCACACTCATTTGGAACTCTCCTGGGGTACCCTCACACATATTATTCCCTCATTTAGTGGATATTTTCACAAAAAAGTGAACTTTTCAAAAATCCAGAAAATTGGCTGAAAACGACTAAATATCAAGGACTCATTGCGCGAGTCGCTCTGGAACTGAAATCGGAACGCTCACTGACATTTCCCCTATCTGAAAGTCTGATAAAAGCCGGAAAAATGACTAAGTCCAAAAAAAAATTTTTTCAAGTTTTTTCAATTTTAACCCTATGGGATATATATTCTACCCACACACATTTGGAACTCTCCTGGGGTACCCTCACACATATTATTCCCTCATTTAGTGGATATTTTCACAAAAAAGTGAAATTTTCAAAAATCCAGAAAATTGGCTGAAAACGACTAAATATCAAGGACTCATTGGGCGTATCGCACTGGAGCTGAAATCGGAACGCTCACTGACATTTCCCCTATCTGAAAGTCTGATAAACATAGGAAAAATGACTAAGTCCAAAAAAAAATTTTTTTCACCTTTTTTCAATTTTACCCCCGTGTGATATATATTCTACCCACACACATTTGGAACTCTCCTGGGGTACCCTCACACATATTATTCCCTCATTTAGTGGATATTTTCACAAAAAAGTAAAATTTTCAAAAATCCAGAAAATTGGCTGAAAACGACTAAATATCAAGGACACATTGGGCGTATCGCACTGGAACTGAAAACGGATAGCTCACTGACATTTCCCCTACCTGAAAGTCTGATAAACATAGGAAAAATGACTAAGTCCAAACAAATTTTTTTTTTTACTTTTTTCAATCTTACCCCAGAGGGATACATATTCTACCCACACACATTTGGAACTCTCCTGGGGTACCCTCACACATATTATTCCCTCATTTAGTGGATATTTTCAGAAAAAAGTGAAATTTTCAAAAATCCAGAAAATTGGCTGAAAACGACTAAATATCAAGGACTCATTGGGCGAAGCGCTCTGGAACTGAAATCGGAACGCTCACTGACATTTCCCCTACCTGAAAGTCTGATAAAGGCTGGAAAAATGTCTAAGTCCCAAAAAAATTTTTTTTAACTTTTTTCAATTTTACCCTCGTGGGATATATATTCTACCCACACACATTTGGAACTCTCCTGGGGTACCCTCACACATATTATTCCCTCATTTAGTGGATATTATCACAAAAAAGTGAAATTTTCAAAAATCCAGAAAAATTGGCTGAAAACGACTAAATATCAAGGACTCATTGGGCGAATCGCTCTGGAACTGAAATCGGAACGCTCACTGACATTTCCCGTATCTGAAAGTCTGATAAACGCAGGAAAAATGACTAAGTCCAAAAAAATTTTTTTTTAACTTTTTTCAATCTTACCCCAGTGGGATACATATTCTGCCCACACACATTTGGAACTCTCCTGGGTTACCCTCACACATATTATTCCCTCATTTAGTGGATATTTTCACGAAAAAGTGAAATTTTCAAAGATCCAGAAAATTGGCTGAAAACGACTAAATATCAAGGACTCATTGGGCGAATCGCTCTGGAACTGAAATCGGAACGCTCACTGACATTTCCCATATCTGAAAGTCTGATAAACGCCGGAAAAATGACTAAGTCCAAAAAAAAATTTTCAACTTTTTTCAATTTTACCCCCGTGGGATATATATTCTACCCACACACATTTGGAACTCTCCTGGGGTACCCTCACACATATTATTCCCTCATTTAGTGGATATTTTCACAAAAAAGTGAAATATTCAAAAATCCAAAATATTGGCTGAAAACGACTAAATATCAAGGACTCATTGGGCGAATCACTCTGGAACTAAAATCGGAACGCTCACTGACATTTCCCCTATCTGAAAGTCTGATAAACATAGGAAAAATGACTAAGTCCAAACAAATTTTTTTTTAACTTTTTTCAATCTTACCCCAGTGGGATACATATTCTACCCACACACATTTGGAACTCTCTTGGGGTACCCTCACACATATTATTCCCTCATTTAGTGGATATTTTTCCCGAAAAAGTGAAATTTTCAAAAATCCAGAAAATTGGCTGAAAACGAATAAATATCAAGGACTCATTGGTCGTATCGCTCTGGAACTGAAATCGGAACGCTCACTTACATTTCCCCTATCTGAAAGTCTGATAAACGATGGAAAAATGACTAAAGTCCCTAAAAAAATTTTTTTCAAGTTTTTTCAATTTTAACCCTATGGGATATATATTCCACCCACACACATTTGGAACTCTCCTGGGGTACCTTCACACATATTATTCCCTCATTTAGTGGATATTTTCACAAAAAAGTGAAATTTTCAAAAATCCAGAAAATTGGCTGAAAACGACTAAATATCAAGGACTCATTGGTCGAATCGCTCTGGAACTGAAATCGGAACGCTCACTGACATTTCCCCTATCTGAAAGTCTGATAAACGCCGTAAAAATGACTAAGTCCAAAAAAAAATTTTTTTCACCTTTTTTCAATTTTACCCCCGTAGGATATATATTCTACCCACACGCATTTGGAACTCTCCTGGGGTACCCTCACGCAAATTATTCCCTCATTTAGTGGATATTTTCACAAAAAAAGTGAAATTTTCAAAAATCCAAAATATTGGCTGAAAACGACTAAATATCAAGGACTCATTGGGCGAATCGCTCTGGAACTGAAATCGGAATGCTCACTGACATTTGCCCTATCTGAAAGTCTGATAAACGCCGGAAAAATGACTAAGTCCAAAAAAAAAATTTCAACTTTTTTCAATTTTACCCCCGTGGGATATATATTCTACCCACACACATTTGGAACTCTCCTGGGATACCCTCACACATATTATTCCCTCATTTAGTGGATATTTTCACAAAAAAGTGAAATTTTCAAATGTCCTAAATATTGGCTGAAAACGACTAAATATCAAGGACTCATTGGGCGTATCGCTCTGGAACTGAAATCGGAACGCTCACTGACATTTCCCCTATCTGAAAGTGTGATAAACGATGGAAAAATGACTAAGTCCAAAAAAAAAATTTTTTCAACTTTTTTCAATTTTACCTCCGTGGGATATATATTCTACCCACACACATTTGGAACTCTCCTGGGGTACCCTCACACATATTATTCCCTCATTTAGTGGATATTTTCACAAAAAAGTGAAATTTTCAAAAATCCAGAAAATTGGCTGAAAACGACTAAATATCAAGGACTCATTGGGCGTATCGCTCTGGAACTGAAATCGGAACGCTCACTGACATTTCCCCTATCTGAAAGTCTGATAAATGCCGGAAAAATGACTAAGTCCAAAAAAAAAATTTTTTCAACTTTTATCAATTTTACCCCCGTGGGATATATATTCTACCCACACACATTTGTAACTCTCCTGGGGTACCCTCACACATATTATTCTCTCATTTAGTGGATATTTTCACAAAAAAGTGAAATTTTCAAAAATCCAGAAAATTGGCTGAAAACGACTAAATATCAAGGACTCATTGGGCGTATCGCTCTGGAACTGAAATCGGAATGCTCACTGACATTTCCCCTATCTGAAAGTCTGATAAACGACGGAAAAATGACTAAGTCGAAAAAAAAAAAAATTTCAACATTTTTCAATTTTACCCCCGTGGGACATATATTCTACCTACACACATTTGGAACTCTCCTGGGATACCCTCACACATATTATTCCCTCATTTAGTGGATATTTTCACAAAAAAGTGAAATTTTCAAAAATCTAGAAAATTGGCTGAAAACGACTAAATATCAAGGACTCATTGGTCGTATCAATCTGGAACTGAAATCGGAACGCTCACTTACATTTCCCCTATCTGAAAGTCTGATAAACGATGGAAAAATGACTAAAGTCCCTAAAAAAAATTTTTTCAAGTTTTTTCAATTTTAACCCTATGGGATATATATTCCACCCACACACATTTGGAACTCTCCTGGGGTACTTTCACACATATTATTCCCTCATTTAGTGGATATTTTCACAAAAAAGTGAAATTTTCAAAAATCCAGAAAATTGGCTGAAAACGACTAAATATCAAGGACTCATTGGTCGAATCGCTCTGGAACTGAAATCGGAACGCTCACTGACATTTCCCCTATCTGAAAGTCTGATAAACGCCGGAAAAATGACTAAGTCCAAAAAAAAATTTTTTTCACCTTTTTTCAATTTTACCCCCGTAGGATATATATTCTACCCACACGCATTTGGAACTCTCCTGGGGTACCCTCACGCATATTATTCCCTCATTTAGTGGATATTTTCACAAAAAAAGTGAAATTTTCAAAAATCCAAAATATTGGCTGAAAACGACTAAATATCAAGGACTCATTGGGCAAATCGCTCTGGAACTGAAATCGGAATGCTCACTGACATTTGACCTATCTAAAATTCTGATAAACGCCGGAAAAATGACTAAGTCCCAAAAAAAAAATTTCAACTTTTTGCAATTTTACCCCCGTGGGATATATATTCTACCCACACACATTTGGAACTCTCCTGGGGTACCCTCACACATATTATTCCCTCATTTAGTGGATATTTTCACCAAAAAGTGAAATTTTCAAAAATCCAGAAAATTGTCTGAAAACGACTAAATATCAAGGACTCATTGGGCGTATCGCTCTGGAACTGAAATCGGAACGCTCACTGACATTTCCCCTATCTGAAAGTGTGATAAACGATGGAAAAATGACTAAGTCCAAAAAAAATTTTTTTTCAACTTTTTTCAACTTTAACCCTGTGTGATATTTATTCTACCCACACACATTTGGAACTCTCCTGGGGTACCCTCAACACATATTATTCCCTCATTTAGTGGATATTTTCACAAAAAATTGAAATTTTCAAAAATCCAAAATATTGGCTGAAAACGACTAAATATCAAGGACTCATTGGGCGAATCGCTCTGGAACTGAAATCGGAACGCTCACTGACATTTCCCCTATCTGAAAGTCTGATAAACGCCGGAAAAATGACTAAGTCCAAAAAAAAAATTTTTTCAACTTTTTTCAATTTTACCCCCGTGGGATATATATTCTACCCACACACATTTGGAACTCTCCTGGGGTACCCTCACACATATTATTCCCTCATTTAGTGAATATTTTCACAAAAAAGTGAAATTTTCAAAAATCCAGAAAATTGGCTGAAAACGACTAAATATCAAGGACTCATTGGGCGAATCGCTCTGGAACTGAAATCGGAACGCTCACTGACATTTCCCCTATCTGAAAGTCTGATAAACGCCGGAAAAATGACTAAGTCCAAAAAAAAATTTTTTTCAACTCTTATCAATTTTACCCCTGTGGGATATATATTCTACCCACCCACATTTGGAACTCTCCTGGGCAACCCTCACACATATTATTCCCTCAATTAGTGGATATTTTCACAAAAAGTGAAATTTTCAAAAGTCCAGAAAATTGGCTGAAGACGACTAAATATCAAGGACTCATTGGGCGTATCGCTCTGGAACTGAAATCGGAATGCTCACTGACATTTACCCTATTTGAAAGTCTGATAAACGCCGGAAAAATGACTAAGTCCCTAAAAATAATTTTTTCAACTTTTTTAAATTTTTCAAATTCAAGTTTTTTTATTTTTTTGTGTTGAAAAACTACAAGAAAATACAATATACATAGTAAAAGGGGTAACGTAACTATAAATCTATGCATAACTACAGTACATTGGGGGGTACAGGGAGGCTTTTCCATCAATATCCAGATCAAGCATGTATTTTTCCATATGAATGATAGAGAGAGAGGGAGCGGACCACGGCAGACCACTAATCAATAGAGTGTGATTATGATGACATCCCGAATAAGTTTAGTTGGGGGCTAGATGGTAGGCGTCAGAGTTTTGGAAATCCATCCAATCCCTACAAGTCACACAGTATCTATCAACATCAGCCGGTGAGATGGCAATCAGATGCTCCATCCTATTAAGGAGGGAGATCTCCGCAATCCATTCCTCCACAGTGGGTGGGTCTCTGCTTTTCCAGTAGCCGCCTGCATTAGGTATGATGACCTTTTATAACTACGTTTACTTATTGGTAACATTGATAAAAGGAGGGCTTCTAGCGTATTAGGGATAGTCAAACCAGTTATTTTCTCAATCATGGGAACCACCTTTGCCCAAAATGAATTTATTATAGGGCACCCCCACCATATGTGTGACATTGTCCCTTCCCCCTCCCCACATCTCCAACATCTGTCTGAGACCACTGGGTACCATCTATGAAGGACTGCTGGTACCCGGTACCATCTAGAGATAATTTTGAAGGAGGTTTCCTGAGCTTTGGACCCTATTGAGGTTTTATGTGTTAGGAAGAAACATTTATCCCATTGTGAGTCAGAGAAGGACTTCCCCAGTTCCCTTTCCCATGCACCGCAGAATCCTGGCCTATTGTCAGCTACCTGGGCAATGAGGAGATTATACAGTAGGGAGATGGAGTGTGTAGGGGGTGACAATGATAGGCACAATTTTTCAAAGTTTGTGAGATCTCTATAAAGATGTGTGCGCTTCTTCACAGTTGAATAGAAGTGTTGTAATTGACTATATTCAAAATTAGCCTTCGGGGAAGTGGCTCTTCCCTGTAACAAGTCATTGAGGGGAAGCAGCGAAGTGTTGGAGATGACATGAGAAAAGAATATCGGATGGGATTTTTTTGAACCGAGAAATCTATTTGCAGATAGTCCTGGTGGGAAATCCGGATTATCTGAAATCGGGAGCAAGGGGCCCTGGGGGTCGATTAAGGATAAGCTTTTTTTATGGGATCTCAAAGCCAGAGCAGTGGCATAAGTACTATATGACATAAGGCCAAAAGAGGGGACAGTTAAATGGGCGCACCATGGGAGAGTGGTAAGAGCTTTAGGACAAATGGATTGAGCTATTTTGACCCATAACTTCCCCTCCGAATGATGGAAGAAGTCCAGGATTCTAGCGTGTACTGCTGCCATGTAATACCTTCTACAGTCCGGAAGGCTAAGGCCCCCCTTTTGTTTGTGTCTGATCAGAACATCTCCCCGAATGCGTGGACGCCCACTTGCCCAGATAAATCTGCAAAAGCTACTGTGCAGTCTTTTCCAAAAATTTGAGGGAATTACCACGGGAATGGTTTGGAAGAGGTATAAGAGTTTAGGTAGGACGTTCATTTTTAGTATATTTATTCTGCCGAACCAGGAAAAATCCTTCACCGTCCAAGAAGTAAGATCTCTATGGAGTTGTTCAATAAAGGGCCCAAAATTAAGATAAATAGACGGGAGAGGTCTCTATGAATACGAATTCCTAAGTATTTGATACCCTGTGAGGGCCAGGCAAAGGGAAAGTTGGACTGGATGGAATCCTGTATGGATTTGGGGAGGGAAACACCGAGGGCCTCAGACTTCGCTGCATTGATTTTAAAATTTGACCATGTACCAAAGTGATCTATTTCAGCCATAACAGCAGCGATGGATATATGTCGTTGAGTGATATATACTAGGACATCATCAGCAAATGCAGAGCACTTGTACTCGGTGCCTCCCACCCCAATCCCCCTAATATTGGGATTATCGCGGATTGATGAGAGCAGGTGCTCCATCACTAGGATGTATAACAGAGGGGACAGAGGAAATCCCTGTCTTGTCCCATTGGTTATTATGAAAGGTGATGATAATGTTCCATTTATCTTCAGCCTAGCTGACGGTTTGCGATACAGGGCCATGATTTTGGCTATAAAAGGGTCCCCTAGCCCAAGCTTTTTAAGAGAGTAATATATGGCGTGCCAGGAGACTCTATCGAATGCTTTCTCAGCATCCAAAGAGAGTATCAGTAGAGGGATACCTCTTGATTGGGCATGATGAATAATGTCAATTGTCTTTAAAGTGTTGTCCCGAGCTTCCCGCCCAGGGAGGAATCCCACCTGATCCAAGTGTATGTGTGCGGTTAAGAAAGGTTGCAGCCTATTCGCCAATATTTTCGCGTAGATCTTCAGATCCACGTTCAGCAGAGAGATTGGTCTATAGCTAGAACATAAGTGTGGGTCCCCACCCTTTTTTGGGAGAACAGTGATATGTGTCTCTGTAGTTTGGGAGGGAAGGGGTTTGTGCAGGATGCGTGATTAAATCCTCCCAGCAGGAGAGGTGAAAGGAGCGGAAGGAATGTTTTATAGAATTTGACTGTATATCCATCTGGGCCTGGACTTTTTCCACTCGCTAACGACTGGGTAGCTAACTGCAATTCGGACTCTGTTAAGGGTTCATCTAGAGATGTGGCGGGAGACATTTTTAAAGTGTTCTGTGCTTGTGTTTCAGGCGTGTCGGTCCCAATCAAGGAAGTATTAACAGGGGATGTGTTGTTTGGTATACCATCGAGATTGTATAGTTGAGTATAATATTTATGGAATTCAGTTGTAATATCTTCTGTTTTGTTTAGCATTTGACCCGAGTTGTCTTTTATTTTTGGGATGTGATTTTGGGCTTGTTGGGATTTTAGAGCTCTCGCTAGCATGCGTCCACATTTATTGCTATATTCATAGAACTTACTGCTACAGACCTGGAGATAGCATCTATATCCCAAGTCTAATAGTTTTTTGGCTTCCTGTCTGGCTGCTAATAGGTCTCGGAGTGTTGCTGTGGAGAGGGCATGTTTGTGGGCTACCTCAAGGGTTTCTACTTTACGCAGAGCGAGATTGAGGTTATGTGCCTTCTCTCGCTTCAATCGGGAGCCATGTTTAATAAATAGACCCCATTTCAGTGCCTCCCATTTGATTGTGGGGGGAGATATGTCAAATTTGTGGTCTTCCTCAAAGTTTGATATTGTGTTGGTTACATCCTGGGTGCACACCGGGTCCAGTAACAAGGATTCGTTTAGTTTCCACGACCCTGAAAGCTTGGGTAGATTGGGAATAATGAGAGAACAGAATATGGGAGCATGGTCAGACCAAAGCATAGTCCCTATCTCCGTCTCCGGCTGCCAAGATAGGGCTCGGTGTTGCACCAGGATAAAGTCAATTCTGCTGTAAGAATCATGAGGGGAGGAATAAAAGGTATAATCTTTGACAGTCGGGTGTGTGAGGCGCCAAAAGTCACAGAGCTGTAGTTGGAGAAATGCCCTCTTTACTTTTTTGATAGCTGAATAAGATAGAGATACTTTTCCTGTTGAATTATCTAATGTAGGATCTAGTGTTAAATTGAGGTCTCCACACAGAATGACGGTACCCTGGACAATGGGAATGGCTTTGTCTAATAGGTCGAGAATGAACTGAGTTTGACCTTGGTTAGGGGTATAAGCATTGATGATTGTGAAAAGTCTGCCTTCAATTTTTAAAATTAGGAGCATATACCTTGCATTTGGATCTTTAATGCATTCGACAAACTCGTGTGTCAGGCTTTTGTGAATGAGGATAGCAACTCCCTTACTCTTAGATTGGGTGTTATTACACAGGTGCCAGTGGGTATAATATTTGTTTTTAGGGGTAGGGGTATGATGTTCTTTAAAGTGTGTTTCCTGTAAGCACGCAATCTGTACCTTTTTTTTGTGAAGTAGTCTAAGAATTTGGGCCCTTTTTTCCGGGATGTTAAACCCCTTCACATTGAAGGAGGTATACTTAAGTGTCGCCATTGGGTTGAATCTCTTGGCAGTCCGCTCCCCTCAGAGTGAAATGATTGCAAGCATCGATGGACATTTGAAGCAACTGTGGGAAAAAGACAACAGGGTGAAACAAACATAACAAAAGAAACAGTAAGTAAAGAACTACTGTTCGGGGTATAAGTAACCATTTTAAGTAGAACCAAGCGTATGGGGGTACCCGATCGCTTGGCGGTGTCCCTTCAGGGGGAAAGTGACAGCTAAGCATCGTGAACACTAACACTCCTTTTGAGAATTGCGTTGCAGGAAAAAAGACTAACCAACCGACTATGAAAAACATTACTGAAACTTACTGAAAGGCAAAACCATTAAACTCCCTCGGGGTTACAGTGGGGTCAACAAATCTAGGTGAATATTCTGTTGATAGGTGCTAGCAAAGTTAAGGCATTAAGACCTATACATTTAATCAGATATTTGTATGTGCTCCCCAGTGGAGCTACCCGTTTTTCCCTCCTGAATCCTTTCAGGAGAAGACGTTAGGCTATCTTAAGACTAACAGGCAGTTCAAATGAAGTACACCACTAAACATGGGCCTCCAGGTTCAGGGTC
Source organism: Phyllobates terribilis (assembly GCF_046119375.1). Taxonomy (NCBI): domain Eukaryota; kingdom Metazoa; phylum Chordata; class Amphibia; order Anura; family Dendrobatidae; genus Phyllobates; species Phyllobates terribilis. The sequence continues at coordinate 72,691,638 of NW_027362773.1, read as the reverse complement.
CTTTTCTGGGCATCTGCGGCGGTTGCTGGGAGCGCTTGGTGACTCTCTGGGGGAGATTAATAGAAGATGAAGCCTCTCTGTCCCGCCCACGGCGAGTTCTGCCGTCCTCTAAAGCCGAAGACAGTGTGAAAAACTGGAACCACTGTGGGATCGATATTTGTGGGAGATTGAGTTGTTTTAAAAACTCCGGCAGGTCTCCCAGGGTGAGTAGTCTCGCCGAGCGTCCATTGTGTCTAACTTGAAGGGAGAACGGGAAACCCCAACGGTAGGGGATATCCCGTTCCCTGAGTGCGTCTGTGAGTGGTTTCAAAGCTGCTCTCATTGATAATGTCTGCCTAGACAAGTCAGGGAGGATCATCAACTGCTTGCCTTTGTACATTGTTGCAGAGCTGTCCCTGAATTTGAGCAGGATCTCCTCCTTAGCTTTGTAGTAGTGGACTCGACAGATGACATCTCTTGGTTTATTGGGGTCTAAGTCCATAGGGCGTAATGCCCTGTGAGCTCTGTCTAGCTCTATCACGGAGGAAGGAGGGGCCCCTAGTATTTTATTGAATATGTGATTAAGAGTGGAGGGTAAGTCCGCAGTAACCACCGATTCCGGCAAGCCCCTGATGCGTAGATTGTTTCGTCTTCCGCGGTTCTCCAAGGCGTCCAGGTGAGATTGGAGGTTGATGATATGGGCAGATTGGACGTGTATTGTATCCTGGAGCGCTGTGATAGTGGCAGAGGTAATAGTCATGTTCTGATCTATGGTGTCCACTCTCGTTGTCAGGGTAACCACATCAGATTGCAGTTTTGCAAATTCCTGTTTGCACTCCTCAACAATGTATTTTGCAAATGAGGTCATATCCTCTTTAGTTGGGAAAGATTGCAAAAGTGTTTGAATGTCAGCCAAAGTCACTGGTCGTGAGCTCGCGGCCCATGATGGTGCTGGTTGTGGTGAAATTGAGGGTTCTATAGAAGTAGGATATTTAGTGGCATCAACCATGGATTGTTCGGTTTGTGTTCTTAGAAGTTGTGGAACCCCTCTTAGAGGCTCTGAAGAGAGATCCATGAGATTCTGAGCAGGCTCCAAAGGGGTTAATATATGATCCTGAGCACACAGTGAGCTGTGATTAAATGCTTTTTCTAAGCCAGCTGTATTTCCCTGTGTGGATAGTTGACTCAAAAAGGCCCTCTGTGGAGGTATGTTATCAGGAGGGATAGGGCTAATTAATCTTCTATGAGGAGCTGACAGATCCTGTTCTGTTTCAGATGCACAGACTCCACTTTCACTTTCCACTGTATCGCTGTGTAGGGGCTGGTCTGCATTCACTCCCTCCTGTGCCCTGCCCCCTCTGTGCCTGTCTGTCTCTGACTCCACACAGGAGGCCAGCTCCATCTTGGACATAACATGTGTACTTGTAGGAGATGTAACTGCAGTAGTGATTACCCTGCAGAAGCCACGATTTTCAGCAGAGTTCATATTGTGGCTGGAGTGAGTCTCCAAAACAAGCATTTGGGAGGGGGAGGCAGGAACTGATTGCATATTACCTCCGTGTGTCCAGGTCTATGTTGTTGTGGCAGCTATTACAGGTGCTGAAAAGCTGATGCGCAGGAGATAAGCTTGGATATTTCCCTGCACAATGGCTGTTGGTGATGCAGAGATAGTACTCCTGCCTTTTTTGGCTTTTCCCATGCCTTGTAGAGTCGGTTAATCAGATCTTTTCACAACTGATGTGGTGGAGCTCTGGTGTGTGTGTCCTCACAGATCCATAGCTGGCCACGCCCCCCCAACTTTTTTCAATTTTAACCCTGTGGGATATATATTCTACCCACACACATTTGGAACTCTCCTGGGGTATCCTCACACATATTTTTCCCTCATTTAGTGGATATTTTCACAAGAAAGTGAAATTTTCAAAAATCCACAAAATTGGCTGAAAACGACTAAATATCAAGGACTCATTGGGCGAATCACTCTGGAACTGAAATCGGAATGCTCACTGACATTTCCGATATCTGAAAGTCTGATAAACGACGGAAAAATGACTAAGTCCCCAAAAAATTTTTTTTCACCTTTTTTCAATTTTACCCCCGTGGGATATATATTCTACCCACACGCATTTGGAACTCTCCTGGGGTACCCTCACACATATTATTCCCTCATTTAGTGGATATTTTCACAAAAAAGTGAAATTTTCAAAAATCCAGAAAATTGGCTGAAAACGACTAACTATCAAGGACTCATTGGGCGTATCGCTCTGGAACTGAAATCGGAACGCTCACTGACATTTCCCCTATCTGAAAGTCTGATAAACGCCGGAAAAATGACTAAGTCCAAAAAGAAATTTTTTTCAACTTTTTTCAATTTTAACCCTGTGGGATATATATTCTACCCACACACATTTGGAACTCTCCTGGGGTACCCTCACACATATTATTCCCTCATTTAGTGAATATTTTCACAAAAAAGTGAAATTTTCAAAAATCCAGAAAATTGTCTGAAAACGACTAAATATCAAGGACTCTTTGGGCGAATCGCTCTGGAACTGAAATTGGAACGCTCACTGACATTTCCCCTATCTGAAAGTCTGGAGAAAATGAAAGGATTCATCCAGTCAGTTCAGCGCTCCCAGGAGACAGGCACCAGGCAGAGGTATTAAAAGTCTTCAGAAATTTACTTAGATAAAAATCATCATAAAAAAAGATACATAGAACAACGCGTTTCGGCTATATATTGGTACAGAATAGCCTTCCTCAGGTAAGATATTGCTTTACAGTCTGTTAGAGTTATATAGTCTATATAGGTTAACTTGAATAAGTTAATTATGTTAAATGGTCAAGACTTGGTGGTTCTTCATTAGCTTAATTGCTGCTTGGTGGTTTTCAGTATGCAGCTTTAGCTTATCCTTGTTTCAAGTATATTTGCAGTACATGATAAAATACATGGTGAAAAACACACACACATAAAAAACATTACAAACATTGATTTGCGTGTATACAGCATGAGTGGGTGTATAAAAAAAATGTAAATCTATAACATTATCCACACATACAACATATATTCAATGGTCATATTAGGACTATTATATTATACTTCTTTTACTAGAAAAACTTTGCTTATGAGAGAAAACACAACACAAAAGAAAAAAAAATAAATAAATAAATAATAATAAAAAAATAAAATAAAATATAAAGAAAAAAAAAATAAAAATAAATAAATAAATAAATAAAATAAAAAAATAAAGAAAAAAAAAGAATAAATAAATAAATAAATAAAAAAAAAAAAAAAAAAAAAAAAATAAAGAAAATGAGAAGAAAAAAAATAATAATCATATTACATTAATCTAGTCATATTGTGAGTTCTATATCTTTAATTGCTGTGGGAACTTTTTTGATAAGTTAGTTTTTTCTACTGGGATTGAACTCGTGTAGTCCACACTCCAGGGTCTATTGTGTTTCTCTCATTGGTATTTACCTCTATGCTATGGATGTCCTCATGACGCTGGCTTCACTAGTCAGGGGTTTATGGGCAAACCCAAGAGTATATCATAAAAAATATATAATAAAAAATATATCTAGCCTGGGTTACCATATATTCTATTCTTTCTATATATTTCTATTGGTCAGCAGTATTGCTGTATTGATCTAATTCGATGTTCTATATGTTCTCCAGTCTATCATTGAGGCCGTCCGGATGTAGAGAGCGCAATCTGTACATCCAGAAAGCCTCTTTCTTATTCAGTAGATGGATTCTGTTTGATATATTCTGCGGAATTTCTTCCACAGGAGTCAAACTTATCTCAAAGCTCTTATTATGATTTAGTAAGAGATGTCTCGATAGGCTATGTGTTAGTAGCTCAATTTTCACATTATGTCGATGTGCGTTTAACCGTGATCTGACCATCTGTGTCGTCCGGCCAACATATTGCATTCCGCAACTACATGTAATTACATATATAACATAGCTGCTAGTGCAAGTCAGGTGATGTTTTATGGGAAAGGTTTCTCCTGTACTATTGGAGGTGATAGATTGATGGCCATGGGTTATTGTTTGGCAGCATTGGCACTTTTTCTGGTTGAATTTAAAAGTGCCATTGAGTGTATTGGTTGTCTTTTTTGTTATAGGATTAGTAGTTTTAAATTGGAGAGATGTTTGTTTTTTTCTTCCAGAGCTTTTCACTACAGATGTTTTCAAGCGACTAGGTGCTATAATGTTTCTGAGTGTTTTACCCCTTCTAAAGGTGATGCCTGGTCTCTCTGGTAGTACATCCCGTAGAAGGGGATCTTGTCTCAGTATGTACCAGTATTTTTGTAGTATTTCTCTAATTTTTTGGTTACCTTTATTATAAGTTGTGACAAAGTTGTGTGCCCATCTCCTGGGATTGTCTATTTTCTGAGCATTTCTTTTTTTGTTGTCTGGTGAGGTAAGATTCCCCAAACAATCCGTCTGAGTTTTATTTAAATTAATCCTGTATGCCACTGTAACATACCTGGCGGCGTCCTTGCATAGTGGTCCATCTCCCACTGTGCAAGAGTGCGCACTTGATCTCCAGTCCAGGGTGTCTCTCTGGCTTCCCTCCATGCTGTCTGTTTGCTTCTGTGTCTGCTGCTTATGGGCGGCGCCCCATCACTTCCTGCTTTTTGTACCTGCTGCAGGCACACCCTTTGTGCATCCTCAGCCTATTGCTGTCTGTCACCTGGTATTTAAACCAGCTGCCCCATTAACCCATGCCTGAGCATCTTGCCCTGTCAGTTGGCTTTTGTCTCTGACATGCCAGGTCCTGTCTATGTTACCTGTCTTGCAGTATCTGTTCCCATGTCTGTACTGTGTCCTATCTGTGTACCTTAACCTGCAGTCTGTACTCGTTCCTTGCCTGTTCGTTCCGCCTTCCTGGAGGCTGTATTTCCAGGCCAGTCTGAACACGCTCCTTGCCTGTTCGTCCCGCCTCTCTGGGGGCCGTATTCCCAGACCCGCTCCTGTATCCCGCTGCAGTGTCGGTCTCCTCCGTACACTCAGTTCCAGTCTGAACTCTCTCCTATCTTTTACCTGTTTTTTCTCTATGTCCGTTCCTTTCCTTTTTCTGCAGAGTCTGAACTCGTACCTACTCCTTCTCGTTGTCACTGTACTTCCGTTTGTGGTCCACTCGCTACTTCTCTGCAAGTACCCTGTGGGTATCTGGTTCTGCCTTTCCCTTCTAGTCTGTTCCGTGTGAACAGAGCCCTGTTCCTTCCGCGTCTGCGGTTTTCGCTTTGCTCTGCTCTGTCCACCGCGTCTGCGGTTTTCGCTTTGCTCAGCTCTGTCCGCCACGTCTGCGGTTTTCGCTTTGCTCAGCTCTGTCCGCCGCGTCTGCGGTTTTCGCCTTGCTCAGCTCTGTCCGCCGCATCTGCGGTTTTCGCCTTGCTCAGCTCTGTCCGCCGCGTCTGCGGTTTTCGCTTTGCTCAGCTCTGTCCGCCGCGTCTGCGGTTTTCGCTTTGCTCAGCTCTGTCCGCCGCGTCTGCGGTTTTCGCTTTGCTCAGCTCTGTCCGCCGCGTCTGCGGTTTTCGCTTTGCTCAGCTCTGTCCGCCGCGTCTGCGGTTTTCGCTTTGCTCAGCTCTGTCCGCCGTGTCTGCGGTTTTCGCTTTGCTCAGCTCTGTCCGCCGCGTCTGCGGTTTTCGCTTTGCTCAGCTCTGTCCGCCGCGTCTGCGGTTTTCGCTTTGCTCAGCTCTGTCCGCCGCGTCTGCGGTTTTCGCTTTGCTCAGCTCTGTCCGCCGCGTCTGCGGTTTTCGCTTTGCTCAGCTCTGTCCGCCGCGTCTGCGGTTTTCGCTTTGCTCAGCTCTGTCCGCCGCGTCTGCGGTTTTCGCTTTGCTCAGCTCTGTCCGCCGCGTCTGCGGTTTTCGCTTTGCTCAGCTCTGTCCGCCGCATCTGCGGTTTTCGCTTTGCTCAGCTCTGTCCGCCGCGTCTGCGGTTTTCGCTTTGCTCAGCTCTGTCCACCGCGTCTGCGGTTTTCGCTTTGCTCAGCTCTGTCCACCGCGTCTGCGGTTTTCGCTTTGCTCAGCTCTGTCCACCGCGTCTGCGGTTTTCGCTTTGCTCAGCTCTGTCCACCGCGTCTGCGGTTTTCGCTTTGCTCAGCTCTGTCCACCGCGTCTGCGGTTTTCGCTTTGCTCAGCTCTGTCTACCGCGTCTGCGGTTTCGAATTTGTCTCCCAGTCTGTACTGGACCCTACCCAGCTTGTGCTCTAGTCTGCCTGTTCCTGTATTCCCCGGTGTGGGTCAACAGCCGTGTCCGGAGTCTGACCTGGAGTAGACCCTGGTTCATCTGCTCGGTTCCTCCCTGGTGCACTGGCGTCGTATGCCGTCATGCGACCTTGGTCGGATCGGGCAGATACTTAGTTACGCCCCTCCAGGCACTCTCCGGTTCATGGCACAGTGGAATCACTACATAAACACGCACACGCCAGTCAGTCCGGGCGTGTGCATTACAGCATGCTCAGGCCATGGTTCCCGTTGAGCCCCACGGCCTTCGCTCTCTGAGAAGTTTTCCAGCGAATACATGCATTAAAATAAATAAATAAATTTTTTTTTTTCCCTTTAGCTGAGTTCCAGGCGAATTACGCACCCGTCCAAATGGATCTATCTGCTCTCGTTCCTGCGGATCCGCTACGTTATTATGGGGATCCAAGACAAAGTCGTGCATTTGTGGAGCAATGTATGCTACACTTCAAGTTCTACCCTCTATGTTTTCCCACCGATCGGGTTAAGGTGGCATTCATTATGTCTTACCTGGCGGGTGATGCCTTGGAATGGATCAACCCCCTATATGAAACATAGGATCCGATCCTCCTGGACCTAATGGCCTTCCTGGTGTCCTTTCTAATGGTCTTTGATGATCCTAACCCGGAGGCTCCTGCTGAAGCTTCACTTCCCAATATCCCGGAGCAGCCCCAATGGGTAATGTGTGTGGGTAGCGCAATAGTCCTCCAGCCCAATGAGACTACTGCCCACCCAGAATCCTCACAGGGTGACTACGCTTTCCGGAATACTTCTCCCAACCTCAAGAGGCAGTCCAGACGTGCTTGGCGTAGAGGCAAGCCGTCACGCCAGGGTCTGTCCTCCCTGAGACCTCCTGACCCCAACCTTGAAGTCCCTGCTGAAGCTTCATCTCCCTGTATCCCGGAGAAGCCCCAACGGGTAATGTGCGTGGGTAGTGCACCAGTTCTCCTGCCCGAAGAGACTTCTGCCCATCCAGACTCCACACAGGAGAACTTCCTGCACCCGGCATCAGATGCTTCACCCACTTTAACCGGTGTGCATGTCCAAGGATGCTCCAAAGCTGTGGTTACCTCAGAGTCTGTTCACCTCTACTACCTGGTGGAGGACCCCCTGTTGCCTCCTGAATCCTCCGGGATACCACTCGATGACAAATGGAGAGAGACTTTTCTACACCCAGTACTCGATATTTTGTCCGCTTCGTCCTGTGAGCCTGACAATGGGTACCCCAAAGTGGTAGTTACCTCCGAGTCTCTACACCCCTCCGACCAGGCGGAGGACCTCCAGTTGTCTCCAGAACCCTTCGGGGTGCTGCCTGGTAGCGAAAGGACAGAGACTCTCCTATACTCTGTACCTGATACCTCGCTCGCTTCGTCCAGTGAGTCCAACCTAGTGTACTCCGAAGCAGAGGTTACTCCCGAGTCTCTACACCCCTCCGACCAGGCGGAGGACCTCCAGTTGTCTCCAGAACCCTTCGGGGTGCCACCTGGTGGTGAATGGATAGAGACTTTCCTATATCCTGGATCTGATACCTCGCTTGCTTCGTCCAGTGAGTCCGACCTAGTGTACTCTGAAGCAGAGGTTACCCCTGAGTCTCTACACCCCTCCGATCAGGCGGAGGATCTCCAGTTGTCTCCTGAACCCTTCCGGGTGCTACCTGGTAGCGAATGGACAGAGACTCTCCTATACTCTGTACCTGATACCTTGCTCGCTTCGTCCAGTGAGTCCCACCTAGTGTACTCCGAAGCAGAGGTTACTCCCGAGTCTCCACATCTCTCCGACCAGGCGGAGGACCTCCAGTTGTCTCTAGAACCCTTCGGGGTGCCACCTGGTGGTGAATGGACAGAGACTTTCCTATATCCTGGATCTGATACCTCGCTTGCTTCGTCCAGTGAGTCCGACCTAGTGTACTCTGAAGCAGAGGTTACCCATGAGTCTCTACACCCCTCTGACCAGGCGGAGGACCTCCAGTTGTCTCCAGAACCCTTCGGGGTGCCACCTGGTGGTGAATGGACAGAGACTTTCCAATACTCGGTACCCGATACCTCACCTGCTTCGTCCAGTGAGTCCGACCTAGTGTACTCTGAAGCAGATGTTTTCCCCGAGCCTCTGCACTCTTCTGACCCGGCAGAGGACCTCCAGTTGTTTCCTGACTCCTCCGGGGTACCACCAGATAACAAAGAGACAGTGACTTTTTCTCACCCTGTACCTGATAACCTGTCTATTTCTTCCTGTGAATTTGACAAGATGTACCTCGAAGCAGAGGTTATCCCCGAGTCTCTACACCCCTCCGACCAGGCGGAGGACCTCCAGTTGTCTCCTGAACCCTTCGGGGTGCTACCTGATAACGAATGGACAGGTACTCTTCTATATTCGGTACCTGATACCTCGCCCGCTTCATCCAGCGAGTCCGACCTAGTGTACTCCGAAGCAGAGGTTACCCCCGAGTCTCTGCACTATTCCGACCCGGCGGAGGACTCCCAGTTGTTTTCTGAATCCTCCTGGGTACCACCAGATAACAAGGTAACAGGGACTTTTCTACACCTTGTACCTGATACCTCGCCCATTTCATCCTGTGAGTTTGACAAGATGTACCCCGAAGCAGAGGTTACCCCCGAGTCTCTGCACTCCTTCAACCCGGCGGAGGACTTCCAGTTGTCTCCTGAACCCTCTGGGGTGCTACCTGATAATAAGTGGAGAGAGACTTCCCTGTGTGCTGTTCCTGGTACTCCACCTGTTTCGTCTGTTGCTGAGGATGGCTGGATAGGAGGTAGCATCCTAGCTACCCAGATGAGACCAGTTTCTCCAGTGGACAGTGGAAGTGATCTACTTGAAGTAAAGGATTGGCCCTCGAATTCCCTGCTGAACATTCTGGCAGGCCTGAAGAAGAGGGGGCGTAAGGGGGGGGGTACTGTAACATACCTGGCGGCGTCCTTGCATAGTGGTCCATCTCCCACTGTGCAAGAGCGCGCACTTGATCTCCAGTCCAGGGTGTCTCTCTGGCTTCCCTCCATGCTGTCTGTTTGCTTCTGTGTCTGCTGCTTATGGGCGGCGCCCGATCACTTCCTGCTTTTTGTACCTGCTGTAGGCACACCCTTTGTGCGTCCTCAGCCTATTGCTGTCTGTCACCTGGTATTTAAACCAGCTGCCCTATTAACCCATGCCTGAGCATCTTGCCCTGTCAGTTGGCTTTTGTCTCTGACATGCCAGGTCCTGTCTATGTTACCTGTCTTGCAGTATCTGTTCCCATGTCTGTACTGTGTCCTATCTGTGTACCTTAACCTGCAGTCTGTACTCGTTCCTTGCCTGTTCGTTCCGCCTTCCTGGAGGCTGTATTTCCAGGCCAGTCTGAACACGCTCCTTGCCTGTTCGTCCCGCCTCTCTGGGGGCCGTATTCCCAGACCCGCTCCTGTATCCCGCTGCAGTGTCGGTCTCCTCCGTACACTCAGTTCCAGTCTGAACTCTCTCCTATCTTTTACCTGTTTTTTCTCTATGTCCGTTCCTTTCCTTTTTCTGCAGAGTCTGAACTCGTACCTACTCCTTCTCGTTGTCACTGTACTTCCGTTTGTGAGTTTGTGGTCCACTCGCTACTTCTCTGCAAGTACCCTGTGGGTATCTGGTTCTGCCTTTCCCTTCTAGTCTGTTCCGTGTGAACAGAGCCCTGTTCCTTCCGCGTCTGCGGTTTTCGCTTTGCTCTGCTCTGTCCACCGCGTCTGCGGTTTTCGCTTTGCTCAGCTCTGTCCGCCGCGTCTGCGGTTTTCGCTTTGCTCAGCTCTGTCCGCCGCGTCTGCGGTTTTTCCCCTCCCCCATGACAGCACACCTTGAGAGGATCCGCCCCACCAAGGACAGGAAACCGTCTGAAATAAAAGGGCGGTACCTCTCCCTCGCTTCAGTTGGTTTCCTGTCCTTGATGGGGAACCTGTCTGGAAAGAAGACTTACCTGGGGCTGTCCCGGTGTGGAAGAGCGGGCACTGGCCTGTGCACCGGGTTCAGTATCCCAGAAGCGCCGTCCGTAGCTTCCCCTGGGGTCTCTGCGCCGAGCGGGGCGCACGCGGTGAGGCAGGCTCTGTCCTCCCGGAGACCGCGGCGCCGTCCTCCCCCTGCAGTGTGGAACGCTTCCGGGTGTGACGTGCCTGACGTCACGGCGCAGGGCACGCTGGGAGCGGCGCGCTGGGTGACGTCAGGAGGCGGCGCCGATCCAAGATGGCGGCGCCCATCGGAGCGTCCCAGGCCGATTTTTTTTTCAACGGAGCTCCGGCCTGAGGAAGAGGGAGGGCCCACAGACCGGAGGAGGCTGGATGGCCCTATATTTAAGGGGGGGAGCTATCCTGGAAGCGTGGTGCGCTTCTGAGACATGGCTGATCCAGATAGCCAGGAGCAGCAGCTTACCCCCCCACCTCAGCAACAGAAGCAGAGGGATGCATCGTATACAGACAGCCGCTCGAGTAATCGTAGTGGCAGCCGCAGGAGTAAGGCTTCGAGCGCCTCGGGACCATCCAGAATGGAATCATCAGTTCCGCGACAGCCTCCGAATCCGGTACCCGTTTGTGACCTCCGAGGGTGAGTGAGCTTCGTGAATGTCACTGGTTAGTAACGGGAAGTCTCTTATGTGCTTCCTTTTTTTTAGGAGCCTAAGAAGAGTAGTGCCAAGCAAAAGCATAGGATGTGTGCCCTTTGCCAAGCTTCTCTCTCAGTAGAGTGGCAGAAACCACTTTGCCAGGGCTGTGTGACCAAAACCATAGCTGAGAATTCCCAGGATTTTGCTGCAAAATTAAAGTCCATAGTACATGCAGAAGTTCAGGGGTCCCTGAAGGGGTTCCTTAGAGGGAAGAAAAGGCCCCGTAGAGAGGTTTCCTCCGTCTCTGATTCCTCCTAGTCCGAGGAGCAGTGGGATTCATCGTCCTCTTCCTCATCGGGGGGCGGTAGACCCTGCTTCCCCATTGAGAATACAGACAGACTGGTTAGGGCAGTAAGATCAACCATGGGTCTGGAGGAAGAGAGAGCATCTAAATCCCGGGAGGACATCATGTTTGCGGGCTTGGGAGAGAGGAAGAGACGCTCATTTCCGGTGAACAGTAAGATTCAGGGCCTCATTGACCGGGAGTGGAGGAGACTTGAGAGATCAGGGGCTTTACCCTCCTTCTCCAAAAGAAGGTACCCCTTCGAAGAGAAGGATGCGGAACCTTGGGATAAGATCCCCAAGGTGGACGGGACTGTGGCAAGGTCATCAAAGAGATCTTCCCTGCCCTTGGAGGACTCTGGCGTCCTAAAAGATGCCCTGGATAAAAGAGCTGACTCCTTCCTGCGCCACACGTGGGAGGCGGCAGCAGGTGGCCTAAAACCAGCGGTGGCTAGCACCTGTGTGGCGAGGTCCTTGATGGTGTGGCTTCAACAGCTGGAAGACCAGTTTAAAGATAAAAAGGTCTCCAGACAGGCAATACTTGCAGAGCTACCTATAATTCAAACAGCATCGGCCTTCCTGGCCGACTCTTCAGCTGACTCGGTCAGACTGTCAGCTAGGGCAGCGGGACTATCCAACGCAGCCAGGCGGGCCTTGTGGCTCAAGGGTTGCCCAGGCGACCTACCTTCGAAACAGAAACTGTGCTCCCTCCCGTGTGACGGTAGACTCCTGTTTGGCCAAAAGTTAGAGGACCTGTTAGAAAAAGCAGGCGATAAAACCAAAGGGTTCCCGGGATTTTCGGGGGAACCAAGAAGATTTAGTTTTCGGAGGAGAAAATTTAACCGGGGTCGTCCTCCGGGAGACAAAAAGAAATGGGAAGCCAAGTCCAAAAAAGAATCGGGCTACATGTTTGGAGGACCATCCTCGAGTCCGAAGAGATCCTCCCAATGACGCCAGGCTGGAAGTGGGTGGAAGGCTTTCCCACTTTTTTCCAGCTTGGGACGCGATAGCAACAAACCCATGGATTCTGAAAATTATCAGTGGGGGCCTGAAGATCCGGTTCAGCCAGACCCCCTGGCGGACCTTTGTGGTTACCCCCCTACGAAAGGTCCAGGAAGAACAATTAGCCCTGGAAACAGAAGTGTTAGAGTTAGTAGGAAAGCAGGTCCTTCTCGAAGTACCAGCAACACAGAGAGGGAGGGGGTTCTATTCCCCACTATTCATGATAAAAAAAACAAACGGGTCCTTAAGGACCATCATCAACCTCAGGAGTCTGAACCAAGTAGTAGAAAACCAGACTTTCAAGATGGAGTCAGTAGGCTCGGCAGTGAAGCTCTTACATCGCAACTGCTTTATGGCTGTAATAGACTTGAAGGACGCATATTATCACGTCCCAATCCATCCGGAGTATCAGAAGTATCTGAGAGTAGCCCTGTTTATTCAGGGGAAGCTGAGGCATTTTCAGTTTGCTGCCCTACCCTTTGGCCTCTCCATTGCCCCGAGAATATTTACGAAACTAATAGCAGAAGTGACAGCCTTCCTATGGATCAAGAATGTGGTGATCGTGCCATATTTAGACGACTTCTTGATAATAGGGAAAACAGAAGCCCACTGCTCCAGTCAGCTCCTAGTGGTCACGGAAGTGTTGCATCAGCTGGGGTGGTTAGTAAATTTCCAAAAATCAAGACTAACCCCCTCCAGGACTCAGACCTTTCTGGGTCTAATCCTAGACTCTCGTCGTCAAACCTGCTTCCTACCAGAGGACAAAATCTGCAGGTTAATTGCATTAGTCTCGAAGGCCATTCAAGCTCCAGAGATGTCTCTGAGAGAGGCAATGTCCCTCCTGGGTTCTATGACGGCTTGTCTCCCAGCAGTAATGTGGGCCCAGGGGCATTTGAGGCGGCTTCAGTGGGAGGTCCTGTCAGCACAGAGGTCCTGCAACGGGCATTTAGAAGGCAGGCTTTCTCTCTCCCCAGAAGTAGTAGATTCTCTTTCGTTGTGGACAGTCAGGGGAAATCTGACCACAGGCGTTCAATGGTCCAGATCGATAGATCGGGTAGTTACGACCGATGCAAGCAGTTCCGGATGGGGGGGTCATCTGGCAGAACTCTCAATACAGGGTCACTGGGCTTACCACGAGAAGGGATCATCCTCAAACTTAAAGGAGCTTTGGGCAGTAGAAAGAGCCCTCAGGGGCTTCCTCCCTCACATCCAAAATCACCATGTCCAGGTCAGGTCCGACAACCGGACCGCAGTAGCCTATGTGAATCACCAAGGAGGGACAAGGTCATGCCCTCTGATGGTGGTGGCAGACAGGATCCTTGGTCTAGCAGAGCGAAACCTCCTATCCCTCAGCGCCCTTCACATAAAGGGGATAGAAAACGTGAAGGCAGATTTTCTAAGCCGCCATACCCTAAGACAGGGGGAGTGGGGCTTGAACCCGGAGGTCTTCCATCAGATTGTCCAGTTATGGGGGCAGCCAGACATAGACCTGTTCGCCACAAGGGCAAACAGAAAGGTGCAGAGATTTTGCTCCCTAAATCCGGCAGAAAATCCCCATGCCATAGATGCCCTCCAGATTCCTTGGGGGTTCAGGAAGGCCTATGCCTTTCCGCCATTAGTGATGATTCCAGTAGTGGTGAGGAAGATCCGGGAGGAAGGCGCCAGGGTGATTTTGATAGCCCCTTTTTGGCCCAAGAGGCCTTGGTTCTCTCTGCTTCGGCTAATGTCGGTGTCAGATCCCTGGATTCTACCAGAGAGGCCGGACCTTCTCATGCAGGGACCAGTATTCCATGCCCAGGCCAGGGGGTTCCATCTTTCGGCATGGAATTTGAGAGGTCGCTATTGAGTAGCAAGGGGTTTTCACCAGGCTTAGTTTCTACTTTATTGGGGAGCAGAAAACCGATTACAACTAAGATTTATAGCAGGGTTTGGGGTAAATTCCTAGAGTTTATAGATATTCCGCTATCGAGCAAACCTCCGATCAGAGGGATCCTGGAATTTCTGCAAAAGGGGCGGGACCTGGGTCTAGCTACAGGGACCCTTAAGGTTCAAGTTTCAGCTTTGGGAGCACTCTACAATTGTAATCTGGCTGGGAATAGGTGGATCTCGAGGTTTATCAAGTCCTGTGCCAGAGCTGGACCGGTTAGGTCCATGGGTGTTCCTCCTTGGGACCTGAATTTAGTCTTGAACGCTCTTACTAGTGAACCATTCGAACCCCTACACAAGGTTTCTCCAAAAATTCTCACCCTTAAGACCATCCTTCTAGTGGCCTTAACATCAGCCCGTAGGGTGGGGGATCTGCAGGCCCTCTCGGTTAATCCTCCTTACACACAAATCTTTGAGGATAGGGTCACCTTGCGGCCAGATCCAGCATACCTTCCCAAGGTGGTATCTAGATTTCACCGTAGTCAGGAGATTGTGCTACCCTCGTTCTGCAGCAATCCCAAGAACCCAGGGGAAGTCAGGTTCCATAGCCTAGATGTTAGGAGGTCCCTGCTACAGTACATTCACATGACTAGTCTGTGGAGGAAGGACTGTTCTCTGTTCCTGGCCTTTCAAGGGTGTAGGAAAGGTCATGGGGTGTCCAAGGGTACCATCTCTAGGTGGCTCAGGGAGGCCATTTGCTTAGCCTATACGTCCACAGGGGTTCCAGCCCCGGACAATGTGAGGGCTCATTCCACCAGAGCCGTTGCAACCTCCTGGGCAGATAGAGCAGACGTCTCGATCGAGCAGATATGTAGGGCTGCTACTTGGTCTACACCATCCACCTTCTTTAAGCACTATCGGTTGGATCTATCCTCTTCTGATCTCACCTTTGGGAGAAGGGTACTTCAGGCGGTGGTCCCTCCCTAGGGTGCTCATAAATTCTCCAAAATTCTCTCAAGGTGTGCTGTCATGGGGGAGGGGAAAACACCAAGGTTACTTACCGGTAGCCGGTTTTTCCTGAGCCCATGACAGCACCCGTAGTTTCCCCCCCTTATTTTTTCTATGTTTCTCACACCCTGGTGTGCACTGTGTGGGGTGGTGTGTATATGTATATTGTGGTGTTGGTTATGTGCCTAACCTGTTTAGGGAGGTCCTCTCAATGCTCTGTAAACAACTGAAGCGAGGGAGAGGTACCGCCCTTTTATTTCAGACGGTTTCCTGTCCTTGGTGGGGCGGATCCTCTCAAGGTGTGCTGTCATGGGCTCAGGAAAAACCGGCTACCGGTAAGTAACCTTGGTGTTTCGCTTTGCTCAGCTCTGTCCGCCGCGTCTGCGGTTTTCGCCTTGCTCAGCTCTGTCCGCCGCGTCTGCGGTTTTCGCTTTGCTCAGCTCTGTCCGCCGCGTCTGCGGTTTTCGCTTTGCTCAGCTCTGTCCGCCGCGTCTGCGGTTTTCGCTTTGCTCAGCTCTGTCCGCCGCGTCTGCGGTTTTCGCTTTGCTCAGCTCTGTCCGCCGCGTCTGCGGTTTTCGCTTTGCTCAGCTCTGTCCGCCGCGTCTGCGGTTTTCGCTTTGCTCAGCTCTGTCCACCGCGTCTGCGGTTTTCGCTTTGCTCAGCTCTGTCCACCGCGTCTGCGGTTTTCGCTTTGCTCAGCTCTGTCTACCGCGTCTGCGGTTTCGAATTTGTCTCCCAGTCTGTACTGGACCCTACCCAGCTTGTGCTCTAGTCTGCCTGTTCCTGTATTCCCCGGTGTGGGTCAACCGCCGTGTCCGGAGTCTGACCTGGAGTAGACCCTGGTTCCTCTGCTCGGTTCCTCCCTGGTGCACTGGCGTCGTATGCCATCGTGCGACCTTGGTCGGATCGGGCAGATACTTAGTTACGCCCCTCCAGGCACTCTCCGGTTCATGGCACAGTGGAATCACTACATAAACACGCACACGCCAGTCAGTCCGGGCGTGTGCATTACAGCCTCGTTGACAATTTTTTGGGGGTATTTTTTCATCATAAATCTTTCCTTTAGAAGATCAGATTGCTGTTCATAGTCCAATTCCCTCGTATTATTCTTTCTAATACGAAAGAACTGGCCATAGGGGATATTGTTCTTCCATTTTGTATAATGGGCACTCCTGTAATCCAAGTACCCATTCAAATCTACTGATTTGAAATGAGTCTTGGTGATTATTCTGTTATTTTCATGCATAATTTCAAGATCTAAATAAACTGCTTTCTCTTTCTCTATATTTGGGACAAATGATATGCCCCAAGTATTATCATTCAGATCTTTAACCAATAGTTCAGCATCCTCTCGGGTACCGTTCCATATGATGATCAAATCATCAATATAGCGTCTATATAGTATTATATTCTGTGCATATCTGGAGGAGAACAGGGGTGATAGGGACTCGAATAGCCCCATGAACAAGTTAGCGAAACTTGGGGCTACCCGAGTCCCCATCGCGGTCCGGTGTCTCTGTAAGTACAACTGGCCCTCAAACTCGAACAGATTATGTTTGAGTATGAAGTCCAGAGCCGTCACAAGAAATTCTACCTGTTTTTCAGGCATATTTCCATTTTTTTGTAGATAATATTTAGTCGCATTTTTTCCTAACTCATGATCTATATTGGAGTATAAGGCATTTACGTCCAATGTGATTATCCAGTAATTTTCATTCCAAGATATTGTGTGTAATTCATGGATTAGCTGGGTAGAATCTTTAAGGTAAGAAGGTAATTCCTTAACATGTTCTTGGAGATGAAGGTCAAGGAAGTGAGATAGAGGACTAGTCAGGGAATTAATCCCTGAGATGATGGGGCGTCCCGGAGGGTTGGTAGGGTCCTTATGGACTTTAGGCAAATGGTAAAAAAAGGCAGTGGAAGC
The DNA here is from genome assembly GCF_046119375.1 of Phyllobates terribilis. Classification (NCBI taxonomy): domain Eukaryota; kingdom Metazoa; phylum Chordata; class Amphibia; order Anura; family Dendrobatidae; genus Phyllobates; species Phyllobates terribilis. The sequence continues at coordinate 72,674,707 of NW_027362773.1, read as the reverse complement.
CTCTTTATTAACTAAAAAATTCCTTTCTTTTTTATTTAGAATGCCTTCGGAGAAAGCCCTATCAATTAGATCATGATATTCTTTTGTGAAGATTTTTGATGGATCTGTAGATAGTTTTTGGTAGTATTTACCATCGGATAAAATTTTGTATGCTTCATTAATATAGGCTTCTCTGTCTTGGACAACTACCCCTCCCCCCTTATTGGCTTCACGGATTACAATTTCTCTATTATTTTTTAATTTAGCAATCGCCATTTGTTCTTTCCTCGTTATATTAGCCTTCTGGATGGGGTTTTTTGGTTTCTCTAGTCACTTGATTTTTCTTTTACTTTTTTGAAAATTCTTGTGACTTAAGAGTACGAAATTCCTCGCTGGTAAGTGCGAGGAACGTTTCTATGTAGCTCCCCCTATTATGGACAGGATTAAAGTTTGACTTTGTTTTTAATTCAAGATGTAGATTAGAGTCTATAGTGGTAGCTCTATTATCTATGGTTTCTGAACATTTAGTGGTTTTCGGATTTGAGGTATTTTCATTTTTCTTTTTAAGAGTGAAGTGTCTTGTAAGTGTTAATCTCCTCACAAATTTGTTTAAATCAATAAAGAGGTCAAAATTATTAGTCTCCTGGCTTGGACAGAAATTGAGGCCTTTTGTGAGGATGTTTCGTTCTATCGGATCTAGTGGGTATTTGGAGAGATTAAAAATCCTTTTTCTGTTATCTACCTTTCCATTATGTCGATTTAGATCCTTTTCAACTATCAGATTATTCTTTGACCCTGCATTTCCACTGTTTCCATGGTATCTGGATCTTTTGATGTTTTTTTGGGAGTTTTTTCCCCCTCTAGAACCTCGGGTCCTCCTTTTCTATTCAAAAGAATATCATGATCTAATTGATAGGGCTTTCTCCGAAGGCTTTCTGAATAAAAATGAAAGGAATTTTTTAGTTAATAAAGAGGCTTCCAGGTAGAATTTCTTGTGACGGCTCTGGACTTCATACTCAAACATAATCTGTTCGAGTTTGAGGGCCAGTTGTACTTACAGAGACACCGGACCGCGATGGGGACTCGGGTAGCCCCAAGTTTCGCTAACTTGTTCATGGGGCTATTCGAGTCCCTATCACCCCTGTTCTCCTCCAGATATGCACAGAATATAATACTATATAGACGCTATATTGATGATTTGATCATCATATGGAACGGTACCCGAGAGGATGCTGAACTATTGGTTAAAAATCTGAATGATAATACTTGGGGCATATCATTTGTCCCAAATATAGAGAAAGAGAAAGCAGTTTATTTAGATCTTGAAATTATGCATGAAAATAACAGAATAATCACCAAGACTCATTTCAAATCAGTAGATGTGAATGGGTACTTGGATTACAGGAGTGCCCATTATACCAAATGGAAGAACAATATCCCCTATGGCCAGTTCTTTCGTATTAGAAAGAATAATACGAGGGAATTGGACTATGAACAGCAATCTGATCTTCTAAAGGAAAGATTTATGATGAAAAAATACCCTAAAAAAATTGTCAATGAGGCATACAGGATTAATTTAAATAAAACCCAGAAGGATTGTTTGGGGAATCTTACCTCACCAGACAACAAAAAAAGAAATGCTCAGAAAATAGACAATCCCAGGAGATGGGCACACAACTTTGTCACAACTTATAATAAAGGTAACCAAAAAATTAGAGAAATACTACAAAAATACTGGTACATACTGAGACAAGATCCCCTTCTACGGGATGTACTACCAGAGAGACCAGGCATCACCTTTAGAAGGGGTAAAACACTCAGAAACATTATAGCACCTAGTCGCTTGAAAACATCTGTAGTGAAAAGCTCTGGAAGAAAAAAACAAACGTCTCTCCAATTTAAAACTACTAATCCTGTAACAAAAAAGACAACCAATACACTCAATGGCACTTTTAAATTCAACCAGAAAAAGTGCCAATGCTGCCAAACAATAACCCATGGCCATCAATCTATCACCTCCAATAGTACAGGAGAAACCTTTCCCATAAAACATCACCTGACTTGCACTAGCAGCTATGTTATATATGTAATTACATGTAGTTGCGGAATGCAATATGTTGGCCGGACGACACAGATGGTCAGATCACGGTTAAACGCACACCGACATAATGCGAAAATTGGGCTACTAACACAAAGCCTATCGAGACATCTCTTACTAAATCATAATAAGAGCTTTGAGATAAGTTTGACTCCTGTCGAAGAAATTCCGCAGAATATATCAAACAGAATCCATCTACTGAATAAGAAAGAGGCTTTCTGGATGTACAGATTGCGCTCTCTACATCCGGACGGCCTCAATGATAGACTGGAGAACATATAGAACATCGAATTAGATCAGGACAGCACTGCTGACCAATAGAAATATATAGAAAGAATAGAATATATGGTAACCCAGGCTAGATATATTTTTTATGATATACTCTTTGGTTTGCCCATAAACCCCTGACTAGTGAAGCCAGCGTCATGAGGACATCCATAGCATAGAGGTAAATACCAATGAGAGAAACACAATAGACCCTGGAGTGTGGACTACACGAGTTCCCAGTAGAAAAAACTAACTTATCAAAAAAGTTCCCACAGCAATTAAAGATATAGAACTCACAATATGACTAGATTAATGTAATATAATTATTATTTTTTTTTTCTCATTTTATTTATTTTTTATTTTTTTTATTTTTATTTATTTATTTATTTATTTTTTATTTATTTATTTTTATTTTTTATTTATTTATTTATTTTATTTTATTTATTTATTTATTTATTTTTTATTTATTTATTTTTTTCTTTATTTTTTATTTTATTTTTTTATTATTTTTTTTTTCTTTAGTGTTGTGTTTTCTCTCATAAGCAAAGTTTTTCTAGTAAGAGAAGTATAATATAATAGTCCTAATATGATCATTGAATATATGTTGTATGTGTGGATAATATTATAGATTTACATTTTTTTTATACACCCACTCATGCTGTATACACGCAAATCAATGTTTGTAATGTTTTTTATGTGTGTGTGTTTTTCACCATGTATTTTATCATGTACTGCAAATATACTTGAAACAAGGATAAGCTAAAGCTGCATACTGAAAACCACCAAGCAGCAATTAAGCTAATGAAGAACCACCAGGTCTTGACCATTTAACATAATTAATTTATTCAAGTGAACCTATATAGACTATATAACTCTAACAGACTGTAAAGCAATATCTTACCTGAGGAAGGCTATTCTGTACCAATATATAGCCGAAACGCGTTGTTCTATGTATCTTTTTTTATGATGATTTTTATCTAAGTAAATTTCTGAAGACTTTTAATACCTCTGCCTGGTGCCTGTCTCCTGGGAGCGCTGAACTGACTGGATGAATCCTTTCATTTTCTCCTGACCTTCATTCCACGGTCTCCTGGCTGAGAGATCCGTTGTATCCAGACTATAGCTGCACACCAAGGAGTCAAGGCATCTCAGTCAGACCTAAGAGGTCGATACGCTATGCCACAAGCTACATCAAAGGTGAGCAAATTAGCTTCTGAAAAATAGCTGAACCTAATAATCTGCACTTAGATCTGCGCCTGTGTTTTCTGTCTTTTCCCCTCTCCTAGACCCTATAGCCTTGGGGTCATATACCTTGATCATTAGAAGCCTAAGGAATCTACCATTGGCTTGGGTGGAAGACGGCTTGCAGGAAAACAAAGGCTGCGATCTCCTGATGGAACATTTTAGCAACAGACTAGTAAGAAGGCGTGAAGCCTTTGCTGCTATTAACCCATATAGAGAAACATACGTTAGTACAGCACCCTTATTGAATGACATAGATTTGGAAACAAAAAAGAAGATCAGAAATGACTTTTTTAATTTTGAGAAGAATATGAAAATGGAGATTCGTCACCATTTGGATGCTGAGTTCCTGGACTTATGCATTAAAGAGAAAATTATACCCAAAGGGCTACAGATATATTTTAATAGTACATTTCCAATGGATTTAGAGTTCTCAAAAAAGTGGCGTGACACTATAGACACATGCTCTTATAACCTAATGACAATTTTGATAGAAAAGCGCAAGGAGCTTGCACTCCTTGCAACTCAAAAATGTGAATCTTTGATCAAGGAACTTGAGATTTACAAAACGGTTCCATATTATGATGCATTAAACTCTGACACAAATATCAATCTAAAAAATTTTGAGAATAATCTCATGGAGATAAAAACTAAAAAATTAAGGAGAGATGTCTTCCTAAACAAAAATAAAAACATTTCAGGTAAGGATGATAGCAGATCCAAAGAAGGATCTGCAAATCATTCTACCCCAATTAGACTCTTTCTCCAAAAAGCAAAGAATTACAGTTAATCAATTACGCACTTTTTACAACTCTAAGCTATCAAATAATATTGAACCTAAATCTACGAGCAAATTCCCTAATAAATATCAAGGGAATACAGGAGCAATACCTAAACATAAACAAACACATGGTTCACCGCTATCAACTATACATAGATGTGATAGGTTATTGACTTTGAATAAAAACAATAAGGACACAAATCATAGTCTAACTTTAAAACAAAATTTACCTATCCATAAACCAGGATTACCTTCTTTAAATATTATATCAACTAAGAAACAACAAGCTCTTTTTGACAAAACAACAGACAGAACTGAAAATGCAAATGAGACCAAGACTAATGACAATAGTTTTTTTGATCTACATGATCTCACCACGCATAGCATTGAAGATACTTCTTCATTGTTCACCACAGTGATACAGGCGTCCACCCTATCACCGATTTCTCTAAGCTCACATGTCTCTTTTTTAGAGATCGGCCCCCTATGCCCACCCCCCTTGGTGGAAACAATTGTCCCCTCGATTTTAAGCCAGTCGAATCTGGCTCTAAGTATGGTCCCCAGAGGAAACACGATTACTGCTTCCCAACCTCAGATTACAAAGTATTTCACTCCAGTAACCATTCACCGCAAAAAAAGAAAAGGAGGACCCGAGGTTCTAGAGGGGGAAAAAACTCCCAAAAAAACATCAAAAGATCCAGATACCTTGGAAACAGTGGAAATACAGGGTCAAAGAATAATCTGATAGTTGAAAAGGATCTAAATCGACATAATGGAAAGGTAGATAACAGAAAAAGGATTTTTAATCTCTCCAAATACCCACTAGATCCGATAGAACGAAACATCCTCACAAAAGGCCTCAATTTCTGTCCAAGCCAGGAGACTAATAATTTTGACCTCTTTATTGATTTAAACAAATTTGTGAGGAGATTAACACTTACAAGACACTTCACTCTTAAAAAGAAAAATGAAAATACCTCAAATCCGAAAACCACTAAATGTTCAGAAACCATAGATAATAGAGCTACCACTATAGACTCTAATCTACATCTTGAATTAAAACAAAGTCAAACTTTAATCCTGTCCATAATAGGGGGAGCTACATAGAAACGTTCCTCGCACTTACCAGCGAGGAATTTCGTACTCTTAAGTCACAAGAATTTTCAAAAAAGTAAAAGAAAAATCAAGTGACTAGAGAAACCAAAAAACCCCATCCAGAAGGCTAATATAACGAGGAAAGAACAAATGGCGATTGCTAAATTAAAAAATAATAGAGAAATTGTAATCCGTGAAGCCAATAAGGGGGGAGGGGTAGTTGTCCAAGACAGAGAAGCCTATATTAATGAAGCATACAAAATTTTATCCGATGGTAAATACTACCAAAAACTATCTACAGATCCATCAAAAATCTTCACAAAAGAATATCATGATCTAATTGATAGGGCTTTCTCCGAAGGCATTCTAAATAAAAAAGAAAGGAATTTTTTAGTTAATAAAGAGGCTTCCACTGCCTTTTTTTACCATTTGCCTAAAGTCCATAAGGACCCTACCAACCCTCCGGGACGCCCCATCATCTCAGGGATTAATTCCCTGACTAGTCCTCTATCTCACTTCCTTGACCTTCATCTCCAAGAACATGTTAAGGAACTACCTTCTTACCTTAAAGATTCTACCCAGCTAATCCATGAATTAAACACAATATCTTGGAATGAAAATTACTGGATAATCACATTGCACGTAAATGCCTTATACTCCAATATAGATCATGAGTTAGGAAAAAATGCGACTAAATATTATCTACAAAAAAATGGAAATATGCCTGAAAAACAGGTAGAATTTCTTGTGACGGCTCTGGACTTCATACTCAAACATAATCTGTTCGAGTTTGAGGGCCAGTTGTACTTACAGAGACACGGGACCGCGATGGGGACTCGGGTAGCCCCAAGTTTCGCTAACTTGTTCATGGGGCTATTCGAGTCCCTATCACCCCTGTTCTCCTCCAGATATGCACAGAATATAATACTATATAGACGCTATATTGATGATTTGATCATCATATGGAACGGTACCCGAGAGGATGCTGAACTATTGGTTAAAGATCTGAATGATAATACTTGGGGCATATCATTTGTCCCAAATATAGAGAAAGAGAAAGCAGTTTGTTTAGATCTTGAAATTATGCATGAAAATAACAGAATAATCACCAAGACTCATTTGAAATCAGTAGATGTGAATGGGTACTTGGATTACAGGAGTGCCCATTATACCAAATGGAAGAACAATATCCCCTATGGCCAGTTCTTTCGTATTAGAAAGAATAATACGAGGGAATTGAACTATGAACAGCAATCTGATCTTCTAAAGGAAAGATTTATGATGAAAAAATACCCTAAAAAAATTGTCAATGAGGCATACAGGATTAATTTAAATAAAACTCAGAAGGATTGTTTGGGGAATCTTACCTCACCAGACAACAAAAAAAGAAATGCTCAGAAAATAGACAATCCCAGGAGATGGGCACACAACTTTGTCACAACTTATAATAAAGGTAACCAAAAAATTAGAGAAATACTACAAAAATACTGGTACATACTGAGACAAGATCCCCTTCTACGGGATGTACTACCAGAGAGACCAGGCATCACCTTTAGAAGGGGTAAAACACTCAGAAACATTATAGCACCTAGTCGCTTGAAAACATCTGTAGTGAAAAGCTCTGGAAGAAAAAAACAAACATCTCTCCAATTTAAAACTACTAATCCTATAACAAAAAAGACAACCAATACACTCAATGGCACTTTTAAATGCAACCAGAAAAAGTGCCAATGCTGCCAAACAATAACCCATGGCCATCAATCTATCACCTCCAATAGTACAGGAGAAACCTTTCCCATAAAATATCACCTGACTTGCACTAGCAGCTATGTTATATTTGTAATTACATGTAGTTGCGGAATGCAATTGTGGCACCCCAGGGGTCTGGTCTCCACAGTAATGCAATATTATGTCTGAGAGCAGGTGGGAGGTCTCTTGGTCAGGAATCCGATGCATGCCACACCTCCTGCCCAGTCCTGGGAGGGGAAGAACTTCCCCTATATAAACCTGGGGCTGAGGCAGGGTTAGTGAGTAGAGAAGAAGTAGAGACAGAGAAGCAGCTATAGGAAAAGCACATCAGGAGCTCTGTGGGAGCAGTGTTACAAGGAGTCAGGGGCTGGCAGCTGCAGAGCTCGCCCTGACTGAGAAGTTATCACCGGACCCGGAGTCCGAGGCTGTGGGGAATAACTCCTATCCAGCAGCAGAAACCGACCGGCAGGGGATTGCAGGTCCTCTGGCCCAGAAACCCGAAGGCACGGTCACACGCGTGGGACCAGCACCGCCGTCGTGGAGCGGAAGCTACTAGAAGGCCCCGAGTCACCGGCCATACGGGTGAGCACCGCACGGTACACTCAGGGACGTGGGCTACTTATACCCGCCTCTAGCAAGGTAGCCAGAAGAGTACAATTAGTTGGGGAGGCCTACAACTCCACCTGGCCAGGGGAGATCCCATCTGCTCAAGGACTGACCAGGCCCCAATCGCTAGCCAGTACTCCGGGAGGGTCTATCTTTGTTACCAGTAAAGACCCTAAACTACACCGTACCGTCTCCGAGTGGTTCCTGCTACCCCCATCATCCACGTCGGCTGCCCTGAGGCCATACCCCTCCCGTTGGGGGTTATACTACCACGCTGCACAACCCTACCACCGGCCTCAGCGGTCTGCCCTGCAGCAGCAGCTCTAAAGCTGCATTCAACGGGTGGCGTAGTCATCTAACATCTACTGCCATAGACTGCCACTTAGTTTGACACCCTGGGCACGGACCGGGTCACCGCCACAAGGACTACTACCCCTATCCAGATCCGGCTCCGGGTATCCCCTGAACACGGCCCAGGGGGCGCGTCAAATTTGGCGTAGTCGGCAGGATTTCGTGCCCGCAACCAACGGGTACTGCGTGCCTGAAAAAGAGACTTTTAAAACTTACCTGTGGTGAAGATTCCCGCCATCCGGCGCCATCTTCAGCCTTCTTCCCGCCATCGGTGAAGATTCCCGCCATCCGGCGCCATCTTCAGCCTTCTTCCCGCCATCCGTGAAGTTTTCCCGCCATTGGACGCCATCTTGAGGACGCCGCGCGGGAAGAAGAGGGGCTTGGACTCCGAAAGCGCGCGAGAACTGAAGCCCCGCCTCACGTCCGGACGTTGCGTAAGGTCCTGGAAGGAGCCCAGCAGACGCCGACGTCACAGGAGCGCGACGGAAGGTCCTCAACCCTGACGATCCACTGTGGAGCCGCGGCCTACGGAAGAGGATCATCGCAAGGTAGGCCACGGTCCACTAGGGGGGAGAAGGCTGTCGGATACGGAGGAGAGCTTCACCGTTTCCACCCCCGCCAGCGCCACCGCTGTTGCGGTCATGCCTTTCACCATGCCCTATATCCCGGGGGCAGCCTGGCTACCCCAGTACTCAGGGGAGTCACATACCCTGCAGGACTTTAGAGAAAAGCTGGATAGCCTCTTCCAGGTGTACCCCCTCACAGAAGAGCAAAAAGTGAGCATCCTGGTGGCCCAATTAACCGGAGCAGCCCGAAGGGAGGTAAAGTCCTGGCCACCTGGGGGGAGGACTGTCGCAGGGATACTAACCCGGCTGAGGGACACCTTTGATACCCGCACCTCAGCCGAGATCAAGCTTAGATTCTACGGGTGCAAACAGCGGGCACATGAGAGTATAAGGAACTATGCCCTGAACCTACAAGAGGCCCTGAGAGCCGTTAAGCAGACCGACCCTGACGGCGTGGGAGACGAGGACAGGCTGTTGACTGAACAATTTATAGAGGGTTTATATTTCAATGCCCACCGAACCCAGTTGCGGGCAATGGCCTTACAGGACCCTCATCTGGGATTTGCACAGTTCAAGGACAGAGCCATCCGGGTGCTCCGAGAACCGGCACTGGATGGCGTTGTGACCCACAGGCGCCCAGCTATCACTTACCACCAGGAGGCGGCGCCCTTGTCGGCAGGGCCTGTGGGGGCTGATGCGCAGGCTTTGAACAATGACCCGGCTCCAGACCTGCACCATCAGGTCCAAGAGCTAGCTAAAAGCGTTGCTGCGTTAACCCGAACTGTGCAGTCTTTACAGGTTTCCACTCCAGGGAAGATCCAGCTGGCATCTGGACCGGAGGACATCCCGTGGCGTTGACCAAGGAGGACCCCACCGGCCAGAGGAAGACCCAGTGACCGATACAACGAGGACGGACGACCCATCTGCCGCCGCTGCAATCAACCCGGACATATGGCAAGGTACTGTCCTTTAAACTGGCACAACCTGGGGGTAGAGGGCCAACCCCCAGGAAAAAGATCACCAGGCCCATCGAACTGGCGCGACAAATATGTGGGAGGGCGTCCAGTCTTGCCTGTGGTACTGGATGGCATCCCTATGAGTGCCCTACTGGACACCGGGTCACAGGTCACCACCATCCCGTACGTGCTCTTCAAGCAGTACTGGAATGACTCGGATATAACCCGCTACCCTGACGACGACTTGAGTATTATCGCCAGCAATGGTCAACCCGTGCCGCAGATCGGATTTAAAGAGATGACCATCAAAATCGGTAGAGTCGAACTGGCAGCACAGGGACTGATCATTGTAGACATTGACAAACACGAGAGTCACCCAAAGATAACTCTAGGAACTAATGTAATTGAAAATTGTCTTGCAGAGGTGATTTTCCTTTTACAGCAGGTTGCCAAGAATGCCAGCTCCGGCCAGCAGCGAGTGCTCCAGAAAGAAATCCGGGCACTGATGCGACGGCAACAGCTAGAACTCTCCGGTGGTGAGATTGGTAGCGTAAGAATGTGTGACCCTTTCCCTATTGCCATGCCCCCAAAAAGTGAAATGATGATTTGGTGCCGGGCAGCTATTGGTCCGAGAGGTAGAGATTACCAGGCAATGGTAGAACCAGTTTACTCAGACAGTAGGCCCACCATTTTGACAGCACGGGGGGTGGTTAATGTACGCCAAGGGAGGGTGCCCGTTCGCCTAATAAATATCGGGAAGAGGGAAGTATACCTACCCCGGTATGCCACGCTAGCCAAATTATATACCATCAACCAAAACTCTATACAGTCTGTGGAACCCTTGCCTCCATCTCACCCGGAGGAAGGTAACGGCTCTAAGAAAGTAATGGAGGATTGGTGTCAGCAACTACACTTGGGAACTGACTCCACTCCCTCCCACCAGAAACAGGGAGTCTACCGGGTGGTTCAAGAGTATGAGAGAGTGTTTAGTAAACACCCGTTAGACTTCGGGCGAGTCAAGGGGGTAGAACACCACATCCCCACGGGAGATCATCCTCCCATAAAGGAGAGGTATCGACCCGTACCCCCTGCACATTACCAACACGCCAAGGGGATGCTTAGAGGCATGAAGGAGGCTGGGGTAATCCGGGATAGCTGTAGCCCCTGGGCAGCCCCACTAGTTTTAGTCAAAAAGAAAGACAACACTATGAGGATGTGTGTAGATTACCGGAAAATCAACCGTATCACACACAAGGATGCGTACCCTTTACCAAGGATAGAGGAGTCTTTGGCTGCTTTAAGATCTGCTAACTTCTTCTCTACCTTGGATCTCACTAGCGGGTACTGGCAGGTTCCTGTAGCAGAGGCGGACCGGGAGAAGACCGCATTCACCACCCCAATGGGACTTAGCGAGTTTACCTGCATGCCGTTTGGACTTTGTAACGCACCAGGAACCTTCCAACGATTAATGGAGTGCTGTCTGGGACACAAAAACTTCGAGACGGTCCTGTTGTACCTGGACGATGTCATCGTATATTCCAAGACTTATGAGGACCACCTGAAACATCTGGCGGAAGTGTTCGAAGCCCTGGCAAGTTACGGCCTGAAGGTGAAACCCTCTAAGTGTCACCTCCTGAAGCCAAAGGTGCAGTACCTGGGACACGTGGTGAGCGCTGACGGAGTGGCTCCCGACCCTGATAAGATCACCGCAATTAAGGAATGGCCAAGTCCCTCCAGTGTAAAGGAAGTGCGGCAGTTCCTCGGGTTGGTAGGCTATTACCGCAGATTCATCCCCGGTTTCACCAAAAAGGCAGCTCCTATGCAGGACCTCCTGATAGGCCAGTCCCGGAAGGCCAAGAACCAGAAGCCGCCCTTCAGATGGGAGAAGTTAGAAGAAGAGTCCTTCCGCCAGCTGAAGATGGCCCTCACGGGGGATGAAATCCTGGCGTACCCTGATTACAGCCAGCCCTTTATCCTCTACACTGACGCAAGTAACATCGGGCTAGGAGCTGTGCTGTCCCAGATCCAGCAGGGGAAAGAACGAGTAATCGCTTACGCCAGCCGAAAACTGCGACCCACCGAGAGAAACCCTGAGAATTACAGCTCATTTAAGCTAGAGTTCCTGGCAGTGGTGTGGGCAGTCACCGAACGCTTTAAGCACTACCTCGCTTCTTCCCGGTTCATCGTGTACACGGATAACAACCCGTTGACCCACCTGGACACAGCAAGACTCGGTGCCCTAGAGCAGAGATGGATGGCCCGTCTGTCCAACTACGAGTTCACAATCAAATACCGGGCAGGACGCTCCAATACCAACGCGGACGCCCTGTCCAGGATGCCAAATCTACCGGACGTAGGAGAAGATCCAGAGGGACTGGAAGAAGTCGAACTCCCCGCGTTCCACCGTCATGGGACTATCCAGTGTTCCCACCGGGTAGGGAGTAAGCAAGCCGCTACGTTTAACCCCTTGCCTCACTACAACTGGGCGGAAACGCAAGACAGTGACCCTGCCGTCCGGCTGGTAAAGGAGATGCTGACTCGGCCAGAGGCTCGCCTTGACCCAGACGCTCCGGAAGAAGCCAAGCAACTGTGGGCTGAGAAGAGTCGACTGTTCCTTTATAAGGGGAAGTTGTGTCGCCGAATGGTTAACTCCCGGACGCATGACCTAATCTGGCAAGTAGTGGTGCCACGAAGAGACGCAGCCATGGTGATGGAGGCATACCACGACGGGGCTGAACACTTCGGATGGAAGAAGCTGGAGTTCCTGCTGCTCGGGCGGTTCCACTGGGTAGGCATGAGGGGAACCATCGAGAGGTGGTGCAGAGACTGTGGCCCGTGCAACCTAAGAAGGAAGGACCGTGCCAGCCAGAAGACTCCCCTGCAGTCCATCGTCACCCGGCAGCCGTTGGAACTGGTAGCCTTGGATCATGTAAAACTGACCCCAAGCAGAAGTGGCTACGTCTACGCGCTAACCATCGTGGATCATTACTCCCGGTTCTTGGTTGTCGTCCCCGTCAAGGACTTAACGGCTCAAACAGCAGCTAGAGCCTTCCAGCAGCACTTCTGCCGTCCACACGGGTACCCGGACCAAGTGCTGACGGACCAGGGACCTGCCTTTGAAGCAGAGATCTTCCAGGAATTCTGCAATCTGTATGGCTGACGGAAGATAAGGACGACACCCTATCATCCGCAAACTAATGGACTTTGTGAGAAAATGAACCAGGTGGTAATGGATCTTCTGAAAACGTTGCCCCTGGAAGAACGCAGTCTGTGGCCTGAGAAGCTGCCCGATCTGGTGGACCTCTACAACCACATCCCGGTAGGTTCCACCAACTGTACCCCGGCTTACCTAATGAGGGCGAGACCTGGTAAGTTACCTGTTGACCTGGAAATGGGAGTCCTGACACCCGAGGACACATCACCAGAAGCAGACTGGGACACAGAGAGGCAGCAGCAGTACCGGAAAGTACAGGAGAGTGTGGAGCGAAGTCTCTGTCAAGCTAGGGAAAGACAAGAGAAAACTTATAACCAGTATGCTCCCGCTGTTCCCCTGGTACCCGGAGAGCAGGTCTTGAAGAGGAAAAGACGGCTCCACAAGTTGGACGACCAGTGGGAGAAGGACCCGTACACCGTACTGCCCTCAAGCCACGAGAACCCGAAGGTCTGTACCATCAGTAAAGACGGAGGGGAGACCATAGCCATTGTATCCCGGGATCACCTGAAAAAGTGTCCTGAACAGCTACGGAACCCTGAAGAGGAACAAGAAGACCATCGACCCGTAGAGGAAAGGGAAGATATGGTTAGTACTGTGCTCGGGGACTTCCCTCGGTCTTGGACTCAAGTCAATGGTGCAGTTGTGGTACCCGTACTCACCTTCCTCCAACCATCATCCCAAGCACCTACGGAGCAACAGGTAGAACTGGAAGAACAGCCGGTCCAGGAGGCAGAAGACCCCACACCAGCAGACCAGGAGGATCAACCCTCTGCTTATAGTGAGCCTGCCATACCTCTAGTGAGCCAAAGGGCCCGTGGACAGCTGCCCAGTTTACCCTTGACAGCTCCTACACCCTGTAGTTCAGGGCCAGACAGTCAGCTCCGTAGGTCCACTAGGGCCACTAGAGGCCAGTTACCCGCACGTTGGAGGATTTGAAGTGTATAAATTGTTTTATTTGTGGTTACCTGTTTATTGTTGCTTGTGTATAATTATGTGTTTCTAGTTATTTTTAGGAGTCCTTGGTGGATTTACCGGGAATCCTTTGTACATAGTTGGAGCGTAACCCAGGACGGACTAAAGACTGTTAAAGACTCGGGGCAGGACAGACCCCTACCTGGTTACGTCTCCCTGTTTTGGTGAAATGGACACCTTGCTTTTCTTCAAAGACTGCACCCGGTTACGGACATGCCGTGACCACCTTTATGTGTTTTTCTTACTGTGTTATTATTGTTATACCCTGTTATGTCTTTCTAAAAAAAAAAAAAATATGTTTAGTCCCGGAGTACTAAATTTCACTAGGGGGGAATGTGGCACCCCAGGGGTCTGGTCTCCACAGTAATGCAATATTATGTCTGAGAGCAGGTGGGAGGTCTCTTGGTCAGGAATCCGATGCATGCCACACCTCCTGCCCAGTCCTGGGAGGGGAAGAACTTCCCCTATATAAACCTGGGGCTGAGGCAGGGTTAGTGAGTAGAGAAGAAGTAGAGACAGAGAAGCAGCTATAGGAAAAGCACATCAGGAGCTCTGTGGGAGCAGTGTTACAAGGAGTCAGGGGCTGGCAGCTGCAGAGCTCGCCCTGACTGAGAAGTTATCACCGGACCCGGAGTCCGAGGCTGTGGGGACTAACTCCTATCCAGCAGCAGAAACCGACCGGCAGGGGATTGCAGGTCCTCTGGCCCAGAAACCCGAAGGCACGGTCACACGCGTGGGACCAGCACCGCCGTCGTGGAGCGGAAGCTACTAGAAGGCCCCGAGTCACCGGCCATACGGGTGAGCACCGCACGGTACACTCAGGGACGTGGGCTACTTATACCCGCCTCTAGCAAGGTAGCCAGAAGAGTACAATTAGTTGGGGAGGCCTACAACTCCACCTGGCCAGGGGAGATCCCATCTGCTCAAGGACTGACCAGGCCCCAATCGCTAGCCAGTACTCCGGGAGGGTCTATCTTTGTTACCAGTAAAGACCCTAAACTACATCGTCCCGTCTCCGAGTGGTTCCTGCTACCCCCATCATCCACGTCGGCTGCCCTGAGGCCATACCCCTCCCGTTGGGGGTTATACTACCACGCTGCACAATCCTACCACCGGCCTCAGCGGTCTGCCCTGCAGCAGCAGCTCTAAAGCTGCATTCAACGGGTGGCGTAGTCATCTAACATCTACTGCCATAGACTGCCACTTAGTTTGACACCCTGGGCACGGACCGGGTCACCGCCACAAGGACTACTACCCCTATCCAGATCCGGCTCCGGGTATCCCCTGAACACGGCCCAGGGGGCGCGTCACAATATGTTGGCCGGACGACACAGATGGTCAGATCACGGTTAAACGCACACCGACATAATGCGAAAATTGGGCTACTAACACATAGCCTATCGAGACATCTCTTACTAAATCATAATAAGAGCTTTGAGATAAGTTTGACTCCTGTCGAAGAAATTCCGCAGAATATATCAAACAGAATCCATCTACTGAATAAGAAAGAGGCTTTCTGGATGTACAGATTGCACTCTCTACATCCGGACGGCCTCAATGATAGACTGGAGAACATATAGAACATCGAATTAAATCAGGACAGCACTGCTGACCAATAGAAATATATAGAAAGAATAGAATATATGGTAACCCAGGCTAGATATATTTTTTATTATATATTTTTTATGATATACTCTTGGGTTTGCCCATAAACCCCTGACTAGTGAAGCCAGCGTCATGAGGACATCCATAGCATAGAGGTAAATACCAATGAGAGTAACACAATAGACCCTGGAGTTCAATCCCAGTAGAAAAAACTAACTTATCAAAAAAGTTCCCACAGCAATTAAAGATATAGAGCTCACAATATGACTAGATTAATGTAATATAATTTTTTTTTTTTTTTCTCATTTTATTTATTTTTTTTATTTTTTATTTTTATTTTTATTTTTATTTTTTATTTTTCTTTATTTTTTTTTATTTATTTTTTTTTTAATTTATTTATTTATTTTTTTTCTTTTGTGTTGTGTTTTCTCTCATAAGCAAAGTTTTTCTAGTAAAAGAAGTATAATATAATAGTCCTAATATGATCATTGAATATATGTTGTATGTGTGGATAATGTTATAGATTTACATTTTTTTTATACACCCACTCATGCTGTATACACGCAAATCAATGTTTGTAATGTTTTTTATGTGTGTGTGTTTTTCACCATGTATTTTATCATGTACTGCAAATATACTTGAAACAAGGATAAGCTAAAGCTGCATACTGAAAACCACCAAGCAGCAATTAAGCTAATGAAGAACCACCAGGTCTTGACCATTTAACATAATTAATTTATTCAAGTGAACCTATATAGACTATTTAACTCTAACAGACTGTAAAGCAATATCTTACCTGAGGAAGGCTATTCTGTACCAACATATAGCCGAAACGCGTTGTTCTATGTATCTTTTTTTATGATGATTTTTATCTAAGTAAATTTCTGAAGACTTTTAATACCTCTGCCTGGTGCCTGTCTCCTGGGGGCGCTGAACTGACTGGATGAATCCTTTCATTTTCTCCTGACCTTCATTCCACGGTCTCCTGGCTGAGAGATCCGTTGTATCCAGACTATAGCTGCACACCAAGGAGTCAAGGCATCTCAGTCAGACCTAAGAGGTCGATACGCTATGCCACAAGCTACATCAAAGGTGAGCAAATTAGCTTCTGAAAAATAGCTGAACCTAATAATCTGCACTTAGATCTGCGCCTGTGTTTTCTGTCTTTTCCCCTCTCCTAGACCCTATAGCCTTGGGGTCATATACCTCCTATCTGAAAGTCTGATAAACGCCGGAAAAATGACTAAGTCCAAAAAAATATTTTTTTAACTTTTTTCAATTTTACCCCCGTGGGATATATATTCTACCCACACATATTTGGAACTCTCCTGGGGTACCCTCACACATATTATTCCCTCATTTAGTGGATATTTTCACAAAAAAGTGAAATTTTCAAAAATCCAGAAAATTGGCTGAAAACGACTAAATATCAATAGTATCTAGAGACCATCTGAAGTTGTGTCCAGGTCTGCTAAAGCCCCAGGAAGAAATGCCTCTCATCATACCGGAGGAGCCTAAAGAAGCAGTGATACATACTGAATTAGGTGATTTCCCGGCAGATTGGCCTCAATTGGATGGAGCTGTAATAATACCTGTGATCCACTTCTTCCAAAAACCAGAAGACCCTCCACAGCAAGTAGAACCTGTAAGTGCCCCAGAAGAGCCTGCTCAGGAAGAATCCCCGGAAGAAGGATCCCCGGTTGGAGCAGAGCAAGAAGGCCCAGCCAATGGTACACTTGCCAGTCCTGTAGAGAGGTTAAGGCAGCCTTGCAGTCCCTCCATATCTAGAACTGACAGATTGGGAGGTAGTACAAACACCAGTACCACACGCATCCCAGTACTACGTAGGTCAACACGTAGCACGCAAGGTCAGACCCCTGTCAGATACAGAGAGTAATAAGACAAACTCTGATTGTAGAAATAGTTGCCCCTGGGGTATGTTGTTCTTGTGTAAATTTCATGTATTTAATAATTGATGTGTTTTGCTTACAATGGACAATTTAGGTGACATGGACACTTAGCATTGCATTTAGTTACCCGTAAGGGTATATATATATATATATATATATATATAAAATAATCTGTGGCTGAGGACTGTGTGCAGCCCAAAAACTGTTCATGTACATAATTGCACTCCCTGGAGTGCCCCTTAAGTAACCACTGAACAAAATCCCGTTTGGCGTGGCCGAAGACGTGGTCCATCACATGGATCACTTATGCCCTGCAGCCACGCCCAGGGCCTACGTTGAGGGTTTTCGGACGGGTCCCTCATGCTGCTTATCTTCACCAGTGAGATGGACACCAGTTAATGGATCTCACTGAGACTTTAAGAAGAGTGTTGTATATAAGAAAATGTATTAGTGTTATTATTGTATTATAATATTACCTGTAACGTTTAAGAAAAGTGCCTCCCGTAAGGGAAGAAATGTTATTGTTAACCTGTTTTTTGAAAATTGCTTCAGTCCAGGAGTACTGAGTTTTACTAGGGGGTAATGTGGCACCCCTGCTACGCATTGGTGCCACAGAACCCAGAAGCGTGCATGGACGTGACGCGCCCCCTGAGCCATATTCTTTAGGGGAATACCTGGAGCCGGATCAGATGGGGGTTGTAGTCTCCGAGCGGCTGTGACCCGGTCCGTGCCCAGGGCGTCAAGCTCTGAGTGTGGCAGTCCTTACTGATGTTACTAAAGTTCTTTATGTCGACTACGCCACCCGTTGTATTGCTGTCACTACGGCCGCCGCTGCAGCAGGGTCCGCTGAGGCTGATGGTGTTGGTGCAGCTTAGGTAGTATAACCCCCAACGGGAGGGGTATGGCCTCAGGGGGTCAGGTGCAGAGGATGGGGGTTGTGGTGGTGCAGTGTAGATGGTATAAAGACTCAGAGTCGGGCTGTGCAGTTCATGGTCTTTACTTACTGCTGTTGTGCTGGCCACTCCGGCCTTGAGTGACCACCCGAGCCGTGCTGCGTCCACCAGGTCCTGGATTCGGCCAACCCCCAAGCAAGTCCGGAGCGTGGCCCTGAGCCCTCCTTCTGTCTTGTCCTCGTCTCTGGCCTTCCCCACCAGGGATCCACCTAAGTCCAGCTCCCTCGGGCCTTCTGTTGGGAAACCCTTGGCCCTGGGTTCCCTGACCCTATTCGTGGTCTGCCTTCCGGGTGGATGTGGTGGGTGGCCGTGGCAGATCCTGCCCACGGCCTCCGGTCTCCGGCTGAGGTATGCTGTAGCCCCCACCAGTTTGGGATCCGGTACCCTGTTGCCAACTCTTCACCCTGTGATTGGATTTGGAACTCAGAGTCCTTTCTTTCTCCCCCTCTGGGTCTTTCTCTTTCTCCTCTCTCACTCTGGGCCTGGGGCTGCTCTGCTCCTCTGCTCTCTTCTTCTGACTCTCTGCCTGGCCCTCTGACAACTGACTGACCCTGATCTTAGATGGTTCCCACCTTTTATAACCCTCTATGTGTGAGCTCAGGTGACCAGCACCCAATGAGCTCCTAGCACTACCCAGACTGCTCCCCCTATCTGCCCCTACACTACAGGGATGTTCCACCCCCCTCCCACTCCAGCCAGGGACAGACACGGTCGTACCTGCACATTTCTAAGTGGGAGTACCGTCGGCCTGCCCCTCGGAAATGGGATGTATGTAATGCATGCAGCGCTCAGAGCTCAGTCCCACACTCCATTCTTACCCGGGAGTGGAATATCAAACCTCTGGCTGAGGTGCAATACTCCTGTAGCAGCCGAATCCTCAGGGTGCTACATTCCCCCCTGGTAAATCACAGCACGTCCTCGGGCTGCAAGAGACAAAACACCACAAACATACAATTTTTTTTCATAATAACATAACATAACATATAAAACATCATATACAACATTATATAGATATATATAAAACTTTTTATATAAAACATTCTCGTAGCTTGCTTCTGGCTCCTCCTCCGGTCACTGTGCAACTGATGACCGGGCAAAGCGCGACAGTCTCTTTCAGATTAAATACGGCTTTCCTACAAAACCAGTAGGGGGCGCTTTAGGAAGCGCAACTATGTACAAGGGGATAGTGGCCGCTCTCAGTCCTCGGCCAGGTATTAGGAAATAGGAATGGCTGTTCACAGTCCTCAGCCTGGTATGGATAGGGGACACACAGGAACAGTTCACACATGCTGGTCCCAACGGGGACTATATTAGCAGCAACAGTTCTTGGTACCCCGACGGGTAACTATATACAGCTTCTACTCTGCCGTACTCAACGACGACGTCCTCCTGCTCTTTCTTTGCGATTGGTTCCAGGTTCTGGTTCAGACCCGTCCGGGTCCTCTTGCTCCTCCTCACACCGCAGCTCCTCCTCCGTCAGGCGATGCACATGGAGGGCGTAGGGTCCTTTGGCACACTTGTGCCGGGTGAAGGTGACCTCGTCCCCGATATAAAGGTCACGACCTCTGTGCCCCTCCGGCAGATGGCTCTCTACATCTCTGCGCGTGACAAAGACGTCGCCGGGGGTATGGTGGTCTCGGATGAAGCCCCACCCGTGCTGCATATTAAACTTGATCACAGTCCCGGTGGAAGGGGGACCATGAGCTGCACGGGGACTCCTCCTGGTCCGGCTCTTTTGCTCCGCGCTCTTTATTTGGGCTTGCTGTTCCCGGACCCGCCTCTCTCTCCGCTCCCTCTCGAAGACCTCGAGCTGTTGCCGGCAGCACTCTGCACGCTCCGCTGCAGCTGCCCGAGTCTCCTGAGTGAACCCCATGAGATCTTCTCCGGTGGGGTCCCACTCAAACTGTGCCTCCTCCAGCGGGGGCGAGGTCCTTTTTACGGGCTTCGGAGCCGGGATCAGGGGTTCACACATGGGCCTTGCCCTCTTTTGGAGCTCTTGTTCGTAGTACTCCCTGGGCCAGATGAAGGGCCGCAAGTCCGGCCATGTGTGTTGGGCGAACAGGTCTTCTCCCAGATGCGGCACTCTTGGTTTTATGGGCGCGGTGGTGGTGGCGCCCGGGTTGCCCAGGCCTTGTGGCCAGGCCTGGGGCACCTGGAAAGTGAAGGGCACCGTAAGGACGGCGGCGCCCTGGGCTACTTGGCACTGCGACCAGGCCGGTGGCTCCGCGGAGGTAGGGGGCGCTGTTGGTATTGCGGCGCCCGGGGGTACTGGGCCTTGCGACCAGGCTGGTGGTACTTCCTGCTTGGCCACGCTCGGGGTCGAGGCGTGTGACGTCACAGGGGTCGCGGCCGCGGCTTCCGGTTGAGGCCTAGTCTGCGGCGGTGACGTTGCGGTTACGGGCACGGCAGGGGGTACTTCGGGCTCTGCGACGGGGAGCTGGGGCAGGTAAGCGGTTTCCCGGTTTGGGGTAAAGACGTCCCCTTTACCTGCCTCCGTCCGTTCGGCTCCCTTTTTGGCACCGTCTCCGGCCTTCAGTCCTCCTGCGCCATCCTCAGAGGCGGTCTGTCTCCTCGTCTCGGGTGGCGTGCTCCACTGACGGGTTCTTGTCTGCTGGGCCATCTCACGGCTCCACTCTGCTAACGTCTCTCGCTGCACCCGGGCCATCCTCCTTGCGAGGCCCTCCAGCGCGGTCTGCGCACACTCCCGGTCTCGGGGGAGCTGTGCTAGGACCTCCACTAGGCCTAGTGGGGTCGTTGCTTCCAGCAGGCTCCTGACCAGCGGGTCGGTGCTGCTCTGCTCTCCTTCCGCTGTTTCCAGCAGGCTCCTGACCAGCGGGCCGGTGCTGCTCTGCTCTCCTTCCACTGTTTCCAGCAGGCTCCTGACCAGCGGGCCGGTGCTGCTCTGCTCTCCTTCCATCTCCGGGTAAGCTTTTTCTGGACTCAGCTCTAGGCTTCTTGTCTCCGGGTGCGCTCTCTCCAGACTGCTCCAGGCGGCACCCATCTTCGTTCTTTTCTTCAGTCTCCTCCTACTTCGAGGGCGGTCCCGGGGCAACTTGGTGATTGTCAGCTCCAGGGGCAGTTCTTTCACGCTGATGGACACCTCTAGCATCACAGTCTCTGTTGGTGGGGGCGGTTTCCGCTTTTGGCGCCATTCTTCTACCTGGCCCACGATGGGAGGCGGCTTCTTGCCATCCTCTGGCACGCCCATAATGGCGTCCGCTCTTCCAAGGCGGGAAATCTTCGGAAATGGCGGGAATCGTCTCCCAGTGGCGGGAAACTCTGCAGATGGCGGGAAAAAGCTGCAAATGGCGGACAACCGGCGGGAATCGACCTGTGATGGAGTCCGATGGCGGGGACCCTCCGGAACCGGCGGGAGACTTCTTTTTGAGGTAACGGTGTACTTTTCTTCAGGCACGCAGTACCCGGTTGTTGCGGGCACGTAATCCTGCCGACTACGCCAAAGTTGACGCGCCCCCTGGGACATATTCTTTAGGGGAATACCCGGAGCCGGATCAGATGGGGGTTGTAGTCTCCGAGCGGCTGTGACCCGGTCCGTGCCCAGGGCGTCAAGCTCTGAGTGTGGCAGTCCTTACTGATGTTACTAAAGTTCTTTATGTCGACTACGCCACCCGTTGTATTGCGGTCACTACGGCCGCCGCTGCAGCAGGGTCCGCTGAGGCTGATGGTGTTGGTGCAGCTTAGGTAGTATAACCCCCAACGGGAGGGGTATGGCCTCAGGGGGTCAGGTGCAGAGGATGGGGGTTGTGGTGGTGCAGTGTAGATGGTATAAAGACTCAGAGTCGGGCTGTGCAGTTCATGGTCTTTACTTACTGCTGTTGTGCTGGCCACTCCGGCCTTGAGTGACCACCCGAGCCGTGCTGCGTCCACCAGGTCCTGGATTCGGCCAACCCCCAAGCAAGTCCGGAGCGTGGCCCTGAGCCCTCCTTCTGTCTTGTCCTCGTCTCTGGCCTTCCCCACCAGGGATCCACCTAAGTCCAGCTCCCTCGGGCCTTCTGTTGGGAAACCCTTGGCCCTGGGTTCCCTGACCCTATTCGTGGTCTGCCTTCCGGGTGGATGTGGTGGGTGGCCGTGGCAGATCCTGCCCACGGCCTCCGGTCTCCGGCTGAGGTATGCTGTAGCCCCCACCAGTTTGGGATCCGGTACCCTGTTGCCAACTCTTCACCCTGTGATTGGATTTGGGATCTCAGAGTCCTTTCTTTCTCCCCCTCTGGGTCTTTCTCTTTCTCCTCTCTCACTCTGGGCCTGGGGCTGCTCTGCTCCTCTGCTCTCTTCTTCTGACTCTCTGACTGGCCCTCTGACAACTGACTGACCCTGATCTTAGATGGTTCCCACCTTTTATAACCCTCTATGTGTGAGCTCAGGTGACCAGCACCCAATGAGCTCCTAGCACTACCCAGACTGCTCCCCCTATCTGCCCCTACACTACAGGGATGTTCCACCCCCCTCCCACTCCAGCCAGGGACAGACACGGTCGTACCTGCACATTTCTAAGTGGGAGTACCGTCGGCCTGCCCCTCGGAAATGGGATGTATGTAATGCATGCAGCGCTCAGAGCTCAGTCCCACACTCCATTCTTACCCGGGAGTGGAATATCACACCTCTGGCTGAGGTGCAATACTCCTGTAGCAGCCGAATCCTCAGGGTGCTACAGACGGACTTCTCCACAAGAGGCCCTCACTACATTCATACACCTCCACCTTCCACCTCAGACCAACAGAGGGAGCAAATTAGGGATATATATAGGGAAGGTGGAGCCAGGCAGCTCAGATCAGTGTTTAGTGAGTGTTCAGACAGGAACACAGCTCTGAGTGCCGACGCTCAGAGCGGTGAAGACGCAGCACGCTAGCTGCCAAGTAGTGAGGGCCCCGAGTGTGTTCGACGGCGAGAGGAAAAGGAGAGTGGAGCTAAGGGGGCAGAGGAGCATAGTAAGCTTACCCCGATTTATATACCAGACACTGGGTCCGCACCTACAGGGAATCCTTATACCCAGTAGGATCCACCAAAGCCCCTGGAGAACTACAGGTCCCAGGTCCATCTAATGCTGATTGTAGTACCAGAGCCAGGAGTCACAGAGGTCCCAGCATCCAGGGAGAGTGATCTCCAAAGAGAAGGCCCTACCACCAGGTCAGCAGGTGCAGAGAGAGACAGTAACCAAGGTAGGCCTAGCTCCAGGCAGGCCAGAAGCCTAGAGAGTAAAGCAACGGATCAGGAGGCCCTATACCCGCTCACTGGGGAGAGTCCAGAAGTGTGCCCTTCACCTGGAGTACCCTGGACCGTGCCTGCAGCATCACCAGTAAAGGTACTGAAGCTTGCCCCTGTGTGAGTGTCCATCCTTCCTCCGGGACCATCCTGCCGTCTCTCCCCTGCACCACCATCCAGTACATCCCCTACACTGCCCTGAGGCCTGCTCCACCTGTGGGGAGCTGTCCCATCATTTGCTGCCCTAACATCTGCCTCAGAGGACTGTTGCAGCGCTGGTGATCCTCAACAGACACCACAGGTGGCGTCACGAATAATTCCAAAAACCCCAAATAATAGAAGTTTCCCCATTTCACTGACCGCCCTGGGTCACGGACCAGGCCAGCCACTGTGATATCCCCCGGCAACTAGAGGCCCGGCTGCCGAGTATCCCATGGCCCTGGGGACAAGTCACATCAGATGGTATATACAGGATAGTATGTGACTGCTGTATATTATACTATGAGTACAGACATCAGATGGTATATACAGGATAGTATGTGACTGCTGTATATTATACTATGTGTACAGACATCAGATGGTATATACAGGATAGTATGTGACTGCTGTTTATTATACTATGTGTACAGACATCAGATGGTATATACAGGATAGTATATGACTGCTGTATATTATACTATGTGTACAGACATCAGATGGTATATGCAGGATGATATGTGACTGCTGTATATTATACTATGTGTACAGACATCAGATGTTATATACTGGATAGTATGTGACTGCTGTATATTATACTATGAGTACAGACATCAGATGGTATATACAGGATAGTATGTGACTGCTGTATATTATACTATGTGTACAGACATCATATGGTACATACAGGATAGTATGTGACTGCTGTATATTATCCTATGAGTACAGACATGAGATGGTATATACTGGATAGTATGTGACTGCTGTATATTATGCTCTGTGTACAGAAATCTGATGGTATATACAGGATAGTACATGACTGCTGTATATTATACTATGAGTAGAGACATCTAATGATGTATACGGGATAGTATGTGACTGCTGTATATTATACTATGAGTACAGACATCAGATGTTATATACTGGATAGTATGTGACTGCTGAATATTATACTATCTCTACAGACATCAGATGGTATATACAGGATAGTATGTGATTGCTGTGTATTATACTATGTCTACAGTCATGGCCAAAAGTATTGAGAATGAGACAAATAGTAATTTTTCCAAAGTTTACTGCTTCATTTTTTGTAATGGCAATTTGCATATACTCCTGAAGGTCAAAGAGTGATCAGCTTAACAGCAATTACTGTACTTGCAAAGTCAATATTTGCCCAGAAAATGAACTTTAACCCCCAAAACACATTTCAACATCATTGAAGTCCTGCCTTAAAAGGAGCAGCTAACATCGTTTTAGTGATTGATCCATTAACACAGGTGTGGGTGTTTATGAGGACAGGGCTGGAGATCAATCAGTCATGATTAAGTAAGAATGACATCACTGGACACTTTAAAAGGAGGCTGGTTCTTGGTATCATTGTTTCTCTTCAGTTAACCATGGTTATCTCTAAAGAAACATGTGCAGCCATCATTGCACTGCACAAAAATGGCCTAACAGGGAAGAGTATTGCAGCTACAAAGATTGCACCTCAGTCAACAATCTATCGCATCATCAAGAACTTCAAGGAGAGAGCTTCCATTGTTGTCAAAAAGGCTCCAGGGCGCCCAAGAAAGACCAGCAAGCGCCAGGACCGTATCTTAAAACTGTTTCAGCTGCGGGATAGGACTACCAGCAGTGCCGAGCTTGCTCAGGAATGGCAGCAGGCTGGTGTGAGTGCTTCTGCACGCACTGTGAGGCGGAGACTCTTTGAGCAAGGGCTGGATTCAAGGAGGGCAGCAAAGAAGCCACTTCTCTCCAGAAAAAACATCAGGGACCGACTGATATTCTGCAAAAGGTACAGGGAGTGGACTGCTGAGGACTGGGGCAAAGTCATTTTCTCTGATGAATCCCCTTTTCGATTGTTTGGGACATCTGGAAAACAGCTTATTCGGAGAAGAAGAGGTGAGCGCTACCACCAGTCTTGTCTCATGCCAACTGTAAAGCATCCTGAAACCATTCATGTGTGGGGTTGCTTCTCAGCCAAGGGAATCGGCTCACTCACAGTCTTGCCTAAAAACACAGCCATGAATAAAGAATGGTACCAGAATGTCCTCCAGGAGCAACTTCTCCCAACCGTCCAAGAGCAGTTAGGCGCCCAACAATGCCTTTTCCAGCATGATAGATCACCTTGCCATAAAGCAAAGGTGATAACTAAATGGCTCATGGAACAAAACATAGAGATTTTGGGTCCATGGCCTGGAAACTCCCCAGATCTTAATCCCATTGAGAACTTGTGGTCAATCATCAAGAGACGAGTGGACAAACAAAAACCAACAAATTCTGGCAAAATGCAAGCATTGATTATGCAAGAATGGACTGCTATCAGTCAGGATTTGGTCCAAAAGTTGATTGAGAGCATGCCAGGGAGAATTACAGAGGTCTTGAAGAAGAAGGGGCAACACTGCAAATATTGACTTGCTGCATTAACTCATTCTAACTGTCAATATAACCTATTGGTACTCATAATATGGTTGCAATTATATTTCTGTATGTGATATAAACATCAGACAAACACTAATAAAAACCAGAGGCCAGCAGATCATGTGAAAATATAATTTTGGTGTCATTCTCAATACTTTTGGCCATGACTGTACAGAAATCAGATGGTATATACAGGATAGTATGTGACTGCTGTATATTATACTATGTGTACAGACATCAGATGTTATATACAGGATAGTATACGACTGCTGTATATTATTTTATGAGTACAGACATCAGATGGTATAAACAGGATAGTATGTGACTGCTGTTTATTATACTATGCGTACATACATCAGATGTTATATACAGGATAGTATGTGACTGCTGTATATTATATTATGAGTACAGACATCAGATGGTATATACAGGATAGTATGTGACAGCTGTAGATTATACTATGTGTACAGACATCAGATGGTATATACAGGATACTATGTGACTGCGGTATATTATATTATGTGTACAGACATCAGATTGTATATACAGGATAGTATGTGACTGCTGTATATTATACTATGTGTACAGACATCATATGGTATATAGAGGATAGTATGTGACTGCTGTGTATTATACTATGAGTACAGACATCTGATGGTATATACAGGATAGTATGTGACTGCTGTATATTATCCTATGAGTACAGACATGAGATGGTATATACAGGATAGTATGTGACTGCTGTATATTATACTCTGTGTACAGACATCTGATGGTATATTCAGGATAGTATATGTCTGCTGTATATTATACTATGAGTAGAGACATGTAATGTTGTATACAGGATAGTATGTGACTGCTGTATATTATACTATGTCTACAGACATCAGATGTTATATACAGGATAGTATAAGACTGCTGTATATTATTTTATGAGTACAGACATCAGATGGTATATATGTAGTGCCCCGAGGGTTCGGTCGTTACAGAGGTATTGCATCTCACCCAGAGGTGTGATATCTCACTTCCAGGTAAGGATGGAGTGTGGCTCAGGACCCTAACACCCACATGCACTACACCACATTTCTGGGGGACAGGGCGACAATGCTCCCAAGAGTGAGCACAATTGCCCGTGTCCCTGGCTTGAGTGGGGAGAGGGAACACCTAGAAAGGGGGAACCTGGTAGTGTGTGGGTGGGGAGAGTAGATCCTGGGTGCACTGTTTAGGGGAGTATATATGGTGGGCACCATCTTGGAGTCAGGGAGAAGAAGAGAAGAGAGAGCAGAGAGAGAAGGAGGCTGGGAGCAGAGGCTCTGCATGGGCTCTGCTCCGCAGGCAGGCCAAGTCTCAAGGCCTGAGCCTGGAGGAAAGGAAAGGAGAGGAGAGGAACGGAGGAGGCTCCAGGAGTGGAGTGAAGGGACCCCAGGGGTGCGGACCGGCCAGCCGCCACCACACGCCCGCCCCTACCAGAGTAGGGGGGTCAGGCCAAGAAAAGGAACCGAATCCCTCATCTAGTGGAGGAGAGCAACTACCCTCAGCTAGTAACCTGAGGCCGTGGCATTGCACGTGCACGGCCCCTCACTACACCCATTAGGAAGGCACCATATAGGACCCAGGGAAACGGAACATACGTTTGCCCGCCAAGGCCTGAGGCAGCTGGACAGAAACGTGGTCAATTGTGGGGTACGACAGGACAGAGAAAGGACACACGAAGGGAGTCCTGAAAAGCATTCCAAAGGTACCTGGGAGTTGGCCGAGCCCCTCACCTGGTGAGCACAGCACGACGTGGGCAGCCATTACCTGCAGAAGTGGCTTGGAGTGTAAAACTGTGAGTAAAGACCCTGGACTGCATCACTGGACTCTGAGTCATTACTGTTGCTCCCGCGCACCATCACCCCCACCATCTGCACTCACTGCCCTGAGGCTACACTCCTCCCGTGGGGAGTTATACTACCCTCTGCTGCGCACATAACATCAGCCTCAGCGGTCTGCCCTGCAGAGGCGGTTCTCAATGACCGCTATCCATGGGTGGCATAGTCAGACATTTAAACATTGCAAACCCAACGAAACAGATCCGCCACTGGTTTGACCACCCCGAGCCAAAGGACCGGGTCGCCGCCACGGAGACTACAACCCCCAGCGTTACACAGAGGCCAGGCTCCGGGTATTCCCCTACACACACGGCCCAGGGGGCACGTCATATACAGGATAGTATGTGACTGCTGTAGATTATACTATGTGTACAGACATCAAATGGTATATACAGGATAGTATGTGACTGCTGTATATTATACTATGTGTACAGACATCATATGGTATATACAGGATAGTATGTGACGCTGTATATTATACTATGAGTACAGACATCAGATGGTATATACAGGATAGTTTGTGACTGCTGTATATTATACTCTGTGTACAGACATCTGATGGTATATACAGGATAGTATATGACTGCTGTATATTATACTATGAGTAGAGACATCTAATGTTGTATACAGGATAGTATGTGACTGCTGTATATTATACTATGTCTACAGACATCAGATGGTATATATGTAGCGCCCCGAGGGTTCGGCCGCTACAGGGGTATTGCACCTCTGCCAGAGGTGTGGTATTCCACTCCTAGGTAAGGATGGAGTATGGACCAGGTCTCAGTTAGCTGCATACAGCACACTCACCCCATTTCTGAGTGACAGCTCAACGGTACTCCCATTAGACAGAAATGCAGTTACGACAGACCATGTCCCTGGCTGGAGTGGGGAGGGGGGAGGAATACCCAGTGATGTAGGAACAGATAGGGGTTGGTTCCTGAGCATAGGTAGGAGCCCATTGGTTGCTGGTCACCTGGGCTCATGGCTAGAGGGAGGTATAAAAGGTAGGAGCCATGTTAGATCTAGGATCGTTCTGTGCAGAGAGAGGAGAAGACAGGGAGTAGAGGCTCTGTAGGAGCTCTGCTCAGGAGTGGGCCTAGTGAGAGGCCGAGGAGGAGAGTGGAGTGGAGAGAGAGAGGAGGTGAAGGGGAGCTGGGATTACTTCTCAGCCCAGCTCCACAAGGAAGGAGAAGAAGGAGAAACAGAAAAGAGGAGGAGGAACAGAAAAGGAGAAGAAGAGAGAGAGAAACAGAGGGGCTCAGGAACAAGAAGGCAGAAGGGACCCTAAGAACCCACGAAAATACAGGGTGAAGGGTCAGGCAGATTAAGGGTACCGGATCCCAAGATGGTGGAGGAGAAACAAACCTCAGCCAAAGACCGGAGGTCGTGATCATTTATTGGTGCGACACCTCATCAAACCTGCTAGGAAGGCACCATATAGAACAGCGGGAAACGGGATCCACGTTTACCCGCACAAGTTTGTGGCAGCTGGACAAAGGTGGGTCACTGGTTAGGCAGGCCAGAGAAAGGATAAAAGGGGGTCCTGTGCCATGCTCCTGAATCGCCTGGGAGTTGACCGAGCCCCTCACCTGGTGGACACTGTACGGTTTGGGTGGTCACTGCTGACAGAAGTGACCCGGAACAAATGAACTATGAGTAAAGACCCTGGGCTGTAACTTGTTGTCTGTGTGCTCCTTCGTGCCTCCAGCATTACTGGTACTGGAACTCTCACCACCATCACTCCCACCATCTACTACACTGCCCTGGGGCCGCACTCTTCCCGTGTGGAGTCACACCATCCCAGCTGCCTACATCACCAGCCCCAGCGGCCTGCCCTGCAGCAGCGGTTCATAATAACCGCAATCCACGGGTGGCGTAGTCGGACATCACTTAAAACATCTAAAGGACTGCCACTGGTCTGACCCACCTGAGCCACGGGACCGGGTTGCCACTGCTACTCCCATCGTCTCCCTATTGCCCGGTTACGGGTGCCCCACGGCCCAGGGGGCGAGTCAGCTTTGGCGTAGTCGGCAGGATTTCGTGCCCGCTAACAACGGGTACTGCGCGCCTGAAGAGAAAGAGACTGTTTTATTGAAATTGACTGTGTTGAAAAATGGCGCCCGCCCCAGAAGAATGAGCGCCATAATGTGCACGCCAAAAGACCACAGGAGGCCGCCTCCCATCGTGGGCCAGGTCCCAGAATGGCGCCAAAGAAGGAGCCCACCCCCAACAGCCATGAGCGCGGCTGTGGAGATGTCCATCAAGGTGGGGGGGCTGCCCCTGAAAGTGATTGTCACCAAGTTGCCCCGGGACCACCCCAAATGGGGGTGGGAAGAGAAGAAAACTGTGGGGCAGGGCGCGGTCTGGATCAGTCTAGACAGACTGCACCCGGGAATGGACGCGTTCAACAGCACCAACCTGTTGGCCCGGAGCCTGCTGCAAGCCGAACCACCCTGCAGCCTGGCAGAGATGCTGGCGCAGCTCCAGAGAGACCCGGAGCGTGCGCAAGCTGCACTGGAGGACCTGGAGCGGAGGATGGTCCGAGTGCAGCAGGGTGCGCTCATCGAGTGGAGGGAGGAACTGGCCCGTCCGGCCGAAACCCACCAGCGACAGGCCTCAACCGCACCCAGGAGTCTGCCTGCCTCCGAGGACGGTGCAGGAGGAGTGAGAGCCGGAGACGATGCCGCAGAGGGAGCCGAGAGGACTGAGGCAGGTACAGGGGACGTAACCACCCCAGGCCCAGCAGCTACAACCCTGCCCCAGCCTCCCGTCGCAGAACCCGAAGCCCCACTCACCACACCTGTTGCCGCGCCACCACTGCTCCCAGCTAGGCCTCAAGCTTCGAGCGCCGCGGCCGCGCCCCGCCCGACGCCACGCCCCTTGACCCCAGGCGCCGTAAACAAAGAAGCGTCATTGGCTTGGTCGCAAGGCCTGGTCAACCCGGGCGCCGCTACCCAACTAGCACCCCCTTCCCGGGCTGGGCCGCCACCAGACTTGACCAGAAGACCCGCGGCCTGGTCGCAAGGCTGAGTGCCCCCGGGCGCTGCTCCCAAACCGGGTCCCCCACTCTACCACCGCTGGGCGCGGACCTATTTGCTCACCATACTGGTCCGGATGGACTGCCGCTGGAGTGGCCGGCTGAACTGACCAGCAGTCCGCCATGGAAAACCCAGCCCCCGCGCGAGCCTCTGATACCGGCTCTGGAGCCCGTAGAGGTCACCCCGCTCCCACTAGAAGACGCCCAATTTGAGTGGGACCCCGCCGGTGAGAACTTGATGGGGTTCACTCAGGAGACCTGGGCGGACGCGGTCCGTCGTCTGGAGGCTTGTCAGCAGTAACTGGCGACCTTCGAGCGGGAACGGCGGGAGAGACGCGTCAGGGAGGAGCGGCTCCAGGCCCGAAGTGCGGAGCAAAAACGCAAGGCCCGTCAGGACCCCCGGGCCGCCCACTGTCCCCGAATCACCGGGACCATAATTAAATTCCATATGGAGAACAGTTGGGGCTTCATCAGGGGCCCGGAAACGGCAGGTGACGTCTTTGTGACACGCAGAGACGTTGAAAGTCACCTACCGGAGGGACACCGTGGCCGTGACCTCTACCCTGGTGATGTGGTCACCTTCACCCGACACGAGGGCGCAAAAAGACCGTACGCCCTCCATGTCCATCGACTCACAGAGGAAGAACTGCGGCAGTATGGCTATGAGGAGAGCCAAGAGGACCCGGATGAGTCTGAAGAACCGTATGAGGAGGAGGAGGAAGGAGCATCTGGAGGACACCGCTACTAGTAAGTAGAAGAACATCTGTGTAAATAGTTACCCGTTGGGTACAAAAAGAACTGTTATGGAACTGTTTCTTGTGTGCACGTTACCCCCTACGTCCCCTACCTGGCTGAGGACTGAGAGCAGCCATTCCCCTTCCCAACACTGGCCGAGGACTGAGAGCTGCCGTCCCTGTAAATAGTTGCGCTTCCCAAAGCGCCCCCTACTGGTTTCATAAAAAGACTACCACGTCTACCTCGGGACAACGAGTCCCTCGAGTTCACAAGTTTACTGAAGTTTTGCACTTACAAGAAGAATGCACACCTGGTCGCAAATTGCACCGCAGCCAGGAATCAAGAATGTGTTTTTGAAAATGTCTTCTTACAAATGTTTTTATATGCTGCTAATTGGTATTATGAATGTTTTCTATAATGTTTTTTGTCAAAAGAGTTCCAGAACGTGTTTTATAATAGTGTAATAAGTGGTAAGAAGTGTTTCCCATAAAGGGAATTGAACCGTGTTGTCTGTTTCCTGATGTGAAAAGTTTTGAAAAGTTTGCATGTCCTGTATTTAATTGTTTTTGCTCTGTTCCAGCCCGAGGGCGTGCTGTGATTTACCAGGGGGGAATGTAGCGCCCCGAGGGTTCGGCCGCTACAGGGGTATTGTATAGTATGTGACTGCTGTATATTATCCTATGAGTACAGACATGAGATGGTATATACAGGATAGTATGTGACTGCTGTATATTATGCTCTGTGTACAGACATCTGATGGTATATACAGGATAGTACATGACTGCTGTATATTATACTATGAGTAGAGACATCTAATGATGTATACAGGATAGTATGTGACGGCTGTATATTATAGTATGAGTAGAGACATCTAATGAAGTATACAGGATAGTATGTGACTGCTGTATATTATACTATGAGTACAGACATCATATGGTATATACAGGACAGTATGTGACTGCCGGTGGTTGCGACCAATCAGCAGAGTGAGGTTTAAATTTGGCGCTAATACTGCTGATTGGTCACGGCCGACAACGGCAACCAATCAGCAGAGCCGTGTTTAAATTTGGCGCCAATCTCGCTGATTGGTCGCGGCTGGCGGCCGCGACCAATCAGCAGAGCAGGGTTTAAATTTGGCACCAATAATGCTGATGGGTCGCGGCCGGCGACCGCAACCAATCAGCACAGCGGGGTTTACATTTGGCCCCAATGCTGCTGATTGGTCTCGGCCGACGACCGTGACCAATCAGCAGAGCGTTGTTTAAATTTGGCACCAAAAACGCAGATTGGTCGCGGCCGGTGGTTGCGACCAATCAGCAGAGTGAGGTTTAAATTTGGCGCCAATACTGCTGACTGGTCACAGCCAACAACCGCGACCAATCAGCAGAGCGTTGTTTAAATTTTGCGCCAATACTGCTGATTGATCTCGGCCAGCGACCGCGATCAATCAGCAGAGCGTTGCTTAAATTTGGCACCAATCTCGTTGATTGGTCGCGGCTGGAGTCCGCAACCAATCAGCTAAGCGTTGTTTAAATTTGGCGCCAATCTCGCTGATTGGACGCGTCCGGCGTCCGCGTCCAATCAGCACAGCAGTGTTTAAATGTGGCGGCAAGATCGGTGAATGGTCGCGGCCGCTATTTAAATGTGGCGCCCAAATCGGTGATTGGTTGCGGGCAGCGGACGCGACCAATCAGCAGAGCGGTGTTTAACTTTAGCGCCAAGATCACTGATTGGTCAGGTGTGGAGAGCGCGACCAATCAGCGAATCGTATTGGTGAGGAGCGGGGAGCGGAATCGTATTAGTAAGGACCGGGGAGCGCCGCTGCCTGTGCGGCTACTTACGCTGCGAGAACCCGGGACATGAGCGGGTGCTCGGAGCAGAAGTATCCCGACCCGCAGCGCCGCTCCCCGGTCCTCCCTTCACACCCTAGCCGCTGATGTCCCCACAGTATCCGCAGGGTGTTACAAAGGTCTGGACATTTGTGTTAAAAATTGCTGATTGGTCGCTGGCGCTGCCCGCGACCAATCACCGATATGGGCGCCAATTTTAAATATCGGCCGCGACCAATCACCAATCTTGGCTCCACATTGAAACACCGCTGTGCTGATTGGTCGCCGATAGTGTTGAGCGATACCTTCCGATATCGGGAAATATCGGATCGGATTGGATCGGACCGATACCGAAAAAGTATCGGATATCGCCGATTCCGATACCGGAAACCAATGCAAGTCAATGGGACATAAATATCGGAATTAAAATAAACCCTTTCTTTCCTTGTAGGTTATTTCTACATGAAGGAAAACAACTAAGAATAATGTAGAATGTATTGGGGGAGGTGGGGGAGACAATAAAGGCATAGAGGTTTAGCCCAGTCAAATGGAATAGCAGGAATTAATATTTTTTTATTATGTTCTGAGTTACGGAAATATTAACTATGTTAAGTATTTTTATATTTTGTCAGATATTTATGTTTCACTACTTCCATGCTCTTCACCTTCTTTTTTACTTCTCCCACACTTTCTCCTTCATCATCCTCAGCATCTTTTTCATCCACTTCTTCTTCACCTTCTTCTTCTTCACCTTCTTCGTATTATTCTTTTTTTTACATTCTTCATATTCTACTTCTTCATCTTCTTCATATTCTTCTTCTTCATCATATTCTTATTTGTGACAGGCATTCCTGTAGTTGTTATCTATAAAAGGTTGGACATTACACCTTTCGTTCTGCCCGTCACAAAAGATTTACAACAGGATTTGTCCGCGTTCAGTTTGGCCTGCAGCAGCAGGTCTTTTCCAGGGGCACCACGAGGAGGAACGGACTCACCCCCATACACTGCTTAGTCATCTTCTGCTTATAATTTAGATATTATCTTTTGCTCTGATTTTTAGTCTTATGCTTAATGTTCTTCCGCTTTTTGTTCTGCAGCTTCTTGTATTTCTGCTTCTTGGTTTTCTGTCTCTTGTTCTTCTGTATCTTGGTGCTTGTCTTCTCTTCTTTGTCTTCTTGGTCAACTTCTTCAGGGTCATCTTCTTGGTCTTCTTCGGGGTGTTCTTCAGGGTCGTCGTCTTCGGGGGTCCTCGTCTTCGGGGTCCTCGTCTTCTTCGGGTTGGTCTTCTGGGTCCTCGTCTTCGGGGTCCTCGTCTTCTTCGGGGTGGTCTTCAGGGTCCTTGTCTTCTTCGGGGTGGTCTTCAGGGTCCTTGTCTTCTTCGGGGTGGTCTTCAGGGTCCTCGTCTTCTTCGGGGTGGTCTTCAGGGTCCTCGTCTTCAGGGTCATTGTCTTCGGGGTCCTCGTCTTCTTAGGGTTGGTCTTCAGGGTCCTCGTCTTCAGGGTCCTCGTCAGGGAGATCCAGAGTGATTACCAAGAACCATTTCAAAAAGCTTGAACTTGGAAATGTAGCAGAAGGTACAAGAAAGCTGAGGAACTACCGAGGACCAGCTGACGGTACTGGAACCCGGATGGATAGCAGAAGGTACAAGAGCCAATGGAACTACCGA
This sequence comes from Phyllobates terribilis, assembly GCF_046119375.1. Classification (NCBI taxonomy): domain Eukaryota; kingdom Metazoa; phylum Chordata; class Amphibia; order Anura; family Dendrobatidae; genus Phyllobates; species Phyllobates terribilis. The sequence continues at coordinate 72,639,386 of NW_027362773.1, read as the reverse complement.
GGACCAGCTGATGTTACTGGAACTCGGTTACTAAGCAGGAGGTACCTGTGCCAGAAAGCACTACCAAGGACCAGCAGACGTTGGTGGAACTTGGATACCGAGAAGGAGGCACCTAATCCAAAGGCACTGCCGAGAACCAGCTGACGGTACTGGAACCCGGATGGGTAGCAGAAGGTACCCATGTAAAAAAAAAGTTCAAGGCCGCGAGCCGGCCGCAGTTACCAAAACCCACAGTCCTACAGAGGGTGCTTGTCCTATTGGCACTATGGAACCAGCCTTCATTGCCAGATCCCGCAGTCCACATAGGAGTCACCTAAACTGCAGGCACCATAGAGTCGGCTAACCCGACCGCAACACGACAGGACAACGCATTGGAGGCAAAGTGACGTTGACACTACCCGGAAACAGCTGGCGTGCTGGAACCAGGCTGGGCAGGAGGGAGTACCCGTGCCAAAGACACTGCCGAGAACCAGCTGACGGTACTGGAACCCGGATGGGTAGCAGAAGGTACAAGAGCCAATGGAACTACCGAGGACCAGCTGACGGTACTGGAACCCGGATGGGTAGCAGAAGGTACAAGAGCCAATGGAACTACCGAGGACCAGCTGATGTTACTGGAACTCGGTTACTAAGCAGGAGGTACCTGTGCCAGAAAGCACTACCAAGGACCAGCAGACGTTGGTGGAACTTGGATACCGAGAAGGAGGCACCTAATCCAAAGGCACTGCCGAGAACCAGCTGACGGTACTGGAACCCGGATGGGTAGCAGAAGGTACCCATGTAAAAAAAAAGTTCAAGGCCGCGAGCCGGCCGCAGTTACCAAAACCCACAGTCCTACAGAGGGTGCTTGTCCTATTGGCACTATGGAACCAGCCTTCATTGCCAGATCCCGCAGCCCACATAGGAGTCACCTAAACTGCAGGCACCATAGAGTCGGCTAACCCGACCGCAACACGACAGGACAACGCATTGGAGGCAAAGTGACGTTGACACTACCCGGAAACAGCTGGCGTGCTGGAACCAGGCTGGGCAGGAGGGAGTACCCGTGCCAAAGACACTGCCGAGAACCAGCTGACGGTACTGGAACCCGGATGGGTAGCAGAAGGTACAAGAGCCAATGGAACTGCCGAGAACCAGCTGGCGGTGCTGGAGCCCAGGGTAAATACTAAAAACAGAGGAGCCAGAGGTGTATTTGGAGGAGGTTTTAAATCCGTACTACAGTGGATGTGGACAAAGCAGGAGAATTTGCCGGACACACAGCTGGGGATCAGCTGACGTTACTGAATCCCAATAACACCACAGCAAGTGTTGACTGTGCAGACGGCACTTCCGAGCGCCAACTGGCGGTGTTGGAGCCCAGGGATAAGAATGAAAACAGAGGAGCCAGAGGTGTAATTGGAGCAACTTTAAAATCTGTAGTAGTGAGAATGTGGACAGAGCAGGAGAAATTGCCGTCCGCACAGCAGGAGAACAGCTGACGTTACTGAACCCCAATAACACTGGAGCAAGCGTTGACTGTGCAGACGGCACTTCTGAGCAGCAACTAGCGGTATTGGAGCCCAGGGTAAATACTAAAAACGGAGGAGCCAGAGGTGTAATTGGAGCAAGTTTTAAATAAGTAGCACAGTGAATATGGACAGAGCAGGAGAAATTGCCGTGAACACAGCAGGGGAACAGCTGACGTTACCGAACCCCAATAACACCGCAGCAAGTGTTGACTGTGCAGACGGCACTTCCGAGCGCCAACTGGCGGTGTTGGAGCCCAGGGATAAGAATGAAAACAGAGGAGCCAGAGGTGTAATTGGAGCAACTTTAAAATCTGTAGTAGTGAGAATGTGGACAGAGCAGGAGAAATTGCCGTCCGCACAGCAGGAGAACAGCTGATGTTACTGAACCCCAATAACACTGGAGCAAGCGTTGACTGTGCAGACGGCACTTCTGAGCAGCAACTAGCGGTATTGGAGCCCAGGGTAAATACTAAAAACGGAGGAGCCAGAGGTGTAATTGGAGCAAGTTTTAAATAAGTAGCACAGTGAATATGGACAGAGCAGGAGAAATTGCCGTGAACACAGCAGGGGAACAGCTGACGTTACCGAACCCCAATAACACCGCAGCAAGTGTTGACTGTGCAGACGGCACTTCCGAGCGCCAACTGGCGGTGTTGGAGCCCAGGGATAAGAATGAAAACAGAGGAGCCAGAGGTGTAATTGGAGCAACTTTAAAATCTGTAGTAGTGAGAATGTGGACAGAGCAGGAGAAATTGCCGTCCGCACAGCAGGAGAACAGCTGACGTTACTGAACCCCAATAACACTGGAGCAAGCGTTGACTGTGCAGACGGCACTTCTGAGCAGCAACTAGCGGTATTGGAGCCCAGGGTAAATACTAAAAACGGAGGAGCCAGAGGTGTAATTGGAGCAAGTTTTAAATAAGTAGCACAGTGAATATGGACAGAGCAGGAGAAATTGCCGTGAACACAGCAGGGGAACAGCTGACGTTACCGAACCCCAATAACACCGCAGCAAGTGTTGACTGTGCAGACGGCACTTCCGAGCGCCAACTGGCGGTGTTGGAGCCCAGGGATAAGAATGAAAACAGAGGAGCCAGAGGTGTAATTGGAGCAACTTTAAAATCTGTAGTAGTGAGAATGTGGACAGAGCAGGAGAAATTGCCGTCCGCACAGCAGGAGAACAGCTGACGTTACTGAACCCCAATAACACTGGAGCAAGCGTTGACTGTGCAGACGGCACTTCTGAGCAGCAACTAGCGGTATTGGAGCCCAGGGTAAATACTAAAAACGGAGGAGCCAGAGGTGTAATTGGAGCAAGTTTTAAATAAGTAGCACAGTGAATATGGACAGAGCAGGAGAAATTGCCGTGAACACAGCAGGGGAACAGCTGACGTTACCGAACCCCAATAACACCGCAGCAAGTGTTGACTGTGCAGACGGCACTTCCGAGCGCCAACTGGCGGTGTTGGAGCCCAGGGATAAGAATGAAAACAGAGGAGCCAGAGGTGTAATTGGAGCAATTTTAAAATCTGTAGTAGTGAGAATGTGGACAGAGCAGGAGAAATTGCCGTCCGCACAGCAGGAGAACAGCTGACGTTACTGAACCCCAATAACACGGCAGCAAGTGTTGACTGTGCAGACGGCACTTCCGAGCGCCAACTGGCGGTGTTGGAGCCCAGGGATAAGAATGAAAACAGAGGAGCCAGAGGTGTAATTGGAGCAACTTTAAAATGTGTAGTACAGTGGATGTGGACAGAGCAGGAGAAATTGCCGTCCGCACAGCAGGAGAACAGCTGACGTTACTGAACCCCAATAACACGGCAGCAAGTGTTGACTGTGCAGACGGCACTTCCGAGCGCCAACTGGCGGTGTTGGAGCCCAGGGATAAGAATGAAAACAGAGGAGCCAGAGGTGTAATTGGAGCAACTTTAAAATGTGTAGTACAGTGGATGTGGACAGAGCAGGAGAAATTGCCGTCCGCACAGCAGGAGAACAGCTGACGTTACTGAACCCCAATAACACGGCAGCAAGTGTTGACTGTGCAGACGGCACTTCCGAGCGCCAACTGGCGGTGTTGGAGCTCAGGGATAAGAATGAAAACAGAGGAGCCAGAGGTGTAATTGGAGCAACTTTAAAATGTGTAGTACAGTGGATGTGGACAGAGCAGGAGAAATTGCCGTCCGCACAGCAGGAGAACAGCTGACGTTACTGAACCCCAATAACACGGCAGCAAGTGTTGACTGTGCAGACGGCACTTCCGAGCGCCAACTGGCGGTGTTGGAGCCCAGGGATAAGAATGAAAACAGAGGAGCCAGAGGTGTAATTGGAGCAACTTTAAAATGTGTAGTACAGTGGATGTGGACAGAGCAGGAGAAATTGCCGTCCGCACAGCAGGAGAACAGCTGACGTTACTGAACCCCAATAACACGGCAGCAAGTGTTGACTGTGCAGACGGCACTTCCGAGCGCCAACTGGCGGTGTTGGAGCCCAGGGATAAGAATGAAAACAGAGGAGCCAGAGGTGTAATTGGAGCAACTTTAAAATGTGTAGTACAGTGGATGTGGACAGAGCAGGAGAAATTGCCGTCCGCACAGCAGGAGAACAGCTGACGTTACTGAACCCCAATAACACGGCAGCAAGTGTTGACTGTGCAGACGGCACTTCCGAGCGCCAACTGGCGGTGTTGGAGCTCAGGGATTACAGTTCAGGTGGTAGAAACATGAACAGAACAGGAGACCTGGATACTGTTGCCAACCAATTATTTATTCTGGAAGAGGACTGGCAAATTCATGAGAGATCCAGGCCTTGTTCATTTTGAGAAAAGTAAGCCGGTCAACGTTATCGGAGGATAGTCGCATGCGACGGTCTGTTAGTACACCACCTGCGGCACTAAAGACGCGTTCCGATAATACACTAGCAGCAGGGCAAGCTAGCACCTCCAGTGCATACTGACTAAGCTCTGGCCATGTATCCAGCTTACAGACCCAAAACTTGAAGGGAGAAGAGCCGTCTGGGAGTACACTAAGAGGGCAAGACATGTAGTCTGTCACCATCTGACGGAAACGTTGCCTCCTGCTGACTGGAGCTGTCTGTGATGGTGTAGACATTTGTGGCGGCGGGGACACAAAACTTTGCCACATTTCGGCCATACTGGTCTTGCCTTGTGCTGAGGCGCTGCTTCTGCTCCCTCTTTGTGCAGAGCTTCCTCCACTGCCTCGACGCACTGAGCTGCTTTGTAAAGCACTAGCAGCACTGCTCTCGGTTGGAATGGAGAACATGATGGAATGCACCAGTGCGTCTTGGTACTCCCGCATTTTACGCTCCCGGTTCAATGGTGTTATGAGGCTTTGTAAGTTGTCCCGGTAGCGAGGATCTAGGAGGGTGGACACCCAATAATCAGCCGTGTTGAGAATGTGGGCGATGCGGCGGTCGTTTCTGAGGCACTGCAGCATGAAATCAACCATGTGCTGCAGACTGCCAACTGGCCAAGAAACGCTGTCCCCTGCTTGAGGCGTGATCTCTGCCTGCTCTGCATCACCCCACCCTCGCTCTAGATACTGACTACTAGAGCATTGTGTACCTCCCTCCTCTGGACAGATGTCTTCCTCATCCATTGACTCCTCCTCATCCTCCTCACAAAGTGTCCCCTGCCTAGGCCTTTGTGAGGAACCACGTTGCGCAGACTGTAGAGAAGCAGATGGCATTTGTGACTCCTCATCCTCCACCTCTTCCAAAACCTCGTCCCTTAGTGCTTGCAGTGTTTTTTCAAGCAGGCAGATAAGGGGGATAGTCATGCTGACTAGTGCATCATCTGCACTCGCCATCCGCGTGGAATAATCGAAGGCACGCAAAACGTGGCAAATGTCCTTCATAGAGGCCCACTCAGTGGTGGTGAAGTGTGAACGGCGCGCACTGCGACTTGTTTGCGCCTGCTGCAGCTGGTACTCCATTACTGCTGCCTGCTGCTCACACAACCTCTCCAACATATGTAACGTTGAATTCCACCTGGTGGGTAGGTCACATATGATGCGATGTTCCGGAAGACATAATCGGCGCTGCAGAGCTGCAATGCGTGATCTTGCATTGCTGGAACGCCGCAAGTGAGCGCACTCTATGCGGACCTTGTGAAGCAGTGCATCAAGATCCGGATAGTCCCTCAAAAAACTCTGCACGACCAAGTTGAGCACATGTGCCAGACATGGGATGTGAGTGAGGTTGCCTAGGCCCAGAGCTGCCACCAGATTTCGGCCATTGTCACACACTACCATGCCTGGCTGGAGATTCGCTGGCACAAACCACACGTCACTCTGCTGCTTGATGGCATTCCAGAGCTCCTGCGCTGTGTGGCTTCGATTCCCCAAAGAAATTAATTTTAATACGGCCTGTTGACGTTTGGCCACGGCTGTGCTCATATCGGTCATCATAACAGGTAACCGTTCACGGGTCGATGTGGAGGTAGACCGTGACGGCTCCTGCAGCGCTGATTCAGAGGAACTGGAGTATGAGGAGGAGTCAATGTGTACAGACTGGATTCCTGCAATCCTTGGAGTTGGCAGAACACGTACAGCGCCACTCTCAAGATCTGTACCCGGCTCCACAACATTTACCCAATGGGCAGTGAGGGAAAGGTATCGTCCCTGTCCATGCTTACTGGTCCACGCATCAGTGGTCAGGTGGACCTTGCTACTGACGGCGTTTTGTAGCGCATGTTTAATTTTTCCCTCCACATGATGTTGCAGGGCAGGGACGGCTTGCCTGCTGAAATAAAAGCGGCTGGGCACGTTGTATTGTGGGACTGCCAATGCCATAAAGTTACGGAATGTGTCAGTCTCCACCAGCCTGAATGATAGCATTTCAAGGGCCAGTAGTTTAGCAATGCCAGCATTCAGAGCCTGTGCTCGGGGGTGGTTTGCCGAGTATGGGCGCCTTTTCTCCCATGCCTGTGCTAACGATGGCTGTAGACTGGCCTGGGAGTGTGAGGATGACTGGGAAAGTGGTGCTGTGGGTGGAATTACACTGTGTCTCTGTACAACAGTGCCAGAGATTCTTCCATGGCGATCCTGTGAGGAAGCCGAACCAGCTGTGTGTGAGCTGGAGGAAGAGGCTACAACACGAGCTGAAGAGGTGGTAGGTGGCGCTGTAGGTTGGCCTAGGTCTTCAGTGTGTTTGTGTAACTCCACCACGTGCTTGGTCCGCACATGTTTCCACATATTTGTGGTATTGAGGTTGCTGACACTTTTCCCTCTTTTCACCTTCTGATTACACAGCTTGCATTTGACAAAGCAAATGTCATCTGCAACTGTGTCAAAAAAGGACCAGGCACTGCAAGTCTTGGGAGCGCCCGCTTTGGATTTTGGAAGAGCCATGCTCCTAATGGGTGCCGAAGTGGAGGCTACAGGCAACCAAGTCTGCCCCCTCCCTCTCCCTCCTTTTTGGGCCGTTCGGGGAATCTCTTCCTCAGAGCTGCTCCCACCACCTTCCTGTCCCTCACGCCATGATGGGTCAAGGACCTCATCATCTACACCACCCTCTTCAAACAACTGCTTCTCCTGGGTAGTCTCGACAGCACAGTACGCACCAGAAAGTGGCACCTGAGTCTCATCATCAGATGCGTACTGAGGTGTGCTGCTGACCATAGGCACTGGCCCACCCGCCTCTTCAGATTCAGAGAGACAAAACGGTTGCGCATCACTGCATACTACCTCTTCTTCAAATTCTCGAATTCTGCTTGGCTGGCCCCCTCTTTCCAAGCCAAGAGATTCAGAGAACAGAAGTAGAGATGGCTCCTGTCCAGGGCTCTCTGACTGCCTGGGCAATTTGGCAGGTGGTGAAGAGACAGATGGGTGCTCTTCAGTGCTCAGGACCTGAGAGGATCTGGAACTAATTGAAGTCGATGCGTTAGCTGCCATCCATCCGACAACGGCTTCAATTTGGTCCTCGCGCAGCAGTGGGGTACGGCTAGCTCCTACAAAGCTGCGCATAAAGGACTGTTCCCTGGTAAAACTGGGGGATGCTGAGTCACTGGTGCCCGCAGCAGGCACAGAATCCCCACGTCCTCTCCCTGCAGGCACAGAATCCTCACGTCCTCTCCCTGCAGAAACTCCACGCCCACGCCCACGCCCACGACCACGACCACATGCCTTACTCCCTGCCTTCTTCATCTTGGTAGACTGATAAAGATAGGCAGAAAAGTACTAAGGGCTTAGTGTGCTTATTCCTGAACAGCTGCTAACAGGTATAAGAAACACTAATTTTATAAAGTGTGGACTAGACTTTAATATGAGCTAATGTGGCCTACACAACTGTAAAGTGGAGTGTTTGGTGAACTTTATTTAGGTTTTTTTTGTCACAAAAAGACACTGGATGTGCCTAAAGATGTAATAACGATAGTATCACAAACTTTTTGTAGCTATTACAATGTAGGAAGGTAACCTACAATGCAATAGATGAGGCTGCAAAAAATAGGCTAATACTAATCTGGCTGGGGCTGCAGGGCCCAATGCTGCAGAAAGGCTCCTCTATCTACTCCTATATAGTGTGTTTGGAATCAATTTAGCTGAATATGGATGGAACCACCACACTAATAGGAGATATCAGGAAAAATTATGAATTGGCAATAAAGGACAATGTATGAGGCAGTGACACACACTGAGTGCACTACAACCAGACGGGGTTGAAGCACACACTACAGAGTGAGCTGCACTCACACACCAGACCTTGCAGACAGCGGTGAACAGTACAGATGCAGAGCACTGTGCACTAGTGCTGCAAGACGGAAAAAAAATTCTCTATCTACTCCTATATAGTGTGTTTGGAACCAATTTAGCTGAATACAGATGGAACCACCACACTAATAGGAGATATCAGGAAAAATTATGAATTGGCAATAAAGGACAATGTATGAGGCAGTGACACACACTGAGTGCACTACAACCAGACGGGGTTGAAGCACACACTACAGAGTGAGCTGCACTCACACACCAGACCTTGCAGACAGCGGTGAACAGTACAGATGCAGAGCACTGTGCACTAGTGCTGCAAGACGGAAAAAAAATTCTCTATCTACTCCTATATAGTGTGTTTGGAACCAATTTAGCTGAATACAGATGGAACCACCACACTAATAGGAGATATCAGGAAAAATTATGAATTGGCAATAAAGGACAATGTATGAGGCAGTGACACACACTGAGTGCACTACAACCAGACGGGGTTGAAGCACACACTACAGGGTGAGCTGCACTCACACACCAGACCTTGCAGACAGCGGTGAACAGTACAGATGCAGAGCACTGTGCACTAGTGCTGCAAGACGGAAAAAAAATTCTCTATCTACTCCTATATAGTGTGTTTGGAACCAATTTAGCTGAATACAGATGGAACCACCACACTAATAGGAGATATCAGGAAAAATTATGAATTGGCAATAAAGGACAATGTATGAGGCAGTGACACACACTGAGTGCACTACAACCAGACGGGGTTGAAGCACACACTACAGGGTGAGCTGCACTCACACACCAGACCTTGCAGACAGCGGTGAACAGTACAGATGCAGAGCACTGTGCACTAGTGCTGCAAGACGGAAAAAAAATTCTCTATCTACTCCTATATAGTGTGTTTGGAACCAATTTAGCTGAATACAGATGGAACCACCACACTAATAGGAGATATCAGGAAAAATTATGAATTGGCAATAAAGGACAATGTATGAGGCAGTGACACACACTGAGTGCACTACAACCAGACGGGGTTGAAGCACACACTACAGGGTGAGCTGCACTCACACACCAGACCTTGCAGACAGCGGTGAACAGTACAGATGCGGAGCACTGTGCACTAGTGCTGCAAGACGGAAAAAAAATTCTCTATCTACTCCTATATAGTGTGTTTGGAACCAATTTAGCTGAATACAGATGGAACCACCACACTAATAGGAGATATCAGGAAAAATTATGAATTGGCAATAAAGGACAATGTATGAGGCAGTGACACACACTGAGTGCACTACAACCAGACGGGGTTGAAGCACACACTACAGGGTGAGCTGCACTCACACACCAGACCTTGCAGACAGCGGTGAACAGTACAGATGCAGAGCACTGTGCACTAGTGCTGCAAGACGGAAAAAAAATTCTCTATCTACTCCTATATAGTGTGTTTGGAACCAATTTAGCTGAATACAGATGGAACCACCACACTAATAGGAGATATCAGGAAAAATTATGAATTGGCAATAAAGGACAATGTATGAGGCAGTGACACACACTGAGTGCACTACAACCAGACGGGGTTGAAGCACACACTACAGGGTGAGCTGCACTCACACACCAGACCTTGCAGACAGCGGTGAACAGTACAGATGCAGAGCACTGTGCACTAGTGCTGCAAGACGGAAAAAAAATTCTCTATCTACTCCTATATAGTGTGTTTGGAACCAATTTAGCTGAATACAGATGGAACCACCACACTAATAGGAGATATCAGGAAAAATTATGAATTGGCAAAAAAGGACAATGTATGAGGCAGTGACACACACTGAGTGCACTACAACCAGACTTGGCTGAAGCACACACTACAGGGTGAGCTGCACTCACACACACAGACCTTGCAGATAGCGGTGAACAGCACAGGGAACTGTGCACTAGCACTGCAAGGCACAGTGATTTATAAAGTAGCTTGGGTAAAGCAGTATAGAGCAAATAGGTAGCTAAAACTGTCCCTCAGAACAACAGCGTCCTATCCCTAACTGAATTCACAGCAGAGTGAGCTCAAAATGGCGGCGGCGGCTTTTATAGTGCATCATGACATCATTTCAGCAGCCAATCACAGCCATGCCATTAGTTAAGATGCCTACATGCCTAACAGGATGTGCCCACACTTCTTAGGATCCTCATTGGCTGAATAAAATGAAAATGTCTCATTGCATTATGGGAACTTCCGATTCCGGTATACGATATTGCAAAAGTATCGGAATTAAGTATCGGAATTCCGATACCGCGAATATCGGCCGATACCCGATATTTCAGTATCGGAATGCTCAACACTAGTCGCCGACGCTGGGCGCGACCAATCACCGATCTTGGCACCACATTTAAACACCGCTGTGCTGATTGGTCGCGGCCGATATTTAAATTTGGCGCCCAAATCGGTGATTGGTCGCGGGCAGCCCCAGCGACCAATCAGCGATTTTTAACACAAATGTCCGGACCTTTGTAAGACCATGCGGATACAGTGGGGACATCAGCGGCTAGGGTGTGAAGGGAGGACCGGGGAGCGGCGCTGCGAGTCCGGATACTTCTGCTGCGAGCGCCCGCTCATGTCCCGGGTTCTTGCAGCGGAAGTATCCACACAGGCAGCGGCGCTGACATCCAATTGGTCGCGGCCGCTTTTTAAATCTGCCGCACAAATCGGTGATTGGTCGCTGTCTTGGCCCGCGACCAATGACTGATCTTGGAGGCAAAGTTAAACACTATTTTGCTGATTGGTCGCGGACGCTGACCGCGACCAGTCAACGATTTGGGCGCCAAATTGAAATATCGGCCGCGACCAATCACCACAGCGGTGTTTAAATGTGGAGCCAAGATCGGTGATTGGTCGCGGCCGATATTTAAATTTGGCGCCCAAATCGGTGATTGGTCGCGGGCAGCGTCGGCGACCAATCAGCACAGCGGTGTTTAAGTTTTGCGCTAAGATCAGTGATTGGTCGGGTCCGAAGACCGCGACCAATCATCGAATCGTCTTGGTGAGGACCAGGGAGCGGCGCTGCCTGTGCGGCTACTTCCGCTGCGAGAACCCGGGACATAGCGGGCGCTCGCAGCAGAAGTATCCCGACCCGCAGCGCCGCTCCCCGGTCCTCCCTTCCGCATGGAGGTCAGTGACGCCGGCGGTCCTTCCCCTGCTACCGGCCGGGAGATGAGCGCCTCGCGCCGCTCATCTCCCGGCTGCATCTCCGTCCAGCAGATGGGTCCAGCGGTCGGGTTCCTTCTGCTGTTGCCGGCCGGGAGATGAGCGCCTCGCGCCGGTCATCTCCCGGCTGCATTGCCGCTCAGCTCCGTCCCGCAGATGAGCCGCTAACAGCCGCCATCTTTTTTTAGAAATCCCCCGGCGCTGATTGGCCGCTGCCAGAACAATGAGCGACGCGGGATTTCCTGGACAGACAGACACACAGACACACAGACAGACAGACAGACAGACGGGATAAGACGATTATATATATAGATGTCTACAGACATCAGATGGTATATACAGGATAGTATGTGACTTCTGTATATTATACTATGTGTACAGACATCAGATGGTATATACAGGATAGTATGTGACTGCTGTATATTATATTATGAGTACATACATCAGATGGTATATACAGGATAGCATATGACTGCTGTATATTATATTATGTGTACAGACATCAGATGGTACATACAGGATAGTATGTGATTGATGTATATTATTCTATGTGTACAGACATCAGATGGTATATACAGGATAGTATGTGACAGCTGTATATTATACTATGAGTACAGACATCAGATGGTATATACAGGATAGTATGTGACTGCTGTATATTATACTATGAGTACAGACATCAGATGGTATATACAGGATAGTATGTGAATGCAGTGTATTTTACTATGTGTACAGACATCAGATGGTATATGCAGGATAGTATGTGACTGCTCTATATTACACTATGAGTACAGACATCAGATGGTATATACAGGATAGTATGTGACTGCGTATATTATACTATGTTTACAGAAATCAGATGGTATATACAGGATAGTATGTGACTGCTGTTTATTATACTATGTGTACAGACATCTGATGGTATATACAGGATAGTATGTGACTGCTGTATATTATACTATGTGTACAGACATCAGAAGGTATATACAGGATAGTATGTGACTGCTGTATATTATACTATGTGTACACACATCAGATGGTATATACAGGATAGTATGGGACTGCTGTTTAAAATACTATGTGTACAGACATCAGGTGGTATATACAGGATAGTATGTGACTGCGTATATTATACTATGTTTACAGACATCAGATGGTACATGCAGGATAGTATGTGACTGCTGTATATTATACTATATGTACAGACATCTGAAGATATATCCAGGATAGTACATGACTGTTGTATATTATACAATGTGTACAGACATCAGATGGTATATACAGGATAGTATGTGACTGCGTATATTATACTATGTTTACAGACATCAGATGGTATATACAGGATAGTATGTGACTGCGTATATTATACTATGTTTACAGACATCAGATGGTATATACAGGATAGTATGTGACTGCATATATTATACTATGTTTACAGACATCAGATGGTATATACAGGATAGTATGTGACTGCTGTATATTATACTATGTGTACAGACATCAGATGGTATATACAGGATAGTATGTGACTGCGTATATTATACTATGTTTACAGACATCTGATGGTATATACAGGATAGTATGTGACTGCTGTATATTATACTATGTTTACAGACATCTGATGGTATATACAGGATAGTATGTGACAGCTGTTTATTATACTATGTGCACAGACATCAGATGGTATATACAGGATAGTATGTGACTGCTCTATATTATACTATGTGTACAAACATCAGATGGTATATACAGGATAGTATGTGACTGCTGTATATTATACTATGTGTACAGACATCAGATGGTATATACAGGATAGTATGTGACTACTGTATATTATACTATGTGTACAGACATCAGATGGTATATACAGGATAGTATGTGAATGCTGTGTATTTTACTATGTGTACAGAAATCTGAAGATTTATCCAGGATAATATGTGACTGCTGTATATTATACTATGTGTACAGACATCTGATGGTATATACAGGATAGTATGTGACTGCGTATATTATACTATGTTTGCAGACATCAGATGGTATATACAGGATAGTATGTGTCTGCGTATATTATACTATGTGTACAGACATCTGATGATATATACAGGATAGTATGTGACTGCGTATATTATACTATGTTTACAGACATCAGATGGTATATAGAGGATAGTATGTGACTGCTGTATATTATACTATGTATACGGACATCAGATGGTATATACAGGATAGTATGTGACTGCGTATATTATACTATGTTTACAGACATCAGATGGTATATGCAGGATAGTATGTGACTGCTGTATATTATACTATATGTACAGACATCTGATGATATATCCAGGATAGTACATGACTGCTGTATATTATACTATGTGTACAGACATCAGATGGTATATACAGGATAGTATGTGACTGCGTATATTATACTATGTTTACAGACATCAGATGGTATATACAGGATAGTATGGGACTGCTGTATATTATACTATGTGTACAGACATCAGATGGTATATACAGGATAGTATGTGACTGCGTATATTATACTATGTTTACAGACATCTGATGGTATATATAGGGTAGTATGTGACTGCTGTATATTATACCATGTTTACAGACATCTGATGGTATATACAGGATAGTATGTGACTGCTGTATATTACACTATGTGTACAGACATCAGATGGTATATACAGGATAGTATGTGACTGCGTATATTATACTATGTTTACAGACATCAGATGGTATATAGAGGATAGTATGTGACTGCGCATATTATACTATGTTTACAGACATCAGATGGTATATGCAGGATAGTATGTGACAGCTGTTTATTATACTATGTGTACAGACATCAGATGGTATATACAGGATAGTATGTGACAGCTGTATATTATACTATGAGTACAGACATCAGATGGTATATACAGGTTAGTATGTGACTGCTGTATATTATACTATGTGTACAGACATCAGATGGTATATACAGGATAGTATGTGACTGCTGTATATTATATTATGAGTACATACATCAGATGGTATATACAGGATAGTATATGACTGCTGTATATTATACTATGTGTACAGACATCAGATGGTATATACAGGATAGTATGTTACTGCGTATATTATACTATGTTTACAGACATCAGATGGTATATACAGGATAGTATGTGACTGCTGTTTATTATACTATGTTTACAGACATCAGATGGTATATACAGGATAGTATGTGACTGCTGTATATTATACTATGTGTACAGACATCAGGTGGTTTATACAGGATAGTGTGTTACTGCTGTATATTATACTATGAGTACAGACATCAGAAGGTATATACAGGATAGTATGTGACTGCTGTATATTATACTATGAGTACAGACATCAGATGGTATATACAGGATAGTATGTGACTGCTGTATATTATACTATGAGTACAGACTTCTGATGGTATATACAGGATAGTATGCGACTGCTGTATATTATACTATGTGTACAGACATCTGATGGTATATACAGGATAGTATGTGACTGCTGTATATTATACTATGAGTACAGACATCTGATGGTATATACAGGATAGTATGTGACTGCTGTATATTATAATATGTATACAGACATCAGATGGTATATATAGCATACATACTATAAAATATAGGATAGAATGTGACTGCTGTATATTATACTATGAGTACAGACATTAGATGGTATATACAGGATAGTATGTGACTGCTGTATATTATACTATGAGTACAGACATCTGATGGTATATACAGGATAGTATGTGACTGCTGTATATTATACTATGTGTACAGACATCAGATGTTATATACAGGAGAGTATGTGACTGCTGTGTATTATACTATGAGTACAGACATCAGATGGTATATACAGGATAGTATGTGACTGCTGTATATTATACTATAGGTACAGACATCAGATGGTATATACAGGATAGTATGTGACTGATGTTTATTATTCTATGTGTACAGACAACAGATGGTATATACAGTAGAGTATGTGACTGCTGTATATTATACTATGTGTACAGACGTCTGATGTATATACAGGATAGTATGTGACTGCTGTATATTATACTATGTGTACAGACGTCTGATGGTATAAACAGGATAGTATATGACTGCTGTATATTATACTATGAGTACAGACATCAGATGGTATATACAGGATAGTATGCGACTGCTGTATATTATAATATGTGTACAGACATCAGATGGTATATATAGCATACATACTATAAAATACAGGATAGTATGTGACTGCTGTATATTATACTACGAGTACAGACATCAGATTGTATATACAGGATAGTATGTGACTGCTGTATATTATACTATGAGTACAGACATCTGATGGTATATACAGGATAGTATGTGACTGCTGTATATTATACTATGTGTACAGACATCAGATGTTATATACAGGATAGTATGTGACTGCTGTGTATTATACTATGAGTACAGACATCAGATGGTATATACAGGATAGTATGTGACTGCTGTAAATTATACTATGTGTACAGATATAAATTGTATATACATGATAGTATGTGACTGCTGTATATTATACTATTAGTACAGACATCAGATGGTATATACAGGATAGTATGTGACTGCTGTATATTATACTATGAGTACAGACATCATATGGTATATACAGGACAGTATGTGACTGCTGTATATTATACTATGTGTATGGACATCAGATGGCATATACAGGATAGTATGTGACTGCTGTATATTATACTAGGTGTACAGACATCAGATGGTATATACAGGATAGTGTGTGACTGCTGTATATTATACTATGTGTACAGACATCAGATGGTATATACAGGATAGTATGTGACTGCTCTATATTATACTATAGGTACAGACATCAGATGGTATGTACAGGATAGTATGTGACTGCGTATATTATACTATGTTTACAGACATCAGATGGTATATACAGGATAGTATGTGACTGCTGTTTATTATTCTATGTGTACAGACAACAGATGGTATATACAGGACAGTATTTGACTGCTGTATATTATACTATGAGTACAGAAATCAGATGGTATATACAGGATAGTATGTGACTGCTGTATATTATACTATGTGTACAGATATCAGATGGTATATACAGGATAGTATGTGACTGCTGTGTATTATACTATGTGTACAGATATAGGTGGTATATACAGGATAGTATGTGACTGCTGTATATTATACTATGAGTACAGACATCAGATGGTATATACAGGATGGTATGTGACTGCTGTATATTATACTATGTGTACAGACATCAGATGGTATATACAGGATAGTATGTGACTGCGTATATTATACTATGTTTACAGACATCAGATGGTATATACAGGATAGTATGGGACTGCTGTATATTATACTATGTGTACAGACATCAGATGGTATATACAGGATAGTATGTGACTGCGTATATTATACTATGTTTACAGACATCTGATGGTATATATAGGGTAGTATGTGACTGCTGTATATTATACCATGTTTACAGACATCTGATGGTATATACAGGATAGTATGTGACTGCTGTATATTACACTATTTGTACAGACATCAGATGGTATATACAGGATAGTATGTGACTGCGTATATTATACTATGTTTACAGACATCAGATGGTATATAGAGGATAGTATGTGACTGCGTACATTATACTATGTTTACAGACATCAGATGGTATATGCAGGATAGTATGTGACAGCTGTTTATTATACTATGTGTACAGACATCAGATGGTATATACAGGATAGTATGTGGCAGCTGTATATTATACTATGAGTACAGACATCAGATGGTATATACAGGTTAGTATGTGACTGCTGTATATTATACTATGTGTACAGACATCAGATGGTATATACAGGATAGTATGTGACTGCTGTATATTATATTATGAGTACATACATCAGATGGTATATACAGGATAGTATATGACTGCTGTATATTATACTATGTGTACAGACATCAGATGGTATATACAGGATAGTATGTGACTGCGTATATTATACTATGTTTACAGACATCAGATGGTATATACAGGATAGTATGTGACTGCTGTTTATTATACTATGTTTACAGACATCAGATGGTATATACAGGATAGTATGTGACTGCTGTATATTATACTATGTGTACAGACATCAGGTGGTTTATACAGGATAGTGTGTTACTGCTGTATATTATACTATGAGTACAGACATCAGAAGGTATATACAGGATAGTATGTGACTGCTGTATATTATACTATGAGTACAGACATCAGATGGTATATACAGGATAGTATGTGACTGCTGTATATTATACTATGAGTACAGACTTCTGATGGTATATACAGGATAGTATGCGACTGCTGTATATTATACTACGTGTACAGACATCTGATGGTATATATAGCATACATACTATAAAATATAGGATAGTATGTGACTGCTGTATATTATACTATGAGTACAGACATCAGATGGTATATACAGGATAGTATGTGACTGCTGTATATTATACTATGAGTACAGACATCTGATGGTATATACAGGATAGTATGTGACTGCTGTATATTATACTATGAGTACAGACATCTGATGGTATATACAGGATAGTATGTGACTGCTGTATATTATAATATGTATACAGACATCAGATGGTATATATAGCATACATACTATAAAATATAGGATAGTATGTGACTGCTGTATATTATACTATGAGTACAGACATCAGATGGTATATACAGGATAGTATGTGACTGCTGTATATTATACTATGAGTACAGACATCTGATGGTATATACAGGATAGTATGTGACTGCTGTATATTATACTATGTGTACAGACATCAGATGTTATATACAGGATAGTATGTGACTGCTGTGTATTATACTATGAGTACAGACATCAGATGGTATATACAGGATAGTATGTGACTGCTGTATATTATACTATAGGTACAGACATCAGATGGTATGTACAGTATAGCATGTGACTGCGTATATTATACTATGTTTACAGACATCAGATGGTATATACAGGATAGTATGTGACTGATGTTTATTATTCTATGTGTACAGACAACAGATGGTATATACAGTAGAGTATGTGACTGCTGTATATTATACTATGTGTACAGACGTCTGATGTATATACAGGATAGTATGTGACTGCTGTATATTATACTATGTGTACAGACGTCTGATGGTATATACAGGATAGTATATGACTGCTGTATATTATACTATGAGTACAGACATCTGATGGTATATACAGGATAGTATGCGACTGCTGTATATTATAATATGTGTACAGACATCAGATGGTATATATAGCATACATACTATAAAATACAGGATAGTATGTGACTGCTGTATATTATACTACGAGTACAGACATCAGATGGTATATACAGGATAGTATGTGACTGCTGTATATTATACTATGAGTACAGACATCTGATGGTATATACAGGATAGTATGTGACTGCTGTATATTATACTATGTGTACAGACATCAGATGTTATATACAGGATAGTATGTGACTGCTGTGTATTATACTATGAGTACAGACATCAGATGGTATATACAGGATAGTATGTGACTGCTGTATATTATACTATGTGTACAGACATCAGATGGTATATACAGAATAGTATGTGACTGCTGTAAATTATACTTTGAGTACAGACATCAGATGATATATACAGGATAGTATGTGACTGCTGTATATTATACTATGTGTACAGATATAAATTGTATATACATGATAGTATGTGACTGCTGTATATTATACTATTAGTACAGACATCAGATGGTATATACAGGATAGTATGTGACTGCTGTATATTATACTATGAGTACAGACATCATATGGTATATACAGGACAGTATGTGACTGCTGTATATTATACTATGTGTATGGACATCAGATGGCATATACAGGATAGTATGTGACTGCTGTATATTATACTAGGTGTACAGACATCAGATGGTATATACAGGATAGTGTGTGACTGCTGTATATTATGCTATGTGTACAGACATCAGATGGTATATACAGGATAGTATGTGACTGCTCTATATTATACTATAGGTACAGACATCAGATGGTATGTACAGGATAGTATGTGACTGCGTATATTATACTATGTTTACAGACATCAGATGGTATATACAGGATAGTATGTGACTGCTGTTTATTATTCTATGTGTACAGACAACAGATGGTATATACAGGACAGTATTTGACTGCTGTATATTATACTATGAGTACAGAAATCAGATGGTATATACAGGATAGTATGTGACTGCTGTATATTATACTATGTGTACAGATATCAGATGGTATATACAGGATAGTATGTGACTGCTGTGTATTATACTATGTGTACAGATATAGATGGTATATACAGGATAGTATGTGACTGCTGTATATTATACTATGAGTACAGACATCAGATGGTATATACAGGATGGTATGTGACTGCTGTATATTATACTATGTGTACGGACATCAGATGGTATATACAGGATAGTATGTGACTGCTGTATATTATTCTATGTGTACAGACATCAGATGTTATATACAGGAAAGTATGTGACAGCTGTATATTATACTATGAGTACAGACATCAGATGGTATATACAGGATAGTATGTGACTGCTGTATATTATACTATGAGTACAGACTTCAGATGGTATATACAGGATAGTGTGTGACTGCTGTTTATTATACTATGTGTACAGACATCAGATGCTATATACAGGATAGTATGTGACTGCTGTATATTATAATATGTGTACAGACATCAGATGGTATATATAGCATACATACTATAAAATACAGGATAGTATGTGACTGCTGTATATTATACTATGAGTACAGACATCAGATGGTATATACAGGATAGTATGTGACTGCTGTATATTATACTATGAGTACAGACATCTGATGGTATATACAGGATAGTATGTGACTGCTGTATATTATACTATGTGTACAGACATCAGATGTTATATACAGGATAGTATGTGACTGCTGTTTATTATACTATGAGTACAGACATCAGATGGTATATACAGGATAGTATGTGACTGCTGTAAATTATACTTTGAGTACAGACATCAGATGATATATACAGGATAGTATGTGACTGCTGTATATTATACTATGTGTACAGATATAAATTGTATATACATGATAGTATGTGACTGCTGTATATTATACTATTAGTACAGACATCAGATGGTATATACAGGATAGTATGTGACTGCTGTATATTATACTATGAGTACAGACATCATATGGTATATACAGGACAGTATGTGACTGCTGTATATTATACTATGTGTATGGACATCAGATGGCATATACAGGATAGTATGTGACTGCTGTATATTATACAAGGTGTACAGACATCAGATGGTATATACAGGATAGTGTGTGACTGCTGTATATTATACTATGTGTACAGACATCAGATGGTATATACAGGATAGTATGTGACTGCTCTATATTATACTATAGGTACAGACATCAGATGGTATGTACAGGATAGTATGTGACTGCGTATATTATACTATGTTTACAGACATCAGATGGTATATACAGGATAGTATGTGACTGCTGTTTATTATTCTATGTGTACAGACAACAGATGGTATATACAGGACAGTATTTGACTGCTGTATATTATACTATGAGTACAGAAATCAGATGGTATATACAGGATAGTATGTGACTGCTGTATATTATACTATGTGTACAGATATCAGATGGTATATACAGGATAGTATGTGACTGCTGTGTATTATACTATGTGTACAGATATAGATGGTATATACAGGATAGTATGTGACTGCTGTATATTATAATATGTGTACAGACATCAGATGGTATATATATCATACATACTATAAAATACAGGATAGTATGTGACTGCTGTATATTATACTATGAGTACAAACATCAGATGGTATATACAGGATAGTATGTGACTGCTGTATATTATACTATGAGTACAGACATCTGATGGTATATACAGGATAGTATGTGACTGCTGTATATTATACTATGTGTGCAGACATCAGATGTTATATACAGGATAGTATGTGACTGCTGTGTATTATACTATGAGTACAGACATCAGATGGTATATACAGGATAGTATGTGACTGCTGTATATTATACTATAGGTACAGACATCAGATGGTATGTACAGTATAGCATGTGACTGCGTATATTATACTGTTTACAGACATCAGATGGTATATACAGGATAGTATGTGACTGCTGTTTATTATTCTATGTGTACAGACAACAGATGGTAAATAAAGGATAGTATGTCACTGCTGTATATTATACTTTGAGTACAGACATCAGATGATATATACAGGATAGTATGTGACTGCTGTATATTATACTATGTGTACAGATATAAATTGTATATACATGATAGTATGTGACTGCTGTATATTATACTATTAGTACAGACATCAGATGGTATATACAGGATAGTATGTGACTGCTGTATATTATACTATGTGTACGGACATCAGATGGTATATACAGGATAGTACGTGACTGCTGTATATTATACTATGTGTACAGACATCAGATGGTATATACAGGATAGTGTGTGACTGCTGTATATTATACTTTGTGTACATACATCAGATGGTATATACAGGATAGTATGTGACTGCTCTATATTATACTAAAGGTACAGACATCAGATGGTATGTACAGGATAGTATGTGACTGCGTATATTATGCTATGTTTACAGACATCAGATGGTATATACAGGATAGTATGTGACTGCTGTTTATTATTCTATGTGTACAGACAACAGATGGTATATACAGGATAGTATGTGACTGCTGTATATTATACTATGAGTACAGAAATCAGATGGTATATACAGGATAGTTTGTGACTGCTGTATATTATACTATGTGTACAGACATCTGATGGTATATACAGGATAGTATGTGACTGCTGTATATTATTCTATGTGTACAGACAACAGATGGTATATACAGGATAGTATGTGACTGCTGTATATTATACTATGTGTACGGACATCAGATGGTATATACAGGGGAGTATGTGACTGCTGTATATTATACTATGTGTACAGACATCAGATGGTATATACAGGATAGTATGTGACTGCTGTATATTATACTATGTGAACATATATAGATGGTATATACAGGATAGTATGTGACTGCTGTATATTATACTATGAGTACAGACATCAGATGGTATATACAGGATGGTATGTGACTGCTGTATATTATACTATGTGTACGGACATCAGATGGTATATACAGGATAGTATGTGACTGCTGTGTATTATACTATGTGTACAGACATCAGATGTTATATACAGGATAGTATGTGACTGCTGTATATTATACTATGAGTACAGACATCAGATGGTATATACAGTATAGTATGTGACTGCTGTATACTATACTATGTGTACAGACATCAGATGGTATTTACAGGATAGTATGTGACTGCTGTATATTATACTATGTGTACAGACATCTGAAGATATATGCAGGATAGTATGTGACTGCGTATATTATACTATGTTTACAGACATCAGATGGTATATACAGGATAGTGTGTGACTGCTCAATATTATTATATGTGTAGAACCATCAGATGGTATTTACAAGATAGGATGTGACTGCTGTATATTATACTATGTGTACATACATCAGATGGTATATACAGCATAGTATGTGACTGCTGTATATTATACTATGTGTACGGACATCAGATGGTATATACAGGATAGTATGTGACTGCTGTATATTATACTATGTGTACAGACATTAGATGGTATATACAGGATAGTGTGTGACTGCTGTATATTATACTTTGTGTACATACATCAGATGGTATATACAGGATAGTATGTGACTGCTCTATATTATACTAAAGGTACAGACATCAGATGGTATGTACAGGATAGTATGTGACTGCGTATATTATACTATGTTTACAGACATCAGATGGTATATACAGGATAGTATGTGACTGCTGTTTATTATTCTATGTGTACAGACAACAAATGGTATATACAGGATAGTATGTGACTGCTGTATATTATATTATGAGTACATACATCAGATGGTATATACAGGATATTATATGACTGCTGTATATTATACTATGTGTACAGATATCAGATGGTATATACAGGATAGTATGCGACAACTGTATATTATACTATGAGTACAGACATCAGAAGGTATATACAGGATAGTATGTGACTGCTGTATATTATACTATGAGTACAGACATCAGATGGCATATACAGGATAGTATGTGACTGCTGTATATTATACTATGAGTACAGACTTCTGATGGTATATACAGGATAGTATGCGACTGCTGTATATTATACTATGTGTACAGACATCTGATGGTATATACAGGATAGTATGTGACTGCTGTATATTATACTATGAGTACAGACATCTGATGGTGTATACAGGATAGTATGTGACTGCTGTATATTATAATATGTATACAGACATCAGATGGTATATATAGCATACATACTATAAAATATAGGATAGTATGTGACTGCTGTATATTATACTATGAGTACAGACATCAGATGGTATATACAGGATAGTATGTGACTGCTGTATATTATACTATGAGTACAGACATCAGATGGTATATACAGGATAGTATGTGACTGCTGTTTATTATTCTATGTGTACAGACAACAGATGGTATATACAGGATAGTATGTGACTGCTGTATATTATATTATGAGTACATACATCAGATGGTATATACAGGATATTATATGACTGCTGTATATTATACTATGTGTACAGATATCAGATGGTATATACAGGATAGTATGCGACAACTGTATATTATACTATGAGTACAGACATCAGAAGGTATATACAGGATAGTATGTGACTGCTGTATATTATACTATGAGTACAGACATCAGATGGCATATACAGGATAGTATGGGACTGCTGTATATTATACTATGAGTACAGACTTCTGATGGTATATACAGGATAGTATGCGACTGCTGTATATTATACTATGTGTACAGACATCTGATGGTATATACAGGATAGTATGTGACTGCTGTATATTATACTATGAGTACAGACATCTGATGGTGTATACAGGATAGTATGTGACTGCTGTATATTATAATATGTATACAGACATCAGATGGTATATATAGCATACATACTATAAAATATAGGATAGTATGTGACTGCTGTATATTATACTATGAGTACAGACATCAGATGGTATATACAGGATAGTATGTGACTGCTGTATATTATACTATGAGTACAGACATCTGATGGTATATACAGGATAGTATGTGACTGCTGTATATTATACTATGTGTACAGACATCAGATGTTATATACAGGATAGTATGTGACTGCTGTGTATTATACTATGAGTACAGACATCAGATGGTATATACAGGATAGTATGTGACTGCTGTATATTATACTATAGGTACAGACATCAGATGGTATGTACAGTATAGCATGTGACTGCGTATATTATACTATGTTTACAGACATCAGATGGTATATACAGGATAGTATGTGACTGATGTTTATTATTCTATGTGTACAAACAACAGATGGTATATACAGTAGAGTATGTGACTGCTGTATATTATACTATGTGTACAGACGTCTGATGGTATATACAGGATAGTATGTGACTGCTGTATATTATACTATGTGTACAGACGTCTGATGGTATATACAGGATAGTATATGACTGCTGTATATTATACTATGAGTACAGACATCTGATGGTATATACAGGATAGTATGCGACTGCTGTATATTATAATATGTGTACAGACATCAGATGGTATATATAGCATACATACTATAAAATACAGGATAGTATGTGACTGCTGTATATTATACTACGAGTACAGACATCAGATGGTATATACAGGATAGTATGTGACTGCTGTATATTATACGATGTGTACAGACATCAGATGTTATATACAGGATAGTATGTGACTGCTGTATATTATACTATGTGTACATACATCAGATGGTATATACAGGATAGTATGTGACTGCTGTATATTATACGATGTGTACAGACATCAGATGTTATATACAGGATAGTATGTGACTGCTGTATATTATACTATGTGTACAGACATCTGATGGTATATACAGGACAGTATGTGACTGCTGTATATTATACTATGTGTACGGACATCAGATGGTATATACAGGATTGTATGTGACTGCTGTGTGACACCCCAGGGGTCTGGTTGCCACAGTAACGTAATGTTATGTCTGAGAGCAGGTGGGAGGTCCTTTGGTCAGGGATCCTGTGCATGCCACACCTCCTGCCCAGTCTTGGGAGGGGAAGAACTTCCCCTATATAAACCCAGGGCTGAGGCAGGGTTAGGAGTCCAGGAAGAGTAGAGACAAGAGCAGCATAGGAAGCAGCAGTGTCACAAGGAGTCAGGGGCTGGCAGCTAAAGAGCTCGCCCTGACTAAGAAGATCCTTTACCGGACCCGGAGTCCGAGGCTGTGGGGACTAACTTCTACCCAGCAGCAGAATCCGTCAGGCAGGGGATTTCAGGTCCCCTGGCCCAGAAGCCCGAAGGCCCGGTCACACACGTGGGACCAGCACCGCCATCGTGGAGCGGAAGCCATTAGAAGGCCCCGAGTCACCGGCCATACGGGTGAGCACCACACGGTACACTCAGGGACGTGGGCTACTTACATCAGCTTCTAGCAAGGTAGCCAGAAGAGTACAGTCAGCTTGGGAGGCCTACAACTACGCCTGGCCAGGGGAGATCCCATCTGCTCAAGGACTGACCAGGCCCCGTTCGCTAGCAAGTACTCCGGGAGGGTCTATCGTTGTTACCAGTAAAGACCCTGAACTCTACCATACCGTCTCTGAGTGGTTCCTGCTACCCCCATCATCCACGTCGGCTGCCCTGAGGCCATACCCCTCCCGTTGGGGGTTATACTATCACGCTGCACCATCCTTCCACCGGCCTCAGCGGTCTGCCCTGCAGCAGCAGCCCCCTGGCTGCACTCAACGGGTGGCGTAGTCATCAACCATTTTCTACCAATAGACTGCCGTCCAGTTTGACTCCCTGGGCACGGACCGGGTCACCGCCACGAGACTACAACCCTCAACAGATCCGGCTCCGGGTAAGCTCTCGCCTGCGCAGCGCGACACAGGCCCAGGGGCGCGTCAGCTGTATATTATAATATGTGTACAGACATCAGATGGTATATACAGGATCGTATGTGACTGCTGTATATTATACTATGTGTACAGATATCAGATGGTATATACAGGATAATATGTGAATGCTATATATTATACTATGCGTACAGACATCAGATGGTATATACAAGATAGTATGTGACTGCTCTATGTTACACTATGAGTACAGACATCAGATGGTATATACAGGATAGTATGTGACTGCGTATATTATACTATGTTTACAGACATCAGATGGTATATACAGGATAGTATGTGACTGCTGTTTATTATACTATGTTTACAGACATCAGAGGGTATATACAGGATAGTATGTGACTGCGTATATTATACTATGTTTACAGACATCAGATGGTATATAGAGGATAGTATGTGACTGCTGTATATTATACTATGTGTACAGACTTCTGATGGTATATACAGGATAGTATGTGACTGCGTATATTATACTATGTTTACAGACATCAGATGGTATATAGAGGATAGTATGTGACTGCTGTATATTATACTATAAGTACAGACATCAGATGGTATATCCAGGATAGTATGTGACTGCTGTATATTATACTATGTGTACAGACATCAGATGGTATATACAGGATAGTATGTGACTGCGTATATTATACTATGTTTACAGACATCAGATGGTATATACAGGATAGTATGTGACTGCTTATATTATACTATGTTTACAGACATCAGATGGTATATACAGGATAGTATGTGACTGCTGTATATTATACTATGTTTACAGACATCAGATGGTATATGCAGGATAGTATGTGACTGCTGTATATTATACTATGTGTACAGACATCAGATGGTATATACAGGATAGTATGTGACTGCTCTATATTATACTATGTGTACAGACATCAGATGGTATATACAGGATAGTATGTGACTGCTCTATATTACACTATGAGTACAGACATCAGATCGTATATACAGGATAGTATGTGACTGCTCTATATTACACTATGAGTACAGACATCAGATGGTACATGCAGGATAGTATGTGACTGCTGTTATTATACTATATGTACAGACATCTGAATATATATCCAGGATAGTACATGACTGCTGTATATTATACTATGTGTACAGACATCAGATGGTATATAGAGGATAGTATGTGACTGCGTATATTATACTATATTTACAGACATCAGATGGTATATACAGGATAGTATGAGACTGCTGTATATTATACTATGTGTACAGACATCTGATGGTATATACAGGATAGTATGTGACTGTGTATATTATACTATGTTTACAGACATCAGATGGTATATAGAGGATAGTATGTGAATGCTGTATATTATTCTAAAAGTACAGACATCAGATGGTATATACAGGATAGTATGTGACTGCGTATATTATACTATATTTACAGACATCAGATGGTACATGCAGGATAGTATGTGACTGCTGTTATTATACTATATGTACAGACATCTGAATATATATCCAGGATAGTACATGACTGCTGTATATTATACTATGTGTACAGACATCAGATGGTATATAGAGGATAGTATGTGACTGCGTATATTATACTATATTTACAGACATCAGATGGTATATACAGGATAGTATGTGACTGCGTATATCATACTATGTTTACAGACATCAGATGGTATATACAGTATAGTATGGGACTGCTGTTTATTATACTATGTGTACAGATATCGGATGGTATATACAGGATAGTATGTGACTGCTGTATATTATACTATGTGTACAGACATCAGATGGTATATACAGGATAGTATGTGACTGCGTATATTATACTATGTTTACAGACATCAGATGGTATATACAGGATAGTATGTGACTGCTGTATATTATACTATGTGTACAAACATCAGATGGTATATACAGGATAGTATGTGACTGTGTATATTATACTATTTTTACAGACATCTGATGGTATATACTGGATAGTATGTGACTGCTGTATATTATACTATGTTTACAGACATCTGATGGTATATGCAGGATAGTATTTGACAGCTGTTTATTATACTATGCGTACAGACATCAGATGGTATATACAGGATAGTATGTGACTGCTGTATATTATACTATGTGTACAGACATCAGATGGTATATACAGGATAGTATGTGACTGCGTATATTATACTATGTTTACAGACATCAGATGGTATATAGAGGATAGTATGTGACTGCGTATATTATACTTTGTTTACAGACATCAGATGGTATATGCAGGATAGTATGTGACAGCTGTTTATTATACTATGTGTACAGACATCAGATGGTATATACAGGCTAGTATGTGACAGCTGTATATTATACTATGAGTACAGACATCAGATGGTATATACAGGATAGTATGTGACTGCTGTATATTATGCTATGTGTACAGACATCAGATGGTATATTCAATATAGTATATGACTGCTGTATATTATACTATGTGTACAGACATCAGATGGTATATACATGACCGTATACGGCCAATCCGGGTTCCACTGTTCATATGCCTCCACCCCCATCTTACCACACTTACATACTTTAACAAATAAAAACACTGCACCTGTAATTTTCTTTGGATAATTTTGGCCACAGCGGCCATTTTATTAACAAACAACATTAACATATATACATTATTATGAAATAAATAAGAAGGGAGGGTTCTTGGAGTTAAAAATTGATCTGGCAAAACTAAACCGAAGTCGAACCACCGTGTTACCCTCAGCCGTCCATCACCAGCTCGAGGGCACCAAAAGCTCCCAGGGTAAAACCCCGTCCAGAGCCCCAAAAACCAGATGCCAGATCACCCCGCTTAATCAAACCACTGCCTGTAAAATTCAAATAATTTTCCACCGACACTTCTGCGCCAACTCCAAGAACCCCACCCCCCGCCAACCCACTGTGACAATCCTTCTTACACAACTTAAATAGTCTTCTTTATGCCACATCAAATGCCCCTTTAATTCATCCCTGCTAAAAGAAAAAAACACCCTTTTACCCATAACCTACAAAGATACCAACGGAAAAAGAGGGTGGGTGGGTACTTTTTCCTAAGCTCTTCTCCTCTGGACTAACCGTTTCCCGCACTTTTCCTTCTTATACCTCTCTTCCCCCATTTCCACCCCCATCCCAATGCCCGCCCTTTCTGACCTCTACCCAATCCCAATTATTGGGATTCAAATTACACCCTGCTGGCCCATCCCGGTCTTGTGGGGCTTCCTTCTAGGTTGCCCTGCCTCCAGCCCTTTTCTTGACCGTATACGGCCAATCCGGGCTCCACTGTTCATATGCCTCCACCCCATCTTACCACACTTACATACTTTAACAAATAAAAACACTGCACCTGTAATTTTCTTTGGATAATTTTGGCCACAGCAGCCATTTAATTAACAAACAACATTAACATATATACATTATTATGAAATAAATAAGAAGGGAGGGTTCTTGGAGTTAAAAATTGATCTGGCAAAACTAAACCGAAGTCGAACCACCGTGTTACCCTCAGCCGTCCATCACCAGCTCGAGGGCACCAAAAGCTCCCAGGGTAAAACCCCGTCCAGAGCCCCAAAAACCAGATGCCAGATCACCCCGCTTAATCAAACCACTGCCTGTAAAATTCAAATAATTTTCCACCGACACTTCTGTGCCAACTCCAAGAACCTCACCCCCCCGCCACAAAGGAACAGCCCTGACCACCTCAGGCTTGTGAGCGCCCCAACACCGCCATGGCCCTCTCAATCCCCTCCTGTATAGCCAATGTTCACAAATCAATTCCAACATCGTTCAGATGTACGCCATCCTTTGCCCAAAATTCTCCAACCTCTGCCTCAAGATCAAGATGCCGAACACTTATTCCCCCGTTCCTACCGACAAACGCTGCTATGGCCCTATTTAACTTAACTCGTGCCCTGTTAATGCCCTTCACTGATCTAGCCTCCCTCCATTTTTTTCTCGGTACAATGTCAGACCAAACCGTTAACACCCTCGGAAAAGATGTCCACAACCTTAAAAAATCAATCCGAATATCCCTCATCAAATCCCTAACCGGCCGAGACCCCAAATCATTCCCCCCCAAATGCACTACCAAAATATCCGGCACCCGGTCCAAACGAGCCGCCTTATGGAATTCAGACAGCATCCTTCTCCATACCATCCCTCGAAAACCCAGCCACCGAACCACCGCTTGCTCCCTGCTAAAACCCACTTGCCTACCGTTCGGCCTCACGTCCGCCCGCAGCGCCCCCCAATGAACGAAAGAGTGTCCGAGAATCCAGACTAATAACGGGACGCCACCTGCAAAAAGACAACCAAAGAATTGTATTCACTTCTGACCAGATAAAACATAAGCCTGCACACCTAATGCCGTACATAGGACAGATAACAATCTGAACTCCACCTCCCGATGCGCTTTATCACCTCCTTGCTTAAACCCAAACCGTCCGCTTCTGACGCCGCACCGATTCTGAACGAATGCGACCCGCATACCTCAGGACTAAGGCCCAATTCTATGATCCCTTTCTTAAACACTGCAATAAATTGAAAACGAGACAAAAACTCACCATTTTTATGACACAATAATGGGCCCTTACTTCCCGACCAGACTTGCCAATAAGCCATTAAACATCTCTTAGGACACATAAACGATCCATCAACTTCCCCCAATACCACTCGCTTGCCTCTTCCCAACTGATCCGTCTTCCCCCTCCTGATCCAAAATTCAATGCACCTGTCCCGACCGCTCACGTCCTCGGCAAACAAACCCTCAGTCTTATTCCTACTTGGTGCCACCAACTCACCTAATCTTACTGCGCCGAAAAACGCCCATGAAAAAGCCAACCTAAACAGTGTGGCTTCAAAAACCGAACAACAGATCTTATCCAACGCAAAACCCAACTGCTCTAAAATACTAAAAGTCACCGGTCTTCGTTTGTCTAACACTTTACTTCCCCTCCTAAAGCCCTTAATTGCTTGTTTCACTAAAAACGATTTTGTAACATCTTTTAACCCCTGTAATCTAAAACCGAATGCCAATCCTGCAACAAATTTACTAACTTTTGAAACGGACCATCCGCTCTCCGCTGCCTTTCCCACAAGAAACAACACCGCCATCTCTCTATCTCCCTCACTCTCCACGCCACCCCACTGCAAAATCCAGCTTTGCCGTACTCGCCATGATGCCTCGTATGATGCCCAAGTCTGCCTTGTAATGGACTCCTGTATTAAACGTCCTGCTCTTCCATAACCAGCTGCCACAAATGTGAAGGGCATTCCTGTCCCGCGTCCTCGGCCTCTGGTGCTAGCGCCCGAAAACGGTCCCACTGAAAACGAGACAAGGCATCTGCTATAGTATTTTGCACACCTGGAACATGTACCGCTGTAATCCAAGCGTTCAAGTTAAGGCAACAAAGAACTAGTTCCCTCTGCCTCGTCCCCGCCTGTGATTAGGCTCACAGGCGGGGAAGAGGCAGACAAGCTGTTGATGACAGAGACCCCTCCCATGTTGTCGCAATGAAACCGAATTCTCCTGTTGGAAAAACACTCCCCCCAAATAGTAACCGCAACAACGATGGGAAACAATTCCAAAAAAGCCAAATTCTTCGTAAGACCCTTCTCCGTCCACTCGCCCGGCCATACTCCAACACTCCACCTCCCTTTCCAATAGGCCCCATAACCAGCACCTCCTGCCGCATCCGTAAATATCTCACAATCAAAGCTGCTTAAGAACTCCGGCTGGATTAATGACCTGCCGTTATAACTTTCCAAAAACAGCTTCCAAACCTTTAGATCCTCCTTGTGTTCCCTATTTAGCCGAATAAAATGATGGGGGGCCCGCACTCCTGCTTTCGCGCCTGACAACCTGCGACAAAATATTCTGCCCATTGGCATAATCCTGCATGCAAAATTCAGTCGTCCTATCAACGATTGCAACTCCCTCAGGGTCACCTTTTGCAGCCTCCCGACTCTATCAACCTCCTGCTTGAGCAAAATCAATTTGTCCTCCGGTAACCGACACTCCATACTTTCTGTATCAATTACAATGCCCAAAAAACTTGTGGTTGTGCAAGGGCCTTCTGTCTTTTCTTCAGCCAATGGTACGCCAAAATGCTCTGCCACCCACACCATAGTACCTAATAAATTCCAACACAACAACGATTGCGGAGGGCCTATAAACAAGAAATCATCCAAATAATGAATGACTGACTTAACTGATGCCAGGTCCTTCACAACCCATTCCAAAAATGTACTAAATGTTTCAAACAAAGAACACGAAATTGCACAACCCATTGGCAAACACCTATCCACGTAATATGCCCCATTCCAAAAACAACCTAACAACGGGATACTATCCGGGTGAACTGGCAGCAACCTAAAAGCCGACTCGATATCCGTTTTTGCTAGCAACGATCCTGACCCATATCGCCGTACCCATTGCACCGCAGCATCAAATGAAGTATATTCAACTGAACACAATTTTTGTGCAATGCCATCGTTCACCGAGAGCCCCTTGGGGTACGACAAATGCTGAATTAACCGAAACTTATTCCTCTCTTTTTTGGGCACAACCCCCAGTGGCGAGATAATCACTTTGCTACTAGGTAAGTCCTGAAACGGTCCCGCCATCCTGCCCAACTCCACTTCCTTAGCCAATTTCACACTGACCACATCAGGATGAAGGGAGGCAGACAACAAATTTTTTACTGAAACGGGGACCTCGTGCTCAGGAAGAGGTATTCTAAAACCTTCCAAAAACCGTCCGAGAGAACCTTAGCCTTCAACTGATCCGGATACCTACTTAGAAAGGGGGCCATCGCGTGCACCCTCACTGGAGTCACCCCCTTGACCGGTACCCACTGTCGGCTTTCCCTTACCCTTTTTAAAACATTTTGTTGCTCCGTGTGACCCTCCACTACAATGGGAGCACACATGTTTAAATTTACAGGAGCTCCCATATTTGTAATGGCCATCGTTGAATTGCCAGCAAGTTCCCGCTTCTTTCTTAGTGCTTTGTGCACCCTGACTGTTTCCCCCATGTCCTGCTGATTGGTTCCCGCCACTGTTGCTCCCGTGAAAGGACTGCCCATACCTCACTGGGGCCATAACCTTCAGCCACAATCCAATGTCCTTTTGATCCCATCTAATCTCCGGGCGAACTGCCTTCCTCTGACGAAATTGCTCGTCATACCGTAACCATGCCTGACCCCCATAAGTCCTATGAGCCTCCCCAATGGCGTCCTAGTAGCAAAACAGCCCCGAGCAATTATCAGGAGCCTTTTCCCCAATAACGCTAGCCATTATTGCAAAAGCTTGTAACCAGTTAACAAACGTCTGTGGAATCAACCTCCACCTGCGCTTTTCTTCCTCCTCTTTCTTACTGTCGTCCTTTTTTCCCTTATCCAGGTTAAACTTTTCCAATGGAAGAAGGGAAAAAATTTCCACATACTCATCCCGCCAAATTTTTTCCTTAACGTCTTTTTTTAAATGCGCCCCTAACGGCCCCTCAAAACACACATATACTTCCCCTTTCGCCCTATCATCCAGTTTTACGGTATCCCCTTTCTCCTTTTCCGTCTGCACACACACCGACACCCCAGACGGTATCCCGGCTGCCACCGCCGCTGACCTGGCCGATTCGCTCCCCTCCTGTGACAGCGCCACTTGACTATGTACCCAAGCCCCCGCTGGTGACGACCCCACTTGATTAGCCCCACCGCCTTCTAATCTGGCCAGAATGCGCGACATGTTAACCAACATATCCCTAATCCCGCATACATCCGACCCACTACCTCCTCTAACATTTCCCCCGCTGGGGCCCGCCAACTGCCTATCCCCCACCCCGTCCGCTAAAGACCCCGCGGGCGACAAACCATACATAGATGCATACTCACCGAGCTGCACGGGTGCTGTGTCCCCGCCAGCCATACGCCCCGAGTCCTGACAATTCCTTGCTTCGCCTTGATCTCCACCGAAGTCCAATCCGCCCGCCTCCATGCGCTCAGGGCCCGCGCTCCTGGCCTCCACGTCACCAGGGGGGACCCGAGCCTGTGTTGATGTCCCAGCCGCTCGTCCTCCACTCATCTCTGCTCCGGTCCTCACCGCCATCCATGTACGGCCTTGATTGACAGATCCGGACTCCCTGGCCCGATCCGTGTCAGACAGCGAAAAAACTGCCAGGCAACCCCATTCTGCTGCCTGCCGCCTCATCCCTCTGCCTGGTGTGACTTGGGCCAGGCAGGAGGTCCTGGAATTGCTGCCTGCCCGTGCGCCTCTGCTGCCTCCCTCAACCTAGCGACAAGGGACTCCACAGACTCCATGACAGCCAGAGAAGCGTCCCAAACGATTTGGAATTAAGGTAAGATTTTTTAATTTTTTTTTTAAAGTGTTCTCTGTTACTATTTCCTAAGCTCTTCTCCTCTGGACTAACCGTTTCCCGCACATTTCCTTCTTATACCTCTCTTCCCCCATCTCCACCCCCGTCCCAATGCCCGCCCTTCCTGACCTCTACCCAATCCCAATTATTGGGATTCAAATTACACCGTGCTGGCCCATCCCGGTCATGT
Organism: Phyllobates terribilis; assembly: GCF_046119375.1. Taxonomy (NCBI): domain Eukaryota; kingdom Metazoa; phylum Chordata; class Amphibia; order Anura; family Dendrobatidae; genus Phyllobates; species Phyllobates terribilis. Next base: position 72,604,075 of record NW_027362773.1, on the reverse strand, counting down.
GGGGCTTCCTTCTAGGTTTCCCTGCCTCCAGCCCCTTTCTGGATAGTATGTGACTGATGTATATTATTCTATGTGTACAGACATCAGATGGTATATACAGGATAGTATGTGACTGCTGTATATTATACTATGTCTACAGACATCTGATGGTATATACAGGATAGTATGTGACTGCTGTATATTATACGATGTGTACAGACATCAGATGGTATATACAGGATAGTATGTGACTGCGTATATTATACTATGTGTACAGACATCAGATGTTATATACAGGATAGTATGTGACTGCGTATATTATACTATGTTTACAGACATCAGATGGCATATGCAGGATAGTATGTGACAGTTGTTTATTATACTATGTGTACAGACATCAGAAGGTATATACAGGATAGCATGTGACAGCTGTATATTATACTATGACTACCGACATCAGATGGTATATACAGGATAGTATGTGACTGCTGTATATTATACTATGTCTACAGACATCTGATGGTATATACAGGATAGTATGTGACTGCTGTATATTATACGATGTGTACAGACATCAGATGGTATATACAGGATAGTATGTGACTGCGTATATTATACTATGTTTACAGACATCAGATGGTATATAGAGGATAGTATGTGACTGCGTATATTATACTATGTTTACAGACATCAGATGGCATATGCAGGATAGTATGTGACAGTTGTTTATTATACTATGTGTACAGACATCAGAAGGTATATACAGGATAGCATGTGACAGCTGTATATTATACTATGACTACCGACATCAGATGGTATATACAGGATATTATGTGACTGCTGTATATTATACTATGTGTACAGACATCGGATTGTATATACAGGATAGTATGTGACTTCGTATATTATACTATGTTTACAGACATCAGATGGTATATACAGGATAGTATGTGACTGCTATTTATTATACTATGTGTACAGACATCAGATGGTATATACAGGATAGTATGTGACTGCTGTATATTATACTATGTGTACAGACATCAGATGGTATATACAGGATAGTATGCGACTGTGCATATTATATTATGTTTACAAACATCAGATGGTATATAGAGGATAGCATGTGACTGCTGTATATTATACTGTGTATACAGACATCAGATGGTATATACAGGATAGTATGTGACTGCTGTTTATTATACAATGTGTACAGACATCAGGTGGTATATACAGGATAGTGTGTGACTGCTGTATATTATACTATGAGTACAGACCTCAGATGGTATATACAGGATAGTATGTGACTACTCTATTTTATACTATAAGTACAGACATCAGATGGTATATACAGGATAGTATGTGACTGCATATATTATACTATGTTTACAGACATCAGATGGTATATACAGAATAGTATGTGACTGCTATATATTATACTATGTGTACAGACATCAGATGGTATATACAGGATAGCATGTGACTGCTGTATATTATACTATGTGTACAGACATCAGATGGTATATACAGGATAGTATGCGACTGTGCATATTATATTATGTTTACAAACATCAGATGGTATATAGAGGATAGTATGTGACTGCTGTATATTATACTGTGTATACAGACATCAGATGGTATATACAGGATAGTATGTGACTGCTGTATATTATATTATGAGTACATACATCAGATGGTATATAGAGGATAGTATGTGACTGCTGTATATTATACTATATGTACAGACATCTGATGGTATATACAGGATAGTATGTGACTGTGTATATTATATTATGTTTACAGACATCAGATGGTATATACAGGATAGTATGTGACTGCTGTATATTATACTATGTTTACAGACATCAGATGGTATATACAGGATAGTATGTGACTGCTCTATATTATACTATGTGTACAGACATCAGATGGTATATACAGGATAGTATGTGACTGCTGTATATTATACTATGAGTACAGACATCATATGGTATATACAGGATAGTATGTGACTGCTTTATAACATATTATGTGTATAGACATCAGATGTTATATACAGGATAGAATGTGACTGCTGTATATTATACTATGTGTACAGACATCTGATGTTATATACAGGATAGTATGTGACTGCTGTATATTATACTATGTGTACAGACATCTGATGGTATATACAGGATAGTATGTGACTGCTGTATGTTATACCATGTGTACAGACATCAGATGGTATGTACAGGATAGTATGTGACTGCTCTATATTATACTATGTGTACAGACATCAGATGGTATATACAGGATAGTATGTGACTGCTGTATATTATACTATGAGTACAGACATCATATGGTATATATAGGATAGTATGTGACTGTTTTATAAAATACTATGTGTATAGACATCAGATGTTATACACAGGATAGTATGTGACTGCTCTATATTATACTATGTTTACAGACATCAGATGGTATATACAGGATAGTATGTGACTGCTGTATATTATACGATGTGTACAGACATCAGATGTTATATACAGGATAGTATGTGACTGCTGTATATTATACTATGTGTACAGACATCAGATGGTATATACAGGATAGTATGTGACTGCTGTATATTATACGATGTGTACAGACATCAGATGTTATATACAGGATAGTATGTGACTGCTGTATATTATACTATGTGTACAGACATCTGATGGTATATACAGGATAGTATGTGACTGCTGTATATTATACTATGTTTACAGACATCTGATGGTATATGCAGGATAGTATGTGACAGCTGTTTATTATACTATGTGTACGGACATCAGATGGTGTATACAGGATAGTATGTGACTGCTGTTTATTATACTATGTGTACAGACATCAGATGGTATATACAGGATAGCATGTGACAGCTGTATATTATACTATGACTACTGACATCAGATGGTATATACAGGATAGTATATGACTGCTGTATAATATACTATGTGTACAGACATCAGATAATATATACAGGATAGTATGTGACTGCTGTATATTATATTATGAGTACATACATCAGATGGTATATACAGAATATTATATGACTGCTGTATATTATACTATGTGTACAGACATCAGATGTTATATACAGGATAGTATGTGACTGCTGAATATTATTCTATGTGTACAGACATCAGATGGTATATACAGGATAGTATATGACAACTGTATATTATACTATAAGTACAGACATCAGATGTTACATACAGGATAGTATGTGAATGCTGTATATTATACTATGTCTACAGACATCAGATGGTACATACAGGATAGTATGTGAATGCTGTATATTATACTATGTGTACAGACATCAAATGGTATTTACAGGATAATATGTGAAAGCTGTGTATTTTACTATGTGTACAGACATCTGATGGTATATACAGGATAGTATGTGACTGCTCTATATTACACTATGAGTACAGACATCAGATGGTATATACAGGATAGTATGTGACTGCGTATATTATACTATGTTTACAGACATCAGATGGTATATACAGGATAGTATGTGACAGCTGTATATTTTACTATGTGTACAGACATCTGATGGTATATACAGGATAGTATGTGACTGCTGTTTATTATACTATGTTTACAGACATCAGATGGTATATACTGGATAGTATGTGACTGCTGTATATTATACTATGTGTACAGACATCTGATGGTATATACAGGATAGTATGTGACTGCTGTATATTATACTATGTGTACACACATCAGATGGTATATACAGGATAGTATGGGACTGCTGTTTATTATACTATGTGTACAGACATCAGGTGGTATATACAGGATAGTGTGTGACTGCTGTATATTATACTATGAGTACAGACATCAGATGGTATATACAGGATAGTAATAGACTGCTCTATATTATACTATAGGTACAGACATCAGATGGTATATACAGGATAGTATGTGACTGCTGTTTATTATACTATGTGTACAGACATCATATGGTATATACAGGATAGTATGGGACTGCTGTATATTATACTTTGAGTACAGACATCAGATGGTATATGCAGGATAGTATGTGACTGCTGTATATTATACTATGTGTACAGATATAGATGGTATATACAGGATAGTATGTGACTACTGTATATTATACTATGAGTACAGACATCAGATGGTATATGCAGGATAGTATGTGACTGCTGTATATTATACTATGTGTACAGACATCTGATGGTATATACAGGATAGTATGTGACTGCTGTATTTTATACTATGTGTACAGATATAGAAGGTATATACAGTATAGTATGTGACTGCTGTATATTATAATATGAGTACAGACATCAGATGGTATATACAGGATAGTATGTGACTGCTGTATGTTATACCACGTGTACAGACATCAGATGGTATATACAGGATAGTATGTGACTGCTGTAAATTATACTATGTGTACAGAAATAGATGGTATATACAGGATAGTATGTGACTGCTGTATATTATACTATGAGTACAGACATCAGCTAGTATATACAGGATAGTATGTGACTGCTGTATATTATACTATGTGTACGGACATCAGATGGTATATACAAGATAGTATGTGACTGCTGTAAATTATGCTATGTGTACAGATATAGATGGTATATACAGGATAGTATGTGACTGCTGTATATTATACTATGAGTACAGACATCAGATAGTATATACAGGATAGTATGTGACTGCTGTATATTATACTATGTGTACGGACATCAGATGGTATATACAGGATAGTATGTGACTGCTGTATATTATCTATGAGTACAGACATCAGATGGAATATACAGGATAGTATGTGACTGCTGTATATTATACTATGTGTACAGACATCAGATGTTATATACAGGATAGTATGTGACTGCTGTATATTATACTATGAGTACAGACATCAGATGGTATATACAGGATAGTATGTGACTGCTGTATATTATCCTATGAGCACAGACAGCAGATGGTATATACAGGATAATATGTTACTGCTGTATATTATACTATGTGTACAGACATCAGATGGTATCTACAGGATAGTATGTGACTGCTGTATTTTATACTATGTGTACAGACATCTGAAGATATATCCAGGATAGTATGTGACTGCTGTATATTATACTATGTTTACAGACATCAGATGGTATATAAAGGAGAGTATGTGACTGCTCTATATTATACTATATGTACAGACATCAGATGGTATATCCAGGATAGTATGTGACTGCGTATATTATACTATGTTTACAGACATCAGATGGTATATAAAGGAGAGTATGTGACTGCTCTATATTATACTATATGTACAGACATCAGATGGTATATCCAGGATAGTATGTGACTGCGTATATTATGCTATGTTTACAGACATCAGATGGTATATACAGGATAGTATGCGACTGCTGTATATTATACTTTGTTTACAGACATCTGATGGTATATACAGGGTAGTATGTGACTGCTGTATATTATACTATTTGTACATACATCAGATGGCATATACAGGATAGTATGTGACTGCTGTATATTATACTATGTGTACAGACATATGATGGTATATGCAAGATAGTATGTGCCAGCTGTTTATTATACTATGTGTACAGACATCAGATGGTATTTACAGGATAGTATGTGACTGCTGTATATTATACGATGTGCACAGACATCAGATGGTATATACAGGATAGTATGTGACTGCGTATATTATACTATGTTTACAGACATCAGATGGTATATAGAGGATAGTATGTGACTGCGTATATTATACTATGTTTACAGACATCAGATGGCATATAGAGGATAGTATGTGACTGCTGTATATTATACTATGTTTACAGACATCAGATGGTATATACAGGATAGTATGTGACTGCGTATATTATACTATGTTTACAGACATCAGATGGTATATAGAGGATAGTATGTGACTGCTGTATATTATACTATGTTTACAGACATCAGATGGTATATACAGGATAGTATGTGGCAGCTGTTTATTATACTATGTATACAGACATCAGATGTTATATACAGGATAGTATGTGACTGCTGTATATTATATTATGAGTACATACATCAGATGGTATATACAGGATATCATATGACTGCTGTATATTATACTATGTGTACAGATATCAGATGGCATATACAGGATAGTATGCGACAACTGTATATTATACTATGAGTACAGACATCAGAAGGTATATACAGGATAGTATGTGACTGCTGTATATTATACTATGAGTACAGACATCAGATGGTATATACAGGATAGTATGTGACTGCTGTATATTATACTATGAGTACAGACTTCTGATGGTATATACAGGATAGTATGCGACTGCTGTATATTATACTATGTGTACAGACATCTGATGGTATATACAGGATAGTATGTGACTGCTGTATATTATACTATGAGTACAGACATCTGATGGTATATACAGGATAGTATGTGACTGCTGTATATTATAATATGTATACAGACATCAGATGGTATATATAGCATACATACTATAAAATATAGGATAGTATGTGACTGCTGTATATTATACTATGAGTACAGACATCAGATGGTATATACAGGATAGTATGTGACTGCTGTATATTATACTATGAGTACAGACATCTGATGGTATATACAGGATAGTATGTGACTGCTGTATATTATACTATGTGTACAGACATCAGATGTTATATACAGGATAGTATGTGACTGCTGTGTATTATACTATGAGTACAGACATCAGATGGTATATACAGGATAGTATGTGACTGCTGTATATTTTACTATTAGTACAGACATCAGATGGTATGTACAGTATAGCATGTGACTGCGTATATTATACTATGTTTACAGACATCAGATGGTATATACAGGATAGTATGTGACTGATGTTTATTATTCTATGTGTACAGACAACAGATGGTATATACAGTAGAGTATGTGACTGCTGTATATTATACTATGTGTACAGACGTCTGATGTATATACAGGATAGTATGTGACTGCTGTATATTATACTATGTGTACAGACGTCTGATGGTATATACAGGATAGTATATGATTGCTGTATATTATACTATGAGTACAGACATCTGATCGTATATACAGGATAGTATGCGACTGCTGTATATTATAATATGTGTACAGACATCACATGGTATATATAGCATACATACTATAAAATACAGGATAGTATGTGACTGCTGTATATTATACTACGAGTACAGACATCAAATGGTATATACAGGATAGTATGTGACTGCTGTATATTATACTATGAGTACAGACATCTGATGGTATATACAGGATAGTATGTGACTGCTGTATATTATACTATGTGTACAGACATCAGATGTTATATACAGGATAGTATGTGACTGCTGTGTATTATACTATGAGTACAGACATCAGATGGTATATACAGGATAGTATGTGACTGCTGTAAATTATACTTTGAGTACAGACATCAGATGATATATACAGGATAGTATGTGACTGCTGTATATTATAGTATGTGTACAGATATAAATTGTATATACATGATAGTATGTGACTGCTGTATATTATACTATTAGTACAGACATCAGATGGTATATACAGGATAGTTTGTGACTGCTGTATATTATACTATGTGTGCAGACACCAGATTTTATATACAGGATAGTATGTGACTGCTGTGTATTATACTATGAGTACAGACATCAGATGTTATATACAGGATAGTATGTGACTGCTGTATATTATACTATAGGTACAGACATCAGATGGTATGTACAGTATAGCATGTGACTGCGTATATTATACTGTTTACAGACATCAGATGGTATATACAGGATAGTATGTGACTGCTGTATATTATACTATGAGTACAGACATCTGATGATATATACAGGATAGTATGTGACTGCTGTATATTATACTATGTGTACAGACATCAGATGTTATATACAGGATAGTATGTGACTGCTGTGTATTATACTATGAGTACAGACATCAGATGGTATATACAGGATAGTATGTGACTGCTGTAAATTATACTTTGAGTACAGACATCAGATGGTATATAGAGGATAGTATGTGACTGCTGTATATTATACTATAAGTACAGACATCAGATGGTATATACAGGATAGTATGTGACTGCTGTATATTATACTATGTTTACAGACATCAGATGGTATATACAGGATAGTATGTTACTGCTGTATATTATACTATTAGTACAGACATCAGATGGTATATACAGGATAGTATGTGACTGCTGTATATTATACTATGAGTACAGACATCATATGGTATATACAGGACAGTATGTGACTGCTGTATATTTTACTATGTGTATGGACATCAGATGGCATATACAGGATAGTATGTGACTGCTGTATATTATACTAGGTGTACAGACTTCAGATGGTATATACAGGATAGTGTGTGACTGCTGTATATTATACTATGTGTACAGACATCAGATGGTATATACAGGATAGTATGTGACTGCTCTATATTATACTATAGGTACAGACATCAGATGGTATGTACAGGATAGTATGTGACTGCGTATATTATACTATGTTTACAGACATCAGATGGTATATACAGGATAGTATGTGACTGCTGTTTATTATTCTATGTGTACAGACAACAGATGGTATATACAGGACAGTATTTGACTGCTGTATATTATGCTATGAGTACAGAAATCAGATGGTATATACAGGATAGTATGTGACTGCTGTATATTATCCTATGTGTACAGATATCAGATGTTATATACAGGATAGTATGTGACTGCTGTATATTATACTATGTGTACAGACATCAGATGGTATATACAGGATAGTATGTGACTGCTGTATATTATCCTATGAGCACAGACAGCAGATGGTATATACAGGATAATATGTTACTGCTGTATATTATACTATGTGTACAGACATCAGATGGTATCTACAGGATAGTATGTGACTGCTGTATTTTATACTATGTGTACAGACATCTGAAGATATATCCAGGATAGTATGTGACTGCTGTATATTATACTATGGGTACAGACATCAGATCGTTTATACAGGATAGTATGTGACTGTGTATATTATACTATGTTTACAGACATCAGATGGTATATAAAGGAGAGTATGTGACTGCTCTATATTATACTATATGTACAGACATCAGATGGTATATCCAGGATAGTATGTGACTGCGTATATTATGCTATGTTTACAGACATCAGATGGTATATACAGGATAGTATGCGACTGCTGTATATTATACTTTGTTTACAGACATCTGATGGTATATACAGGGTAGTATGTGACTGCTGTATATTATACTATTTGTACATACATCAGATGGCATATACAGGATAGTATGTGACTGCTGTATATTATACTATGTGTACAGACATATGATGGTATATGCAAGATAGTATGTGCCAGCTGTTTATTATACTATGTGTACAGACATCAGATGGTATTTACAGGATAGTATGTGACTGCTGTATATTATACGATGTGCACAGACATCAGATGGTATATACAGGATAGTATGTTACTGCGTATATTATACTATGTTTACAGACATCAGATGGTATATAGAGGATAGTATGTGACTGCGTATATTATACTATGTTTACAGACATCAGATGGCATATAGAGGATAGTATGTGACTGCTGTATATTATACTATGTTTACAGACATCAGATGGTATATACAGGATAGTATGTGACTGCGTATATTATACTATGTTTACAGACATCAGATGGTATATAGAGGATAGTATGTGACTGCTGTATATTATACTATGTTTACAGACATCAGATGGTATATACAGGATAGTATGTGGCAGCTGTTTATTATACTATGTATACAGACATCAGATGTTATATACAGGATAGTATGTGACTGCTGTATATTATATTATGAGTACATACATCAGATGGTATATACAGGATATCATATGACTGCTGTATATTATACTATGTGTACAGATATCAGATGGCATATACAGGATAGTATGCGACAACTGTATATTATACTATGAGTACAGACATCAGAAGGTATATACAGGATAGTATGTGACTGCTGTATATTATACTATGAGTACAGACATCAGATGGTATATACAGGATAGTATGTGACTGCTGTATATTATACTATGAGTACAGACTTCTGATGGTATATACAGGATAGTATGCGACTGCTGTATATTATACTATGTGTACAGACATCTGATGGTATATACAGGATAGTATGTGACTGCTGTATATTATACTATGAGTACAGACATCTGATGGTATATACAGGATAGTATGTGACTGCTGTATATTATAATATGTATACAGACATCAGATGGTATATATAGCATACATACTATAAAATATAGGATAGTATGTGACTGCTGTATATTATACTATGAGTACAGACATCAGATGGTATATACAGGATAGTATGTGACTGCTGTATATTATACTATGAGTACAGACATCTGATGGTATATACAGGATAGTATGTGACTGCTGTATATTATACTATGTGTACAGACATCAGATGTTATATACAGGATAGTATGTGACTGCTGTGTATTATACTATGAGTACAGACATCAGATGGTATATACAGGATAGTATGTGACTGCTGTATATTTTACTATTAGTACAGACATCAGATGGTATGTACAGTATAGCATGTGACTGCGTATATTATACTATGTTTACAGACATCAGATGGTATATACAGGATAGTATGTGACTGATGTTTATTATTCTATGTGTACAGACAACAGATGGTATATACAGTAGAGTATGTGACTGCTGTATATTATACTATGTGTACAGACGTCTGATGTATATACAGGATAGTATGTGACTGCTGTATGTTATACTATGTGTACAGACGTCTGATGGTATATACAGGATAGTATATGATTGCTGTATATTATACTATGAGTACAGACATCTGATCGTATATACAGGATAGTATGCGACTGCTGTATATTATAATATGTGTACAGACATCACATGGTATATATAGCATACATACTATAAAATACAGGATAGTATGTGACTGCTGTATATTATACTACGAGTACAGACATCAAATGGTATATACAGGATAGTATGTGACTGCTGTATATTATACTATGAGTACAGACATCTGATGGTATATACAGGATAGTATGTGACTGCTGTATATTATACTATGTGTACAGACATCAGATGTTATATACAGGATAGTATGTGACTGCTGTGTATTATACTATGAGTACAGACATCAGATGGTATATACAGGATAGTATGTGACTGCTGTATATTATACTATGTGTACAGACATCAGATGGTATATACAGGATAGTATGTGACTGCTGTATATTATACTATGAGTACAGAAATCAGATGGTATATACAGGATAGTTTGTGACTGCTGTATATTATACTATGAGTACAGACATCTGATGGTATATACAGGATAGTATGTGACTGCTGTAAATTATACTTTGAGTACAGACATCAGATGATATATACAGGATAGTATGTGACTGCTGTATATTATAGTATGTGTACAGATATAAATTGTATATACATGATAGTATGTGACTGCTGTATATTATACTATTAGTACAGACATCAGATGGTATATACAGGATAGTTTGTGACTGCTGTATATTATACTATGTGTGCAGACATCAGATTTTATATACAGGATAGTATGTGACTGCTGTGTATTATACTATGAGTACAGACATCAGATGTTATATACAGGATAGTATGTGACTGCTGTATATTATACTATAGGTACAGACATCAGATGGTATGTACAGTATAGCATGTGACTGCGTATATTATACTGTTTACAGACATCAGATGGTATATACAGGATAGTATGTGACTGCTGTATATTATACTATGAGTACAGACATCTGATGGTATATACAGGATAGTATGTGACTGCTGTATATTATACTATGTGTACAGACATCAGATGTTATATACAGGATAGTATGTGACTGCTGTGTATTATACTATGAGTACAGACATCAGATGGTATATACAGGATAGTATGTGACTGCTGTAAATTATACTTTGAGTACAGACATCAGATGGTATATAGAGGATAGTATGTGACTGCTGTATATTATACTATAAGTACAGACATCAGATGGTATATACAGGATAGTATGTGACTGCTGTATATTATACTATGTTTACAGACATCAGATGGTATATACAGGATAGTATGTTACTGCTGTATATTATACTATTAGTACAGACATCAGATGGTATATACAGGATAGTATGTGACTGCTGTATATTATACTATGAGTACAGACATCATATGGTATATACAGGACAGTATGTGACTGCTGTATATTTTACTATGTGTATGGACATCAGATGGCATATACAGGATAGTATGTGACTGCTGTATATTATACTAGGTGTACAGACTTCAGATGGTATATACAGGATAGTGTGTGACTGCTGTATATTATACTATGTGTACAGACATCAGATGGTATATACAGGATAGTATGTGACTGCTCTATATTATACTATAGGTACAGACATCAGATGGTATGTACAGGATAGTATGTGACTGCGTATATTATACTATGTTTACAGACATCAGATGGTATATACAGGATAGTATGTGACTGCTGTTTATTATTCTATGTGTACAGACAACAGATGGTATATACAGGACAGTATTTGACTGCTGTATATTATGCTATGAGTACAGAAATCAGATGGTATATACAGGATAGTATGTGACTGCTGTATATTATACTATGTGTACAGATATCAGATGGTATATACAGGATAGTATGTGACTGCTGTGTATTATACTATGTGTACAGATATAGATGGTATATACAGGATAGTATGTGACTGCTGTATATTATACTATGAGTACAGACATCAGATGGTATATACAGGATGGTATGTGACTGCTGTATATTATACTATGTGTACGGACATCAGATGGTATATACAGGATAGTATGTGACTGCTGTATATTATTCTATGTGTACAGACATCAGATGTTATATACAGGAAAGTATGTGACTGCTGTATATTATACTATGAGTACAGACATCAGATGGTATATACAGGATAGTATGTGACTGCTGTATATTATACTATGAGTACAGACTTCAGATGGTATATACAGGATAGTATGTGACTGCTGTTTATTATTCTATGTGTACAGACATCAGATGTTATATACAGGAAAGTATGTGACTGCTGTATATTATACTATGAGTACAGACATCAGATGGTATATACAGGATAGTATGTGACTGCTGTATATTATACTATGAGTATAGACTTCAGATGGTATATACAGGATAGTATGTGACTGCTGTATATTATAATATGTGTACAGACATCAGATGGTATATATATCATACATACTATAAAATACAGGATAGTATGTGACTGCTGTATATTATACTATGAGTACAGACATCAGATGGTATATACAGGATAGTATGTGACTGCTGTATATTATACTATGAGTACAGACATCTGATGGTATATACAGGATAGTATGTGACTGCTGTATATTATACTATGTGTGCAGACATCAGATGTTATATACAGGATAGTATGTGACTGCTGTGTATTATACTATGAGTACAGACATCAGATGTTATATACAGGATAGTATGTGACTGCTGTATATTATACTATAGGTACAGACATCAGATGGTATGTACAGTATAGCATGTGACTGCGTATATTATACTGTTTACAGACATCAGATGGTATATACAGGATAGTATGTGACTGCTGTTTATTATTCTATGTGTACAGACAACAGATGGTAAATAAAGGATAGTATGTGACTGCTGTATATTATACTTTGAGTACAGACATCAGATGATATATACAGGATAGTATGTGACTGCTGTATATTATACTATGTGTACAGATATAAATTGTATATACATGATAGTATGTGACTGCTGTATATTATACTATTAGTACAGACATCAGATGGTATATACAGGATAGTATGTGACTGCTGTATATTATACTATGTGTACGGACATCAGATGGTATATACAGGATAGTATGTGACTGCTGTATATTATACTATGTGTACAGACATCAGATGGTATATACAGGATAGTGTGTGACTGCTGTATATTATACTTTGTGTACATACATCAGATGGTATATACAGGATAGTATGTGACTGCTCTATATTATACTAAAGGTACAGACATCAGATGGTATGTACAGGATAGTATGTGACTGCGTATATTATACTATGTTTACAGACATCAGAAGGTATATACAGGATAGTATGTGACTGCTGTATATTATACTATGGGTACAGAAATCAGATGGTATATACAGGATAGTTTGTGACTGCTGTATATTATACTATGTGTACAGACATCTGATGGTATATACAGGATAGTATGTGACTGCTGTATATTATTCTATGTGTACAGACAACAGATGGTATATACAGGATAGTATGTGACTGCTGTATATTATACTATGTGTACGGACATCAGATGGTATATACAGGGTAGTATGTGACTGCTGTATATTATACTATGTGTACAGACATCAGATGGTATATACAGGATAGTATGTGACTGCTGTATATTATACTATGTGAACATATATAGATGGTATATACAGGATAGTATGTGACTGCTGTATATTATACTATGAGTACAGACATCAGATGGTATATACAGGATGGTATGTGACTGCTGTATATTATACTATGTGTACGGACATCAGATGGTATATACAGGATAGTATGTGACTGCTATGTATTATACTATGTGTACAGACATCAGATGTTATATACAGGATAGTATGTGACTGCTGTATACTATACTATGTGTACAGACATCAGATGGTATTTACAGGATAGTATGTGACTGCTGTATATTATACTATGTGTACAGACATCTGAAGATATATGCAGGATAGTATGTGACTGCGTATATTATACTATGTTTACAGACATCAGATGGTATATACAGGATAGTATGTGACTGCTCAATATTATTATATGTGTAGAACCATCAGATGGTATTTACAAGATAGTATGTGACTGCTGTATATTATACTATCTGTACATACATCAGATGGTATATACAGGATAGTATGTGACTGCTGTATATTATACTATGTGTACGGACATCAGATGGTATATACAGGATAGTATGTGACTGCTGTATATTATACTATGTGTACAGACATCAGATGGTATATACAGGATAGTGTGTGACTGCTGTATATTATACTTTGTGTACATACATCAGATGGTATATACAGGATAGTATGTGACTTCTCTATATTATACTAAAGGTACAGACATCAGATGGTATGTACAGGATAGTATGTGACTGCGTATATTATACTATGTTTACAGACATCAGATGGTATATACAGGATAGTATGTGACTGCTGTTTATTATTCTATGTGTACAGACAACAGATGGTATATACAGGATAGTATGTGACTGCTGTATATTATACTATGAGTACAGAAATCAGATGGTATATACAGGATAGTTTGTGACTGCTGTATATTATACTATGTGTACAGACATCTGATGGTATATACAGGATAGTATGTGACTGCTGTATATTATTCTATGTGTACAGACAACAGATGGTATATACAGGATAGTATGTGACTGCTGTATATTATACTATGTGTACGGACATCAGATGGTATATACAGGGTAGTATGTGACTGCTGTATATTATACTATGTGTACAGACATCAGATGGTATATACAGGATAGTATGTGACTGCTGTATATTATACTATGTGAACATATATAGATGGTATATACAGGATAGTATGTGACTGCTGTATATTATACTATGAGTACAGACATCAGATGGTATATACAGGATGGTATGTGACTGCTGTATATTATACTATGTGTACGGACATCAGATGGTATATACAGGATAGTATGTGACTGCTGTGTATTATACTATGTGTACAGACATCAGAAGTTATATACAGGATAGTATGTGACTGCTGTATACTATACTATGTGTACAGACATCAGATGGTATTTACAGGATAGTATGTGACTGCTGTATATTATACTATGTGTACAGACATCTGAAGATATATGCAGGATAGTATGTGACTGCGTATATTATACTATGTTTACAGACATCAGATGGTATATACAGGATAGTATGTGACTGCTCAATATTATTATATGTGTAGAACCATCAGATGGTATTTACAAGATAGTATGTGACTGCTGTATATTATACTATGTGTACATACATCAGATGGTATATACAGGATAGTATGTGACTGCTGTATATTATTCTATGTGTACGGACATCAGATGGTATATACAGGATAGTATGTGACTGCTGTATATTATACTATGTGTACAGACATCAGATGGTATATACAGTATAGTATGTGACTGCTGTATATTATACTTTGTGTACATACATCAGATGGTATATACAGGATAGTATGTGACTGCTCTATATTATACTAAAGGTACAGACATCAGATGGTATGTACAGGATAGTATGTGACTGCGTATATTATACTATGTTTACAGACATCAGATGGTATATACAGGATAGTATGTGACTGCTGTTTATTATTCTATGTGTACAGACAACAGATGGTATATACAGGATAGTATGTGACTGCTGTATATTATATTATGAGTACATACATCAGATGGTATATACAGGATATTATATGACTGCTGTATATTATACTATGTGTACAGATATCAGATGGTATATACAGGATAGTATGCGACAACTGTATATTATACTATGAGTACAGACATCAGAAGGTATATACAGGATAGTATGTGACTGCTGTATATTATACTATGAGTACAGACATCAGATGGTATATACAGGATAGTATGTGACTGCTGTATATTATACTATGAGTACAGACTTCTGATGGTATATACAGGATAGTATGCGACTGCTGTATATTATACTATGTGTACAGACATCTGATGGTATATACAGGATAGTATGTGACTGCTGTATATTATACTATGAGTACAGACATCTGATGGTGCATACAGGATAGTATGTGACTGCTGTATATTATAATATGTATACAGACATCAGATGGTATATATAGCATACATACTATAAAATATAGGATAGTATGTGACTGCTGTATATTATACTATGAGTACAGACATCAGATGGTATATACAGGATAGTATGTGACTGCTGTATATTATACTATGAGTACAGACATCTGATGGTATATACAGGATAGTATGTGACTGCTGTAAATTATACTATGTGTACAGACATCAGATGTTATATACAGGATAGTATGTGACTGCTATGTATTATACTATGAGTACAGACATCAGATGGTATATACAGGATAGTATGTGACTGCTGTATATTATACTATAGGTACAGACATCAGATGGTATGTACAGTATAGCATGTGACTGCGTATATTATACTATGTTTACAGACATCAGATGGTATATACAGGATAGTATGTGACTGATGTTTATTATTCTATGTGTACAGACAACAGATGGTATATACAGTAGAGTATGTGACTGCTGTATATTATACTATGTGTACAGATGTCTGATGGTATATACAGGATAGTATGTGACTGCTGTATATTATACTATGTGTACAGACGTCTGATGGTATATACAGGATAGTATATGACTGCTGTATATTATACTATGAGTACAGACATCTGATGGTATATACAGGATAGTATGCGACTGCTGTATATTATAATATGTGTACAGACATCAGATGGTATATATAGCATACATACTATAAAATACAGGATAGTATGTGACTGCTGTATATTATACTACGAGTACAGACATCAGATGGTATATACAGGATAGTATGTGACTGCTGTATATTATACGATGTGTACAGACATCAGATGTTATATACAGGATAGTATGTGACTGCTGTATATTATACTATGTGTACAGACATCAGATGATATATACAGGATAGTATGTGACTGCTGTATATTATACGATGTGTACAGACATCAGATGTTATATACAGGATAGTATGTGACTGCTGTATATTATACTATGTGTACAGACATCTGATGGTATATATAGGATAGTATGTGACTGCTGTATATTATACTATGTGTACGGACATCAGATGGTATATACAGGATTGTATGTGACTGCTGTATATTATAATATGTGTACAGACATCAGATGGTATATACAGGATCGTATGTGACTGCTGTATATTATACTATGTGTACAGATATCAGATGGTATATACAGGATAATATGTGAATGCTGTTTATTTTACTATGTGTACAGAAATCTGAAGATATATCCAGGATAATATGTGACTGCTATATATTATACTATGTGTACAGACATCTGATGGTATATACAAGATAGTATGTGACTGCTCTATGTTACACTATGAGTACAGACATCAGATGGTATATACAGGATAGTATGTGACTGCGTATATTATACTATGTTTACAGACATCAGATGGTATATACAGGATAGTATGTGACTGCTGTTTATTATACTATGTTTACAGACATCAGATGGTATATACAGGATAGTATGTGACTGCGTATATTATACTATGTTTACAGACATCAGATGGTATATAGAGGATAGTATGTGACTGCTGTATATTATACTATGTGTACAGACATCTGATGGTATATACAGGATAGTATGTGACTGCGTATATTATACTATGTTTACAGACATCAGATGGTATATAGAGGATAGTATGTGACTGCTGTATATTATACTATAAGTACAGACATCAGATGGTATATCCAGGATAGTATGTGACTGCTGTATATTATACGATGTGTACAGACATCAGATGGTATATACAGGATAGTATGTGACTGCGTATATTATACTATGTTTACAGACATCAGATGGTATATACAGGATAGTATGTGACTGCTTATATTATACTATGTTTACAGACATCAGATGGTATATGCAGGATAGTATGTGACTGCTGTATATTATACTATGTGTACAGACATCAGATGGTATATACAGGATAGTATGTGACTGCTCTATATTGTACTATGTGTACAGACATCAGATGGTATATACAGGATAGTATGTGAATGCTGTGTATCTTACTATGTGTACAGAAATCTGAAGATATATCCAGGATAATATGTGACTGCTGTGTATTATACTATGAGTACAGACATCTGATGTTATATACAGGATAGTATGTGACTGCTCTATATTACACTATGAGCACAGACATCAGATGGTACATGCAGAATAGTATGTGACTGCTGTTATTATACTATATGTACAGACATCTGAATATATATCCAGGATAGTACATGACTGCTGTATATTATACTATGTGTACAGACATCAGATGGTATATAGAGGATAGTATGTGACTGCGTATATTATACTATATTTACAGACATCAGATGGTATATACAGGATAGTATGTGACTGCTGTTTATTATACTATGTTTACAGACATCAGATGGTATATACAGGATAGTATGAGACTGCTGTATATTATACTATGTGTACAGACATCTGATGGTATATACAGGATAGTATGTGACTGTGTATATTATACTATGTTTACAGACATCAGATGGTATATAGAGGATAGTATGTGAATGCTGTATATTATACTAAAAGTACAGACATCAGATGGTATATACAGGATAGTATGTGACTGCGTATATTATACTATATTTACAGACATCAGATGGTATATACAGGATAGTATGTGACTGCGTATATCATACTATGTTTACAGACATCAGATGGTATATACAGGATAGTATGCGACTGCTGTTTATTATACTATGTGTACAGATATCGGATGGTATATACAGGATAGTATGTGACTGCTGTATATTATACTATGTGTACAGACATCAGATGGTATATACAGGATAGTATGTGACTGCGTATATTATACTATGTTTACAGACATCAGATGGTATATACAGGATAGTATGTGACTGCTGTATATTATACTATGTGTACAAACATCAGATGGTATATACAGGATAGTATGTGACTGTGTATATTATACTATTTTTACAGACATCTGATGGTATATACTGGATAGTATGTGACTGCTGTATATTATACTATGTTTACAGACATCTGATGGTATATGCAGGATAGTATTTGACAGCTGTTTATTATACTATGTGTAAAGACATCAGATGGTATATACAGGATAGTATGTGACTGCTGTATATTATACTATGTGTACAGACATCAGATGGTATATACAGGATAGTATGTGACTGCGTATATTATACTATGTTTACAGACATCAGATGGTATATGCAGGATAGTATGTGACAGCTGTTTATTATACTATGTGTACAGACATCAGATGGTATATGCAGGCTAGTATGTGACAGCTGTATATTATACTATGAGTACAGACATCAGATGGTATATACAGGATAGTATGTGACTGCTGTATATTATGCTATGTGTACAGACATCAGATGGTATATTCAATATAGTATATGACTGCTGTATATTATACTATGTGTACAGACATCAGATGGTATATACATGACCGTATACGGCCAATCCGGGTTCCACTGTTCATATGCCTCCACCCCCATCTTACCACACTTACATACTTTAACAAATAAAAACACTGCACCTGTAATTTTCTTTGGATAATTTTGGCCACAGCGGCCATTTTATTAACAAACAACATTAACATATATACATTATTATGAAATAAATAAGAAGGGAGGGTTCTTGGAGTTAAAAATTGATCTGGCAAAACTAAACCGAAGTCGAACCACCGTGTTACCCTCAGCCGTCCATCACCAGCTCGAGGGCACCAAAAGCTCCCAGGGTAAAATCCCGTCCAGAGCCCCAAAAACCAGATGCCAGATCACCCCGCTTAATCAAACCACTGCCTGTAAAATTCAAATAATTTTCCACCGACACTTCTGTGCCAACTCCAAGAACCCCACCCCCCGCCAACCCACTGTGACAATCCTTCTTACACAACTTAAATAGTCTTCTTTATGTCACATCAAATGCCCCTTTAATTCATCCCTGCTAAAAGAAAAAAACACCCTTTTACCCATAACCTACAAAGATACCAACGGAAAAAGAGGGTGGGTGGGTACTTTTTCCTAAGCTCTTCTCCTCTGGACTAACCGTTTCCCGCACTTTTCCTTCTTATACCTCTCTTCCCCCATCTCCACCCCCATCCCAATGCCCGCCCTTTCTGACCTCTACCCAATCCCAATTATTGGGATTCAAATTACACCCTGCTGGCCCATCCCGGTCTTGTGGGGCTTCCTTCTAGGTTGCCCTGCCTCCAGCCCTTTTCTTGACCGTATACGGCCAATCCGGGCTCCACTGTTCATATGCCTCCACCCCATCTTACCACACTTACATACTTTAACAAATAAAAACACTGCACCTGTAATTTTCTTTGGATAATTTTGGCCACAGCAGCCATTTAATTAACAAACAACATTAACATATATACATTATTATGAAATAAATAAGAAGGGAGGGTTCTTGGAGTTAAAAATTGATCTGGCAAAACTAAACCGAAGTCGAACCACCGTGTTACCCTCAGCCGTCCATCACCAGCTCAAGGGCACCAAAAGCTCCCAGGGTAAAACCCCGTCCAGAGCCCCAAAAACCAGATGCCAGATCACCCCGCTTAATCAAACCACTGCCTGTAAAATTCAAATAATTTTCCACCGACACTTCTGTGCCAACTCCAAGAACCTCACCCCCCCGCCACAAACGAACAGCCCTGACCACCTCAGGCTTGTGAGCGCCCCAACACCGCCATGGCCCTCTCAATCCCCTCCTGTATAGCCAATGTTCACAAATCAATTCCAACATCGTTCAGATGTACGCCATCCTTTGCCCAAAATTCTCCAACCTCTGCCTCAAGATCAAGATGCCGAACACTTATTCCCCCGTTCCTACCGACAAACGCTGCTATGGCCCTATTTAACTTAACTCGTGCCCTGTTAATGCCCTTCACTGATCTAGCCTCCCTCCATTTTTTTCTCGGTACAATGTCAGACCAAACCGTTAACACCCTCGGAAAAGATGTCCACAACCTTAAAAAATCAATCCGAATATCCCTCATCAAATCCCTAACCGGCCGAGACCCCAAATCATTCCCCCCCAAATGCACTACCAAAATATCCGGCACCCGGTCCAAACGAGCCGCCTTATGGAATTCAGACAGCATCCTTCTCCATACCATCCCTCGAAAACCCAGCCACCGAACCACCGCTTGCTCCCTGCTAAAACCCACTTGCCTACCGTTCGGCCTCACGTCCGCCCGCAGCGCCCCCCAATGAACGAAAGAGTGTCCGAGAATCTAGACTAATAACGGGACGCCACCTGCAAAAAGACAACCAAAGAATTGTATTCACTTCTGACCAGATAAAACATAAGCCTGCACACCTAATGCCGTACATAGGACAGATAACAATCTGAACTCCACCTCCCGATGCGCTTTATCACCTCCTTGCTTAAACCCAAACCGTCCGCTTCTGACGCCGCACCGATTCTGAACGAATGCGACCCGCATACCTCAGGACTAAGGCCCAATTCTATGATCCCTTTCTTAAACACTGCAATAAATTGAAAACGAGACAAAAACTCACCATTTTTATGACACAATAATGGGCCCTTACTTCCCGACCAGACTTGCCAATAAGCCATTAAACATCTCTTAGGACACATAAACGATCCATCAACTTCCCCCAATACCACTCGCTTGCCTCTTCCCAACTGATCCGTCTTCCCCCTCCTGATCCAAAATTCAATGCACCTGTCCCGACCGCTCACGTCCTCGGCAAACAAACCCTCAGTCTTATTCCTACTTGGTGCCACCAACTCACCTAATCTTACTGCGCCGAAAAACGCCCATGAAAAAGCCAACCTAAACAGTGTGGCTTCAAAAACCGAACAACAGATCTTATCCAACGCAAAACCCAACTGCTCTAAAATACTAAAAGTCACCGGTCTTCGTTTGTCTAACACTTTACTTCCCCTCCTAAAGCCCTTAATTGCTTGTTTCACTAAAAACGATTTTGTAACATCTTTTAACCCCTGTAATCTAAAACCGAATGCCAATCCTGCAACAAATTTACTAACTTTTGAAACGGACCATCCGCTCTCCGCTGCCTTTCCCACAAGAAACAACACCGCCATCTCTCTATCTCCCTCACTCTCCACGCCACCCCACTGCAAAATCCAGCTTTGCCATACTCGCCATGATGCCTCGTATGATGCCCAAGTCTGCCTTGTAATGGACTCCTGTATTAAACGTCCTGCTCTTCCATAACCAGCTGCCACAAATGTGAAGGGCATTCCTGTCCCGCGTCCTCGGCCTCTGGTGCTAGCGCCCGAAAACGGTCCCACTGAAAACGAGACAAGGCATCTGCTATAGTATTTTGCACACCTGGAACATGTACCGCTGTAATCCAAGCGTTCAAGTTAAGGCAACAAAGAACTAGTTCCCTCTGCCTCGTCCCCGCCTGTGATTAGGCTCACAGGCGGGGACGAGGCAGACAAGCTGTTGATGACAGAGACCCCTCCCATGTTGTCGCAATGAAACCGAATTCTCCTGTTGGAAAAACACTCCCCCCAAATAGTAACCGCAACAACGATGGGAAACAATTCCAAAAAAGCCAAATTCTTCGTAAGACCCTTCTCCGTCCACTCGCCCGGCCATACTCCAACACTCCACCTCCCTTTCCAATAGGCCCCATAACCAGCACCTCCTGCCGCATCCGTAAATATCTCACAATCAAAGCTGCTTAAGAACTCCTGCTGGATTAATGACCTGCCGTTATAACTTTCCAAAAACAGCTTCCAAACCTTTAGATCCTCCTTGTGTTCCCTATTTAGCCGAATAAAATGATGGGGGGCCCGCACTCCTGCTGTCGCGCCTGACAGCCTGCGACAAAATATTCTGCCCATTGGCATAATCCTGCATGCAAAATTCAGTCGTCCTATCAACGATTGCAACTCCCTCAGGGTCACCTTTTGCAGCCTCCCGACTCTATCAACCTCCTGCTTGAGCAAAATCAATTTGTCCTCCGGTAACCGACACTCCATACTTTCTGTATCAATTACAATGCCCAAAAAACTTGTGGTTGTGCAAGGGCCTTCTGTCTTTTCTTCAGCCAATGGTACGCCAAAATGCTCTGCCACCCACACCATAGTACCTAATAAATTCCTACACAACAACGATTGCGGAGGGCCTATAAACAAGAAATCATCCAAATAATGAATGACTGACTTAACTGATGCCAGGTCCTTCACAACCCATTCCAAAAATGTACTAAATGTTTCAAACAAAGAACACGAAATTGCACAACCCATTGGCAAACACCTATCCACGTAATATGCCCCATTCCAAAAACAACCTAACAACGGGATACTATCCGGGTGAACTGGCAGCAACCTAAAAGCCGACTCGATATCCGTTTTTGCTAGCAACGATCCTGACCCATATCGCCGTACCCATTGCACCGCAGCATCAAATGAAGTATATTCAACTGAACACAATTTTTGTGCAATGCCATCGTTCACCGAGAGCCCCTTGGGGTACGACAAATGCTGAATTAACCGAAACTTATTCCTCTCTTTTTTGGGCACAACCCCCAGTGGCGAGATAATCACTTTGCTACTAGGTAAGTCCTGAAACGGTCCCGCCATCCTGCCCAACTCCACTTCCTTAGCCAATTTCACACTGACCACATCAGGATGAAGGGAGGCAGACAACAAATTTTTTACTGAAACGGGGACCTCGTGCTCAGGAAAAGGTATTCTAAAACCTTCCAAAAAACCGTCCGAAAGAACCTTAGCCTTCAACTGATCCGGATACCTACTTAGAAAGGGGGCCATCACTGGAGTCACCCCCTTGACCGGTACCCACTGTCGGCTTTCCCTTACCCTTTTTAAAACATTTTGTTGCTCCGTGTGACCCTCCACTACAATGGGAGCACACATGTTTAAATTTACAGGAGCTCCCATATTTGTAATGGCCATCGTTGAATTGCCAGCAAGTTCCCGCTTCTTTCTTAGTGTTTTGTGCCCCCTGACTGTTTCCCCCATGTCCTGCTGATTGGTTCCCGCCACTGTTGCTCCCGTGAAAGGACTGCCCATACCTCACTGGGGCCATAACCTTCAGCCACAATCCAATGTCCTTTTGATCCCATCTAATCTCCGGGCGAACTGCCTTCCTCTGACGAAATTGCTCGTCATACCGTAACCATGCCTGACCCCCATAAGTCCTATGAGCCTCCCCAATGGCGTCCTAGTAGCAAAACAGCCCCGAGCAATTATCAGGAGCCTTTTCCCCAATAACGCTAGCCATTATTGCAAAAGCTTGTAACCAGTTAACAAACGTCTGTGGAATCAACCTCCACCTGCGCTTTTCTTCCTCCTCTTTCTTACTGTCGTCCTTTTTTCCCTTATCCAGGTTAAACTTTTCCAATGGAAGAAGGGAAAAAATTTCCACTTACTCATCCCGCCAAATTTTTTCCTTAACCTCTTTTTTTAAATGCGCCCCTAACGGCCCCTCAAAACACACATATACTTCCCCTTTCGCCCTATCATCCAGTTTTACGGTATCCCCTTTCTCCTTTTCCGTCTGCACACACACCGACACCCCAGACGGTATCCCGGCTGCCACCGCCGCTGACCTGGCCGATTCGCTCCCCTCCTGTGACAGCGCCACTTGACTATGTACCCAAGCCCCCGCTGGTGACGACCCCACTTGATTAGCCCCACCGCCTTCTAATCTGGCCAGAATGCGCGACATGTTAACCAACATATCCCTAATCCCGCATACATCCGACCCACTACCTCCTCTAACATTTCCCCCGCTGGGGCCCGCCAACTGCCTATCCCCCACCCCGTCCGCTAAAGACCCCGCGGGCGACAAACCATACATAGATGCATACTCACCGAGCTGCACGGGTGCTGTGTCCCCGCCAGCCATACGCCCCGAGTCCTGACAATTCCTTGCTTCGCCTTGATCTCCACCGAAGTCCAATCCGCCCGCCTCCATGCGCTCAGGGCCCGCGCTCCTGGCCTCCACGTCACCAGGGCGGACCCGAGCCTGTGTTGATGTCCCAGCCGCTCGTCCTCCACTCATCTCTGCTCCGGTCCTCACCGCCATCCATGTACGGCCTTGATTGACAGATCCGGACTCCCTGGCCCGATCCCTGTCAGACAGCGAAAAAACTGCCAGGCAACCCCATTCTGCTGCCTGCCGCCTCATCCCTCTGCCTGGTGTGACTTGGGCCAGGCAGGAGGTCCTGGAATTGCTGCCTGCCCGTGCGCTTCTGCTGCCTCCCTCAACCTAGCGACAAGGGACTCCATAGACTCCATGACAGCCAGAGAAGCGTCCCAAACGATTTGGAATTAAGGTAAGATTTTTTAATTTTTTTTTTAAAGTGTTCTCTGTTACTATTTCCTAAGCTTTTCTCCTCTGGACTAACCGTTTCCCGCACATTTCCTTCTTATACCTCTCTTCCCCCATCTCCACCCCCGTCCCAATGCCCGCCCTTCCTGACCTCTACCCAATCCCAATTATTGGGATTCAAATTACACCGTGCTGGCCCATCCCGGTCATGTGGGGCTTCCTTCTAGGTTTCCCTGCCTCCAGCCCCTTTCTGGATAGTATGTGACTGATGTATATTATTCTATGTGTACAGACATCAGATGGTATATACAGGATAGTATGTGACAGCTGTATATTATACTATGAGTACAGACATCAGATGGTATATACAGGATAGTATGTGACTGCTGTATATTATACTATGAGTACAGACATCAGATGGTATATACAGGATAGTATGTGACTGCTGTATATTATACTATGTCTACAGACATCAGATGGTATATACAGGATAGTATGTGACTGCTGTATATTATACTATGTCTACAGACATCTGATGGTATATACAGGATAGTATGTGACTGCTGTATATTATACTATGTTTACAGACATCTGATGGTATATACAGGATAGTATGTGACTGCTGTATATTATACGATGTGTACAGACATCAGATGGTATTTACAGGATAGTATGTGACTGCGTATATTATACTATGTTTACAGACATCAGATGGTATATAGAGGATAGTAAGTGACTGCGTATATTATACTATGTTTACAGACATCAGATGGCATATGCAGGATAGTATGTGACAGTTGTTTATTATACTATGTGTACAGACATCAGAAGGTATATACAGGATAGCATGTGACAGCTGTATATTATACTATGACTACCGACATCAGATGGTATATACAGGATATTATGTGACTGCTGTATATTATACTATGTGTACAGACATCAGATGGTATATACAGGATAGTATGTGACTTCGTATATTATACTATGTTTACAGACATCAGATGGTATATACAGGATAGTATGTGACTGCTATTTATTATACTATGTGTACAGACATCAGATGGTATATACAGGATAGTATGTGACTGCTGTTTATTATACAATGTGTACAGACATCAGGTGGTATATACAGGATAGTGTGTGACTGCTGTATATTATACTATGAGTACAGACCTCAGATGGTATATACAGGATAGTATGTGACTACTCTATTTTATACTATAAGTACAGACATCAGATGGTATATACAGGATAGTATGTGACTGCATATATTATACTATGTTTACAGACATCAGATGGTATATACAGAATAGTATGTGACTGCTATATATTATACTATGTGTACAGACATCAGATGGTATATACAGGATAGCATGTGACTGCTGTATATTATACTATGTGTACAGACATCAGATGGTATATACAGGATAGTATGCGACTGTGCATATTATATTATGTTTACAAACATCAGATGGTATATAGAGGATAGCATGTGACTGCTGTATATTATACTGTGTATACAGACATCAGATGGTATATACAGGATAGTATGTGACTGCTGTATATTATATTATGAGTACATACATCAGATGGTATATAGAGGATAGTATGTGACTGCTGTATATTATACTATGTTTACAGACATCTGATGGTATATACAGGATAGTATGTGACTGCTGTATATTATACGATGTGTACAGACATCAGATGGTATATACAGGATAGTATGTGACTGCGTATATTATACTATGTTTACAGACATCAGATGGTATATAGAGGATAGTATGTGACTGCGTATATTATACTATGTTTACAGACATCAGATGGCATATGCAGGATAGTATGTGACAGTTGTTTATTATACTATGTGTACAGACATCAGAAGGTATATACAGGATAGCATGTGACAGCTGTATATTATACTATGACTACCGACATCAGATGGTATATACAGGATATTATGTGACTGCTGTATATTATACTATGTGTACAGACATCAGATGGTATATACAGGATAGTATGTGACTTCGTATATTATACTATGTTTACAGACATCAGATGGTATATACAGGATAGTATGTGACTGCTATTTATTATACTATGTGTACAGACATCAGATGGTATATACAGGATAGTATGTGACTGCTGTTTATTATACAATGTGTACAGACATCAGGTGGTATATACAGGATAGTGTGTGACTGCTGTATATTATACTATGAGTACAGACCTCAGATGGTATATACAGGATAGTATGTGACTACTCTATTTTATACTATAAGTACAGACATCAGATGGTATATACAGGATAGTATGTGACTTCATATATTATACTATGTTTACAGACATCAGATGGTATATACAGAATAGTATGTGACTGCTATATATTATACTATGTGTACAGACATCAGATGGTATATACAGGATAGCATGTGACTGCTGTATATTATACTATGTGTACAGACATCAGATGGTATATACAGGATAGTATGCGACTGTGCATATTATACTATGTTTACAAACATCAGATGGTATATAGAGGATAGCATGTGACTGCTGTATATTATACTGTGTATACAGACATCAGATGGTATATACAGGATAGTATGTGACTGCTGTATATTATATTATGAGTACATACATCAGATGGTATATAGAGGATAGTATGTGACTGCTGTATATTATACTATGTGTACAGACATCTGATGGTATATACAGGATAGTATGTGACTGTGTATATTATATTATGTTTACAGACATCAGATGGTATATAGAGGATAGTATGTGACTGCTGTATATTATACTATGTTTACAGACATCAGATGGTATATACAGGATAGTATGTGACTGCTCTATATTATACTATGTGTACAGACATCAGATGGTATATACAGGATAGTATGTGACTGCTGTATATTATACTATGAGTACAGACATCAGATGTTATATACAGGATAGAATGTGACTGCTGTATATTATACTATGTGTACAGACATCTGATGTTATATACAGGATAGTATGTGACTGCTGTATATTATACTATGTGTACAGACATCTGATGGTATATACAGGATAGTATGTGACTGCTGTATATTATACTATGAGTACAGACATCATATGGTATATATAGGATAGTATGTGACTGTTTTATAAAATACTATGTGTATAGACATCAGATGTTATACACAGGATAGTATGTGACTGCTCTATATTATACTATGTTTACAGACATCAGATGGTATATACAGGATAGTATGTGACTGCTGTATATTATACGATGTGTACAGACATCAGATGTTATATACAGGATAGTATGTGACTGCTGTATATTATACTATGTGTACAGACATCAGATGGTATATACAGGATAGTATGTGACTGCTGTATATTATACGATGTGTACAGACATCAGATGTTATATACAGGATAGTATGTGACTGCTGTATATTATACTATGTGTACAGACATCTGATGGTATATACAGGATAGTATGTGACTGCTGTATATTATACTATGTTTACAGACATCTGATGGTATATGCAGGATAGTATGTGACAGCTGTTTATTATACTATGTGTACAGACATCAGATGGTATAGACAGGATAGTATGTGACTGCTGTATATTATACGATGTGTACAGACATCAGATGGTATATACAGGATAGTATGTGACTGCGTATATTATACTATGTTTACAGACATCAGATGGTATATAGAGGATAGTATGTGACTGCGTATATTATACTACGCTTACAGACATCAGATGGTATATGCAGGATAGTATGTGACATCTGTTTATTATACTATGTGTACAGACATCAGATGGTATATACAGGATAGCATGTGACAGCTGTATATTATACTATGACTACTGACATCAGATGGTATATACAGGATAGTATATGACTGCTGTATATTATACTATGTGTACAGACATCAGATGTTATATACAGGATAGTATGTGACTGCTGTATATTATTCTATGTGTACAGACATCAGATGGTATATACAGGATAGTATATGACAACTGTATATTATACTATAAGTACAGACATCAGATGTTACATACAGGATAGTATGTGAATGCTGTATATTATACTATGTCTACAGACATCAGATGGTACATACAGGATAGTATGTGAATGCTGTATATTATACTATGTGTACAGACATCAAATGGTATTTACAGGATAATATGTGAAAGCTGTGTATTTTACTATGTGTACAGACATCTGATGGTATATACAGGATAGTATGTGACTGCGTATATTATACTATGTTTACAGACATCAGATGGTATATACAGGATAGTATGTGACTGCTGTTTATTATACTATGTTTACAGACATCAGATGTTATATACAGGATAGTATGTGACAGCTGTATATTTTACTATGTGTACAGACATCTGATGGTATATACAGGATAGTATGTGACTGCTGTTTATTATACTATGTTTACAGACATCAGATGGTATATACTGGATAGTATGTGACTGCTGTATATTATACTATGTGTACAGACATCAGATGGTATATACAGGATAGTAATAGACTGCTCTATATTATACTATAGGTACAGACATCAGATGGTATGTACAGGATAGTATGTGACTGCTGTTTATTATACTATGTGTACAGACATCATATGGTATATACAGGATAGTATGGGACTGCTGTATATTATACTTTGAGTACAGACATCAGATGGTATATGCAGGATAGTATGTGACTGCTGTATATTATACTATGTGTACAGATATAGATGGTATATACAGGATAGTATGTGACTACTGTATATTATACTATGAGTACAGACATCAGATGGTATATACAGGATAGTATGTGACTGCTGTATATTATACTATGTGTACCGACATCAGATGTTATATACAGGATAGTATGTGACTGCTATATGTTATACCATGTGTACAGACATCAGATGGTATATACAGGATAGTATGTGACTGCTGTATTTTATACTATGTGTACAGATATAGAAGGTATATACAGTATAGTATGTGACTGCTGTATATTATAATATGAGTACAGACATCAGATGGTATATACAGGATAATATGTGACTGCTGTATGTTATACCATGTGTACAGACATCAGATGGTATATACAGGATAGTATGTGACTGCTGTAAATTATACTATGTGTACAGAAATAGATGGTATATACAGGATAGTATGTGACTGCTGTATATTATACTATGAGTACAGACATTAGCTAGTATATACAGGATAGTATGTGACTGCTGTATATTATACTATGTGTACGGACATCAGATGGTATATACAGGATAGTATGTGACTGCTGTAAATTATACTATGTGTACAGATATAGATGGTATATACAGGATAGTATGTGACTGCTGTATATTATACTATGAGTACAGACATCAGATAGTATATACAGGATAGTATGTGACTGCTGTATATTATACTATGTGTACGGACATCAGATGGTATATACAGGATAGTATGTGACTGCTGTATATTATACTATGAGTACAGACATCAGATGGTATATACAGGATAGTATGTGACTGCTGTATATTATCCTATGAGCACAGACAGCAGATGGTATATACAGGATAATATGTTACTGCTGTATATTATACTATGTGTACAGACATCAGATGGTATCTACAGGATAGTATGTGACTGCTGTATATTATACTATGGGTACAGACATCAGATCGTTTATACAGGATAGTATGTGACTGTGTATATTATACTATGTTTACAGACATCAGATGGTATATAAAGGAGAGTATGTGACTGCTCTATATTATACTATATGTACAGACATCAGATGGTATATACAGGATAGTATGTGACTGCGTATATTATGCTATGTTTACAGACATCAGATGGTATATACAGGATAGTATGTGACTGCTGTATATTATACTATTTGTACATACATCAGATGGCATATACAGGATAGTATGTGACTGCTGTATATTATACTATGTGTACAGACATATGATGGTATATGCAAGATAGTATGTGCCAGCTGTTTATTATACTATGTGTACAGACATCAGATGGTATTTACAGGATAGTATGTGACTGCTGTATATTATACGATGTGCACAGACATCAGATGGTATATACAGGATAGTATGTGACTGCATATATTATACTATGTTTACAGACATCAGATGGTATATAGAGGATAGTATGTGACTGCGTATATTATACTATGTTTACAGACATCAGATGGTATATACAGGATAGTATGTGACAGCTGTTTATTATACTATGTGTACAGACATCAGATGTTATATACAGGATAGTATGTGACTGCTGTATATTATATTATGAGTACATACATCAGATGGTATATACAGGATATCATATGACTGCTGTATATTATACTATGTGTACAGATATCAGATGGCATATACAGGATAGTATGCGACAACTGTATATTATACTATGAGTACAGACATCAGAAGGTATATACAGGATAGTATGTGACTGCTGTATATTATACTATGAGTACAGACATCAGATGGTATATACAGGATAGTATGTGACTGCTGTATATTATACTATGAGTACAGACTTCTGATGATATACAGGATAGTATGCGACTGCTGTATATTATACTATGTGTACAGACATCTGATGGTATATACAGGATAGTATGTGACTGCTGTATATTATACTATGAGTACAGACATCTGATGGTATATACAGGATAGTATGTGACTGCTGTATATTATAATATGTATACAGACATCAGATGGTATATATAGCATACATACTATAAAATATAGGATAGTATGTGACTGCTGTATATTATACTATGAGTACAGACATCAGATGGTATATACAGGATAGTATGTGACTGCTGTATATTATACTATGAGTACAGACATCTGATGGTATATACAGGATAGTATGTGACTGCTGTATATTATACTATGTGTACAGACATCAGATGTTATATACAGGATAGTATGTGACTGCTGTGTATTATACTATGAGTACAGACATCAGATGGTATATACAGGATAGTATGTGACTGCTCTATATTATACTATAGGTACAGACATCAGATGGTATGTACAGTATAGCATGTGACTGCGTATATTATACTATGTTTACAGACATCAGATGGTATATACAGGATAGTATGTGACTGATGTTTATTATTCTATGTGTACAGACAACAGATGGTATATACAGTAGAGTATGTGACTGCTGTATATTATACTATGTGTACAGACGTCTGATGTATATACAGGATAGTATGTGACTGCTGTATATTATACTATGTGTACAGACGTCTGATGGTATATACAGGATAGTATATGACTGCTGTATATTATACTATGAGTACAGACATCTGATGGTATATACAGGATAGTATGCGACTGCTGTATATTATAATATGTGTACAGACATCAGATGGTATATATAGCATACATACTATAAAATACAGGATAGTATGTGACTGCTGTATATTATACTACGAGTACAGACATCAGATGGTATATACAGGATAGTATGTGACTGCTGTATATTATACTATGAGTACAGACATCTGATGGTATATACAGGATAGTATGTGACTGCTGTATATTATACTATGAGTACAGACATCTGATGGTATATACAGGATAGTATGTGACTGCTGTATATTATACTATGTGTACAGACATCAGATGTTATATACAGGATAGTATGTGACTGCTGTGTATTATACTATGAGTACAGACATCAGATGGTATATACAGGATAGTATGTGACTGCTGTAAATTATACTTTGAGTACAGACATCAGATGATATATACAGGATAGTATGTGACTGCTGTATATTATACTATGTGTACAGATATAAATTGTATATACCTGATAGTATGTGACTGCTGTATATTATACTATTAGTACAGACATCATATGGTATATACAGGATAGTATGTGACTGCTGTGTATTATACTATGAGTACAGACCTCATATGGTATATACAGGACAGTATGTGACTGCTGTATATTATACTATGTGTATGGACATCAGATGGCATATACAGGATAGTATGTGACTGCTGTATATTATACTAGGTGTACAGACATCAGATGGTATATACAGGATAGTATGTGACTGCTGTATATTATACTATGTGTACAGACATCAGATGGTATATACAGGATAGTGTGTGACTGCTCTATATTATACTATAGGTACAGACATCAGATGGTATGTACAGGATAGTATGTGACTGCGTATATTATACTATGTTTACAGACATCAGATGGTATATACAGGATAGTATGTGACTGCTGTTTATTATTCTATGTGTACAGACAACAGATGGTATATACAGGATAGTATGTGACTGCTGTATATTATACTATGTGTACAGACATCAGATGTTATATACAGGACAGTATTTGACTGCTGTATATTATACTATGAGTACAGAAATCAGATGGTATATACAGGATAGTATGTGACTGCTGTATATTATACTATGTGTACAGATATCAGATGGTATATACAGGATAGTATGTGACTGCTGTGTATTATACTATGTGTACAGATATAGATGGTATATACAGGATAGTATGTGACTGCTGTATATTATACTATGAGTACAGACATCAGATGGTATATACAGGATAGTATGTGACTGCTGTATATTATACTATGAGTACAGACATCTGATGGTATATACAGGATAGTATGTGACTGCTGTATATTATACTATGTGTACAGACATCAGATGTTATATACACTATAGTATGTGACTGCTGTGTATTATAATATGAGTACAGACATCAGATGGTATATACAGGATAGTATGTGACTGCTGTATATTATACTATAGGTACAGACATCAGATGGTATGTACAGTATAGCATGTGACTGTGTATATTATACTATGTTTACAGACATCAGATGGTATATACAGGATAGTATGTGACTGATGTTTATTATTCTATGTGTACAGACAACAGATGGTATATACAGTAGAGTATGTGACTGCTGTATATTATACTATGTGTACAGACGTCTGATGTATATACAGGATAGTATGTGACTGCTGTATATTATACTATGTGTACAGACGTCTGATGGTATATACAGGATAGTATATGACTGCTGTATATTATACTATGAGTACAGACATCTGATGGTATATACAGGATAGTATGCGACTGCTGTATATTATAATATGTGTACAGACATCAGATGGTATATATAGCATACATACTATAAAATACAGGATAGTATGTGACTGCTGTATATTATACTACGAGTACAGACATCAGATGGTATATACAGGATAGTATGTGACTGCTGTATATTATACTATGAGTACAGACATCTGATGGTATATACAGGATAGTATGTGACTGCTGTATATTATACTATGTGTACAGACATCAGATGTTATATACAGGATAGTATGTGACTGCTGTGTATTATACTATGAGTACAGACATCAGATGGTATATACAGGATAGTATGTGACTGCTGTATATTATACTATGTGTACAGATATAAATTGTATATACATGATAGTATGTGACTGCTGTATATTATACTATTAGTACAGACATCAGATGGTATATACAGGATAGTATGTGACTGCTGTATATTATACTATGAGTACAGACATCATATGGTATATACAGGACAGTATGTGACTGCTGTATATTATACTATGTGTATGGACATCAGATGGCATATTCAGGATAGTATGTGACTGCTGTATATTATACTAGGTGTACAGACATCAGATGGTATATACAGGATAGTGTGTGACTGCTGTATATTATACTATGTGTACAGACATCAGATGGTATATACAGGATAGTGTGTGACTGCTCTATATTATACTATAGGTACAGACATCAGATGGTATATACAGGATAGTATGTGACTGCTGTATATTATACTATGTTTACAGACATCAGATGGTATATACAGGATAGTATGTGACTGCTGTTTATTATTCTGTGTACAGACAACAGATGGTATATACAGGACAGTATTTGACTGCTGTATATTATACTATGAGTACAGAAATCAGATGGTATATACAGGATATTATGTGACTGCTGTATATTATACTATGTGTACAGATATCAGATGGTATATACAGGATAGTATGTGACTGCTGTGTATTATACTATGTGTACAGATATAGATGGTATATACACAATAGTATGTGACTGCTGTATATTATACTATGAGTACAGACATCAGATGGTATATACAGGATGGTATGTGACTGCTGTATATTATACTATGTGTACGGACATCAGATGGTATATACAGGATAGTTTGTGACTGCTGTATATTATTCTATGTGTACAGACATCAGATGTTATATTCAGGAAAGTATGTGACTGCTGTATATTATACTATGAGTACAGACATCAGATGGTATATACAGGATAGTATGTGACTGCTGTATATTATACTATGAGTACAGACTTCAGATGGTATATACAGGATAGTATGTGACTGCTGTTTATTATACTATGTGTACAGACATCAGATGCTATATACAGGATAGTATGTGACTGCTGTATATTATAATATGTGTACAGACATCAGATGGTATATATAGCATACATACTATAAAATACAGGATAGTATGTGACTGCTGTATATTATACTATGAGTACAGACATCAGATGGTATATACAGGATAGTATGTGACTGCTGTAAATTATACTTTGAGTACAGACATCAGATGATATATACAGGATAGTATGTGACTGCTGTATATTATACTATGTGTACAGATATAAATTGTATATACATGATAGTATGTGACTGCTGTATATTATACTATTAGTACAGACATCAGATGGTATATACAGGATAGTATGTGACTGCTGTATATTATACTATGAGTACAGACATCATATGGTATATACA
Source organism: Phyllobates terribilis (assembly GCF_046119375.1). Taxonomy (NCBI): domain Eukaryota; kingdom Metazoa; phylum Chordata; class Amphibia; order Anura; family Dendrobatidae; genus Phyllobates; species Phyllobates terribilis. The sequence continues at coordinate 72,566,695 of NW_027362773.1, read as the reverse complement.
GGACAGTATGTGACTGCTGTATATTATACTATGTGTATGGACATCAGATGGCATATTCAGGATAGTATGTGACTGCTGTATATTATACTAGGTGTACAGACATCAGATGGTATATACAGGATAGTGTGTGACTGCTGTATATTATACTATGTGTACAGACATCAGATGGTATATACAGGATAGTGTGTGACTGCTCTATATTATACTATAGGTACAGACATCAGATGGTATGTACAGGATAGTATGTGACTGCGTATATTATACTATGTTTACAGACATCAGATGGTATATACAGGATAGTATGTGACTGCTGTTTATTATTCTGTGTACAGACAACAGATGGTATATACAGGACAGTATTTGACTGCTGTATATTATACTATGAGTACAGAAATCAGATGGTATATACAGGATATTATGTGACTGCTGTATATTATACTATGTGTACAGATATCAGATGGTATATACAGGATAGTATGTGACTGCTGTGTATTATACTATGTGTACAGATATAGATGGTATATAAAGGATAGTATGTGACTGCTGTATATTATACTATGAGTACAGACATCAGATGGTATATACAGGATGGTATGTGACTGCTGTATATTATACTATGTGTACGGACATCAGATGGTATATACAGGATAGTATGTGACTGCTGTATATTATTCTATGTGTACAGACATCAGATGTTATATTCAGGAAAGTATGTGACTGCTGTATATTATACTATGAGTACAGACATCAGATGGTATATACAGGATAGTATGTGACTGCTGTATATTATACTATGAGTACAGACTTCAGATGGTATATACAGGATAGTATGTGACTGCTGTTTATTATACTATGTGTACAGACATCAGATGCTATATACAGGATAGTATGTGACTGCTGTATATTATAATATGTGTACAGACATCAGATGGTATATATAGCATACATACTATAAAATACAGGATAGTATGTGACTGCTGTATATTATACTATGAGTACAGACATCAGATGGTATATACAGGATAGTATGTGACTGCTGTATATTATACTATGAGTACAGACATCTGATGGTATATACAGGATAGTATGTGACTGCTGTATATTATACTATGTGTGCAGACATCAGATGTTATATACAGGATAGTATGTGACTGCTGTGTATTATACTATGAGTACAGACATCAGATGGTATATACAGGATAGTATGTGACTGCTGTATATTATACTATAGGTACAGACATCAGATGGTATGTACAGTATAGCATGTGACTGCGTATATTATACTGTTTACAGACATCAGATGGTATATACAGGATAGTATGTGACTGCTGTATATTATACTATGAGTACAGACATCTGATGGTATATACAGGATAGTATGTGACTGCTGTATATTATACTATGTGTACAGACATCAGATGTTATATACAGGATAGTATGTGACTGCTGTGTATTATACTATGAGTACAGACATCAGATGGTATATACAGGATAGTATGTGACTGCTGTAAATTATACTTTGAGTACCGACATCAGATGATATATACAGGATAGTATGTGACTGCTGTATATTATACTATGTGTACAGATATAAATTGTATATACATGATAGTATGTGACTGCTGTATATTATACTATTAGTACAGACATCAGATGGTATATACAGGATAGTATGTGACTGCTGTATATTATACTATGAGTACAGACATCATATGGTATATACAGGACAGTATGTGACTGCTGTATATTATACTATGTGTATGGACATCAGATGGCATATACAGGATAGTATGTGACTGCTGTATATTATACTAGGTGTACAGACATCAGATGGTATATACAGGATAGTGTGTGACTGCTGTATATTATACTATGTGTACAGACTTCAGATGGTATATACAGGATAGTATGTGACTGCTCTATATTATACTATAGGTACAGACATCAGATGGTATGTACAGGATAGTATGTGACTGCGTATATTACACTATGTTTACAGACATCAGATGGTATATACAGGATAGTATGTGACTGCTGTTTATTATTCTATGTGTACAGACAACAGATGGTATATACAGGACAGTATTTGACTGCTGTATATTATACTATGAGTACAGAAATCAGATGGTATATACAGGATAGTATGTGACTGCTGTATATTATACTATGTGTACAGATATCAGATGGTATATACAGGATAGTATGTGACTGCTGTGTATTATACTATGTGTACAGATATAGATGGTATATACAGGATAGTATGTGACTGCTGTATATTATACTATGAGTACAGACATCAGATGGTATATACAGGATGGTATGTGACTGCTGTATATTATACTATGTGTACGGACATCAGATGGTATATACAGGATAGTATGTGACTGCTGTATATTATTCTATGTGTACAGACATCAGATGTTATATACAGGAAAGTATGTGACTGCTGTATATTATACTATGAGTACAGACATCAGATGGTATATACAGGATAGTATGTGACTGCTGTATATTATACTATGAGTACAGACTTCAGATGGTATATACAGGATAGTATGTGACTGCTGTTTATTATTCTATGTGTACAGACATCAGATGCTATATACAGGATAGTATGTGACTGCTGTATATTATAATATGTGTACAGACATCAGATGGTATATATATCATACATACTATAAAATACAGGATAGTATGTGACTGCTGTATATTATACTATGAGTACAGACATCAGATGGTATATACAGGATAGTATGTGACTGCTGTATATTATACTATGAGTACAGACATCTGATGGTATATACAGGATAGTATGTGACTGCTGTATATTATACTATGTGTGCAGACATCAGATGTTATATACAGGATAGTATGTGACTGCTGTATATTATACTATGAGTACAGACATCAGATGGTATATACAGGATAGTATGTGACTGCTGTATATTATACTATGTGTGCAGACATCAGATGTTATATACAGGATAGTATGTGACTGCTGTTTATTATACTATGTGTACAGACATCAGATGCTATATACAGGATAGTATGTGACTGCTGTATATTATAATATGTGTACAGACATCAGATGGTATATATAGCATACATACTATAAAATACAGGATAGTATGTGACTGCTGTATATTATACTATGAGTACAGACATCAGATGGTATAAACAGGATAGTATGTGACTGCTGTAAATTATACTTTGAGTACAGACATCAGATGATATATACAGGATAGTATGTGACTGCTGTATATTATACTATGTGTACAGATATAAATTGTATATACATGATAGTATGTGACTGCTGTATATTATACTATTAGTACAGACATCAGATGGTATATACAGGATAGTATGTGACTGCTGTATATTATACTATGAGTACAGACATCATATGGTATATACAGGACAATATGTGACTGCTGTATATTATACTATGTGTATGGACATCAGATGGCATATTCAGGATAGTATGTGACTGCTGTATATTATACTAGGTGTACAGACATCAGATGGTATATACAGGATAGTGTGTGACTGCTGTATATTATACTATGTGTACAGACATCAGATGGTATATACAGGATAGTGTGTGACTGCTCTATATTATACTATAGGTACAGACATCAGATGGTATGTACAGGATAGTATGTGACTGCGTATATTATACTATGTTTACAGACATCAGATGGTATATACAGGATAGTATGTGACTGCTGTTTATTATTCTGTGTACAGACAACAGATGGTATATACAGGACAGTATTTGACTGCTGTATATTATACTTTGAGTACAGAAATCAGATGGTATATACAGGATATTATGTGACTGCTGTATATTATACTATGTGTACAGATATCAGATGGTATATACAGGATAGTATGTGACTGCTGTGTATTATACTATGTGTACAGATATAGATGGTATATACAGGATAGTATGTGACGGCTGTATATTATACTATGAGTACAGACATCAGATGGTATATACAGGATGGTATGTGACTGCTGTATATTATACTATGTGTACGGACATCAGATGGTATATACAGGATAGTATGTGACTGCTGTATATTATTCTATGTGTACAGACATCAGATGTTATATTCAGGAAAGTATGTGACTGCTGTATATTATAGTATGAGTACAGACATCAGATGGTATATACAGGATAGTATGTGACTGCTGTATATTATACTATGAGTACAGACTTCAGATGGTATATACAGGATAGTATGTGACTGCTGTTTATTATACTATGTGTACAGACATCAGATGCTATATACAGGATAGTATGTGACTGCTGTATATTATAATATGTGTACAGACATCAGATGGTATATATAGCATACATACTATAAAATACAGGATAGTATGTGACTGCTGTATATTATACTATGAGTACAGACATCAGATGGTATATACAGGATAGTATGTGACTGCTGTATATTATACTATGAGTACAGACATCTGATGGTATATACAGGATAGTATGTGACTGCTGTATATTATACTATGTGTGCAGACATCAGATGTTATTTACAGGATAGTATGTGACTGCTGTGTATTATACTATGAGTACAGACATCAGATGGTATATACAGGATAGTATGTGACTGCTGTATATTATACTATAGGTACAGACATCAGATGGTATGTACAGTATAGCATGTGACTGCGTATATTATACTGTTTACAGACATCAGATGGTATATACAGGATAGTATGTGACTGCTGTATATTATACTATGAGTACAGACATCTGATGGTATATACAGGATAGTATGTGACTGCTGTATATTATACTATGTGTACAGACATCAGATGTTATATACAGGATAGTATGTGACTGCTGTGTATTATACTATGAGTACAGACATCAGATGGTATATACAGGATAGTATGTGACTGCTGTAAATTATACTTTGAGTACAGACATCAGATGATATATACAGGATAGTATGTGACTGCTGTATATTATACTATGTGTACAGATATAAATTGTATATACATGATAGTATGTGACTGCTGTATATTATACTATTAGTACAGACATCAGATGGTATATACAGGATAGTATGTGACTGCTGTATATTATACTATGAGTACAGACATCATATGGTATATACAGGACAGTATGTGACTGCTGTATATTATACTATGTGTATGGACATCAGATGGCATATACAGGATAGTATGTGACTGCTGTATATTATACTAGGTGTACAGACATCAGATGGTATATACAGGATAGTGTGTGACTGCTGTATATTATACTATGTGTACAGACTTCAGATGGTATATACAGGATAGTATGTGACTGCTCTATATTATACTATAGGTACAGACATCAGATGGTATGTACAGGATAGTATGTGACTGCGTATATTACACTATGTTTACAGACATCAGATGGTATATACAGGATAGTATGTGACTGCTGTTTATTATTCTATGTGTACAGACAACAGATGGTATATACAGGACAGTATTTGACTGCTGTATATTATACTATGAGTACAGAAATCAGATGGTATATACAGGATAGTATGTGACTGCTGTATATTATACTATGTGTACAGATATCAGATGGTATATACAGGATAGTATGTGACTGCTGTGTATTATACTATGTGTACAGATATAGATGGTATATACAGGATAGTATGTGACTGCTGTATATTATACTATGAGTACAGACATCAGATGGTATATACAGGATGGTATGTGACTGCTGTATATTATACTATGTGTACGGACATCAGATGGTATATACAGGATAGTATGTGACTGCTGTTTATTATTCTATGTGTACAGACATCAGATGTTATATACAGGAAAGTATGTGACTGCTGTATATTATACTATGAGTACAGACATCAGATGGTATATACAGGATAGTATGTGACTGCTGTATATTATACTATGAGTACAGACTTCAGATGGTATATACAGGATAGTATGTGACTGCTGTTTATTATTCTATGTGTACAGACATCAGATGCTATATACAGGATAGTATGTGACTGCTGTATATTATAATATGTGTACAGACATCAGATGGTATATATATCATACATACTATAAAATACAGGATAGTATGTGACTGCTGTATATTATACTATCAGTACAGACATCAGATGGTATATACAGGATAGTATGTGACTGCTGTATATTATACTATGAGTACAGACATCTGATGGTATATACAGGATAGTATGTGACTGCTGTATATTATACTATGTGTGCAGACATCTGATGTTATATACATTATAGTATGTGACTGCTGTGTATTATACTATGAGTACAGACATCAGATGGTATATACAGGATAGTATGTGACTGCTGTATATTATACTATAGGTACAGACATCAGATGGTATGTACAGTATAGCATGTGACTGCGTATATTATACTGTTTACAGACATCAGATGGTATATACAGGATAGTATGTGACTGCTGTTTATTATTCTATGTGTACAGACTACAGATGGTAAATAAAGGATAGTATGTGACTGCTGTATATTATACTTTGAGTACAGACATCAGATGGTATATACAGGATAGTATGTGACTGCTGTATATTATACTATGTGTACAGATATAAATTGTATATACATGATAGTATGTGACTGCTGTATATTATACTATTAGTACAGACATCAGATGGTATATACAGGATAGTATGTGACTGCTGTATATTATACTATGTGTACAGATATAAATTGTATATACATGATAGTATGTGACTGCTGTATATTATACTATTAGTACAGACATCAGATGGTATATACAGGATAGTATGTGACTGCTGTATATTATACTATGTGTACGGACATCAGATGGTATATACAGGATAGTATGTGACTGCTGTATATTATACTATGTGTACAGACATCAGATGGTATATACAGGATAGTGTGTGACTGCTGTATATTATACTTTGTGTACATACATCAGATGGTATATACAGGATAGTATGTGACTGTTGTATATTATACTATGTGTACATACATCAGATGGTATATACAGGATAGTATGTTTCTGCTGTATATTATACTATGTGTACAGACATCAGATGGTATATACAGGATAATATGTGACTGCTCTATATTATACTAAAGGTACAGACATCAGATGGTATATACAGGATAGTATGTGACTGCGTATATTATACTATGTTTACAGACATCAGATGGTATATACAGGATAGTATGTGACTGCTGTTTATTATTCTATGTGTACAGACAACAGATGGTATATACAGGATAGTATGTGACTGCTGTATATTATACTATGAGTACAGACATCAGATGGTATATACAGGATAGTATGTGACTGCTGTATATTATCCTATGAGCACAGACAGCAGATGGTATATACAGGATAATATGTTACTGCTGTATATTATACTATGTGTACAGACATCAGATGGTATCTACAGGATAGTATGTGACTGCTGTATATTATACTATGGGTACAGACATCAGATCGTTTATACAGGATAGTATGTGACTGTGTATATTATACTATGTTTACAGACATCAGATGGTATATAAAGGAGAGTATGTGACTGCTCTATATTATACTATATGTACAGACATCAGATGGTATATACAGGATAGTATGTGACTGCGTATATTATGCTATGTTTACAGACATCAGATGGTATATACAGGATAGTATGTGACTGCTGTATATTATACTATTTGTACATACATCAGATGGCATATACAGGATAGTATGTGACTGCTGTATATTATACTATGTGTACAGACATATGATGGTATATGCAAGATAGTATGTGCCAGCTGTTTATTATACTATGTGTACAGACATCAGATGGTATTTACAGGATAGTATGTGACTGCTGTATATTATACGATGTGCACAGACATCAGATGGTATATACAGGATAGTATGTGACTGCATATATTATACTATGTTTACAGACATCAGATGGTATATAGAGGATAGTATGTGACTGCGTATATTATACTATGTTTACAGACATCAGATGGTATATACAGGATAGTATGTGACAGCTGTTTATTATACTATGTGTACAGACATCAGATGTTATATACAGGATAGTATGTGACTGCTGTATATTATATTATGAGTACATACATCAGATGGTATATACAGGATATCATATGACTGCTGTATATTATACTATGTGTACAGATATCAGATGGCATATACAGGATAGTATGCGACAACTGTATATTATACTATGAGTACAGACATCAGAAGGTATATACAGGATAGTATGTGACTGCTGTATATTATACTATGAGTACAGACATCAGATGGTATATACAGGATAGTATGTGACTGCTGTATATTATACTATGAGTACAGACTTCTGATGATATACAGGATAGTATGCGACTGCTGTATATTATACTATGTGTACAGACATCTGATGGTATATACAGGATAGTATGTGACTGCTGTATATTATACTATGAGTACAGACATCTGATGGTATATACAGGATAGTATGTGACTGCTGTATATTATAATATGTATACAGACATCAGATGGTATATATAGCATACATACTATAAAATATAGGATAGTATGTGACTGCTGTATATTATACTATGAGTACAGACATCAGATGGTATATACAGGATAGTATGTGACTGCTGTATATTATACTATGAGTACAGACATCTGATGGTATATACAGGATAGTATGTGACTGCTGTATATTATACTATGTGTACAGACATCAGATGTTATATACAGGATAGTATGTGACTGCTGTGTATTATACTATGAGTACAGACATCAGATGGTATATACAGGATAGTATGTGACTGCTCTATATTATACTATAGGTACAGACATCAGATGGTATGTACAGTATAGCATGTGACTGCGTATATTATACTATGTTTACAGACATCAGATGGTATATACAGGATAGTATGTGACTGATGTTTATTATTCTATGTGTACAGACAACAGATGGTATATACAGTAGAGTATGTGACTGCTGTATATTATACTATGTGTACAGACGTCTGATGTATATACAGGATAGTATGTGACTGCTGTATATTATACTATGTGTACAGACGTCTGATGGTATATACAGGATAGTATATGACTGCTGTATATTATACTATGAGTACAGACATCTGATGGTATATACAGGATAGTATGCGACTGCTGTATATTATAATATGTGTACAGACATCAGATGGTATATATAGCATACATACTATAAAATACAGGATAGTATGTGACTGCTGTATATTATACTACGAGTACAGACATCAGATGGTATATACAGGATAGTATGTGACTGCTGTATATTATACTATGAGTACAGACATCTGATGGTATATACAGGATAGTATGTGACTGCTGTATATTATACTATGAGTACAGACATCTGATGGTATATACAGGATAGTATGTGACTGCTGTATATTATACTATGTGTACAGACATCAGATGTTATATACAGGATAGTATGTGACTGCTGTGTATTATACTATGAGTACAGACATCAGATGGTATATACAGGATAGTATGTGACTGCTGTAAATTATACTTTGAGTACAGACATCAGATGATATATACAGGATAGTATGTGACTGCTGTATATTATACTATGTGTACAGATATAAATTGTATATACCTGATAGTATGTGACTGCTGTATATTATACTATTAGTACAGACATCATATGGTATATACAGGATAGTATGTGACTGCTGTGTATTATACTATGAGTACAGACCTCATATGGTATATACAGGACAGTATGTGACTGCTGTATTTTATACTATGTGTATGGACATCAGATGGCATATACAGGATAGTATGTGACTGCTGTATATTATACTAGGTGTACAGACATCAGATGGTATATACAGGATAGTATGTGACTGCTGTATATTATACTATGTGTACAGACATCAGATGGTATATACAGGATAGTGTGTGACTGCTCTATATTATACTATAGGTACAGACATCAGATGGTATGTACAGGATAGTATGTGACTGCGTATATTATACTATGTTTACAGACATCAGATGGTATATACAGGATAGTATGTGACTGCTGTTTATTATTCTATGTGTACAGACAACAGATGGTATATACAGGATAGTATGTGACTGCTGTATATTATACTATGTGTACAGACATCAGATGTTATATACAGGACAGTATTTGACTGCTGTATATTATACTATGAGTACAGAAATCAGATGGTATATACAGGATAGTATGTGACTGCTGTATATTATACTATGTGTACAGATATCAGATGGTATATACAGGATAGTATGTGACTGCTGTGTATTATACTATGTGTACAGATATAGATGGTATATACAGGATAGTATGTGACTGCTGTATATTATACTATGAGTACAGACATCAGATGGTATATACAGGATAGTATGTGACTGCTGTATATTATACTATGAGTACAGACATCTGATGGTATATACAGGATAGTATGTGACTGCTGTATATTATACTATGTGTACAGACATCAGATGTTATATACACTATAGTATGTGACTGCTGTGTATTATAATATGAGTACAGACATCAGATGGTATATACAGGATAGTATGTGACTGCTGTATATTATACTATAGGTACAGACATCAGATGGTATGTACAGTATAGCATGTGACTGTGTATATTATACTATGTTTACAGACATCAGATGGTATATACAGGATAGTATGTGACTGATGTTTATTATTCTATGTGTACAGACAACAGATGGTATATACAGTAGAGTATGTGACTGCTGTATATTATACTATGTGTACAGACGTCTGATGTATATACAGGATAGTATGTGACTGCTGTATATTATACTATGTGTACAGACGTCTGATGGTATATACAGGATAGTATATGACTGCTGTATATTATACTATGAGTACAGACATCTGATGGTATATACAGGATAGTATGCGACTGCTGTATATTATAATATGTGTACAGACATCAGATGGTATATATAGCATACATACTATAAAATACAGGATAGTATGTGACTGCTGTATATTATACTACGAGTACAGACATCAGATGGTATATACAGGATAGTATGTGACTGCTGTATATTAATCTATGAGTACAGACATCTGATGGTATATACAGGATAGTATGTGACTGCTGTATATTATACTATGTGTACAGACATCAGATGTTATATACAGGATAGTATGTGACTGCTGTGTATTATACTATGAGTACAGACATCAGATGGTATATACAGGATAGTATGTGACTGCTGTATATTATACTATGTGTACAGATATAAATTGTATATACATGATAGTATGTGACTGCTGTATATTATACTATTAGTACAGACATCAGATGGTATATACAGGATAGTATGTGACTGCTGTATATTATACTATGAGTACAGACATCATATGGTATATACAGGACAGTATGTGACTGCTGTATATTATACTATGTGTATGGACATCAGATGGCATATTCAGGATAGTATGTGACTGCTGTATATTATACTAGGTGTACAGACATCAGATGGTATATACAGGATAGTGTGTGACTGCTGTATATTATACTATGTGTACAGACATCAGATGGTATATACAGGATAGTGTGTGACTGCTCTATATTATACTATAGGTACAGACATCAGATGGTATATACAGGATAGTATGTGACTGCTGTATATTATACTATGTTTACAGACATCAGATGGTATATACAGGATAGTATGTGACTGCTGTTTATTATTCTGTGTACAGACAACAGATGGTATATACAGGACAGTATTTGACTGCTGTATATTATACTATGAGTACAGAAATCAGATGGTATATACAGGATATTATGTGACTGCTGTATATTATACTATGTGTACAGATATCAGATGGTATATACAGGATAGTATGTGACTGCTGTGTATTATACTATGTGTACAGATATAGATGGTATATACACAATAGTATGTGACTGCTGTATATTATACTATGAGTACAGACATCAGATGGTATATACAGGATGGTATGTGACTGCTGTATATTATACTATGTGTACGGACATCAGATGGTATATACAGGATAGTTTGTGACTGCTGTATATTATTCTATGTGTACAGACATCAGATGTTATATTCAGGAAAGTATGTGACTGCTGTATATTATACTATGAGTACAGACATCAGATGGTATATACAGGATAGTATGTGACTGCTGTATATTATACTATGAGTACAGACTTCAGATGGTATATACAGGATAGTATGTGACTGCTGTTTATTATACTATGTGTACAGACATCAGATGCTATATACAGGATAGTATGTGACTGCTGTATATTATAATATGTGTACAGACATCAGATGGTATATATAGCATACATACTATAAAATACAGGATAGTATGTGACTGCTGTATATTATACTATGAGTACAGACATCAGATGGTATATACAGGATAGTATGTGACTGCTGTAAATTATACTTTGAGTACAGACATCAGATGATATATACAGGATAGTATGTGACTGCTGTATATTATACTATGTGTACAGATATAAATTGTATATACATGATAGTATGTGACTGCTGTATATTATACTATTAGTACAGACATCAGATGGTATATACAGGATAGTATGTGACTGCTGTATATTATACTATGAGTACAGACATCATATGGTATATACAGGACAGTATGTGACTGCTGTATATTATACTATGTGTATGGACATCAGATGGCATATTCAGGATAGTATGTGACTGCTGTATATTATACTAGGTGTACAGACATCAGATGGTATATACAGGATAGTGTGTGACTGCTGTATATTATACTATGTGTACAGACATCAGATGGTATATACAGGATAGTGTGTGACTGCTCTATATTATACTATAGGTACAGACATCAGATGGTATGTACAGGATAGTATGTGACTGCGTATATTATACTATGTTTACAGACATCAGATGGTATATACAGGATAGTATGTGACTGCTGTTTATTATTCTGTGTACAGACAACAGATGGTATATACAGGACAGTATTTGACTGCTGTATATTATACTATGAGTACAGAAATCAGATGGTATATACAGGATATTATGTGACTGCTGTATATTATACTATGTGTACAGATATCAGATGGTATATACAGGATAGTATGTGACTGCTGTGTATTATACTATGTGTACAGATATAGATGGTATATAAAGGATAGTATGTGACTGCTGTATATTATACTATGAGTACAGACATCAGATGGTATATACAGGATGGTATGTGACTGCTGTATATTATACTATGTGTACGGACATCAGATGGTATATACAGGATAGTATGTGACTGCTGTATATTATTCTATGTGTACAGACATCAGATGTTATATTCAGGAAAGTATGTGACTGCTGTATATTATACTATGAGTACAGACATCAGATGGTATATACAGGATAGTATGTGACTGCTGTATATTATACTATGAGTACAGACTTCAGATGGTATATACAGGATAGTATGTGACTGCTGTTTATTATACTATGTGTACAGACATCAGATGCTATATACAGGATAGTATGTGACTGCTGTATATTATAATATGTGTACAGACATCAGATGGTATATATAGCATACATACTATAAAATACAGGATAGTATGTGACTGCTGTATATTATACTATGAGTACAGACATCAGATGGTATATACAGGATAGTATGTGACTGCTGTATATTATACTATGAGTACAGACATCTGATGGTATATACAGGATAGTATGTGACTGCTGTATATTATACTATGTGTGCAGACATCAGATGTTATATACAGGATAGTATGTGACTGCTGTGTATTATACTATGAGTACAGACATCAGATGGTATATACAGGATAGTATGTGACTGCTGTATATTATACTATAGGTACAGACATCAGATGGTATGTACAGTATAGCATGTGACTGCGTATATTATACTGTTTACAGACATCAGATGGTATATACAGGATAGTATGTGACTGCTGTATATTATACTATGAGTACAGACATCTGATGGTATATACAGGATAGTATGTGACTGCTGTATATTATACTATGTGTACAGACATCAGATGTTATATACAGGATAGTATGTGACTGCTGTGTATTATACTATGAGTACAGACATCAGATGGTATATACAGGATAGTATGTGACTGCTGTAAATTATACTTTGAGTACCGACATCAGATGATATATACAGGATAGTATGTGACTGCTGTATATTATACTATGTGTACAGATATAAATTGTATATACATGATAGTATGTGACTGCTGTATATTATACTATTAGTACAGACATCAGATGGTATATACAGGATAGTATGTGACTGCTGTATATTATACTATGAGTACAGACATCATATGGTATATACAGGACAGTATGTGACTGCTGTATATTATACTATGTGTATGGACATCAGATGGCATATACAGGATAGTATGTGACTGCTGTATATTATACTAGGTGTACAGACATCAGATGGTATATACAGGATAGTGTGTGACTGCTGTATATTATACTATGTGTACAGACTTCAGATGGTATATACAGGATAGTATGTGACTGCTCTATATTATACTATAGGTACAGACATCAGATGGTATGTACAGGATAGTATGTGACTGCGTATATTACACTATGTTTACAGACATCAGATGGTATATACAGGATAGTATGTGACTGCTGTTTATTATTCTATGTGTACAGACAACAGATGGTATATACAGGACAGTATTTGACTGCTGTATATTATACTATGAGTACAGAAATCAGATGGTATATACAGGATAGTATGTGACTGCTGTATATTATACTATGTGTACAGATATCAGATGGTATATACAGGATAGTATGTGACTGCTGTGTATTATACTATGTGTACAGATATAGATGGTATATACAGGATAGTATGTGACTGCTGTATATTATACTATGAGTACAGACATCAGATGGTATATACAGGATGGTATGTGACTGCTGTATATTATACTATGTGTACGGACATCAGATGGTATATACAGGATAGTATGTGACTGCTGTATATTATTCTATGTGTACAGACATCAGATGTTATATACAGGAAAGTATGTGACTGCTGTATATTATACTATGAGTACAGACATCAGATGGTATATACAGGATAGTATGTGACTGCTGTATATTATACTATGAGTACAGACTTCAGATGGTATATACAGGATAGTATGTGACTGCTGTTTATTATTCTATGTGTACAGACATCAGATGCTATATACAGGATAGTATGTGACTGCTGTATATTATAATATGTGTACAGACATCAGATGGTATATATATCATACATACTATAAAATACAGGATAGTATGTGACTGCTGTATATTATACTATGAGTACAGACATCAGATGGTATATACAGGATAGTATGTGACTGCTGTATATTATACTATGAGTACAGACATCTGATGGTATATACAGGATAGTATGTGACTGCTGTATATTATACTATGTGTGCAGACATCAGATGTTATATACAGGATAGTATGTGACTGCTGTATATTATACTATGAGTACAGACATCAGATGGTATATACAGGATAGTATGTGACTGCTGTATATTATACTATGTGTGCAGACATCAGATGTTATATACAGGATAGTATGTGACTGCTGTTTATTATACTATGTGTACAGACATCAGATGCTATATACAGGATAGTATGTGACTGCTGTATATTATAATATGTGTACAGACATCAGATGGTATATATAGCATACATACTATAAAATACAGGATAGTATGTGACTGCTGTATATTATACTATGAGTACAGACATCAGATGGTATAAACAGGATAGTATGTGACTGCTGTAAATTATACTTTGAGTACAGACATCAGATGATATATACAGGATAGTATGTGACTGCTGTATATTATACTATGTGTACAGATATAAATTGTATATACATGATAGTATGTGACTGCTGTATATTATACTATTAGTACAGACATCAGATGGTATATACAGGATAGTATGTGACTGCTGTATATTATACTATGAGTACAGACATCATATGGTATATACAGGACAGTATGTGACTGCTGTATATTATACTATGTGTATGGACATCAGATGGCATATTCAGGATAGTATGTGACTGCTGTATATTATACTAGGTGTACAGACATCAGATGGTATATACAGGATAGTGTGTGACTGCTGTATATTATACTATGTGTACAGACATCAGATGGTATATACAGGATAGTGTGTGACTGCTCTATATTATACTATAGGTACAGACATCAGATGGTATGTACAGGATAGTATGTGACTGCGTATATTATACTATGTTTACAGACATCAGATGGTATATACAGGATAGTATGTGACTGCTGTTTATTATTCTGTGTACAGACAACAGATGGTATATACAGGACAGTATTTGACTGCTGTATATTATACTATGAGTACAGAAATCAGATGGTATATACAGGATATTATGTGACTGCTGTATATTATACTATGTGTACAGATATCAGATGGTATATACAGGATAGTATGTGACTGCTGTGTATTATACTATGTGTACAGATATAGATGGTATATACAGGATAGTATGTGACGGCTGTATATTATACTATGAGTACAGACATCAGATGGTATATACAGGATGGTATGTGACTGCTGTATATTATACTATGTGTACGGACATCAGATGGTATATACAGGATAGTATGTGACTGCTGTATATTATTCTATGTGTACAGACATCAGATGTTATATTCAGGAAAGTATGTGACTGCTGTATATTATACTATGAGTACAGACATCAGATGGTATATACAGGATAGTATGTGACTGCTGTATATTATACTATGAGTACAGACTTCAGATGGTATATACAGGATAGTATGTGACTGCTGTTTATTATACTATGTGTACAGACATCAGATGCTATATACAGGATAGTATGTGACTGCTGTATATTATAATATGTGTACAGACATCAGATGGTATATATAGCATACATACTATAAAATACAGGATAGTATGTGACTGCTGTATATTATACTATGAGTACAGACATCAGATGGTATATACAGGATAGTATGTGACTGCTGTATATTATACTATGAGTACAGACATCTGATGGTATATACAGGATAGTATGTGACTGCTGTATATTATACTATGTGTGCAGACATCAGATGTTATTTACAGGATAGTATGTGACTGCTGTGTATTATACTATGAGTACAGACATCAGATGGTATATACAGGATAGTATGTGACTGCTGTATATTATACTATAGGTACAGACATCAGATGGTATGTACAGTATAGCATGTGACTGCGTATATTATACTGTTTACAGACATCAGATGGTATATACAGGATAGTATGTGACTGCTGTATATTATACTATGAGTACAGACATCTGATGGTATATACAGGATAGTATGTGACTGCTGTATATTATACTATGTGTACAGACATCAGATGTTATATACAGGATAGTATGTGACTGCTGTGTATTATACTATGAGTACAGACATCAGATGGTATATACAGGATAGTATGTGACTGCTGTAAATTATACTTTGAGTACAGACATCAGATGATATATACAGGATAGTATGTGACTGCTGTATATTATACTATGTGTACAGATATAAATTGTATATACATGATAGTATGTGACTGCTGTATATTATACTATTAGTACAGACATCAGATGGTATATACAGGATAGTATGTGACTGCTGTATATTATACTATGAGTACAGACATCATATGGTATATACAGGACAGTATGTGACTGCTGTATATTATACTATGTGTATGGACATCAGATGGCATATACAGGATAGTATGTGACTGCTGTATATTATACTAGGTGTACAGACATCAGATGGTATATACAGGATAGTGTGTGACTGCTGTATATTATACTATGTGTACAGACTTCAGATGGTATATACAGGATAGTATGTGACTGCTCTATATTATACTATAGGTACAGACATCAGATGGTATGTACAGGATAGTATGTGACTGCGTATATTACACTATGTTTACAGACATCAGATGGTATATACAGGATAGTATGTGACTGCTGTTTATTATTCTATGTGTACAGACAACAGATGGTATATACAGGACAGTATTTGACTGCTGTATATTATACTATGAGTACAGAAATCAGATGGTATATACAGGATAGTATGTGACTGCTGTATATTATACTATGTGTACAGATATCAGATGGTATATACAGGATAGTATGTGACTGCTGTGTATTATACTATGTGTACAGATATAGATGGTATATACAGGATAGTATGTGACTGCTGTATATTATACTATGAGTACAGACATCAGATGGTATATACAGGATGGTATGTGACTGCTGTATATTATACTATGTGTACGGACATCAGATGGTATATACAGGATAGTATGTGACTGCTGTTTATTATTCTATGTGTACAGACATCAGATGTTATATACAGGAAAGTATGTGACTGCTGTATATTATACTATGAGTACAGACATCAGATGGTATATACAGGATAGTATGTGACTGCTGTATATTATACTATGAGTACAGACTTCAGATGGTATATACAGGATAGTATGTGACTGCTGTTTATTATTCTATGTGTACAGACATCAGATGCTATATACAGGATAGTATGTGACTGCTGTATATTATAATATGTGTACAGACATCAGATGGTATATATATCATACATACTATAAAATACAGGATAGTATGTGACTGCTGTATATTATACTATGAGTACAGACATCAGATGGTATATACAGGATAGTATGTGACTGCTGTATATTATACTATGAGTACAGACATCTGATGGTATATACAGGATAGTATGTGACTGCTGTATATTATACTATGTGTGCAGACATCTGATGTTATATACATTATAGTATGTGACTGCTGTGTATTATACTATGAGTACAGACATCAGATGGTATATACAGGATAGTATGTGACTGCTGTATATTATACTATAGGTACAGACATCAGATGGTATGTACAGTATAGCATGTGACTGCGTATATTATACTGTTTACAGACATCAGATGGTATATACAGGATAGTATGTGACTGCTGTTTATTATTCTATGTGTACAGACTACAGATGGTAAATAAAGGATAGTATGTGACTGCTGTATATTATACTTTGAGTACAGACATCAGATGGTATATACAGGATAGTATGTGACTGCTGTATATTATACTATGTGTACAGATATAAATTGTATATACATGATAGTATGTGACTGCTGTATATTATACTATTAGTACAGACATCAGATGGTATATACAGGATAGTATGTGACTGCTGTATATTATACTATGTGTACAGATATAAATTGTATATACATGATAGTATGTGACTGCTGTATATTATACTATTAGTACAGACATCAGATGGTATATACAGGATAGTATGTGACTGCTGTATATTATACTATGTGTACGGACATCAGATGGTATATACAGGATAGTATGTGACTGCTGTATATTATACTATGTGTACAGACATCAGATGGTATATACAGGATAGTGTGTGACTGCTGTATATTATACTTTGTGTACATACATCAGATGGTATATACAGGATAGTATGTGACTGTTGTATATTATACTATGTGTACATACATCAGATGGTATATACAGGATAGTATGTTTCTGCTGTATATTATACTATGTGTACAGACATCAGATGGTATATACAGGATAATATGTGACTGCTCTATATTATACTAAAGGTACAGACATCAGATGGTATATACAGGATAGTATGTGACTGCGTATATTATACTATGTTTACAGACATCAGATGGTATATACAGGATAGTATGTGACTGCTGTTTATTATTCTATGTGTACAGACAACAGATGGTATATACAGGATAGTATGTGACTGCTGTATATTATACTATGAGTACATAAATCAGATGGTATATACAGGATAGTTTGTGACTGCTGTATATTATACTATGTGTACAGACATCTGATGGTATATACAGGATAGTATGTGACTGCTGTATATTATTCTATGTGTACAGACAACAGATGGTATATACAGGATGGTATGTGACTGCTGTATATTATACTATGTGAACATATATAGATGGTATATACAGGATAGTATGTGACTGCTGTATATTATACTATGAGTACAGACATCAGATGGTATATACAGGATGGTATGTGACTGCTGTATATTATACTATGTGTACGGACATCAGATGGTATATACAGGATAGTATGTGACTGCTGTGTATTATACTATGTGTACAGACATCAGATGTTATATACAGGATAGTATGTGACTGCTGTATACTATACTATGTGTACAGACATCAGATGGTATTTACAGGATAGTATGTGACTGCTGTATATTATACTATGTGTACAGACATCTGAAGATATATGCAGGATAGTATGTGACTGCGTATATTATACTATGTTTACAGACAACAGATGGTATATACAGGATAGTATGTGACTGCTCAATATTATTATATGTGTAGAACCATCAGATGGTATTTACAAGATAGTATGTGACTGCTGTATATTATACTATGTGTACATACATCAGATGGTATATACAGGATAGTATGTGACTGCTGTATATTATACTATGTGTACGGACATCAGATGGTATATACAGGATAGTATGTGACTGCTGTATATTATACTATGTGTACAGACATCAGATGGTATATACAGGATAGTGTGTGACTGCTGTATATTATACTTTGTGTACATACATCAGATGGTATATACAGGATAGTATGTGACTGCTCTATATTATACTAAAGGTACAGACATCAGATGGTATGTACAGGATAGTATGTGACTGCGTATATTATACTATGTTTACAGACATCAGATGGTATATACAGGATAGTATGTGACTGCTGTTTATTATTCTATGTGTACAGACAACAGATGGTATATACAGGATAGTATGTGACTGCTGTATATTATATTATGAGTACATACATCAGATGGTATATACAGGATATTATATGACTGCTGTATATTATAATATGTATACAGACATCAGATGGTATATATAGCATACATACTATAAAATATAGGATAGTATGTGACTGCTGTATATTATACTATGAGTACAGACATCAGATGGTATATACAGGATAGTATGTTACTGCTGTATATTATACTATGAGTACAGACATCTGATGGTATATACAGGATAGTATGTGACTGCTGTATATTATACTATGTGTACAGACATCAGATGTTATATACAGGATAGTATGTGACTGCTGTATATTATACTATAGGTACAGACAACAGATGGTATATACAGGATAGTATGTGACTGATGTTTATTATTCTATGTGTACAGACAACAGATGGTATATACAGTAGAGTATGTGACTGCTGTATATTATACTATGTGTACAGATGTCTGATGGTATATACAGGATAGTATGTGACTGCTGTATATTATACTACGTGTACAGACGTCTGATGGTATATACAGGATAGTATATGACTGCTGTATATTATACTATGAGTACAGACATCTGATGGTATATACAGGATAGTATGCGACTGCTGTATATTATAATATGTGTACAGACATCAGATGGTATATATAGCATACATACTATAAAATACAGGATAGTATGTGACTGCTGTATATTATACTACGAGTACAGACATCAGATGGTATATACAGGATAGTATGTGACTGCTGTATATTATACTATGAGTACAGACATCTGATGGTATATACAGGATAGTATGTGACTGCTTTATATTATACTATGTGTACAGACATCAGATGTTATATACAGGATAGTATGTGACTGCTGTGTATTATACTATGAGTACAGACATCAGATGGTATATACAGGATAGTTTGTGACTGCTGTAAATTATACTTTGAGTACAGACATCAGATGATATATACAGGATAGTATGTGACTGCTGTATATTATACTATGTGTACAGATATAAATTGTATATACATGATAGTATGTGACTGCTGTATATTATACTATTAGTACAGACATCAGATGGTATATACAGGATAGTATGTGACTGCTGTATATTATACTATGAGTACAGACATCATATGGTATATACAGGACATTATGTGACTGCTGTATATTATACTATGTGTATGGACATCAGATGGCATATACAGGATAGTATGTGACTGCTGTATATTATACTAGGTGTACAGACATCAGATGGTATATACAGGATAGTGTGTGACTGCTGTATATTATACTATGTGTACAGACATCAGATGGTATATACAGGATAGTATGTGACTGCTCTATATTATACTATAGGTACAGACATCAGATGGTATATACAGGATAGTATGTGACTGCTCTATATTATACTATAGGTACAGACATCAGATGGTATGTACAGGATAGTATGTGACTGCATATATTATACTATGTTTACAGACATCAGATGGTATATACAGGATAGTATGTGACTGCTGTTTATTATACTATGAGTACAGAAATCAGATGGTATATACAGGATAGTATGTGACTGCTGTATATTATACTATGTGTACAGATATCAGATGGTATATACAGGATAGTATGTGACTGCTGTATATTATACTATGTGTACAGATATAGATGGTATATACAGGATAGTATGTGACTGCTGTATATTATAGTATGAGTACAGACATCAGATGGTACATACAGGATGGTATGTGACTGCTGTATATTAAACTATGTGTACGGACATCAGATGGTATATACAGGATAGTATGTGACTGCTGTATATTATTCTATGTGTACAGACATCAGATGTTATATACAGGATAGTATGTGACTGCTGTATATTATACTATGAGTACAGACATCAGATGGTATATACAGGATAGTATGTGACTGCTGTATATTATACTATGAGTACAGACTTCAGATGGTATATACAGGATAGTATGTGACAGCTGTTTATTATACTATGTGTACAGACATCAGATGCTATATACAGGATAGTATGTGACTGCTGTATATTATAATATGTGTACAGACATCAGATGGTATATATAGCATACATACTATAAAATACAGGATAGTATGTGACTGCTGTATATTATACTATGAGTACAGACATCAGATGGTATATACAGGATAGTATGTGACTGCTGTATATTATACTATGAGTACAGACATCTGATGGTATATACAGGATAGTATGTGACTGCTGTATATTATACTATGAGTACAGACATCTGATGGTGTATGCAGGATAGTATGTGACTGCTGTATATTATACTATGTGTACAGACATCAGATGTTATATACAGGATAGTATGTGACTGCTGTGTATTATACTATGAGTACAGACATCAGATGGTATATACAGGATAGTATGTGACTGCTGTATATTATACTATAGGTACAGACATCAGATGGTATGTACAGTATAGCATGTGACTGCGTATATTATACTGTTTACAGACATCAGATGGTATATACAGGATAGTATGTGACTGCTGTTTATTATTCTATGTGTACAGACATCTGATGGTATATACAGGATAGTATGTGTCTGCTGTATATTATACTTTGAGTACAGACATCAGATGATATATACAGGATAGTATGTGACTGCGTATATTATACTATGTGTACAGACATCAGATGGTATATACAGGATAGTATGTGACTGCTGTATATTATACTATTAGTACAGACATCAGATGGTATATACAGGATAGTATGTGACTGCTGTATATTATACTATGTGTACAGACATCAGATGGTATATACAGGATAGTGTGTGACTGCTGTATATTATACTTTGTGTACATACATCAGATGGTATATACAGGATAGTATGTGACTGCGTATATTATACTATGTTTACAGACATCAGATGGTATATACAGGATAGTATGTGACTGCTGTTTATTATTCTATGTGTACAGACAGCAGATGGTATATACAGGATAGTATGTGACTGCTGTATATTATACTATGAGTACAGAAATCGGATGGTATATACAGGATAGTTTGTGACTACTGTATATTATACTATGTGTACAGACATCTGATGGTATATACAGGATAGTATGTGACTGCTGTATATTATTCTATGTGTACAGACAACAGATGGTATATACAGGACAGTATGTGACTGCTGTATATTATACTATGTGTACGGACATCAGATGGTATATACAGGGTAGTATGTGACTGCTGTATATTATACTATGTGTACAGACATCAGATGGTATATACAGGATAGTATGTGACTGCTGTATATTGTACTATGTGAACATATATAGATGGTATATACAGGATAGTATGTGACTGCTGTATATTATACTATGAGTACAGACATCAGATGGTATATACAGGATGGTATGTGACTGCTGTATATTATACTATGTGTACGGACATCAGATGGTATATACAGGATAGTATGTGACTGCTGTGTATTATACTATGTGTACAGACATCAGATGTTATATACAGGGTAGTATGTGACTGCTGTATATTATACTATGAGTACAGACATCAGAAGGTATATACAGTATAGTATGTGACTGCTGTATACTATACTATGTGTACAGACATCAGATGGTATCTACAGGATAGTATGTGACTGCTGTATATTATACTATGTGTACAGACATCTGAAGATATATGCAGGATAGTATGTGACTGCGTATATTATACTATGTTTACAGACATCAGATGGTATATACAGGATAGTATGTGACTGCTCAATATTATTATATGTGTAGAACCATCAGATGGTATTTACAAGATAGTATGTGACTGCTGTATATTATACTATGTGTACATACATCAGATGTTATATACAGGATAGTATGTGACTGCTGTATATTATACTATGAGTACAGACATCAGATGATATACAGGATAGTATGTGACTGCTGTATATTATACTATGAGTACAGACATCAGATGGTATATACAGGATAGTATGTGACTGCTGTATATTATAATATGTGTACAGACATCAGATGGTATATATAGCATACATACTATAAAATACAGGATAGTATGTGACTGCTGTATATTATACTATGTGTACAGACATCAGATGCTATATACAGGATAGTATGTGACTGCTGTATATTATACTATGAGTATAGACTTCAGATGGTATATACAGGATAGTATGGGATCGCTGTATATTATCCTATGAGTACAGACATCAGATGGTATATACAGGATAGTATGTGACTGCTGTATATTATGCTATGAGTAGAGACATCTAATGTATACAGGATAGTATTTGACTGCTGTATATTATACTATGTCTACAGACATCAGATAGTATAATATACAGCAGTCACAAACTATCCTGTATATACCATCTGATGTCTGTAGACATAGTATAATGAACAACAGTCACATACTATCCTGTATATACCATGTCTACAGACATCAGATGGTATATACAGGATAGTATGTGACTGTTGTATATTATACTATGGGTACAGACATCAGATGGTATGTACAGGATCGTATGTGACTGTGTATATTATACTATGTTTACAGACATCAGATGGTATATACAGGATAGTATGTGACAGCTGTTTATTATACTATGTGTACAGACATCAGATGGTATATACAGGATAGTATGTGACTGCTGTATATTATATTATGAGTACATACATCAGATGGTATATACAGGATATTATATGACTGCTGTATATTATACTATGTGTACAGATATCAGATGGTATATACAGGATAGTATGCGACAACTGTATATTATACTATGAGTACAGACATCCGAAGGTATATACAGGATAGTATGTGACTGCTGTATATTATACTATGAGTACAGACATCAGATGGTATATACAGGATAGTATGTGACTGCTGTATATTATACTATGAGTACAGACTTCTGATGGTATATACAGGCTAGTATGCGACTGCTGTATATTATACTATGTGTACAGACATCTGATGGTATATACAGGATAGTATGTGACTGCTGTATATTATACTATGAGTACAGACATCTGATGGTATATACAGGATAGTATGTGACTGCTGTATATTATAATATGTGTACAGACATCAGATGGTATATATAGCATACATACTATAAAATATAGGATAGTATGTGACTGCTGTATATTATACTATGAGTACAGACATCAGATGGTATATACAGGATAGTATGTGACTGCTGTATATTATACTATGAGTACAGACATCTGATGGTATATACAGGATAGTATGTGACTGCTGTATATTATACTATGTGTACAGACATCCGATGTTATATACAGGATAGTATGTGACTGCTGTGTATTATACTATGAGTACAGACATCAGATAGTATATACAGGATAGTATGTGACTGCTGTAAATTACACTTTGAGTACAGACATCAGATGATATATACAGGATAGTATGTGACTGCTGTATATTATACTATGTGTACAGATATAAATTGTATATACATGATAGTATGTGACTGCTGTATATTATACTATTAGTACAGACATCAGATGGTATATACAGGATAGTATGTGACTGCTGTATATTATACTATGTGTACAGACATCTGATGTTATATACAGGATAGTATGTGACTGCTGTATATTATACTATGAGTACAGACATCTGATGTTATATACAGGATAGTATGTGACTGCTGTATATTATACTATGAGTACAGACATCATATGGTATATACAGGACAGTTTGTGACTGCTGTATATTATACTATGTGTATGGACATCAGATGGTATATACAGGATAGTATGTGACTGCTGTATATTATACTAGGTGTACAGACATCAGATGGTATATACAGGATAGTGTGTGACTGCTGTATATTATACTATGTGTACAGACATCAGATGGTATATACAGGATAGTATGTGACTGCTCTATATTATACTATAGGTACAGACATCAGATGGTATATACAGGATAGTATGTGACTGATGTTTATTATTCTATGTGTACAGACAACAGATGGTATATACAGTATAGTATGTGACTGCTGTATATTATACTATGTGTACAGACATCTGATGGTATATACAGGATAGTATGTGACTGCTATATAATATACTATGTGTACAGACGTCTGATGGTATATACAGGATAGTATATGACTGCTGTATATTATACTATGAGTACAGACATCTGATGGTATATACAGGATAGTATGCGACTGCTGTATATTATAATATGTGTACAGACATCAGATGGTATATATAGCATACATACTATAAAATACAGGATAGTATGTGACTGCTGTATATTATACTACGAGTACAGACATCAGATAGTATACACAGAATAGTATGTGACTGCTGTATATTATACTATGAGTACAGACATCTGATGGTATATACAGGATAGTATGTGACTGCTGTATATTATACTATGTGTACAGATATCAGATGTTATATACAGGATAGTATGTGACTGCTGTGTATTATACTATGAGTACAGACATCAGATGGTATATACAGGATAGAATGTGACTGCTGTAAATTATACTTTGAGTACAGACATCAGATGATATATACAGGATAGTATGTGACTGCTATATATTATACTATGTGTACAGATATAAATTGTATATACATGATAGTATGTGACTGCTGTATATTATACTATTAGTACAGACATCAGATGGTATATACAGGATAGTATGTGACTGCTGTTTATTATACTATGAGTACAGACATCATATGGTATATACAGGACTGTATGTGACTGCTGTATATTATACTATGTGTATGGACATCAGATGGTATATACAGGATAGTATGTTACTGCTGTATATTATTCTATGTGTACAGACATCAGATGTTATATATAGGATAGTATGTTACTGCTGTATATTATTCTATGTGTACAGACATCAGATGTTATATACAGGATAGTATGTGACTACTGTATATTATACTATGTGTACAGATATAGATGGTATATACAGGATAGTATGTGACTGCTGTATATTATACTATGAGTACAGACATCAGATGGTATATACAGGATGGTAAGTGACTGCTGTATATTATACTATGTGTACGGACATCAGATGGTATATACAGGATAGTATGTTACTGCTGTATATTATTCTATGTGTACAGACATCAGATGTTATATACAGGATAGTATGTGACTACTGTATATTATACTATGAGTACAGACATCAGATGGTATATACAGGATAGTATGTGACTGCTGTATATTATACTATGAGTACAGACTTCAGATGGTATATACAGGATAGTATGTGACTGCTGTTTATTATACTATGTGTACAGACATCAGATGCTATATACAGGATAGTATGTGACTGCTGTATATTATACTATGTGTACAGACATCAGATGGTATATACAGGATAGTATGTGACTGCTGTGTATTATACTATGAGTACAGACATCAGATGGTATATACAGGATAGTATGTGACTGCTGTATATTATACTATAGGTACAGATATCAGATGGTACATACAGGATAGTATGTGACTGCTGTATATTATACTATGAGTACAGACATCTGATGGTATATACAGGATAGTATGTGACTGCTGTATATTATACTATGTGTACAGACATCAGATGTTATATACAGGATAGTATGTGACTGCTGTGTATTATACTATGAGTACAGACATCAGATGGTATATACAGGATAGTATGTGACTGCTGTATATTATACTATAGGTACAGACATCAGATGGTATGTACAGTATAGCATGTGACTGCGTATATTATACTATGTTTACATACATCAGATGGTATATACAGGATAGTATGTGACTGCTGTTTATTATTCTATGTGTACAGACAACAGATGGTAAATAAAGGATAGTATGTGACTGCTGTATATTATACTTTGAGTACAGACATCAGATGATATATACAGGATAGTATGTGACTGCTGTATATTATACTATGTGTACAGATATAAATTGTATATACATGATAGTATGTGACTGCTGTATATTATACTATTAGTACAGACATCAGATGGTATATACAGGATAGTATGTGACTGCTGTATATTATACTATGTGTACAGACATCAGATGGTATATACAGGATAGTGTGTGACTGCTGTATATTATACTATGTGTACATACATCAGATGGTATATACAGGATAGTATGTGACTGCTCTATATTATACTAAAGGTACAGACATCAGATGGTATGTACAGGATAGTATGTGACTGCTGTTTATTATTCTAGGTGTACAGACAACAGATGGTATATACAGGATAGTATGTGACTGCTGTTTATTATTCTATGTGTACAGACAACAGATGGTATATACAGGATAGTATGTGACTGCTGTTTATTATACTATGAGTACAGAAATCAGATGGTTTATACAGGATAGTTTGTGACTGCTGTATATTATACTATGTGTACAGACATCTGATGGTATATACAGGATAGTATGTGACTGCTGTATATTATTCTATGTGTACAGACAACAGATGGTATATACAGGATAGTATGTTTCTGCTGTATATTATACTATGTGTACGGACATCAGATGGTATATACAGGGTAGTATGTGACTGCTGTATATTATACTATGAGTACAGACATCAGATGGTATATACAGGATGGTATGTGACTGCTGTATATTATACTATGTGTACGGACATCAGATGGTATATACAGGATAGTATGTGACTGCTGTGTATTATACAATGTGTACAGACATCAGATGTTATATACAGGATAGTATGTGACTGCTGTATATTATACTATAAGTACAGACATCAGATGGTATATACAGGATAGTATGTGACTGCTGTATACTATACTATGTGTACAGACATCTGAAGATATATGCAGGATAGTATGTGACTGCGTATATTATAATATGTGTACAGACATCAGATGGTATATATAGCATACATACTATAAAATACAGGATAGTATGTGACTGCTGTATATTATACTATGTGTACAGACATCAGATGTTATATACAGGATAGTATGTGACTGCTGTATATTATACTATGAGTATAGACTTCAGATGGTATATACAGGATAGTATGTGACTGCTGTATATTATTCTGAGTACAGACATCAGATGGTATATACAGGATAGTATGTGACTGCTGTATATTATGCTATGAGTAGAGACATCTAATGTATACAGGATAGTATGTGACTGCTGTATATTATACTATGTCTACAGACATCAGATAGTATAATATACAGCAGTGACAAACTATCCTGTATATACCATCTGATGTCTGTAGACATAGTATAATGAACAACAGTCACATACTATCCTGTATATACCATGTCTACAGACATCAGATGGTATATACAGGATAGTATGTGACTGTTGTATATTATACTATGGGTACAGACATCAGATGGTATGTACAGGATAGTATGTGACTGTGTATATTATACTATGTTTAGAGACATCAGATGGTATATACAGGATCGTATGTGACTGCTGTATATTATACTTTGAGTACAGACATCAGATGGTATATACAGGATAGTATGTGACTGCTATATATTATACTATGAATACACACATAAGATGTTATATACAGGATAGTATGTGACTGCTGTATATTATACTATGTGTACAGACATCAGATGGTAAACGCAGGATAGTATGTGACTGCTATATATTATACTATGAGTACACACATAAGATTTTATATACAGGATAGTATGTGACTGCTGTATGTTATACTATGAGCACAGACATCAGATGGTATATACAGGATAGTATGTGACTACTCTTTATTATACTATGTGTACAGACATCAGATGGTATATACAGGTTAGTATGTGACTGCTGTATATTTTACTATGTGAACATATATAGATGGTATATACAGGATAGTATGTGACTGCTGTATATTATACTATGAGTACAGACATCAGATGGTATATACAGGATAGTATGTGACAGCTGTTTATTATACTATGTGTACAGACATCAGATGCTATATACAGGATAGTATGTGACTGCTGTATATTATAATATGTGTACAGACATCAGATGGTATATATAGCATACATACTATAAAATACAGGATAGTATGTGACTGCTGTATATTATACTATGAGTACAGACATCAGATGGTATATACAGGATAGTATGTGACTGCTGTATATTATACTATGAGTACAGACATCTGATGGTATATACAGGATAGTATGTGACTGCTGTATATTATACTATGAGTACAGACATCTGATGGTGTATGCAGGATAGTATGTGACTGCTGTATATTATACTATGTGTACAGACATCAGATGTTATATACAGGATAGTATGTGACTGCTGTGTATTATACTATGAGTACAGACATCAGATGGTATATACAGGATAGTATGTGACTGCTGTATATTATACTATAGGTACAGACATCAGATGGTATGTACAGTATAGCATGTGACTGCGTATATTATACTGTTTACAGACATCAGATGGTATATACAGGATAGTATGTGACTGCTGTTTATTATTCTATGTGTACAGACAACAGATGGTAAATAAAGGATAGTATGTGTCTGCTGTATATTATACTTTGAGTACAGACATCAGATGATATATACAGGATAGTATGTGACTGCGTATATTATACTATGTGTACAGACATCAGATGGTATATACAGGATAGTATGTGACTGCTGTATATTATACTATTAGTACAGACATCAGATGGTATATACAGGATAGTATGTGACTGCTGTATATTATACTATGTGTACAGACATCAGATGGTATATACAGGATAGTGTGTGACTGCTGTATATTATACTTTGTGTACATACATCAGATGGTATATACAGGATAGTATGTGACTGCGTATATTATACTATGTTTACAGACATCAGATGGTATATACAGGATAGTATGTGACTGCTGTTTATTATTCTATGTGTACAGACAGCAGATGGTATATACAGGATAGTATGTGACTGCTGTATATTATACTATGAGTACAGAAATCGGATGGTATATACAGGATAGTTTGTGACTACTGTATATTATACTATGTGTACAGACATCTGATGGTATATACAGGATAGTATGTGACTGCTGTATATTATTCTATGTGTACAGACAACAGATGGTATATACAGGACAGTATGTGACTGCTGTATATTATACTATGTGTACGGACATCAGATGGTATATACAGGGTAGTATGTGACTGCTGTATATTATACTATGTGTACAGACATCAGATGGTATATACAGGATAGTATGTGACTGCTGTATATTGTACTATGTGAACATATATAGATGGTATATACAGGATAGTATGTGACTGCTGTATATTATACTATGAGTACAGACATCAGATGGTATATACAGGATGGTATGTGACTGCTGTATATTATACTATGTGTACGGACATCAGATGGTATATACAGGATAGTATGTGACTGCTGTGTATTATACTATGTGTACAGACATCAGATGTTATATACAGGGTAGTATGTGACTGCTGTATATTATACTATGAGTACAGACATCAGAAGGTATATACAGTATAGTATGTGACTGCTGTATACTATACTATGTGTACAGACATCAGATGGTATCTACAGGATAGTATGTGACTGCTGTATATTATACTATGTGTACAGACATCTGAAGATATATGCAGGATAGTATGTGACTGCGTATATTATACTATGTTTACAGACATCAGATGGTATATACAGGATAGTATGTGACTGCTCAATATTATTATATGTGTAGAACCATCAGATGGTATTTACAAGATAGTATGTGACTGCTGTATATTATACTATGTGTACATACATCAGATGTTATATACAGGATAGTATGTGACTGCTGTATATTATACTATGAGTACAGACATCAGATGATATACAGGATAGTATGTGACTGCTGTATATTATACTATGAGTACAGACATCAGATGGTATATACAGGATAGTATGTGACTGCTGTATATTATAATATGTGTACAGACATCAGATGGTATATATAGCATACATACTATAAAATACAGGATAGTATGTGACTGCTGTATATTATACTATGTGTACAGACATCAGATGCTATATACAGGATAGTATGTGACTGCTGTATATTATACTATGAGTATAGACTTCAGATGGTATATACAGGATAGTATGGGATCGCTGTATATTATCCTATGAGTACAGACATCAGATGGTATATACAGGATAGTATGTGACTGCTGTATATTATGCTATGAGTAGAGACATCTAATGTATACAGGATAGTATTTGACTGCTGTATATTATACTATGTCTACAGACATCAGATAGTATAATATACAGCAGTCACAAACTATCCTGTATATACCATCTGATGTCTGTAGACATAGTATAATGAACAACAGTCACATACTATCCTGTATATACCATGTCTACAGACATCAGATGGTATATACAGGATAGTATGTGACTGTTGTATATTATACTATGGGTACAGACATCAGATGGTATGTACAGGATCGTATGTGACTGTGTATATTATACTATGTTTACAGACATCAGATGGTATATACAGGATAGTATGTGACAGCTGTTTATTATACTATGTGTACAGACATCAGATGGTATATACAGGATAGTATGTGACTGCTGTATATTATATTATGAGTACATACATCAGATGGTATATACAGGATATTATATGACTGCTGTATATTATACTATGTGTACAGATATCAGATGGTATATACAGGATAGTATGCGACAACTGTATATTATACTATGAGTACAGACATCCGAAGGTATATACAGGATAGTATGTGACTGCTGTATATTATACTATGAGTACAGACATCAGATGGTATATACAGGATAGTATGTGACTGCTGTATATTATACTATGAGTACAGACTTCTGATGGTATATACAGGCTAGTATGCGACTGCTGTATATTATACTATGTGTACAGACATCTGATGGTATATACAGGATAGTATGTGACTGCTGTATATTATACTATGAGTACAGACATCTGATGGTATATACAGGATAGTATGTGACTGCTGTATATTATAATATGTGTACAGACATCAGATGGTATATATAGCATACATACTATAAAATATAGGATAGTATGTGACTGCTGTATATTATACTATGAGTACAGACATCAGATGGTATATACAGGATAGTATGTGACTGCTGTATATTATACTATGAGTACAGACATCTGATGGTATATACAGGATAGTATGTGACTGCTGTATATTATACTATGTGTACAGACATCCGATGTTATATACAGGATAGTATGTGACTGCTGTGTATTATACTATGAGTACAGACATCAGATGGTATATACAGGATAGTATGTGACTGCTGTAAATTACACTTTGAGTACAGACATCAGATGATATATACAGGATAGTATGTGACTGCTGTATATTATACTATGTGTACAGATATAAATTGTATATACATGATAGTATGTGACTGCTGTATATTATACTATTAGTACAGACATCAGATGGTATATACAGGATAGTATGTGACTGCTGTATATTATACTATGTGTACAGACATCTGATGTTATATACAGGATAGTATGTGACTGCTGTATATTATACTATGAGTACAGACATCTGATGTTATATACAGGATAGTATGTGACTGCTGTATATTATACTATGAGTACAGACATCATATGGTATATACAGGACAGTTTGTGACTGCTGTATATTATACTATGTGTATGGACATCAGATGGTATATACAGGATAGTATGTGACTGCTGTATATTATACTAGGTGTACAGACATCAGATGGTATATACAGGATAGTGTGTGACTGCTGTATATTATACTATGTGTACAGACATCAGATGGTATATACAGGATAGTATGTGACTGCTCTATATTATACTATAGGTACAGACATCAGATGGTATATACAGGATAGTATGTGACTGATGTTTATTATTCTATGTGTACAGACAACAGATGGTATATACAGTATAGTATGTGACTGCTGTATATTATACTATGTGTACAGACATCTGATGGTATATACAGGATAGTATGTGACTGCTATATAATATACTATGTGTACAGACGTCTGATGGTATATACAGGATAGTATATGACTGCTGTATATTATACTATGAGTACAGACATCTGATGGTATATACAGGATAGTATGCGACTGCTGTATATTATAATATGTGTACAGACATCAGATGGTATATATAGCATACATACTATAAAATACAGGATAGTATGTGACTGCTGTATATTATACTACGAGTACAGACATCAGATAGTATACACAGAATAGTATGTGACTGCTGTATATTATACTATGAGTACAGACATCTGATGGTATATACAGGATAGTATGTGACTGCTGTATATTATACTATGTGTACAGATATCAGATGTTATATACAGGATAGTATGTGACTGCTGTGTATTATACTATGAGTACAGACATCAGATGGTATATACAGGATAGAATGTGACTGCTGTAAATTATACTTTGAGTACAGACATCAGATGATATATACAGGATAGTATGTGACTGCTATATATTATACTATGTGTACAGATATAAATTGTATATACATGATAGTATGTGACTGCTGTATATTATACTATTAGTACAGACATCAGATGGTATATACAGGATAGTATGTGACTGCTGTTTATTATACTATGAGTACAGACATCATATGGTATATACAGGACTGTATGTGACTGCTGTATATTATACTATGTGTATGGACATCAGATGGTATATACAGGATAGTATGTTACTGCTGTATATTATTCTATGTGTACAGACATCAGATGTTATATATAGGATAGTATGTTACTGCTGTATATTATTCTATGTGTACAGACATCAGATGTTATATACAGGATAGTATGTGACTACTGTATATTATACTATGTGTACAGATATAGATGGTATATACAGGATAGTATGTGACTGCTGTATATTATACTATGAGTACAGACATCAGATGGTATATACAGGATGGTAAGTGACTGCTGTATATTATACTATGTGTACGGACATCAGATGGTATATACAGGATAGTATGTTACTGCTGTATATTATTCTATGTGTACAGACATCAGATGTTATATACAGGATAGTATGTGACTACTGTATATTATACTATGAGTACAGACATCAGATGGTATATACAGGATAGTATGTGACTGCTGTATATTATACTATGAGTACAGACTTCAGATGGTATATACAGGATAGTATGTGACTGCTGTTTATTATACTATGTGTACAGACATCAGATGCTATATACAGGATAGTATGTGACTGCTGTATATTATACTATGTGTACAGACATCAGATGGTATATACAGGATAGTATGTGACTGCTGTGTATTATACTATGAGTACAGACATCAGATGGTATATACAGGATAGTATGTGACTGCTGTATATTATACTATAGGTACAGATATCAGATGGTACATACAGGATAGTATGTGACTGCTGTATATTATACTATGAGTACAGACATCTGATGGTATATACAGGATAGTATGTGACTGCTGTATATTATACTATGTGTACAGACATCAGATGTTATATACAGGATAGTATGTGACTGCTGTGTATTATACTATGAGTACAGACATCAGATGGTATATACAGGATAGTATGTGACTGCTGTATATTATACTATAGGTACAGACATCAGATGGTATGTACAGTATAGCATGTGACTGCGTATATTATACTATGTTTACATACATCAGATGGTATATACAGGATAGTATGTGACTGCTGTTTATTATTCTATGTGTACAGACAACAGATGGTAAATAAAGGATAGTATGTGACTGCTGTATATTATACTTTGAGTACAGACATCAGATGATATATACAGGATAGTATGTGACTGCTGTATATTATACTATGTGTACAGATATAAATTGTATATACATGATAGTATGTGACTGCTGTATATTATACTATTAGTACAGACATCAGATGGTATATACAGGATAGTATGTGACTGCTGTATATTATACTATGTGTACAGACATCAGATGGTATATACAGGATAGTGTGTGACTGCTGTATATTATACTATGTGTACATACATCAGATGGTATATACAGGATAGTATGTGACTGCTCTATATTATACTAAAGGTACAGACATCAGATGGTATGTACAGGATAGTATGTGACTGCTGTGTATTATACTATGTGTACAGACATCAGATGTTATATACAGGGTAGTATGTGACTGCTGTATATTATACTATGAGTACAGACATCAGAAGGTATATACAGTATAGTATGTGACTGCTGTATACTATACTATGTGTACAGACATCAGATGGTATCTACAGGATAGTATGTGACTGCTGTATATTATACTATGTGTACAGACATCTGAAGATATATGCAGGATAGTATGTGACTGCGTATATTATACTATGTTTACAGACATCAGATGGTATATACAGGATAGTATGTGACTGCTCAATATTATTATATGTGTAGAACCATCAGATGGTATTTACAAGATAGTATGTGACTGCTGTATATTATACTATGTGTACATACATCAGATGTTATATACAGGATAGTATGTGACTGCTGTATATTATACTATGAGTACAGACATCAGATGATATACAGGATAGTATGTGACTGCTGTATATTATACTATGAGTACAGACATCAGATGGTATATACAGGATAGTATGTGACTGCTGTATATTATAATATGTGTACAGACATCAGATGGTATATATAGCATACATACTATAAAATACAGGATAGTATGTGACTGCTGTATATTATACTATGTGTACAGACATCAGATGCTATATACAGGATAGTATGTGACTGCTGTATATTATACTATGAGTATAGACTTCAGATGGTATATACAGGATAGTATGGGATCGCTGTATATTATCCTATGAGTACAGACATCAGATGGTATATACAGGATAGTATGTGACTGCTGTATATTATGCTATGAGTAGAGACATCTAATGTATACAGGATAGTATTTGACTGCTGTATATTATACTATGTCTACAGACATCAGATAGTATAATATACAGCAGTCACAAACTATCCTGTATATACCATCTGATGTCTGTAGACATAGTATAATGAACAACAGTCACATACTATCCTGTATATACCATGTCTACAGACATCAGATGGTATATACAGGATAGTATGTGACTGTTGTATATTATACTATGGGTACAGACATCAGATGGTATGTACAGGATCGTATGTGACTGTGTATATTATACTATGTTTACAGACATCAGATGGTATATACAGGATAGTATGTGACAGCTGTTTATTATACTATGTGTACAGACATCAGATGGTATATACAGGATAGTATGTGACTGCTGTATATTATATTATGAGTACATACATCAGATGGTATATACAGGATATTATATGACTGCTGTATATTATACTATGTGTACAGATATCAGATGGTATATACAGGATAGTATGCGACAACTGTATATTATACTATGAGTACAGACATCCGAAGGTATATACAGGATAGTATGTGACTGCTGTATATTATACTATGAGTACAGACATCAGATGGTATATACAGGATAGTATGTGACTGCTGTATATTATACTATGAGTACAGACTTCTGATGGTATATACAGGCTAGTATGCGACTGCTGTATATTATACTATGTGTACAGACATCTGATGGTATATACAGGATAGTATGTGACTGCTGTATATTATACTATGAGTACAGACATCTGATGGTATATACAGGATAGTATGTGACTGCTGTATATTATAATATGTGTACAGACATCAGATGGTATATATAGCATACATACTATAAAATATAGGATAGTATGTGACTGCTGTATATTATACTATGAGTACAGACATCAGATGGTATATACAGGATAGTATGTGACTGCTGTATATTATACTATGAGTACAGACATCTGATGGTATATACAGGATAGTATGTGACTGCTGTATATTATACTATGTGTACAGACATCCGATGTTATATACAGGATAGTATGTGACTGCTGTGTATTATACTATGAGTACAGACATCAGATAGTATATACAGGATAGTATGTGACTGCTGTAAATTACACTTTGAGTACAGACATCAGATGATATATACAGGATAGTATGTGACTGCTGTATATTATACTATGTGTACAGATATAAATTGTATATACATGATAGTATGTGACTGCTGTATATTATACTATTAGTACAGACATCAGATGGTATATACAGGATAGTATGTGACTGCTGTATATTATACTATGTGTACAGACATCTGATGTTATATACAGGATAGTATGTGACTGCTGTATATTATACTATGAGTACAGACATCTGATGTTATATACAGGATAGTATGTGACTGCTGTATATTATACTATGAGTACAGACATCATATGGTATATACAGGACAGTTTGTGACTGCTGTATATTATACTATGTGTATGGACATCAGATGGTATATACAGGATAGTATGTGACTGCTGTATATTATACTAGGTGTACAGACATCAGATGGTATATACAGGATAGTGTGTGACTGCTGTATATTATACTATGTGTACAGACATCAGATGGTATATACAGGATAGTATGTGACTGCTCTATATTATACTATAGGTACAGACATCAGATGGTATATACAGGATAGTATGTGACTGATGTTTATTATTCTATGTGTACAGACAACAGATGGTATATACAGTATAGTATGTGACTGCTGTATATTATACTATGTGTACAGACATCTGATGGTATATACAGGATAGTATGTGACTGCTATATAATATACTATGTGTACAGACGTCTGATGGTATATACAGGATAGTATATGACTGCTGTATATTATACTATGAGTACAGACATCTGATGGTATATACAGGATAGTATGCGACTGCTGTATATTATAATATGTGTACAGACATCAGATGGTATATATAGCATACATACTATAAAATACAGGATAGTATGTGACTGCTGTATATTATACTACGAGTACAGACATCAGATAGTATACACAGAATAGTATGTGACTGCTGTATATTATACTATGAGTACAGACATCTGATGGTATATACAGGATAGTATGTGACTGCTGTATATTATACTATGTGTACAGATATCAGATGTTATATACAGGATAGTATGTGACTGCTGTGTATTATACTATGAGTACAGACATCAGATGGTATATACAGGATAGAATGTGACTGCTGTAAATTATACTTTGAGTACAGACATCAGATGATATATACAGGATAGTATGTGACTGCTATATATTATACTATGTGTACAGATATAAATTGTATATACATGATAGTATGTGACTGCTGTATATTATACTATTAGTACAGACATCAGATGGTATATACAGGATAGTATGTGACTGCTGTTTATTATACTATGAGTACAGACATCATATGGTATATACAGGACTGTATGTGACTGCTGTATATTATACTATGTGTATGGACATCAGATGGTATATACAGGATAGTATGTTACTGCTGTATATTATTCTATGTGTACAGACATCAGATGTTATATATAGGATAGTATGTTACTGCTGTATATTATTCTATGTGTACAGACATCAGATGTTATATACAGGATAGTATGTGACTACTGTATATTATACTATGTGTACAGATATAGATGGTATATACAGGATAGTATGTGACTGCTGTATATTATACTATGAGTACAGACATCAGATGGTATATACAGGATGGTAAGTGACTGCTGTATATTATACTATGTGTACGGACATCAGATGGTATATACAGGATAGTATGTTACTGCTGTATATTATTCTATGTGTACAGACATCAGATGTTATATACAGGATAGTATGTGACTACTGTATATTATACTATGA
Source organism: Phyllobates terribilis (assembly GCF_046119375.1). NCBI lineage: Eukaryota > Metazoa > Chordata > Amphibia > Anura > Dendrobatidae > Phyllobates > Phyllobates terribilis. The sequence continues at coordinate 72,525,672 of NW_027362773.1, read as the reverse complement.
GTACAGACATCAGATGGTATATACAGGATAGTATGTGACTGCTGTATATTATACTATGAGTACAGACTTCAGATGGTATATACAGGATAGTATGTGACTGCTGTTTATTATACTATGTGTACAGACATCAGATGCTATATACAGGATAGTATGTGACTGCTGTATATTATACTATGTGTACAGACATCAGATGGTATATACAGGATAGTATGTGACTGCTGTGTATTATACTATGAGTACAGACATCAGATGGTATATACAGGATAGTATGTGACTGCTGTATATTATTCTATGTGTACAGACAACAGATGGTATATACAGGACAGTATGTGACTGCTGTATATTATACTATGTGTACGGACATCAGATGGTATATACAGGGTAGTATGTGACTGCTGTATATTATACTATGTGTACAGACATCAGATGGTATATACAGGATAGTATGTGACTGCTGTATATTGTACTATGTGAACATATATAGATGGTATATACAGGATAGTATGTGACTGCTGTATATTATACTATGAGTACAGACATCAGATGGTATATACAGGATGGTATGTGACTGCTGTATATTATACTATGTGTACGGACATCAGATGGTATATACAGGATAGTATGTGACTGCTGTGTATTATACTATGTGTACAGACATCAGATGTTATATACAGGGTAGTATGTGACTGCTGTATATTATACTATGAGTACAGACATCAGAAGGTATATACAGTATAGTATGTGACTGCTGTATACTATACTATGTGTACAGACATCAGATGGTATCTACAGGATAGTATGTGACTGCTGTATATTATACTATGTGTACAGACATCTGAAGATATATGCAGGATAGTATGTGACTGCGTATATTATACTATGTTTACAGACATCAGATGGTATATACAGGATAGTATGTGACTGCTCAATATTATTATATGTGTAGAACCATCAGATGGTATTTACAAGATAGTATGTGACTGCTGTATATTATACTATGTGTACATACATCAGATGTTATATACAGGATAGTATGTGACTGCTGTATATTATACTATGAGTACAGACATCAGATGATATACAGGATAGTATGTGACTGCTGTATATTATACTATGAGTACAGACATCAGATGGTATATACAGGATAGTATGTGACTGCTGTATATTATAATATGTGTACAGACATCAGATGGTATATATAGCATACATACTATAAAATACAGGATAGTATGTGACTGCTGTATATTATACTATGTGTACAGACATCAGATGCTATATACAGGATAGTATGTGACTGCTGTATATTATACTATGAGTATAGACTTCAGATGGTATATACAGGATAGTATGGGATCGCTGTATATTATCCTATGAGTACAGACATCAGATGGTATATACAGGATAGTATGTGACTGCTGTATATTATGCTATGAGTAGAGACATCTAATGTATACAGGATAGTATTTGACTGCTGTATATTATACTATGTCTACAGACATCAGATAGTATAATATACAGCAGTCACAAACTATCCTGTATATACCATCTGATGTCTGTAGACATAGTATAATGAACAACAGTCACATACTATCCTGTATATACCATGTCTACAGACATCAGATGGTATATACAGGATAGTATGTGACTGTTGTATATTATACTATGGGTACAGACATCAGATGGTATGTACAGGATCGTATGTGACTGTGTATATTATACTATGTTTACAGACATCAGATGGTATATACAGGATAGTATGTGACAGCTGTTTATTATACTATGTGTACAGACATCAGATGGTATATACAGGATAGTATGTGACTGCTGTATATTATATTATGAGTACATACATCAGATGGTATATACAGGATATTATATGACTGCTGTATATTATACTATGTGTACAGATATCAGATGGTATATACAGGATAGTATGCGACAACTGTATATTATACTATGAGTACAGACATCCGAAGGTATATACAGGATAGTATGTGACTGCTGTATATTATACTATGAGTACAGACATCAGATGGTATATACAGGATAGTATGTGACTGCTGTATATTATACTATGAGTACAGACTTCTGATGGTATATACAGGCTAGTATGCGACTGCTGTATATTATACTATGTGTACAGACATCTGATGGTATATACAGGATAGTATGTGACTGCTGTATATTATACTATGAGTACAGACATCTGATGGTATATACAGGATAGTATGTGACTGCTGTATATTATAATATGTGTACAGACATCAGATGGTATATATAGCATACATACTATAAAATATAGGATAGTATGTGACTGCTGTATATTATACTATGAGTACAGACATCAGATGGTATATACAGGATAGTATGTGACTGCTGTATATTATACTATGAGTACAGACATCTGATGGTATATACAGGATAGTATGTGACTGCTGTATATTATACTATGTGTACAGACATCCGATGTTATATACAGGATAGTATGTGACTGCTGTGTATTATACTATGAGTACAGACATCAGATGGTATATACAGGATAGTATGTGACTGCTGTAAATTACACTTTGAGTACAGACATCAGATGATATATACAGGATAGTATGTGACTGCTGTATATTATACTATGTGTACAGATATAAATTGTATATACATGATAGTATGTGACTGCTGTATATTATACTATTAGTACAGACATCAGATGGTATATACAGGATAGTATGTGACTGCTGTATATTATACTATGTGTACAGACATCTGATGTTATATACAGGATAGTATGTGACTGCTGTATATTATACTATGAGTACAGACATCTGATGTTATATACAGGATAGTATGTGACTGCTGTATATTATACTATGAGTACAGACATCATATGGTATATACAGGACAGTTTGTGACTGCTGTATATTATACTATGTGTATGGACATCAGATGGTATATACAGGATAGTATGTGACTGCTGTATATTATACTAGGTGTACAGACATCAGATGGTATATACAGGATAGTGTGTGACTGCTGTATATTATACTATGTGTACAGACATCAGATGGTATATACAGGATAGTATGTGACTGCTCTATATTATACTATAGGTACAGACATCAGATGGTATATACAGGATAGTATGTGACTGATGTTTATTATTCTATGTGTACAGACAACAGATGGTATATACAGTATAGTATGTGACTGCTGTATATTATACTATGTGTACAGACATCTGATGGTATATACAGGATAGTATGTGACTGCTATATAATATACTATGTGTACAGACGTCTGATGGTATATACAGGATAGTATATGACTGCTGTATATTATACTATGAGTACAGACATCTGATGGTATATACAGGATAGTATGCGACTGCTGTATATTATAATATGTGTACAGACATCAGATGGTATATATAGCATACATACTATAAAATACAGGATAGTATGTGACTGCTGTATATTATACTACGAGTACAGACATCAGATAGTATACACAGAATAGTATGTGACTGCTGTATATTATACTATGAGTACAGACATCTGATGGTATATACAGGATAGTATGTGACTGCTGTATATTATACTATGTGTACAGATATCAGATGTTATATACAGGATAGTATGTGACTGCTGTGTATTATACTATGAGTACAGACATCAGATGGTATATACAGGATAGAATGTGACTGCTGTAAATTATACTTTGAGTACAGACATCAGATGATATATACAGGATAGTATGTGACTGCTATATATTATACTATGTGTACAGATATAAATTGTATATACATGATAGTATGTGACTGCTGTATATTATACTATTAGTACAGACATCAGATGGTATATACAGGATAGTATGTGACTGCTGTTTATTATACTATGAGTACAGACATCATATGGTATATACAGGACTGTATGTGACTGCTGTATATTATACTATGTGTATGGACATCAGATGGTATATACAGGATAGTATGTTACTGCTGTATATTATTCTATGTGTACAGACATCAGATGTTATATATAGGATAGTATGTTACTGCTGTATATTATTCTATGTGTACAGACATCAGATGTTATATACAGGATAGTATGTGACTACTGTATATTATACTATGTGTACAGATATAGATGGTATATACAGGATAGTATGTGACTGCTGTATATTATACTATGAGTACAGACATCAGATGGTATATACAGGATGGTAAGTGACTGCTGTATATTATACTATGTGTACGGACATCAGATGGTATATACAGGATAGTATGTTACTGCTGTATATTATTCTATGTGTACAGACATCAGATGTTATATACAGGATAGTATGTGACTACTGTATATTATACTATGAGTACAGACATCAGATGGTATATACAGGATAGTATGTGACTGCTGTATATTATACTATGAGTACAGACTTCAGATGGTATATACAGGATAGTATGTGACTGCTGTTTATTATACTATGTGTACAGACATCAGATGCTATATACAGGATAGTATGTGACTGCTGTATATTATACTATGTGTACAGACATCAGATGGTATATACAGGATAGTATGTGACTGCTGTGTATTATACTATGAGTACAGACATCAGATGGTATATACAGGATAGTATGTGACTGCTGTATATTATACTATAGGTACAGATATCAGATGGTACATACAGGATAGTATGTGACTGCTGTATATTATACTATGAGTACAGACATCTGATGGTATATACAGGATAGTATGTGACTGCTGTATATTATACTATGTGTACAGACATCAGATGTTATATACAGGATAGTATGTGACTGCTGTGTATTATACTATGAGTACAGACATCAGATGGTATATACAGGATAGTATGTGACTGCTGTATATTATACTATAGGTACAGACATCAGATGGTATGTACAGTATAGCATGTGACTGCGTATATTATACTATGTTTACATACATCAGATGGTATATACAGGATAGTATGTGACTGCTGTTTATTATTCTATGTGTACAGACAACAGATGGTAAATAAAGGATAGTATGTGACTGCTGTATATTATACTTTGAGTACAGACATCAGATGATATATACAGGATAGTATGTGACTGCTGTATATTATACTATGTGTACAGATATAAATTGTATATACATGATAGTATGTGACTGCTGTATATTATACTATTAGTACAGACATCAGATGGTATATACAGGATAGTATGTGACTGCTGTATATTATACTATGTGTACAGACATCAGATGGTATATACAGGATAGTGTGTGACTGCTGTATATTATACTATGTGTACATACATCAGATGGTATATACAGGATAGTATGTGACTGCTCTATATTATACTAAAGGTACAGACATCAGATGGTATGTACAGGATAGTATGTGACTGCTGTTTATTATTCTAGGTGTACAGACAACAGATGGTATATACAGGATAGTATGTGACTGCTGTTTATTATTCTATGTGTACAGACAACAGATGGTATATACAGGATAGTATGTGACTGCTGTTTATTATACTATGAGTACAGAAATCAGATGGTTTATACAGGATAGTTTGTGACTGCTGTATATTATACTATGTGTACAGACATCTGATGGTATATACAGGATAGTATGTGACTGCTGTATATTATTCTATGTGTACAGACAACAGATGGTATATACAGGATAGTATGTTTCTGCTGTATATTATACTATGTGTACGGACATCAGATGGTATATACAGGGTAGTATGTGACTGCTGTATATTATACTATGAGTACAGACATCAGATGGTATATACAGGATGGTATGTGACTGCTGTATATTATACTATGTGTACGGACATCAGATGGTATATACAGGATAGTATGTGACTGCTGTGTATTATACAATGTGTACAGACATCAGATGTTATATACAGGATAGTATGTGACTGCTGTATATTATACTATAAGTACAGACATCAGATGGTATATACAGGATAGTATGTGACTGCTGTATACTATACTATGTGTACAGACATCTGAAGATATATGCAGGATAGTATGTGACTGCGTATATTATAATATGTGTACAGACATCAGATGGTATATATAGCATACATACTATAAAATACAGGATAGTATGTGACTGCTGTATATTATACTATGTGTACAGACATCAGATGTTATATACAGGATAGTATGTGACTGCTGTATATTATACTATGAGTATAGACTTCAGATGGTATATACAGGATAGTATGTGACTGCTGTATATTATTCTGAGTACAGACATCAGATGGTATATACAGGATAGTATGTGACTGCTGTATATTATGCTATGAGTAGAGACATCTAATGTATACAGGATAGTATGTGACTGCTGTATATTATACTATGTCTACAGACATCAGATAGTATAATATACAGCAGTGACAAACTATCCTGTATATACCATCTGATGTCTGTAGACATAGTATAATGAACAACAGTCACATACTATCCTGTATATGCCATGTCTACAGACATCAGATGGTATATACAGGATAGTATGTGACTGTTGTATATTATACTATGGGTACAGACATCAGATGGTATGTACAGGATAGTATGTGACTGTGTATATTATACTATGTTTAGAGACATCAGATGGTATATACAGGATCGTATGTGACTGCTGTATATTATACTTTGAGTACAGACATCAGATGGTATATACAGGATAGTATGTGACTGCTATATATTATACTATGAATACACACATAAGATGTTATATACAGGATAGTATGTGACTGCTGTATATTATACTATGTGTACAGACATCAGATGGTAAACGCAGGATAGTATGTGACTGCTATATATTATACTATGAGTACACACATAAGATTTTATATACAGGATAGTATGTGACTGCTGTATGTTATACTATGAGCACAGACATCAGATGGTATATACAGGATAGTATGTGACTACTCTTTATTATACTATGTGTACAGACATCAGATGGTATATACAGGTTAGTATGTGACTGCTGTATATTTTACTATGTGAACATATATAGATGGTATATACAGGATAGTATGTGACTGCTGTATATTATACTATGAGTACAGACATCAGATGGTATATACAGGATGGTATGTGACTGCTGTATATTATACTATGTGTACGGACATCAGATGGTATATACAGGATAGTATGTGACTGCTGTGTATTATACTATGTGTACAGACATCAGATGTTATATACAGGATAGTATGTGACTGCTGTATATTATACTATGAGTACAGACATCAGATGGTATATATAGGATAGTATGTGACTGCTGTATACTATACTATGTGTACAGACATCAGATGTTATCTACTGGATAGTATGTGACTGCTGTATATTATACTATGTGTACAGACATCTGAAGATATATGCAGGATAGGATGTGACTGCGTATATTATACTATGTTTACAGACATCAGATGGTATATACAGGATAGTATGTGACTGCTGTATATTATACTTTGAGTACAGACATCAGATGGTATATTCAGGATAGTATGTGACTGCTATATATTATACTATGAATACACACATAAGATGCTATATACAGGATAGTATGTGACTGCTGTATATTATACTATGTGTACAGACATCAGATGGTATACACAGGATAGTATGTGACTGCTATATATTATACTATGAGTACACACATAAGATTTTATATACAGGATAGTATGTGACTGCTGTATGTTATACTATGAGCACAGACATCAGATGGTATATACAGGATAGTATGTGACTGCTGTTTATTATACTATGTGTACAGACATCATATGGTATATACAGGATAGCATGTGACTGCTGTATATTATACTATGAGTACAGACATCAGATGTTATATACAGGATAGTACACGACTGCTGTAGATTATACTATGTGTGCAGACATCAGATGGTATATACAGGATAGCATATGACTGCTGTAGATTATACTATGTATATAGACATCAGGTGGTATATACAGGATAGTATGTGACCGCTGTATATTATACTATGTGTACAGACATCAAATGTTATATACAGGATAGTATACGACTGCTGTATATTATTTTATGAGTACAGACATCAGATGGTATATACAGGACAGCATGTGACTGCTGTAGATTATACTATGTGTACAGACATCATATGGTATATACAGGATAGTTTGTGACTGCTGTATATTATACTCTGTGTACAGACATCTGATGGTATATACAGGATAGTATATGACTGCTGTATATTATTCTAGGAGTACAGACATCAGATGGTATATACAGGATAGTTTGTGACTGCTGTATATCATACTCTGTGTACAGACATCTGATGGTATATATATACAGGACGGCCTTCATTTTTTAAAGACGTGGCGAAAAGACTACTAGAAAATACATAGCTTCTAATACCCACACACCTACTCAATATTAAATGTAGATATAACAGGAGAAACAGAGTATATATAGGCATAAATCAATATAGCTTTATTAGATACAAAATAGTAAAAAGGCCACAGCAGTGGCAACACAGGGAAAATAACAGATTACAAAATGCAGTACATGGTAACATATATAGAGAATGTATATATCAATGACCCCCCCAAAAAGGAAGGAGAAAGGTAAGCAAATAGCAAGTAGGATATACCATAAATAAGGGGTAGCCGCACAAGTGTGCAGGTATACATGAGATATCAAGAGAAATTCAAGTATCCCTTACCAATCGCTAGTAGGGGGGGCCAGTAGAGAACAAGTGACAGGCAGACCAGGAACAGGATAAACTTAAGGTGCCAAATGACCAGTGAGAGAACCTCGACGCGCGTTTCGCCCCTATATCATGGTCCTTCTCAAGAGGCATAAACTTGTAACGCATAGGAACCTATTTAAGGACTTTTCACCAGGTCACTTGACCGCGATATCAGTCACGTGACCGGAAGTGGGGGAGTGGCCGATGCTCGTCGGCGCATGCGCTATGCGCCAGGAACTGTCGGTGCGGGCAGAGTCCGTCACCTGGCAACGCACACGCCGGAAACACAAGGTATGTGAACCGGAAGCGTGCGGTCAGGAGAGAGACGGCCATGCCCGGGCCGAGAGCAGCGTGCTCAAAGCGCATGCGCACCGCATTGTATGTCACAAAGCAACATAAAGGCCAATAGTAGAGAGCGGTATCCAGAAAGATGACGAAGGGTCAAAACAGACATGAGTCCTGCAATACATTATACAAATGTGAGTAAATAGATGATGATATAGGTCACAGCAATATAGCATCAGATGTGTAGAGATGTCCATATATGCAGAACGCAGGGCCGGTCTCATTAGATCCAATGATGTTGATCAGTGCATAAATTAGGATATAACTCCGTTCTCATACTATATATCGACCAAGGAAGAAAAAGAACCAAAAAAAGGAAAGAGAAAAATAATGATTAAAAGATAAAAAGCAAGGATTAAAATACCAAATAATAATTAAGAACAAAAAATGGCCAAAAAAGGCAAAATTTGGTTATAAGGCGTCTAAGGCGGAGAATGATATAACAGGCGAGGCCCATGTCACAGGAAGGAGGCAAAACTAAGTGCCTCATTAAGGCCCCGAGGAGACATGGTGTTCAAATGTACAATCCATTTTGTTTCCATTTGACCAAGAACTTTTGCCCAGTCACCTCCACGGGAGCCAAGGTGTAAAATATCAATTCCACGCACCTTCAACGATTTTGGATCGCAGTTGTGTTTGCGTTGAAAGTGACGTGGGATAGTTTTTAGCTCCCGTGGGTCGGCCACCCTTCTGGCAGCGCCAATGTCGCACACGTGCTCCCGTATCCTCACTCTTAGCTCTCTCGTGGTCAAGCCAATGTAAATTAAATTACAAGCACAGGTTGCATAATAAATCACATGGGTTGAGGCACAAGATATATAATTACGAATTTGGTATACACGGGAGCCATCGGATGAGGAGAAGGAGACAGAGCACACGGCATTGGCGCATGCCAGACAGTGGCCGCAGGGGAAAAAGCCAAACCTTGGTCCTCGGGACCCAAAGGGGTTGGTTAGTGGGGGAACATAATGACTCCGTGTCAACATGTCACCCAGGTTATTGGCTTTCCTGGGTGTCATGAGTGGATGGTCCCCCACAAATTCACATAGGGAGGGCTCCGCACCAAGAACACCCCAATGCTTGGAGAGGATCCGCCGCATCTCCCCCCACTCATCGTTAAAGGTGGAGATGTAGCGGATCCTCCCCGTATCTTTCTTCCCAATGCAGGCTGTTGGATACAGCAATTTATTACGGGGAATACCCCTTGCCCTTCTATAGCCACAGCGGATGCATCTATTGCTGTATCCCCGGTCCTGGAAGCGTTGGATAAGATCCGCCGACTGAGTCTCAAATTGGGAATCGGACGAGCATATGCGCCTCATTCTCAGGAGCTGTCCGACCGGGACGGCACCAATGGTAGAGGTGGAATGAGCAGAGGAAGCATGAATGAGGGAATTTGTAGCTGTAGATTTATGGAAAATATTTGTCTGTATACAGCCCCCTTCATCGATTTCCAAATTAATGTCCAAAAAGGACATTTTGGACTGATGATAGGTATATGTAAGCTTGATCCCCATTCATTCTGGTTCAATCTGCTCATAAATGTCTCGAGCTCCTGCACTTAGCCCTGCCACATCAGAAAGATGCCATCTATATATATCTATATATATCAATCCAACGCTTCCAGGACCGAGGATACAGCAATAGATGCATCCGCCGTGGCTATAGAAGGGCAAGGAGTATTCCCCGTAATAAATTGCTGTATCCAACAGCCTGCGTTGGGAAGAAAGATACAGGGAGGATCCGCTACATCTCCACCTTTAACGACGAGTGGGGGGAGATGCGGCGGATCCTCTCCAAGCATTGGGGTGTTCTTGGTGCGGAGCCCTCCCTATGTGAATTTGTGGGGGACCATCCACTCATGACACCCAGGAAAGCCAATAACCTGGGTGACATGTTGACACGGAGTCATTATGTTACCCCACTAACCAACCCCTTTGGGTCCCGAGGACCAAGGTTTGGCTTTTTCCCCTGCGGCCACTGTCTGGCATGCACCAATGCCGTGTGCTCTGTCTCCTTCTCCTCATCCGATGGCTCCCGTGAATACCAAATTCGTAATTATATATCTTGTGCCTCAACCCATGTGATTTATTATGCAACCTGTGCTTGTAATTTAATTTACATTGGCTTGACCACGAGAGAGCTAAGAGTGAGGATACGGGAGCACGTGCGCGACATTGGCGCGGCCAGAACGGTGGCCGACCCACGGGAGCTAAAAACTATCCCACGTCACTTTCAACGCAAACACAACTGCGATCCAAAATCGTTGAAGGTGCGTGGAATTGATATTTTACACCTTGGCTCCCGTGGAGGTGACTGGGCAAAAGTTCTTGGTCAAATGGAAACAAAATGGATTGTACGTTTGAACACCATGTCTCCTCGGGGCCTTAATGAGGCACTTAGTTTTGCCTCCTTCCTGTGACATGGGCCTCGCCTGTTATATCATTCTCCGCCTTAGACGCCTTATAACCAAATTTTGCCTTTTTTGGCCATTTTTTGTTCTTAATTATTATTTGGTATTTTAATCCTTGCTTTTTATCTTTTAATCATTATTTTTCTCTTTCCTTTTTTTGGTTCTTTTTCTTCCTTGGTCGATATATAGTATGAGAACAGAATTATATCCTAATTTATGCACTGATCAACATCATTGGATCTAATGAGACCGGCCCTGCGTTCTGCATATATGGACATCTCTACACATCTGATGCTATATTGCTGTGACCTATATCATCATCTATTTAGTCACATTTGTATAATGTACTGCAGGACTCATGTCTGTTTTGACCCTTCGTCATCTTTCTGGATACCGCTCTCTACTATTGGCCTTTATGTTGCTTTGTGACATACGATGCGGTGCACATGCGCTTTGAGCACGCTGCTCTCGGCCCGGGCATGGCCGTCTCTCTCCTGACCGCACGCTTCCGGTTCACATACCTTGTGTTTCCGGCGTGTGCGTTGCCAGGTGACGGACTCTGCCCGCACCGACAGTTCCTGGCGCCTAGCGCATGCGCCGATGAGCATCGGCCACTCCCCCACTTCCGGTCACGTGACTGATATCGCGGTCACGTGACCTGGTGAAAAGTCCTTAAATAGGTTCCTATGCGTTACAAGTTTATGCCTCTTGAGAAAGCCCATGATATAGGGGCAAAACGCGTGTCGAGGTTCTCTCACTGGTCATTTGGCACCTTAAGTTTATCCTGTTCCTGGTCTGCCTGTCACTTGTTCTCTACTGGCCCCCTCTACTAGCGATTGGTAAGGGATACTTGAATTTCTCTTGGTATCTCATGTATACCTGCACACTTGTGCGGCTACCCCTTATTTATGGTATATCCTACTTGCTATTTGCTTACCTTTCTCCTTCCTTTTTGGGGGGGTCATTGATATATACATTCTCTATATATGTTACCATGTACTGCATTTTGTAATCTGTTATTTTCCCTGTGTTGCCACTGCTGTGGCCTTTTTACTATTTTGTATCTAATAAAACTATATTGATTTTATGCCTATATATACTCTGTTTCTCCTGTTATATCTATATCTGATGGTATATACAGGATAGTATATGACTGCTGTATATTATACTATGAGTAGAGACATCTAATGTTGTCTACAGGATAGTATGTGACTGCTGTATATTAAACTATGTCTACAGACATCAGATGTTATATACAGGATAGTATGTGACTGCTGTGTATTAAACTATGTCTACAGACATCTGATGGTATATACAGGATAGTATGTGACTGCTGTATATTATACTATGAGTACAGACATCAGATGTTATATACAGGATAGTATGTGACTGCTGTATATTAAACTATGTCTACAGACATCAGATGGTATATACAGGATAGTATGTGACTGCTGTATATTATATTATGAGTACATACATCAGATGGTATATAAGGGATAGTATATGACTGCTGTAGATTATACTATGTATACAGACATCAGATGGTATATACAGGTTAGTATGTGACTGCTGTATATTATACTATGTGTACAGACATCAGATGGTATATACAGGATAGTATGTGGCTGGTGTATGTTATACTATTTGTACAGACATCTGATGGTATATACAGGATAGTATGTGACTGCTGTATATTATACTATGTGTACAGACATCTGATGGTATATACTGGACAGTATGTGACTGCTGTATATTATACTATAAGTACAGATACATCAGATGTTAAATACAGGATAGTATGTGGCTGCTGTATATTATACTATGTGTACAGACATCTGATGGTATATACAGGACAGTATGTGACTGCTGTATATTATACTATGTGTACAGACATCAGATGGTATATACTGGATAGTATGTGACTGCTGTATACTATACTATGAGTAAAGACATCTGATGTTATATACATTATAGTATGTGACTGCATATTTTATACTATGTTTACAGACATCAGATGGTATATACAGGATAGTATGCGACTGCTGTATATTATACTATGTGTACAGACATCAGATGGTATATACAGGATAGTATGTGACTGCTCTATATTATACTATGAGTATAGAGATCAGATGGTATATACAGGATAGTGTGTGACTGCTTTATATTATACTATGTGTACAGATATCTGATGGTATATACTGGATAGTATTTGACTGCTGTATACTATACTATGAGTAGAGACATCTGATGTTATATGCAGGATAGCATGTGACTGTTGTATATTATAGTATGTGTACAGACATCAGATGGTATATGCAGGATAGTATGTGACTGCTGTATATTATACTATGTGTACAGACATCAGATGGTATATGCAGGATAGTATGTGACTGCTTTATATTATACTGTGTGCAGACATCTGATGGTATATACTGGATAGTATGTGACTGTTGTATACTATACTATGAGTAGAGACATCTGATGGCATATACAGGATAGTATGTGACTGCTGTATATTATACTATGAGTACAGATATCAGATGATATATACAGGATAGTATGTGACTGCTGTATATTATACTATGTGTACAGACATCAGATTGTATATACAGGATAGTATGTGACTGCTGTATATTATACTATGTGTACAGACATCAGATGGTATGTACAGGATAGTATGTGACTGCTGTATATTATACTATGTGTACAGACATCAGATGTTATATACAGTATAGTATGTGACTGCTGTATATTATACTATGTGTACACACATCAGATGTTATACACAGGATAGTATGTGACTGCTGTATATAATACTATGTGTACAGACATCAGATGATATATACAGGATAATATGTGATTGCTATATATTATACTATGAGTACAGACATCAGATGGTATATACAGGATAGTATGTGACTGCTGTATATTATACTATGTCTACAGACATCAGATGGTATATACAGGATAGTATGTGACTGCTGTATGTTATACTATTTGTACAGACATCTGATGGTATATACAGGATAGTATGTGACTGCTGTATATTATACTATGTGTACAGACATCTGATGGTATATACTGGACAGTATGTGACTGCTGTATATTATACTATAAGTACAGATACATCAGATGTTAAATACAGGATAGTATGTGGCTGCTGTATATTATACTATGTGTACAGACATCTGATGGTATATACAGGACAGTATGTGACTGCTGTATATTATACTATAAGTACAGATACATCAGATGTTAAATACAGGATATTATGTGGCTGCTGTATAGTATACTATGTGTACAGACATCTGATGGTATATACATGAAAGTATGTGACTGCTGTATATTTTACTATGTGTACAGACATCAGATGGTTTATACAGGATAGTATGTGAATGCTATATATTATACTATGCGTACAGACATCAGATGGTATATACAGGATAGTATGTGACTGCTGTATATTATACTATGTGTACAGACATCTCATGGTATATACCAGATAGTATGTGAATGCTGTATATTATACTATGTGTACAGACATCAGACGTTTATACAGGATAGTATGTGACTGCTGTATATTATACTATGAGTACAAACATCAGATGGTATATACAGGATAGTATTTGACTGCTGTATATTATACTATGTGTACAGACATCTGATGGTATATACAGGATAGTATGTGACTGCTGTGTATTATACTATGAGTACAGACATCAGATGGTATATACAGGATAGTATGTGACTGCTGTATATTATACTTTGTGAACAGACATCTGAAGATATATCCAGGATAGTATGTGACTGCTGTGTATTATACTATGTGTACAGACATCAGATGGTATATACAGGATAGTATGTGACTGCTGTATATTATACTATGTGTACAGACATCTGAAGATATATCCAGGATAGTATGTGACTGCTGTATATTATACTATGTGTACAGACATTAGATGATATATCCAGGATAGTATGTGACTGCTGTATATTATACTATGAGTACAGACATCAAATGGTATATACAGGGTAGTATGTGACTACTGTATATTATACTATGTGTACAGACATCAGATGGTATATACAGGATAGTATGTGACTGCTGTATATTATGCTATGAGTACAGATATCATATGCTATATACAGGATAGTATGTGACTGCTGTTTATTATACTATGTGTACAGACATCAGATGGTATATACAGGATAGTATGTGACTGCTGTATATTATACTATGAGTACAGACATCAGATGGTATATACAGGTTAGTATGTGACTGCTGTATATTATACTATGTGTACAGACATCAGATGGTATATACAGGATAGTATGTGACTGCTGTATATTATACTATGTGTACAGACATCAGATGGTATATACTGGATAGTATGTGACTGCTGTATACTATACTATGAGTAAAGACATCTGATGTTATATACATTATAGTATGTGACTGCATATTTTATACTATGTTTACAGACATCAGATGGTATATACAGGATAGTATGCGACTGCTGTATATTATACTATGTGTACAGACATCAGATGGTATATACAGGATAGTATGTGACTGCTCTATATTATACTATGAGTATAGAGATCAGATGGTATATACAGGATAGTGTGTGACTGCTTTATATTATACTATGTGTACAGACATCTGATGGTATATACTGGATAGTATTTGACTGCTGTATACTATACTATGAGTAGAGACATCTGATGTTATATGCAGGATAGCATGTGACTGTTGTATATTATAGTATGTGTACAGACATCAGATGGTATATGCAGGATAGTATGTGACTGCTGTATATTATACTATGTGTACAGACATCAGATGGTATATGCAGGATAGTATGTGACTGCTTTATATTATACTGTGTGCAGACATCTGATGGTATATACTGGATAGTATGTGACTGTTGTATACTATACTATGAGTAGAGACATCTGATGGTATATACAGGATAGTATGTGACTGCTGTATATTATACTATGAGTACAGATATCAGATGATATATACAGGATAGTATGTGACTGCTGTATATTATACTATGTGTACAGACATCAGATTGTATATACAGGATAGTATGTGACTGCTGTATATTATACTATGTGTACAGACATCAGATGGTATGTACAGGGTAGTATGTGACTGCTGTATATTATACTATGTGTACAGACATCAGATGTTATATACAGTATAGTATGTGACTGCTGTATATTATACTATGTGTACACACATCAGATGTTATACACAGGATAGTATGTGACTGCTGTATATAATACTATGTGTACAGACATCAGATGATATATACAGGATAATATGTGATTGCTATATATTATACTATGAGTACAGACATCAGATGGTATATACAGGATAGTATGTGACTGCTGTATAATATACTATGAGTACAGACATCAGATGGTATATACAGGATAGTATGTGACTGCTGTATATTATACTATGTGTACAGACATCTGACGGTATATACAGGATAGTATGTGGCTGATGTTTATTATACTATGAGTAGAGACATCTGATGTTATATATGTGGCGCCCCTGAGGGTTCGACCGCCACAGGAATGCTGCACTTCTCCAATGGAGTGTGATGTCCCTCCTCTGAGGTAAGGCCAGTGTGATGGTTGTGACCTAACCTTTTGCATCCAACACCACATTTCTCACCAGAGGGAGCTAGTATGCACTAGGTGCTGCTCCCCTGGTTACAGAGAGACTGGGGAACACAAAGTGGTAGGAACCAGTTAGTGGGTGTGGGTGGAGGAACAACTAGTTGGTGACACTTCAAATCGAGTATTTATTAGAATGCCATCTTTGATCTTGGTCTTTTTGCTGGTCCTTCTGCTAATCCTCCCTAGTGATTAGTTGGTCGTACTGTGCAGTCAAAATACTGTGTGTAATGTGACTTCCCTCAGGGAGCGCAGATCCTGTGTGGGCCTGCACCGAAAAGGGACACAGCCCTCGTACACTGGCCATGGGACAAGAGGTAGGTTGCAGACAGGGAATGTCTCAACCCGGCCAAGGACCAGGATCAAGAAGGCCCGGGAGCTTTAGAGTGTGGCTCCCTAGCAAATGGGTCCCGGGGATTATGCAGACGGAGTGGAGGATGCCACCTGTCCTCGCCTACCTGATCTATTCAGAGGGATTCCGGCTGCAAGAGGGGTACCGGCGTCCCACACCCGACCTTTTACTCTACGTCCAGGACGGGAAAGCCAGGTTAGGCCCTGAGGATCCCATCGGACGTCGGATGGAAAGGAATTGCCACCCGAGCCCTACACCTGAGAGGAGCTCAGAGGGAGACCCGGCCTATCTACACACGCACAGACGGGAAAGGGTGAAGTCTGTAGTGCAGGAACACTCTGGTGTAGGGTCGCTACCGAACACTGGACTTCCTCGTAGGTAGTCGGACGCCCGTCCCTGGTGGCCGCAGGCCTCCGCGAGGAGCAGGGAGTCGCCTTCCCGCTGACATCTCTGAGTGAGTAAAGCCTTGGAAGTTCACCCCTATGGCCTCCGGACTGTTCATTACGTGCCATACCACGCGACGCGTGCCCATACTCCCCGCACTACTACAACCCCCCCTTCATCCTGTTTTGCCTGCCCTGAGGCCTTGCTCCGCCTGTGGGGAGCAGTGAGAACCTTGGCCGCCATGACATCGGGCCTCAGCGGACTGCTAGCGGCACTGGTGACCCTTCACCAGACACCACAGGTGGCGTAGTCGTTAATCAGCCACTCAACCCGGACAAGCCCACACCATCTCTTTCTAATGTGACGGCCCTGAGCACGGGTCGGGCCCGGGCCATGGCTGCATCCCATCTCTCCATCACAGGACCCGACACCGAGTCCCGCAACACCCAGGGTAAAACACGGGCTTTCTGAGTAGAGGCGTCACAACCTGGCGTAGTCGGCAGGATCGCGAGCCCGCAACAATGGAGAAGAGTGCCCATTGCTATCGGGTGCTGTGTGCCTTACACCTTGAACTGTTGTTTTACACTTAAAATGGCGCCTGCCCAAGAAGAACAGGCGCCATAATGCTGTGAAAAGACTGTCTTTGAACGCCTCCCATCATGGGCTGGGCTCCCGCTTGGTGCCAAAAATGTGGACTGCCCCTTCCAGCAGAGACTGTCCGCGGGGTAATGCCCGTCAAAAAGGATGGGCTGAACGAAGGCGGGCCTGTCAGCATTCCACCCAGGAACTGCCCCGAAAGAGGAGGAAGGAGAAAAGCAACAAGGTGCGGCCATTGCAGTCGGAGCTTGGCTGTCAACGGAGGCAGACATGGATGCCTCTGGGGAACAAGACCATGCGTCTACTGAACCCGGTTCAGGCCCTTCACCCGGCAGAGAGCAAGGCGGCAGCGGGTTGACCCCGGGAGATATTGCATTTCTCCAGCAGGAAGCTCCAGAACTCCTAAGAAGGCAGAGAGAGGCCCAGGAGTCGGCGACGGCTGCGTGGCGGGAGGAGATGCTGCTGCGTATCCGAGACCGCCGCCAAGTAGTTGAGGTCCCAGGACAAGTCGACTCGGTGACAGAGGTCGAGCGTGACCTGGCGGCGGGTGAGTGTGCAACCCCTGCCCCGGCTGCAGAGCCTACCGTGACTATCTTGGACCTCATGACGGAGTACCTGATTCCCCACGCGGTCACCTGGGAGCAAGCGTGGGGATAGTATGTGACTGCTGTATATTATACTATGTGTACAGACAACAGATGGTATATACAGGATAGTATGTGACTGCTCTATATTATACTATGTGTACAGACATCAGATGGTATATACAGGATAGTATGTGACTGCTATATATTATACTATGTGTACCCACATCTGATGTTATGTACAGGATAGTATGTGACTGCTGTATATTATACTATGTGTACCGACATCAGATGGTATATACAGGATAGTATGTGACTGCTGTATATTATACTATGTGTACACACATCAGATGGTATATACAGGATAGTATGTGACTGCTGTATATTATACTATGTGTACAGACATCAGATGGTATATACAGAATAGTATGTGACTGCTGTATATTATACTATGCTTACAGACATTAGATGGTATATACAGGATAGTATGTGACTGCTGTTTATTATACTATGTGTACAGACATCAGATGGTATATACAGGATAGTATGTGATTGCTGTGTATTATACTACGAGTGCAGACATCAGATGGTATACACAGGATAGTATGTGACTGCTGTATAATATACTATGAGTACAGACATCAGATAGTATATACAGGATAGTATGTGACTGCTGTATATTATACTATGTGTACAGACATCTGATGGTATATACAGGATAGTATGTGGCTGCTGTTTATTATACTATGAGTAGAGACATCTGATGTTGTATACAGGATAGTATGTGACTGCTGTATATTATACTATGTGTACACACATCAGATGGTATATACAGGATAGTATGTGACTACTGTATATTATACTATGTGTACAGACATCAGATGGTATATACAGGATAGTATGTGACTGCTGTATATTATACTATGTGTAAACACATCAGATGGTATATACAGGACAGTGTGTGACTGCTGTTTATTATACTATGTGTACAGACATCAGATGGTATATACAGGATAGTATGTGACTGCTGTATATTATACTATGTGTACAGACATCAGATGGTATATACAGGATAGCTTGTGACTGCGTATATTATACTATGTGTACAGACATCAGATGTTATAAACAGGATAGTATGCGACTGCTGTATATTATACTATGAGTACAGACATCAGATTGTATATACAGGATAGTATGTGACTGCTGTATATTATTTTATGAGTACAGACATCAGATGGTATATACAGGATATTATGTGACTGCTATATATTATACTATGTGTTCAGACTTCGGATGGTATATACAGGATAGTATGTGACTGCTGTTATACTATGAGTACAGACATCAGATGGTATATACAGGATAGTATGTGACTGCTGTATATTATACTATGTGTACAGACTTCTGATGGTATATACAGGATAGTATGTGACTGCTGTATTATATACTATGTGTACAGACATCAGATGTTATATACAGGATAGTATGGGACTGCTGTATATCATACTATATGTACAGACATCAGATGGTATATACAGGATAGTATGTGACTTCTGTATATTATACTATGTGTACAGACTTCAGATGGCATATACAGGATAGTATGTGACTGCTGTATATTATTTTATGAGTACAGAGATCAGATGGTATATACAGGATAGTATGTGACTGCTATATATTATACTATGTGTTCAGACTTCGGATGGTATATACAGGATAGTATGTGACTACTATATATTATACTATGTGTTCAGACTTCAGATGGTATATACAGGATAGTATGTCACTGCTGTATATTATACTATGAGTACAGACATCTGATGGTATATACAGGATAGTATGTGACTGCTGTATATTATACTATGTGTACAGACATCAGATGTTATATACAGGATAGTATGTGACTGCTGTATATTATACTATATGTATATATTGGCCGCTGCCTGAACAATGAGCGACGCGGGATTTCCTGGACAGACAGACACACAGACACACAGACAGACAGACAGACAGACGGGATAAGACGATTATATATATAGATGTCTACAGACATCAGATGGTATATACAGGATAGTAAGTGACTTCTGTATATTATACTATGTGTACAGACTTCAGATGGTATATACAGGATAGTATGTGACTGTTATATATTATACTATGTGTTAAGACTTCAGATGGCATATACAGGATAGTATGTGACTGCTGTATATTATACTATGAGTACAGACATCAGATGGTATATATAGGATAGTATGTGACTGCTGTATATTATAATTGACACTGGTATTGTCGATGATCCGTTTAACCAAACCATCTAATATTAATACCCATCTTCCCATGAAATTCCTTTACTTAACTAAAATAAGACAAAAACACCATATACTTTGGGAAAAACTGGCCACAGCAGCCTTTATTTAAACAAAATGACATAGATAAGTAATTAAATTAACACACAATGGTAGGAGGGTCCTTGAAGCTACAAAGATCTGGTGATTAACATAAACCAACAATTAACACCAACTTGCCCCCAGCCGATACCCACTGGCTCGAGAGCACCACAACCCAACATGGGTTCCAAAAATTACTTCCACTTCCCGGGCTCCGACATTCCCTGCCGTGAGACCCCCAAAACCAGGTCAACAATCAACGCTTTCCAATTAAGGAATCCATACCCAAATGGACCCCTTATACCAATTTAAAACCAACTTCAAGGACCCCCAACCACCACAACGAGGGCGCTTTGAATATCTCAAATGCCCGAGACCCCCCCCGAACGAAAAGCTATGGCCCTCTCAATGCCCTCTTGTAACCCCAAAGCCCACATGTCAATACCTACTGCGTTCAAATGCACCCCATCTGCCAGCCAAAATTCGTCCTCTACTTTCTCTAATTCAAAATGCTGCACAGCAATCCCCCCATTCCTAGTAACAAAACTAGAGACTGCCCTATTAACTTTAATCCTGGCTTTATTGATTTTCTCCACTGACCTAGCCCTACGTCAACATCTTCGAGGAATAATCTCCGACCAAACAATAAACAAGCCTGGAAATGCCACCCACAAACGCAACAAATCATGTTTAACCCCTTTACAACCCAAGGTGGTGTGCACGTTAATGACCAGGCCAATTTTTACAATTCTGACCACTGTCACTTTATGAGGTAATTACTCTGGAACGCTTCAACGGATCCCCCTGATTCTGAGATTGTTTTTTTGTGACATATAGTAGTTCATGATTTTGGTAAAATTTCTTCGATATCACTTGCGTTTATTTGTGAATAAATTGGAAATTTGGTGAAAATTTTTAAAATTTTGAAATTTTCAAAATTTTAATTTTTATGCCCTTAAATCAAAGAGATATGTCACACAAAAGAGTTAATAAATAACATTTCCCACATGTCTACTTTACATCAGCACAATTTTGATACCAAATTTTTTTTTTTGTTAGGGAGCTATAAGGGTTAAATTTGACCAGCTATTTCTCATTTTTCCAACAAAATTTACAAAACCATTTTTTAAGGGACCACATCACATTTGAAGTCACTTTGAGAGGTCTTAATGACAGAAAATACCCAAAAGTGACACCATTCTAAAAACTGCACCCCTCAAGGTGCTCAAAACCACATCCAAGAACTTTATTAACCCTTCAGGTGCTTCACAGGAATTTTGGAATGTGGAAGAAAAAAATTAACAGTTAACTTTTTTCACAAAAATGTTACTTTAGACCCAATATTTTTTATTTTCGCTGGGGTAACAGGAAAAAATGGACCCCAAAATTTGTTGTGCAATTTCCCCTGGGCACGCAGATACCCTATATGTGGGGAAAAACCACTGTTTGGGCGCACGGCAGGGCTCGGAAGGGAAGGAGCGCCATTTGACTTTTTGATTGTAAAATTTGCTTGAATAATTAGCGGACGCCATGTTGCATTTGGAGAGCCCCTGATGTGCCTAAACAGTGGAGCTCCCCCACAAGTGACCCCATTTTGGAAACTAGACCCCCCAAGGCACCTATCTAGATGAATAGTGAGCACTTGGAACCCTCAGGTGCTTCACAAATTGATTTGTAAAAATGAAAAAGTGGAAAAAAAATACCAGTACGCCATGACGTACTAATACGGGTCAGGATCTTAAAGCCCAGGGCACAGACGCATATTAGTACATCATGGACTTTAAAGGGGTTAACATCCCTTATCAACTGTCTAAAAGGGCGTGAACCTAGGTCGCCCCCCCCCACGTGCAACACCAAAATGTCAGGTGACCTATCTAAATGCGCACTGTGATGTACCTCCTGCAGCACTCTGCACCAACTCATGCCTCTAAAGCCCAACCACCTAATCACAGCTGTTTCTCTGTCACAACCGAACTGCCTTCCTGCAGGCCTTATATCCGCCCTCAGTGCTCCCCAGTGCACGTAGGAGTGTCCCAGAATCCACACCAACGCGCAATTGGAACCTGCAGAAAATACAAACAAACTTGAACAACTCACGCAATAACAACACCTGCCATAAATCAAACATTAAAGATGTATTTTACCCTGACCCTGAGGCCTGATGTAACTCTGATAATGCCTCGATTCCCAAAGCCCAATGCGCTGTATAGTCTCCCCACTAAGACCACCCGCAGCCGCTTCCGTTGCTGCTCCAATCCGAAATGAGTGGGACCCAAAATGGGATGCATCTAACCCTAATGAATTTAAACACTTCCTAAATACCGCTATGAACTGATATCTGGACAAGAAGGAACCGTCCTCATGACACAATAACGGACCACCCTGCTTTGGTTCGGACTCCCTAAACAGTTGCAAGCATCTTAACGGACACATAATGGAATTCCCAATTGCTCTCAAAACTACACGCCTCCCTTTTCCCAACTGGTCCATTTTAGATTTCCTGATCCAAAATTCCACACTTCCTGAGGTACCAATCACATCTGCTGACAAAAGCCCCCCGCCCACTGACCTGCTGGGTGACACGATCTCACCCAACTTCAACGCTCCAAAGAAAACCAGGGAGAAGGCCAATCTAAAAAGACAGATTTCAAACCCGGAGCAACACACAGAAGGTAACACCCCCCCAATCTTTTCCAAAATGCCAAATGAAACCGGTCTCCTGGAGTCCACTTGCCCTTTCCCTTTCCGAAACCCCTTCAAAGCCTGTTTGATCAAAAAAATTTTTGTCAAATCTCTCTGACCATGGAACTTAAAACCAAAAGCCAAAGCCGCCATAGTCCGAGAGATTTTTGCTACCGACCAACCCTCCCCAGCCCCTTGACTAATTCATGACAATAGTGTACCTTACTGATCGTCATCCTGAGCCATAAGCCCGACTGTATTAAGCAACCGATCTTCCCATAAATGCCAAATAGACTGATACGCTTCCCAAGTTGCCCCTGCCAACGATGACCTAATCAGCTACTCAGTGGCCCGCACTCCAGCCCCTTGTCTGCCGCCTGTGGTGCCAACTGCCGGAAGCGCTCCCACTGAAAACGAGAAAGTGAGTCAGCAATGGCATTCTGGACTCCCGGTACGTGAGACGCTGTCACATAAGCATTCATGGAAAGGCAAGTCAGCACTAACTGTCGCAGAACCCTAATCACTGGAGGTGAAGATGCTGTAATGTTATTAATTGCAAACACAACCCCCATGTTGTCGCAATTAAACCTCACCCTCTTATTTTGCAGTTCCCCCTTCCACAAATATATTGCCACCAAAATGGGAAAAATCTCTAATAGGGCTATGTTCTTTACCAATCCTGATGTTACCCACTCCTTAGGCCAACTGGATGTGCACCATCGACCTCTAAAGTACACCCCAAAACCTGAACTTCCCGCCGCATCCGTGTACAACTCCAAAGCACAGTTATCCTGTACTTCCTCCATGAGCAACGAGCGTCCATTATATTGCTCCAAAAATTTCTCCCATACTACCAAATCGTCTCTGTGTTCAGCTGACAAACGCATGTAATGATGCGGCAATTTTAGACCCACCGTAGCGCTGGCTAACCGGCGAGAAAAAATTCTCCCCATAGGAATAATGCGACATGCAAAATTAAGTTTCCCAAGAAGAGACTGTATTTCTCTCAAAGTCATCTTCTTTAACTTCCTAGCCCGTGCGACCTCTTCCTTCAAAGCCTTCACTTTCTCCTCAGGCAACCTAAATTCCCAATGCACTGAATCAATTACAATTCCTAAAAAACAAATGGTGGTAGTTGGACCTTCGGACTTTTCTGGAGCCAAAGGCACTCCGAAACGCTCTGCTACCCACTGAGTCGCTCTCAGCAAAATTTCACAACATGAAGAATCGCCCGAACCGATGCACAGAAAATCATCCAGGTAATGTATAATGGATTCGAGCCCTGTCACATCCTGTGCTACCCATTCCAAAAATGTGCTGAAAGCCTCAAACAAGGAGCAGGATAAAGAACATCCCATGGGCAAACATCTATCTACAAAAAACTCGCCCTCCCAGTAACAACCCAACAACGTAACACTTTCAGGATGAACGGGCAACAACCGAAACGCTGATTCCACATCTGTCTTAGCCAGCAATGCCACCTTTACCACACTGCCTGACCCACCGAGCCGCCTCATCAAATGATGTATAAACCACGGAACATAGTTCCGGATCAATCCCATTATTTACTGACTATCCCCGCAGATAGGAAAGATGGTGAATGAGCCTAAACTTATTAGGCTCCTTTTTGGGCACCACCCCCAATGGCGATACTACTAAATTCGAAAGAGGAGGGTCGGAAAACGGACCCGCCATACGCCCCAAAGCTACCTTTTTTTGTAACGTAGCAGAAACCACCTCGGCATATAGATCTGCTGACCTAAGATTTTTCAACACCTGGGGAATCTCGAATGGAGGTGGAGGAATTTTAAAACCGTCAGCAAAACCTGATACTAACACTGCAGCTTTTTTCTATCGGGAAACCTACTTAGATAAGGGAGCATCACGGTTAGTTTCACCGGCGTCTCCCCCTTGGGAATTGTTGGCCCCTGGCTTAGCCTTCTTTTTGAAACATCTGGCAGCACCGTGTGATGATCCACTGCAGTGCGAGCAAAGATGCTTGAACCTGCAATTAGCCCCAAATTTGCACTGGCCGTCGTTGAACTGCCAGCATAAGCCCGGTTTCTGTGTTCCCGCTTGCGCTGATGTGTCTCCGCTCCCCTGTGTACTTGATTGACCCCCGGAATGGCCGGCAAAACCGGCCCCTCCATGAAAGGAATGCCCTATTCTAGAAGGAGCCATCACCCGTAAGCAAAGGCCAATGTCCTTCTGATCCCATCTTATGGCAGGACGAATAGCTTTCCTCTGACGAAACTGCTCATCATAACGAAGCCATGCTTGTCCCCCATAAGTTCTGTGAGCCTTCCCAATAGCATCCATATAGCAAAACAAGGGAGAGCAATTCTCCGGTGCTTTTTCACCTATTACGCTCGCCAAAATGGCGAATGCCTGCAGACAATTAGTAAAAGTCTGCGGGATTAAGCGCCACCTTTTCTTTTCCTCCTGCTCCTTCTTACTATCATCCTTCTTACTTTTTTCCAGGTTAAATTACACCAGAGGCAAAAGAGAAAAAATTTCGACGTACTCATCTTTCCAAATTTTTTCCCTCACCTATTTCTTGAGGTGTGCACCCAACAGACACTCAAAACACACGTAAACCTCGCCGTGAGACCTATCATCCAAATGAATTCTACACTCTTTTTGTTTTTCTCTCTGGACTGACACCGAAACGGGCTCAGCCAATTGGCTCGCGCCCCCAAATCTATTACCTAAGCTGTTCAGCCCGCCCCATTGCGGGCTCACTCATGCAGCTAAATGGCCCGAAACAGCACTACTACCCCTTTCCAAATGCAACAATAACTCCCTCACATTTGCTAAAACCTCACTCACACTCTCCCGAACCAGTTCCTGACTTGTACCCCCAGCCACTGACCCCCGATTAGCACTTAAACCTGGGGATAAAAAATTCTGGGATAACGAACAAGAGATAGAACCCAACTCACCGGGCTGCGGAGGAGCTGTGGTCCCCCCAGCCGATAATCCCGACTCCAGCCATCCATCCCGACTTCCGACTCTTCCCGTTGGACCCTCTATCTCTTGAGGCCCGAGCACCGCCGATGCACTGGATCCCACCGACGCAGCCCTGTAAGGCCAAAAGTTACTGACATGCACTGGAGTTGAAGAAGGACCAAAGGGTTGTGTATGTGGGGACATATTAATATCACCCGACTGTTATGCACACGCCCGGACTGACTGGCGTGTGCGTGTTTATGTAGTGATTCCACTGTGCCATGAACCGGAGAGTGCCTGAAGGGGCGTAACTAAGTATCTGCCCGATCCGACCAAGGTCGCACGACGGCATACGACGCCAGTGCACCAGGGAGGAACCGAGCAGAGGAACCAGGGTCTACTCCAGGTCAGACTCCGGACACGGCTGTTGACCCACACCGGGGAATACAGGAACAGGCAGACTAGAGCACAGGCTGGGTAGGGTCCAGTACAGACTGGGAGACAAATTTGAAACCGCAGACGCGGCAGACAGAGCTGAGCAAAGCGAAAACCGCAGACGCGGCGGACAGAGCTGAGCAAAGCGAAAACCGCAGACGCGGCGGACAGAGCTGAACAAAGCGAAAACCGCAGACGCGGCGGACAGAGCTGAGCAAAGCGAAAACCGCAGACGCGGCGGACAGAGCTGAGCAAAGCAAAAACCGCAGACGCGGCGGACAGAGCTGAGCAAAGCAAAAACCGCAGACGCGGCGGACAGAGCTGAGCAAAGCGAAAACCGCAGACGCGGCGGACAGAGCTGAGCAAAGCGAAAACCGCAGGCGCGGCGGACAGAGCAGAGCAAAGCGAAAACCGCAGACGCGAGGAACAGGGCTCTGTTCACACGGAACAGACTAGAAGGGAAAGGCAGAACCAGATACCCACAGGGTACTTACAGAGAAGTAGCGAGTGGACCTCAAACTCACAAACGGAAGTACAGTGACAACGAGCAGGAGTTAGGTACGAGTTCAGACTCTGCAGAAAAAGGAATGGAATGGACATAGAGAAAAAACAGGTAAAAGATAGGAGAGAGTTCAGACTGGAACTGAGTGTACGGAGGAGACCGACACTGCAGCGGGATACAGGAGCGGGTCTGGGAATACGGCCCCCAGAGAGGCAGGACGAACAGGCAAGGAGCGTGTTCAGACTGGCCTGGAAATACAGCCTCCAGGAGGGCGGAACGAACAGGCAAGGAACGAGTACAGACTGCAGGTTAAGGTACACAGATAGGACACAGTACAGACATGGGAACAGATACTGCAAGACAGGTAACATAGACAGGACCTGGCATGTCAGAGACAAAAGTCAACTGACAGGGCAAGATGCTCAGGCCTCAGTTAATTGGGGCAGCTGATTTAAATACCAGGTGATAGACAGCAATAGGCTGAGGACGCACAAGGGGTGTGCCTGCAGCAGGTACAAAAAGCAGGAAGTGATCGGGCGCCGCCCTTAAGCAGCAGAAACAGACACAAACAGACAGCATGGAGGGAAGCCAGAGAGACACCCTGGACTGGAGATCAAGTACGCGCTCTTGCACAGTGGAAGATGGACCACTATGCAAGGACGCCGCCAGGTATGTTACAGTACCCCCCCCCCTTACGCCCCCTCTTCTTCGGGCCTGCCAGAATGTTCCGCAGGGAACTCGAGGGCCAATCCTTTACTTCAAGGAGATCACTTCCACTGTCCACTGGAGAAACTGGTCTCATCTGGGTAGCTAGGATGCTACCTCCTATCCAGCCATCCTCAGCAACAGACGAAACAGGTGGAGTACCAGGAACAGCACACAAGGAAGTCTCTCTCCACTTATTATCAGGTAGCACCCCAGAGGGTTCAGGAGACAACTGGAAGTCCTCCGCCGGGTTGAAGGAGTGCAGAGACTCGGGGGTAACCTCTGCTTCGGGGTACATCTTGTCAAACTCACAGGATGAAATGGGCGAGGTATCAGGTACAAGATGTAGAAAAGTCCCTGTTACCTTGTTATCTGGTGTTACCCAGGAGGATTCAGAAAACAACTGGGGGTCCTCCGCCGGGTCGGAGTAGTGCAGAGACCCGGGGGCAACCCCTGCCCCGGAGCACACCAGGTCGGACCCGCTGGACGAAGCGGGCGAGGCACCAGGTACCGAATATAGAAGAGTACCTGTCCATTCGTTATCAGGTAGCACCCCGAAGGGTTCAGGAGACAACTGGAGGTCCTCCGCCTGGTCGGAGGGGTGTAGAGACTCGGGGATAACCTCTGCTTCGAGGTACATCTTGTCAAATTCACAGGAATAAATAGACGGGTTATCAGGTACAGGGTGAGAAAAAGTCACTGTCTCTTTGTTATCTGGTGGTACCCCGGAGGAGTCAGGAAACAACTGGAGGTCCTCTGCCGGGTCAGAAGAGTGCAGAGGCTCGGGGAAAACATCTGCTTCAGAGTACACTAGGTCGGACTCACTGGACGAAGCGAAAGTCTCTGTCCATTCACCACCAGGTGGCACCCCGAAGAGTTCTGGAGACAACTGGAGGTCCTCCGCCTGGTCAGAGGGGTGTAGAGACTCATGGGTAACCTCTGCTTCAGAGTACACTAGGTCGGACTCACTGGACGAAGCAAGCGAGGTATCAGATCCAGGATATAGGAAAGTCTCTGTCCATTCACCACCAGGTGGCACCCCGAAGGGTTCTGGAGACAACTGGAGGTCCTCTGCCTGGTTGGAGGGGTGTAGAAACTCGGGAGTGACCTCTGCTTCGGAGTACACTAGGTTGGACTCACTAGACGAAGCGAGCGAGGTATCAGGTACAGAGTATAGGAGAGTCTCTGTCCTTTCGCTACCAGGTAGCACCCCGTAGGGTTCTGGAGACGACTGGAGGTCCTCCGCCTGGTCGGAGGGGTGTAGAGACTCGGGAGTAACCTCTGCTTCAGAGTACACTAGGTTGGACTCACTGGACGAAGCGAGCGAGGTATCAGGGCCAAAGTATAGGAGAGTCTCTGTCCTTTCGCTACCAGGTAGCACCCCGAAGGGTTCTGGAGACAACTGGAGGTCCTCCGCCTGGTCGGAGGGGTGTAGAGACTCGGGGGTAACTACCACTTTGGGGTACCCATTGTCAGGCTCACAGGACGAAGCGGACAAAGTATCGAGTACCGAGTGTAGAGAAGTCTCTCTCCATTTGTCATCGAGTGGTATCCCGGAGGATTCAGGAGGCAACAGGAGGTCCTCCGCCAGGTAGTAGAGGTGCACAGACTCAGAGGTAACCACAGCTTTGGAGCATCCTTGGACATGCACACCGGTTAAAGTGGGTGAAGCATCTGATGCCGGGTGCAGGAAGTTCTCCTGTGTGGAGTTTGGATGGGCAGAAGTCTCTTCGGGCAGGAGAACCGGTGCACTACCCACGCACATTACCCGTTGGGGCTTCTCCGGGATACAGGGAGATGAAGCTTCAGTAGGGACTTCAAGGTTGGGGTCAGGAGGTCTCAGGGAGGACAGACCCTGGCGTAACGGCTTGCCTCTACGTCTAGCACGTCTGGACTGCCTCTTGAGGTTGGGAGAAGTATTCCGGAAAGCGTAGTCACCCTGTGAGGATTCTGGGTGGGCAGTAGTCTCATTGGGCTGGAGGACTATTGCGCTACCCACACACATTACCCATCGGGGCTGCTCCGGGATATTGGGAGGTGAAGCTTCAGCAGGAGCCTCCGGGTTAGGATCATCGAAGACCATTAGAAAGGCCACCAGGAAGGCCATTAGGTCCAGGAGGATCGGATCCTGTGTTTCATATAGGGGGTTGATCCATTCCAAGGCATCACCCGCCAGGTAAGACATAATGAATGCCACCTTAACCCGATCGGTGGGAAAACATAGAGGGTAGAACTTGAAGTGTAGCATGCATTGCTCCACAAATGCACGACTTTGTCTTGGATCCCCATAGTAACGTGGCGGATCCGCAGGAACTAGAGCAGATAGATCCATTTGGACGGGTGCGTAATTCGCCTGGAACTCAGCTGAGAGAAAAAAAAAAAAAATTATTTATTTATTTTTAATGCATGTATTCGCTGGAAAACTTCTCAGAGAGCGAAGGCCGTGGGGCTCAACGGGAACCATGGCCTGAGCATGCTGTTATGCACACGCCCGGACTGACTGGCGTGTGCGTGTTTATGTAGTGATTCCACTGTGCCATGAACCGGAGAGTGCCTGGAGGGGCGTAACTAAGTATCTGCCCGATCCGACCAAGGTCGCACGACGGCATACGACGCCAGTGCACCAGGGAGGAACCGAGCAGAGGAACCAGGGTCTACTCCAGGTCAGACTCCGGACACGGCTGTTGACCCACACCGGGGAATACAGGAACAGGCAGACTAGAGCACAGGCTGGGTAGGGTCCAGTACAGACTGGGAGACAAATTCGAAACCGCAGACGCGGCAGACAGAGCTGAGCAAAGCGAAAACCGCAGACGCGGCGGACAGAGCTGAGCAAAGCGAAAACCGCAGACGCGGCGGACAGAGCTGAGCAAAGCGAAAACCGCAGACGCGGCGGACAGAGCTGAGCAAAGCGAAAACCGCAGACGCGGCGGACAGAGCTGAGCAAAGCGAAAACCGCAGACGCGGCGGACAGAGCTGAGCAAAGCGAAAACCGCAGACGCGGCGGACAGAGCTGAGCAAAGCGAAAACCGCAGACGCGGCGGACAGAGCTGAGCAAAGCGAAAACCGCAGACGCGGCGGACAGAGCTGAGCAAAGCGAAAACCGCAGACGCGGCGGACAGAGCTGAGCAAAGCGAAAACCGCAGACGCGGCGGACAGAGCAGAGCAAAGCGAAAACCGCAGACGCGAGGAACAGGGCTCTGTTCACACGGAACAGACTAGAAGGGAAAGGCAGAACCAGATACCCACAGGGTACTTACAGAGAAGTAGCGAGTGGACCACAAACTCACAAACGGAAGTACAGTGACAACGAGCAGGAGTTAGGTACGAGTTCAGACTCTGCAGAAAAAGGAATGGAACGGACATAGAGAAAAAACAGGTAAAAGATAGGAGAGAGTTCAGACTGGAACTGAGTGTACGGAGGAGACCGACACTGCAGCGGGATACAGGAGCGGGTCTGGGAATACGGCCCCCAGAGAGGCAGGACGAACAGGCAAGGAGCGTGTTCAGACTGGCCTGGAAATACAGCCTCCAGGAGGGCGGAACGAACAGGCAAGGAACGAGTACAGACTGCAGGTTAAGGTACACAGATAGGACACAGTACAGACATGGGAACAGATACTGCAAGACAGGTAACATAGACAGGACCTGGCATGTCAGAGACAAAAGCCAACTGACAGGGCAAGATGCTCAGGCCTCAGTTAATTGGGGCAGCTGATTTAAATACCAGGTGATAGACAGCAATAGGCTGAGGACGCACAAGGGGTGTGCCTGCAGCAGGTACAAAAAGCAGGAAGTGATCGGGCGCCGCCCTTAAGCAGCAGAAACAGACACAAACAGACAGCATGGAGGGAAGCCAGAGAGACACCCTGGACTGGAGATCAAGTACGCGCTCTTGCACAGTGGGAGATGGACCACTATGCAAGGACGCCGCCAGGTATGTTACACCGACCCCCTGTCCGCTCTGCCCACTGCCCGTAAGGTCTGTGTATTGGCATCTGGTCCTGAATTTAACGCTGTCCAGAGACCATCTGTAAGGGCTGGTAACAACACCACTTGCCTGTTATCACCGCCCGATTGCTGCCCATCGTGGATAATCCTGCCGTCTACTGTGTCTGAGGAGGCGGGCCGCCCGACCGGAGCATCGCCGATGCGACCCACCGTGACGCCACTGGTGTTGCGAGGACTGGCGCGTGTAGGCCCCTGCCCGAGCGCAGGCTGCGGCCTACTAACTGCCGCATGACACGCACTGGCAAGCGGATTCCTCCCAGACCGGGGCCTGCTGCTACACTTCCTAACCAGCACCCGGCCTAGAGGGTCCCCGGAGGGGCTCCTGCGCCTGCGTTGTGTCTGGGGAGCTAAATCAGGCGACAGCCTGGCAGGAGACCGCACCCCACGGGAACGCCGCTCAGGCTGCGCTGACACAGCCACCGTCCCCGCTCCCCTTCCAACGATCGCCGCTACCTGCTCTTCCAGTCAGCCTTCAGGGTGCGACTCTGCAGTCGCCCTCAGGGACTCAAACAGCTGCACCGTGGATGCCATGAGGTACGCAGCACAATGTGGGGGAGACAACTCACCACCCTTGTGAGCGGGAAAATGTGACGTCCCTCCCCTCCCTGGCACTTAAACCCCCCGTTAAACCCCTCCTAATGCTAATAGCCTTAGCCACTCCCTCCAATCCATTGTCATGCAGGCCTGCGTCCAAGCCTGCGGGGGAGGGGCGGCTGTACTCTGGCCTGTCCTATATGTACAGACATCAGATGGTATAAACAGGATAGTATGTGACTGCTGTATATTATACTATGTGTACAGACATCAGATGGTATATACTGGATAGTATGTGACTGCTGTATATTATACTATGAGTACAGACATCTGATGTTATATACAGGAGAGTATGTGACTGCTGTATATTATACTATGTGTACAGACATCCGATGGTATATACAGGATAGTATGTGACTGCTGTATATTATACTATGTATACTGACATCAGATGTTATATACAGGATAGTATGTGACTGCTGTATATTATACTATGTGTACAGACATCAGATGGTATATACAGGATAGTATGTGACTGCTGTATATTATACTATGTGTACAGACATCAGATGGTATATACAGGATAGTATGTTACTGCTGTATATTATACTATGAGTACAGACATCAGATGGTATATACAGGATAGTATGTGACTGTTGTATATTATACTATGTGTACAGACATCAGATGGTATATACAGGATAGTATGTGACTGCTTTATAATATACTATGTGTATAGACATCAGATGGTATATACAGGATAGTATGTGACTGCTGTATATTATACTATGTGTACAGACATCAGATGGTATATACAGGATAGTATGTTACTGCTGTATATTATACTATGAGTACAGACATCAGATGGTATATACAGGATAGTATGTGACTGTTGTATATTATACTATGTGTACAGACATCAGATGGTATATACAGGATAGTATGTGACTGCTTTATAATATACTATATGTATAGACATCAGATGGTATATACAGGATAGTATGTGACTGCTGTATATTATACTATGTGTACAGACATCAGATGGTATATACAGGATAGTATGTGACTGCTTTATAATATACTATGTGTATAGACATCAGATGGTATATACAGGATAGTATGTGACTGCTGTATATTATACTATGTGTACAGACATCAGATGGTATATACAGGATAGTATGTGACTGCTGCATATTATACTATGAGTACAGACTTCAGATGGTATATACAGGATAGTATGTGACTGCTGTATATTATACTATGAGTACAGACATCAGATGGTATATTCAGGATAGTATGTGACTGCTGTATATTATACTATGTGTACAGACATCAGATGGTATATACAGGATAGCATATGACTGCTGTATATTATACTATGTGTACAGACATCAGATGGTATATACAGGATAGTATTTGACTGCTGTATATTATACTATGTGTACATACATCAGATGGTATATACAGGATAGTATGTAACTGCTGTATATTATACTATGTGTACAGACATCAGATGGTATATACAACCCTCATATAGCCTCTCTATATACAGTATGAGCTCTCACACAGCCTCTCTATATATAGTATGAGCCCAAACATAGCCCCCTTATATACAATATGAGCCCACACATAGCCTCTCTATATACAGTATGAGCCTCATAGCCTCTCTATATACAGTAAGAGCCCCCATATAGCCATCTATATACAGTGTGAGCCCCCTCATAGCCCTCTATATACAGTATGAGGCCTCACATATCCCCCTATATACAGTATGAGCCCCCACATAGCCTCCCTATATACAGTATGAGCCTCCACATTGCCTCCCTATATACAGCATGAGCCCCCACATAGCATCAGTCTATTATATTGTAATATCTTATGTCTGTGCACAGCATGTTATATACCTGTCATATGCTATTATATGTACTGATGTCCTAAATTATGTGCACATATATACAGTGTTATATGTGGGGTGCATTCACACTGTGTTCTGGCACAAGTTTGCTGTTTCCTTTGGGGCTTATGACTGAACCTCCCCCTCCCTCATCCCCACCGTGCATCATTTTTGGGCTCGTACGCCTACTGGAGGCAGACAGTAACACGTGCCTCTGAGTGTCCGTCTCCAGTAGAGGCACATGTCCAAAAATGATGCTGGTCAGAGCACACGTTCGCTCTTCTGTCGCCACCATTATAGTCAAAAGCCCCGTCGGCACATACGCCCGAATCACGTTTTGCTGGGGATTCAGAAGTAGGCCCCAGTGAGACCAATGAACGAGCGGCAGAACGCAGTGTGAATACACCCTTACTGATTACACCTGGACCTGGCTACAGAACATCACATATTATCATGTATAGTAGTATATATAATGTATGATGTCCTGGATCCAGGCTCAGGAGCAGTCAGTGTTGGAGTATGTATACAGTCTGCAGTGGCTCTGGGACTTTCCTGCAGATCTGGCTACAGACAGCGCGACCTGATGAAGCTGCAGTAATAACTCATGAGACCTCAGAGCATCGCTGACACAAGACACTCAGGATCCAGCCCTGACCTCCTGCCCTGGCCCCTGCTGACCTCTCTCGGGTGAAGACCCAGCAGGCCAGAGTGCTAGTGATTTCAGGAGATAGGATCACACAGCCGGCAATACAGGGATGGCCTGACCAGCAGTTATATACAATTAAAGTGCTGGCTGCTGTCTTCTTGGCAGCCGACGGCCCAAAGTCTCTGCTGGGGCACCGGCCCGGGGGGCATTTGCCCCTCTTCCCCCAGGCCCAGCCCGCCCCTGCCTGTGAGTAAGCGGAGTTTGGTGCCAGAGCCCATGAGAGGGCCCCCCCTCTTGCTCAGGGCCCCGGCACTTGCAATACTTACCTCTCCCTGTTCCACCACAGCTCGGGTGTCTTCTGACTCTGTGATCTCATAGGACAGAGGGAGCGATGACATCACTACAGAAGCACCCTCTGTACTGAGCAGTGCTCAGAGCCAGAAGACGCTAACACTGAGGAGTCCGAAGCAGAGCAGCGGCCAGTGAGGAGAGGTGAGTATTTGATTTTTTTTATGTATGGAGCAACATATGGGGCCCATTATGTATGGGGCATTACATGGTGGCCATTCTATATGGAGTATTATATTGGGCCCATACTGTATGGAGCAATATATGGGGCCCATCATTCTGTATGGAGGACTATGTGGGGCCCATAATTCTGTATGGAAGACTATGTGGTGCCAATAATTCTGTATGGAGCACTATATGGGGCCCATAATACTGTATGGAGGACTATGTAGGGCCCGTAATTCTGTATGGAGCATTATATTGGGTCCACCATAATGTTTGGAGGACTATGTGGGGCCCATTATTCTGTATGGAGGACAATGTGGAGCCCATTATGCTGTATGGAAGACTATGTGGGGCCCATTATTCTGTATGGAGGACTATGTGGTGCCCATTATACTGCATGGAGGATTACGTGGTGCCCATAATTCTGTATGAAGGACTATGTTGAGACTATTATTCTGTATGGAGGACTATGTGGGACCCATTATTCTGTATGGAGGGCTATGTGGTGCCAATAATACTGCATGGAGGACTATGTGGGGCCCATTATTCTGTATGGAGGGCTATGTGGTGCCCATAATACTGTATGGAGGACTATGAGGAGCCCATTATTCTGTATGGAGGGCTATGTGGTGCCAATAATACAGTATGGAGGACTATGTGGGGCCCATTATTCTGTATGGAGGATAATGTGGTGCCCATAATACTGTATGAAGGACTATGTGGGGCCCATTATTCTGTATGGAGGGCTATGTGGTGCCCATAATACTGTATGGAGGACTATGTGGGGCCCATTATTTTGCACGGAGGGCTATGTGCTGCCCATAATACTATATGGAGGACTATGTGGGGCCTATTATTCTGTATGGAGGACTATGTTGTGCCCATAATACTGTATGGAGGACTATGTGGTGCCTATTATACTGTATGGAGGACTATGTGGTGCCCATAATACTGTATGGAGGACTATGTGGAGCCCATTATTCTGTATGGAGGGCTATGTGGTGCCCATAATACTGTATGGAGGACTATGTGGGACCCATTATTCTGCATGGAGGACTATGTGGTGCCCATAATACTGTATGAAGGACTATACTGTCCATTCTGCACTGTGTGCTGAGAGGATTCACCGGTTTCTGAGTTATTGTTGAATTTACAATAGATATCACTCATGTAAGTGAAATATTTGGCATTGTACTTTACCTATATTTCTCTGCCATATCTGTGCATCATGAATGGTGGTATGTGTTAAAGGGGCCCACTGAGATTCTTTCGCCCAGGGCCCATGAAAACCTGGGGTTGGCCCTGTTCTGCAGATATATATTCATTGAAGTGCTCTTCTATGGGATGACTGAAAAAACATCCAGACTCTACCCTGAACCCATAATTTTTTCACCTATTAGCTCATCTATTCTATAAATGGGTATTCTGATTCACTGAAGAGCTGATCTCCGGGAACACATCTGTGGGGAGTTGGGGGGACAAGGTTTATTTCCATCCATGCCCTGGTCCATATATGCTACTATCAAGTTACAATATGTACGTTGCCCTCTATGTTTCAGTAAACTTTAAATCAGTTGCACATTGATACAAGACCAATACTGACCCCAACCACCTCAAAGTGCCATCCAGTGTTTGTCCTATTTGTACCCATATGGTGATAATGGAATGCCCCTTTAAGACCTCTCCATAGAGCATTCATGGACAGATAGTGCATTATGCCGATAGATTAGCTTTTCTCAGCTATAAGGTCCAGGATACCATCAGACTCACTCACCAATCAGTCCACCCGTTTCTTGTGCAGTGATAAACCAGCTGTTCTCCACCTCCCATACACATTTTCTAAGCATTCCCTATTTCTTTCCTCAGATGGTCCTGACATCAGTCCCCAGCCGAAACATCTTTATGGCTGTAAAAATGATCAAGGTGAAGGAAAACATCCTTATGAGAGAGCGACAGATACTCCTGGCGGCCCAAGACTGCCCATTCTTATGTCACCTCTATGCCGCACAGCAGTCTCGGAAGCTGGCGTATTTCATCACGGAGTATCTGTCCGGCGGCAGCCTCTAGGCTTTGATTGAAATGTGCAGCTGCCTGAACATCGACAGCGTAAGGTGAGTATGAGGAAGATATACGAAAAAGAGAGCAGAGGGGTGAAAATAAAAGCAGAGGTGGAGATGTAGCTGGAAGAGGACTGGCAGGTCATGTAGCCCAGGAGGGAAGGAGGTACCAGCGATGACATTGATACTACACTCTGTTCTCTCCACCAGATTCTACACAGCAGAGATTTTATGTGGTCTCCAGTTCCTCCACGGACACAACATCGTTCACCGGTAAGCACAACTTTCCTCCTTTTGTCTGTCCCCTCTACATGCTCAAACAATTGCCCCCAACTTTCCTGGGCTCCTGTCTGCCTAGTCCACCTGATCTTGCAGTGACCCATTTTCCATCTCCTGTATCATGGGGCAGATTTCTTACTCTGTTTTCTTATTTCATTGCAGAGATATTAAGCCAGTAAACATCATGTTGGATGCCGATGGCCACATCCGTATAGTTGACCTGGGGCTCGCCCAAGATGGCGTCGCCTCCTCCAATAGCATCTCTGGAGTGACGGGCACTTTTCACTTCATGGCCCCTGAGGTGCTTCTCAAAAACGGATATGGCACAGCAGTGGATTGGTGGAGCCTGGGGATTGTGGTGTCCAAGATGGCAACAGGACGCTCCCCATTTTACACCGGCTCCGTCAGCAAAATGGCTTACTCAGCGATAACCAGAGGAGAGCCTGAAATTCCATCTTGGCTTGATGCTGACTTGAAAGATTTTATCAAGAAGCTGCTGTGCAAAAATCCTGAGAAGAGATTGGATGTGTGAGGGAACATCAGAGAGCATCCATTCTTTACCAACATCGGCTGGGAGGATCTGGAGAAAAGGAAAGTAAAGCCGCCATTCATACCATTCAGACCAGTTCTGGAGAACCTTCATCTGCAGTGGCCGGAGGATAAGAAAGCCTTTAACCCCGTGGCCGGATTCAATTATGTGTCATCAAGCTGGGCCCGGTATGATCATCCTCTGTGAGGATAAATCCCATCAAATGCTCTTCTCACCTTGTGGCCATTATGACCATCCTTGTCTTTTCCCACTGTTTCTGTCAATGACTATGTCTGTGTCATTCTTAGGTGGATGAGAATATCTGGGCTGTGAAAGAATCCAAGACCATCTGGTGAGTGACCGCTGTACACACAGGACACCGATCATTAGATGTGTACATTGTATCTGATGTAACATAATGGAATGGTTCATTATAATGACCATTCCTCTAAGATAACGGAAGATCCAGAAGATAGAAGTTATTGAAATGTCTTCCTCCTTATGTCTTGCAGGATGAATCCGTGCCAACTGCCCAGAACTTCTGGCCTCCTGACCCGTACCTCATGTCTCTGCTGCTGTTTGTTACCTCGGCTGCCCTAGGACATCATGTCTCTCATTAACACCTTCATGTCGGACCACTGCCATCGTATCGCTGCACCAGCCCCTTGACTTGGCCTCCTCCAATCCATGGCTGGCATCTGAGATCCCTCCAGCCCGAAGGTCTTCTGCGCCCCAGGAGCGGCCTGGGCTAAGTTTCCATCTGGTGAGTTCAGGAACAATAGTATAATATAGGCCATTATCCCTGAACATACCTCAGCGCAGGCTGGGTAAGTCCTGCACCCATCATCCATCACATCCACAGTACATGATAGGTGTAGACCCTACACTACACTACAGGTATAGGTACACACACATAGACACATAGCACGTATATAGATTTCGGCTTTTGATCCTGGGATTTAATCTGAACGCCATATTTGTGGTCAGGAAGGAATTTTCCCCCCTAATATGAGGATAATTGGCCCATTCCTTATAAGGGGTTTTCGCCTTCTTCTGGATCTACACGGCCTTAAATAGGTTTAGTAATATATCAATAAGTAGATTCACACATAAGTAGTGCAAAAAAATAAGTTTAAAAAAATAAAATTCAAAAATAGTTTATTTTACACAAACCAAAAACATATTTAGTCTAAATATATAACAATTAAAAAATGTAAATATATGTTTTAAAAATCTCACTTCCATTACATAGAGGGAGGTACGAGCCTTTGATCCTGGGATTTAATCTGATCGCCATATTTGGGGTCAGAAAGGAATTTTCCCCCCTGATATGAGGACAATTGGCTTATTCCTCGCAGGGGTTTTTCGCCTTCCTCTGGATCAACACTGCCCATAAATAGGATTTTTCTAATAGATGAATAATTTACACATATAATAATAATTTATTTTTTGGTTTAAGAAAAATGAGTTAAAATAAATATAAAAATAAATTACTCCAAAAATGTAATATTTAAATAAAAAATTTACACTTTCGTATCACACATTAGCTATGAGTCCTTGATCCTGGGATTCATCCCGATCATCATATTTGGGATCAGGAAGGAATTTTTCACCTTCTTCTGGATCAACATGGCCTTAAATAGATATAAAATGACAGTTATATAAGTAATTCACATATTAATGGCTTATTATAAATACATACAACACATTTTAAAATATAGGCAGATTTTCAGATAATGTATAATATATACAGTAGCTCTGAACTTAAATAAGGAAAAGATAAATAATTGAATACATTTTTTAGAAATTAATTTAATTTCGGTCTCAGCCCTTGATCCTGGGATTTATTCTGATCGCCATATTTGGGGTCGGGAAGAAATTTTCCCCCCTGAAATGAGGACAATTGGCTTATTCCTCACAGGGGGTTTTCGCCTTCCTCTTGATCAACACAGCCCATAAATAGGATTATTCTAATAGATGAATAATTTACACATGTACATGATACTATAACATATAAGAACCCCATATATAAATAAAATCTTTCGTTTACTCCCTACATCGTTGTTCTTGTCTTTATTCCATCAGTCGTCCATGTAGTGAATGTGGGTTTCGCCCCTGAGTCTTGATGGGGTCGTACGGTCTCATGTAAGGTTTCTCCATATGGGTCAGAGGTGAAACCCCAATGTGCTGCGGATAAAGACCAAACTGATCCCTTCTGCAGTAAG
This sequence comes from Phyllobates terribilis, assembly GCF_046119375.1. Lineage (NCBI taxonomy): Eukaryota > Metazoa > Chordata > Amphibia > Anura > Dendrobatidae > Phyllobates > Phyllobates terribilis. The sequence continues at coordinate 72,484,203 of NW_027362773.1, read as the reverse complement.
CGAGTACCCGGCAGCAGGTGCTGAATTTCCCTACAGCGCCTCCAAAGGAGAAATTAAGTATTACACATGATTCTCTGTAATCACTGGGTTGTACATGGAAATCATGGAAGTGTTGGGTTCTCCAGGGCAGGAGACGCTGTTTGGTGGTCGCCTCCATTCTGACTAATGGATGAGAATACTAAACTTCACATTCCCATAAAATGACATTTGAATATTGGGTTTTCTACAGCTGTCGCTCACTATACATAGAGCGGTGATTGAAACCGCGCAGGCGCCGCCCCTGTGACTGACAGAGAGAGGCAGCTGGTTGACATAAAGTTAATTTCCTCCTGGCAGCAGGGCTCTCAGTGCAGGCACCGCACAGTGTCACAATGCTATTTCTTGCAGATTTACCCCATATCTGCAGGTTAATAGATTTATTTTACATGACAGGTTCCCTTTAACCCATGATGTAGTTTTGTCCCAGGTTTCTAAGGCCTGTATGAAACCGACTCAGTAGCAGAGCTCACATGGTATGTAGCAGATGTCGGCTGCGTTACACAGCCAAAAACTGCCTGTAACTGCAGCAACCGGAGATTGCTCCGATCGTTGAGGTTTATCCATCTAAATGCCTTTGTCAATCACTGAATGGCGATTGCAGGGAGCTGATGGGTTACTGACGCGCCCCCTGGGGCTGTGGGGTACTCGGTAGCCGGGCCGGTCGGTGCTGGGGATGTCACGGTGGCAGAGACCCGGTCCATGGCCCCGGGCGGTCAAATTAAAGGAAAAGTAAAAGGGGAATAAAGTTTTTAAAGATAATGTTCGTGACGCCATCTGTGGTATGCGGCTATATGGGGCCGCCGCTGCGGTGCAGATTCACTGGAGCTGATGGTGACGCAGCAGAGTTGGTTCAGCTCTCCACAGGCAGAGCTAAGCTCCAGGGCAGAATAAGATGAATTTTGGAGGTAGATGTTGGTGCGGTGTAATGCAGGTGATGGCGCAGCAATTATTCAAGGACACAGTGGGGTCCAGTCTTCAGGTTTTACTCACAGTTGTTAAGTTCCTCAGGTTACAGTCACCGGTGTGCAACTGCCCACGTCGTCCTGTGTCCTCCGGGATAGTGATCCAGCAAACTCTAAGGTACCTCTGGAGCACTTGGACAGGACCCCGTTCTATGTACCTTTCCTGGTCATCTCACTGCGCTGGCTCTCACCCTCCTACTCTGTGCCTCACAATCAGTGTCCCAAGCCAGTGGCTTCGGGCCTTGTTGGGCCCTTTCAGCGATATAATTGTGAATTTTGGCTGCAACACCTTGCAAATGCTGCAGCCTCTGGTTGGCTAGCTGAGCCTAGTTGTTCTCCACTAGTCTGAGGCCTGATCCCTCCATGTCAGCATGAATTCGGGTGCACGGGTGGCTTCCTGCACTCACCATGCCCCTGGGATCCCCTCTGTCTCTGGAGCCTTTCTCTCGCTGCTCCCGTCTTCTCTCACTCTCCTCCTGGGCCTCTCTTACTAGGTCCGACTCCTCTCTTTCCTTCCTTGCTCTCCTGAGCGGAGCTCCTCCTGAGCTCCCACTCCCAACTGAACTCCTCTCTGTACTGTCCGCTTCTAGATGGTTCCCCTTGTCTTTTATACTCTTTCTGTCTGTGCTCCCCTGAACTACTTCCTCCACCCACCTCTTCTACCTAGTTCCACCCTCCAGCTAGGGACCAGAAACTGTGCTCTCCCTTAGGAGAAATCTCGCCCTTCCCTACTGAAGTGGAGTGTATTGGATGTGGGTATGTGGGTCCCGGGTAGTACTCCGTCCTTACCTGAGAGTAAGGTACCACACCTCTGGGTGAGATGCAGTACCTCTGTGGCAACTGGACCCGCAGGGGCTAGTGATGAGCGAGCACTAAAATGCTCGGGTACTCGTTGCTCGGGTCGAGCAAATTGGAATACTCGGGTGCTCGACCCGAGCGACGAGCCCAATGTAAGTCTATGGGAAACTCGAGCATTTTTCAGGCGGCTCCCCCGGCGGTCTGCAGAGGGCCTAAAAATTGCCCAAATTGATGGGAACAGTGCTCAAATGACATAGGATCATCATAGGGAAGACCCCTAGAAGCATCTCTGACTTCCAGATCACTGCTCTCAACAACATGGTCAGAGTATTACACCACTTTTATAGACTCACAATAAAACATACAAAAACGAAACCAAAATGATTTTTCCTGGGAAATATGTTAAGGAACATCCTTTCCAAGGTAATGACTTGTATATAAGGCAAAATAAATAACCAAAAACAAAAATACTCCTCCACACCTTGGGCTATGTTCACAAATAGCGTTTTTGATGCGTTTTTGCTTTCAACCAAGACAAATGCATTTACCAGGAAATGTCATTTTAACATTTTAGAACCTTATCTGGCCATGTGGTGTGTGACACATCATCAGACACATGCATACAGTGCTGAAAAGACATGGGAACAGCATGGGGAAGACCTCTGGAAGCATCTCTGACTCCCAGGTCACTGCCTAAATATGATCCTTGGTGCATGCGAAGATTCCTCCCGCCATGCACCTGTCGTTCACGGTCCACATCCTTATCCCACTGCAGCATTCAGCTGTCCCTACCCCATTCCTTGGAATACAAGCACAAGTATGCAGCCAGCCACCCACCCACCCACAGGCTACAATACTATACTGCCAAAATTTTGACAGCTTCTTGCACTTGAAATGTGGCCTTTTAGGCTCGTGGAGGCGGAAGCTTTTCATAACCTCATGCCGGTGGCGGCCGGGTGTCCATTCTCGGTCCCCAGCCGCCACTATATTTCCCGGTATCGCCTCCGCCTTCCACAAGCACGGGTCCCACAACATTACCTGTGCCCTTCCCAGTGCTCTTACTGGGAAGGACTGCCTAACCACAAACACGTGGACAGATGAATGTGGCCAGGGACGATACGGAGCCAGTCCACAACTTTTTTTGCAGAGAGTTGTATTTAGCTCGGTGAAAGGACTGGCATAGAGGGAAACCGTATATACCCTGCATGTCATTTCTCCCAGGAAGTCCTGTAATGCAGCTTGTTGCAGAAGCAATGGCAGCCCGTCCAACATCAACTTGCACTTGTCGGTGGTGCTTTGACACACACACATCTTTCTTTGCGCATTTAATTTCTTGAATACAGAATTGGACAATGGCCTGTTCTGTAATGCGTTTTGAGAAATAGCATGCATAAGCATGGCCAATCCACATTAAAAAAAGCAGCCATAGAGTGTCTGGGAACCTTCCCCCACACTTTTCTTAGGCTATGTGGCCACGATGCAGAAATGAAGCAGAAAATTTCCACTTCATTTCTGCATCTCCTTGACCGGAAAAACGTTTTTGACATGCGGAATTGCCTTGTGTTTTTTAATGCATTGAGAAGGCAATTCCACATGCGTAAACGCACAAATAATGGACATGCTGCAGATTTTTCCGCACATCAAAAACTCTGCGGAAAAATCCGCAGCATGGGCAATGAAAGTGCGGATTGTCATTGGGGACCATGGGGGACGGATTTCCAAGCGTTTCCCAAGCGTTTACGCTGCGCAAATTCCACAGCAAAAACACTTGAAAAACGTATCGTGGGCACGCACCCTTAGCCTGGGCTGCTTTTCGGCAGGGTTGGACGGGCCCACCAGAGAACCGGAGACTCCTCCAGCGGGCCCTGGCTTCTCCTTCAGGAGAGTTCATAGTGCCAAGGTGAGGCCATGATGATGATAGAGGCCACCATCTGCTTAGTTTTCTGTTACTTGGAATGCAAGTGCAAGTATGCAGCCAGCCACCCACCCACAGGTCGCAACACTAAACTGCCAGATTTCTGGGCAGCTCTTTGCGCTTGAAATATGGCCTTTTAAGCTCTTGGAGTCTGAAGCTTTTCACAACCTTATGCCGGTGGCGGCCGGGTGTCCATACTCGGTCCCCAGCCGCCACTGTTTCTCCCGGTGTCGCCTCCGCATTCCACAAGCACGGGCCCACAACATTACCCGTGACCTCCCCAGTGCACTTACTGGAAAGGACCGCCTAATCATAAACACGTGGACAGTAGTGTTGAGCGATACCTTCCGATATCGGGAATTATCGGATCGGATTTAATTGGACCGATACCAAAAAAATATTGGATATCGCCAATTCCGATACCGGAAACCAATGCAAGTCAATAGGACACAAATATCGGAATGAAAATAAACCCTTTCTTTCCTTGTAGGGTAATTCTACATGAAGGAAAATAACTAAGAATAATGTAGAATGTATTACATGAAAAGCCGGCAATTCAGCAGCGGCATATACCAGTACCCGACAATTTAGAACAGAAAGAATAGAGCATCACACATAGATTAGATAGATAGATAGAAACATGTCAGTCACATATATAAGAAGTACAGTGACAGTATTGCTTACTGTACTTGTCATTTAGTGTTAAAGGATTTATTAAAAAAAATAATAGGGTTTTTATGCACCGTCTATTTAAAAAAGCTGGCCGGCAATTCAGCATCGGTACCCGACAATTTAGAATAGAAAGAATAGAGCATCACACATAGATTAGATAGATAGAAACCTGTCAGTCACATATATAAGAAGTACAGTGATAGTGTTGATTACTGTACTTGTCATTTAGTGTTAAAATAAGGAATTTATTAAAAAACAAATTGGCGTGGGGCTCCCGGTAATTTTAGTCTCTAGTGGAGGTTAAGCAGATGGCTGGGGCAGATGTTTGAAGCGTGGGAAGGGGGTAATACCCACGGAGCTTCCCAGGCTACTAATATCAGCCCCCAGCTTAATACCTAGCCTTTACTAGCTATTAAAATGGGGGACCCCTAAAAAAATGACGTGGGGTCCCCCTTATTTTAATAGCTAGCAAAGACAAGGCAGCCAGCTGGGGACTGATATTAATAGCCCAGGAAGGGTGCCATGAATATTGTCCCCCTCCCAGGCTAGAAACACCAGCCATCAGCCGCCCCAGAAATGGCGCATCCATAGGATGCCCTGTAGTGGTGGCAGTGGGGTAATAGGGCTGGGGTTGATGTCAGCTTATAATGCCAGCTGACATCAAGCCCAGGTTAGTAATGGAGAGGTGTCTATAAGACACCCCCATTACTAACCCCATAGTGAAAGTTAAATAAAAACACAAACACCCAGAATAAAGTCCTTTAATTGAAATAAACACACAATTCTTTATTGTTCTAAATTAAACCATACTTACCATCACGCGCATTTCAGCTGAAGCCAATGTCTTCTGCAATAAAAGTAAAATAATAAACCAATTTCATCCTTACCTTTCCATGTTTCCCATGACCGCTTCAGCTCTGCTACATTCACATGATAGCTGGATCGCAGCAGAACGCTGCCATCCAGCTTGCCATGCCGCAGACACTGAGAAGCGCAAGCATGCTTGCGCTTCTCAGTGTCTGGCTGTGACGGCATAAAGATGAGCCGAGGTCATGTCCATTGAACTCAGCTCACCTCATGCATGTCACTGACAGCGTGGGAAAATTCTCCTGTGCTCAGCCCTTCAGCAGGAGAATTCTCACACGCTGGGATGGCATTGAGATGACAGGCTGGATCGCAGCGGAGCGCTGCCATCCAGCTATTCATCCTTCAGAGACACTGCAGAGCGCAAGCATGCCTGCGCTCTGCAGTGTCTATGAAGGATGGCATGCTGGATGGCAGCGCTCAGCTGCGATCCAGCCTTTCATCTCAATGCCATTCCAGCGTGGGAGAATTCTCCTGCTCAAGCGCTGAGCGCAGGAGAATTCTCCCACGCTGTCAATGACATGCATGAGGTGAGCTGAGTTCATTGGACATGAGCTCACCTCATGCACGTCACTGACAGCATGGGAGTATTCTCCTGCTCTCACCGCATGCGCAGGAGAATTCTCTCACGCTCACCGCATGCGCAGTAGAATTTTCCCACGCTGTCAGTGACATGCATGAAGTGAGCTGAGTTCATTGGACGGGAACTCGGCTCATCTGGATGCAGTCACAGCCAGACACTGAGGAGAGCAAGCATGCCTGCGCTTCTCAGTGTCTGCGGCATGGCAAGCTGGATGGCAGCTTTCGGCTGCGATCCAGCCTGTCATGTGAATGTAGCTGAGCTGAAGCTGTCCTGGGAACCATGGAAAGGTAAGAATGAGGTTGCTTTATTATTTTACTTTTATTGCAGAAGACATTGGCTTCAGCTGGAATGGGCGTGATGGTAAGTATGGTTTAATTTAGAACATTAAAAAATTGTGTGTTTATTTCAATTAAAGGACTTTATTCTGGGTGTTGTGTTTTTTTAAATACTTTACTAGAAATTCATGGCGGTCATGTCTAATATTGGCGTGACCCCATGAATTTTGGGCTTAGGGCCAGCTGATAATGCCAAGCTGGCCATAACCCCTTTATTACCCAGTGAGACGCCGCACCAGGGCCCTGGATGAGTTGGGTACAGCGTCAGAAGATGGCGCTTCTATAAACGCGCCATTTTCTGGGGTGGCTGCGAACTGCAATTTGCAGCGGGAGGGGCCCAGAAAGCTTGAGCCTCCATGCGCTGCAGATTCCAGCCCCCAGCTGCCTAGTTGTACCTCGCTGCACACAAAAATAGGGCGAAGCCCCACATATTTTTTTTTTTAATTATTTCATGAAATTCATGAAATAATTTTTTAAAAAAAGGACTTCCCTATATTGTTGTGTCCGGCCAGGTACAAATAGTCATCTGGTGGTTGGGGGCAGCCCGTTCCTGGACGCTGTACCTGGCTGGCATACAAAGATATGGCGAAGCCAACGTCAAAATTTTTGGGAAAAATTTATTAAAAAATAATAATAAAAAAAATAATTTAGGTACTGCATCCTTATTAACCCCTCATTTGGGGTTAATTTTTTAAAAAAAATTTTATTGAATTTTTCACCAAAAATTTGACGTGGCCTTCGCCATATTTTTTTGTCCAGCCAGGTACAGCAGGAAGGAATGGGCTGCCCCCAACCCCCAGATGCCTATTTGTACCTGGCTGGAAACAAAAATACAGGGAAGCCCTTTTTTTAATTATTACATGAAATAATCTAAAAAAAAATTGCCATGGGGCTGCGCCCTATTTTTGTGTCCAGCCAGGTACAGCAGGCAGGAACGGGCTGCCCCCAACCACCAGCTGCCTATTTGTACCTGGCTGCACACAACAATATAAGGAAGCCCTTTTTTTAAAATTATTTCATGAATTTCATGAAATAATTAAAAAAAAAAATACTTGGGGCTTCGCCCTATTTTTGTGTCCAGCCAGGTACAACTAGGCAGCTGGGGGCTGGAATCCGCAGCGCAGGTGTCGCAGAGTGCATCTTCTTATAGTCACCAATGTACTTACGAGAGCTTCAATCAACAAGATATCTTGAGTAAACAGTATTTACTTCATACTGAATAAACATGAGATACAATTCAGTGTCACACAGTCCGTGTGCTGCTGACATAACACATTCAGGAAAAAAAGAAAACACAGGAAGTAAAAACAACCAACAATTGAGAGCTTTTCTCCCACCATAACAGCAAGCATATAACTAAACACACTATCGCCATCTGCTGTCTGTTTAGTATAAAGTCCTCCTTTCACTTATAATAAGTCCTGATCTGTTGTATATGCCAACACCACTTCTCAACATTAAGGACTTATTCAATCAAACCCAACTTTTTTATTAGTCTCTGGTGTTTATCAGCATTCAAGGCCTTCGTGAAGATGTCTGCTGTCATTTCTTCAGTAGGACAATACTTTAACTTCAAGACTCCTTGTTCCTGATGATCTCTCAAGAAATGATATTTCACATCAATATGCTTGGTTCTTGGATTGACTCTTTCCATCTGAGCAAGAACAAGACATCCTTGATTGTCCTCTTTCAGTTTTGTTGGTTCCAACTGTGGTTGTCCTAATTCTGTCAACAATTGTCTTAACCACAGTACTTCTTGACTCGCATGTGCTGTGGCAACATATTCTGCTTCTGTTGAAGACAGTGTCACAATTGACTGTTTTTTACTTGTCCAAGTTATTGGTCCACCTGAGAGAAAAAAAATATGTCCACTTGTAGATCTTCTGTCAGTTGGATCTCCAGCCCAATCTGCATCAACATATCCTGTTAAAATGCAATTATCACTTGTGGGTAATTTCAGCTTCACATTGCTAGTTCCTTTCAAATAACGCATTACTCTCTTCACGGCATTCCAATCAGCTTTATTTGGTTTTGATACCTTTCTACTCAGGATTCCTACTGCTGCTGCGATGTCTGGTCTTGTAACATTGCTAAATACAGTAGTTTTCCTATTGCTGTTCTGTATTCTTCATTATATGGTAGAATATTTTTTTCACTGTTCATCTCTTTGAGATAATTAGTTTCCTTTGGAGACTTTACTGTTTTTGCATCCTTTAATCCAAATTTTTCTGTTATGTCTTGAATCATGTGATTTTGATTCAGTAGGAAACTTCCGTCTTCTTCTCTTTCTACCTGTATTCCTAGGTACTGTTTTACTTTTCCCAAGTCTTTGATTTTGAAATGTTGCTTCAGGATTTTTAGAATGTTTTCTTTATCCCTTTCTTGTTTAAAACAAATCAAAATATCGTCTACATATATGAGTACATAAATCCATCTATTAATCAGCCTTTTTGTGTATAAGCATGGATCAGCTTTGCTTCTTTGAAATTTTTCATTTGTAAGTACTTCCATGATTTTGTCATTCCACGCTTTAGCTGCTTGCTTTAAACCATATATGCTTTTTTGTAGTTTGCAAACTTTGTTTGGATTTCTTTCATCTTTGAATCCTGGAGGTTGTTCCATGTAAATGTCTTCTGTTAAATCTCCATTCAGAAAAGCAGTCTTTACATCAAGATGTCTCAGTTACATCTGTTTCATTGCTGCAACTGTAAGTAAAGTTCTTATTGTAGTGTGTTTGACAACTGGAGCAAATGTCTCATCATAGTCTTCTCCATATTTTTGAGAATACCCTTTAGCTACGAGTCTTGCTCGGTATCTTTCAGCTGTGCCATCTGTTTGGTATTTTACTTTAAAAATCCATTTTCATCCTATGGCTTTTCTTCCTTCTGGTAAATCTGTTAGTGTCCATGTATTTGAATCATGCATGGATTTAATTTCTGTTTCTGTTGCTTCTATCCATTTATTAGCTTCTTCTTCAGGAAGTTTAGATATGTCTTCCCAAGAGGTAGCCTCATAGATTTTTCTTATGCTTGTCTTGTATGAGAGACGTTTGGGTGGTTTTCCTTTGTTCTCTCTCATTGAACGTCTTGGTTCTGTGTCTGTTTGTAGTTGTGATTCTTCACTTTCAGTATTTTGTTCTCCATTAATTTCTACTTCTTTCTCATCAGATATTTCTTCAGTTATGTCACTTTTTTTTTCTCATTTTTTGTTTCAACTGAAATCATATTGTTTTCATTTAAATCTTCAATGAATGTCACACTGTTACTCACCGTAACTCTGTCTGTTTTGGGATCTAGGATTCTATATCCTTTGCAATTTTCACTATATCCAACGAATATTCCTTCCATGGATCTGTTTTGAAGTTTGGAACTTTTTTCTGTTGGAATGAATATAAAAACTTTACATCCAAAAACTTTTCAATGATTGACACTTGGTTTCATACCTTGCCACAGTTCATATGGAGTTTTCGTCAGTTTTCTGGAAAAAAGTCGGTTCTGTAGATATGTAGCTGTCATTGCTGCCTCACCCCAATATTTCTCTGGTAGTTTGGAATCCATTAGCATACATCTTATCATTTCTGTTAGAGTTCTGTTTTTCCTTTCTGCTACTCCATTTTGTTCAGGTGTGTATGGAACAGTTTTCTGGTGTTCTATTCCATTTTGTCTTAAGTAATCTTCTATTCTGTGACCTGTAAATTCACCTCCATTATCACTTCTGATGACAATTGGCTTCCTTTGAAATTTGTTACTTGATCTTGTTACATAGTCTACAAGTTTATCAAAAACTTCACTTTTGTTCTTAATTAAGTATGTGACTGTGTATCTTGAGTAGTCGTCTATAAAAATCAACATGTATCTATTGCCTCCTGATGTAGTCACTTTCATGGGTCCACATACGTCATTATGCACCAAATCAAGTGGTCTTTCGCTTTTCATCTCACTTTCTTTTGGAATAGATATCCTTGTGGCTTTGGATTTTATACAACATTCACATCTTACGGTAATTGAGCAATCTGATATCTTTAAATCTTTTGTCAATTCTTTTCTCTGTAGTTCCCTTACTGTCAGGGTGTCTATGTCCTAGACGTCTATGCCACATGTGAATACAGTTTTTGTGATCATGTGTACATACCTTCATCTGTTCCTTTGGTGTATCAAAATGATATAATTGTTTATCTGCCTTGACTTTGGTTATCACCTTGTTTCCTGCAATAATTGCACACTCATTGTCTTTGAATTTTACTGTAAGTCCTTTTGCTGTTAAACGTTTCACAGATAATAATCCGCCTTCCAATTTTGGAACATACAACACATCCTGTACAAGTATCTTTGAATCTTGTCCGAACTTGTTTGAACAATTTAGCACACCTTGTCCGATACCTTCTGCGGTTATTTTGCTTCCATCTGCAAGATAAATGGCTTCTTTCTTATCTAAATCAAGATCAGTAAAGAATTTCTTGTCACTTGTCATATGACTCGTTGCTCCTGAATCAATAAACCAACCAAGTGATGATTTCTTGTCTGTTACTTTAAATGTGCCATTCCAATTATTCTCACATGAATCGGAAATTGTATTTTTTACTTTCTGTGTATGCTTTTTATGTTGTAATTTTTGTTGTTCTGCTTTCCATATGGTACAGTCTTTCTTTAAATGACCTTTTTTTTTACATTTGAAGCATTCTCTTGTCTCTTTATTATAGGGTTTTTTAAATTCTGTAGCTTTAAGAACGTTTTCACTGTCCTTTTCAGTAGAAGAATCATTTCTTTGTTCTTTTCTTCTCTGATATTCATCTATTAGTCTTGTTTTCACAAAATCTAATGTAATGTCAGTTTCTGGTCTCGTCTCAAGGGCATTTATCAAGGCTGTATACGAATCTGGTAAACTGCACAATAATATGGCTGCTACATGACTATCTTTAATGTCTTCACAAATAGACCTTAGCTGTGATATCACTTCCATCATTGAGAATATGTGCTTCTGCATGTCGTCATTTGCACTCAATCTCATACTGTAAAGCTTTCTTAATAAAAATAACTTGTGATTCAAGCTAGGTCTTTCATACAGTTTTCTTAATTTTTCCAACATTCCTTTAGCTGTTTCTTCATTTCTTACGTGTATTAATTGAGCATCATCCACTAATAAGCTAATGGTGGCTTTCGCTTGTCTATTCTTCTTATCCCATGTCTGATTATCTTAATCTGGTCTTTCTGTAACAATTACTTCCCATAAATCATCCTTAGATAACAACATCTCTACTTTGAATTTCCATAACTGATAATTTTCACTATTCAGTTTAGCTACTGTGAATTTCAGTTCTGTGTTACTCATCATCTTTATATAGTCTTACTTGTTTAGAGAGTTGTACTGAAGATATTCTCCTGTTTTTTCTTCTTGCTGATAGTTCCTGTATGTCCTGCCTGTGTTGAATTCTTTGTAATTATATCCAGCTCCTGGGATCATGAATTCCTCTGTCACTCTGTATATGGATTTATTTCCTTCTGTTTACAGAGCTTATCTGTGTGCTCCGTTATCTGGGGTTATAAACCAGGATCCTCTTGTAGTGCGACCCTGTAGTGTCTGGGCTTTAGTGTCTGGGTTCCTGCCTGGGACCATAACCTATCGCAGAGTGCATCTACTTATAGTCACCACTGTAGTTGCGAGAGATTCAATCAGCAAGATATCTTGAGTAAACAGTATTTACTTCATACTGGATAAACATGAGATACAATTCAGTGTCACACAGTCCGTGTGCTGCTGACATAACACATTCAGGAAAAAAAGAAAACACAGGAAGTAAAAACAACCAACAATTGAGAGCTTTTCTCCCACCATAACAGCAAGCATATAACTAAACACACTATCGCCATCTGCTGTCTGTTTAGTATAAAGTCCTCCTTTCACTTATAATAAGTCCTGATCTGTTGTATATGCCAACAGCAGGAAGGCCCAAGCTTTCTGGACCCCTCCCGCTGCAAATTGCAGTTCGCAGCCACCCCATAAAATGGCGCATTCATAGAAGCTCCATCTTCTGGCGCTGTACCCAACTCATCTAGGGCCCTGGTGCGGTGGCTCACTGGGTAATAAAGGGGTTAGGGCCAGCTTGGCATTATCAGCTGGCCCTAAGCCCAAAATTCATGGGGTCACGCCAATATTAGACATGACCGCCATGAATTTCTAGTAAAGTATTTCAAAAAACACAACACCCAGAATAAAGTCCTTTAATTGAAATAAACACACAATTTTTTAATGTTCTAAATTAAACCATACATACCATCATGTCCATTCCAGCTGATGCCAATGTCTTCTGCAATAAAAGTAAAATAATAAAGCGACATCATCCTTACCTTTCCATGGTTCCCAGGACGGCTCCAGCTCTTCTACATTCACATGACAGGCTGGATCGCAGCCGAAAGCTGCCATCCAGCTTGCCATACCGCAGACACTGAGAAGGGCAGGCATGCTTGCGCTCCTCAGTGTCTGGCTGTGACGGCATCCAGATGAGCCGAGTTCATGTCCAATGAACTCAGCTCACCTCATGCACGTCTCTGACAGCGTGGGAGAATTCTACTGCGCATGCGGTGAGCGCAGGAGAATTCTCCCACGCTGTCAGTGACATGCATGAGGTGAGCTCATGTCCAATGAACTCAGCTCACCTCATGCACGTCATTGACAGCGTGGGAGAATTCTCCTGCGCTCAGCGCTTCAGCAGGAGAATTCTCCCACGCTGGGATGGCATTGAGATGACAGGCTGGATTGCAGCAGAGCGCTGCCATCGAGCATGCCATCCTTCATAGACACTGCAGAGCGCAGGCATGCTTGCGCTCTGCAGTGTCTCTCAAGGATGAAAAGCTGGATGGCAGCGCTCCGCTGCGACCCAGCCTGTCATCTCAATGCCATCCTAGCGTATGAGAATTCTCCTGCTGAAGCGCTGAGCGCAGGAGAATTTTCCCTTGCTGTCAGTGACGTGCATGAGGTGAGCTGAGTTCATTGGACATGACCTCGGCTCATCATTATGTCGTCACAGCCAGACACTGAGGAGCGCAAGCATGGGCGGCACAGTGGCTCAATGGTTAGCACTGCAGCCTTGCAGTGCTGGTGTCCTGGGTTCAAATCCCACTGAGGACAACATCTGCAAGGAGTTTGTATGTTCTCCCCATGTTTGCATGGGTTTCCTCCGGGTTCTCCGGTTTCCTCCCACACTCCAAAGACATACTGATAGGGAATCTAGATTGTGAGCCCCAATGGGGACAGCGACGATAATGTATGTAAAGCGCTGCAGAATATGTTAGCGCTATATAAAAATAAAGATTATTATTATGCCTGCGCTTCTCAGTGTCTGCAGCATGGCAAGCTGGATGGCAGCGTTCTGCTGCAATCCAGCCTGTCATGTGAATGTAGCAGAGCTGAAGCTGTCCTGGGAACCATGGAAAGATAAGGATGAGATTGGTTTATTATTTTACTTTTATTGCAGAAGACATTGGCTTCAGCTGAATGGGCGTGATGGTAAGTATGATTTAATTTAGAACAATAAAGAATTGTTTGTTTATTTCAATTAAAGGACTTTATTCTGGGTGTTTGTGTTTTTTTTTAACTTTGACTATGGGGTTAGTAATGGGGGTGTCTTATAGACGCCTCTCCATTACTAACCTGGGCTTGATGTCAGCTGGCATTATAAGCTGACATCAACCCCAGCCCTATTACCCCACTGCCACCGCTACAGGGCAGTGTGAAGAGCGAGGCTAAGTGCCAGAATTGGCTCATCCTATGGATGCGCCATTTCTGGGGCGGCTGACGGCTGGTGTTTCTAGCCTGGGAGGGGGCCAATATTCATGGCACCCTTCCTGGGCTATTAATATCAGCCCCCAGCTGGCTGCCTAGCTTTTGCTAGCTATTAAAATAGGGGGGACCCCACGTCATTTTTTGGGGGGTCCCCCATTTTAATAGCTAGTAAAGGCTAGGTATTCAGCTGGGGGCTGATATTAGTAGCCTGGGAAGCTCCGTGGGTATTACCCCTTTCCACGCTTCAAACATCTGCCCCAGCCATCTGCTTAACCTCTGCTAGAGACTAAAATTACGGGGAGCCCCACGCCAATTTTTTTTTTAATAAATCCTTTATTTTAACACTAAATGACAAGTACAGTAATCAACACTATCACTGTACTTCTTATATATGTGACTGACATGTTTCTATCTATCTAATCTATGTGTGATGCTCTATTCTTTCTATTCTAAATTGTCGGGTACCGATGCTGAATTGCCGGCCGGCTTTTTTAAAGAGACGGTGCATAAAAACACTATTATTTTTTTAGTAAATCCTTTAACACTAAATGACAAGTACAGTAAGCTGAGCGCTGCCATCCAGCTTGTCATCCTTCAGAGACACTGCAGAGCGGAGGCATTATGGGAACTTCCGATTCCGGTATTTGATATTCTAAAAGTATTGGAACTCAGTATCGGTACTCCGATACCGCGAATATCGGTCGGTACCCGATATTTTAGTATCTGAATGCTCAACACTAGTGGACAGGTGAATGTTTCCAGGGACGGTACGGAGCCAGTCCACAACTTTTTTTGCTGAGAGTTGTATTTAGCTCGGTGAAAGGACTGGCATAGAGGGAAACCGTATCTACCCCGGCTGTCATTTCTCCGTCACCAGGTTCCGCCCATTGTCACACACGACCAAGCCTGGCTGTATGTTCAGCGGTGAGAGCCACAGATCAGGCTGCTGTGTTACAGCTTTCAACAACTCTGCAGCGCTGGGCGGTTTGTCAATTAAGCATTAAGCATGTTATCTTGAGGACAGCCTGTTGCCGCTTGGTCAAGGCAGTGCTGTCAGCTTGTGACTGATGTAGTCATTTCGGAGATGGAGGAGGAGGTGCATGAGCTGAACAATGTGAATACATTGAGGTTAAATTGGTGACGCTGTTTTTTATACTAAAAAAAGTTCCTTTTGTTTTTTTTACCTTATTTTTTAAGACAGATGCATTCACCGGGAAATGTCATTTTAACATTTTACAACCTTATCTGGCAATGTGGTGTGTGACACATCATCAGACACATCCTGTTTTATTTATGATGGAGGGACTCTGAAAGTCATATAGTCTATTTTTATAGGGCCATCAGACGGCCCTTACTATTCTTAAAAGGCCAGCAGTCGGCCCTCGCTATTGTTAGAGAGCCATCAGCAGGCTATGCTTTGTTGTTCTTATTATTAACAAGTAGGTTTCCTAAACTGTTATTGCGTATCCAGTGACTGCAAGGGCTGCTAAAACTTTGGACGCAACTCAATACCCCTTTGAAGAGACATAGAGGAGGGTCTCAGTAAAAAAAATGTTCCCATTATAAAGGAGCGGGTCTCCTATAGTGGTAATGCCCATGCTGTGACTGCAAGGGCTGCCAAAATTTGGGAAAAACCCCACTAAGAATTTAAAGACACATAGAGCAGGGCCACAGTAACAACAAATTCCATTTAGAAAGGAGAGAGTCTGCTATACAGTTATAGGGTATGCAGTGAGTCCAACGGCTGACCAATTTTAGGAAAAATCCCACTAAGAAATTAAAGACACATAGAGCAGGGCCACAGTAACAATTACGACATGTTCCCATTAGAAAGGAGAGGGTCTGCTATACAGTTATAGGGCATGCAGTGAGTCCAACGGCTGACCAAATTTAGGAAAAACCCCACTAAGAAATTAAAGACACATAGAGCAGGGCCACAGTAACAAGGTATGACATGTTCTCAATAGAAAGGAGAGGGTCTGCTATACAGTTATAGGGTATGCAGTGAGTCTAACGGCTGACCAAATTTAGGAAAAACCCCACTAAGAAATTAAAGACACAAAGAGCAGGGCCAAAGTAACGACAAATTCCCATTAGAAAGGAGAGAGTCTGCTATACAGTTATAGGGTATGCAGTGAGTCCAACGGCTGACCAAATTTAGGAAAAACACCACTAAGAAATTAAAGACACATAGAGCAGGGCCACAGTAACAAGGTACGACATGTTCCCATTAGAAAGGATAGGGTCTGCTATACAGTTATAGGGTATGCAGTGAGTCCAACGGCTGACCAAATTTAGGAAAAACCCCACTAAGAAATTAAAGACACAAAGAGCAGGGCCACAGTAACGACAAATTCCCATTAGAAAGGAGAGAGTCTCCCATAGTGTTGGCCTATGCAGTATATGCAAGGGCTGCCAAAAATTTGGAGGCACTTCAATGCCCCTTGGAATAGATGTGGAGGAGGGCCTCATAAAAAAATGTTCCCATTAGAAAGGAGTGGGCCTCCTATACTTGTAATGAACATGCAGTGTATGGGCTGACAAACATTTACCCCTGGGGGTATACATGAACATATTGTATAATTTTTTTTTTTTACGGGCATCATAAACACCCTTTAAAAAATGATGTGGGTGTTGCATCACGGACCACGGTCACCCTGGTGATATGGTGGTGGAGGATGAGGAGAAGGAGGACAAGAACAAATAGCCAAAATCAGGAAGCGTATACCCATTGTAACGGGTCCGGGAGGCGGAACCTCTGAGCTACTATACAAGGGGGCGGCCCTTGTAAGGGAGCGGGTGGCAGTCTCTGGGTTAACGGACAGGGAGTTACGGCAAGTGATCAGGGCAGTCTCTGGGTAAGGGGTAGGTACGACCTGTGATGGCAGAGCCTCCGGGTAGGCTAGCAGGTAGATGTGTGCTCCCAGGTGAGCAAGCGAGAGTCTCTGGAATAGCAGGTGGTCACGGCACGTGACGGTGGAGCCTCCGGGCTGGCAGGCAGGCAGGTAACGGAGAAGCGCTCCCAGGTGAGCGGGCAAGAGTCTCTGGAATAGCTGGTGGTCACCGCACGTGACAACGGGACCTCCGGGCTGGCAAGCAGGCAGGTAACGGAGTTGCGCTCCCAGGTGAGCGGGCAAGAGTCTCTGAGATAGCTGGTGGTCACAGCACGTGACATCGGAGCCTCCGGGCTAGCAAGCAGGCAGGTAACGGAGAAGCGCTCCCAGGTGAGCGGGCAAGCTGGTCCATAGACAGACTGACCGGAGTAATAAGGCAGACCGTCGGACCTCAGGCAAGCAGGCAGGTAGCTGATATGCGCTCCCAGGTGAGCGGGCAGGCTGGTCCTTTAGACAGACTGACAGGAGTAGTAAGGCAGACCGTCGGACCTCAGACTGGCAGACAGGTAACAAGAATTCAGGCAGGAATCAGGCAGGTAACTGGCAGGTAACTGGCAGGTAACTGGCAGGTAACTGGCAACGGGACCTGAGGGCTGAAGCACAGGTGAGACACAGGTGCAAACAACATTGCTCGGGCACCTCCATTTTGGAGGAGGTGCCTTATATATGATGAAGTCCTCCGGCCATTGGCCGGGGACTCTTTAGGGCGACGCGCGCGGCCCCTTTAAGAGGAGGGGAGCGCGCGCGCGCGCCCTAAGCACAGGGGCCGGGAAGGAGCGCGCGCTGAGAGCAGAGCAGGAGGAGGACGCCGGGACGGAGCGCGCGCTGACAGCAGAGCGGGGGGAGGATGCCGGGCACGGAGCGGAGCGGTGAGAGGAGCAGCGTCCCTGCCTAGCAGAGGGCAGGGACGCCGGTACTACACCCATGTGTAGGTGTGAAAAGATGCATGAGAATACACCTCCCAAGAAAAGACACTGGATTTGAGTTTATGTTACGCTGCTATCATTCGGTGGTGTTGAGAAGTCTGGCCCAATCCAGCCCTTGTTTATTTTTATAAGAGTCAGCCTGTCAGCATTTTCAGTTGAAAGGCGGATGCGCTTATCAGTTATAATTCCACCAGCGGCACTAAAAACCCGATCTGATAAAACGCTGGCGGCAGGGCAGGCCAGGACCTCCAAGGCAGTTAATTCCACGTATCCAGCTTGGATACCCAATAATTATAAGGCACAGAGGATCATGGAGGACGTTGGTACGGTCGGCAAGGTGCTCCCTCAGCATTTTCCCAAACTTTGCACTCCTTGTGAGAGTACCCCGCGCCTCAGGGCCTGTGCGATGGCAGGGTCTGAGAAAACTCTCCCAGAACTTTGACAGTGTTCCCCTGCCTCTGCTGGATTGAAGTTATGTCTCTCTTACCTGTACTCCTTGGTTGTCCAACGAAGTGTGCCCTCTGCAGCCAGCATTTTCAGATGGGAATTTTTTTAACAGTTCCGCAACAAGGGCCCTCTGGTACAGCCCCATTTTTGTAGACCTGTCCGCCTCAGGAATAAGAGATATAAAGTTCTCCTTGTAACGTGGGTCTAGAAGTGTCACCAACCAGTAATGACTGTCACCCAAAATTTTGAGAACACAAGGGTCATGGGAAAGGCAGCATAACATAAACTCAGCCATGCGTGCCAGACTACTAACAGGCAAGACTGAGATGTGGTCTGTGGTCCCCATGACGCGCCCCCTGGGCCATATTCTTTTAAGGGAATACCCGGAGCCGGATCAGATGGGGGTTGTAGTCTCCGAGTGGCTGTGACCCGGGCCGTGCCCAGGGTGTCAAACTCAGTTGTATGTGGCAGTCCTACCGATGTTATTAAGTTCTTTATTGTCGACTACGCCACCCGTTGTGTTGCGGTCACTGTGGCCGCCGCTGCAGCAGGGTCCGCTGAGGCTGATGGTGTTAGTGCAGCTTGATAGGATAACCCCCAACGGGAGGGGTATAGCCTCAGGGGATCAGGTGTAGAGGATGGGGGTTGTGGTGGTGCGGTATAGACGGCAATCAGAGACAGAGTCGGGTTGTGCAGTTTAGGGTATTTACTTACTGCAGATGTTCCGGTCACTCCAGCTTCAAGTGACCACCCGAGCCGTGCTGCGTCCACCAGGTCCTGGATTCAGCCAACCCCCAAACAAGTCCGGAGCGTGGCCCTGAGCTCTCCTTCTGTCCTTTCCTCTGGCCGTCCCCACCAGTGATCCACCTAGGTCCAGCTCCCTCGGGCCTTCTGTTGGGAAAACCCTTGGCCTTGGGCTCCCTGACCCTACATGTGGTTTGCCTTCGGGGTGGATGTGGTGGGTGGCCGTGGCAGATGCTGCCCACGGCCTCCGGTCTCTGGCTAGGGTGTGCTTTAGCCCCCACCAGTTTGGGATCCGGTACCCTGTTGCCGACTCCTCACCCGGTGATTATATTTGGGTTCTTAGAGTCCTCTCTTGCTCCCCCTCTGGGTCTTCTTTCCTTTCTCCTCTCTCTCTCTCTCTGGGCCGCTCTTCTCCTCCGCTTGCTGACTCTCTACAACTGACCCTGATCTTAGTTGGTGCCCACCTTATATATCCCTCTATGTGTGAGCTCAGGTGACCAGCACCCAATGAGCTCCTATCTTTACCCAGACTGCACCCCCTATCTGCCCCTACACTACAGGGATGTTCCAACCCCCTCCCACTCCAGCCAGGGACAGACACGGTCGTACCTGCACATTTCTAAGTGGGAGTACCGTCGGCCTGCCCCTCGGAAATGGGATGTGTGTAGTGCATGCAGCCTACCGAGCTCAGTTCCACACTCCATCCTTACCCGGGAGTGGAATATCACACCTCTGGGTTGAGGTGCAATACCCCTGTAGCAGCCGAATCCTCAGGGTGCTACACCCACCTACAGAACCACTCCTTTATTGAGGGTGTCTGGATAATTGCCAATAATTTCCATCTATTGTCTATTCCATTTGCACAACAGCATGTGAAATTGATTGTCAATCAGTGTTGCTTCCTAAGTGGACAGTTTGATTTCACAGAAGTTTGATTTACTTGGAGTTATATTCTGTTGTTTAACAGTTCCCTTTATTTTTTTGAGCAGTGTATGTTCGCTGGGGGCACAAAAGACCATAACCCGCAACTTCGCAGCCCTTACAAAACAATTGTGCCGACATTGAAGCCCCCTAGTGTTCCCACACACTAAAATACCCCTTTCATGGACCCCATAATGTATGATACCAATAAGTGTGCCCCCAAACACAGTAATATACTGTGGTGCCCCTGAGGGTTCAGTCGCCACAGGGGTACTGCACCTCAGCCCGAGGTGTGGTATCTCCTCTTCCACGTAAGGATGGAGCATTTCTCAGGACCCCACTTTACCACTCAACACTACACCACTCCTGTCCTGTAGGGGGCCTAAATGAACCGGGGTGCTGCCCCGGTCCGGGATAGAGGAGATGGGGGGAACCAAAGATAGGGAGAACCATGTAGTGGGTGAGGGTGGAGGACACACTTTTAGGAAACACTTATTCTTTCATATTTAATTTACGGCCATCTTAGGTTCAAGGTCTTTGATTGTGATCTTCGTCTGTGATTGTGGTCTTCGTCTGTGATTGTGGTCTTCTGCCAGAGTCCAGCAAAAGTCTGCAGCTGACTGAAGATACACGGTCCTCGTTCTCTGGCCTTGAAACGAGGAGCGGGTCAGAGTTAACCACTGTCTCTATCCGGTCAAGGTCCTGACCTAAGAAGGCCTGGAGGGGAGCAGAGGAGATAGGCTCCACAGGCAAAAGGATCCCAGGGAGATACGGACGGAGCGGAGTCGCCACCTGTATTCTTTACTCTGGCCTAGTCAGAGGGATTCCTGCTGCAAGAGGGGTGACCGGCCCCCGATATCTGACTTTGTCACTTCATGTCTCAGTCAGAAAAGCCCGGAGGCTTAGTGGATCCCAGGGGGATACGGATGGAGCGGCCTACGCCACCTGTATCTCCTACACTGAGGTTATACAGTGGGACCTGGTTTTACACCACGTTCTAACTAGAGATGAGCGTTGTTCTACTCGAACTGTTCGCCAATCTCAAATTCGAGCTGTTTTGGGCGGTGTTCGAGCCGTTTGGCGAACACGAACGATTTGATAAAAATTCGGCTGTTCGAGGTTATGTTCGATAACTGTTCGTGCACCAAAATCATAACTGGATTTTTTCTCAGTAATGATGAAAATTAATGTTAATACGCAGTTTGAGTGTACAACGGGGTGGGGGGAGGGGCAGCGGATGGATCTCTGCAGGAATAATGAAGAAGTCCATTTTTTTTTCTCTTTCCCGCATTTACAGTGGGGAGGTGCAATCTGTCAGCCTATCAGCAGCGCACACACGGAGCGAAGTGCTTTTTTTCACACAAGCAAGGGCATGTGTCATTGGCAGTGTATGTCACATGTCCTTGCCCTATAAGACCCAGCCATTTTCCCTGTCGCCACCATTTTCTCACTGCTGCAGCTGCGTGTTAGACGGCACCGCTGTTGCTGTTTGCGCTATACCTTGTTAATTTCAAGCCAATTTTCGCACAAATCTACAGATAGCTTGGGAGTAGGGAATAGTTGTGATTGCAGTCCTTTTAAGGACTAGGTTACAGCATTTCCTATGACTTTTATCAGGCAGGTCTGTGCTCTTAAATAGATAGATTGTGGGAGTAAAGACTAATTGTAATTGCAGTCCTTTTCAGGACTAGGTTACGTCAGTTCCTATCAATTTTTGCCAGGCAGGTCTGTGCCAGTGCTGTGCAAGTTTTTTTCACAGCATTTGGCTGAATCTAGCAAAGCTAATCCTTTTTGGCCTATTGCAGAGTGTGCTAGTCAGTGGAGTAGCCTATCTGTGTTGCAAGACATACCACCTGTGTATAGAATACCAATTTTTTTACTGCACCTAGTGAAGTAAAATCTTTTGGGCACAGCATCATTCTATTAGTCCATCTATACTGACCTCCATCAGGTTGCAAATTGAATATAATTTTTTTCTGCATCTAGCTCTGAAAAAATATTTGGGCTTCTAGCAGTGTGTGGGACTTGTTCTATTAGTCCATCTATACTGACCTCCATCAGGTTGCAAACTGAATATAATTTTTTTCTGCATCTAGCTCTGAAAAAATATTTGGCCTTCTAGCAGTGTGTGGGACTTGTTCTATTAGTCCATATATACTGACCTCCATCACGTTGCAAATTCAAAATAATTTTTTGTCTGCATCTAGCTCTGAAAAAATATTTGGCCTTCTAGCAGTGTGTGGGACTTTCTCTATTAGTCCATCTATACTGACCTCCATCAGGCTGCAAATTAAAAATAATTTTTATCTGCATCTACCTCTGAAAAAATATTTGGCCTTCTAGCTGTGTGTGGGACTTGTTCTATTAGTCCATCTATACTGACCTCCATCAGGTTGCAAACTGAATATAATTTTTTTCTGCATCTAGCTCTGAAAAAATATTTGGCCTTCTAGCAGTGTGTGGGACTTTCTCTATTAGTCCATCTATACTGACCTCCATCAGGTTGCAAATTAAAAATAATTTATATCTGCATCTAGCTCTGAAAAAATATTTGGCCTTCTAGCAGTGTGTGGGACTTTCTCTATTAGTCCATCTATACTGACCTCCATCAGGTTGCAAATTAAAAATAATTTTTTGTCTGCATCTAGCTCTGAAAAAATATTTGGCCTTCTAGCAGTGTGTGGGACTTTCTCTATTAGTCCATCTATACTGACCTCCATCAGGCTGCAAATTAAAAATAATTTTTATCTGCATCTACCTCTGAAAAAATATTTGGCCTTCTAGCAGTATGTGGGACTTGTTCTATTAGTCCATCAATACTGACCTCCATCAGGTTGCAAATTGAATATCATTTTTATCTGCATCTACTTCTGAAAAAATGTTTGGGCTTCTAGCAGTGTGTGGGACTTGGTCTATTAGTCCATCTATACTGATCTCCATCAGGTTGCAAATTAAAAATAATTTTTATCTGCATCTAGCTCTGAAAAAATATTTGGGCTTCTAGCTGTGTGTGGGACTTGTTCTATTAGTCCATCTATACTGACCTCCATCAGGTTGCAAACTGAATATAATTTTTTTCTGCATCTAGCTCTGAAAAAATATTTGGCCTTTTAGCAGTGTGTGGGACTTTCTCTATTAGTCCATCTATACTGACCTCCATCAGGTTGCAAATTAAAAATAATTTATATCTGCATCTAGCTCTGAAAAAATATTTGGCCTTCTCGCAGTGTGTGGGACTTTCTCTATTAGTCCATCTATACTGACCTTCATCAGGTTGCAAATTAAAAATAATTTTTTGTCTGCATCTAGCTCTGAAAAAATATTTGGCCTTCTAGCAGTGTGTGGGACTTTCTCTATTAGTCCATCTATACTGACCTCCATCAGGCTGCAAATTAAAAATAATTTTTATCTGCATCTACCTCTGAAAAAATATTTGGCCTTCTAGCAGTGTGTGGGACTTGTTCTATTAGTCCATCTATACTGACCTCCATCAGGTTGCAAATTGAATATCATTTTTTCTGCATCTACTTCTGAAAAAATGTTTGGGATTCTAGCAGTGTGTGGGACTTGGTCTATTAGTCCATCTATACTGATCTCCATCAGGTTGCAAATTAAAAATAATTTTTATCTGCATCTAGCTCTGAAAAAATATTTGGCCTTCTAGCAGTGTGTGGGACTTGTTCAATTAGTCCATCTATACTGACCTCCATCAGGTTGCAAATTGAATATCATTTTTTTCTGCATCTACTTCTGAAAAAATGTTTGGGCTTCTAGCAGTGTGTGGGACTTGGTCTATTAGTCCATCTATACTGATCTCCATCAGGTTGCAAATTAAAAATAATTTTTATCTGCATCTAGCTCTGAAAAAATATTTGGACTTCTAGCTGTGTGTGGGACTTGTTCTATTAGTCCATCTATACTGACCTCCATCAGGTTGCAAACTGAATATCAATTTTTTCTGCATCTACCTCAGAAAAAAAATTTGGGCTTCTAGCAGTGTGTGGGACTTGTTCTATTAGTCCATCTATACTGACCTCCATCAGGTTGCAAATTGAATATAATTTTTTTCTGCATCTACTTCTGAAAAAATATTTGGGCTTCTAGCAGTGTGTGGGACTTGGTCTATTAGTCCATCTACACTGACCTCCATCAGGTTGCAAATTAAAAATAATTTTTATCTGCATCTAGCTCTGAAAAAATATTTGGGCTTCTAGCAGTGTGTGGGACTTGGTCTATTAGTCCATCTATACTGATCTCCATCAGGTTGCAAATTAAAAATAATTTTTATCTGCATCTAGCTCTGAAAAAGTATTTGGGCTTCTAGCAGTGTGTGAGACTTGGTCTATTAGTCCATCTATACTGACCTACATCAGGTTGCAAATTGAATATCATTTTTTCTGCATCTAGCTCTGAAAAAATATTTGTGCTTCTAGCAGTGAGTGGGACTTGTTCTATTAGTCCATCTATACTGACCTCCATCAGGCTGCAAATTGAATATAATTTTTTTCTGCATCTAGCTCTGAAAAAATATTTGGGCTTCTAGCAGTGTGTGGGACTGGGTCTATTAGTTCATCTATACTGACCTCCATCAGGTTGCAAATTAAAAATAATTTTTATCTGCATCTAGCTCTGAAAAAATATTTGGGCTTCTAGCAGTGTGTGGGACTCATTGTATTAGGCCATCTATACCAAGCTCCACCAGCTTTGAAATTAATAATAATTTTTAGCTGCATCTAGCCCTGAAAATAATTTTTCCCAATAGTGGTAGCAATAGAAATATGGGGCGCGCGCCTGGCTAACAAAAATATACGCTTCATAACACAAAACACCAGCCTAGCGCACTGCATTAATAAGATGGCATCATCGTCTCTCCCAGTGCTAGGCCTACTACGCAGGCTAGCATTCCTGTGCCTAAAACACAATGTATGGGTCCGCGCTAGCCACTATGCTGAGGGGTATAAAGCTGCTGCTAACGCTTTATAACAATTCAATTGGCAGATTTTCACAGAGCTCTTCCACAACGCCCACCCATCGGGCAACAGTTGCCCACCCTCCCTATGGGATCTAGTGGCGAATAGTTGATGCCATTAATCAGAGCGTCAGTTGCCCCGTCAACGTGGCAAGCATACGGTAAGGCATGGGAAGAGTGGACACGACTAGTAGCAGGCAGACGGATTGACCAATGTGAACAAGCCAGATCACAAGTCACCATAGAATTTCTCCACCAGCTAATGATGAGGGGCATATCAGGAGCGTCAGCGCAGCGGTGTCTGACCGGAGTAGCATTTCACTTCCAGCTACTGAATTGGGGAGATGTGACAAAGATTCATCATCAGACAATCCATAAAAGGGTGGAAAAGGGGTCAGCTAAGTCAGGAATGTAGACGTCCCGTCCCGTGTCACTAAAACTGATTTCTCACATCATATCCCTAACACCATTAACATGACACTATGTATAAGCAAATTATTCCCTCAATCCAAAATTACCACCAGTGGAGGCTTATTACACCAGGACGTAGTCATAGCCAATAATGCAATACGTCTACGCATACACCAATCGAAAACGGTTCCAGCGGGCAGGGGTACTTGGGTACTTCTACAACCCACAAACGGTACACTGAGTCGGGTAACAATAGTAAAAACATATCTAACCATCAGATCACAAAGTAATTTCTTCCTATCACACATTGATGGAACGCCATTATCAAGATACCTGTTCCAAGCTATATTTAATAAATGCATAACATCGGCAGGAAACCACCCCAAAGATTACGGGACACACTCATTCCGCATAGGTGCGGCCACGGAAGCAGCAAGAGCAGGACTGTCAGAAACGGAAGTTCAGAGGATAGGGAGATGGCGATCCACGTGTTTGGCGAGATACATAAGACCGGACTTGTTATCCTAACGTGGTTTGTTTCTTTTACAGGTGACGCTAAGCCAACAGTGTGAGTGATAGGCCACTCGTATATATATTGGGCACAAAAAAGGGCGAAAGTCCGCCCAGGCGGGAGGAAATTAGAGTTTCATAACACATATTTCAACTGGAGAGGTATTAGAGGCCTGCTATGGCCACAGGTACTAATGGAGGTAATCAAGGTAGGGAGAGAGGCAAGAGGTCCGGTCATCTTAGTTATACAGGCCGGGGGAAACAACCTAGGTCATCACAAGAGCGCATAACTAATGGCATTAATGAAACAAGACACTGAGCGCTTCAGAGAATTTTTCACAAAATTAGCTATAGTATGGTCAGAGATTGTGCCGATAGCTGTATGGCAAGGTGCGCGAGACATCACGGTCATCGAATGGACAAGGCGGGTAATAAATATTCGGATGGCAAAATTTAGAAGAGACAGAGGCGGTGTAGTGATACGACACCGACAACTGGAAGGAGATAAAGCAGGCCTCATACGGCCCGACGGTGTTCACTTAATAGATATTGGACTGGACATATTCCTGTCAGGACTCCAGGACGGAGTGGAACAAGCGTTAAGAGTGATGGGTGGGGGTCAGAGTCCTGCATACGAGTACGCTGGATCCTCCGTGGCCTGGAAATAGAAAGGACATGTTGGAGAGTTACACTTGTTGGCCAACTTGCCGGAGTGGGGACCCAGGGCATGCTGCAACAAGCTGAAATATTTTAGAAATAAAATGTGTAACGGGTCCGGGAGGCGGAACCTCTGAGCTACTATACAAGGGGGCGGCCCTTGTAAGGGAGCGGGTGGCAGTCTCTGGTTGAACGGACAGGGAGTTACGGCAAGTGATCAGGGCAGTCTCTGGGTAAGGGGTAGGTACGACCTGTGATGGCAGAGCCTCCGGGTAGGCTAGCAGGCAGATGGTAGATGTGTGCTCCCAGGTGAGCAAGCGAGAGTCTCTGGAATAGCAGGTGGTCACGGCACGTGACGGCGGAACCTCCGGGCTGGCAGGCAGGTAGGTAACGGAGAAGCGCTCCCAGGTGAGCGGGCAAGAGTCTCTGGAATAGCTGGTGGTCACCGCACGTGACAACGGGACCTCCGGGCTGGCAAGCAGGCAGGTAACGGAGATGCGCTCCCAGGTGAGCGGGCAAGAGTCTCTGAGATAGCTGGTGGTCACAGCACGTGACAACGGAGCCTCCGGGCTGGCAAGCAGGCAGATAACGGAGAAGCGCTCCCAGGTGAGCGGGCAAGCTGGTCCATAGACAGACTGACCGGAGTAGTAAGGCAGACCGTCGGACCTCAGACAAGCAGGCAGGTAGCTGATATGCGCTCCCAGGTGAGCGGGCAGGCTGGTCCTTTAGACAGACTGACAGGAGTAGTAAGGCAGACCGTCGGACCTCAGACTGGCAGACAGGTAACAAGTATTCAGGCAGGAATCAGGCAGGTAACTGGCAGGTAACTAGCAGGAAACTGGCAGGAAACTGGCAGGTAACTGGCAGGTAACTGGCAACGGGACCTGAGGGCTGAAGCACAGGTGAGACACAGGTGCAAACAACATTGCTCGGGCACCTCCATTTTGGAGGAGGTGCCTTATATATGATGAAGTCCTCCGGCCATTGGCCGGGGACTTCTTAGGACGGCGCGCGCGGCCCCTTTAAGAGGAGGGGAGCGCGCGCGCGCGCGCCCTAAGCACAGGGGCCGAGAAGGAGCGCGCGCTGAGAGCAGAGTGGGAGGAGGACGCCGGGAAGGAGCGCGCGCTGACAGCAGAGCGGAGAGAGGACGCCGGGCACAGAGCAGAGCGGTGAGGGGAGCAGCGTCCCTGCCTAGCAGAGGGCAGGGACGCCAGCGCTACAGTACCCCCCCCTTTAGGCCCCCCCTTTTTTAGGCCAGACAGAAATTTAGCTAGGATGAGAGGGGCATGGATGTTCTCCCGGGGCTCCCACGTTCTCTCCTCAGGACCAAACCCCCTCCAATCTACCAGAAAAAAGGTCTTTCCTCTTACCCTTTTGCTGGCAAGAATGTTCTCTACCTCAAACTTGTCCTCAGCAGAAACCAGAGCAGGAGGCGTACCTGTAGACTTAGAAAAAGAGTTAAGTACCACAGGTTTGAGGAGAGATACATGGAAGGAGTTAGGGATCCGTAAGTTGGCCGGGAGTTTCAATTTATAGGCTACCGGGTTGATCTGACCGATGACCACCAGTGGGCCGATGAACCGAGACCCTAACTTATAGGAAGGGATCTTGAGTCGGACATATTTGGACGAGAGCCAGACTTTATCCCCAGGACGGAATTGAGGAGGGTCCATCGCTAAATGCTGCCAGGGGGCAGCAGGTACTGGCAGAGGAAGAAGGCGGCCGGCCGACAGGTGTCTCGGAACTTTGTTGCGGGCGCAGGACACACAGGCAGAAACAAAGTCCATAACATCCTTGTGCAGGTTAGGCCACCAGTAGTGTCGGGTAATAAGCTGGAGGGTCTTTTTCCGACCGGCGTGGTCAGCTAGTTTAGACGAATGACCCCAGTGTAGGATTCTCTCCCGATCAGGTACCGATACGAACGTCTTACCAGGAGGGAGACAATTTAGACTCACGGGAGCCACCTGCATTACTCTGGCGGGACCGATGGGGCAGTCACATGGTCTATGAGGTGGTGATGTCTCTGCCTCCTCCTTAACAAAGACATCAGCACTAGACCAATAAGGAATCGGAAGTCCAGGTAGATTAGCTGGGATAGGAGAGGGACGGACGGAATGGACGGGAACCAGGCAGGTTTTATGACAGGCCTGTCCCCAGTGAAGGACTTCTCCGGTTTGCCAGTCAAGCACGGGTGCATGTCTCTGGAGCCAAGGCAGACCTAGCAAGAGGGCGTGAGGGAGACCAGGCAGAACGTGAAAGGAGATACTCTCTGAATGCAGCATTCCCACCTGCAGAGTAATGGATTCGGTGATGAATTGGATGGGGCGAGGTAAGAGGCCCCCATCCACGGCAACAACAGACAAGGGTACAGCCAGAGGTTTGGTGGGGATGCGGAATTTCTCCACCAGGGACTGTGAAATAAGATTTCCGGCTGCTCCAGAGTCAAGTTGGGCTAGTTCGGAATAACGATTCTCCCCGCAGATGATTGAGACTGACAACAGCAGGGATGGAGAGGATTTATTTTTGTCTAGATCGACCCCTCTGAGTGAACCTAGATACAGGCGTTCTCCCGGCCTCTCCGGGCAGGCACGGATCAGATGCTCCTTACTGCCACAGTAGAAGCAGCTCCCCTCGGCACGGCGGAAATCCTGACGGGATTTGACCATCTTGGTCTGGTCGACCTGCATAGGCTCAGGAGAGTGTACCTGGGGAGAAACGGAAGGAATGACGGGTTCCTGGAAAGTAGGAGCTAGACGTGGAATCCTTCTCTCACGGGTGACCTCTTTGGCACGCTCCTGGAACCGTAGGTCAATCCGGGTGGCAAGGGTTATTAGATCATCGAGAGTGGTAGGAATGTCCCGACCAGCAAGTTCATCTTTAATACGGCCGGACAGACCCTACCAGAAGACGGATACCAGGGCTTCGTTATCCCAGGCCAGCTCCGAGGCAAGGGTACGGAACCGTATGGCATATTGGCCCACGGTGAGGCTTCCCTGACGGAGGCGAAGCAGAGAAGATGCGGATGAGGTCCTCCGTCCGGGTTCGTCGAAGGCTTTCCGGAAAGCCATGAGAAAGGCAGGCAAGTCGGACACCAGGGGATCTCCTCTCTCCCATAGAGGATTTAGCCAGGCCAGGGCCTCCCCGGTGAGATGGGACATGATAAAGGCAATTTTGGCTCGGTCGGAGTTAAACTGGTGGGATAATAGTTCAAAATGCAGGGTGCACTGATTTATGAAGCCCCGAGCCAGGACAGAGTCGCCTCCGAAGCGAGGAGGTGCAGAGAGCCGGGGTCCGGAAAAGGATACCATGGTACTGGCGGAGGTTGTTGGTGGATCAGACAGAGTGTTCAGGCGAGTATTAACATTCCGCAGGTGACCCAGGATGGTCTCCTGTTGGGACCTCTGACGGGACAGTTCAAGACAGAGGTCCGAGAGCGAGGGAGCTTGGGTGCCACCGGGTTCCATGGCCCGAGCAAACTGTAACGGGTCCGGGAGGCGGAACCTCTGAGCTACTATACAAGGGGGCGGCCCTTGTAAGGGAGCGGGTGGCAGTCTCTGGTTGAACGGACAGGGAGTTACGGCAAGTGATCAGGGCAGTCTCTGGGTAAGGGGTAGGTACGACCTGTGATGGCAGAGCCTCCGGGTAGGCTAGCAGGCAGATGGTAGATGTGTGCTCCCAGGTGAGCAAGCGAGAGTCTCTGGAATAGCAGGTGGTCACGGCACGTGACGGCGGAACCTCCGGGCTGGCAGGCAGGTAGGTAACGGAGAAGCGCTCCCAGGTGAGCGGGCAAGAGTCTCTGGAATAGCTGGTGGTCACCGCACGTGACAACGGGACCTCCGGGCTGGCAAGCAGGCAGGTAACGGAGATGCGCTCCCAGGTGAGCGGGCAAGAGTCTCTGAGATAGCTGGTGGTCACAGCACGTGACAACGGAGCCTCCGGGCTGGCAAGCAGGCAGATAACGGAGAAGCGCTCCCAGGTGAGCGGGCAAGCTGGTCCATAGACAGACTGACCGGAGTAGTAAGGCAGACCGTCGGACCTCAGACAAGCAGGCAGGTAGCTGATATGCGCTCCCAGGTGAGCGGGCAGGCTGGTCCTTTAGACAGACTGACAGGAGTAGTAAGGCAGACCGTCGGACCTCAGACTGGCAGACAGGTAACAAGTATTCAGGCAGGAATCAGGCAGGTAACTGGCAGGTAACTAGCAGGAAACTGGCAGGAAACTGGCAGGTAACTGGCAGGTAACTGGCAACGGGACCTGAGGGCTGAAGCACAGGTGAGACACAGGTGCAAACAACATTGCTCGGGCACCTCCATTTTGGAGGAGGTGCCTTATATATGATGAAGTCCTCCGGCCATTGGCCGGGGACTTCTTAGGACGGCGCGCGCGGCCCCTTTAAGAGGAGGGGAGCGCGCGCGCGCGCGCCCTAAGCACAGGGGCCGAGAAGGAGCGCGCGCTGAGAGCAGAGTGGGAGGAGGACGCCGGGAAGGAGCGCGCGCTGACAGCAGAGCGGAGAGAGGACGCCGGGCACAGAGCAGAGCGGTGAGGGGAGCAGCGTCCCTGCCTAGCAGAGGGCAGGGACGCCAGCGCTACAAAATGCCTTTCTAATGGAATGAGTATAAAGAGTTAATAAAGCTGTGACCGATCCTCACTCATCCAGTTGTAAGAGTTACATTATTGTATTGTCCATGAAAGGGGGGCGGTAGGGGGGCTGAGCGTCTGGGTTTGGTTGGGGGTCCCCACAGTCTGCCTAGGCTAGATTCATTTAAAAATTCTTATTAGATACACAGGCGGTGCAGCTTGCTTCGCAGCTGGGCTACTACGCCCAAAGTATTGCCTAGGCTAGATGCAGTTAAAAATTCTACGCTGACTAGCAGACACTGAAGATTTGGAGCAGACCTCTGAGTAAACAGCTCTTCAGACTCAACCATCTGTGTTACCCCAAGCCATAGTGTATGTAGTTTCTTACAGTTAAAAGGGGGGGGGGTGCGACCCAACCCACCTGGAATTGACGATGCCAACGTCACGTAAGACACAGCAAGGGGACTCCCAAAATTGTGGCACAGACACCACTTAACCCTAGAACGCATACCTGTGGCCTTGCAGGCCCGCCCAGTTAATTGTTTTCTATTTTCTGCAAGATTACTTTAGTTAGAATTTTGAAACTCTAGGTATTCTTCATGTATATAGTTGTTTGTCATTTGAGTTTGAGTTATTCCATGTTATTTGCACACGGGCCTAAAGGGCCCCAGGTATGTGAAAGTGTAGATTTTTATGGTCATGCGTTCTAGGGTTAAGTGGCATCAATTGCCCCACTGTTGCTTAAAACGGTTGGTGAGGTGATTTTACCAAATCCCCAAGCTTTTAGTCTCCCAAGGATGACACAGGGGTAGAAATGTCCTTGCGAATCCATGATTTGTTCATCTTTATGAACGTGAGTCTGTCTACATTCTCAGTGGACAGCCGCGTGCGCTTATCTGTCAGCACACCACCAGCAGCGCTGAACACATGTAAAGAGAGAACGCTGGCTGCATGGCATGACAAGATCTCCAAGGCGTGAGTGGCGAGCTCCGGCGATTATTCCAGATTGGAATACCAAAATGAGCAAGGGTCCAGTGACACAGTCATGGCTTCGATGTTCACTTGGAGATTCTCCTGTACCATCCTCTCTAGGCATTGACTATGTATCAGACTTCTTGTCTCCTGTGGCCTTGCAAAGGATGGTCTAAAAAAGTGGTGAAACGATTCCACAAAATTGCTGTTACCAGCAGATACTGTGTTACTGTTACTGTTTGAGTGATGAAGACTCGACAGTCCCACCGTTGGCAAGTTAGAACTGTGAGATTCACTACGTGCACCACTGGTGTTTTGTGGAAAAGCACATGTAAGATTCTGCAACAGCGTCTGCAGATACTCCTGCATTCGTCAATACCTTTTTATGGCAGGAATTATTTCGGCAAATATACTTTTGTACCGGGGATCTAAGAGTGTGGCAACCCAGTAGTCGGGATTACTTTGAATTCTGACAATCCGGGGGTCATGTTGCAGGTAGTGCAGCAAGAAGGCACTCATGTATCTTGCGCATCCAGAAGTACCAAGTCCTTGTTGTGTTGGTAGCGAGGTAAGAATCATGCTTCCTTCCTCTGCCCTCTCCCTCCAACCTCGCACAACAGAAATGTGATCAAGGTCTCCCTCATCTGATGAGTCTTCCATGCCCATCGCCAGTTCGTCCTCCACTTCTTCCTCGGCTCCTGCACCTTCCTCAACAGTTTGGCTGCTACCATGCGCCCTGGTTAATCCCTCTCCCCCACCCTCCCATGCCTGCCGCCTTGGTGCTGCCAACCGTCTGGACCTTGGAGATGTTATCCCTTCCGCATACGACTCCTCCTCTACTTCCTCCACCTCCTCTTGTCCCACCACCTGACTCTGAATTCTGTTTAATGTGTGCTCCAGCATGTAAATCACCGGAATAGTCATGCTGATAATGGCATCGTCGTCAGCACTAAACATCTTCGTCGCCATTTCAAAACTGTGCAGAAGGGTGTGTGGTGCCCCTGAGGGTTCAATTGCCACAGAGTTACTGCATCTCACCCAGAGGTGTGGTATCTCACCCTCCGGTAAGGAAGGAGTATGGCTCGGGACCCTGACTCCTGCATCCAACACATACCCGCAGTGGGGGTAGGGCAAGATTGCTCCTAAGGGAGAGCACAGTCCCAGGTCCCTAGCTGGTTTGAGGGTCCTATGTAGTGGGTGCTTAGGGGAGCAGCTTAGGGGAGCACATGACAAGGAGAGTATAAATAGGAAGCCATCTTGGAAAGAGCAAGCCAGACAGAGGAGGAAAAGTGACAGGAGCAGAGACTAGGCATGAGCTCTGCTCCGGAGGCGGGCCTAGCCTGGGAGGCCCAGGACTGAAGGAGAGAAGAGAGGAGTGGGAGCTGGAAGGCTCCAGGAACCGAAGGGACCCTACGGCTACGGGCCGTGCAGAAGGCCACCCGTACTCCCGCTGCTACCAGGAGGTAGAGGGGTCAGGCCAGATAAGGGGAACCGGTCCCTCAACTAGCGGAGAAACAGCAAGGCTCAACTAGAAACCGGAGGCTGCTGCATTTCATGTACTGCAGGCCAAAGTCCACACCAGTCTCACTAAGAAGGTAGCCACATAGGACCCAGGGGACGGAACACACGTCACCCGCCAAGGCCCGAGGATACCGGATAGAAGTGTCACTGGGTGTGAGGTGCAGGGAGAAGGCCAGAGAAAGGACACACAGAAGGGAGTCCTGCTAAGTACTCCGGAGCTATCTGGGGGTGGACTGAGCCCCTCACTGAGTATGCACAGCACGACGGGGGAGATTGCTCTGGTACCTGTAATCTGGACTACAACAACTGTGAGTAATATCTTGAGACGGCATCACACGGACTCTGTGTTCATTACTGACTCCCTGCACTACAACCACCATCATCCACCCACACTGCCCTGAAGCTACACTCTTCCTGTGGTGAGTAATAATACCGTTGCTGCAAAACCACCAGCTTCAGAGGACTGTTCCGCAGCGACGGCCCCTTTGGCCGCACTCCACAGGTGGCGTAGTCAGACATTATAAAATCCATATATACCATTACCCTTGGATTGACCGCCCTGGGTCACGGACTGGGTCACCGCCACAGTGACTACAACCCCCAGCGTCTACCGGCCCGGCTTAGGGTACCCCATGGCCCAGGGGGCGCGTCAACTTCATAGGTCCCTGATCTGAGACCACTCCTGCAGCGTGATTTGCCCCACCTCTGGATCTCGTTGGCCCAGGCTATACGTCAGAACGTATTGCACCAGGGCTTGTCGGTGCTGCCACAGTCGCTGCAACATGTGCAGAGTTGAATTCCACCGTGTCGGCACATCGCATTTCAGCCGGTGAACTGGCAGGCCCAACGACTTCTGTAGAGATGTAAGTCGTTGAACTGCGGGATGCGAACGGCGGAAGTGAGCACACAGCGACCGTGCTCTCTGCAGAAGGCCATCTAGTCTGGGATAGTGGGCTAAAAATTGCTGGACAACCAGGTTCAACACGTGAGCCATACAAGGCACGTGTGTGACATTGCCCCGGCGAAGTGCCGCACCCAGGTTTGCAGCATTGTCGCACATGGCCTTCCCTGGTTGCAGGTCCAGTGGAGACAACCTTTCATGAAACTGGGTCTCCAGAGCTGACCACAACTCCTCAGCTGTGTGACTCACATTTCCCAGACATTTCAAAGTAAACACTGATGCCATTGAGCCCTGCTGCCAGCATAGTAAGGAGGTTTGCAGGATTCCTTCTGCGCAGTTAGAAAGCAGGTGGCATTACCAAACAGGCATTGGGTGCAGGTGGAGGACCGAGAGGAGGTTGAGGAGGCAGAAGCAGTGGAGGAACTTTGAGATAAAGAGGATTGACGCACAACTCGTGGGGACGGTAAGACTTGGACAGCAGCCCCTTGTCCTGCTGTCACCATAGTTACCCAGTGCCCAGTCAGCGACATGTAACGCCCCTGTCTATGCCTTCTCGTCCAAGTGTCTGTGGTGAAGTGCACCCTGTCACACACAGAGTTTCTCAAAGAAGTGGTGATGTTGTGTGCGACATGCTAGTGGAGCGGAGGCACACCTTTCTTTGAGAAGTAGTGCCGACTGGGCATCTGGTACTGGGGCACTGTGATGGACATAAGGTCTTGAAAATCCTCTGTGTCCTCCAGGTGGAAAGGCAGCATTTCTGTAGCCAACAGCTTGCAGATGGTGAAATTTAACCTCTTAGCTTTCTCATGGCTAGGAGGAAATGGTCTTTTACTTTTCCACATCTGAGGGACCGAGGGCTGGCTGTTGTGCTTAGACGGTGTTGAGTAGGGTGTCCCCGGCAAACTGCCGGTCTGTGAGGAAGATGCAGGCGGACATGTTAGGTTGCCTTGATCCAAAGGTGGTGCTCTCGATGTCGGAGAGAGCTCAACACTAGCAGGTGTTTCCACTTCCCAATGAACTGACGACCTGCCAATCACACTGGCTGTTGCGGGTAAAGAGGTGGCAGGTCTGCATCCAAAAACATGTGTGACTGCTGTCCCCCCAGTCACAGAGGATGAAGAGGCTGCGGATGCACAAGATGGGGCAGACGGTGGTTGGCCCAGCCGGCTAGGCCGGATTGTAGCACAGTGAGCTACCCACTGCGACTTATGCTTCATATCCATGTGACGGTACATGCATGAAGTACTCAAACTATGGATTTTTTGGCCTCTACTTAGCTTTTGCTGACAAATATTACAGTTAACACGAGTTGGGTCATCCTTATCGATCTGAATAAATGCCCAGGCTATGCAAGGCTTAGAGCCCATGTGACCTGAAGAGCCACTACGACTTGTGGTCAGAGGCAGAGTTGTGGTTGAGGATGCAGTTGTTGACGTGCTTCCAGTACTCCGTCTCTGTTCAGGAAGGCGCAACCTAACCTCGTCGTCAATAGCATCTGTGATGCCCCGCTGCGCTTGGTATCACAGATCCTAGAAGAGTGCATTGATGGAATCCTCCACAAGAGGCCCCCATAAACATTCACACATCTCCACCTTCCACCTCAGACCTGCAGAGGGAGCCCGTTAGGGATATAAATAGGGAAGGTGGAGCTAGGCAGTTCAGTTCCTCTGAAGAGTTCCTGCAGTAGAGAAGCCTAAGAGAGGTCAGTCTGCAGTGGAGCTCAGTCTAGTCTAGAGAATGCAGTTAATAGTTCAGCAGTGGAGCACAAGGCTCCTGCTTGCTAGATTCAGGGAGCCCAGATAGAGCTTAAGGTGTGCCGGTGCCGTAAGATCAGTGAAGCGCGGCAAGCTGCCGTTAGTGTGTATAGCCTAGTGAGGGCCCGAGTAGGCCGAAGGCGAGTGGCGAGTTAGTACATAAGGGGCAGAGGAGCTTTACCAGCTCACCCCGAAGCATTTACCGGACACAGGATCCGAGCTTACCGGTATCTCTATGACCCAGTAAGGCATAACCGGAATCCCTGGAGAACTACAAGTCCCAGGATCGCTAAGGTGCTGATATGTAACAGAGCCAGGAGACGCTTAGGTCCCCATACTGGGAGCGTGAACTCCAAGAGAAGGCCCTACCACAAGGTCAGCCAGCGCAGGACAGAGACAAAGTTAGGCCTAGCTCCAGGCAGGTCAGAAACTTACTACGCAGAGGCAAGAAACAGGAGGCCCTACACCCGCTCATTGGGGAGGATCCTGATATGCACCCTTCACCCTACAGTGCTCCGGGATGTGCCTGAATTTCCACCAGTAAAAGGTACTGAAGTGACTACCGTGTCCGTTCCCGTTCTTGCTCTGACCCAGCTGGGTTTCGCCTGTCCTGCATTCCCCCTGCATACGCTGCCCTGAGACCTAGGTCCACCTGTGGGGAGCTATACCATCGAGCTGCCTTATCACCGGCCTCAGTGGACTGCTGCAGCGCTGGTGCTTGTCACCAGATACCACAAGTGGCGTCATGAACTCTTATAAAATTAACAATTATCCACCCTTTTAAAGAGAGACCCCAGGGTACGGGCCAGGGAGCCGACCACCGCGACATCCCCAAGGCCAGGCAAATGCCCGGGTACCGAGTCATCCCCATCCCCAGGGCTAGTCACATCCTCCTCCACCTCCCCTGCTGACCTCATCGACTGGCTGACTGTGGGTTGACAGTAAGTGGGATCTCCAACCTCGTCATCATCACCCTGTGTGTTATCACACCCGTCGTCCTCAGAGCCAACCTCTTCCTGCCCTGACCGAAAAGTCAAGTTGTCGCTCCAATCAGGTATTTGAGTCTCATCATCGTCTTCATCATTGTCTCCACCAACAGGAGTTACAGTTTGGGAACAAGGGTCTACATTATGCTCAGAACCTTCTTCATCTGGTCCTGGATCCGACTTATAAAGATTCTGGGCATCAGATCAGATCATTTCCTCATCTGGATTAACAGAAGCTCTGGAGCAGACCTCCGTTTCCCAGGCTATAGTATGAGTAAACAGCTGTGCAGACTCAACCATCTGTGCTACCCCATACTCAGACGGGCAGCTGGAGACTTGGGAGCTGTGAGGAAGCAACTGCGATTGGGGTGACACCTCTGAGGACTGGAGTATTTGTGATGTTGAAATTGAGGTGATGGAGAGCCCACTTGAAAGAGCACTTGATATCCGTTGAAGCACCTGCTGTTTTTGTGCCTCATTTAGAATTTGTAGCAATGGGCGTGTCCTTAAGAATGTGATCATATCACATTATCCACGAAAAGAAGTCAACATCTTAGTTTGGCTGGAAGATGGTCTTTCTTCTGCAGATGTTACTCCCCCCCCCACCGTGGGGGGCCTCGACCCACCGGCGGACAGGCACCAGTATTGGGATAGGGGGGCTGGCCGTCAGGGTCCACCGCGGCTCTGGCACAAACCCGGCAACACAGAGGTGGCACGGGCAGGAACGGACTGGCCGTGTCGGCTTCTCACTTTTTGGATTTTAGAAGGGCATGACATGCCTATATCTGTGTCTCCCCCTCCTTTTACTCCTCCACCTCTTTTCTTTTCGCATGACTATATGTACTTGTCACTTTTCCATGTGTTAGTTGTGTCTTCTGAGCAGTTTGTCAGCTTTTGGACACCTTTGAAGGTGTTTTCTATGTGTTTCTATGTGTTTTTGTTTGCCTGCCATTGGTTTTAACGGTGTTCGAAGGTGTTCGACGAACAGTTCGACGAACAGTTCGGCGAACACACGGGTGTTCGACGAACCGAACCGAACTCGAACACTACGGGGGTGGCTCAACACTAGTTAAGATCTATTGCAAACCATGTTAATTATATTGTATTTATTGAATCATATATTTTAAGATTATTTAATAAAAATAATTTTTTTATGCCATGATACTCATATTTTCTCCTTCTTTTAGTACCCCCCTTAAAGTAGAATATCACACAGCCCTCCAAACCATATAATGGCCCCCACATAGTCCTCCAAATTGTATGATGGCCTCTACATAGCATTCCAAATAGCATGATGCCCTTCAAATAGTATGACTGCCCCCTCATAGCCCTTCAAATAGTATGATGGCCCCCTCATAGCCCTCCAAATAGTATGATGGCCCACACATAGCCCTCGAAATAGTATGATGTCCCCCACATAGCCCTCCAAATAGTATTACGGCCCCCACATAGCCCTCTAAATAGTATGATGGCCCACACATAGCCCTCCAAATAGTATGATGTCCCCCACATAGCCCTCCAAATAGTATGACGGCCCCCACATAGCCCTCCAAATAGTATGACAGCCCCCCACATAGCCCTCCAAATGGTATGACGGCCCCCACATAGCCCTCCAAATGGTATGACAGGCTCCCACATAGCCCTCTAAATAGTATGATAGCCCTCCAAATAGTATGATCGCCCCAACATAGCCCTCAAAATAATATGATGGCCCACACACAGCCCTCCAAATAGTATGATGTCCCCCACATAGCCCTCCAAATAGTATGACAGCCCCCCCCTAGCCCTCCAAATAGTATGATGGCCCAACACATAGCCCTCCAAATAGTATGATGTCCCCCACATAGCCCTCCAAATAGTATGACGGCCCCCACATAGCCCTCCAAATAGTATGACAGCCCCCCACATAGCCCACCAAATGGTATGACGGCCCCAACATAGCCCTCCAAATGGTATGACAGGCCCCCACATAGCCCTCTAAATAGTATGATAGCCCTCTAAATAGTATGATCGCCCCAACATAGCCCTCCAAATAGTATGATGGCCCACACCTAGCCCTCCAAATAGTATGACAGCCCCCCACATAGCCCTCCAAATGGTATGACGGCCCCCACATAGCCCTCCAAATAGAATGATGGCCCCCACATAGCCCTCCAAATAGTATGATGGCCCCACATAGCCCTCCAAATAGTCTGATGGCCCCCACTTAGCCCTACAAATAGTATGATGGCCCCCGCATAGCAATTCAAATAGTATGATGGCCCCCACCTAGTCCTCCAAATAGTATGATGCCCCACATAGCCCTCCAATTAGTATGATGGCCCCCACCTAGCCCTCCAAATAGTTTGACAGCCCCCCACATAGCCCTCCAAATGGTATGACGGCCCCCACATAGCCCTCCAAATAGAATGATGGCCCCCACATAGCCCTCCAAATAGTAAAATGGCCCCCACATAGCCCTCCAAATAGTATGATGGCCCCCACATAGCCCTACAAATAGTATGATGACCCCCACATAGCAATTCAAATAGTATGATGGCCCCCACCTAGTCTTCCAAATAGTATGATGGCCCCCACATAGCCCTCCAAATAGTATGATGGCCCCCACCTAGCCCTCCAAATAGTATGATGGCCCACAAACAGTATGATTACCCAAGGTCCCTCAGATTCATGGGCCCCATAGTAGCCATATGGTTATCTGCTGTTAGCGGGATGCCACTGCGTCATGACCGTACCACATGTGACTGCTGCAGCCAATCAGTTGACTGATCAGCTCATACCATGTACACTAGGATTAGACAGCACCTGGCACAGCTGTGATGGATTTGGTTGGACATATCAGGTGTACACATAGTGAGGCTGTGGCGCCCCTGGGGGTTCAGTCGCCACAGAGGTACTGCACCTCACCCAGAGGTGTGGTGCCTCCTTCTCTCAGGTAAGGAGGGAGTGCTGCCCGGGACCCCAACACCCACATTCAACACTACACTACTCCAGGCCGGCTGGAAGGGCAAGATGCAGTATGTTCCTGCTGAGCCCTGTCCCTGGCTGGAGTGGGGGGAACCAAAGAGAGGGGGAACCAGTAGTGGGTGTGGGTGGAGGATGTAGAGTAGGGGAGCACCATTGTAGGACGTATATAAAGGGAAGCCATCTTAGGGTGGCGAGGAGAGGTCGGTCAGTTAGTGAGTGAGTAGGAAGGAGAGGAGGGGGGCAGAGTCTCTTCAGGAGCTCTGCTCCATAAGTGGGGCCTAGCAATAGAGGCCCAGGAGGGGAGCAGAGAAGAAAAGCTCCAGTAATAGAGGGGATCCCAGGGGATACGGTTAGTGCAGGACGGCACCCGTACGCTCCGAATCTGCCAGGTGTCAGAGGGATCAGGCCACAGGAAGGGAACCGGTCCCTGGACCAGCTGTGTTACTCCAGGTCTCGGCTGGAAAAACCGGAGGCTTCTGCACTTCCATGGTGCAGTTGCCACAGCCTCACCCTAGTCGCCGTGAAGGGCATCAAGTAGGTCCGGGAACTCCAGGTTGCCCAGAAGGGACTTCAGAGCACCCGATCGG
The DNA here is from genome assembly GCF_046119375.1 of Phyllobates terribilis. Taxonomy (NCBI): domain Eukaryota; kingdom Metazoa; phylum Chordata; class Amphibia; order Anura; family Dendrobatidae; genus Phyllobates; species Phyllobates terribilis. The sequence goes on along the minus strand of NW_027362773.1, from coordinate 72,443,511 downwards.
GACTGTGTGTGGGGGAGCGCAGGGCAGGAGGGAGAAGACCCAGCGCGTGAAGTCGGTCAAGGAAAGGAACATAAGAAAGGGGGTTCCGTTAAGTGCTTGTAATCTACCTGAAGGAGTGCTGAGCCCCTGCCTGGCAGACGCAGTGCGACGCGGAGGCTGACACCCGTACGGTGTACCTGAGAAACTTTATCAAGAACTGTGAGTAAAACTCGGATGACTGCACTGCACTGCACTGCCTCCGTCAGTTATTTCTGCTGCGCCATCTCTCCTGCTCTGCAAGCCCCAGCATCACCACCATTTTCACCTACACTGCCCCAGGGGCCCGCTCCGCCTGTGGGGAGCAGAAACATCCCAGCTGCCATCCCATCACCCCCCGGAGGTCTACAGCAGCACCGGTAACCATTACCGGAAACCACAGGTGGTGTCACGAGACAAACTGTATACTAAAACCACTTTTTAAAGAGAGACCCAGTGTACGGGCCCCGGGAGCCGACTGCCGTGACCTTCTAAGCAAGGTAAAAGGCCTAGGTACTGAGTCCCCTATATTCCCCCTCGGTGACACAGCTCTCTTTTCTGGCGCCATGAACAGGATTTCGTGCCCGTTATCACCGGGTACTGTGTGCCAGATTTGAACTGTTTTTCTTCACTGAATGTGGCGCCCACACCAGAAGAACGGGCGCCATTATGTGCGTACTCAAAGACAACAAGGAATCACCTCCCATCGTGGGCCGGCTTCTAGAATGGCGCCAAAAGCAAAGCCCGCCCCAAACAACAGTGACCATGTATGTAGATGTGTCTGTCAAAGTGGGGGACCGCTCCAAGGAGTGACCGACAACAGGCTGCCATGGAACCGCCCCCGAAAAGGGAGGGGAGAAAGAGAGAAGGAATGGAGACAGGGTGTGGTCTTAACCAGTCTAGACAGACCGCACCCGGCAGCCAGAATGGAAGGAGGTCAGGACCAAACCTCCGCTTCTGGCCCACAAGAGCTGGCGACCCCCCTCACCCTGGAGGAAACAGATGTCAAACTATCCCCAGAGGATGTCGAATTCCTCCAAGCAGAGGTGCAGGAGCTGAGCCGAAAAGTTGAGGAGGAAGAGGACATGTCCCTGCAGTTCATGGCTGATCACCCGGCTGGGTCAGCCAGCAAAAATCAGAAGTACCCTCGGCGGGGACCCCACTACTAAGTACCAGTAAGTGGGACTGAACATTGTAAATAAGTTACCCGTAAGGGTACAAACTGAACATTTTGTGTGCATAATTACCCAGTAAGGGTATACAGACTTCAGGCTGAGGACTGTGAGCAGCCAAGAACTGATCTTGTATATAGTTTGCACTTCTTAAAGTGCCCTCTATTGCTTTTATATTTGCAACCGCAGACCTCAGAACAAAAACCCGTTTGGCGTGGCCGAAGACGTGATCCAGCACCAGGGTCACTTAAGCCCTGCAGCCACGCCCAGGGCCTACGTTGATGGTTTTCGGACGGGTCCCTCATGCTGCTTGATTTGCACCTTTATCCGTGAGATGGACACCCTGTTTGGGATCTCACTGCAATTTGCTTGAAAAATGTTGAAAATGTTTTACATGAGAAAATATGCATCTGTAAGCGAAAAGTTTTATATTGTCTGTACTAATGTTACCCAGTAACGTTCAAGTAATGTGCCTCCCATAAAGGGAAGAAAAAGTTTTATGATCTTCTAAGCGAATGCATTCTAAAAATTTTGTATGTCTAAAATACCGTGTTTTTGCTCAGTTCCAGCCCGCGGACGTGCTGTGTTTTACCAGGGGGAGTGTGGCGCCCCTGGGAGTTCAGTCACCACAGAGGTACTGCACCTCACCCAGAGGTGTGGGGTGCCTCCTTCTCTCACGTAAGGAGGGAGTGCTGCCCGGGACCCCAACACCCACATTCAACACTACACTACTCCAGTCCGGCTGGAAGGGCAAGATGCATTATGTTCCTGCTGAGCCCTGTCCCTGGCTGGAGTGGGGGGAACCAAAGAGAGGGGGAACCAGTAGTGGGTGTGGGTGGAGGGTGTAGAGTAGGGGAGCACCATTGTAGGAGGCATATAAAAGGAAGCCATCTTAGGGTAACGAGGAGAGGTCGGTCAGTCAGTAAGTGAGTAGGAAGGAAATAAGGGGAGCAGAGTCTCTTCAGGAGCTCTGCTCCATAAGTGGGGCCTAGCAATAGATGCCCAGGAGGGGAGCAGAGGAGAAAGGCTCCGGTAATAGAGGGGATCCCAGGGGATACGGTGAGTGCAGGACGGCACCCGTACGCCCCGAATCTGCCAGGTGTCAGAGGGATCAGGCCGCAGGAAGGGAACCGGTCGCTGGACCAGCTGTGTTACTCCAGGTCTCGGCTGGAAAAACCGGAGGCTTCTGCACCTCCATGGTGCAGTTGCCACAGCCTCACCCTAGTCGCCGTGAAGGGCATCAAGTAGGTCCGGGAACTCCAGGTTGCCCAGAAGGGACTTCAGAGCACCCGATCGGGACTGTGTGTGGGGGAGCGCAGGGCAGGAGGGAGAAGACCCAGCGCGTGAAGTCGGTCAAGGAAAGGAACATAAGAAAGGGGGTCCCGTTAAGTGCTTGTAATCTACCTGAAGGTGTGATGAGCCCCTGCCTGGCAGACGCAGTGCGACGCGAAGGCTGACACCCGTACGGTGTACCTGAGAAACTTTATCAAGAACTGTGAGTAAAACTCGGATGACTGCACTGCCTCCGTCAGATACTCCTGCTGCGCCATCTCTCCTGCACTGCAAGCCCCAGCATCACCACAATTTTCACCTACACTGCCCCGGGGGCCCGCTCCACCTGTGGGGAGCAGAAACATCCCAGCTGCCATCCCATCACGCCCCGGAGGTCTGCAGCAGCACCGGTAACCATTACCGGAAACCACAGGTGGCGTCACTTGACAAACTGTATACTAAAACCCCTTTTTAAAGAGGGACCCAGAGTACGGGCCCGGGAGCCGACTGCCGTGACCTCCTAAACAAGGTAAAAGGCCCGGGTACCGAGTCCTCTATATTCCCCCTGGGTGACACAAGGCCAATATTATTCACTAGGTCAGATGTTGAAGCAGGGTAAGACATGGTTCCAGAGGCAACTGAGATGAGGATAGAGAAGCCATGTTCTCCTGTATCATAGCCACCTCAGAAATTGGAGGAGTAAATGATCAGAAGCATTCGATAGGACCAGTTTCAGCCATGAGAGAAGATTCAATGACAGAGTTCCAAAGCCAGCTAGCTATATTGTGTTCTGTGGGATTCGAGAGCTTGGTGGGGCAACACAATCTCTCAATGTCAACCTCGCTCTCCTTAATGTCCATTAAAAAGGCACATATAAAAGTCCTTGGTTGTCCACTAGTTTTGTAGGATAGGGCATCAATGTAAAAGTAGTGGACAACTACTTAAGTAGTATAAATCCAACTCAATTTGTGGATTCTTTCAGATGAGGTAGTAGAAGTTGGGACAGGACCCTCTAGGATCTGTTAATAGGTGGTCCTTTGTCTGTAGTGTCAAATAGGCAAAAACATAGTGTGAACCGATCATTCAGATAAGGAGCAATGTCTGGTAAGACACTAATGTCAATGCAGGGCCCCACAGAGAGGTTAGCGTGGGCAACACATAGTTTTACAGGCCCATTAGAATATTTGTTCTGTATTTAAGAATTTTGGCTGTACTTTGGCTGTATTTGTTCTCCCCTTTCCATTCTAACTTCTCCTCCTACTCTTTTCGGCAATGGTACTTATTAGTGTTGAGCGAACATGCTCGACATTGCTCAGTACTCGCCCGAGCATCACGCTACTCGAGCACCGAGCATTCCCGGGTTACTCGGGCGGGAGCTCGGGTCTCCGCCCTGCATGTTTGGCGCTCTTTACAGAGCCAATGAACATGCAGGGATTGCCAGCCAGTCACTGTAATGCCGCAGCCATGTTGGTTGTGGGCATTACATTGATTGGCTGGCCACATAGCGTCACCTCGAGTATTTAAAACCGGGCGCCGCCATCTTGGACACAGACAGCTAGGATCAGACAGTGTAGGGACAGCGCTGCTGATTTAGGGAGAGATATATACTGCGAAATAGTTAGTGTAGGGTCTGTAAAGGCTGCCAGATCAAACAAAGAGTCCTTCTCAGGACTAATATCCATCCCAGATATCAGGCAGGCAGGCCGTATAGGAGACGCAGTGGTTATACCAGCAAACGCTGAATTACAGTCCTGTGTGCTCCTGTTGCTGAAATTGCTGGACTTAGTTCCAGGTCTTGGGGGAGCAGGAAAAATCCTTTTTTTTTTTCATCTAAATCCTCTTTTTTTTCCCCTCCTTCACACTGTACAAATACCCATCTTATTAACCTTTTGGTGTCCCCGCCCCCCCCCCCCCAAAAAAAAAGTGTGTCTGTGACAATTCAGACACAAATCAATTTTTTTAAAAGAGTCAGGTGTAGGCCAGAGAAATAGAAGTGTGGTTTTGCAGTTCCACGGTTAAAACCTCTGTATTATCCACTTTTGGGCCATTTTTGCCATAAAGAAAAAGAGTAATAGTGTCTCCTGATTGTTCAGACACAAATATATCTGTTGGAAATAGTCTGGTGTAGATGTCGCGCCCCCGTGGGCCTTACTGTTTGGGAACAGTATATATATATATATATATATATATATATATATATATATATCACGGTGGCTGGCCCAGGGCGGACAATGCACAAAAGGGGTAGCGATTATTAATAAAGTTCGGAGAAATTCGTGACACCACGTGTGGTGTCTGGTGAAGGTCAACAGCGCTGCAGTAGTCCTCTGAGGCAGGTGACAAGGCATACTTAGGCTAGCTTTGGTCATTGTGTGCCCTTTGTACATGATTTTATATGTCTATTACGTTCTTACCTACCCTCAGTTGCCCATTTTTTCTGATTACTTTTTTCCTCTCTTGTATAATTATTCCTTATGTGTTTTTATGAATTTTCAATAAATATTTATTTTATATTGACCGAGATTCACATCTATAGGTTCTTTATTTAAGCAGGTGACAAGGCAGCTAAAGATGGTACAGCTCCCCACAGGTGGAGCGGGCCTCAGGGCAGTGTAGATAGATAGATGGTGGGTGCGCTGGGCGTTGTGGTGCAGGTAGAGATATAATGGCGCGGCCGGAGTAACAGACAGAGACAGGGGGTTTTGCTTCCTTACCTTTAGTGGTACTGCTGGTAGATATTAGTGTTGAGCCACCCCCGTAGTGTTCGAGTTCGGTTCGGTTCGTCAAACACCCGTGTGTTCGCCGAACTGTTCGTCGAACTGTTCATCGAACACCTTCGAACACCATTAAAACCAATGGCAGGCAAACAAAAACACATAGAAACACATAGAAAACACCTTCAAAGGTGTCCAAAAGCTGACAAACTGCTCAGAAGACATAACTAACACATGGAAAAGTGACAAGTACATATAGTCATGCGAAAAGAAAAGAGGTGGAGGAGTAAAAGGAGGGGGAGACACAGATATAGGCATGTCATGCCCTTCTAAAATCCAAAAAGTGAGAAGCCGACACGGCCAGACCGTTCCTGCCCGTGCCACCTCCGTGTCGCCAGGTTTGTGCCAGAGCCGCAGTGGACCCTGACGGCCAGCCCCCCTCTCCCAATACTGGTGCCTGTCCGCTGGTGGGTCGAGCGAGCCCCCCTGTGGTGGAGGCAGCTCTAAGCTTTTTAATTTAAATTGTCTCTCTAATTTGAATGAATACACTTTAAATCCTTTTACAAGGATCTATTGGAGGGCAAGTCTCATGCCAGCAGCCGCGTAATTCCAGCTCCAGTAGCGTCCACTAAAGCTGCTGCAGTTAAAAAGCTTTTATAAGGATCGAGCTTGGCTGTCCACCGCAAGGCGTCCTACCGCCAGTCCCAGCCCCTATGCCTTGGGGTGCCTCCTGATGCTCTTCACTGAGTATCCCGTGGTCCCGAAGCATTTCCTTTGAAAAAATTAAGTGTCTAAACTACAGGTGGTGTAGCTTGCTTAACAGCCGGGATAATCCGCTGACTAGCAGACACTGCTACTAGGCACAAAGTATTTCCTGGGCTAGATGCAGTTAAAAATTTGTAATTAGATACTCTCGTTGGATGCTGAGAAAGCATTCCATAGAGTCTCCTGGCACGCCATATATGATTCTCTTAAAAAGCTTGGGGTAGGGGTCTAGGGGACCCTTTTAAAGCCCAAATCACGGCCCTGTATCGCAATACGTCACCTAAGCTGAAGATAAATGGAACTGTAGCACCCTGAGGGCTCGGTTGCTACAGAGGTATTGCACCTCACCCAGAGGTGTGATATCTCACTCTCAGGTAAGGATGGAGTGTGGATCAGGACCCGACACCTGCATGCATTACACCACATTGCCGTGGGGCAGGGCGACCAATATGCCCCTGAGATGGGCACGACAGTCCCTGTCCCTGGCTGGAGTGGGGGGAGGGAACACTGAGGAAGGGGAACCCTGTAGTGCAGGAGCAGGGAGGAAGCAGTTCCTGGGTGCATTGAGAAGGGAGTATAAAAGGTGGGCACCATCTTAGTTCAGTGCTGAGAAGTCTGAGCAGAAGTGACAGGGAGCAGGGGCTCTGCATGAGCTCTGCTCCGGAGGCGGGCCTAGTAACAGAGGCCCAGGCCTGGAAGAGGGAGAAGGAAGGAAGAGGAGCAGAGAAGGCTCCAGGAACGAGGAACGAAGGGATCCCAGGGGTGCGGACGGGCGAGTCGCCACCGCACGCCCGAATCCACCTGCGTGGAGGGGTCAGGCCAAAGGGGGAGACCGGTCCCCAAAACTAGTGGAGGCGGGAAACGACCCTCAGCTAGAAACCGGAGGCTGTGACATTTTATGTGGCGCAGCCCCTCGCTACACCCGCTAGGAAGGCACCACATAGGGTCAGGGAAACTGGCGCCAAGTTTACCAAGAGGAGGCCCGAGGCAGCCGGACAGAAGGGTTGGTAAGAAAGGCCAGGCAAAGGACACACAAAGGGGGTCCTGTGAAGCGCTCCAAAGTTATCTGGGAGTTGTCTGAGCCCCTCACCTGGTGAGCACAGTACGACGTGGGCAGCCGTTACCTGCAGAAGTGGTCTGGATAATAAGAACTGTGAGTAAAGGCCCTGGACTGCATCACTGACTCCGTGTCGTTACTGCTGCTGCCCTGCACCATCACCTCCATCCTCCGCATACACTGCCCTGAGGCTATACTCCTCCCGTGGGGAGTTATGCTACGCTCTCCTGCACCCACAACACCAGCCTCAGCGGTCTGTCCTGCAGCGGCGGTTCACTCTGACCGCAATCCACGGGTGGCGTAGTCGGACATTTAAACATCAAAACCACATAAATAGTTACGCAACTGGTTTGACCGCCCTGAGCCACGGAACCGGGTCGCCGCCACGGAGACTACAACCACCAGCATCCACCAAAAAGGGTCCGGCTCCGGGTGTCCCAAGGCCCAGGGGGCGCGTCAGAACATTTTCATCACCTTTCATAATCACCAATGGGACAAGGCAGGGATGTCCTCTGTCCCCTCTCTTATAAATCCTAGTGATGGAGCACCTGCTCTCATCAATTCGCCATAACCCCAATATTAGGTGGATTGAGGTGGGAGGCACCGAGTACAAGTGCTCTCTATTTGCTGATGATGTCCTAGTATATATCACTCAATCACATATATCCATCCCTGCTGTTATGGCTGAAATAGATCACTTTGTTACATGGTCAAATTTTAAAATCAATGCAGCGAAGTCTGAGGCCCTCGATGTCTCCCTTCCCAAATCCATACAGGATTCCATCCAGTTCAACTTTCCCTTTGCCTGGCCCTCACAGGGTATCAAATACTTAGGAATTCGTATTCATAGAGACCTCTCCCGTCTATGTTATCTTAATTTTGGGCCCTTTATTGAACAACTCCATACAGACCACGGTTGGCAAGTTAGAACTGTAAGATTCACTACGTGAACCACTGGTGTTTTGTGGAAAAGCACATGTACACGGTGTTCCAAATTATTATTCAAAAAGTGTTTAGGAGTGATAAGGGAAGAATTTGTTTGTTTGTCAGTTAAACTCATTAATAGTGATGTGTGTCAGGTCTCTTTATATCACTTTAAGCAATTGCAGACACCTGTGCTAATTAGTTTGGCAGGTGTGTCCAATGAAAGGCAAGACTACTTAAGAAGGCTGTCCCACATTATTAAGCAGCCTACATTTTCTGCCAAAATGGGAAAGAAAAAGGATGTGTCGGCTGCTGAGAAGCAACAAATTGTGGAGTTTTTAGGTCAAGGCATGACTACAATCAACATTGTGCGATGATCAGGATGAAGTGTCTTGGCAATCAAGAAGTATGTAGCTGATTCACAGTACACACGTGTGCGTGCTGATAAGGGCAAATTGAGGACTCTTTCCTACAGGCAATTACGTCAGGTTAAAAGAGCAGCGGCAAAAAAGCCTTGTCATAGCAGCAGACAAGTTTTTGAAGCTGCTGGTGCCTCCAACGTCCCCCGAACAACAAGATGCAGGGTTCTTCAGAGGTTTGCAGCTGTGTATACACCATCCTGTCGACCTCCTCTATCTACTTCACACAAGCAGAAACGGCTCCAGTGGGCCAAACATTACATGAAGACTGATTTCAAAACTGTTTTGTTCACGGATGAGTGCCGTGCAACGCTCGATGGTCCAGATGGATGGAGTGGAGGATGGCTGGTTGATGGACACCCAACGCAAATACGGCTACAGCGCCAACAAGGAGGAGGTGGAGTAATGTTTTGGGCTGGAATCATTGGGAGAGAGATTGTCGGCCCCTTTAGTATCCCTGAAGGGGTAAAGATGAACTCCATAATGTATGTGGAGTTTCTCAAACAGCACTTCCTGCCATGGTTCAAGAAGAAGAACCGTGTATTCCACAGCAAGATCATTTTTATGCATGATAATGCACCGTCTCATGCTGCACATAAAACATCTGCATCTCTGGCTGATATGGGCATAAAAGGGGACAAACTTATGGTGTGACCCCCATGCTCCCCTGACCTCTACCCCATTCAGAACCTCTGGAGCATCATCAAAAGGAGTGTCTATGATGGCGGGAGGCAGTTCACATCTAAGCAACAGCTCTGGGAGGGTATTCTGTCCTCATGCAAAACAATTCAAGCAGAAACCATCCAAAACCTGACAAATTCAATGGACGAGAGAGTTCAGAAGCTCCTTTCGAACAAGGGGTCCTATGTGCAAATGTAACATCACCTAGAATAAAGTTTTGAGTTGAAAACTGTTTGATTTCAGTTTCTAATAACCTGCTAATGCTTATAATTTCAAAAATGACCATTTTTTTGGTCTTTATTAAAATGAAAAGGTTGATCGAAGAGTGTGGGGGATCTAAGAGTGTGGCAACCCTGTAGTCAGGATTAATTCGAATTCTGACAATCTGAGGGTCATGTTGCAGGTAGTGCAGCAAGAAGGCACTTATGTGTCTTGCGCATCTCGGAGCCCCAAAATTATTTTCCGGGCTAGATGCAGCTAAAAATTATTATTAATTTTAAATCTGGTGGAGCTTAGTATAGATGGCCTAATAGAATCAGTACTGCACACTGCTACAAAGCCCAAATTATTTTCCAGCCAAGATACAAATAAACATGATTAGTAATTTTAAATCTGGTGGAGCTTAGTATAGATGGCCGAATAGAATCAGTACTGCACACTGCTACAAAGCCTAAATTTTTTTCCAGCCAAGATACAGATAAACATGATTAGTAATTTTAAATCTGGTGGAGCTTAGAATAGATGGCCTAATAGAATCAGTGCTGCACACTGCTACAAAGCCCAAATTATTTTCCAGCCAAGATACAGATAAACATGATTAGTAATTTTAAATCTGGTGGAGCTTAGTATAGATGGCCTAATAAAATCAGTATTGCACACTGTTACAAAGCCCAAATTATTTTCCAGCCAAGATACAGATAAACATGATTAGTAATTTTAAATCTGGTGGAGCTTAGTATAGATGGCCTATTAGAATCAGTGCTGCACACTGCTACAAAGCCCAAATTATTTTCCAGCCAAGATACAGATAAACATGATTAGTAATTTGAAAGCTTAAAACGGTTGGTGAGGTGATTTTAACCAATCATCAAGCTTTTACTCTCCCCAGGATGACACAAGGGTAGAAAAGTCGTTTCGGATCCATGATTTGCTCATCTTTATGAACGTGAGTCTCTCTACATTATCAGTGGAGAGCCGCGTGCGCTTATCTGTTAGCACTAGAGATGAGCGTTGTTCGGCGAACACGAATGATTTGAGAAAAATTTGGCTGTTCGAGGTTATGTTCGATAACTGTTCGTGCACCAAAATCATAACGGGATTTTTTCTCAGTAATGATGAAAATTAATGTTAATACGCAGTTTGAGTGTACAGCGGGGCGGGGGAGGGGCAGGGGATGGATCTCTGCAGGAATAATGAAGATCTCCATTTTTTTTTCTCTTTCCCGCATTTACAGTGGGGAGGTGCAATCTGTCAGCCTATCAGCAGCGCACACACGGAGAGAAGTGCTTTTTTTCACACAAGCAAGGGCATGTGTCATTGGCAGTGTATGTCACATGTCCTTGCCCTATAAGACCAAGCCATTTTCCCCGTCGCCACCATTTTCTCACTGCTGCAGCTGCGTGTTAGACGGCACCGCTGTTGCTGTGTGCGCTATACCTTGTTAATTTCAAGCCAATTTTCGCACAAATCTACAGATAGCTTGGGAGTAGGGAATAGTTGTGATTGCAGTCCTTTTAAGGACTAGGTTACAGCATTTCCTACGACTTTTATCAGGCAGGTCTGTGCTCTTAAATAGATAGGTTGTGGGAGTAAAGTCTAATTGTAATTGCAGTCCTTTTCAGGACTAGGTTACATCAGTTCCTATCAGTTTTTGCCAGGCAGGTCTGTGGCAGTGCTGTGCAAGTTTTTTTCACAGCATTTGGCTGAATCTAGCAAAGCTAATCCTTTTTGGCCTATTGCAGAGTGTGTTAGTCATTTGGAGTAGCCTATCTGTGTTACAAGATATACCACCTGTGTATAGAATACCAATTTTTTTACTGCACCTAGTGAAGTAAAATCTTTTGGGCATAGCATCATTCTATTAGTCCATCTATACTGACCTCCATCAGGTTGCAAATTGAATATAATTTTTTTCTGCATCTAGCTCTGAAAAAATATTTGGGCTTCTAGCAGTGTGTGGGACTTGTTGTATTAGTCCATCTATACTGACCTCCATCAGGTTGCAAACTGAATATAATTTTTTTCTGCATCTAGCTCGGAAAAAATATTTGGCCTTCTAGCAGTGTGTGGGACTTGTTCTATTAGTCCATCTATACTGACCTCCATCAGGTTGCAAACTGAATATAATTTTTATCTGCATCTACCTCTGAAAAAATATTTGGGCTTCTAGCTGTGTGTGGGACTTGTTCTATTAGTCCATCTATACTGACCTCCATCAGGTTGCAAATTAAAAATAATTTTTATCTGCATCTACCTCTGAAAAAATATTTGGGCTTCTAGCAGTGTGTGGGACTTGGTCTATTAGTCCATCTATACTGACCTTCTTCAGGTTGCAAACTGAATATAATTTTTTTCTGCATCTAGCTCTGAAAAAATATTTGGCCTTCTAGCAGTGTGTGGGACTGTCTCTATTAGTCCATCTATACTGACCTCCATCAGGTTGCAAATTAAAAATAATTTTTATCTGCATCTACCTCTGAAAAAATATTTGGGCTTCTAGCTGTGTGTGGGACTTGTTCTATTAGTCCATCTATACTGACCTCCATCAGGTTGCAAACTGAATATAATTTTTTTCTGCATCTAGCTCTGAAAAAATATTTTGCGTTCTAGCAGTGTGTGGGACTTGTTCTATTAGTCCACCTATACTGACCTCCATCAGGTTGCAAATTCAAAATAATTTTTTGTCTGCATCTAGCTCTGAAAAAATATTTGGCCTTCTAGCAGTGTGTGGGACATTCTCTATTAGTCCATCTATACTGACCTCCATCAGGTTGCAAATTGAATATAATTTTTTTCTGCATCTAGCTCTGAAAAAATATTTGGGCTTCTAGCAGTGTGTGGGACTTGTTCTATTAGTCCATCTATACTGACCTCCATCAGGTTGCAAACTGAATATAATTTTTTTCTGCATCTAGCTCTGAAAAAATATTTGGCCTTCTAGCTGTGTGTGGGACTTGTTCTATTAGTCCATCTATACTGACCTCCATCACGTTGCAAATTCAAAATAATTTTTTGTCTGCATCTAGCTCTGAAAAAATATTTGGCCTTCTCGCAGTGTGTGGGATTTTCTCTGTTAGTCCATCTATACTGACCTCTGTAACGGGTCTGGGAGGCGGAACCTCTGAGCTACTATACAAGGGGACGGCCCTTGTAAGGAAGCGGGTGGCAGTCTCTGGATGAATGGACAGGGAGTTACGGCAAGTGATCAGGGCAGTCTCTGGGTAAAGGGTAGGTACGACCTGTGATGGCAGAGCCTCCGGGTAGGCTAGCAGGCAGACAGTAGATGTGTGCTCCCAGGTGAGCAAGCGAGAGTCTCTGGAATAGCAGGTGGTCACAGCACGTGACGGCGGAGCCTCCGGGCTGGCAAGCAGGCAGATAACGGAGAAGCGCTCCCAGGTGAGCGGGCAAGAGTCTCTGAAATAGCTGGTGGTCACAGCACGTGACGGCGGAGCCTCCGGGTAGGCAAACAGGCAGGTAGTGGAGAAGCGCTCCCAGGTGAGTGGGCAAGAGTCTGAAGTAGCTGATGGTCACAGCACGTGACAACGGAGCCTCCGGGCTGGCAAGCAGGCAGGTAACGGAGAAGCGCTCCCAGGTGAGCAGGCAAGCTGGTCCATAGACAGACTGACCGGAGTTGTAAGGCAGACCGTCGGACCTCAGGCAAGCAGGCAGGTAGCTGATGTGCGCTCCCAGGTGAGCGGGCAGGCTGGTCCTTAGACAGATTGACAGGAGTAGTAAGGCAGACCGTCGGACCTCAGACTGGCAGACAGGTAACGAGTATTCAGGCAGGAATCAGGCAGGTAACTGGCAGGTAACTGGCAGGTAACTGGCAACGGGACCTGAGGGCTGAAGCACAGGTGAGACACAGGTGCAAACAACATTGCTCGGGCACCTCCATTTTGGAGGAGGTGCCTTATATATGATGAAGTCCTCCGGCCATTGGCCGGGGACTCCTTAGGACGGCGCGCGCGGCCCCTTTAAGAGGAGGGGAGCGCGCGCGCGCGCGCCCTAAGCACAGGGACCGGGAAGGAGCGCGCGCAGAGAGCAGAGCGGGAGGAGGACGCCGGGAAGGAGCGCGCGCTGACAGCAGAGCGGGGAGAGGACGCCGGGCACGGAGCAGAGCGGTGAGGGGAGCAGCGTCCCTGCCTAGCAGAGGGCAGGGACGCCAGCGCTACAACCTCCATCAGGTTGCAAATTAAAAATAATTTTTGTCTGCATCTAGCTCTGAAAAAATATTTGGGCTTCTAGCTGTGTGTGCGACTTGTTCTATTAGTCCATCGATAATGACCTCCATCAGGTTGCAAACTGAATATAATTTTTTTCTGCATCTAGCTCTGAAAAAATATTTGGCCTTCTAGCAGTGTGTGGGACTTTCTCTATTAGTCCATCTATACTGACCTCCATCAGGTTGCAAATTAAAAATAATTTTTATCTGCAACTAGCTCTGAAAAAATATTTGGGCTTCTAGCTGTGTGTGGGACTTGTTCTTTTAGTCCATCTATACTGACCTCCATCAGGTTGCAAACTGAATATAATTTTTTTCTGCATCTAGCTCTGAAAAAATATTTGGCCTTCTAGCAGTGTGTGGGACTTGTTCTATTAGTCCATCTATACTGACCTCCATCAGGTTGCAAACTGAATATAATTTTTTTCTGCATCTAGCTCTGAAAAAATATTTGGCCTTCTAGCAATGTGTGGGACTTGTTCTATTAGTCCATCTATACTGACCTCCATCAGGTTGCAAACTGAATATTATTTTTTTCTGCATCTACCTCTGAAAAAATATTTGGGCTTCTAGCTGTGTGTGGGACTTGTTCTATTAGTCCATCCATACTGACCTCCATCAGGTTGCAAACTGAATACAATTTTTTTCTGCATCTAACCCAGCCAATAGTTTTGGCCTAATACCACAGTTTGGCCACTCAGCTCTGCTCGGTTCCCATCCATTGTTTTTTTGTGCAAACAACTCCAGAGTTGTGAATTAGTTAACCACCAAAATGAGTGGAAAAAGGCCTGCTGCTGGTGGAAAGGGGAATAGGCGTGTTGGGAAGGGGAAAAAAGGTTGTGTCCGTGGGGTAGGTGTTAAAGCAACAGTAACATCTGCAGAAGAAAGACCATCTTCCAGCCAAACTAAAATGTCTACTTCTTTTAGCGGACAATGTGATAATATCCCTTTCTTTCGGCCACGCCAATCGCTACAAATTCCAGATGAGGCACAAAAACAGCAGGTGCTTCAATGGATATCAAGTGTTCCTTTAAGTGGGCTCTCCTCCACATCAAGTTCAACATCACAAATACTCCAGTCCTTAAAGGTGTCACCCCAATCGCACTTGCTTCCTCACAGCTCCCAAATCTCCAGCTGCCCATCTGAGTATGAGGTAGAACAGATGGTTGAGTCTGCAGAGCTGTTTACTCATACTATAGCCTGGGAATCAGAGGTCGACTCCAGCGCTTCTGTGAATCCAGACGAGGAAATGATCTGCACTGATGCCCAGAATCTTTATGAGTCGGATCCAGGACCTGACACAGAAGGTTCTGACCATAATGTAGACCCTCATTCCCAAACTGTAACTCCTGTTGGTGGAGACAATGAGGAAGACGATGATGAGACTCAAATACCTGATTGGAGCGACAACTTTAGTTTTTTGTCAGGGCAGGAACAGGTTGGCTCTGAGGACGACGGGTGTGATAACGCACAGGGTGATGATGATGAGGTTGGAGATCCCACTTACTGTCAACCCACAGTCAGCCAAGAGATGAGGTTAGCAGAGGAGGTGGAGGAGGATGCTAGTGACGACGAGGTCAGGTTGCGCCTTCCTGGACAGAGACATAGTACTGGAAGCACGTCAACAACTGCATCCTCAAACACAACTCTGCCTCTCACCACAAGTCGTGGTGGCTCTTCAGGTCGCATGGGTGCTAAGCCTTGCATAGCCTGGGCATTTTTTCAGATCGATAAAGATGACCCAACTCGTGTTATCTGTAACATTTGTCAGCAAAAACTAAGTAGAGGCCAAAAAATACATAGTTTGAGTACTTCATGCATGAACCGGCACATGGACATGAAGCATAAGTTACAGTGGGAAGCTCACTGTGCTACAATGCGGCCTAGCCGGCCGGGCCAACCACCGTCTGCCATATCTTGTGCATCCGCGGCCTCTTCATCCTCTGTGACTGTGGGGACAGCAGTCACACCTGTTTTGGGGCGCAGACCTGCCACCTCTTTACCCGCAACAGCCAGCGTGATTGGCAGGTCATCATTTTCTTTGGAGGTGGTAACACCAGCTGGTGTTGAGCGCTGTCCGACATCGATAGCACCATCTTTGGATCAAGGCAACCTAACATGTCCACCTGCATATTCCTCACAGACCGGCAGTTTGCCGGGGACACCCTTATCAACCTCGTCTAAGCACAATAGCCAGCCCTCTGTCCCTCAGATGTGGACAAGTAAAAGACCATTTCCTCCTAGCCATGAGAAAGCTAAGAGGTTGAATTTCACCATCTGCAAGCTCTTGGCTACAGAAATGCTGCCTTTCCGCCTGGTGGACACAGAGGATTTTCGAGACCTTATGTCCGTCGCAGTGCCCCAGTACCAGATGCCCAGTCGGCACTACTTCTCAAAGAAAGGTGTGCCTGCGCTCCACCAGCATGTCGCACACAACATCACCGCTTCTTTGAGAAACTCTGTGTGTGACAGGGTGCATTTCACCACAGACACTTGGACGAGTAGGCATGGACAGGGGCGTTACATGTCGCTGACTGGGCACTGGGTAACTATGGTGACAGCAGGACAAGGGGCTGCTGTCCAAGTCTTGCCGTCCCCACGAGTTGTGCGTCAATCCTCTTTATCTCAAAGTTCCTCCACAGCTTCTGCCTCCTCAACCTCCTCTCGGTCCTCCACCTGCATCCAAAGCCTGTCTGGTCATGCCACAAGATTTCTAACTGCGCAGAAGGGATCCTGCACACCTCCTTACTATGCTGGCAGTAGGGCTCAATGTCATCAGGCGGTTTTTACTTTGAAATGTCTGGGAAATGTGAGTCACACAGCTGAGGAGTTGTGGTCAGCTCTGGAGAACCAATTTCATGAATGGTTGTCTCCACTGGACCTGAAACTAGGGAAGGCCATGTGCGACAATGCTGCAAACCTGGGTGCGGCCCTTCGCCGGGGCAATGTCACACACGTGCCTTGTATGGCTCACGTGTTGAACCTGGTTGTCCAGCAATTTTTAGCCCACTATCCCGGACTAGATAGCCTTCTGCATCCCGCAGCTTAGCGACTTACATCTCTACAGAAGTCGTTGGGCCTGCCACTTCACCGGCTAAAATGCGATGTGCCTACCCGGTGGAATTCAACTCTGCACATGTTGCAGCGACTGTGGCAGTACCGACAAGCCCTGGTGCAATACGTTCTGACGTATAGCCTGGGCCAACGAGATCCAGAGGTGGGGCAAATCACGCAGGAGGAGTGGTCTCAGATCAGGGACCTATGCACCCTTCTGCACAGTTTTGAATTGGCGACGAAGATGTTTAGTGCTGACGATGCCATTATCAGCATGACTATTCCGGTGATTTACATGCTGAAGCACATATTAAACAGAATTCACAGTCAGGTGGTGGCACAAGAGGAGGTGGAGGAAGTAGAGGAGGAGGAGTTGTATGCGGAAGGGCTAACATCTACAAGGTCCAGACGGTCGGCAGCACCAAGGCGGCAGGCATGTGAAGGTGGGGGAGATGGTTTTACCAGGTCGCATGGTAGCAGCCAAACTAGTGAGGAAGGTGCAGGAGCCCAGGAAGAAGTGGAGGACGAACTAATGGAAGACTCATCAGATGAGGGAGACCTTGATCACATTTCTGTTGTGCGAGGTTGGGGGGAGAGGACAGAGGAAGGAAGCATGATTGTTACCTCGCCACCAACACAACAGGGACTTGGTGCTCCTGGATGCGCAACACACATGAGTGCCTTCTTGCTGCACTACCTGCAACATGACCCTCAAATTGTGAGAATTAGAAATAATCCTGACTTCTGGGTTGCCACACTGTTAGATCCCCGGTACAAAAGTAAATTTGTAGAAATTATTCCTGCCATAGAAAGGGATGCACGCATGCAGGAGTATCAGCAGAGACTGTTGCAGAATCTTACATGTGCTTTTCCACAAAACACCAGTAGTGCACGCAGTGAATCTCACAGTTCCAACTTGCCAACCGTGGGACCGTCGAGTGTTCAGCACTCAAACCGTAACAGAACCACAGTATCTGCTGGTAACATCAATTTTGCGGAATCATTTCACCACTTTTTTAGCCCATCCTTTGCAAGGCCACAGGAGACAAGAAGTCTGACACATAGTCAACACCTAGAGACGATGGTACAGGAGTATCTCCAAGTAAACATTGAAGCCATGACTGTGTCACTGGACCCTTGCTCTTTTTGGGCTTCCAATCTGGATAAATGGCTGGAGCTAGCCACTTACGCCTTGGAGATCTTGTCATGCCCCGCAGCCAGCGTTCTGTCTGAACGTGTGTTCAGCGCTGCTGGTGGTGTGCTGACAGATAAGCGCACGCGGCTCTCCACTGAAAATGTAGACAGACTCACGTTCATAAAGATGAACAAATCATGGATCCGAAACGACTTTTCTACCCCTGTGTCATCCTGGGGAGAGTAAAAGCTTGATGATTGGTTAAAATCACCTCACCAACCGTTTTAAGCTTTCAAATTACTAATCATGTTTATCTGTATCTTGGCTGGAAAATAATTTGGGCTTTGTAGCAGTGTGCAGCACGGATTCTATTAGGCCATCTATAATAAGCTCCACCAGATTTAAAATTACTAATCATGTTTATCTGTATCTTGGCTGGAAAATAATTTGGGCTTTGTAGCAGTGTGCAGTACTGATTCTATTAGGCCATCTATACTAAGCTCCACCAGATTTAAAATTACTAATCATGTTTATCTGTACCTTGGCTGGAAAATAATTTGGGCTTTGTAGCAGTGTGCAGCACTGATTCTATTAGGCCATCTATACTAAGCTCCACCAGATTTAAAATTAATAATAATTTTTAGCTGCATCTAGCCCGGAAAATAATTTTGGGGCTCCGAGATGCGCAAGACACATAAGTGCCTTCTTGCTCCACTACCTGCAACATGACCCTCATATTGTCAGAATTCGAAGTAATCCTGACTACTGGGTTGCCACACTCTTAGATCCCCCAAACTTTTCAATCAACCTTTTCATTTTAATAAAGACCAAAAAAATGGTCATTTTTGAAATTATAAGCATTAGCAGGTTATTAGAAACTGAAATCAAACAGTTTTCAACTCAAAACTTTATTCTAGGTGATGTTACATTTGCACATAGGACCCCTTGTTCGAAAGGAGCTTCTGAACTCTCTCGTCCATTGAATTTGTCAGGTTTTGGATGGTTTCTGCTTGAATTGTTTTGCATGAGGACAGAATACCCTCCCAGAGCTGTTGCTTAGATGTGAACTGTCTCCCGCCATCATAGACACTCCTTTTGATGATGCTCCAGAGGTTCTGAATGGGGTAGAGGTCAGGGGAGCATGGGGGTCACACCATAAGTTTGTCCCCTTTTATGCCCATATCAGCCAGAGATGCAGATGTTTTATGTGCAGCATGAGATGGTGCATTATCATGCATAAAAATGATCTTGCTGTGGAATACACGGTTCTTCTTCTTGAACCATGGCAGGAAGTGCTGTTTGAGAAACTCCACATACATTATGGAGTTCATCTTTACCTCTTCAGGGATCCTAAAGGGGCCGACAATCTCTCTCCCCATGATTCCAGCCCAAAACATTACTCCACCTCCTCCTTGTTGGCGCTGTAGCCGTGTTTGCGTGGGGTGTCCATCAACCAGCCATCCTCCACTCCATCCATCTGGACCATCGAGCGTTGCACGGCACTCATCCGTGAACAAAACAGTTTTGAAATCAGTCTTCATGTAATGTTTGGCCCACTGGAGCCGTTTCTGCTTGTGTGAAGTGGATAGAGGAGGTCGACAGGATGGCGTATGCACAGCTGCAAACCTCTGAAGGACCCTGAATCTTGTTGTTCGGGGGACGTTGGAGGCACCAGCAGCTTCAAAAACTTGTCTGCTGCTATGACAAGGCTTTTTTGCCGCTGCTCTTTTAACCTGACGTAATTGCCTGTAGGAAAGAGTCCTCAATTTGCCCTTATCAGCACGCACACGTGTGTACTGTGAATCAGCTACATACTTCTTGATTGCCAAGACACTTCATCCTGATCATCGCACAATGTTGATTGTAGCCATGCCTTGACCTAAACACTCCACAATTTGTTGCTTCTCAGCAGTCGACACATCCTTTTTCTTTCCCATTTTGGCAGAAAATGTAGGCTGCTTAATAATGTGGGACAGCCTTCTTAAGTAGTCTTGCCTTTCATTGGACACACCTGCCAAACTAATTAGCACAGGTGTCTGCAATTGCTTACAGTGATATAAAGAGCCCTGACACACATCACCATCAATGAGTTTAACTGACAAACAAACAAATTCTTCCCTTATCACTCCTAAACACTTTTTGCATAATAATTTGGAACACCGTGTTCATGTGCTTTTCCACAAAACACCAGTGGTTCACGTAGTGAATCTTACAGTTCTAACTTGCCAACCATGGTCTGTATGGAGTTGTTCAATAAAGGGCCCAAAATTAAGATAACATAGATGGGAGAGGTCTCTATGAATAGGAATTCCTAAGTATTTGATACCCTGTGAGGGCCAGGCAAAGGGAAAGTTGGACTGGATGGAATCCTGTATGGATTTGGGGAGGGAGACATCGAGGGCCTCAGACTTCGCTGCATTGATTTTAAAATTTGACCATGTAACAAAGTGATCTATTTCAGCCATAACAGCATGGATGGATATATGTGATTGAGTGATATATACTAGGACATCATCAGCAAATAGAGAGCACTTGTACTCGGTGCCTCCCACCTCAATCCACCTAATATTGGGGTTATGGCGAATTGATGAGAGCAGGTGCTCCGTCACTAGGATGTATAAGAGAGGGGACAGAGGACATCCCTGCCTTGTCCCATTGGTGATTGTGAAAGGTGATGAAAATGTTCTGATACACCCCCTGGGTTTGGGACACCCGGAGCCGGACCCTTTTTGGTGGATGCTGGTGGTTGTAGTCTCCGTGGCGGCGACCCGGTTCCGTGGCTCAGGGCGGTCAAACCAGTGGCGGAACTATTTATGTGGTTTTGATGTTTAAATGTCCGACTACGCCACCCGTGGATTGCGGTCAGAGTGAACCGCCGCTCCAGGGCAGACCGCTGAGGCTGGTGTTGTGGGTGCAGCAGAGCGTAGCATAACTCCCCACGGGAGGAGTATAGCCTCAGGGCAGTGTATGCGGAGGATGGGGGTGATGGTGCAGGGCAGCAGCAGTAACAACACAGAGTCAGTGATGCAGTCCAGGGCCTTAACTCACAGTTCTTATTATCCAGACCACGTCTGCAGGTAACGGCTGCCGACGTCGTACTGTGCTCACCAGGTGAGGGGCTCAGACAACTCCCAGATAACTTTGGAGGGCTTCACAGGACCCCCTTTGTGTGTCTTTTGTCTGGCCTTTCTTACCAACCCTTCTGTCCGGCTGCCTCGGGCCTCCTCTTGGTAAACTTGGCGCCAGTTTCCCTGACCCTATGTGGTGCCTTCCTAGCGGGTGTAGCAAGGGGCTGCGCCACATAAAATGTCACAGCCTCCGGTTTCTAGCTGAGGGTAGTTTCCTGCCTCCACTAGTTTTGGGGACCGGTTTCCCCCTTTGGCCTGACCCCTCCACGCAGGTGGATTCGGGCGTGCGGTGGTGACTCGCCCGTCTGCACCCCTGGGATCCCGTCGTTCCTCATTCCTGGAGCCTTCTCTGCTCCTTTTCCTTCCTTCTCCCTCTTCCAGGCCTCGGCCTCTGTTACTAGGCCCGCCTCCGGAGCAGAGCTCATGCAGAACCCCTGCTCCCTGTCACTTCTGCTCAGACTTCTCTGCACTGAACTAAGATGGTGCCCACCTTTTATACTCCCTTCTCAATGCACCCAGGAACTGCTTCCTCCCTGCTCCTGCACTACAGGGTTCCCCTTCCTCAGTGTTCCCTCCCCCCACTCCAGCCAGGGACAGGGACTGTCGTGCCCATCTCAGGGGCATATTGGTCGCCCTGCCCCACGGCAATGTGGTGTAATGCATGCAGGTGTCGGGTCCTGATCCACACTCCATCCTTACCTGAGAGTGAGATATCACACCTCTGGGTGAGGTGCAATACCTCTGTAGCAACCGAGCCCTCAGGGTGCTACAGTTCCATTTATCTTCAGCCTAGGTGACGTATTGCGATACAGGGCCGTGATTTGGGCTTTAAAAGGGTCCCCTAGACCCCTACCCCAAGCTTTTTAAGAGAATCATATATGGCGTGCCAGGAGACTCTATGGAATGCTTTCTCAGCATCCAACGAGAGTATCTAATTACAAATTTTTAACTGCATCTAGCCCAGGAAATACTTTGTGCCTAGTAGCAGTGTCTGCTAGTCAGCGGATTATCCCGGCTGTTAAGCAAGCTACACCACCTGTAGTTTGGACACTTAATTTTTTCAAAGGAAATGCTTTAGGACCACGGGATACTCAGTGAAGAGCATCAGGAGGCACCCCAAGGCATAGGGGCTGGGACTGGCAGTAGGATGCCTTGCGGTGGACAGCCGAGCTCGATCCTTATAAAAGCTTTTTAACTGCAGCAGCTTTAGTGGACGCTACTGGAGCTGGAATTACGCGGCTGCTGGCATGAGACTTGCCCTCCAATAGATCCTTGTAAATGGATTTAAAGTGTATTCATTCAAATTAGAGAGACTATTTAAATTAAAAAGCTTAGAGCTGCCTCCACCACAGGGGGGCTCGCTCGACCCACCAGCGGACAGGCACCAGTATTGGGAGAGGGGGGCTGGCCGTCAGGGTTCACCTCAGCTCTGGCACAAAGCCGGCGACACGGAGGTGGCACGGGCAGGAGCGGACTGGCCGTGTCGGCTTCTCACTTTTTGGATTTTAGAAGGGCATGACATGCTTATATCTGTGTCTCCCCCTCCTTTTACTCCTCCACCTCTTTTCTTTTCGCATGACTATATGTACTTGTCACTTTTCCATGTGTTAGTTGTGTCTTCTGAGCAGTTTGTCAGCTTTTGGACACCTTTGAAGGTGTTTTCTATGTGTTTCTATGTGTTTTTGTTTGCCTGCCATTGGTTTTAACGGTGTTCGAAGGTGTTCGACGAACAGTTCGACGAACAGTTTGGCGAACACACGGGTGTTCAACGAACTGAACCGAACTCGAACACTACGGGGGTGGCTCAACACTAGTCAGCACACCACCAGCAGCGCTGAACACACGTTCAGACAGAACGCTGGCTGCGGGGCATGACAAGATCTCCAAGGCGTAAGTGGCTAGCTCCGGACATTTATCCAGATTGGAAGCCCAATCCAGCATGAAAATCACCGGAATAGTCATGCTGATAATGGCATCGTCAGCACTAAACATCTTCGTCGCCATTTCAAAACTGTGCAGAAGGGTGCATAGGTCCCTGATCTGAGACCACTCCCTCCAGCGTGATTTGCCCCACCTCTGGATCTCGTTGGCCCAGGCTATACGTCAGAACGTATTGCACCAGGGCTTTTCGGTGCGGCCACAGTTGCTGCAACATGTGCAGAGTTGAATTCCACCGGGTAGGCACATCGCATTTTAGCCGGTGAAGTGGCAGGCCCAACGACTTCTGTAGAGATGTAAGTTGCTGAGCTGCGGGATGCGAACGGCAGAAGTGAGCACACAGCGACCGTGCCCTCTGCAGAAGGCCATCTAGTCCGGGATAGTGGGCTAAAAATTGCTGGACAACCAGGTTCAACACGTGATCCATACAAGGCACGTGTGTGACATTGCCCCGGCGAAGGGCCGCACCCAGGTTTGCAGCATTGTTGCACACGGCCTTCCCTGGTTTCAGGTCCAGTGGAGACAACCATTCATGAAATTGGTTCTCCAGAGCTGACCACAACTCCTCAGCTGTGTGACTCACATTTCCCAGACATTTCAAAGTAAAAACCGCCTGATGACGTTGAGCCCTACTGCCAGCATAGTAAGGAGGTGTGCAGGATCCCTTCTGCGCAATTAGAAAGCTTGTGGGATGACCAGACAGGCTTTGGGTGCAGGTGGAGGACTGAGAGGAGGTTGAGGAGGCAGAAGCTGTGGAGGAACTTTGAGATAAAGAGGATTGACGCACAACTCGTGGGGACGGCAAGACTTGGACAGCAGCCCCTTGTCCTGCTGTCACCATAGTTACCCAGTGCCCAGTCAGCGACATGTAACGCCCCTGTCCATGCCTACTCGTCCAAGTGTCTGTGGTGAAATGCACCCTGTCACACACAGAGTTTCTCAAAGAAGCGGTGATGTTGTGTGCGACATGCTGATGGAGCGCAGGCACACCTTTCTTTGAGAAGTAGTGCCGACTGGGCATCTGGTACTGGGGCACTGCGACGGACATAAGGTCTCGAAAATCCTCTGTGTCCACCAGGTGGAAAGGCAGCATTTCTGTAGCCAAGAGCTTGCAGATGGTGAAATTCAACCTCTTAGCTTTCTCATGGCTATGAGCAAATGGTCTTTTACTTGTCCACATCTGAGGGACCGAGGGCTGGCTATTGTGCTTAGACGGGGTTGATAAGGGTGTCCTCGGCAAACTGCCGGTCTGTGAGGAAGATGCAGGCGGACATGTTAGATTGCCTTGATCCAAAGGTGGTGCTATCGATGTCGCACAGCACTCAACACCAGCTGGTGTTACCACCTCCAAAGAAAATGATGACCTGCCAATCACGCTGGCTGTTGCGGGTAAAGAGGTGGCAGGTCTGCGTCCCAAAACAGGTGTGACTGCTGTACCCCCTAGTCACAGAGGATGAAGAGGCCACGGATGCACAAGATATGGCAGACGGTGGTTGGCCCGGCCGGCTAGGCCGCATTGTAGCACAGTGAGCTTCCCACTGCAACTTATGCTTCATGTCCATGTGCCGGTTCATGCATGAAGTACTCAAACTATGTATTTTTTGGCCTCTACTTAGCTTTTGCTGACAAATGTTACAGATAACACGAGTTGGGTCATCTTTATCGATCTGAAAAAATTCCCAGGCTATGCAAGGCTTAGCACCCATGCGACCTGAAGAGCCACCACGACTTGTGGTGAGAGGCAGAGTTGTGTTTGAGGATGCAGTTGTTGACGTGCTTCCAGTACTATGTCTCTGTCCAGGAAGGCGCAACCTCACCTCATCGTCACTAGCATTCTCCTCCACCTCCTCTGCTGACCTCATCTCTTGGCTGACTGTGGGTTGACAGTAAGTGGGATCTCCAACCTCATCATCATCACCCTGTGCGTTATCACACCCGTCGTCCTCAGAGCCAACCTGTTCCTGCCCTGACAAAAAACTAAAGTTGTCGCTCCAATCAGGTATTTGAGTCTCATCATTGTCTTCCTCATTGTCTCCACCAACAGGAGTTACAGTTTGGGAATGAGGGTCTACATTATGGTCAGAACCTTCAGCGTCTGGTCCTGGATCAGACTCATAAAGATTCTGGGCATCAGTGCAGATCATTTCCTCGTCTGGATTCACAGAAGCACTGGAGCCGACCTCTGATTCCCAGGCTGTAGTATGAGTAAACAGCTCTGCAGACTCAACCATCTGTTCTACCTCAAACTCAGACGGGCAGCTGGAGATTTGGGAGCTGTGAGGAAGCAAGTGCGATTGGGGTGACACCTTTGAGGACTGGAGTATTTGTGATGTTGAAGTTGATGTGGAGGAGAGCCCACTTAAAGGAGCACTTGATATCCGTTGAAGCACCTGCTGTTTTTGTGCCTCATCTGGAATTTGTAGCGATTGGCATGGCCGTAAGAAAGGGATCTTATCACATAGTCCGCTAAAAGAAATAGACATTTTAGTTTGGCTTGAAGATGGTCTTTCTTCTGCAGATGTTACTGTTGCTTTAACACCTACCCCACGGACACAACCTTTTTTCCCCTTCCCAACACGCCTATTCCCCTTTCCACCAGCATCAGTCTTTTTCCACTCATTTTGGTGGTTAACTAATTCACAACTCTGGAGTTGTTTGCACAAAAAAACAATGGATGGGAACCGAGCAGAGCTGAGTGGCCAAACTGTGGTATTAGGCCAAAACTATTGGCTGGGTTAGATGCAGAAAAAAATTATATTCAATTTGCAACCTGATGGAGGTCAGTACAGATGGACTAATAGACCAAGTCCCACACACTGCTAGAAGCCCAAATATTATTTCAGAGCTAGATGCAGAAAAAAATTATATTGAATTTGCAACCTGATGGAGGTTAGTATAGATGGACTAATAGACCAATTCCCACACACAGCTAGAAGCCCAAATATTTTTTCAGAGCTAGATGCAGAAAAAAATTATTTTTAATTTGCAACCTGATGGAGGTCAGTATAGATGGACTAATAGACCAAGTCCCACACACTGCTAGAAGCCCAAATATTTTTTCAGAGCTAGATGCAGAAAAAAAATATATTCAATTTGCAACCTGATGGAGGTCAGTATAGATGGACTAATAGAACAAGTCCCACACACTGCTAGAAGCCCAAATATTTTTTCAGAGCTAGATGAAGAAAAAAATTATTTTTAATTTTCAACCTGATGGAGGTCAGTATAGATGGACTAATAGACCAAGTCCCACACACTGCTAGAAGCCCAAATATTTTTTCAGAGCTAGATGCAGAAAAAAATTGTATTGAATTTGCAACCTAATGGAGGTCAGTATAGATGGACTAATAGACCAAGTCCCACACATTGGTAGAAGCCCAAATATTTTTTCAGAGCTAGATGCAGAAAAAAAATATTTTTAATTTGCAACCTGATGGAGGTCAGTATAGATGGACTAATAGACCAAGTCCCACACACTGCTAGAAGCCCAAATATTTTTTCAGAGCTAGATGCAGAAAAAAATTATATTCAATTTGCAACCTGATGGAGGTCAGTATAGATGGACTAATAGAACAAGTCCCACACACTGCTAGAAGCCCAAATATTTTTTCAGAGCTAGATGCAGAATAAAATTATATTCAATTTGCAACCTGATGGAGGTCAGTATAGATGGACTAATAGAACAAGTCCCACACACTGCTAGAAGCCCAAATATTTTTTCAGAGCTAGATGCAGAAAAAAATTATATTCAATTTGCAACCTGATGGAGGTCAGTATAGATGGACTTATAGAACAAGTCCCACACACTGCTAGAAGCCCAAATATTTTTTCAGAGCTAGATGCAGAAAAAAATAATATTCAATTTGCAACCTGATGGAGGTCAGTATAGATGGACTAATAGACCAAGTCCCACACACTGCTAGAAGCCCAAATATTTTTTCAGAGCTAGATGCAGAAAAAAAATATTTTTAATTTGCAACCTGATGGAGGTCAGTATGGATGGACTAATAGACCAAGTCCCACACACTGCTAGAAGCCCAAATATTTTTTCAGAGCTAGATGGAGAAAAAAATTAAATTCAATTTGCAACCTGATGGAGGTCAGTATAGATGGACTAATAGACCAAGTCCCACACACTGCTAGAAGCCCAAATATTTTTTCAGAGCTAGATGCAGAAAAAAATTATATTCAATTTGCAACCTGATGGAGGTCAGTATAGATGGACTAATAGACCAAGTCCCACACACTGCTAGAAGCCCAAATATTTTTTCAGAGCTAGATGCAGAAAAAAATTATATTAAATTTGCAACCTGATGGAGGTCAGTATAGATGGACTAATAGAACAAGTCCCACACACTGCTAGAAGCCCAAATATTTTTTCAGAGCTAGATGCAGAAAAAAATTATATTCAATTTGCAACCTGATGGAGGTCAGTATAGATGGACTAATAGAACAAGTCCCACACACTGCTAGAAGCCCAAATATTTTTTCAGAGCTAAATGCAGAAAAAAATTATTTTTAATTTGCAACCTGATGGAGGTCAGTATAGATGGACTAACAGACCAAGTCCCACACACTACTAGAAGCCCAAATATTTTTTCAGAGCTAGATGCAGAAAAAAATTATATTCAATTTGCAACCTGATGGAGGTCAGTATAGCTGGACTATCAGACCAAGTCCCACACACTGATAGAAGCCCAAATATTTTTTCAGAGCTAGATGCAGAAAAAAATTATATTCAATTTGCAACCTGATGGAGGTCAGTATAGATGGACTAATAGAACAAGTCCCACACACTGCTAGAAGCCCAAATATTTTTTCAGAGCTAGATGCAGAAAAAAATTATTTTTAATTTGCAACCTGATGGAGGTCAGTATAGATGGACTAATAGACCAAGTCCCACAAACTGCTAGAAGCCCAAATATTTTTTCAGAGCTAGGTGCAGAAAAAAATTATATTCAATTTGCAACCTGATGGAGGTCAGTATAGATGGACTAATAGACCAAGTCCCACACACTGCTAGAAGCCCAAATATTTTTTCAGAGCTAGATGCAGAAAAAAATTATATTCAATTTGCAACCTGATGGAGGTCAGTATAGATGGACTAATAGACCAAGTCCCACACACTGCTAGAAGCCCAAATATTTTTTCAGAGCTAGATGCAGAAAAAAATGATATTCAATTTGCAACCTGATGGAGGTCAGTATAGATGGACTAATAGAACAAGTCCCACACACTGCTAGAAGCCCAAATATTTTTTCAGAGCTAGATGCAGAAAAAAATTATATTCAATTTGCAACCTGATGGAGGTCAGTATAGATGGACTAATAGACCAAGTCCCACACACTGCTAGAAGCCCAAATATTTTTTCAGAGCTAGATGCAGAAAAAAATTATATTCAATTTGCAACCTGATCGAGGTCATTATAGATGGACTAATAGAACAAGTCCCACACACTGATAGAAGCCCAAATATTTTTTCAGAGTTAGATGCAGAAAAAATTATATTCAATTTGCAACCTGATGGAGGTCAGTATAGATGGACTAATAGAACAAGTCCCACACACTGCTAGAAGCCCAAATATTTTTTCAGAGCTAAATGCAGAAAAAAATTATTTTTAATTTGCAACCTGATGGAGGTCAGTATAGATGGACTAATAGACCAAGTCCCACACACTACTAGAAGCCCAAATATTTTTTCAGAGCTAGATGCAGAAAAAAATTATTTTTAATTTGCAACCTGATGGAAGTCAGTATAGATGGACTAATAGACCAAGTGTTATGTTCTGCTACCAGAGCTAAGGAAAGAGAGGAGATCTGTCCCTGCGATAGAACTCAGCTTAATCCCTACGATGTAACAGGGGACCTGATCCTGCGATCAGACCTGCTAAAGTCCTAAGCTAGTCTGTACGGAGACCTATAGATGTGGGGAAGGAATCCCTACAAGTACTAAGGACTGGGAGGAACATGGGACACCTCCTAACAGAAATAGTAGCAGACAGACGAACAAACAAAATATATAGAACATAGAGGTCCGTAGACCAAGCAAACTAACAGAGCAAGACACAGAGCACAGGCTAGCTAGAAAGTAGATATACAATGAAGTCCAGCAAAGCCAGAAGGGCGGAGCAGGATTAAATAGGCCAACAAGGTCATGTGACCAGCAAAGGAAAAAACCTAAGAGCAAGGTTCTAACACCAAGTCCCACAAACTGCTAGAAGCCCAAATATTTTTTCAGAGCTAGATGCAGAAAAAAATTATATTCAATTTGCAACCTGATGGAGGTCAGTATAGATGGACTAATAGACCAAGTCGCACACACTGCTAGAAGCCCAAATATTTTTTCAGAGCTAGATGCAGAAAAAAATTATATTTAATTTGCAACCTGATGGAGGTCAGTATAGATGGACTAATAGAACATGTCCCACACACTGCTAGAAGCCCAAATATTTTTTCAGAGCTAGATGCAGAAAAAAATTATATTTCATTTGCAACCTGATGGAGGTCAGTATAAATGGACTAATAGAATGATGCTATCCCCAAAAGGTTTTACTTCACTAGGTGCAGTAAAAAAATTGGTATTCTATACACAGGTGGTGTAGCTTGCAACACAGATAGGCTACTCCACTGACTAACACACTCTGCAATAGGCCAAAAAGGATTAGCTTTGCTAGATTTAGCCAAACGCTGTGAAAAAACTTGCTCAGCACTGGCACAGACCTGCCTGGCAAAAACTGATAGGAACTGATGTAACTTAGTCCTGAAAAGGACTGCAATTACAATTAGTCTTTACTCCCAACCTCTCTATTTAAGAGCACAGACCTGCCTGATAAAAGTCGTAGGAAATGCTTTAACCTAGTCCTTAAAAGGACTGCAATCACAACTTTTCCCTACTCCCAAGCTATCTGTAGATTTGTGCAAAAATTGGCTTGAAATTAGCAAGGTATAGCGCACACAGCAACAGCGGTGCCGTCTAACACGCAGCTGCAGCAGTGAGAAAATGGTGGCGACGGGGAAAATGGCTGGGTCTTATAGGGCAAGGACATGTGACATACACTGCCAATGACACATGCCCTTGCTTGTGTGAAAAAAAGCTCTTCACTCCGTGTGTGCGCTGCTGATAGGCTGACAGATTGCACCTCCCCACTGTAAATGCGGGAAAGAGAAAAAAAAATGGAGATCTTCATTATTGCTGCAGAGAACCATCCCCTGCCCCTCCCCCCGCTCCGCTGTACACTCAAACTGCGTATTAACATTCATTTTCATCATTACTGAGAAAAAATCCAGTTATGATTTTGGTGCACGAACAGTTATCGAACATAACCACGAACAGCCGAATTTTTTTCAATTCGTTCGTGTTCGCCGAACGGCTCGAACACCGCCCAAAACAGCTCGAATTTGAGATTGGCGAACAGTTCGAGTCGAACAACGCTCATCTCTAGTAGATATGGTCCAGGGTACTCTAGGTGAAGGGCGCACTTTTGGACTTCTCCCCAGGAGCGGGTATAAGGCCTCCTGATCCGTGTCTGCTTCTGTGTAAGCTCCTGGCCAGCCTGCAACTGAGCCTAGCTTATGTGTCTTGCTTTTTACTCCACCTATTGCTCTGAAGTAGGACCTCCGGTTGGTGACCACTTTCCCTGGATTTCGGGGCCTTCGTGGTGCCTGATCCTGTACGTGTCTAGCTTCAAGTTTACCAGGGACTTGTAGTCCTCCTGGGATTCCCGTCAACCCTACTGGGCGTGAAGGGTCCCTGTAGGCTCGGACCCGTTGTCCAATATATATACTGGGGTGAGCCTGGTATGCTTCTCTGCCCCTTTATCACTCCTTTCTTCCACTCGCCTTCGACCATGCTCTGGGCCCTCAATAAGCTTCAGGGCTGCTGGAGGCCTAGCATGCCTCACACAGCAGCCTGCATGCTGCTACATCCTGAACACACTCTAAACTCTCTATAGACTGACTGAGCTGCCTGGCTCCACCTTCCCTTTATATATACCTATCAGGGCTCCATCTGCTGGTATGAGGTGGAAGGTGGAGGTGTTTGCATGTAGTGAGGGCCTCTTGTGGAGAAATCCATCTGTGCACCCTTCTGGGTTCTGTGGCACCAATGCGCAGCAGGGGCACCACATAGGCCCGAGAAATAGAACTGTGGTTTTGCAGTTCCACGGGTCAAATCTCTGTATTATCCTGCTTTTGACATTTTTTGCCGTAAAGTAAAACAGTAATAGTGTCTCCTGATTGTTCAGACACAAATATATCTGTTTAAAAGAGTCTGGTATACACCAGTAAATTATAACTGTGGTTTTGCTGTCCCACGGAAAAAAATCTCTATTATCCAGCTTTTGGTAATTTTTCCGTAAAGAAAAACAGTAATAGTGTTTCCTGATTGTTCAGACACCAATATATCTGTTTAAAATAGTCTGGTTTAGGCCCGAGAAATAGAACTGTGGTCTTGCAGTTCCACGGTAAAAAATCTATATTATCAAGCTTTTGGTATTTTTTCTGTAAAGAAAAACAGTAATAGTGTCTCCTGAATGTTCAGACACAAATATATTTGTTGAAAATAGTCTGGTGTGGGACAGAGAAATAGAAGTGTGGTTTTGCAGTTCCACGGTTCAAACCTCTGTATTATCCACTTTTGGGCCATTTTTACCTAAAAAAAAACAGTTTGAGTGTGTCGCTCACTGTTCAGCCGCAAATATATCTATTTAAAATTGTCTGGTATACCCCAGTAAACAATAACTGTGGTTTTGCTATTCCACGGTAAAAAATCTCAATTATTCAGCTTTTGGTATTTTTTCCATAAAGAAAAACAGTAATAGTTTCTCCCTGATTGTTCAGATTGTTTAAAAGAGTCGGGTGTAGGCCAGAGAAATAGAACTATGGTTTTCCTCTTCCACGGTTCTAATCTACTTTCTATTACCCTTTTTCCATTGATAGTGCGAGTGTAAGCTATTTTACTTCCTTTACAATTGGCAAGGCGCGTGGCAAGGGACGTGGAACTGGACGTTCTGGTGATGGTGTGTGCAGAGGACGGGGCCGTGGCCAAGGTGAAAATGTGCCACAACCAACAGCCACATTTTCTCGCTCCCACTTCTTGACCGTATTACTAGAGAAGCACAGAACAACACCAGTATTGCGAACTGATCAGTGTGAACAGGTTATTAATTGGATAGCAGATAATACCTCCAGTTACCTGGGCACCACCACCTCCGGTCTGTCTTCCACACGATCAAATCTTAGTAGCTGTGAGTGTCGACCGCATACTCCTCCTAACCCTGATGCTCCTTCCTCCCACCATGCCGAGTGTGGTCAGACAGCAACTGATCCCACACTTGGACACTCTGAAGAGCTGTTCACAGGTCCATTTCCAGATTTGTGCCCCTTGCCTGCTCCGCTTGAAGTGGTGGAAGAGGAGATTCCATGTAGCGATGCCCAAATATTTGAACAGCCATGGCCACAAGAAGTTGATGCTGGCAATTTGTCACAAGAGGTGGACGATGACGAGACACAATTGCCAGGAAGTGAGGAGGAGGATCGTGGTGCGCAAGTGGAAGAGGAGGAGCTGGTGGATGATCTAGTAACTGACCCAACGTGACAGGAGGACATGCAGAGCGAGGCCAGCAGCACACAGGGTGAGGGAGGCAGAGTACCCCAACAGGCAGGAAGAAGCAGTGTGGTGGCCACACACAGAAGGCAGGCAACAGTTCCCCGTAACACCAACACGAGGGACGTTGCCAGTACAAGCGGTAGGTCTTCCAGAGTCTGGAATATTTTTAAAGATTCTGCTGATAACCCCAAAAAGGCCATTTGTACCACCTGCCATGCCAGCATCAGCAGGAGTGACAAAACTACTAGCCTGACCACCTCCAGCATGATCAGGCACATGGCAGCAAAGCACCCGACTTTGTGGGGTGAACCCCAGGGTGCACGACCAATGTCAGCGGGTGTCGCCACTGCTTCTTCCGCTGTTGTGCGTGCAATAGAACCCCCTGTTGTGTGTGCAAGGCAATACCCTGTCCATACAGCATGCAAAGATGCCCCCTCCTCTCAGTTTTCATTTGTTATGGCAGTTTCTCAAGAAACAGCATCAACGTCCATGTCCCACCGCAGCGTTCAATTGTCCAGCGGAAATTTGCCGCCAACGCCCCACAGGCCACAGTCCTAAATTCGCACATTTCACGACTGCTTGCATTGGAAATGCTGCCTTTTAGGCTGGTGAAGATGGAATCCTTCCGCAACCTTATGGTGGTGGCCGTCCCTCGGTACTCGGTCCCAAGCCGACACTATTTTGCCTGGTGTGCCATCCCCGCACTACACAAGCACGGGTCCCAAAACATCTGCCGTGCCCTCAACAATGCAGTTACTGGGAGAGTTCACCTGACAACAGACACGTGGACAAGTGCTTGTGGCCAGGGACGGTGTATCTCCCTGATGGCACACTGGGTAAACATAGTGGAAGCCGAGACCCAGTCGGACCTTGCGACGGAACACATCCTCCCCACACCGAGGATTGCGGGCCCTATGTCAGTCAGAGTTGCCCCCACAGTGTACAGCTCCTGCGCATCATCCTCCTCCTCCTCCTCATTTCAGCCTCCATCCCAGATATCACCACATCAGTTACAAGCTGGAAGCACTGCAGTACTGCCTCCGCCAAGTGGCAGCATGCTGTGCTGAAACTCATAAGCTTAGGTGAGAAATCTTACACTGCTTGTGAGTTGTGGACAGCTGTGAAAGAGCAGGCAGATCTGTGG
This sequence comes from Phyllobates terribilis, assembly GCF_046119375.1. Classification (NCBI taxonomy): domain Eukaryota; kingdom Metazoa; phylum Chordata; class Amphibia; order Anura; family Dendrobatidae; genus Phyllobates; species Phyllobates terribilis. The sequence continues at coordinate 72,410,046 of NW_027362773.1, read as the reverse complement.
CTGAGACCGCTGAACCTACATCCAGGCTTGGTCGTGTGTGACAATGGCCGTAACCTGGTGGCGGCTCTGAGGCGAGGCGGGATCACACACATACCAGGCTCATGTGCTTAACCTCGTGGTTCAGCGGTTTCTTAAATCGTACCCCGAGTTGCCAGATCTGCTCGTCAAAGTACACCACCTGTCAGCTCATTTTCGCAAGTCGGCTATAGCTTCTGCCGCCCTTGCTGTGTTGCAGCAGCATTTGCAGCTTCCGGCACACCGACTGGTGTGTGATGTCCCCACACGTTTGATCTCTACCCTCCACATGTTGCAAAGGATTTGTGAGCAGAAGAGAGCAGTTGTGGAGTAAGAGCAGCAACAAGGCCGTCGATATTCAGGTCAGACTCCACACATAAGACTTCAGGAGTGGACCTGGATGTCTGACATATGTGCCATCCTAACAAACTTTGAGGAGTCCACCAAGATGGTGTGTGGCAATGACGCCATCATTAGCGTCAGCATTCCACTTGTCTGTCTTTTGCAATGCTCTCTACAGAGAATTAAAGAGGAGGCATTGCAGGCATAGTATGATGAGATGGATCAAGAAGCCATAGCGGACGATTTCACACAGCCCAGCCTCATCTCATCCCAACGTGCATTGAGGGACAATGAGAGAGAGGAGGAGGAAGAACAGGAGCTTGTATCATGCGCTGTAGACGGTAGTACCTGTACAACTGTCATATCGTCGGTTCAGCGTGGGTGACCTGAGGACAGGGGGGAGGAGGAGGAGGAGAGCATGGTGAGTCGTCATCTTGGTGAGGACACGGAAGTCTTGCCCGTTACCAGTCTGGCATGCATGGCTGACTTTATGTTACGCTGCCTTAACCGTGACCCTCGCGTTGTCAAAATGTTGGGTGACAGTCATTACTGGTTGGTGACATTTTTAGACCCCCGCTACAAGGAGAACTTTCACTCTCTTATTCCTGAGGTGGAGAGGTCTACAAAAATAGGGCAGTACCAGAAGGCCCTTGCTGCAGAACTGTTAAAAAAATTCCCATCTGAACACGCTAGCGGCAGAGGTCACAGTTCGTTGCCCAACCAAGGCGTACATGTGAGAGAGACGCAACTCCAATCCAGCAGAGGCAGGGGAACACTGTCAACGTTCTGGGACAGATTTCTGACACCCGCCCAGCTTACAGGCCCTGAGGCGCAGGGTACTCTCACAAGGAGTGGAAAGTTTCAAAAGATGGTGAGGGAGTACCTTGCCAACTGTACCAGCGTCCTCCATGATTCCTCTGTGCCTTTTAATTATTGGGTATCCAAGCTGGACACTTGGAATGAACTCGCTCTGTACGCCTTGGAGGTCCCGGCCTGCCCTGCCGCTAGCGTGTTATCGGAGCGTGTTTTTAGTGCCGCTGGGGAAATTATAACTGATAAGCGCACTCACCTGTCAACTGCAATACTGACATGCTGACTCTTATCAAAATGAACAAGGGCTGGATTGGGCCAGACTTCTCATCACCACCAAATGACAGCAGAGTAACATAAAGTCAAATCCACTGTGTTATTTCGGGAGGTGTATTCACATGCACCGCTTCACACCCACACATGGGAATACGCTTCCTCATTTCGGCTGTTTTATGTTCTTCTCCTTATCCTCAGCCTCCACCACTGCTATACCACCAGGGTGACCGTCGTCCGTGTTGCCATTATTGAAAGTTCCTCCGTCCTCATTTTTGTCAGCTTTTGCTTGGAAGGCATGGGAATAATATTTTTAAGATGCTGTTGTGGCACCCCAGGGGTCTGGTCTCCACAATAATAGCAATGTTATGTCTGAGAGCAGGTGGGAGGTCTCTTGGTCAGGAGTCCTATGCATGACACACCTCCTGCCCAGTCCTGGGAGGGGAAGAACTTCCCCTATATAAACCTGGGGCTGAGGCAGGGTTAGTGAGTAGAGAAGAAGTAGAGACAGAGAAGCAGATATAGGAAAGGAACATCAGGAGCTCTGTGGGAGCAGTACTACAAAGAGTCAGGGGCTGGCAGCTGCAGAGCTCGCCCTGACTGAGAAGTTATCACCGGACCCGGAGTCCGAGGCTGTGGGGACTAACTCCTATCCAGCAGCAGAAACAGACCGGCAGGGGATTGCAGGTCCTCTGGCCCAGAAACCCGGAGGCACGGTCACACGCGTGGGACCAGCACCGCCGTCGTGGAGCGGAAGCTACTAGAAGGCCCCGAGTCACCGGCCATACGGGTGAGCACCGCACGGTACACTCAGGGACGTGGGCTACTTATACCCGCCTCTAGCAAGGTAGCCAGAAGAGTATCGTTAGTTTGGGAGGCCTACAACTCCGCCTGGCCAGGGGAGATCCCATCTGCTCAAGGACTGACCAGGCCCCAATTGCTAGCCAGTACTCCGGGAGGGTCTATCTTTGTTACCAGTAAAGACCCTAAAGTACACCGTACCGTCTCCGAGTGGTTCCTGCTACCCCCATCATCCACGTCGGCTGCCCTGAGGTCATACCCCTCCCGTTGGGGGTTCTACTACCACGCTGCACAATCCTACCACCGGCCTCAGCGGTCTGCCCTGCAGCAGCAGCTCTAAAGCTGCATTCAATGGGTGGCGTAGTCATCTAACATCACTGCTAATACAGCGCCACTTAGTCTGACTCCCTGGGCACGGACCGGGTCACCGCCACGAGACTACAACCCTCAACAGATCCGGCTCCGGGTAAGCTCCCGCGTGCGCAACGCAGCGCGACACAGGCCCAGGGGCGCGTCAACTTTTGGCGTAGTCGGCAGGATTTCGTGCCCGCAACCACCGGGTACTGCGTGCCTGAAAAAGAGACTTTTAAAAACTTACCTGTGGTGAAGATTCCCGCCATCCGGCGCCATCTTCAGCCTTCTTCCCTGTGGTGAAGATTCCCGCCATCCGGCGCCATCTTCAGCCTTCTTCCCGCCATCCGTGGAGTTTTCCCGCCATTGGACGCCATCTTGAGGACGCCTCGCGGGAAGAAGAGGGGCGTGGACTCCGAAAGCGCGCGAGAACTGAAGCCCCGCCTCACGTCCGGACGTTGCGTAAGGTCCTGGAAGGAGCCCAGCAGACGCCGACGTCACAGGAGCGCGACGGAAGGTCCTCAACCCTGACGATCCACTGCGGAGCCGCGGCCTACGGAAGAGGATCATCGCAAGGTAGGCCACGGTCCACTAGGGGGGAGAAGGATGTCGGATACGGAGGAGAGCTTCACCGCTTCAACCCCCGCCAGCGCCACCGCTGTTGTGGTCATGCCTTTCACCATGCCCTATATCCCGGGGGCAGCCTGACTACCCCAGTACTCAGGGGAGTCACATACCCTGCAGGACTTTAGAGAAAAGCTGGATAGCCTCTTCCAGGTGTACCCCCTCACAGAAGAGCAAAAAGTGAGCATCCTGGTGGCCCAATTAACCGGGGCAGCCCGAAGGGAGGTAAAGTCCTGGCCACCTGGGGGGAGGACTGTCGCAGGGATACTAACCCGGCTGAGGGACACCTTTGATACCCGCACCTCAGCCGAGATCAAGCTTAGATTCTACGGGTGCAAACAGCGGGCACATGAGAGTATAAGGGACTATGCCCTGAACCTACAAGAGGCCCTGAGAGCCGTTAAGCAGACCGACCCTGACGGCGTGGGAGACGAGGACAGGCTGTTGACTGAACAATTTATAGAGGGTTTATATTGCAATGCCCACCGAACCCAGTTGCGGGCAATGGCCTTACAGGACCCTCATCTGGGATTTGCACAGTTCAAGGACAGAGCCATCCGGGTGCTTCGAGAACCGGCACCGGGTGGCGTTGTGACCCACAGGCGCCCAGCTATCACTTACCACCAGGAGGCGGCGCCCTTGTCGGCAGGGCCTGTGGGGGCTGATGCGCAGGCTTTGAACAATGACCCGGCTCCAGACCTGCACCATCAGGTCCAAGAGCTAGCTAAAAGCGTTGCTGCGCTAACCCGAACTGTGCAGTCTTTACAGGTTTCCACTCCAGGGAAGATCCAGCTGGCATCCGGACCGGAGGACATCCCGTGGCGTCGACCAAGGAGGACCCCACCGGCCAGAGGAAGACCCAGTGACCGATACAGCGAGGACGGACGACCCATCTGCCGCCGCTGCAATCAACCCGGACATATGGCAAGGTACTGTCCTTTAAACTGGCACAACCTGGGGTAGAGGGCCAACCCCCAGGAAAAAGATCACCAGGCCCATCGAACTGGCGCGACAAATATGTGGGAGGACGTCCAGTCTTGCCTGTGGTACTGGATGGCATCCCTATGAGTGCCCTACTGGACACCGGGTCACAGGTCACCACCATCCCGTACGTGCTCTTCAAGCAGTACTGGAATGACTCGGATATAACCCGCTACCCTGACAACGACTTGAGTATTATCGCCAGCAATGGTCAACCCGTGCCGCAGATCGGATTTAAAGAGATGACCATCAAAATCGGTAGAGTCGAACTGGCAGCACAGGGACTGATCATTGTAGACATTGACAAACACGAGAGTCACCCAAAGATAACTCTTGGAACTAATGTAATTGAAAATTGTCTTGCAGAGGTGATTTTCTTTTTACAGCAGGTTGCCAAGAACGCCAGCTCCGGCCAGCAGCGAGTGCTCCAGAAAGAGATCCGGGCACTGATGCGACGGCAACAGCTAGAACTCTCCGGTGGTGAGATTGGTAGCGTAAGAATGTGTGACCCTTTCCCTATTGCCATGCCCCCAAAAAGTGAAATGATGATTTGGTGCCGGGCAGCTATTGGTCCGAGAGGTAGAGATTACCAGGCAATGGTAGAACCAGTTTACTCAGACAGTAGGCCCACCATTTTGACAGCACGGGGGGTGGTTAATGTACGCCATGGGAGGGTGCCCGTTCACCTAATAAATATCGGGAAGAGGGAAGTATACCTACCCCGGTATGCCACGCTAGCCAAATTATATACCATCAACCAAAACTCTATACAGTCTGTGGAACCCTTGCCTCCATCTCACCCGGAGGAAGGTAACGGCTCTAAGAAAGTAATGGAGGATTGGTGTCAGCAACTACACTTGGGAACTGACTCCACTCCCTCCCACCAGAAACAGGGAGTCTACCGGGTGGTTCAAGAGTATGAGAGAGTGTTTAGTAAACACCCGTTAGACTTCGGGCGAGTCAAGGGGGTAGAACACCACATCCCCACGGGAGATCATCCTCCCATAAAAGAGAGGTATCGACCCGTACCCCCTGCACATTACCAACACGCCAAGGGGATGCTTAGAGACATGAAGGAGGCTCCGGTAATCCGGGATAGCTGTAGCCCCTGGGCAGCCCCACTAGTTTTAGTCAAAAAGAAAGACAACACTATGAGGATGTGTGTAGATTACCGGAAAATCAACCGTATCACACACAAGGATGCGTACCCTTTACCAAGGATAGAGGAGTCTTTGGCTGCTTTAAGATCTGCTAACTTCTTCTCTACCTTGGATCTCACTAGCGGGTACTGGCAGGTTCCTGTAGCAGAGGCGGACCGGGAGAAGACCACATTCACCACCCCGATGGGACTTAGCGAGTTTACCTGCATGCCGTTTGGACTTTGTAACGCACCAGGAACCTTCCAACGATTAATGGAGTGCTGTCTGGGACACAAAAACTTAGAGACGGTCCTGTTGTACCTGGACGATGTCATCGTATATTCCAAGACTTATGAGGACCACCTGAAACATCTGGCGGAAGTGTTCGAAGCCCTGGCAAGTTACGGCCTGAAGGTGAAACCCTTTAAGTGTCACCTCCTGAAGCCAAAGGTGCAGTACCTGGGACACGTGGTGAGCACTGACGGAGTGGCTCCCGACCCTGATAAGATCACCGCAATTAAGGAATGGCCAAGTCCCTCCAGTGTAAAGGAAGTGCGGCAGTTCCTCGGGTTGGTAGGCTATTACCGCAGATTCATCCCCGGTTTCACCAAAAAGGCAGCTCCTATGCAGGACCTCCTGATAGGCCAGTCCCGGAAGGCCAAGAGCCAGAAGCCGCCCTTCAGATGGGAGAAATTAGAAGAAGAGTCCTTCCGCCAGCTGAAGATGGCCCTCACGGGGGATGAAATCCTGGCGTACCCTGATTACAGCCAGCCCTTTATCCTCTACACCGACGCAAGTAACATCGGGCTAGGAGCTGTGCTGTCCCAGATCCAGCAGGGGAAAGAACGAGTAATCGCTTACGCCAGCCGAAAACTGCGACCCACCGAGAGGAACCCTGAGAATTACAGCTCATTTAAGCTAGAGTTCCTGGCAGTGGTGTGGGCAGTCACCGAACGCTTTAAGCACTACCTCGCTTCTTCCCGGTTCATCGTGTACACGGATAACAACCCGTTGACACACCTGGACACAGCAAGACTCGGTGCCCTAGAGCAGAGATGGATGGCCCTTCTGTCCAACTACGAGTTCACAATCAAATACCGGGCAGGACGCTCCAATACCAACGCGGACGCCCTGTCCAGGATGCCAAATCTACCGGACGTAGGAGAAGATCCAGAGTGACTGGAAGAAGTCGAACTCCCCGCGTTCCACCGTCATGGGACTATCCAGTGTTCCCACCGGGTAAGGAGTAAGCAAGCCGCTACGTTTAACTCCTTGCCTCACTACAACTGGGCGGAAACGCAAGACAGTGACCCTGCCGTCCGGCTGGTAAAGGAGATGCTGACTCGGCCAGAGGCTCGCCTTGACCCAGACGCTCCGGAGGAAGCCAAGCAACTGTGGGCTGAGAAGAGTCGACTGTTCTTCCTTTATAAGGGGAAGTTGTGCCGCCGAATGGTTAACTCCCGGACGCATGAACTAATCTGGCAAGTAGTGGTGCCACGAAGAGACGCAGCCATGGTGATGGAGGCATACCACGACGGGGCTGGACACTTCGGATGGAAGAAGCTGGAGTTCCTGCTGCGCGGGCGGTTCCACTGGGTAGGCATGAGGGGAACCATCGAGAGGTGGTGCAGAGACTGTGGCCCGTGCAACCTAAGAAGGAAGGACCGTGCCAGCCAGAAGACTCCCCTGCAGTCCATCGTCACCCGGCAGCCGTTGGAACTGGTAGCCTTGGATCATGTAAAACTGACCCCAAGCAGAAGTGGCTACGTCTACACGCTAACCATCGTGGATCATTACTCCCGGTTCTTGGTTGTCGTCCCCGTCAAGGACTTAACGGCTCAAACAGCAGCTAGAGCCTTCCAGCAGCACTTCTGCCGTCCACACGGGTACCCGGACCAAGTGCTGACGGACCAGGTACCTGCCTTTGAAGCAGAGATCTTCCAGGAATTCTGCAATCTGTATGGCTGACGGAAGATAAGGACGACACCCTATCATCCGCAAACTAATGGACTTTGTGAGAAAATGAACCAGGTGGTAATGGATCTTCTGAAAACGTTGCCCCTGGAAGAACGCAGTCTGTGGCCTGAGAAGCTGCCCGATCTGGTGGACCTATACAACCACATCCCGGTAGGTTCCACCAACTGTACCCCGGCTTACCTAATGAGGGCGAGACCTGGTAAGTTACATGTTGACCTGGAAATGGGAGTCCTGACACCCGAGGACACTTCACCAGAAGCAGACTGGGACACAGAGAGGCAGCAGCAGTACCGGAAAGTACAGGAGAGTGTGGAGCGAAGTCTCTGTCAAGCTAGGGAAAGACAAGAGAAAACTTACAACCAGTATGCTCCCGCTGTTCCCCTGGTACCCGGAGAGCAGGTCTTGAAGAGGAAAAGACGGCTCCACAAGTTGGACGACCAGTGGGAGAAGGACCCGTACACCGTACTGCCCTCAAGCCACGAGAACCCGAAGGTCTGTACCATCAGTAAAGACGGAGGGGAGACCATAGCCATTGTATCCCGGGATCACCTGAAAAAGTGTCCTGAACAGCTACGGAACCCTGAAGAGGAACAAGAAGACCATCGACCCGTAGAGAAAAGGGAAGATATGGTTAGTACTGTGCTCGGAGACTTCCCTCGGTCTTGGACTCAAGTCAATGGTGCAGTTGTGGTACCCGTACTCACCTTCCTCCAACCATCATCCCAAGTACCTACGGAGCAACAGGTAGAGCTGGAAGAACAGCCGGTCCAGGAGGCAGAAAACCCCACACCAGCAGACCAGGAGGATCAACCCTCTGCTTTTAGCGAGCCTGCCATACCTCTAGTGAGCCAAAGGGCCCGTGGACAGCTGCCCAGTTTACCCTTGACAGCTCCTACACCCTGTAGTTCAGGGCCAGACAGTCAGCTCCGTAGGTCCACTAGGGCCACTAGAGGCCAGTTACCCGCACGTTGGAGGATTTGAAGTGTATAAATTGTTTTATTTGTGGTTACCTGTTTATTGTTGCTTGTGTATAATTATGTGTTTCTAGTTATTTTTAGGAGTCCTTGGTGGATTTACCGGGAATCCTTTGTGTATAGTTGGAGCGTAACTCAGGACGGACTAAAAGACTGTTAAGGTCTCGGGGCAGGACAGACCCCTACCTGGTTACGTCTCCCTGTTTTGGTGAAATGGACACCTTGCTTTTCTTCAAAGACTGCACCCGGTTACGGACACGCCGTGACCATCTTTATGTGTTTTTCTTATTGTATTATTATTGTTATACCTTGTTATGTTTTTCTAGAAATATGTTTAGTCCCGGAGTACTAAATTTCACTAGGGGGGAATGTGGCACCCCAGGGGTCTGGTCTCCACAATAATAGCAATGTTATGTCTGAGAGCAGGTGGGAGGTCTCTTGGTCAGGAGTCCTATGCATGCCACACCTCCTGCCCAGTCCTGGGAGGGGAAGAACTTCCCCTATATAAACCTGGGGCTGAGGCAGGGTTAGAGAGTAGAGAAGAAGTAGAGACAGAGAAGCAGATATAGGAAAGGAACATCAGGAGCTCTGTGGGAGCAGTACTACAAAGAGTCAGGGGCTGGCAGCTGCAGAGCTCGCCCTGACTGAGAAGTTATCACCGGACCCGGAGTCCGAGGCTGTGGGGACTAACTCCTATCCAGCAGCAGAAACAGACCGGCAGGGGATTGCAGGTCCTCTGGCCCAGAAACCCGGAGGCACGGTCACACGCGTGGGACCAGCACCGCCGTCGTGGAGCGGAAGCTACTAGAAGGCCCCGAGTCACCGGCCATACGGGTGAGCACCGCACGGTACACTCAGGGACGTGGGCTACTTATACCCGCCTCTAGCAAGGTAGCCAGAAGAGTATCGTTAGTTTGGGAGGCCTACAACTCCGCCTGGCCAGGGGAGATCCCATCTGCTCAAGGACTGACCAGGCCCCAATCGCTAGCCAGTACTCCGGGAGGGTCTATCTTTGTTACCAGTAAAGACCCTAAACTACACCGTACCGTCTCCGAGTGGTTCCTGCTACCCCCATCATCCACGTCGGCTGCCCTGAGGCCATACCCCTCCCGTTGGGGGTTCTACTACCACGCTGCACAATCCTACCACCGGCCTCAGCGGTCTGCCCTGCAGCAGCAGCTCTAAAGCTGCATTCAACGGGTGGCGTAGTCATCTAACATCACTGCTAATACAGCGCCACTTAGTCTGACTCCCTGGGCACGGACCGGGTCACCGCCACGAGACTACAACCCTCAACAGATCCGGCTCCGGGTAAGCTCCCGCGTGCGCAACGCAGCGGGACACAGGCCCAGGGGCGCGTCACTGTACTGTATGGCTCTTGTAAGGGGCATTAAAACCGTCTTGTTAAGCTACTGTGACCTCCACCACTTTTCCAAGGGGCATTAAAACTGTCTTGTTAAGCTACTGCAACCTACTCGTCCCTTCCGAGGGGCAATTAAAGCGTCTTGAGAAGCTACTGTGACCTCCACCACTTTTCCAAGGGGCATTAAAACTGTCTTGTTAAGCTACTGTGACTGCCACGTCTCTTCTGAGGGGCATTAAAACCGTCTTGTTAAGCTACTGGGACCTCCACGTCTCTTCCGAGGGGCATTAAAAGAGTCTTCTTAAACCACTCTGAACTCCACAGCTCTTCCAAGGGGCATTGAAATGTTTTTTTAATTAACTCTAACTTCCACGACTCTTCGAACGGGCATTGGATTTTCATCTAATTTTTGGCAGCTTTTGCTTGGAAGGCATAAGCAAAGACTATGGGAGACCCACTCCCCAATAATGGGAATAATGTTTTTAAAATGCTGTACTGTATGGCTCTTGTAAGGGGCATTAAAACCGTCTTGTTAAACTACTGCGACCTCCACCACTTTTCCAAGGGGCATTTGACGCGCCCCCTGGGCCGTGGGGTACTTGGCAGCCGGGCCTCTGGTTGCCGGTATAAGGGATATCATGGTGGCTGGCCCGGGTGGTCAGTCAAAAGGGGAAATATATAGGGGATTTGGGAAAGTTCGTGATGCCACCTGTGGTATGCGGCTAAGGGGTGACGCCGCTGCGGAGCAGTCCTCTGGAGCTGGTGTTACGGCAGCAGGGATGGTGTGGCTCTCCACAGGTAGAGCTAGCTCCAGGGCAGCGTGGAGTGTAATGGATGGTGGTGCAGGGGAGATGGGACCCAGTCGGGTCAGAGGAAGAACAGACACATACACCGGGGCTAGTTTCAGTACCTTTACTGCATGCTGGTAGTCAGGTACGGTCCGGGGTACTTCTAGATGGTGTGCACTTCTGGTCTTGCTCCCAAGTGAGCGGGTGTAAGGCCTCCCTTCTGTATCTTCCGGTCTCTCTACCTGGAGCTTCTGACCTGCCTGGAACAGGGTCTAGCTCCCTTGGTGTTTCTTTCACCCGTCTTACTTGGCGACGAGGGCTTTCCCACTGGTTACCACGATCCCTGAACGCTGGGGCCTTCATGGTACCTAGTCCTCTAAGTGTGCACTATTCATCCGTGGACTGAGGGATATGAAATCCTCCTCAGTATGCCGGATTCACTACTGGGCATAGAGATCCCAATAGGCTCGGGCCCGGTGCCCGGCTTGCATCAGGGGACCAACCCTCTGTGGTCCCTCATGGCTCCTCTCTTCCTTCTTGCCTTCTAGCCCACTCTAGGCTCTCACTGGCCAGACTAGCCCGCAGCTTGGGCCTAGCCTGGCTTTCAGCCACACAGACTTCAGCTTGTCTGGTGCTGCAGCATCATGTCACACTGACTGCTTCCCATTGACTGACTTCCTGAACTCCACCCCCAGTATATACAGTACAGACCAAAAGTTTGGACACACCTTCTCATTTAAAGATTTTTCTGTATTTTCATGACTTTGAAAATTGTACATTCACACTGAAGGCATCAAAACTATCAATTAACACATGTGGAATTATATACTTAACAAAAAAGTGTGAAACAACTGAAAATATGTCTTATATTCTAGGTTCTTCAAAGTAGCCACCTTTTGCTTTGATGACTGCTTTGCACACTCTTGACATTCTCTTGATGGGCTTCAAGAGGTAGTCACCGGAAATGGTTTTCACTTCACAGATGTGCCCTGTCAGGTTTAATAAGTGGGATTTCTTGCCTTATAAATGGGGTTGGGACCATCAGTTGTGTTGTGCAGAAGTCAGGTGGATACACAGCTGATAGTCCTACTGAATAGACTGTTAGAATTTGTATTATGGCAAGAAAAAAGCAGCTAAGTAAAGAAAAACGAGTTGCCATCATTACTTTAAGAATTGAAGGTCAGTCAGTGCGAAAAATTGGGCAAACTTTGAAAGTGTCCCCAATTGCAGTTGCAAAAACCATCAAGCGCTACAAAGAAAATGGCTCACATGAGGACCACCCCAGGAAAGGAAGACCAAGAGTCACCTCTGCTTCTGAGGATAAGTTTATCCTAGTCACCAGCCTCAGAAATAGCAGGTTAACAGCAGCTCAGATTAGGTACCAGGTCAATGCCACACAGAGTTCTAGCAGCAGACACATCTCTACAACAACTGTTAGGAGGAGACTTTGTGCAGCAGGCCTTCATGGTAAAATAGCTGCTAGGAAACCACTGCTAAGGACAGGCAACAAGCAGAAGAGACTTATTTGGGCTAAAGAACACAAGGAATGGACATTAGACCAGTGGAAATCTGTGCTTTGTTCTGATGAGTCCAAATTTGAGATATTTGGTTCCAACCACCGTGTCTTTGTGCGACGCAGAAAAGGTGAACATGTGGACTCTACATGCCTGGTTCCCACCGTGAAGCATTGAGGAGGAGGTGTGATGGTGTGGGGGGTGCTTTGCTGGTGACACTGTTGGGGATTTATTCAAAATTGAAGGCATACTGAACCAGCATGTCTATCACAGCATCTTGCAGCGGAATGCTATTCCATCCGGTTTGTGTTTAGTTGGACCATCATTTATTTTTCAACAGGACAATGACCCCAAACACAACTCCAGGCTGTGTAAGGGCTATTTGACCAAGAGGGAAAGTGATGGGGTGCTACGCCATATGACCTGGCCTCCACAGTCACCAGACCTGAACCCAATTGAGATGGTTTGGGGTGAGCTGGACCGCAGAGTGAAGGCAAAAGGGCCAACAAGTGCTAAGCATCTCTGGGAACTCCTTCAAGATTGTTGGAAGATCATTTCTGGTGACTACCTCTTGAAGCTCATCAAGAGAATGCCAAGAGTGTGCAAAGCAGTCACCAAAGCAAAAGGTGGCTACTTTGAAGAACCTAGAATATAAGACATATTTTCAGTTGTTTCACACTTTTTTTCGTTAATTATATAATTCCACATGTGTTAATTCATAGTATTGATGTCTTCAGTGTGAATTTACAATTTTCATAGTCGTGAAAATACAGAAAAACCTTTAAATGAGAAGGTGTGTCCAAACTTTTGGTCTGTACTGTATATACCTGACAGGGCTCCATCTAGTGGACTTGGGTGGAGGTGTCTGCATGTATTGAAGCCACTGGGGAGAATCCCATCTGTGCAACACCAAGGAGTTCTGTGACAGCCTGCAGCCGCAGGGCGTCACATTCCCCCCTAGTAAAAGTCAGTACTCTCGGACTGAAACAAATTTTTGTATAACAGGTAACACAAGGATAACATATTTTTAAACATTACAATTTTTCTTCCCTTTATGGGAGGCACGTAGCTTGAATGTTGCAACAACAGGTTTAATAAACATTATTTATGCTTTACTGTAGCAACCAGTTTTGATGAGATCCCTCCTCGGGTGTGTCCCTCTCATGCGGGTAAGCTGGCTTGTGGGGGACCTGCTCCAAACCCCCAACGAAGGTCCTGGGCGGGCTGCAGGACTGGTGTAGGACCACTGGTTCGGCCACGCCAAGCAGGTTTTAGTGGTGGTGGTCTTGTGAAAACCACCAGGGGGCACCTCAGGAGGTGCAAACTATGTACAATGTGGGTCGTTCACAGTTCACAGACACCAAGTTCAGGTTAACTTATACTTAGCATAAGAGCTACCGGGGAACTAGTAGCTCAAGGGCGCCCCCTCCTGGGATGCGCCTGGGGATGGGAGGTAGGTGACCCGTCCTGGTCATCCCGTTCAGTCAGGGTGTCCTCCTGCAGAAGTTCCGTCACCCTCTGAACATCTAGGGCATACGGCAGAGCCATGGGTATCAATGTGCAGCGCCGGGCGCAGGTTGGGTATCTGGAACGTCAACCGGTGCTCCGGCAGCTTGCTAGTCGTCGGCCATGGTTGCGCCCCCCTAGTGAACCGGAGCCTACCTTCTACATTTTCTTTACCAGGCAGGCCGCAGCTCCGCGGGCGACGGTCTTCTTCCAGGACCTGCATCGCTCCCATCTGACGTCAGAGCGTCTTCTGGCTCCTTCCAGGACCTGACGCTTCCTGGTTTGACGTCAGGGGCGGGGCATGTCCTCAACTTCGCGCGCTTCCAGAGGTTACGCCTCTCTGATTCCCGCGGTTATGCCCCTCTTCTTACTGCGCGGCGACAGGAAGATGGCGGACAATGGCGGGAAATCTCGGGAATGGCGGGAAAACTTCACCACAGTGAGTACTACAGTACCCTTAAGGCGCACAGTGCCCGGTGGCAACGGGCACGGAATCCTGTTTGTGACGCCAGGAAGAGATGACGCGTCCAAGTGAAGGGGACGACTCGGCGCCCGGGCCTTGTTGTTGCCTGACCTTGGGGGATATTGCGGTGGTTGGCTCCCGGGCCCGTACCCTGGGGTCACTCTTAAAAGAAGGGGGGAAGTTATATGGGATAGGGAATGTTCGTGATGCCACCCGTGGTGTCTGGTGAGGATCACCAGCGCTGCGACAGTCCTCTGAGGCTGGTGATCAGGCAGCTTAGTTGGTGCGGCTCCCCACAGGTGGAGCGGGGCCTCAGGGCAGCATAGGTGTAGGGATGTAGGACAGAGGGGACCCAGCCGGGTCAGAGGAAGAATAGGCACTCACACAACAGTTCACTTCAGTACCTTTACTGGTGGTGTTTCTGGCATGGTCCAGGGTACTTCAGGGTGAAGGGTGTATATCAGGACTCTCCCCAGTGAGCGGGTGTGGGGCCTCCTTTTCCTTGCCTTTCCTTGAAAAGATTCTGACCTGCCTGGAGCTAGGCCTAACTTGGTCTCTGTCTTGCACCTGCTGACCTGGTGGCAGGGCCTTCTGTTGGAGATCACACTCCCTGGTCACTTGGGCCTCCGTGAATCCTGACCCTGGTATAACAGTCAGCTTTTGGTGTTCCTGGGACATATAGTTCCCCAGGGGTTCCGGTTGTTTCTGCTGGGTGTAAGGAATCCCTGCAGACGCGGACCCGGTGTCCGGTATATGCTCTGGGGTGAGCTGGTTAAGCTCCTCTGCCCCCTTTTTGTTACACTCTTTCCACTCACCTTTGGCCACTCTCGGGGCCCTCACTAGGCTTCACACGGGCAGTAGGCCTCACTACTCTTCACCGTTCTTTTGGCGTCGGCACGCCCTAGGCTCACTAACTCGAGCTCTCTGAGTCTGGACTGAACTGACTGAGCTCCACTGCAGGCTAGTTTCTGCAGGAGCTCCTCTCAACAGACTGACCTGACAACCTCTCTGGCTGCAGCAGACTTCACACAGACTTCACTCTCTGTGGACTCCAGACTCTAGACTGACTGCCTAACTCCACCCTCCAGTTTATATATCCCTATCAGGGCTCCCTCTGGTGGTTTGAGGTTGTAGGGTGGAGGTGTGTGAATGCTATGAGGCCACTGGGGAGAATCCCATCTGTGCAACACCAAGGAGTTCTGTAACAGCCTGGAGCCGCAGGGCGTCATTCAAACCGTCTTGCTAAGCTACTGTGACCTCCACCACTTTTACAAGGGGCATTAAAACCATCTTGTTAAGCTACTGCGACCTCCACGTCTCTTCCGAGGGGCATTAAAACCATCTTGTTAAGCTAATGTGACCTCCACCACTTTTCCAAGGGGCATTCAAACTGTCTTGTTAAGCTACTGCGACCTCCACGTCTCTTCCAAGGGGCATTAAAACCGTCTTGTTAAGCTACTGGGACCTCCACGTCTCTTCTGAGGGGCATTAAAAGCGTCTTGTTAAACCACTCTGAACTCCACAGCTCTTCCAAGGGGCATTGAAATGTTGTTTTTAATTAACTCTAACCTCCAGGACTCTTTGAACGGGCATTGCATTTCCTCCTAATTTTTGGCAGCTTTTGCTTGGAAGGCATAAGCAAAGACTATGGGAGACCCACTCTCCAATAATGGGAATAATGTTTTTAAAATGCTGTACTGCATGGCTCTTGTAAGGGGCATTGCAAGTTCCTCCGTCTTAATTCTTGGCAGCTTTTGCTTGGAAGGCATAAGCAAAGACTATGGGAGACCCACTCCCCAATAATGGGAATAATGTTTGTAATATGTTGTACTGCATGGCTCCTGTAAGGGGCATTGCAAGTTCCTCTGTCCTAATTTTTGGCAGCTTTTGCTTGGAAGGCATAAGCAAAGACTATGGGAGACCCACACCCCAATAATGTTTGTAATATGCTGTACTGCATGGCTCTTGTAAGGGGCATTGCAAGTTCCTCCATCCTAATTTTTGGCAGCTTTTGCTTGGAAGACATAAGCAAAGACTATGGGAGACCCACTCCCCAATAATGGGAATAAAGTTTTTAAGATGCTGTACTGTATGGCTCTTGTAAGGGGCATTAAAACCATCTTGTTAAGCTACTGCGACCTCCACCACTTTTCCAGGGGGCATTCAAACCGTCTTGTTAAGCTACTGTGACCTCAACCACTTTTCCAAGGGGCATTAAAACCGTCTTGTTAAGCTACTGCGACCTCCACGTCTCTTCCAAGGGGCATTAAAACCGTCTTGTTAAGCTACTGTGACCTCCACCACTTTTCCAAGGGGCATTCAAACCGTCTTGCTAAGCTACTGTGACCTCTACCACTTTTCCAAGGGGCATTAAAACTGTCTTGTTAAGCTACTGCGAACTCCACGACTCTTCCAAAGGGCATTGCATTTCCTCCTAATTTTAGTCAGCTTTTGCTTTTCAATGCATAGGCGAACACTAAGGGAGACCCACTCCCCAATAATGGGTATAAGGTTTTTAGTACGCTGTAATCCACGTCTGTTTCTAGGGGCATTGCAGTTCCTCATAATTTTTGGAAAGCCTTCCATTCACTGCTTAGGCCAACAGTGCACAGGAGACCCAGTTGCTATAAATGGAAAAAATGGTTTAGTTAAGGCCCTCTGACCTCCATGTCACTTCCAAGGGGCATTGGAGTGCCTCTAAATTTTTGGTAGGCATTGCACTCACTGTATGCCCTATAAGTGTGTAGCCGAACTGCTCCTTTTGGTACAGAAACATATCCTACAAGACATGTGTGGTTGACTGGCCTGATATTGATGTGAATGGTCCCTGTTCCTCCTGCTATTTCTCCTTTGCCACCACCTCATCCATCATTTATCACCTGAAGCTTTGTTTTAATGGGAGTCATAGAACTGGGATAGTAGCAGGAAAACATCCAGCAATCCTCGTAGGAGGTAGGATATGCGCCAAAACGCTGACCACCTCAGGCCTAGCGGCTACTACATACATGCACTTGCATTCCAAGAAAACAAAGCAGATGCTAACTTCTATCATCATCATCATGCTCCTCACCTTGGCACTCTCAACTTCATTGATGGAGAAGCCAGGGCCCACTGGAGGAGTCTGGTTCTCTGGTGGGCTCGTCCAATGCTGCCCTAAAGCAGGCCGGGCTAAGAAAAGTGTGGGGGAAGGTGACAGGAGAAATAGGGGCGGCTGGGGACCGTTTATGGACACCCGGCCGCCGGGCGGCTGGGGACTGAGTATGGATACCAGGCCACCGAAGCAGCCATGAGGTAGTGGCCAGCTTAGGCCTCCTCCAAACTAAAAGGCCCCATTTCAAGTGCAAGCTAGCAGTATGGCATTGCAGCCTGTGGGTGGGTGGGTGGCAGTCTGCACACTTACACTTGCATTAAAAGAAAACAAAGCAGATGCTAACTTCTATCATCATCATCATGCTCCTCACCTTGGCACTCTCAACTGATGGAGAAGCCAGGGCCCACTGGAGGAGTCTGGTTCTCTGGTGGGCTCGTCCAATGCTGCCCTAAAGCAGGCCAGGCTAAGAAAAGTGTGTGGGAAGGTGACAGGAGAAATAGGGGCAGCTGGGGACCGTTTATGGACACCCGGCCGCCCCCAGGCGGCTGGGAACCGTGTGTGGACACCCGGCCGGGGGCGGCTGGGGACCAAGTATGGACACCCGACCGCCCCCTGGCGGCTGGGGACCGAGTGTGGACACCCAGCCGCCGGGCGGCTGGGGACTGAGTATGTATACCAGGCCGCCGAAGCAGCCATGAGGTAGTGGCCAGCTTCGGGCTACTCCAAACTAAAATGCCCCATTTCAAGCGCAAGCTAGCAGTATGGCATTGCAGCCTGGGGGTGGGTGGGTTGCAGGCTGTACATTTACGCTTGCATTAAAAGAAAACAAAGCAGATGCTAACTTCTATCATCATCATCATGCTCCTCACCTTGGCACTCTCAACTTCCCTTATGGAGAAGCCAGGGCCCACCGTAGGAGTCTGGATCTCTTGTGGGCTTGTCCAATGCGTCCCTAAAGCAGACCAGGCTAAGAAAAGTGTGTGGGAAGGTGACAGGAGAAATAGAGGCGGCTGGGGATCGTTTATGGACACCCGGCTGCCGGGCGGCTGGGGACTGAGTATGGATACCAGGCCGCCGAAGCAGCCATGAGGTAGTGGCCAGCTTCGGCCTCCTCCAAACTAAAAGGCCCCATTTCAAGTGCAAGCTAGCAGTATGACATTGCAGCCTGGGGGTGGGTGGGTGGCAGGCTGCACACTTTTGCTTGCATTAAAAGAAAACAAAGCAGATGCTAACTTCTATCATCATCATCATGCTCCTCACCTTGGCACTCTCAACTCCCCTGATGGAGAAGCCAGGGCCCACCGGAGGAGTCTGGTTCTCTAGTGGGCTCGTCCAATGCTTCCCTAAAGCAGGACAGGCTAAGAAAAGTGTGTGGGAAGGTGACAGGAGAAATAGGGGAGGCTGGGGACCGTTTATGGACACCCGGCTGCCCCTAGGCGGCTGGGGACCGTGTGTGGACACCCGGCCGCGGGGCAGCTGGGGACCGAGTATGGACATCTGGCGGCTGGGGACCGAGCGTGGACACCCGGCCGCCGGGCGGCTGGGGACTGAGTATGGATACCTTACTGCTGAAGCAGCCATGAGGTAGTGGCCAGCTTCGGCCTCCTCCAAACTAAAAGGCCCCATTTCAAGTGAAAGCTAGCAGTATGGTATTGCAGCCTGCGGGTGGGTGGGTGGTTGGCTGCATATTTGCACTTGCAATGCAAGGAATGGGGGAGGTACAATTGAACACTGCCCTGGGACAAGGACTTGCACGGGGATAGTTGCAAGTCTGCATCTTCTGATGCGGCAAGGATCACTTCTGATGGGCACACTTTTAGGCAGTGACCTGGGAGTCAGACATGTTTCCAGGTGTCTTCCCCATGCTGTTCCCATGTCTTTTCAGCACTGTATGCATGTGTCACACAGCACATGCCACATAAGGTTGTAAAATGTTAAAATGACATTTCCCGGTGAATGCATTTGTCACGGTTGAAAGCAATACAAAAGTGCAAAAACGCATGAAAAATCCTACTTGTGAACATAGCCCAAGGTGTGGAGGAGTATTTTTGTTTTTGGTTATTTATTTTAGCTTATACCAAGTCTTTACCCTGGAAAGGAAGTTCCTTAAAATATTTCACAGGAAAACCGTTTCAGTTTTGTTTTTGAACGTTTTATTGTAAGCCCGTAAAAGTGGCTTAATACTTCTGACCACGTTGTTGACAGCAGTGACCTGGGGGTCATAAATGCCTCCAGGGACGATCCCCATGCTGCCCCCATGTCTTTTGAGCACTGTCACTATCGTTTTGGGCACTTTTTAGGCTTTCTACAGACTGCCGGGGGTGCCGCCGCAAAAATGCTCGGGTCTCCTATAGACTAACATTGTGGTCGTTGCTTGAGTCGAGCACCCGAGTATCACGGCGAGCATGGCCCGAGCTTCGAGCACCCGAGCATTTTAGTGCTCGCTCAACACTAGTACTTATCATTTGAGAGTCACTGTTGTCTCAGCTGTGGTCCTCTACGAGCAAGTTATAGAAGATTCTGTTGTTTGTGCAGGAAGATGCATCTTTATCCTGATTGGAGAACTAATGCTAGCGCAGGAATATTTCTGCATAAAAGGCCCAGTTTCACCAAAGTCCGGGGTAGTCCATTCACAGCAAGGCACCAGCGTTGGCCACCCACCCTCTTTTTGTTGCGATGCCTATCAGTTGGCTAAGGCTGGGAAGACTTGGTCCATTTTTGATGGTCACAGTTGATTATTTATTTGATTACTGACTGATTAATTTATTCCATGGTTTTTAATATTTATTGACTTATTAATTTATGTTTTAAGTAACGTATTCTTTATCCAAACTAACCTTGTCTAGTCTTTTTTTATTAATAGGTTAAAGGGAATCTGTCACCAGGTTTTTGTTACTGAATCTGAGAGCAGCATAATGTAGAGACTCTGATTGCAGTGATGTGTCACTTATTGGGCTGCTTGTTGTAGTTTTGATAAAATCACAGTTTTTTCAACAGGAAATTATCACTAGAGGACTAGTAATCCTGCTGCCAGGTAGTCCTCCATATTCATGAGCTCTATATAACCTCGCCCCCCACCACTGATTGGCAGCTTTCTGCCTATGCACAGTGTACACAGAAATGTGCCAATCAGTGATGTGGGCAGGGTTATACAGAGCTCTTTATTGTGAACGCTATCATGAGAAAAGCAGAACAAATCCACAGATCACAAAAATCTAAAAAAGACATCAACGTGTGCAAAATGACCAATCCATGTCCCAAGTCATGGACGGAAAGGACAACCCACCCCATACTCCAAATAAGAGCAGGGGTTCCCAGGAAAAATACAAGGATAGTAAAAAATACTCAATAAGTAGAAAAGACTCATTGTAACAGAGGTAATATGGAATGAAAAAAATTATTAAATTGCAGAAAATGGCTTTGATAAAGTATTCACACTCTGTGGACTTTTCCATATTTTTCCATGTTACATCCACAAACTTAAATGTATTTTATTGGGATTTTATGTGATACAACAACACAAAGTACCAAGTATTTGTGAAGTGTAATGGAAATGATACATGGGTTTCTAAATATTTTAAAAATATCATCCCTAGTAACCATGATATATGAGAAATAGTATTATAACATGAAAGATAAAAGTAATGATTTTTTTAAATATATGTGACTCGCCCCCTGGGCCGTGGGGTACTCAGGGCCGGGGCTCTGGATGCGGATGGGGAGTAGTAGTGGCGACCCGGTCCCATGCTCAGGGTGTCAGGCTTAAAGGGGAACCGTCTTGTGACATATATATAGGGGAAGTTCCGACTACGCCACCCGTGGATTGCGGTCCAGGATAACCGCCGCTGCAGTGCAGACCGCTGGGGCAGATGTAAGTGTGCAGCACTGGATAATATAACTCCCCACGGGAGGAGTGTGGCCCCAGGGCAGTTTAGATGGATGATGGAGGGGATGATTCCGACCACAATAGCCAGGAAACGGAGGCCTCTTAAACAGTTCAGGGTCTTTATTTGAACAGGTGAAATGACCCAAAAACAGTCACGGCTAGGAGGGGGCCTGGATGCCTGAGAACAAGTGGGAAGCCCTTCTGGTCAGGGTGAGGGTGTAGGCCTACCGTGCTCTCTGCGCTCTTCCTGGCTATTTCCCTCCTCGTGGTGTAATAGCCCACGTTCCTGAGCTCACCGTGTCTTCTCGCCCGTATGGCTTGCAACTTGGGTCCCTTTCTACTCTTGGCCTGGTGCAGCTCTGCTGGTCCCTACTGCTGTGGCGGAACCTCCGGACTTCTTAGGCCAAGGGACATACAATCCCGTGTGGTATGGTTATTTGCTGTAGGACTTGGAATCCTAACAGCCTCGGACACCAAAGTCCGGTAGATCAGTTTCTCTCTCAGCCAGGACAGGCTCACGTCGCCTTCCGTCCCTGGCTCGTGGCTCCTCTACTGCCACACGACCTCCTCAGCTTCAGCTAAACTGGCTCTCCCTTCTCTGGGACGCCTCTCACTTCAGAGACAGGTCGTCCAGTTCTCCCTAACCCTGCCCCCAGCTCCAGCTTTTATAGGGGCAGCCTGCTCCCCCTACTGGCCTGGGACAGGAGGTGCTGCATGCTAATGGTCCCTGACCAGAGAACCTCCCTCCTGCTCTCAGACACAGCTTTATTATACATTTGTGGCATCCAGGCCAGGGTGACACATTCCCCCCTAGTAAAACTTAGTACTCCGGGACTAAACAGGAAACCAGAGTAATATGCATGACCATTAAAACATTAAAAAGCAAGTGACGCACAGGTTGAGTTCTTAAGGTCACAGTGTGGTCTGTGACCGGGTGTCCATTTCACCAACAACAACGGGGAGCTTTAACCAGTCCTTGTTCATTCTGTTGGTTAAGCTCCAAACATATTTACAGGAAAGTCTCGGTTACTCACAGTTCATAACCTGTTAGTCCAGGTATTAACTGAAAGAAACTGAGAAAACGCGTAGTTACTGGTCATGCAATTATATTTTAAACAATTCAACATTTTGCAGGCTATTTACATTTGCTATCACACCCTACACACTCCAGCGAGCTGGTATTTGCCCCTTAGTGCTTTGGGTTGACCTACGTAACCCACTGTCTGGTGGTGGTCTAACCTGGTTTTTCTCACTAGCGCTCATGGTGCAATCACTGGCTAGACTTACCGGCAGGGCAGGCTGCTGTCTGCGGGTCCTCTGGCTTACCGCAGGCATGGCAGGCTCACTGTCAGCAGAGGGTTGACTCTCCTGGGCTGTTGGTACAGGCTCTTCTGCCTCTGGGGCTGCTTGTTCTTCTTCACCTTCCTGCTCTAGTGTAGGTTGTTGCTGAATTGGTTGCAGGAAATTCAGGACGGGTACCACTATGGCATCGTTTATTCGAGTCCAGGACTGCGGGAACTCCCCAAGAACTGTGCTGATCATCACTTCCTTGTCCTCTGTGGGTTCAAGGTCACCTTGATCCTCTTCTGCACTCTGTAGTTGCTCGGGGCACCTTTTTAGGTGGTCTCTGGAGATGGTACTAGTGGTTTCTCCTCCATCCTTAGTGATCATGCACATCTTCGGGTTGTCGTGATCAGACTGCAACACTGTGTAGGGTTCCCTCTCCCACTGGTCGTCCAGTTTGTGTAGCCTTCTTGTAGCATCGGCGTCTCTGCCCCGTTCTAGGCAGAGACGCTGTCCCTCTCACCTCCCCGCTCCTGGCGCGGCGTCCTCCAGCGCTGCTCTCCCCGCTGCTTCCGGCGCGCGCTCTTTCCCCGGCAGTGTGCTTAGGGCGCGCGCGCTCCCCCTCTCTTAAAGGGACCGCGCGCGCCGTCCTAAGGAGTCCCCGGCCAATTGCCGGAGGACCTCCCATATAAAGGGCACCTCCTCCAAAATGGAGGTGCCCGAGCAATGTTGTTTGCACCTGTGTCTCACCTGTGCTTCAGCCCTCAGGTCCCGTTGCCAGTTACCCGCCAGTTACCTGCCAGATTCCTGCCAGCTTGCTGTCTTTGTCCTGCCTGATATCCAGTCACCTGCCTGCTAGCCTGAGGTCCGACGGTCTGCCTTCCTACTCCTGTCAGTCTGTCTATGGACCAGCTTGCCCGCTCACCTGGGAGCGCACATCAGTTACCTGCCTGCTAGCCTACCTGGAGGCTCCGCCGTCACGTGCTGTGACCATCTGCCTTTCCAGAGACTCCAGCCCGCTCACCTGGGAGCGCCCACCTGTTACCTGCCTGCTAGCCTACCCGGAGGCTTCGCCGTCACGTGCTGTGACCATCTGCCTTTCCAGAGACTCCTGCCCGCTCACCTGGGAGCGCCCACCTGTTACCTGCCTGCTAGCCTACCTGGAGGCTTCGCCGTCACGTGCTGTGACCACCTACCATTCCAGAGACTCTCGCTTGCTCACCTGGGAGCACACATCTACCATCTGCCTGCTAGCCTACCCGGAGGCTCTGCCATCACAGGTCGTACCTACCCTTTACCTAAGAGACTGCCCCGGTCACTTGCCGTAACTCCCTGCCCGTTCATCCAGAGACTGCCCCGATCTCTTGCCGTAACCTCCTGCCCGTTCTTCCAGAGACTGCCCCGATCACTTGCCGTGACCCCCAGCCCGTTCATTCAGAGACTGTCCCGGTCACCTGCTGTGACTGCCCGCCCGTCATCCCTGGTTGCCACCCCCTCCCTTACAAGGACCGCCCCCTTGTATAGTAGCTCAGAGGTTCCGCCTCCCTGACCCGTTACAGTTTGCTCGGGCCATGGAACCCGGTGGCACCCAAGCTCCCTCGCTCTCGGACCTGTGTCATGAACTGTCCCGTCAAAGGTCCCAACAGGAGTCCATCCTGGGTCACCTGCGGAATGTTAATACTCGCCTGGACACTCTGACTGCTCCACCAGCAACCTCCGCCAGTGCCATGTCCCGCAATCCGGCAGCCCCGCTGCCCACTAATACCATGGTATCTTACCCCGGACCCCGGCTTTCTGCACCTCCTCGCTTCGGAGGCGACTCCGCCCAGGCTCGGGGCTTCATAAATCAGTGCACCCTGCACTTTGAACTATTGTCTCACCAGTTTAACTCCAACCGGGCCAAAATTGCATTCATCATGTCCCATCTCACCGGAGAGGCCCTGGCCTGACTAAATCCTCTATGGGAGAGAGGAGACCCCCTGGTATCCAACTTGCCTGCTTTTCTCACGGCTTTCCGGAAAGTCTTCGACGAACCCGGACGGAAGACCTCATCCGCATCATCACTGCTACGCCTCCGTCAGGGAAGTCTCACCGTGGGCCAATATGCCATACGGTTCCGTACCCTTGCCTCGGAGCTGGCCTGGGATAACGACGCTCTGGTATCCGTCTTCTGGGAGGGTCTGTCCGGCCGTATTAAAGATGAACTTGCCGGTCGGGACATTCCTACCACCCTCGATGACCTAATAACTCTTGCCACCCGGATTGACCTGCGGTTCCAGGAGCGTGCCAAAGAGGTCACCCGTGAGAGGAGGTTTCCACGCCTAGCTCCTACTTTTCAGCAACCCGTCACTCCCTCCGTCTCTTCTGAGCCTATGCAGGTCGACCAGACCAAGATGGTCGGTTCTCGCCAAGAATCTCGCCGAGCCGAGGGAAGCTGTTTCTATTGTGGCAGTAAGAAGCACTCACCTGGGAGCACACATCTACCATCTGCCTGCTAG
Source organism: Phyllobates terribilis (assembly GCF_046119375.1). Classification (NCBI taxonomy): domain Eukaryota; kingdom Metazoa; phylum Chordata; class Amphibia; order Anura; family Dendrobatidae; genus Phyllobates; species Phyllobates terribilis. The sequence continues at coordinate 72,385,366 of NW_027362773.1, read as the reverse complement.
CCTACCCGGAGGCTCTGCCATCACAGGTCGTACCTACCCTTTACCTAAGAGACTGCCCCGGTCACTTGCCGTAACTCCCTGCCCGTTCATCCAGAGACTGCCCCGATCTCTTGCCGTAACCTCCTGCCCGTTCTTCCAGAGACTGCCCCGATCACTTGCCGTGACCCCCAGCCCGTTCATTCAGAGACTGTCCCGGTCACCTGCTGTGACTGCCTGCCCGTCATCCCTGGTTGCCACCCGCTCCCTTACAAGGACCGCCCCCTTGTATAGTAGCTCAGAGGTTCCGCCTCTCTGACCCGTTACACTTCTCTTTCGCTTCAGGACCTGCTCACCAGGTTCCAGAAGACCAGCAGAGGCGTGTTGGTTGAAGAGCCTCTCTTGCTTTTCTCTCGCCTGGGCCAGGCTATTCCCCACACTCTCCTGTACCTTCTTGTACTGCAGTCGCCTTTCCGTATCCCAGTCTGCATCTGGAGAGGTGTCCTCGTGTGTTAGGACTCCCGTCTCCAGGTCTATGGGCAGCTTACCTGGTCTGGCTCGCATCAAGTAAGCCGGGGTGCAGTTTGTAGCATTCACCGGGATATGGTTGTATAAGTCTATAAGGTCCGGCAGTTTTTCTGGCCACAGGCTGCGTTCCTCCAGGGGCAACGTCTTCAGGAGATCAATGACTATATTGTTCATTTTCTCACACATCCCATTGGTTTGTGGGTGGTAAGGCGTTGTCCGAATCTTCTTACAGCCATAGAGGTTGCAGAACTCTTGGAAGATTTCAGCCTCGAACGCTGGACCCTGGTCGGTCAAGACCTGTTCCAGATACCCGTGTGGGTGGCAGAAGTTTTGCTGGAAGGCTCTGGCCGCCGTTTGAGCTGTCAATTCTTTTACCGGGACCACCACTAGAAATCGGGAATAGTGGTCCACGATTGTCAGGGCATAAACGTATCCTGACCGGCTTGGAGCCAATTTGACGTGGTCCAGAGCTACCAGCTCAAGAGGCTGCTTGGTGACGATGGGCCTCAAGGGTGTCTTCTGGCTGGTGCGGAAAACAAAAACAGTAGCAGCGCCAATGGTGAAGAGCCTGAGGTTTGGGGGGGGGGGATGAAGGGGGAGATGTAGTGACCACTCACCTGGTCCTGTTGTGCAAAGGAGCCCCGCACAACAAGGGAGAACGCTTCCAGGTGGGAGTCTGTAAGATGACCACAACTTAGCAGGAACTGCTGCAGGGAGCTTCTGTCTGCTTCAGCGGTCACATGACCAGGACCGTGTGACCGAAGTGGGCATTCCACAATGACATCACGGCAGGTCCTGTAGTAGGCTAGTTGTAAACAGAGAAGCTTCCACCGCTCTCCACAGAGGTGCGGTCCTTCCTCCTTAGATTGCAAGGGCCACAGTCTCTGCACCACTTCTCTACAGCCCCTCTCATGCCGATCCAGAAGAACCGTCCTCTTAGCAGGAACTCCAGTTTCTTCCAGCCGAAGTGCACCTCTCTGTCATGGTAAGCCTCCAGGACATTAGCTGCATCTCGCCTTGGGACCACGACTTGCCAGGTCAGCTCGTGCGTCCGGTAGTTGACGAGTCTTCTGCACAGCTTACCTTCATAGAGGAATAGCCTGCTCTTCTCTTTCCATAGTTGCTTGGCTTCCTCTGGAGCATCCGGATCTAGACGGGCATCTTCTCGGGTCAGCAGGTCTTTCACCATGCGGATTGCAGGGTCACTATCTTGGGTCTCGGCCCAGCTGTGGTGAGGTAGGGGATTGATCATGATGGTTGTTAAGTCTTCCTCCTTCACGCGGTGGGAGTATTGAGTGGCCCCATACCGGTGGAATGCAGGGAGCTCTACTCCCTCCAGCTCGTCTGGATCTTCTCCCTCATCGGGCAAGTGGGGCATTCTCCGATAGGGCATCTGCATTAGCATTGGCTCGGCCTGCCCGGTACTTGATCGTGAAGTCATAATTTGCTAGCCGGGCCATCCACCGCTGCTCTAGGGCACCAAGTCTCGCATTGTCCAGATGCGTTAACGGATTGTTGTCCGTGTACACAGTGAATTTCGCAGAGGCCAGGAAATGCTTGAAACACTCTGTTACAGCCCACACCACTGCCAAGTACTCCAGCTTAAAGGAGCTGTAATTCTCCGGGTTTCTCTCGGTGGGCCTCAGCTTTCGGCTGGTGTACGCGATCACCCTTTCTCTGCCCTGTTGGCTCTGTGACAGTACGGCTCCCAGTCCCACATTAATGGGGTCTGTGTGGAGGATAAAAGGCTGGCCATAATCGGGGTAGGCCAGGATCTCATCCCCTGTGAGGGCCATCTTCAACTTTCGGAAGGACACCTCTTCCGGCTTGTCCCACTTGAAGGGTGGCTTTTGGCTTCTGGACTTAGACTGTCCTATCAGGAGGTCCTGCATAGGGGCTGCCATCTTAGTGAACCCGGGGATGAACCTCCGTAGTAGCCTACCAACCCGAGGAATTGCCTCACTTCTTTGATGTTAGAGGGGCTTGGCCAGCTCTTGATGGCTGTCACTTTGTCGGGGTCGGGGGCTACTCCCTCGGCACTCACCATGTGCCCTAGGTACTGTACCTTCGGTTTCAACAGGTGACACTTTGAGGGTTTCACCTTCAGGCCATAGCCTGCCAGGGCTTCAAACACCTCCGCCAGGTGCTTTAGATGGTCCTCGTAAGTCTTCGAATAGACGATCACGTCGTCCAAGTAAAGGAGGACCGTCTCGAAGTTTCGGTGCCCTAGACAGCATTCCATCAGCCTCTGGAAGGTCCCTGGTGCGTTGCAGAGCCCGAAGGGCATACAGTTGAACTCGCTCAGTCCCATCGGGGTGGTGAAGGCGGTCTTCTCCTTGTCAGCCTCTGCCACAGGAACCTGCCAGTACCCGCTAGTAAGGTCCAAAGTAGAGAAGAAGTTAGCTGATATTAGGGCTGCTAAAGACTCCTCTATCCTAAGTAACGGGTACGCGTCTTTATGGGTGATACGATTGACCTTTCTATAGTCCACGCACATTCTCATGGTACCGTCTTTATTTTTTACCAAAACTAAGGGAGCTGCCCAGGGGCTACAGCTATCTCTAATGACCCCAGCTTCTTTCATTTCTCTCAGCATACCCTTTGCGTTTTGATAATGTGCAGGAGGTACAGGCCTGTGTCTCTCTTTTATTGGTGGGTGGCTCCCCGTGGGGATATGGTGTTCTATCCCTCTTACTCTGCCGAAGTCTAGCGGGTGCTTACTAAATATTCTCTCATACTCCTGTAACACCTGGTAGACTTCTTGTTTTTGGTGCAGGGGTGTGGAGTCAGCACCCACATGGAGTTCCTGGCACCAGTCCTCCTTGTGTTTCTGTGAGCCATTACTCTCCACCGGGGAAGATGGAGGCAAGGGTTCCACGACCCTGATAGCATTGTGTTGGACGGCAAACAATTTAGCTAGTGTAGCGTACCGGGGCAAGTATACTTCCCTTTCCCCGATGTTTAAGATCCGGACGGGCACCCTTCCATGGTGAACATCAACCACCCCCCTGGCTGTCAAAATAGTGGGCCTGCTGTCCGAGTTCACGGGTTCTACCATGGCTTGGTAGTCTCTCCCTCTTAACCCGATTGCAGTCCGACACCAGATCATCATTTCACTTTTGAGAGGCATGGCAATGGGGAACGGGTCGCTCATCCTCATGCTACCGATCTCACCACCAGACAGTTCTACCTGTGCCGTCTCATCAGGGCTCTTATCTCTTTCTGGAGGACCCTCTGTTGGCTGGAACTTGCATTCATCGCCACCTGCTGCAAAATCACAATTACTTCTGAAAGACAGTTTTCAATCACATTAGTACCCAAGGTTATTTTAGGGTGACTTTCTCGACGGTCAATGTTCACAATGATCACTCCCTGTGCCGACAGTTCAACCTTACCAATCTTGATGGTCATCTCTCTGAACCCCACTTGCGGCACAGGTTGGCCATTGCTGGCGATGATGTTTAAGTCAACGTCTGGATAACGGGTTATATCCGCGTCATTCCAGTACCGCTTGAAAAGTACGTAGGGGATGGTAGTCACTTGAGACCCGGTGTCCAGCAGTGCACTCATGGGGATACCGTCCAGCACTACGGGTAAGACCGGGCGTCCCCCCACGTACTTATCACGCCAATTAGACGGGCCTGGTGACCTTATGCCTGGGGGTTGGCCCTCTGCCCCAGGTCGGGCCCATTTAAAGTACAGTACCTTGCTAGGTGTTCTGGCTGACTGCAACGGCGGCAAATCGGCTGTCTATCCTCAGTGTAGCAGTCGGCGGGCCTCCCTCTGAACGACGGGATCCTCCTCTGTCGACGCCACGGGACATCCTCCGGACTGGAAGCCAGCTTGATGGGTCCTGACGGGTCCACCTGTAACGACTGTACGGTCCTGGTCAATGCAGAAACACTTCTGGTTAGTTCCTGGACCTGATGGTGCAGGTCTGCAGGCGGGGATGGGCTTGAGACCTGCGCATCAGCCCCCACAAGGTCTGTGAGGTAAGGCGCCGCCCCCTGGTGGTAAGTAATGGCAGGGCGCCGGGAAGCTACAGCGCCACTTGGTGGGGGTTCTCGGAGCACCCGGATGGCCCTATCCTTGAACTGCGCAAAAGTCAAATCGGGGTTCTGTAGGGCCATGAGGCGCAGCTGGGTCCTGTGGGTACTGGATTACAGACTTTCTATGAACTGCTCAGTTAACAGCTTATCGGTGTCCTGCACGCTACCAGGGTCAGCTTGTTTGATAGCTCTCAGGGCTTCTTGCAGGTTCAAGGCATAGTCTCTGATACTATCCTGGGCTCGCAGCTTACAACCATAGAACCGCATTTTTATTTCTACTGAGGTACGGGAATCAAAGGTACTCCGCAACCTGGCCAGAATGTCCTTTACAGTCCTTTTCTCTTCATCTGACCATGATTTCACTTCCCGCTGGGCTGCACCGGTGAGCTGCCCCGTCAGAATGCTCACCTTCTGTTCCTCTGTCAGGGGATAAACTTTAAATAGACTGTGCAATCTTTCCTTAAAGTCAGTCAATGTATGGGATTCCCCTGAATATTGGGGCAGCCAGGCTGCTCCGGGGATATAGGGCATAGAGAACGGCATCACCGCTGCTGCAGTCACACTGGTGGTAGAGGGTCCCTTCGCATCCGTCATCTTCTCCCCCCCTAGTTAACCGTGGCCTACCTTCCGTTGATCCTCTTCCGTAGGTCGCGTCTCCGCTGGTGCTACTCCGTGCGAGGACCTTGCGTCGAGTCCTGGTAACGTCAGCATCGCTCTCTCTCCTTCCAGGACCTTGCGCAGCATCGGTGCGTAGGGCGGGGCTACAGGTCTCTCGCGGTTTGGACGTCCACGCCCCTCTTTCTCCCGCGCGGCGTCCTGCAGATGGCGTCCGATGGCGGGAAAACGGCTGAAGATGGCGGAAAAACAGCTGAAGATGGCGGGAAACTGCTGAAGATGGCAGGAGATGGCTGAAGATGGCGGGAAACGGCTCTGGATAACGGGAAACCTCCCTCTCAAGGTACGTAGACAGTCTTTTCAGGCACGCAGTACCCGTTTGTGGCGGGTCGGTCACGATCCTGCCGACTACGCCAAAAAGCTGACTCGCCCCCTCGGGCCGTGGGGTACTCAGGGCCGGGCCTCTGGATGTGGATGGGGAGTAGTAGTGGCGACCCGGTCCCGTGCTCAGGGTGTCAGGCTTAAAGGGGAACCGTCTTGTGACATATATATAGGGGAAGTTCCGACTACGCCACCCGTGGATTGCGGTCAGGGATAACCGCCGCTGCAGTGCAGTGTGCTGGGGCAGATGTAAGTGTGCAGCACTGGATAACATAACTCCCCACGGGAGGAGTGTGGCCCCAGGGCAGTTTAGATGGATGATGGAGGGGATGATTCCGACCACAATAGCCAGGAAACGGAGGCCTCTTAAACAGTTCAGGGTCTTTATTTGAACAGGTGAAATTACGCAAAAACAGTCCCGGCTAGGAGGGGGCCTGGATGTCTGAGAACAAGTGGGACGCCCTTCTGGTCGGGGTGAGGGTGTAGGCCTACCGTGCTCTCTGCGCTCTTCCTGGCTATTTCCCTCCTCGTGGTGTAATAGCCCACGTTCCTGAGCTCACCGTGTCTTCTCGCCCGTATGGCTTGCAACTTGGGTCCCTTTCTACTCTTGGCCTGGTGCAGCTCTGCTGGTCCCTTCTGCTGTGACGGAACCTCTGGGCTTCTTAGGCCAAGGGACATACAATCCCCTGCGGTCTGGTTATTTGCTGTAGGACTTGGAATCCTAACAGCCTCGGACACCAAAGTCCGGTAGATCAGTTTCTCTCTCAGCCAGGACAGGCTCACGTCGCCTTCCGTCCCTGTCTCGTGGCTCATCTACTGCCACACGACCTCCTCAGCTTCAGCTAAACTGGCTCTCCCTTCTCTGGGACACCTCTCACTTCAGAGACAGGTCGTCCAGTTCTCCCTAACCCTGCCCCCAGCTCCAGCTTTTATAGGGGCAGCCTGCTCCCCCTACTGGCCTGGGACAGGAGGTGCTGCATGCTAATGGTCCCTGACCAGAGAACCTCCCTCCTGCTCTCAGACACAGCTTTATTATACATTTGTGGCATCCAGGCCAGGGTGACACATATGGAAACCCTAGAATTACATTGGTAATGGGAAGAGCTGGTATTTTATAGTATGTTAGGTATTTTAATTAATTCTTGGCTTATTATTATCTGTCTGCATAATGTGAATAAAAAGAATGTATTATGAAATAAAAAAACGGCACTAGAAGCCGCCATGAAGTTTTGTGCCGCTCCTCTGGACTCTAAACTGTCTCCCATGATGCCCACATCAGTGTATAGGGCAGAGCAGGCCATGAGCCGCTGCCTGGCAGGGGCCACCTGAGGTTCCATCACCTTTGACATCACCTGCACATGACCAACTGCCGTTTACTTTCAACTGTCTGCTGAAGCGATCGGACGGAGGTCTACAGGCGGGAAGATATTACTGCAAATGGCATCTACTGTACACAGAGAAAGTGAGGAGAAGAAGAGAGAAGACAAGAGGAAGATAGAAGAGGACAGTGATACTTCTGGATTCAAGAAGATCACAAAGAAGAGGAAAGGCAATGGATTGGAGGATGAAAGGCCAACATCTGGATACAGCAGGGACCCCGGAACATCCAGCCCCTACCCCAAGCTTAACATGAGCAATTTTACCATCCATGATATCTTGGGTAGGGGTAGTTTTGGCCAAGTAAGTTTTTATATATTTTTCTTTATCACCTATACTTGCCATGTTATCTCCATCCGTTATCTTCTGCAGCAGGGTCGGCATCACCAGCCGACACACCCGGGAAAGCGCCAGGGCCCTGAGGAAGTGGGGGAGCCCACTCACCGTCAGGACACTGGCACACTGTGGGGCCTGTGGGGCTGGATGGCATATTTTGGCCTAGGGGGCAAGCACACAGCAGCGGCTCATGAGCAGCGGCCCATCTTTTTTGTATTTACCTATGGCTACTTAAAAAGATAAAGTAATGATGGTATAGTTGTGGTCAAATGCTCACTAGATTCTCATCCACTTCTATCAGTGAGCTGCTCAGAGAGGTGCCTGAAACTAATCGGCATGCGACCATAACTATCTAAACTCATACTTGAGATCACTACACTGGAAATACGGAGGAATCGTGACAGTGTGTGCACAGCGCTCTATCACGATTCAGCAATCTGCAGTGACAGAGGGACTACAGGAATATGAGCTCTGAAAAGTGTGTTGGAAACAAAAAGTATGAGGCTGGTAAATTGCATCATGTCTTCAGAATTGATTACTAATAATAATATAATAAAAATATTTTTTTATTTTTATAGCACCAACATATTCCGCAGCACTTTACATTTTAGAGGGGACTTGTTCAGAAAATAAAAGACATTACAGAATAACAATGATCACATAAATCAACAGATACCAGGAGAAGAGAGGACCCTGCTCGCAAGCTTACAATCTATGAGGAAATGATTAATATATTCTTGCCTCTATTGTAAAATAGACAAAACCGTCCACCTAAATGTCAGTGACATCAACTGAGAAGAGAAGCAGAACGGCGTTGGTCACAGAGAAGGCGGCGGTAGTTGCGTATATTAATAAAACTGTGTATGTAATTTTATTAATATACTCACCTACTGCTGCCTTCTCCGTGACCAGAGCCGTTCTGCTCCTCTTCTCAGTGACGTCACCGCTCTGCAGACTCTCCGGGTCACTCTGCGCTCTGTGGGACCTGGAAGTGACTTTCACAATATAAGTCTATAGAGCGTAAGATTGAGGCTCATAACAAGGGTCCATAGACTTACATTGTAAAGAGACTTCCACGTCCCATAAAGCATAGAGTGAGCCGGAGAGTCTGAAGAGCGATGATGTCACTGAGAAGAGGATCAGAGCGGTGCTGGAGACTGGAGAAGACGCTAGGGAAGTATATTAATGGTCACACTACAGTACACTAACATTTATACAGAATAGGGGGAGGGGGGAGCTAATTGGAGACGTCTTTAAAGCAGAATATAAGTGACTACAGTCATATCCTTTTCTTGTAGTAGACCTGGTTACATTTTGAAATAAGAAGACAGGAGAATATGTGACTGGCAGTGGCATACCGCCAATGGCGGCAGGCCACGCCACTGCTATGGGGCCCGTGAGCCGGGGGGGTCCGTGAGCTGGGAGGGCCCCGAAGTAGCGGGAGTACGAGGAAGAAAGGTGAGTATTGGGGGGGAGTTGCGGCGGCAGAGGAGCGGGGCACACCCAGCAGCCGCTGCTGCAGCTACAACCTGTGCCCGCTGCTAAAGGGACATGAATATTCCCTTTTCTCCACTCCCATGAGCGTGGAGAAGAGGGAATAATCATTCTCTTTGGCAGCGGGCACAGAGGAGCGCTGAGCCGTGGCTCCTGCGGACAGTGGCCACTACTAAAGAGAATGAATATTCATGCTTCTCCACGCCCATAGTCCCGGCATGGAGCAGCAGCAGCTCAAATCGGCATCTGAGAGCGCACGCTGCTAAGATGCCGACATGAGCTACCTGGCAGACAGGACACAGCAGCGCTGGAGCAGAGATGAGGAAGGAAGGCGAGTATAAGTGTTTATTTTTTTGTGTGAGCAGTGAGGGGGCCACACATACCAGGATTGGGGGATGAGGGGGCCATGCATATCAGGCTTGGGGGATGAGGAGGCCATGTATACCAGGATTGGGGGATGAGGAGGCCACACATACCAGGATTGGGGGATGAGGAGGCCACACATACCAAGATTAGAGGATGAGGAGGCCACACATAACAGGATTGGGGGGTGAGGGGGCCACGCATACCAGGATTGGGGGATGAGGGGGCCACAAATACCAGAATTGGGGTATGAGGAGGCCTCACATACCAGGATTGGGGGATGAGGAGGCCACATCAACCAGGATTGGGGGATGAGGTCACACATAACAGGATTGTGGGGTGAGGGGGCCATGCATACCAGGATTGGGGGATGAGGGGGCCATGCATATGTAGCACCCTGAGGGTTCGATCGCTACAGAGGTATTGCGTCTCACCCAGAGGTGTGATATCTCACTTCCAGGTAAGGATGGAGTGTGGCTCAGGACCCTAACACCCACATGCACTACACCACATTTCCGGGGGACAGGGCGACAATGCTCCCAAGCGTGAGCACAACTGCCCCTGTCCCTGGCTGGAGTGGGGGGAGGGAACACCTAGAAAGGGGGAACCCGGTAGTGTGTGGGTGGGGAGAGTAGATCCCGGGTGCACTGTATAGGGGAGTATATATGGTGGGCACTATCTTGGAGTCAGTGTAGAAAGTAAGAGAGAGCAGAGAGAGAAGGAGACTGGGGGCAGGGGCTCTGTATGGACTCTGCTCTGCAGGCAGGCCAAGTCTCAAGGCCTGAGCCTGGAGGAGAAGAAAGGAGAGGAGAGGAATGGAGGAAGCTCCAGAAGTGGAGTGAAGGGACCCCAGGGGTGCGGACCAGCCAGCCTCCACCGCACGCCCGCCGCTACCAGAGTAGGGGGTCAGGCCAAGAAAGGGAACCGGATCCCTCATCTAGTGGAGGAGAGCAACTACCCTCAGCTAGTAACCGGAGGCCGTGGCATTGCAATTGTACGGCCCCTCACTACACCCGTTAGGAAGGCACCATATAGGACCCAGGGAAACGGAACCTACATTTGCCCGCCAAGGTCCGAGGCAGCTGGACAGAAACGTGGTCAATTGTGGGGTACAACAGGCCAGAGAAAGGGCACACGAAGGGGGTCCTGAAAAGCATTCCAAAGGTACCTGGTAGTTGGCCGAGCCCCTCACCTGGTGAGCACAGTACGACGTAGGCAGCCATTACCTGCAGAAGTGGCTTGGAGTGTAAAACTGTGAGTAAAGACCCTGGACTGCATCACTGTACTCTGAGTCATTACTGTTGCTCCCGCTCACCATCACCCCCACCATCGGCACTCACTGCCCTGAGGCTATACTCCTCCCGTGGGGAGTTATACTACCCTCTGCTGCGCACACAACATCAGCCTCAGTGGTCTGCCCCGCAGCGGCGGTTCTCAGTGACCGCAATCCACGGGTGGCGTAGTTGGACATTTTAACATTACAAAACCAAAGAAACAGATCTGCCACTGGTTTGACCACCCTGAGCCACGGGACCGGGTCACTGCCACGGAGACTACAACCCCTAGCATTACACAGAGATCCGGCTCCGGGTATTCCCCCACACACACGGCCCAGGCGGCACGTCAACTTTGGCGTAGTCGGCAGGATCGAAACCAACCAGTTATCATCGGGTATTGTGTGCCTAGAGACTGTTTCACTCTATTGAATGTGGCGCCCGCCCCAGCAGAACGGACGCCATTATGTGCGCGCCAAAAGACAACAAGGAGCCACCTCCCATCGTGGGCCAGGTCCCAGAATGGTGCCAAAGACGGAGCCCACCCCCAACAGCCATGAATGCGGCTGTAGAGATGTCCATCAACGTGGGGGGGCTGCCCCTGAGAGTGATTGCCAGCATGTTGCCCCGGGACCACCCCCAACAGGGGCGGAAGGGAAAGAAAACCGAAGGGCAGGGTGTGGTTTGGATCAGTTTTGACGGACCACACCCGGAGATGGCGAGGAGCGCCAGCCCCGGTACCCTAACGAGTGGCCTGCTGCAGGCCAAAGCGGCTCCGTACAGCCTCGCGGAGCTGATGGCCCAGCTCCCCGGAGAGGACCCTGAATTCCTCCGGGCTGGACTGGAGGATTTGGACCGGAGGATGGTCCAGGCGCAGCGGGAGGCCATCGCGGGATGGAAGGAGGAAATGGACCGGCGGGTCGCTACCCGGCAGCGAGTGGCGTTGCCAGCACCCGACGGCGTGCCTGTCCCTGAGGACAGAGGAGGACCACCGGAGACTGAGAGCAGCACTGCAAAGGGAGCAGGTAAGGGGGGCGCCCCTGCTACAAGCCCGGACACCACTAGCCTGCCCCTGGACCCCGTCGCGGAGCTGATCGCCCCGGAAGTCGCTGCACCTCCTCTGCTCCAGCCGCCTACACCTAGGCCCCAAGCCCCGAGCGCAGCAGCCGGACCACGCCCCACGCCGTGCACCTTGAACCCGGGTACAACCGGAGACGACCCGCTCCAAGCCTGGTCGAGAGGCCTGATGCCCCTGGGCGCCTTCCACCAACTAGCACCCCTGGTCCCAACATTACCACCCCTGGGCACGGACTTGTACAGTCAGCTTGCCGGTCCTGATGGAGAGCCGGTCCCCCTACTACGCAGATTGGTTCGCCCTTGCCACCGGAAGGACCTGTCCGCGGGGGCCAAAGCCCCACTTCCTCCGCTCTTGCCCGCTCCGCAGCCAGTCACCATTCCCCAGCTCCCGGATGAAGAGGTCCAAATAGAGTGGGATCAGACCAGGGAGGACTTGATGGGGTTCTTGCAGGAGACGCGGGCGGACACAGCTCGCAGGCGAGAATTCTGTCACCGGGTGATAGCGCAGCTGGAGAAGGAGAAGCGGGCACGGCGCCAGCAACAGGAACAGCTACAGGCCCGGAGCGCGGAGGAAAAGACCCGAACCCACCGAGACCCCCAGGCTGCACGCGGTCCCAAAGCCACCGGGATCGTGGTCAGGTTCCACCAGGAGAAGGGGTGGGGGTTCATTCGGGATCCGACGACAAACACAGACCTCTTTGTTAACCGGAGGGATGTGGAGAGTCGCCTGCCCGAGGGTCACCCAAAACGGGATCTGTTCCCGGGGGATCAGGTGTCATACACCCGACACCGAGGCCTGTGGGGGGTGGTACGCCCTCAACGTTCAGCGGGTAGAAGAACACCGCTACCCTGAATCCTGCTACGTGGAGGACCCGGACGAGTCTGAAGAGTACGAGGAGCAGGAACGTCCACAAGAGGGACACTGCTACTAGAGAGCAGCAGCACGAACTGTACATAGTTACCCGTCAGGGTGGAAGAGAAGGAGTCACGCCCGTTTGCGGATTATAAAAAGTTCACCCGGTTCGGGATTGTTGTCAGTTTATTTGTTTGCTAAAGTTACCCAAAAAGGGTCTGTGAACTATCCGGCTGATGACTGGGAGCAGCCAATCCTTTCTATCCGGCTGAGGACTGGGAGCAGCCAACTCTTTCTATCCGGCTGAGGACTGGGAGCAGCCAATCCTTTCTATCCGGCTGAGGACTGAGAGCAGCCAACCCTTGTAAATAGTTGCACTTCTTAAAGTGCCCCCTATTGGTTTCATAAACACCTACCTCAATGAATACCTGAAGGTGTTTGAAAGTTTGCACTTAGTAAAATTGCACCTTGTTGGGTGACATGGGCACCTGGTCACGGCAAGGACTGTGGCCTGTTAAAGAGACTTCGCCGTTGAAATATTGCTGATAATGTTTCATATTTTTCTACTTAAAAAAAATGTTTTATATGTGTATATCAAAATCTATAAAAAGAGAAAAGTTTTATGACCAGTAACGTTTAAAAAAAAAACAAAAAAACTTTAATTCTGCATGTCTTGAAATCAATTGTCTTTTGCTCTGTTCCAGCCCGTGGACGTGCTGTGATTTACCAGGGGGAATGTAGCACCCCGAGGGTTCGGTCGCTACAGAGGTATTGCATCTCACCCAGAGGTGTGATATCTCACTTTCAGGTACGGATGGAGTGTGGCTCAGGACCCTAACCCCCACATGCACTACACCACATTTCCGGGGGTCAGGGCGACAATGCTCCCAAGCGTGAGCACAACTGCCCCTGTCCCTGGCTGGAGTGGGGGGAGGGAACACCTAGAAAGGGGGAACCCGGTAGTGTGTGGGTGGGGAGAGTAGATCCCGGGTGCACTGTATAGGGGAGTATATATGGTGGGCACCATCTTGGAGTCAGTGTAGAAAGTAAGAGAGAGCAGAGAGAGAAGGAGACTGGGGGCAAGGGCTCTGTATGGGCTCAGGCCAAGTCTCAAGGCCTGAACCTGGAGGAGAAGAAAGGAGAGGAGAGGAACGGAGGAGGCTCCAGGAGTGGAGTGACGGGACCCCAGGGGTGCAGACCGGCCAGCCTCCACCGCATGCCCGCCGCTACCAGAGTAGGGGGGTCAGGCCAAGAAAGGGAACCGGATCCCTCATCTAGTGGAGGAGAGCAACTACCCTCAGCTAGTAACCGGAGGCCGTGGCATTGCAAGTGTACGGCCCCTCACTACACCCGTTAGGAAGGCACCATATAGGACCCAGGGAAACGGAACCTACGTTTGCTCGCCAAGGCCCGAGGCAGCTGGACAGAAACGTGGTCAATTGTGGGGTACGACAGGCCAGAGAAAGGACACACGAAGGGGGTCCTGAAAAGCATTCCAAAGGTACCTGGGAGTTGGCCGGGCCCCTCACCTGGTGAGCACGGTACAACGTGGGCAGCCATTACCTGCAGAAGTGGCTTGGAGTGTAAAACTGTGAGTAAAGACCCTGGACAGCATCACTGGACTCTGAGTCATTACTGTTGCTCTCACGCACCATCAACCCTACCATCTGCACTCACTTCCCTGAGGCTATACTCCTCCCATGGGGAGTTATACTACCCTCTGCTGCGCACACATCATCAGCCTCAGTGGTCTGCCCCGCAGCGGCGGTTCTCAGTGACCGCAATCCACGGGTGGCGTAGTCGGACATTTTAACATTACAAAGCCAAAGAAAAAGATCCTCCACTGGTTTGACCACCCTGAGCCACAGGACCGGGTCGCCGCCACAGAGACTACAACCCCTAGCATTACACAGAGACCCGGCTCCAGGTATTCCCCCACACACACGGCCCAGGGGGCGCGTCACATACCAAGACTGGGGGATGAGGAGGCCACATATACCAGGATTGGGGGATGAGGAGGCCACATATACCAGGATTGGGGGATGAGGGGCCACACATACCAGGATCGGGATGAGGGGGCCACACATACCAGGATTGGGGGATGAGGGGGCCACACATACACTGCTGTATATTATACTATGTGTACAGACATCTGATGTTATATACAGGATAGTGTGTGACTGCTGTATATTATACTATGAATACAGACATCAGATGGTATATACAGGATAGCATGTGACTGCTGTATATTATACTATGCGTACAGACATCTGATGGTATATACAGGATAGTATGTGACTGCTGTATATTATACTATGTGTACAGACATCTGATGGTATATACAGGAAAGTATGTGACTGCTGTATATTATACTATATGTACAGACATCTGATGGTATATACAGGATAGTATGTGACTGCTGTATATTATACTATGTGTACAGACATCTGATGGTATATACAGGATAGTATGTGACTGCTGTATATTATACTATGTGTACAGACATCCGATGGTATATACAGGATAGTATGTAACTGCTGTATATTATTCTATGTGTACAGACATCAGATGGTATATACAGGATAGTATGTGACTGCTGTATATTATACTATGTGTACAGACATCAGATGGTATATACAGGATAGTATGTGACTGTTGTATATTATACTATGAGTACAGACATCAAATGGTATATACAGAATAGTATGTGACTGCTGTATATTATGCTATGAGTACAGACATCAGATGGTATATACAGGATAGTATGTGACTGCTGTATATTATACTATGTGTACAGACATCTGATGGTATATACAGGATAGTATGTGACTGCTGTATATTATACTATGTGTACAGACATCAGATGGTATATACAGGATAGTATGTGACTGCTGTATATTATACTATGTGTACAGACATCTGATGTTATATACAGGATAGTATGTGACTGCTGTATATTATACTATGTGAACAGACATCAGATGGTATAAACAGGATAGTATGTGACTGCTGTATATTATACTATGTGTACAAACATCAGATGGTATATACAGGATAGTATGTGACTGCTGTATATTATACTATGAGTACAGACATCAGATGGTGTATACAGCCCTCATATAGCCACTCTATATACGGTATGAGCTCTCACACAGCCTCTCTATATATAGTATGAGCCCCAACATAGCCCCCTTATATACAATATGAGCCCACACATAGCCTCTCTATATACATTATGAGCCCCGTAGCCTCTCTATATACAGTGCAAGCCCCAATATAGGCCTCTACATACAGTGTGAGCCCTCATATAGCCCTCTACATACAGTGTGAGCTCTCACATAGCCCTCTATATATAGTGTGAGCCCTCACATAGCTTCCCTATATACAGTATGAGGCCTCACGTATCCCCTATATACAGTATGAGCCCCCACATAGCCTCCCTATATACAGTATAAGCCCCCACATAGCCTCCCTATATACAGCATGAGCCCCAACATAGCATCAGTCTCAGTTGCACATGCTGATTTGCTGATTGGTGGAAGGAGCCGATGACCCCGTCTTCCACCAATGTATGCAGCACAGTCTACACCCTGGGGATACAGACAGCGGTGATACCTGGACGCGGGATGTGGGCGGGAGAGAGCACGGTGCGGCCCGTCAACCACTGTTTTCAGCCCTTCGACTGTCTCAGTCTACGGACAGGACTGGAGCAGCCAGAGGGCCGGATGTGGCCGCACTTTGCCCAGGTCTGGTGTATGATATACAGTGATTACAGACATGAGATGATATATAACAATTTATATTGTAATATCTTATGTCTGTGCACAGCCTGTTATATACCAGTCATATGCTAATATATATACTGATGTCCTAAATTATGTGCACATATATATAGTGTTATATGTGGGGTGCATTCACACTGTGTTCTGGCACAAGTTTGCTGTTTCCTTTGGGGCTTATGTCTGAACCTCCCCCTTCCCACATCCCCACCGTGCATCATTTTTGGGCTCGTACGCCTACTGGAGGCCGACAGTAACACGTGCCTCTGAGTGTCCGTCTCCAGTAGAGGCACATGTCCAAAAATGACCCTTGTCAGAGCACACGTTCGCTCTTCTGTCACCACCATTATAGTCAAAAGCCCCGTCGGCACATACGCACGTTTTGCTGGGGATTTGGAAGTAGGCCCCAGCAAGACCAATGAACGAGCGCCAGAATGCAGTGTGAATACACCCTTACTGATTACACCTGGACCTGGCTACAGAACATCACATATTATCATGTATAGTAGTATATATAATGTATGATGTCCTGGATCCAGGCTCAGGAGCAGTCAGTGTTGGAGTATGTATACAGTCTGCAGTGGCTCTGGGACTTTCCTGCAGATCTGGCTACAGACAGCGCGACCTGATGAAGCTGCAGTAATAACTCATGAGACCTCAGAGCATCGCTAACACAAGACACTCAGGATCCAGCCCTGACCTCCTGCCCTGGCCCCTGCTGACCTCTGTCCAGTGAAGACCCAGCAGGCCTGCGTGCTAGTGATTTCAGGAGATAGGATCACACAGCCGGCAATACAGGGATGGCCGGACCAGCACTTATATACAATTACACTGCTGGCTGCTGTCATTTTAGCAGCCGACGGCCTAAAGCCTCTGCTGGGGGACCGGCCTGGGGGGCATTTGCCCCTCTTCCCCCAGGCCCAGCCCGCCCCTGCCTGTGAGAAAGCAGATTTTGGTGCCAGAGCCCATGAGAGGGCCCCCCCCCCCTCTTTCTCAGGGCCCCTGCACTTGCAATACTTACCTCTCCCTGTTCCACTGCAGCTCCGATGTCTTCAGCATCATCTGACTCCGTGATGTCATAGGACAGAGGGAGCGATGACATCACTACAGAAGCACCGTCTGTACTGAGCAGTGCTCAGAGCCAGAAGACGCTAACACTGAGGAGTCCGAAGCAGAGCAGCGGCCAGTATTTGATTATTTTTATGTATGGAGCAACATATGGGGCCCATTATGTATGGAGCATTACATGGTGTCCATTCTATATGGAGTATTATATTGGGCCCATACTGTATGGAGCAATATATGGGACCCATTATTCTGTATGGAGCATTATATGGGGCCCATTATTCTGTATGGAGCACTATATGGGGCCCATAATACTGTATGGAGGACTATGTGGGGTCCATAATTCTGTATGCAGCATTATATGGGGCCCACCATAATGTTTGGAGGACTGTGTGGGGTCCATTATACTGTATGGAGGACAATGTGGAGCCCATTATACTGTATGGAGGACTATGTGGTGCCCATTATACTGTATGGAGGATTACATGGTGCCCATAATTCTGTATGAAGGATTATTTGGGGACTATTATTCTGTATGGAGGACTATGTGGTGCCCATAATACTGTATAGAGGACTATGTGGGGCCCATTATTCTGTATGGAGGGCTATGTGGTGCCCATAATACTGTATGGAGGACTATGTGGTGCCCATAATACTGTATGGAGGACTATGTGGGGCCCATTATACTGTATGGAGCACTATGTGGTGCCTATAATACTGTATGGAAGAATATGTTGGGCCCATTATTCTGTATGGAGGACTATGTGGTGCCCATAATACTGTATGAAGGACTATGTGAGGTCTATAATTCTGTATGCAGCATTAAATGGGGCCCACCATAATGTTTGGCGGACTGTGTGGGGCCCATTATACTGTATGGAGGACAATGTGGAGCCCATTATAGTGTATGGAGGACTATGTGGTGCCTATTATACTGTATGGAGGATTACGTAGTGCCCATAATTCTGTATGAAGGATTATTTGGGGACTATTATTCTGTATGGAGGACTATGTGGTGCCCATAATACTGTATAGAGGACTATGTGGGGCCCATTATACTGTATGGAGCACTATGTGGTGCCTATAATACTGTATGGAGGACTACGTGGGGCCCATTATTCTGTATGGAGGACTATGTGGTGCCCATAATACTGTATGGAGGACTATGTGGGGTCCATAGTTCTGTATGCAGCATTATATGGGGCCCACCATAATGTTTGGAGGACTGTGTGGGGCCCATTATACTGTATGGAGGACAATGTGGAGCCCATTATACTTTATGGAGGACTATGTGGTGCCTATTATACTGTATGGAGGATTACGTGGTGCCCATAATTCTGTATGAAGGATTATTTGGGGACTATTATTCTGTATGGAGGACTATGTGGTGCCCATAATACTGTATAGAGGACTATGTGGGGCCCATTATTCTGTATGGAGGGCTATGTGGTGCCCATAATACTGTATGGAGGACTATGTGGGGCCCATTATACTGTATGGAGAACTATGTGGTGCCTATAATACTGTATGGAGGACTACGAGGGGTCCATTATTCTGTAATGAGGACTATGTGGTGCCCATAATACTGTATGGAGGACTATGTTGTGCCCATAATACTGTATGGAGGACTATGTGGGTCCCATTATTCTGTATGGAGGACTATGTGGTGCCTATAATACTGTATGGAGTTCTATACTGTCTGGTCTGCACTGTGCACTGCGAAGATTCACTGGTGTCTGAGTTATTGTAGAATTTACAATAGATATCACTCATGTAAGTGAAATATTTGGCATTGTACTATACCTATATTTCTCTGCCGTATCTGTGCATCATGAATGGTGGTATGTGTTAAAGGGGCCCACTGAAACTTTTTCACCCGGTGCCCATGGAAACCTGGGGTTGGCCCTGTTCTGTAGATATATATTCATTGAAGTGCTCTTCTATGGGATGACTGAAAAAACATCCAGACGTTCCCCTGAGCCCATGATTATTTCACATATTAGCTCAACTATTCTATAAATGGGTATTCTGATTCATTGAAGAGCTGATCTCCAGGATCACATCTGTGGGGAGTTGGGGGCACAAGGTTTATTTCCCTCCATGCTCTAGTCCATATGACGTGCCCCCTGGGCCGTGGGGTGCTCGATCCTGGGCCGGTCGGTGCAGGGGATGTCACAGTGGCAGTGACCCGGTCGGTGACCCAGGGCGGTCAATAAAAGGGGATTATAGTTTTTATAGTTTAATGTTCATGACGCCACCTGTGGTATGCGGCAATATGGAGTGCCGCTGCGGTGCAGATCCCTTGTAGCTGATGGTGACGCAGCAGAGTTGGTTCAGCTCTCCACAGGTAGAGCTAAGCTCCAGGGCAGGATATAGTGATTTTTTGAGGTATATGTTGCTGGTGCTGTGTAGTGCAGGGCTGGTGATGGAGCAGCAATTATTCAAGGACACAGTGGGGTGCAGTCTTCAGATTTTACTCACAGTTATCATGCTGCTCCTGGTTACAACTGCCAGCTTATAACCACCCACGTCATCCTGCGTTCACCAAGGAAGGGGTCTCAGGTATTTCAGGAGTACTTAAACCGGACCCCGTTCTATTTTCCTTCTTCGGTCGTCTTCCTGCGCTGGCTCTCACCCTCATGCCCTGTTCCTCACAATCAGTGTCCCAAGCCTCCGATCTTGTTGGGCGACCTGCAGTCCTCTGGACCCTCTGTGACCACCTTTTCGGCAATGTAATTGTGGTGGTTGGCAGCTGCCCCTTGCAAGTACAGCAGCCTCCGGTTTCTAGCTGAGACTTGTAGTTCTCCACTAGTTAGGGGCCGGTCCCCTCTGCAGCCTGATCCCTCCACGTCCTCGTAGATTCGGGCGCACGGGTGGCATCCGCACTTCCCGTGCCCCTCGGATCCCCTCTGTTCCTCTTGGAGCCTTCCCTCTGCTCCTGTCCTCTCTCTCAGTCTGTTCTCTTGGGCCTCCCAGACTAGGCCCGCTCCTTCCTCCTCTCCTCCTGAGCAGAGCTCCTCCAGAGCTCATGCTCCCAACTCTCTCTCTCTCAGACTGACCACACTCTCTCAAGATGGCTCCCCTTTTTATAAACCTACTGAAGAGCTCCCCTAAACTACTTCCTCCACCCACACCCACTACATGGTTCCACCCTCCAGCTAGGGACCAGGGACTGTGCTCTCCCTTAGGAGCAATCTCGCCCTTCCCTCTGAAGTGGAGTGTAATGGATGCAAGTGTGTGGGTCCCGGGCAGTACTCCATCCTTACCTGAGAGTGGGATACCACACCTCTGGGTGAGATGCAGTACCTATGGGGCGCCACACATATATGCTCCTATCAAGATACAATATATACGTTGCCCTCTATGTTTCAGTAAACTTTAAATCAGTTGCACATTGATATAAGACCAATTCTGACCCCAACCACCTCAAAGTGCCATCCAGTGTTTGTCCTATTTGTTCCCATATGGAATACCCCTTTAAGATCTCTCCATAGAGCATTCATGGAGCAGATAGTTCATTATGCCGATAGATTAGCTTTGCTCAGCTATAAGGTCCAGGTTACCAGCAGACTCACACACCATTCAGCCCACCCGTTTCTTGTGCAGTGATAAACCAGCTGTTCTCCACCTCCCACACACATTTTCTAAGCATTCCCTATTTCTTTCTTCAGGTGGTCCTGACATCAGTCCCCAGCCGAAACATCTTTATGACTGTAAAAATGCTCAAGAAAAAGAAGGTGAAGGAAAACATCCTTATGAGAGAGCGGCGTATACTCCTGGCTGCCCGAGACTGCCCATTCTTATGTCACCTCTATGCCGCACAGCAGTCTCAGAAGCTGGCGTATTTCATCACGGAGTATCTGTCCGGTGGCAGCCTTGAGGCTTTGATTGAAATGTGCGGCTGCCTGAACATCGACAGCGTTAGGTGAGTATGAGGAAGATATACGAAAAAGAGAGCAGAGGGGTGAAAATAAAAGAAGAGGTGGAGATGTAGCTGGGAGAGGGCTGGCAGGTCATGTAGCCCAGTAGGGAAGGAGGTATCAGCGATGACATTGATACTACACTCTGTTCTCTCCACCAGATTCTACACAGCAGAGATTGTATGTGGTCTCCAGTTCCTCCACGGACACAACATTGTCCACCGGTAAGCACAACTTTCCTCCTTCTCTCTGTCCCCTCTACATGCTCAAAAAATTGCCCCCAAATTTCCTGGGCTCCTCTTTGCCTAGTCCACCTGATCTTGCAGTGACCCATTTTCCATCTCCTGTATCATGGTGCAGATTTCTTATTATGTTTTCTCATTTCATTGCAGAGATATTAAGCCAGTAAACATCATGTTGGATGCCGATGGCCACATCCGTATAGTTGACCTGGGGCTCGCCCAAGATGGGGTCACCTCCTCCAATAACATCTCTGGAGTGACGGGCACTTTCCACTTCATGGCCCCTGAGGTGCTTCTCAAAAAAGGATATGGCACAGCAGTGGATTGGTGGAGCCTGGGGATTGTGGTGTCCAAGATGGCAACAGGACGCTCCCCATTTTACACCGGCTCCGTCAGCAAAATGGCTTACACAGCGATAACCAGAGGAGAGCCTGAAATTCCATCTTGGCTTGATGCTGACTTGAAAGATCTTATCAAGAAGCTGCTGTGCAAAAATCCTGAGAAGAGATTGGATGTGTGCGGGAACATCAGAGAGCATCCATTCTTTACCAACATCGGCTGGGAGGATCTGGAGAAAAGGAGAGCAAAGCCGCCGTTTATACCATTCAGGCCAGTTCTGGAGAACGATCATCTGCAGTGGTCGGAGGATAAGAAAGCCTTTAACCCCGTGGCCGGATTCAATTATGTGTCGTCAAGCTGGGCCCAGTAAGACCATGCTCTGTGAGGATCCTCTGTGAGGATAAATCCCATCAAATGTTCTTCTCACCTTGTGGCCATTATGACCATCCTCGCCTTCTCCCACTGTTTCTGTCAATGACTTTGTCTTTGTCATTCTTAGGTGGATGAGAATATCTGGGCTGTGAAAGAATCCAAGACCATCTGGTGAGTGACCGCTGTACACACAGGACACCGATCATTAGATGTGTACATTGCATCTGATGTTACATTGGGGAATGGTTCATTATAATGACCATTCCTCTAAGATAACAGAAGATCCAGGAGATAGAAGTTATTAAAATGTCTTCCTTCTTATGTCTTGCAGGATGAACCCGTGCCAACTGCCCAGAACTTCTTGCCTCCTGACCCGTACCTCATGTCTCTGCTGCTGTTTGTCACCTCGGCTGCCCTAGAACATCATGTCTCTCATTAACATCTTCATGTCGGACCACTGCCATCGTGTCGCTGCACCAGGCCCTTGACTTGGCCTCCTCCAATCCATGGCTGGCATCTGAGATCCCTCCAGCCCGAAGGTCTTCTGCGCCCCAGGAGAGGCCTGTGCTAAGTTTCCATCTGGTGAGTTCAGGAACAATAGTATAATATAGGCCATTATCCCTGAAATTACCTCAGCGCAGGCCGGGTAAGTACTGCACCCATCATCCGTCACATCCAGAGTACATGATAGGTGTAGACCCTACACTACGCTACAGGTATAGGCACACACACATAGACCCATAGGACGTAGATACAGATTTCGGCTTTTGATCCTGGTACTTAATCTGATCGCCATATTTGGGGTCAGGAAGGAATTTTCCCCCCTAATATGAGGATAATTGGCCAATTACTCATAGGGGTTTTTCGCCTTCCTCTGGATCTACACGGCCTTAAATAGGTTTAGTAATATATCAATAAGTAGATTCACACATAAGTAGTGCAAAAAAATAAGTTTAAAAAAATAAAATTCAAAAATAGTTTATTTTACACAAACCAAAAACATTTTTAGTCTAAATATATAACAATTAAAAAATGTAAATATATTTTTTAAAAATCTCACTTCCATTACATAGAGGGAGGTACGAGCCTTTGATCCTGGGATTTAATCTGATCGCCATATTTGGGATCAGGAAGGAATTTTTCCCCCGTCATGAGAATAATTGGCCCATTTCTCACGTGGGGTTTTTGCCTTCCTCTGGATCAACACAGCCCATAGAAAGGTTTAGTAAAATAGAAGAAATAAGTAGGTTCTTATATTTATAATGAAAAAATATCTAAAAAAATAATTTTTTTTTTGGTTTAAGAAAAATTAGTTCAAATAAATATAAAAATATATTAGTCCAAAAATTGAAAATATTTAAATAAAAAATGTACACTTACGTATCACACATTAGCTATGAGTCTTTGATCCTTGGATTCATCCTGATCGTCATATTTGGAATCAGGAAGGAATTTTTCACCTTCTTCTGGATCAACACAGCCTTAAATAGATATAAACTGACAGTTATATAAGTAATTCACATATTAATGGCTTATTATAAATACATAAAAACAATGTAAAGTATAGGCAGATTTTCAGATAATGTATAATATTTACAGTAGCTCTGAACATAAATAAGGAAAAGATAAATAGTTTAATACATTTTTTAGAAATTTATTTAATTTCCGTCTCAGCCCTTGATCCTGGGATTTATTCTGATCGCCATATTTGGAGTCAGGAAGGAATTTTCCCCCCTGATATGAGGACAATTGGCTGATTCCTCACAGGGGGTTTTCGCCTTCCTCTTGATCAACACTGCCCATAAATAGGATTACTCTAATAGATGAATAATTTACACATATACATGATACTATAACATATAATAACCCCATCTATAAATAAAATCTTTTGTTTACCCCCTACATCGTTGTTCCTGTCTTTATTCCATCGGTCATCCATGTAGTGAATGTGGGTTTCGCCCCTGAGTCTTGATGGGGTCGTACGGTCTCATGTAAGGTTTCTCCATATGGGTCAGAGGTGAAACCCCAATGTGCTGCGGATAAAGACCAAACTGATCCCTTCTGTAGTAAGCGAGTACCCGGCAGCAGGTGCTGAATTTCCCTACAGCGCCTCCAAAGGAGTATTAGTACACAAAAAGAAAAAGTGGGCACTGCTGGGGAATAATAATCACAAATAGAAAGGGGTGCTACAGTAACCTGATGTAAAGCCACAAAATTATTCGGAAGAAAAAGACTCAGGATATATAACCATGCACACCCAATGTTGGAAAAGTGAGAAAATCTTTATTACATGATTACATTTAGACAACATAAGAAAAAAATATTAAAAGCATTTAAAACAGACAAAAACATGTGCAATCTTCATATGGGGGAATTCATGATAATAATATGCATAAAAATAGCAATAAACCCCACTATGTTATGTGCCACAGGTGTATTTTACATCACTTATATAACATTCAATTAATGTAGACCAACTAAGCAACCCTGGCTATAAATAGCACGGCACAACCAGTCAAAATATGTGTTTATGACAAAGCAAACCCCCCTAAATAATATAAGTGAATCAAGCAATGAGTAGGAGAGATGGTCTATTGGCAATGGGGGCCCATATTTTAGAGGTATTGGCCAAATTGTGTCACCAAAGTCATATATGATGTGGCACAGTTGATCCAAATATAAATAACAAGCCAGGCATTCCTGAGTGGTCAAGTCAAGAAAATAAGTAAATAAAAAAATATAAAAATAAAAAAAAGGAGTATTACACATGATTCTCTGTAATCACTGGGCTGTACCTGGAAATCATGGAAGTGTTGGGTCCTCCAGGGCAGGAGACACTGTTTGGTGGTCATTTTCATTCTGACTAATGGATGAGAATACAGAAGTGGTCCCTTCTGTTACCTCAGAATCCCATAAAATGGCATTTGGATATTGGGTTTTCTACAGCTGCCGCTCACTATACACAGAGCGGTGATTGAAACCGCGCAGACGCCGCCCCTGTGACTGACAGAGAGAGGCTGCTGGGTGACATAAAGTTAATTTCCTCTTTGCAGCGGGGCTCTCAGTGCAGGCACCGCACAGTGTCACAATGCTATTACTTGCAGATTTACCCCATATCTGCAGGTTAATAGTGTTATTTTACATGACAGGTTCCCTTTAACCCATGATGTAGTTTTGTCCCAGGTCTCTAAGGCCTGTATGAAACCGACTCAGTAGCAGAGCTCACATCATATGTAGCAGATGCCGGCTGTGCTACCCAGCCAAAAACTGCCTGTAACTGCAGCAACCGGAGCTCGCTCCGATCTCTGAGGTTTATCCATCTAAATGCCTTTGTCAATCACTGAATGGCGATTGCAGGGAGCTGATGGGTTACTGATGCGCCCCCTGGGGCTGTGGGGTACTCAGTAGCCGGGCCGGTCGGTGCTGGGGATGTCACGGTGGCAGTGACCCGGTCCGTGGCCCCTGGTGGTCAAATTAAAGTAAAAGTAAAAGGGGAATAAAGTTTTAGAGATAATGTTCGTGGCGCCACCTGTGGTATGCGGCTATATGGTGCCGCCGCTGTGGTGAAGATCCACTGGAGCTGGAGGTGACGCAGCAGAGTTGGTTCAGCTCTCCACAGGCAGAGCTAAGCCCCAAGGTAGAATAAGATGAATTTTGGAGTCAAATGTTGTTGGTGCGGTGTAATGTAGGTGATAGTGCAGCAATTATTCAAGGAAACAGTGCGGTGCAGTCTTCAGGTTTTTCTCACAGTTGTTAAGTTCCTCAGGTTACAGTCACCGGTGTGCAACTGCCCACGTCGCCCTGTGTCCTCCGGAGTAGTGATCCAGCAAACTCTAAGGTACCTCAGGAGCACTTGGACGGGACCTCGTTCTATGTACCTGTGGCGCGCCTGAGGGTTCAGTCGCCACAGAGGTACTGCACCTCACCCAGAGGTGTGGTGTCTCCTTCTCTCAGGTAAGGAGGGAGTGCTGCCCGGAACCTCAACATCCGCATTAAACACTACACTATTCCAGGCCGGCTGAAAGGGCAACATGCATGTGCATAGCTGCTGAGCCCTGTCCCTGGCTGGAGTGGGGGGAACCCAAAGGTAGGGGGGAACCAGTAGTGGGTGTGGGTGGAGGAAGCAGTTTAGGGGAGCACTTTGACAGTAGGTATAAAAAGGGAAGCCATCTTAG
Source organism: Phyllobates terribilis (assembly GCF_046119375.1). Taxonomy (NCBI): domain Eukaryota; kingdom Metazoa; phylum Chordata; class Amphibia; order Anura; family Dendrobatidae; genus Phyllobates; species Phyllobates terribilis. The sequence goes on along the minus strand of NW_027362773.1, from coordinate 72,359,151 downwards.
GGTGGTGGTGGAGTCAGTGGAGAAGTGAGTGAGAAGTAAGGAGGGGAGCAGAGTCTCTTTAGGAGCTCTGCTCCACAAGAAGGGCCCAGTCCTAGAGGCCCAGGAGGGGAGCAGAGGAGTAAGCTCCGTTCTAGTAAAGGGATCCCAGGGGGTACGGCGAGTGCGGGACGGCACCTGTATGCCCCGAATCTGTCAGAAGACAGGGATCGTAGGCCACAAGAATGGGACCGGCCCCTGGACCAGTCGTGTAACTCCAAGTCTCCGCTGGAAAAACCGGAGGCTTCTGGCTTTCATAGTCCAGTTGCCGAAGACTTATTCTAATCTCCGTGAGGGTCAAGCAGGTCTGGGAACTCCAGTAAGACAGGAGGGACTTCAGAGCACCCGAGCGGGATTGAGAGTGGGGAAGCGCAGGGTAGGAGGGAGAATACCCAGCGTGAAGACGGTCTAGCAAGGTACACAGGAAAGCGGGGTTCCGTCAGGTGCTCCTAATCTGCCTGAGGAACAGCTGAACCCCTGCCTGGTGAACGCAGCGTGACCTGGGAGGCTGGCACCCATACAGTGCACCAGTGGAACTGTCATAAGAACTGTGAGTAAAGACTCGGATGACTGCACCGTGCTGCCTCCGTCCATTCTTTCATCTGCGCCATCTTTCTCCCTGCACTATCACGCCCAGTGCAACCATTACCTATACTGCCCTGGAGCTAGCTCTTCCTGTGGAGAACCACACCATCCCTGCTGCAGTAATGTGGAACCCCAGGGGTCTGGTTACCACAGTAATAGCAATATTACGTCTGTGAGCAGGTGGGAGGTCTCCTGGTCAGGAACCCTAAGCATGCCACACCTCCTGCCCAGTCCTGGGAGGGGAAGAACTTCCCCTATATAAACTGGGGCTGAGGCAGGGTTAGGAGGAGAAGAAGAGGAGTCCCAGACAGAGACACAGTCTGGTCTGGAGTGGAGCAGTTGCAGGGAGAGCAAGATCAGGAGCTCTGTGGGAGCAGTGATAAAAGGGGTCAGAGACGGGAAGCTGTAGAGCTCGTCCTGACTGCAGAGATCTCACCGGACACGGAGTCCGAGGCCGTGGGGACTGTTCCATACCCAGCAGCAGAAACCGACCGGCAGGGGATTTCAGGTCCTCTGGCCAAGAAACCCGAAGGCACGGTCACACGCAAGGGACCAGCACCGCCGTCCTGGAGCGGAGGCTACCAGAAGGCCCCGAGTCACCGGCCATACGGGTGAGCACCACATGGCACACTCATGGACGTGGGCTACTTTTACCCGCTTCTAGCAAGGTAGCCAGGAAGAGTACAATTAGTTGGGGAGGCCTACAACTCCGCCTGGCCGGGGGAGATCCTATCTGCTCACGGACTGACCAGACCCCGACCGCTAGCCAGTACTCCCGGGAGGGTCTACCTTTGCCACCAGTAAAGACCCTGAACTACACCGCACCGTCTCTGAGTGGTTCCTGGTGCCTGCGTGCAATTCTACTTCCCCATCATCCACGTCCGCTGCCCTGAGGCCATACCCCTCCCGTTGGGGGTTATACTACCCACGCTGCACAACTGTACCACCGGCCTCAGCGGTCTGCCCTGCAGCGGCGGTTTCGTAACCGCATTCAACGGGTGGCGTAGTCGAACACTATAACATCTTCTACTAATTCCGCCACTTGGTTGGACACCCTGGGCACGGACCGGGTCACCGCCACGAGGACTACTATCCCCAACAGATCCGGCTCCGGGTATTCCCCTAACATGGCCCAGGGGGCGCGTCAACTTTTGGCGTAGTCGGCAGGATTCCGTGCCCGCAACCACCGGGTACTGTGTGCCTGAAAAAGACTGTTAAACTTACCTGTGGTGAAGATTCCCGCCATCCGACGCCATCTTTTGCCTTCTTCCCGCCATCCGTGGAGTTTTCCCGCCATTGGACGCCATCTTGAGGATGCCGCGCGGGAAGAAGAGGGGCGTGGACTCCGAAAGCGCGCGAGAACTGAAGCTCCGCCTCACGTCCGGACGTTGCGTAAGGTCCTGGAAGGAGCCCAGCAGACGCCGACGTCACAGGAGCGCGACGGAAGGTCCTCAACCCTGACGATCCACTGCGGAGCCGCGGCCTACGGAAGAGGATCATCGCAAGGTAGGCCACGGTCCACTAGGGGGGAGGAGGATGTCGGATACGGAGGAGAGCTTCACTGCCACAGCCACCGCCAGCGCCACCGCTGCTGCGGTCATGCCTTTCACCATGCCCTATATCCCGGGGGCAGCCTGGCTACCCCAGTACTCAGGGGAGTCACATACCCTAAATGACTTCAGAGAAAGGCTGGATAGCCTCTTCCAGGTGTACCCCCTCACAGAAGAGCAAAAAGTGAGCATCCTGGTGGCTCAATTAACAGGGTCAGCCCAAAGGGAGGTAAAGTCCTGGCCACTTGGGAGGAGGAGGACTGTCGCAGAGATACTGGCCCGGCTGAAGGACACCTTTGATACCCGTACTTCAGCCGAGATCAAGCTTAGATTCTACGGGTGCAGGCAGCGAGCACATGAGAATATAAGGGACTATGCACTAAACCTACAAGAGGCCCTGAGAGCCATTAACCCCTTAACTACCGGGGACGTATTAGTACGCATATCTGCGTACATCCGGTTCAGTGAGGGCTCCGGCGCTGAGCCCTCACTGAACCGAGCACATGTCAGCTGATTCTTACAGCTGACATGTGCCCGCAACAGCCGCGGGTGGAATCGCGATCCACCCGCGGCTGTTAACCAGTTAAATGCTGCTGTCAATCTCCGACAGCAGCATTTAACGCGCGCTTCCGGGTAGCGCGTCATAAGCCCCGCCCACCGGCGACCCCGTCACGTGATCGCGGGTCGCCGATGGGCGTGCATGACAACCCAGGGTCTGCAGCAGACGCCTGTGGTTGTCATGATCTTGTCGCTATGAGCGCCACCTAGTGGTCGGCGCTCATAGCACAGGACCATTTCTGCTGCATGCAGGGGATCTGCTGGTCCCCTGTATGTAGCAGAGGCGATCGGACAGTTGCTGCTTCTAGTCTCCTATGGAGACTATAGAAGCATGCAAAAAGTAAAAAAAAAAAGTTTTTAAAAATATAAAAAAAAAAAAAAAATATAAAAGTTTAAATCACCCCCCTTTCGCCCCATTCAAAATAAAATATATAAAAAAAAAACCCACATACACATATTTGGTATCGCCGCGTTCAGAATCGCCCGATCTATCAAAATAAAAAAAGAATTATTCCGATCGGTAAACGGCGTAGCGAGAAAAAAATTCTAAACGCCAGAATTACGTTTTTTGGTCGCCGCAAAATTGCAATAAAATGCAATAACGGGCGATCAAAACATCGGATCTACCCCAAATGTTATCAATAAAAACGTCAGCCTGGCACGCAAAAAATAAGCCATCAACCAGCCCCAGATCACGAAAAATGGAGACGCTACGGGTCTTAGAAAATGGCGCTATTTTTTTATTTTTTTTTTTACCAAATTTTGGAATTTTTTTTCACCACTTAAATATAAAAGAACCTATACATGTTTGGTGTCTATGAACTCGTAATGACCTGTAGAATAAGAATGGCAGGTCAGTTTTAGCATTCAGTGAACATGGTAAAAAAAATAAATAAAAAACAACTGGGGTATTGCACTTTTTTTGCAATTTTACCGCACTTGGAATTTTTTTCCTGTTTTCCCGTACAGGATATGATAAAACTAGTAATGGCGTTGAAAAGTACAACTCGTCCCGCAAAAAATAAGCCCTCACATGGCCATATTGACCAAAAAATAAAAACGCTATGGCTCTGGGAACAAGGGGAGCAAAAACGAAAATGCAAAAATGAAAAATGCTCCGGGGCTTAAGGGGTTAAGCAGGCCGACCCTGACGGCGTGGGAAACGAAGACAAGCTGTTGACTGAACAATTTATAGAGGGTCTATATTGCAATGCCCACCAAACCCAGTTGCGAGCAATGGCCTTACAGGACCCTCATCTGGACTTTGCACAGTTCAAGGACAGAGCCATCCGGGTGCTCCGAGAACCGGCACCAGGTGGCGCTGTGACCCACAAACGCCCTGCTACCACTTACCACCAGGAGACGGCGCCCTTGTCGGCAGGGCCTGTGGGAGCTGATGCGCAGGCTTTAAACAATGACCCGGCTACAGACCTGCACCATCAGGTCCAAGAGCTAACTAAAAGCGTTGCCGCGCTAACCCGAACTGTGCAGTCTTTACAGGTTTCTACTCCAGGGAAGATCCAGCTGGCATCCGGACCGGAGGATATCCCGTGGCGCCGACCAAGGAGGACCCCACCGGCCAGAGGAAGACCCAGCGACCGATACAACGAGGACGGACAACCCATCTGCCGCCGCTGCAATCAACCCGGACATATGGCAAGGTACTGTCCTTTAAACTGGCACAACCTGGGGTAGAGGGCCAACCCCTAGGAATAAGATCACCAGGCCCATCGAACTGGCGTGACAAATACGTGGGAGGACGTCCAGTCTTGCCTGTAGTACTGGATGGCATTCCTATGAGTGCCCTACTTGACACCGGGTCACAGGTCACCACCATCCCGTACGTGCTCTTCAAGCAGTACTGGAATGACTCGGATATAACCCGCTACCCAGACGACGACTTGAGTATCATCGCCAGCAATGGTCAGCCCGTGCCACAGATCGGATTTAAAGAGATGACCATTAAAATCGGTAAAGTCGAACTGGCAGCACAGGGACTGATCATTGTGGACATTGACAAGCGCGAGAGTCACCCAAAGATAACTCTAGGAACTAATGTGATTGAAAATTGTCTTGCAGAGGTGATTCTCATTTTACAGCAGGTTGCCAAGAACGCCAGCTCCGGACAGCAGCGAGTGCTCCAAAAAGAGATCCGGGCACTGATGCGACGGCAACAGGTGGAACTCTCCGGTGGTGAGATTGGTAGCGTGAGAATGTGTGACCCTTTCCCTATTGCCATGCCCCCGAAAAGTGAAATGATGATTTGGTGCCGGGCAGCTATTGGTCTGAGAGGTAGAGATTACCAGGCAATGGTAGAACCAGTCTACTCAGATAGTAGGCCCACCATTTTGATGGCACGGGGGGTGGTTGATGTACGCCATGGGAGGGTGCCCGTTCGCATAATAAATATAGGGAAGAGGGAAGTGTACCTGCCCCGGTATGCTACGCTAGCCAAATTGTATACCATCAACCAAAATTCTGTACAGTCCGTGGAACCCTTGCCTCCATCTCATCCAGGGGAAGGTAACAGCTCTAAGCAACAAATGGAGGACTGGTGTCAGCAACTGCATTTGGGTACTGACTCCACACCCGCTCACCAAAAGCAGGGAGTCTACCGGGTGATCCAGGAATACGAGAGAGTGTTCAGTAAACACCCGCTAGACTTCGGGCGAGTAAAGGGAGTGGAACATCACATCCCCACGGGAGACCATCCTCCCATAAAGGAGAGGTATCGTCGCGTACCCCCTGCACACTACCAACACGCCAAGGGGATGCTTAGAGACATGAAGGAGGCTGGGGTAATCAGGGATAGCTGTAGCCCCTGGGCAGCTCCACTAGTCTTGGTTAAAAAGAAAGACAACACCATGAGAATGTGTGTAGATTACCGGAAAATCAACCGTATCACACACAAAGATGCGTACCCCTTACCAAGGATAGAGGAGTCTTTGGCTGCTTTAAAATCTGCTAACTTCTTCTCCACTTTGGATCTCACTAGCGGGTACTGGCAGGTTCCTGTAGCAGAGGCGGACCGGGAGAAGACCGCATTCACCACCCCGATGGGACTTAGCGAGTTTACCTGCATGCCGTTCGGACTCTGCAACGCACCAGGAACCTTCCAACGATTGATGGAATGCTGTCTGGGACACCGGAACTTTGAGACGGTCCTGCTGTACCTGGACGATGTTATAGTTTATTCCAAAACCTACGAGGACCACCTGAAACACCTGGCGGAAGTGTTTGAAGCCCTGGCAAACTACGGTCTGAAGGTGAAACCGTCAAAGTGTCACCTGCTAAAACCAAAAGTGCAGTACCTGGGACACATGGTGAGTGATGACGGAGTGGCTCCCGACCCTGATAAGATCACCGCGATTAAGGAATGGCCAAGACCCTCCAGCGTAAAGGAAGTGCGGCAGTTCCTCGGGTTGGTAGGCTACTACCGAAGATTCATTCCCGGTTTCACCAAAAAGGCAGATCCTATGCAGGACCTCCTGATAGGCCAGTCCAGGAAGGCCAAGAACCAGAAGCCGCCCTTCAGATGGGAGAAGCTGGAAGAAGAGTCCTTCCCCAGCTGAAGATGGCCCTCATGGGGGATGAAATCCTGGCGTACCCTGATTACAGCCAGCCCTTTATCCTCTACACCGACGCAAGTAACATCGGGCTAGGAGCCGTACTGTCCCAGATCCAGCAGGGGAGAGAACGGGTAATTGCTTACGCCAGCCGAAAACTGCGACCCACCGAAAGAAACCCTGAGAATTACAGCTCATTCAAGCTAGAGTTCCTGGCAGTGGTGTGGGCAGTCACCGAACGCTTTAAGCACTACCTTGCCTCTTCCCGGTTCACCGTGTACACGGATAACAACCCGTTGACACACCTGGACACTGCAAGACTCGGTGCCCTGGAGCAGAGATGGATGGCCCGCCTGTCCAACTATGAGTTCACGATCAAATACCGGGCAGGACGCTCCAATACCAACGCGGATGCCTTGTCCAGAATGCCAAACCTACCGGATGTAGGGGAAGATCCAGAGGAACTGGAAGAAGTTGAACTCCCCGCGTTCCACCGTCATGGGACTACCCAGTATTCCCACCGTGTAAGGAGTAAGCAATCCTCTACGTTCAACCCCTTACCTCATTACAACTGGGCTGAAATGCAAGACAGTGACCCCGCCGTCCGACTGGTGAAGGAGATGCTGACTCAGCCAGATGCCCGCCTTGACCCAGACGCTCCGGAGGAGACCAAGCAACTGTGGGCTGAGAAGAGTCGACTGTTCCTTTACAAGGGGAAGTTGTGCCGCAGAATGGTTAACTCCCGGACGCATGAACTGATCTGGCAAGTAGTGGTGCCAAGAAGAGACGCGGCTATGGTACTGGAGGCATACCACGACGGAGCTGGGCACTTCGGATGGAAGAAGCTGGAGTTCCTGCTGCGCGGGCGGTTCCACTGGGTAGGCATGAGAGGAACCATCGAGAGGTGGTGCAGAGACTGTGGCCCATGCAACCTAAGAAGGAAGGACCGTGCCAGCCAGAAGACCCCCCTTCAGTCCATCGTCACCAGGCAGCCGTTGGAACTGGTAGCCTTGGACCATGTAAAACTGACCCCCAGCAGAAGTGGCTACGTCTATGCGTTAACCATCGTGGATCACTACTCCCGGTTCTTGGTTGTAGTCCCCGTCAAGGACTTAACGGCTCAAACAGCAGCTAGAGCCTTCCAGCAGCACTTCTGCCGTCCACACGGATACCCAGAGCAGGTGCTGACGGACCAAGGACCTGCCTTTGAAGCGGAAGTCTTCCAGGAGTTCTGCACTCTGTATGGCTGCCGGAAGATAAGAACAACACCCTATCATCCGCAAACCAATGGACTCTGCGAGAAGATGAACCAGGTGGTGATAGACCTTCTGAAAACATTGCCCCTGGAAGAACGCAGTCTGTGGCCTGAGAAACTGCCTGATCTGGTGGACCTATACAACCACATCCCTGTAGGTTCTACCAACTGTACCCCGGCTTACCTAATGAGAGCAAGACCTGGTAAGCTGCCTGTTGATCTGGATATGGGAGTCCTGACACCCGAGGACACTTCACCAGAAGCAGACTGGGACACAGAGAGGCAGCAGCAGTACCGGAAAGTACAGGAGAGCGTTGAGCGAAGTCTCTGTCAAGCAAGAGAAAGACAGGAGAATACTTACAACCAGTATGCTCCCTCTGTTCCCCTGGTACCTGGAGAGCAGGTCTTGAAGAGGAAAAGACGGCTCCACAAGTTGGACGACCAGTGGGAGAAGGACCCGTACACCGTACTGCCATCAAGCCATGAAAACCCCAAAATCTGCACAATCAGTAAGGATGGAGGAGAAACCACAGCCATTGTCTCCCGAGATCACCTGAAGAAGTGTCCCGAGCAGCTACGAAACCCTGAAGAAGATCAAGAAAACCCTCGACCCGCAGAGGAAAGGGAAGAGATGGTCAGTACTGTACTCGGAGACTTCCCTCGGTCTTGGACACAAGTAAATGGCGCTGTTGTGGTACCCGTCCTCACCTTCCTCCAGCCAGCATCCAAAGTGCCTACGGAAAAACAGGTAGAGCTGGAAGAGCAGCCGGTCCAGGAGGCAGAAGACCCCACACAAGCAGACCAGGAGAATCGACCCTCTGCTTATAGTGAGCCTGCCGTGCCCCTAGTGAGCCAAAGAGCCCGTAGACAGCTGCCCAGCTTACCTTTGACAGCTCCTACACCCTGTAGCTCAGGACCGGACAGTAAGCTCCGTAGGTCTACTAGGGCCACTAGAGGCCAGTTGCCCGTACGTTGGAGGATCTAAAGTGTTCAGACTGTTTTATTGGTATTTACCTGTTTACTGTTGCTTGTAAATAATTATGTTTTTCCAGTTATTTTATAGGTGTCTTTTGTGGAATAACCAGAACTCTGTTGTATATATGTTTGGAGCGTAACCCAGGAACGGACTAAAGACTGTTAAAGACTCGGGGCAGGACAGACCCCTACCTGGTTACGGCTCCCTGTTCTTTGGTGAAATGGACACCCTTTTTGCTTCAAAAATTGTACCCAGTTGCGGACACTCCGTGACCACCTTAATGTGTTTTTCCTTATTGTATTGTTCCTGTTTATACCCTGTTATGTTTTCAAAAATATGTTTAGTCCCGGAGTACTAAATTTTACTAGGGGGGAATGTGGAACCCCAGGGGTCTGGTTACCACAGTAATAGCAATATTACGTCTGTGAGCAGGTGGGAGGTCTCCTGGTCAGGAACCCTAAGCATGCCACACCTCCTGCCCAGTCCTGGGAGGGGAAGAACTTCCCCTATATAAACTGGGGCTGAGGCAGGGTTAGGAGGAGAAGAAGAGGAGTCCCAGACAGAGACACAGTCTGGTCTGGAGTGGAGCAGTTGCAGGGAGAGCAAGATCAGGAGCTCTGTGGGAGCAGTGATAAAAGGGGTCAGAGACTGGAAGCTGTAGAGCTCGTCCTGACTGCAGAGATCTCACCGGACACGGAGTCCGAGGCTGTGGGGACTGTTCCATACCCAGCAGCAGAAACCGACCGGTAGGGGATTTCAGGTCCTCTGGCCAAGAAACCCGAAGGCACGGTCACACGCAAGGGACCAGCACCGCCGTCCTGGAGCGGAGGCTACCAGAAGGCCCCGAGTCACCGGCCATACGGGTGAGCACCACACGGCACACTCAGGGACGTGGGCTACTTTTACCCACTTCTAGCAAGGTAGCCAGGAAGAGTACAATTAGTTGGGGAGGCCTACAACTCCGCCTGGCCGGGGGAGATCCTATCTGCTCACGGATTGACCAGACCCCGACCGCTAGCCAGTACTCCCGGGAGGGTCTACCTTTGCCACCAGTAAAGACCCTGAACTACACCGCACCGTCTCTGAGTGGTTCCTGGTGCCTGCTTGCAATTCTACTTCCCCATCATCCACGTCCGCTGCCCTGAGGCCATACCCCTCCCGTTGGGGGTTATACTACCCACGCTGCACAACTGTACCACCGGCCTCAGCGGTCTGCCCTGCAGCGGCGGTTTCGTAACCGCATTCAACGGGTGGCGTAGTCGAACACTATAACATCTTCTACTAATTCCGCCACTTGGTTGGACACCCTGGGCACGGACCGGGTCACCGCCACGAGGACTACTATCCCCAACAGATCCGGCTCCGGGTATTCCCCTAACATGGCCCAGGGGGCGCGTCAGTAACATCAGCTTCAGAGGACTGCTCCGCAGCGGCGGCTCCCTTTGGCTGCATTCCACAGGTGGCATCACGAACACTTTACAAATCCCCTATAAATAATTCCCCTTTCTTTGTTTACCGCCCTGGGCCACGGACCGGGCCAGCCACCGTGATATCCCCCACCAGCATCCATAGGTCCGGCTGCCGAGTACCCCATGGCCCTGGGGGGCACGTCATACCTTTTCTGGTCATCTCACAGAGCTGGCTCTCACCCTCCTACCTTGCACCTCACAATCAGTGTCCCAAGCCAGTGGCCCCGGGCCTTGTCAGACGACTTGCAATTTCCTGTACCCTATGTGGCCACCTTTTCAGCGATATAATAGTGAATATTGGCTGCAACACCTTGCAAATGCTGCAGCCTCCGGTTGGCTAGCTGAGCCTGGTTGTTCTCCACTAGTCTGGGGCCAGTATCCCTCTGCGGCCTGATCCCTTCATGTCAGCAAGAATTCGGGCGCACGGGTGGCTTCCTGCACTCACCGTGCCCTTGGGATCCCCTCTGTCTCTGGAGCCTTTCTCTCGCTGCTCCCGTCTTCTCTCACTCTCCTCCTGGGCCTCTCTTACTAGGTCTGACTCCTCTCTCTCCTTCCTTGCTCTCCTGAGCGGAGCTCCTCCTGAGCTCCCACTCCCAACTGAACTCCTCTCTGTACTGTCCGCTTCTAGATGGTTCCCATTGTCTTTTATACTCTTTCTGTCTGTGCTCCCCTGAACTACTTCCTCCATCCACCTCCTCTACCTGGGTCCACCCTCCAGCTAGGGACCAGGGACTGCTCTCCCTTAGGATAAATCTCGCCCTTCCCTACTGAAGTGGAGAGTATTGGATGTGGGTGTGTGGGTCCCGGGTAGTACTCCGTCCTTACCTGAGTGTGGAGTACCAAACCTCTGGGTGAGATGCAGTACCTCTGTGGCAACTGGTCCCGCAGGGGCGCCACATTACCAAGGCAGCTGGTAAGTATAGTGTAAGCAATCGAACATCAATCAATGCCGGGGGGGTGCGGTTACACCAATGCCAGGAGGAATAAAGTTTCCTCCTGGCAGCAGGGCTCAAAGTGTGGGCTCGGAGCAGATTCAGAGTAACCCCACATCTGCAGGTTGATAGCTTTTTTTCCACATGATTGGATCCATTTAAAAAATAAAAATGTATAAAAACTGCACCTCCTTTTTCCCCATTCAAAAATGGAATTTTTTTTTTTTAAAAATTGATATCGTCATGACTAAAAAAGTCTGATCCATGGAAATATTAAATTGTTCAACCAATATGTTAAACATGAAGAAGAAAAAAAAAATCAAAATGCTAGAATTCTCATTCACAGAGCTTCCCCCCAAAAATACAGCAAAAAGTGAAATGTTATTTGTAACCCAAAATGGTATCATCAACCCGTTTATGACCTATGACGTATAGGCACATCATAGGTTGTGGCCCTACACTCCAAGCGGGCTCCGGCGCTGAGCCTGCACCTTTCAGGTACATGACAGCTGATCTGATCCACCCGAAGCTGTTAACTTGTTAAATGCCGCTGTCAATAGCTCCACCCATCACATGATCGCGGGGTGCCAATGGGTTGGCATGACAACCCGGAGTCTGAAGGAAACCCCTGTAGTTGTCATTGCCGAACTGCTATGAGCATTTTTGATACACACAGCAGGGCTGCAGCTCTGCTATGTGTAGCACAGGCGATCGGATGATCGCAGCTTCTAGTCTCCCATGTAAACTATTGAAGCATGTAAAAAGTAAAAAATAAAGTTAAAAAAAAATATATATATATATAATAGTTCAAATCTTCCCCCTTTCAACCCATTCGAAATAAAATAATAATAATAATAAAAAAACACACATATTTGGTATCGTCGCGTTCAGAATCGCCCGATCTATAAATATATTAAAAGAATTAATCCAATCAGTAAATGGCGTAATGAGAAAAAGAATCAAAATGCCAGAATTACATTTTTTGGTCGCCGTAACATTGCAATAAAATACAATAACGGGCAATCAAAACATCGTATCAACCCCGAAATGATATCAATAAAAACATCAGCTCGGCGCGCAAAAAAATAAGTCCTCACCCGGCCCCAGATCACGAAAAATCGAGACGCTATGGCTCTCGGAAAATGGCGCCATTTTTTTTTACAAACTTTGTATTTGTTTTTCACCACTTAAAAAATAACCGATACACTTTTGGTATCTATGAACTCGTAATGACTTGGAGAATGATAATGGCAGGTCGTTTTTAGAATTTAGTGAACATGGTATAAAAAAAAATGAAAACTATTGTGGAACTGCAACCCAAAACCCACTTATTTAGTGCCAACACGGTCATTTAACCAGAATACTGAGGTTTTAGTTTAGAAAAACAACTCATACATAGAGCAGGCAAGGGGAACCGAAAGCAGCCACAAACAGGAGCTGGGGTATGAGACTGCAGATAGAAAAAAATATGCTCCCCCTTCCATCTCGGTATATGTTTGCCCATCCTTGTACATATGCGGCCCCCCATCGTTGTATATATGCTTCTCCCCAATCCTTGTGTAACGGGTCCGGGAGGCGGAACCTCTGAGCTACTATACAAGGGGGCGGCCCTTGTAAGGGAGCGGGTGGCAGTCTCTGGGTGAACGGACAGGGAGTTACGGCAAGTGATCAGGGCAGTCTCTGGGTAAGGGGTAGGTACGACCTGTGATGGCAGAGCCTCCAGGTAGGCTAGCAGGCAGATGGTAGATGTGTGCTCCCAGGTGAGCAAGCGAGAGTCTCTGGAATAGCAGGTGGTCACGGCACGTGACGGCGGAGCCTCCGGGCTGGCAGGCAGGCAGGTAACGGAGAAGCGCTCCCAGGTGAGCGGGCAAGAGTCTCTGGAATAGCTGGTGGTCACCACACGTGACAACGGGACCTTCGGGCTGGCAAGCAGGCAGGTAACGGAGATGCGCTCCCAGGTGAGCGGGCAAGAGTCTCTGAGATAGCTGGTGGTCACAGCACGTGACAACGGAGCCTCCGGGCTGGCAAGCAGGCAGGTAACGGAGATGCGCTCCCAGGTGAGCGGGCAAGCTGGTCCATAGACAGACTGACCGGAGTAGTAAGGCAGACCGTCGGACCTCAGGCAAGCAGGCAGGTAGCTGATATGCGCTCCCAGGTGAGCGGGCAGGCTGGTCCTCTAGACAGACTGACAGGAGTAGTAAGGCAGACCGTCGGACCTCAGACTGGCAGACAGGTAACAAGTATTCAGGCAGGAATCAGGCAGGTAACTGGCAGGTAACTGGCAGGTAACTGGCAACGGGACCTGAGGGCTGAAGCACAGGTGAGACACAGGTGCAAACAACATTGCTCGGGCACCTCCATTTTGGAGGAGGTGCCTTATATATGATGAAGTCCTCCGGCCATTGGCCGGGGACTCTTTAGGGCGGCGCGCGCGGCCCCTTTAAGAGGAGGGGAGCGCGCGCGCGCGCCCTAAGCACAGGGGCCGGGAAGGAGCGCGCGCTGAGAGCAGAGCAGGAGGAGGACGCCGGGACGGAGCGCGCGCTGACAGCAGAGCGGGGGGAGGATGCCGGGCACGGAGCAGAGCGGTGAGGAGAGCAGCGTCCCTGCCTAGCAGAGGGCAGGGACGCCAGCACTACAGTACCCCCCCCTTTAGGCCCCCCCTTTTTTAGGCCAGACAGAAATGTAGCTAGGATGAGAGGGGCATGGATGTTCTCCCGGGGCTCCCACGTTCTCTCCTCAGGACCAAACCCCTTCCAATCTACCAGGAAAAAGGTCTTTCCTCTTACCCTTTTGGTGGCAAGAATGTTCTCTACCTCAAACTCGTCCTCAGCAGAAACCGGAGCAGGAGGCGTACCTGTAGACTTGGAAAAAGAGTTAAGCACCACAGGTTTGAGGAGAGATACATGGAAGGAGTTAGGGATCCGTAAGTTGGCCGGGAGTTTCAATTTATAGGCCACCGGGTTGATCTGACTGATGACCTCCAGTGGGCCGATGAACCGAGGCCCTAACTTATAGGAAGGGATCTTGAGCCGGACATATTTGGACGAGAGCCAGACTTTATCCCCAGGGCGGAATTGAGGAGGGTCCAGACGTTTTTTGTCAGCGTGTCTTTTCATACGCTCGGATGACAGAAGGAGTGCGGACCGGGTACTCTCCCATATGGAGGAAAATTTGTTAACAAGAGATTCCGCAGCCGGATTGTCCACCGAGGTGGAGACGGGAAACGGGATCCGAGGATGCTGACCGTAGACTACAAAAAACGGGGATTTGGAGGAAGACTCGCTCTCGTGATTGTTGTACGAGAATTCGGCCCATGGCAGGAGATCCACCCAGTCAGAATGGTGGGCATTAACGAAGTGCCGGAGGTAACTGGTCAGGTTCTGATTGATCCGCTCCACTTGACCATTAGACTGTGGGTGGTAAGCGGAGGAGAAGTCCAGGGTGACGTCCAGCAATTTACAAGTGGCTCTCCAGAAACGGGAAGTGAACTGTACTCCTCGATCCGACACGATGTGACGGGGCAGGCCATGAAGACGGAAGATGTGGCGGATAAAGTCTTTAGCCAGCTCGGGTGCAGACGGAAGACCTGGCAGTGGAATGAAGTGAGCCATCTTGGAAAAGCGGTCAGCGACCACCCAAATGACCGTACAACCAGCAGAGACGGGCAGATCAGTTATGAAGTCCATCGCTATATGCTGCCAGGGGGCAGCAGGTACTGGCAGAGGTAGGAGGCGGCCGGCCGGCAGGTGTCTCGGAACTTTGTTGCGGGCGCAGGACACACAGGCAGAAACAAAGTCTATTACATCCTTGTGCAGGTTAGGCCACCAGTAGTGCCGGGTAATAAGCTGGAGGGTCTTTTTCTGACCGGCGTGGCCAGCTAGTTTAGACGAATGACCCCAGTGTAGGATCTTCTCCCGATCAGGTACTGGTACGAACGTCTTACCAGGAGGAAGACCATTTAGACTCACGGGAGCCACCTGCATTACTCTGGCGGGATCGATGATGTGTTTCGGATCCTCCTCGAGATCAGACACCAGAAAGGATCGAGACAAGGCGTCCGCCTTGACGTTTTTGTCAGCCGGGCGAAAATGAAGGACAAAATCAAAACGAGCAAAAAACAAGGACCACCGGGCTTGGCGCGGGTTAAGTCTCTGGGCATGCTGGAGGTAAGCCAAGTTCTTGTGGTCAGTGTAAATTATTACCGGGTGAAGAGCCCCCTCGAGCAGGTAACGCCACTCCTCCAATGCCAGTTTGATGGCCAATAACTCTCGGTCTCCTATGGAATAGTTGCGCTCAGAGGAGGAGAAGAGTTTTGAGAAGAAGCCACAAGTTACCATCCTCCCGGAAGATGATTTTTGAGTAAGTACCGCTCCGGCTCCAGAGGAGGAGGCGTCAACTTCCAGGAAGAACTGCTTGTTGCCATCTGGGCGATGCAGCACCGGGGCGGAAGAGAAGGCCTGTTTAAGGGAAAGAAAGGCCTCCTCTGCTTCGGGTGGCCACTCTTTGGGATTAGTACCTTTACGGGTGAGCGCAGAAATTGGGGCCGTCCGGGAAGAGAAGTGTGGTATGAAGAGGCAGTAGTAGTTGGCGAAGCCCAGGAATCGCTGAATGGCCTTCAACCCCTCCGGTCGGGGCCATTTCTCGATGGCAGACAGTTTCTCAGGATCCATTTGTAGGCCGGTCTGAGAGATAATGTAGCCCAGAAACGGAAGCGAGGTCTGCTCAAAGAGGCACTTCTCAAATTTAGCGTAGAGATGGTTCTGCCTTAGCCTGAGCAGGACCTGACGAACGTCCCTCCGGTGAGTCTGGAGATCCGGAGAGAAGACCAAGATGTCGTCCAGGTACACCACTACGCAGGAGTAGAGAAGGTCCCGGAAGATGTCATTGACCAACTCTTGAAAGACGGCAGGAGCGTTACAGAGACCAAAGGGCATTACCAGGTATTCATAGTGGCCGTCCCGGGTGTTGAATGCCGTCTTCCATTCATCCCCCTGACGAATACGAACCAGGTTGTACGCCCCACGAAGGTCCAGTTTGGTGAAGATCCTAGCCCCCCTCAGATGATCAAATAATTCTGGAATGAGCGGAAGGGGGTACTTATTCTTCACCGTGATCAGGTTTAGGCCTCTATTGTCTATGCAGGGACGGAGAGAGCCGTCCTTCTTTTTGACGAAAAAGAAGCCTGCTCCTGCCGGGGAGGTAGATTTCCGGATGAATCCTCTGGCCAGATTCTCCTCAATATATTCGGACATTGACCGGGTCTCAGCAGCGGATAAAGGATAGATACGCCCACGGGGAGGAGTAGTACCGGGTAGCAGATCGATGGGACAGTCGTATGGTCTATGTGGTGGTAATGTCTCTGCCTCCTTTTTATTAAAGACATCTGCATAAGACCAATAAGGAATCGGAAGTCCAGGTAGATTAGCTGGGGTAGGAGAGGGACGGACGGGATGGACGGGAACCAGGCAGGCTTTATGACAGTCTTGTCCCCAGCGAAGGACCTCTCCGGTTTGCCAGTCTAGCACGGGTGCATGTCTCTGGAGCCAGGGCAGACCTAGCAAGAGGGCGTGAGAGAGTCCAGGCAGAACATGAAAGGAGATACTTTCAGAATGCAGCATTCCCACCTGCAGGGTAATGGATTCGGTGATGAGTTGAATGGGGCGAGGTAAGAGGCCCCCATCCACGGCAGCGACAGACAAGGGTACAGCCAGAGGTTTGGTGGGGATGCGGTATTTCTCAACCAGGGACTGTGAAATAAGGTTCCCGGCTGCTCCAGAGTCAAGTTGGGCTAGTTCGAAATAACGGTTCTCCCCGTAGATGATCGAAACTGACAACAGCAGGGATGGAGAGGATTTATTCTTGTCTAGGTGGACCTCTCTGAGCGAACCTAGACACAGGCGTTTCCCGACCTCTCCGGGCAGGCACGGATCCGGTGCTCCTTACTGCCACAGTAGAAGCAGCTCCCCTCGGCACGGCGTGAGTCCTGACGGGTTTTGACCATCTTGGTCTGGTCGACCTGCATAGGCTCAGGAGAGTGTACCTGGGGAGAGACGGAGGGAATGACGGGATTCTGGAAAGTAGGAGCTAAACGTGGAATCCTTCTCTCACGGGTGACCTCTTTGGCACGCTCCTGGAACCGTAGGTCAATCCGGGTGGCAAGGGTTATTAGATCATCGAGAGAGGTAGGAATGTCCCGACCAGCAAGTTCATCTTTAATACGACCGGACAGACCCTCCCAGAAGACGGATACCAGAGCGTCGTTATCCCAGGCCAGCTCCGAGGCAAGGGTGCGGAACCGTATGGCATATTGGCCCACGGAGAGACCCTCCTGACGGAGGCGTAGCAGAGAGGATGCGGATGAGGTCTTCCGTCCGGGTTCGTCGAAGACTTTCCGGAAAGCCGAGAGAAAAGCAGGCAAGTTGGACACCAGGGGGTCTCCTCTCTCCCATAGAGGATTTAGCCAGGCCAGGGCCTCCCCGGTGAGATGGGACATGATAAAGGCAATTTTGGCCCGGTCGGAATTAAACTGATGGGACAAAAGTTCAAAGTGCAGGGTGCACTGATTTATGAAGCCCCGAGCCTGGGCGGAGTCACCTCCGAAGCGAGGAGGTGCAGACAGCCGGGGGCCAGGATAGGTTACCATGGTATTAGTGGGTAGCGGAGCTGCCGGGTTGCGAGTCATGGTACTGGCAGTGGTTGCAGGTGGTGCAGTCAGAGTGTCCAGGCGAGTATTGACATTCCGCAGGTGACCCAGGATGGACTCCTGTTGGGACCTTTGACGGGACAGTTCATGACACAGGTCCGTGAGCGAGGGAGCTTGGGTGCCACCGGGTTCCATGGCCCGAGCAAACTGTAACGGGTCCGGGAGGCGGAACCTCTGAGCTACTATACAAGGGGGCGGCCCTTGTAAGGGAGCGGGTGGCAGTCTCTGGGTGAACGGACAGGGAGTTACGGCAAGTGATCAGGGCAGTCTCTGGGTAAGGGGTAGGTACGACCTGTGATGGCAGAGCCTCCGGGTAGGCTAGCAGGCAGATGGTAGATGTGTGCTCCCAGGTGAGCAAGCGAGAGTCTCTGGAATAGCAGGTGGTCATGGCACGTGACGACGGAGCCTCCGGGCTGGCAGGCAGGCAGGTAACGGAGAAGCGCTCCCAGGTGAGCGGGCAAGAGTCTCTGGAATAGCTGGTGGTCACCACACGTGACAACGGGACCTTCGGGCTGGCAAGCAGGCAGGTAACGGAGATGCGCTCCCAGGTGAGCGGGCAAGAGTCTCTGAGATAGCTGGTGGTCACAGCACGTGACAACGGAGCCTCCGGGCTGGCAAGCAGGCAGGTAACGGAGATGCGCTCCCAGGTGAGCGGGCAAGCTGGTCCATAGACAGACTGACCGGAGTAGTAAGGCAGACCGTCGGACCTCAGGCAAGCAGGCAGGTAGCTGATATGCGCTCCCAGGTGAGCGGGCAGGCTGGTCCTCTAGACAGACTGACAGGAGTAGTAAGGCAGACCGTCGGACCTCAGACTGGCAGACAGGTAACAAGTATTCAGGCAGGAATCAGGCAGGTAACTGGCAGGTAACTGGCAGGTAACTGGCAACGGGACCTGAGGGCTGAAGCACAGGTGAGACACAGGTGCAAACAACATTGCTCGGGCACCTCCATTTTGGAGGAGGTGCCTTATATATGATGAAGTCCTCCGGCCATTGGCCGGGGACTCTTTAGGGCGCGCGCGCGGCCCCTTTAAGAGGAGGGGAGCGCGCGCGTGCGCGCCCTAAGCACAGGGGCCGGGAAGGAGCGCGCGCTGAGAGCAGAGCAGGAGGAGGACGCCGGGACGGAGCGCGCGCTGACAGCAGAGCGGGGGGAGGATGCCGGGCACGGAGCAGAGCGGTGAGGAGAGCAGCGTCCCTGCCTAGCAGAGGGCAGGGACGCCAGCACTACACCTTGTATATATGCTGCCCCCAATCTTTGTATATATGCTGCTCCCCCATCCTTGTATATATGTTGCTCCTCTATCCTTGTATATATGCTGCCCTCCCCCATCCTTGTATATATGCTGCTCCCCCATCCTTGTATATATGCTGCCCCCATCCTTGTATATATGCTGCTCCCTCATCCTTGTATATATGTTGTTCCCCCATCCTTGTATATATGCTGCTCCCCCATCCTTGTATATATGTTGCTCCCCCATCCTTGTATATATACTGCTCCCCCATCCTTGTAGATATGTTTCTCCCCATCCTTGTATATATGCTGCTCCCCCATCCTTGTATATACGCTGCTCCCCCATCCTTGTATATCTGCTGCTCCCCCAGCCTTGTATATATGCTGCTCCCCCATCCTTGTATATATGCTGCTCCCCCATCCTTGTATATATGCTGCTCCCCCATCCTTGTATGTATGTTGCTCCCCCATCCTTGTATATATGCTGCTCCCCCATCCTTGTATATATGCTGCTCCCCCATCCTTGCATATATGCTGCTCCCCTATCCTTATATATATGCTGCCCCCCATCCTAGTATATATGTTCCTCCCCCATCCTTATATATATATGCTGCTCCCCTATCCTTGTATATATGCTGCTCCCCCAGCCTTGTATATATGCTGCTCCCCAATCCTTGTATATATGCTGCTCCCCCATCCTTGTATATATGTTGCTCCCCCATCCTTGTATATATGCTGCCCTCCCCCATCCTTGTATATATGCTGCTCCCCCATCCTTGTATATATGTTGCTCTCCATCCTTGTATATATGTTTCTCCCCCATCCTTGTATATATGCTGCTCCCCCATCTTTGTATATATGCTGCTCCCTCATCCTTGTATATATGTTGCCCCATCCTTGTATATATGCTGCTCCCTCATCCTTGTATATATGCTGCTCCCCCATCCTTGCATATATGCTGCTCCCCCATCATTGTATATATGCTGCTCCCCCATCCTTGTATGTATGCTGCTCCCCCATCCTTGTATATATGCTGCCCCCATCCTTGTTTGTGCTCCCCCATCCTTGTATATATGCTGCCCCCCATCCTTGTATGTGCTCCCCCCCATCCTTGTATATATGCTGCTCCCCTATCCTTGTATATATGCTGCCCCCATCCTTGTATATACAGTGCCTACAAGTAGTATTCAACCCCCTGCAGATTTAGCTGGTTTGATAAGATGCAAATAAGTTAGAGCCTTCAAACTGCAAACGAGAGTAGGTTTTATGAACAGAAGCATAAATCTTACAAACCAAAAAGTCATGTTGCTCAGTTGAATTTTAATAAATTTTAAACATAAAAGTGTGAGTCAATTATTATACAACCCCTATGTTTAATATTTTGTGGAATAACCCTTGTTTGCAATTACAGCTAATAATCGTCTTTTATAAGACCTGAACAGGCCGGCACAGGTCTGTGGAGTTATCTTGGCCCACTCCTCCATGCAGATCTTCTCCAAGTTATCTAGGTTCTTTGGGTGTCTCATGTGGACTTTATTCTTGAGCTCCTTCCACAAGTTTTCAATTGGGTTAAGGTCAGGAGACTGACTAGGCCACTCCAACACCTTGACTTTTTCCCTCTTGAACCAGGCCTTGGTTTTCTTGGCTGTGTGCTTTGGGTCGTTGTCTTGTTGGGAGATGAAATTACGACCCATCTTAAGATGGAGGTTCTTGGCCAGAATCTCCAGGTAGGCCGTGCTATCCATCTTCCCATGGATGCGGACCAGATGGCCAGGCCCCTTGGCAGAGAAACAGCCCCACAGCATGATGCTGCCACCACCATGCTTGACTGTAGGGATGGTATTCTTGGGGTCGTATGCAGTGCCATCCAGTCTCCAAACGTCACGTGTGTGGTTGGCACCAAAGATCTCGATCTTGGTCTCATCAGACCATAGAACCTTGAACCAGTCTGTCTCAGAGTCCTCCAAGTGATCATGAGCAAACTGTAGACGAGCCTTGACATGACGCTTTGAAAGTAAAGGTACCTTACGGGCTCGTCTGGAACGGAGACCATTGCGGTGGAGTACGTTACTTATGGTATTGACTGAAACCAATGTCCCCACTGCCATGAGATCTTCCCGGAGCTCCTTCCTTGTTGTCCTTGGGTTAGCCTTGACTCTTCGGACAAGCCTGGCCTCGGCACGGGAGGACACTTTCAAAGGCTGTCCTGGCCGTGGAAGGCTAACAGTAGTTCCATAAGCCTTCCACTTATGGATGATGCTCCCAACAGTGGAGACAGGTAGGCCCAACTCCTTGGAAAAGGTTTTGTACCCCTTGCCAGCCTTGTGACCCTCCACGATCTTGTCTCTGATGGCCTTGGAATGCTCCTTTGTCTTTCCCATGTTGACCATGTATGAGTGCTGTTCACAAGTTTGGGGAGGGTCTTAAATAGTCAGAAAAGGCTGGCAAAAGAGATCTTTAATCCACACATGTGAAGCTCATTATTCTTGGTGCCTGAACTACTTCTTAATACTTTTGGGGGACCAAACAGAATTCTTGTGGTTTGAGGGGTTGAATAATAAATGACACTCTGAATTAACTTTTAACGTTTTAAAAAAAAAAAAAAAAAAATTTGCTGCAGTGCATTTCCCACTTCCAGGCTGATCTACAGTACAAATGTCACAATGCCAAGTTAATTCCGCATGTGTCAACCAGCTAAATCTGCAGGGGGTTGAATACTACTTGTAGGCACTGTATGTTGTTCCCCCATCCTTGTATATATGCTGCTCCCCCATCCTTGTATATATGTTGCTCCCCCATCTAATATATATAATCGTCTTATCCTGTCTGTCTGTCCAGGAAATTCTGTGTCGCTGACTGGTCCGGCCATGGCCAATCAGCGACGCGGGATTTCAGAACAAGATGCCGGCCGTTAGCGGCTCATCTGCCGCACGGAGGTCAGCGGCGATGCAGCTGGGAGATGACTGGCGCTAGACGGTCATCTCCCGCCTGCTCGCAGCATAAGTACCCCGACCAGTGGCGCCGCTGACCTCCGTGCGGCTACCGTCGGCTAGCCGGCTGCGACCAATCAGCGACTGGCGCAGCCTGGCCGCGAATTGGCGCCAGATTTTAAACATGCAGGCCACCATCGGGAGATCAGCGGCGACGCAGCCGGGAGATGAGCAGTGCTAGCCGATCATCTCCCAGCTGCTCGCAGCATAAGTACCCCGACCAGCGGCGCCGCTGACCTCCATGCGGCTACCGTCGGGAGATCAGCGGCTAGGGCCGCTGATCTCCCCACGTCAAGTGTGAAGGGAGGACTGGGGAGCAGCGCCGCCGGTTGGGATACTTCTGCTGCGAGCACAGGCAATGCCGCTCCCCGGTCTTCACTAATACGGTGGCCGCGACCAATCAGCGATACTGGCGCCAAATTGCAACACCGTTCTGCTGATTGGTCGGTGATATTGGCGCAAAATTTAAAACCCCGCTTCTCTGATTTGTCGCGGTCAGCCAGCCATGACCAATCAGCGACTAGCGCAGCCCGGCCGCGAATTGGCGCCGGATTTTAAACATGAAGGCCACCGCCGGGAGATCAGCGGCGACGCAGCCGGGAGATGAACGGTGCTAGCCAGTCATCTCCTAGCTGCTCGCAGCGGAAGTAACCACACAGGCAGCGCCATTCCCCGGTCCTCACTAACACGGTTTGCTGATTGGTCGCGGCTGCAGCGATTTTGGCACCAAATTTAAACACGCTCTCCGGCCAATTGGCGCCAGATTTAAAATAAGTACGCCACCATCGGGAGATAGCAGGGCTGACTACGCCCATGTGGTCATGTGACTCACCATCTGCCCATGACGTACTGAACATGTTTTGTCAGTCACAGTGAGTGATGTACTTCTGTCACGTTTAATGAATACGTTCTGTCAGTCACAGTCAGACATAGTTCAGTCACGTTTACTAAACACGTTCTGTCAGTCACAGTGTGACGTACTTCTGTCACGTTTACTGAAGATGTTCTGCCAGTCACAGCACGCTGAACAGATACTTCTTTACGCTTCCTGTCTTCCAATGGGTCGTAAGCAAAAATAAGCCACTGAGGATGTCAGAAAAGAAGCAGAAGCAGCAAGGAAACGACAATGCTGAGAGCAACAGACAGCACAACACACTGCCGCCAGACAAGCCCAGGATGCGGAATCTCACAGATAACGTCGGGAACGGGAGACACCGCAATACACTGCCGCCACACAAACCCAGGATGTGGAATCTCACAGAAAATGTCGGGAACAGGAGACACCACAACACACTGCCACCAGACAAGCCCAGGATGCGGAATCTCACAGACAACGCCGGGAACGGGAGACACTGGAACACACTGCTGCTAGGCAGGAACACGATGCGGAATCCCATAGACAATGTCGGGTAAATGAATCTCCAGAATCCAGGTCAAACAGACAACAACACGATCGCCAAATTTATAAAAAACGAATGCTCTACCAACTAAGGCAAACCCAGCAGAATATTCAACAACTTGCACGTTACGCAACAGACAATGAAACTATAATTATTCAACACTACTGTGGGAATATGAATGTAGTTTGTTCTAAATGCGACTCTCTGAATTTCATTGATGAAAAACCATCTGATAATCAGTTTACTCAATGCTGCCAAAAAGGAAAAGTTATGCTACCGAGACGTCACTACTCAGATCTGTTTGATGAAAGGAACGCATGAACACAGTAGAAATTTTATGGAAAATATCAGAAGTATCAACAGTTCTCATGCGTTTGCATCATTTGGTGCCAACATTGCACTTCCCCCTGGATTCGGACTGTATTGTTTTAAAATTCATGGCCAGATCTACCACCGCACTGGAACACTTCACCCAGAAATAGGACAACCACCAAAATTTGCATAATTATACATCTTTGATACAAATGAGGCTACAGAACAAAGGATGAACCTGAAAGAAAATGAAAAGTGTAATGCTGAACTGATGAACCTAATTGCCGTACATTTATAAAAAATCAGCCCATTTGCTGCTGCATATCGCATGCTAAAAGACGTTGAAGCTGAGGAGGAACAGAGGGCTATACAAAATGGGACTGAAATGCCTTCTATTATCATGGCCATTAAACAAGAACTTAAACAAGATCCCGGATGTTACAACAAACCACGTGTAAGTGAGGTCGCAGTTGTTTTTCAAAACGATGACGGAGAGCCTCCTTTTCAAAGGGATATATTAGTCCATCTTAAGCCAGACCAAAACAACCCTTTTGTTCCTAAAATATAACGAATTAGCATTTTGCACAGCAACCTTGATGCTCTTCTGTATCCGCTATTCTTTCCAAGAGGTGATCAAGGGTGGCATAAAAACCTACACCAGCAACTTCAAGAAGAGTTACACAACTGCAGTACTACAGTTTTCTTCTGTCTGTCCGAAATTACTTCAATCCTATTTTAAACGGTGGGAAACTGACACAACAGTACTTAGTCGACGCATACGTTAAAATTGAAGCTAATCGTCTAAATTTCATACGAATGAACCAAAAACAACTTAAAGTTGAAGACTACTGCGTTCTTCAAGAACATTTGCAAAAACAATCGATTCAAAAGGGAAGTCCAATTGGAAAAACAGTAATTCTCCCGTCGTCGTTTGAAGGTAGCCCCCGCAACATGCGTTATCAAGATGCAATGGCAATAGTAACAAAGTATGGAAGACCTGACATTTTTGTAACAATGACCTGTAATCCTAAATGGCCAGAAATTACCAAAAATCTAGAATCCTGGTAGCAAGTTGAACACAGGCTGGACTTAGTTGCACGCGTATTTCGACTAAAACTCAGCAGCCTTTTTAGCGACATAAAAAATGGGCTTTTTGGAACAGTCATAGCAATGGTACACGTCATAGAGTTTCAGAAACGAGGTCTTCTACATGCGCATATACTAATTATCTTAGACGTGGATTCCAAGTTTCGCACGGAGGAAGAAATTGACAACATAGTGTGGGCTGAAATTCCTAACCAAGAAAAGTATCCTGAATTGTATAATATTGTAGTCTGTAATATAGTTCATGGCCCATGCGGTGTAGCAAATCCAAAAAGTCCATGCATGCAAAACGGAAAGTGTACAAAAGGGTTTCCAAAGCAGTTGAAACAGTACACTGTTAAAGATTTGGATGGCTACCCATCCTACCGGCGAGAACACATTGATAACATTGTACACAACAAAAAAATTATAAATAACTCATGGATAGTCCCATACAACCCGTACTTATTAAAACGCTACAACTGTCACATCAACGTTGAAATCTGCGTTTCAATAAAAAGTGTAAAATATCTTTTCAAGTACATCTACAAGGGGCATGACATAGCTAACGTTGAAATACAACAGAAAACAGTCAATCACGATGAATCATCAAGTTTTGTTGACTCAAGATTAGTGTTGATCGAGCACTAGAATGCTCGAGTGCTCGAAGCTCGGGCCGAGCTCAACCGTGATACTCGGGTGCTCGACCCGAGCAACGAGCCCAGTGTTAGTCTATGGGAGACCCGAGCATTTTTGCGGTGGCACCCCCGGCAGTCTTTTAAAAGCCTAACAAGTGCCCAAAACGAAAGTGACAGTGCTCAAATGACATGGGGACAGCATGGGGATCACCCTAGGAAGCATTTATGACCCCCAGGTCACTGCTGTCAACAACGTGGTAAGAGGTATTAAGCCACTTTTACGGGCAAACAATAAAACGTTCAAAAACGAAACTGAAACTTTTTTCCTGTGAAATATGTTAAGGAATTTCTTTTCCAGGGTAAAGACTTGTGTATAAGGTAAAATAAATAACCAAAAACAAAAATACTCCTCCACACCTTGGGCTATGTTCACAAGTAGCATTTTTTATGCGTTTTTGCACTTTTGTATTGCTTTCAACTGTGACAAATGAATTCACCAGGAAATGTCATTTTAACATTTTACAACCTTATCTGGCCATGTGCTGTGTGACACATGCATAAAGTGCTGAAAAGACATGGGAACAGCATGGGGAAGACCCCTGGAAGCATCTCTGACACCCAGGTCACTGTCTAAAAGTGTGCCCATCATAAGTGATCCTTGCCGCATCAGAAGATGCAGACTTGCAACTATCCCCGTGCAAGTTGTAGTCCCAGGGCAGTGTTCAATTATACCTCCCCCATTCCTTGCAATACAAGCACAAGTATGCAGCCTGCCACCCACCCACCCCCAGGCTGCAATACTATACTGCTTGCTTGCTTGCACTTGAAATTGGGCCTTTTAGGCATGTGGAGGCGGAATCTGGCCACCACGTCATGGCTGCGTTGGCGGCCTGGAATCCATACTCAGTCCCCAGCCGCCCGGCGGCCGGGTGTCCACACACGTTTCCCAGCCGCCTGGGGCCAGCCGGTTGTCCATAAATGGTCCCCAGCCGCCCCTATTTCTCCTTGGAACATCCCCCCACACACTTTTCTTAGCCCGGCCTGCTTTAGGGCAGCATTGGACGAGCCCACCAGAGAACCAGACTCCTCCGGTGGGCCCTGGCTTCTCCATCAGGGGAGTTGAGAGTGCCAAGGTGAGGAGCATGATGATGATGACAGAAGTTAGCATCTGCTTTGTTTTCTTTTAATGCAAGCGTAAGTGTGCAGCCTGCCACCCACCCACCCCCAGACTGCAATGCCATACTGCTAGCTTGCACTTGAATTGGGGCCTTTTAGTTTAGAGGAGGCCGAAGCTGGCCACTACCTCATGGCTGCTTCGGCAGCGAGGTATCCATATTCAGTCCCCAGCCGCCCCTATTTGTCCTGGTGTGCCTTATACATAAGATTAAGCGCGTATACCAAAACATTACCTGTACCCTCCCCAGTGCATTTAGTGGGAAGGAGAGCCTATTCTGCTGTAGTGTGTGCATGCCAAACCCCTGCTCATGGTACATGCGAAGATGCCTCCCACCCTGCACCTGTCGTTGCAGACTTGCAACTATCCCCGTTCAAGTCCTTGTCCCAGGGCAGTGTTCAATTGTACCTCTCCCATTCCTTGCAATGCAAGCGCAAGTATGCAGCCTGCCACCCACCCACCCCCAGGCTGCAAAACCATACTGCTTGCTTGCACTTTAAATTGGGCCTTTTAGGCATGTGGAGGCGGAATCTGGCCACCACACCATGGCTGTGTCGGCGGCCTGGTATCCATACTCAGTCCCCAGCCGCCCGGTCCGGATGTCCCCGCTTGCTCCCCAGCCTCCAGGGGGCGGCCGGGTGTCCATACTCGGTCCCCAGCCACCCCTATTTGTCCCGGTAACCTTTCCCACACTTTTCTTAGCCTGGCCTGCTTTAGGGCAGCATTGGCCGAGCCCACCAGACAACCAGACTTCTCCGGTGTGCCCTGGCTTCTCCATCAGGGGAGTTGAGAGTACCAAGGTGAGGAGCATGAGGAGGATGATAGAAATTAGCATCTGCTTGGTTTTGTTGGAATGCAAGCGCATGTATGTAGTAGCGGCTAGGCCTGAGGTGGTCAGCGTTTTGGCGCATATCCTGCCTCCTCCGAGGATTGCTGGATGTTTTCCTGCTACTATCCAAGTTCTATGACTCCCGTTAAAGCAAAACTTCAGGTGATAAATGATGGATGAGGTGGTGGCAAAGGAGAAAGAGCAGGAGGAACAGGGACCATTCACATCAATATCAGGCCAGTCAACCAGATATGTCTTGTAGGATATGTTTCTGTAACAAAAGGAGCGGTTCGGCTACACAGTTATAGGGCATACAGTGAGTGCAATGCCTACCAAAAATTTCGAGGCACTCCAATGCCCCTTGGAAATGACATGGAGGTCAGAGGGCCTTAACTAAACTTTTTTTTTCCATTTATAGCAACTGGGTCTCCTGTGCACTGTTGGCCTAAGCAGCGAATGGAAGGCTTTCCAAAAATTATGAGGAACTGCAATGCCCCTTACAAGAGCCATGCAGTGCAGCATATTACAAACATAAGTCCCATTATTGGGGAGTGGGTCTCCCATAGTATTTGCTTACGCCTTCCAAGCAAAAGCTTCCAAAAATTAGGACGGAGCAACTTGCAATGCTCCTTACAAGAACCATGCAGTACAGCATATTACAAACATAAGTCCCATTATTGTGGAGTGGGTCTCCCATAGGATTTGCTTATGCCTTCCAAGCAAAAGCTTCCAAAAATTAGGACGGAGCAACTTGCAATGCCCCTTACAAGAACCATGCAGTACAGCATATTACAAACATAAGTCCCATTATTGCGGAGTGGGTTTCCCATAGGATTTGCTTATGCCTTCCAAGCAAAAGCTTCCAAAAATTAGGACGGAGCAACTTGCAATGCCCCTTACAAGAACCATGCAGTACAGCATATTACAAACATAAGTCCAATTATTGCGGAGTGGGTCTCCCATAGGATTTGCTTATGCCTTCCAAGCAAAAGCTTCCAAAAATTAGGACGGAGCAACTTGCAATGCCCCTTACAAGAACCATGCAGTACAGCATATTACAAACATTAGTCCCATTATTTCGGAGTGGGTCTCCCATAGGATTTGCTTATGCCTTCCAAGCAAAAGCTGACAAAAATTAGGACGGAGGAACTTGCAATGCTGGCAACCTGGTGGTATAGTGGTGGTGGAGGCTGAGGATAAGGAGAAGAACATAAAACAGCCGAAATGAGGAAACGTATACCCATGTGTGGATGTGAAGCGGTGCATGTGAATACACCTCCCGAAATAACACAGTGGATTTGACTTTATGTTACTCTGCTGTCATTTGGTGGTGATGAGAAGTCTGGCCCAATCCAGCACTTGTTCATTTTGATAAGGGTCAGCTTGTCAGCATTGTCAGTTGACAGGCGAGTGCGCTTATCAGTTACAATTCCCCCAGCGGCACTAAAAACACGCTCCGATAACACTCTAGCGGCAGGGCAGGCCAGGACCTCCAAGGCGTACAGAGCGAGTTCATTCCAAGTGTCCAGCTTGGATACCCAATAATTAAAAGGCACAGAGGAATCACAGAGGACGCTGGTACAGTCGGCAAGGTACTCCCTCACCATCTTTTGAAACTTTCCACTCCTTGTGAGAGTACCCCGCGCCTCAGGGCCTGTAAGCTGGGCGGGTGTCAGAAATCTGTCCCAGAACGTTGACAGTGTTCCCCTGCCTCTGCTGGATTGGAGTTGCATCTCTCTCGCCTGTACGCCTTGGTTGGGCAACGAACTGTGACCTCTGCCGCTAGCGTGTTCAGATGGGAATTTTTTAAAGAGTTCTGCAGCAAGGGCCTTCTGGTACTGCCCCATTTTTGTAGACCTCTCCACCTCAGGAATAAGAGAGTGAAAGTTCTCCTTGTAGCGGGGGTCTAAAAGTGTCACCAACCAGTAATGACTGTCACCCAACATTTTGACAACGCGAGGGTCACGGTTAAGGCAGCGTAACATAAAGTCAGCCATGCATGCCAGACTGGTAACGGGCAAGATTTCCGTGTCCTCACCAAGATGACGACTGACCATGCTCTCCTCCTCCTCCTCCTCCCCCCTGTCCTCAGGCCAAGCTGAACCGACGGTTTGACACTTGTACAAGTACTACCGTCTACAGCGCATGATAGCAGCTCCTGTTCTTCCTCCTCCTCCTCCTCCTCTCCCTCATTGTCCCCCAATGCACATTGGGATGAGATGAGGCTGGGCTGTGTGTAATCGCCCACTACGGCTTCTTGATCCATCTCATCATACTCTGGCTGCAATGCCTCCTCTTTAATTCTCTGCAGAGAGCGTTGCCAAAGACAGACAAGTGGAATGCTGACACTAATGATGGCGTCATCGCCATTCACCATCTTGGTGGCCTCCTCAAAGTTTGTCAGGATGGTACATATGTTAGACATCCAGGTCCACTCCTGAGGTCTTATGTGTGGAGTCTGACCTGAATATCGAGGGCCTTGTTGCATCTGGTACTCCACAACTGCTCTCTTCTGCTCACAAATCCTTTGCAACATGTGGAGGGTAGAGTTCCAACGTGTGGGGACATCACACACCAGTCGGTGTGCCGGAAGCTGCAAACGCTGCTGCAACACAGCAAGGGCGGCGAAAGCTGTAGCCGACTTGCGAAAATGAGCTGACAGGCGGCGTACTTTCCCGAGCAGATCTGGCAACTCGGGGTATGATTTAAGAAACCGCTGAACCACGAGGTTAAGCATATGAGCCAGGCATGGTACGTGTGTGATCTCACCTCTTCTCAGAGCCGCCACCAAGTTACGGCCATTGTCACACAGGACCATGCCATGATGTAGGTTCAGCGATCTCAGCCACAGATCTGCCTGCTCTTTTACAGCTGTCCACAACTCACAAGGAGTGTGAGGTTTATCACCTAAGCTTATGAGTTTCAGCACAGCCTGTTGCCGCTTGGCGGAGGCAGTACTGCAGTGCTTCCAGCTTGTAACTGATGTGGTGATATCTGAGATGGAGGCTGAACATGAGGAGGAGGAGGATGATGCGCAGGAGCTATACACTGTGGGGGCAACTATGACTGACATAGGGCCCGCAATCCTCGGTGTGGAGAGGACGTGTTCCGTCCCAAGATCCGACTGGGTCCCGGCTTCCATTATGTTTACCCAGTGTGCCGTCAGAGAGATGTACCGTTCCTGGCCACAAGCACTTGTCCATGTGTCCATTGTCAGGTGGACTCTCCCAGTAACTGCGTTGTTGAGGGAACGGCAGATGCTTTGGGACACGTGCTTGTGTAGTGCGGGGATGGCACACCGGGCAAAATAATGTCGGCTGGGGACCGAGTACCGAGGGACGGCCACCGCCATAAGATTGCAGAAGGATTCCGTCTCCACCAGCCTAAAAGGCAGCATTTCCAACGCAAGCAGTCGTGAAATGAGCGAATTTAGGACTGTGGCCTGTGGGGCGTTAGATGGGAATTTCCGCTTTCGTTCAAAGGTCTGGGATATGGACAATTGAACGCTGCGGTGGGACGTGGACGTGGACGTTGATGCTGTTTCTTGAGAAATTGCCATAACAAGTGAAGACTGAGAGGAGGGGGAATCTTTACATGCAGTATGGACAGGGGATTGCCTTGCACACACAACAGGGGGTTCTATTGCATGCACAACAGTGGAAGAAGCAGTGGTGACACCCGCTGACACTGGTCGTGGACCCTGGGTTTCGCCCCACAAAGTCGGGTGCTTTGCTGCCATGTGCCTGATCATGCTGGTGGTGGTCAGGCTGGTAGTTTCGTCACCCCTGCTGATGCTGGCATGGCAGGTGGAACATATGGCCTTTTTGGGGTTATCAGCAGAGTCTTTAAAAAATTCCAGACTCTGGAAGACCTACCGCTTGTACTGACAACGTCCCTCGTGTTGGTGTTGCGGGGAACGGTTGCCCGCCTTCTGTCTGCGGCCACCACACTGCTTCTTCCTGCCTGTTGGGATACTCTACCTCCCTCCCCCTGTGTGCTGCTGGCCTCACTCTGCATGTCCTCCTGCCATGTTGGGTCAGTTACTAGATCATCCACCACCTCCTCCTCTTCCACTTGCGCACCACGATGCTCCTCCTCACTTGCTGGCAATTGTGTCTCGTCATCGTCCACCTCTTGTGACAAATTGCCAGCGTCGTTTTCCTGTGGCCGTGGCTGTTCAAATATTTGGGCATCGCTGCATGGGATCTCCTCTTCCACCATTTCAAGCGTATCAGGCAAGGGGCACAAATCTGGAAATGGACCAGTGAACAGCTCTTCAGAGTGTCCAAGTGTGGGATCAATTGCTATCTGACGACACTCGGCATGGTGGGAGGAAGGAGCATCAGGGTGAGGAGGAGTATGCGGTCGAGACTCACGGCTACTAAGAGTTGACCGTGTGGAAGACAGACCGGAGGTGGTGGTGCCCAGGTAACTGGAAGTATTATCTGCTATCAAATTAATAACCTGTTCACACTGATCAGTTCTCAATACTGGTGTTGTTCTGTGCTTCCCTAGTAATTCGGTCAAGAAGTGGGAGCGATAAGATGTGGCTGTTGGTTGTAGCACATTTTCACCTTGACCACGGCCCCGTCCTCTGCACGAACCATCACCAGAACGTCCACTACCACGTCCCTTGCCACACGCCTTGCCCATTGTAAAGGAAGTAAAATAGCTTACACTTGCACTATCAATGGAAAAAGGGTAATAAAAAGTAGGTTAGAACCGTGGAAGAGGAAAACCACAGTTCTATTTCTCCTGCCTACACCCGACTCTTTTAAACAATCTGAACAATCAGGGAGAAACTATTACTGTTTTTCTTTACGTAAAAAATACCAAAACCTGAATAATAGAGACTTTTTACCGTGGGATGGCAAAACCACAGTTATTGTTTACTGGGGTATACCAGACTTTTTTAAATAGATCTAATTGCGGCTGAACAGTGAGTGACACACTCAAACTGTGTTTTTTTAGATACCAAAGGCCCAAAACTGGATAGTACAGAGATTTGACCCATTGAACTGCAAAACCACAGTGGGATTTGTCGGGCCTACACCAGACTATTTTCAACAGATATATTTTTGTGTCACAACAGTCAGGAGACACTACTGTTTTTCTTTACGGAAAATATACCAAAACCAGAATAATAGAGATTTTTACCGTGGGATGGTAAAACCACAGTTATTGTTTACTGGGGTATACCAGACTTTTTTAAATAGATCTAATTGCGGCTGAACAGTGAGCGACACACTCAAACTGTGTTTTTTTAGATACCAAAGGCCCAAAACTGGATAGTACAGAGATTTGACCCGTTGAACTGCAAAACCACACTGGGATTTGTCGGGCCTACATCAGACTATTTTCAACAGATATATTTTTGTGTCACAACAGTCAGGAGACACTACTGTTTTTCTTTACGGAAAATATACCAAAACCTGAATAATAGAGATTTTTTACCGTGGGATGGCAAAATCACAGTTATTGTTTACTGGGGTATACCAGACTTTTTTAAATAGATCTAATTGCGGCTGAACAGTGAGCGACACACTCAAACTGTGTTTTTTTAGATACCAAAGGCCCAAAACTGGATAGTACAGAGATTTGACCAGTTGAACTGCAAAACCACACTGGGATTTGTCGGGCCTACACCAGACTATTTTCAACAGATATATTTTTGTGTCACAACAGTCAGGAGACACTACTGGTTTTCTTTACGGAAAATATACCAAAACCTGAATAATAGAGATTTTTTACCGTGGGATGGCAAAAAAACAGTTATTGTTTACTGGGGTATACCAGACTTTTTTAAATAGATCTAATTGCGGCTGAACAGTGAGCGACACACTCAAACTGTGTTTTTTTAGATACCAAAGGCCCAAAACTGGATAGTACAGAGATTTGACCCGTTGAACTGCAAAACCACTCTGGGATTTGTCGGGCCTACACCAGACTATTTTGAACAGATATATTTTTGTGTCACAACAGTCAGGAGACACTACTGTTTTTCTTTACGGAAAATATACCAAAACCAGAATAATAGAGATTTTTACCGTGGGATGGTAAAACCACAGTTATTGTTTACTGGGGTATACCAGACTTTTTTAAATAGATCTAATTGCGGCTGAACAGTGAGCGACACACTCAAACTGTGTTTTTTTAGATACCAAAGGCCCAAAACTGGATAGTACAGAGATTTGACCCGTTGAACTGCAAAACCACACTGGGATTTGTCGGGCCTACATCAGACTATTTTCAACAGATATATTTTTGTGTCACAACAGTCAGGAGACACTACTGTTTTTCTTTACGGAAAATATACCAAAACCTGAATAATAGAGATTTTTTACCATGGGATGGCAAAATCACAGTTATTGTTTACTGGGGTATACCAGACTTTTTTTAAATAGATCTAATTGCGGCTGAACAGTGAGCGACACACTCAAACTGTGTTTTTTTAGATACCAAAGGCCCAAAACTGGATAGTACAGAGATTTGACCAGTTGAACTGCAAAACCACACTGGGATTTGTCGGGCCTACACCAGACTATTTTCAACAGATATATTTTTGTGTCACAACAGTCAGGAGACACTACTGTTTTTCTTTACGGAAAATATACCAAAACCTGAATAATAGAGATTTTTTACCGTGGGATGGCAAAAAAACAGTTATTGTTTACTGGGGTATACCACACTTTTTTAAATAGATCTAATTGCGGCTGAACAGTGAGCGACACACTCAAACTGTGTTTTTTTAGATACCAAAGGCCCAAAACTGGATAGTACAGAGATTTGACCCGTTGAACTGCAAAACCACTCTGGGATTTGTCGGGCCTACACCAGACTATTTTCAACAGATATATTTTTGTGTCACAACAGTCAGGAGACACTAATGTTTTTCTTTACGGAAAATATACCAAAACCTGAATAATAGAGATTTTTTACTGTGGGATGGCATAACCACAGTTATTGTTTACTGGGGTATACCAGACTTTTTTAAATAGATCTAATTGCGGCTGAACAGTGAGCGACACACTCAAACTGTGTTTTTTTAGATATCAAAGGCCCAAAACTGGATAGTACAGAGATTTGACCAGTTGAACTGCAAAACCACACTGGAATTTGTCGGGCCTACACCAGACTATTTTCAACAGATATATTTTTGTGTCACAACAGTCAGGAGACACTGCTGTTTTTCTTTACGGAAAATATACCAAAACCTGAATAATAGAGATTTTTTACCGTGGGATGGCAAAACCACAGTTATTGTTTACTGGGGTATACCAGACTTTTTTAAATAGATCTAATTACGGCTGAACAGTGAGCGACACACTCAAACTGTGTTTTTTTAGATACCAAATGGCCCAAAAGTGGATAACGCAGAGGTTTGAACCGTGGAAGTGCAAAACAACACTTCTGTTTCTCTAGCCTACACCTGACTATTTTCAACAGATATATTTGTGTCTGAAAAATCAGAGACACTCTTTTTTTTGGGGGGGGGACACCAAAAGCTTAATAAGACGGGTATTTGTACAGTGTGAAGGAGGAAAAAAAAAAGAGGATTTAGATGAAAAAAAAGGATTTTTACTGTCCCCTGAGACCTGGAGCTAAATCCAGAAATTTCAGCAACAGGAGCAGCACACAGGACTGTAATGCAGTGTTTGCTGGTATAACCACTGCGTCTCCTATACAGCCTGCCTGATATCTGGGATGGATATTAGTCCTGAGAAGGACTGTTTGTATGATCTCGCAGACATTACAGACCCTACACTAACTATTTCGCAGTTCATATCTCTCTCTAAATCAGCAGCACTGTCCCTACACTGTCTGATCTGGAGCGACTGTGTCCAAGATGGCGGCGCCCGGTTTTAAATACTCGAGGTGACGCTGTGCGGCCAGCCAATCACTGTAATGCCCACAACCAACATGGCTGCGGCATTACAGTGACTGGCTGGCAATCCCTGCATGTTCATTGGCTCTGTAAAGAGCGCCAAACATGCAGGGCGGAGACCCGAGCTACCGCCCGAGTAACCCGGAAATGCTCGGTGCTCGCCGAACATCCCGAGTAGCGTGATGCTTGGGCGAGTACCGAGCAGTGTCGAGCATGTTCGCTCAACACTACTCAAGATTAGTGTTGAGCGAACATGCTCGACACTGCTCGGTACTCGCCCGAGCATCACGCTACTCGGGATGTTCAGTGAGCACCGAGCATTTCCGGGTTACTCGGGGGGTAGCTCGGGTCTCCACCCTGCATGTTTGGCGCTCTTTACAGAGCCAATGAACATGCAGGGATTGCCAGCCAGTCACTGTAATGCCGCAGCCATGTTGGTTGTGGGCATTACAGTGATTGGCTGGCCGCACAGCGTCACCTCGAGTATTTAAAACCGGGCGCCGCCATCTTGGACACAGTCGCTCCGGATCAGACAGTGTAGGGACAGCGCTGCTGATTTAGAGAGAGATATAAACTGCAAAATAGTTAGTGTAGGGTCTGTAAAGGCTGCCAGATCAAACAAACAGTCCTTCTCAGGACTAATATCCATCCCAGATATCAGGCAGGCTGTATAGGAGACGCAGTGGTTATACCAGCAAACGCTGCATTACAGTCCTGTGTGCTGCTCCTGTTGCTGAAATTGCTGGACTTAGCTCCAGGTCTCAGGGGACAGGAAAAATCCTTTTTTTTTCATCTAAATCTTCTTTTTTTTCCTCCTTCACACTGTACAAATACCCGTCTTAATAACCTTTTGGTGTCCGTCCCCCCCAAAAAAAAGCGTGTCTCTGATTTTTCAGACACAAATATATCTGTTGAAAATAGTCAGGTGTAGGCTAGAGAAACAGAAGTGTTGTTTTGCACTTCCACGGTTCAAACCTCTGTATTATCCACTTTTGGGCCATTTGGTATCTAAAAAAACACAATTTGAGTGTGTTGCTCACTGTTCAGCCGTAATTAGATCTATTTAAAAAAGTCTGGTATACCCCAGTAAACAATGACTGTGGTTTTGCCATCCCACGGTAAAAAATCTCTATTATTCAGGTTTTGGTATATTTTCCGTAAAGAAAAACGGTAGTGTCTCCTGACTGTTGTGACACAAAAATATATCTGTTGAAAATAGTCTGGTGTAGGCCCGACAAATCCCAGTGTGGTTTAGCAGTTCAACTGGTCAAATCTCTGTACTATCCAGTTTTGGGCCTTTGGTATCTAAAAAAACACAGTTTGAGTGTGTCGCTCACTGTTCAGCCGCAATTAGATCTATTTAAAAAAGTCTAGTATACCCCAGTAAACAATAATTGTGGTTTTGCCATCCCACGGTAAAAAATCTCTATTATTCAGGTTTTGGTATATTTTCCGTAAAGAAAAACAGTAGTGTCTCCTGACTGTTGTGACACAAAAATATATCTGTTGAAAATAGTCTGGTGTAGGCCTGACAAATCCCAGTGTGGTTTTGCAGTTCAATGGGTCAAATCTCTGTACTATCCAGTTTTGGGCCTTTGGTATCTAAAAAAACACAGTTTGAGTGTGTCGCTCACTATTCAGCCGCAATTAGATCTATTTAAAAAAGTCTGGTATACCCCAGTAAACAATAACTGTGGTTTTGCCATCCCACGGTAAAAAATCTCTATTATTCAGGTTTTGGTATTTTTTCCGTAAAGAAAAACAGTAATAGTTTCTCCCTGATTGTTCAGATTGTTTAAAAGAGTCGGGTGTAGGCCAGAGAAATAGAACGGTGGTTTTCCTCTTCCACGGTTCTAACCTACTTTTTATTACCCTTTTTCTATTGATAATGCAAGTGTAAGCTATTTTACTTCCTTTACAATGGGCAAGGCGCGTGGCAAGGGACGTGGAAGTGGAGGTTCTGGTCATGGTTCGTGCAGAGGATGGGGCCGTGGCCAAGGTGAAAATGTGCCACAACCAACAGCCACATCTTCTCGCTCCCACTTCTTGACCAAATTACTAGGGAAGCACAGAACAACACCAGTATTGAGAACTGGACAGTGTGAACAGGTTTTAATTGGATAGCAGATAATACTTCCAGTTACCTGGGCACCACCACCTCCGGTCTGTCTTCCACACGGTCAACTCTTAGTAGCCGTGAGTCTCGACCGCATACTCCTCCTCACCCTGATGCTCCTTCCTCCCACCATGCTGAGTGTCGTCAGACAGCAATTGATCCCACACTTGGACACTCTGAAGAGCTGTTCACTGGTCCATTTCCAGATTTGTGCCCCTCGCCTGATACGCTTGAAGTGGTGGAAGAGGAGATCCCATGTAGCGATGCCCAAATATTTGAACAGCCACGGCCACAGGAAGTCGACGCTGGCAATTTGTCACAAGAGGTGGACGATGACGAGACACAATTGCCAGCAAGTGAGGAGGAGCATCGTGGTGCGCAAGTGGAAGAGAAGTAGGTGGTGGATGATCTAGTAACTGACCCAACATGGCAGGAGGACATGCAGAGTGAGGCCAGGAGCACACATGGGGAGGGAGGCAGAGTATATCAACAGGCAGGAAGAAGCAGTGTGGTGGCCGCAGACAGAAGGCGGGCAACCGTTCCCCGTAACACCAACACGAGGGACGTTGCCAGTACAAGCGGTAGGTCTTCCAGAGTCTGGAATTTTTTTAAAGACTCTGCTGATAACCCCAAAAAGGCCATATGTTCCACCTGCCATGCCAGCATCAGCAGGGGTGACAAAACTACCAGCCTGACCACCACCAGCATGATCAGGCACATGGCAGCAAAGCACCCGACTTTGTGGGGCGAAACCCAGGGTCCACGACCAGTGTCAGCGGGTGTCACCACTGCTTCTTCCACTGTTGTGTGTGCAATAGAACCCCCTATTGTGTGTGCAAGGCAATCCCCTGTCCATACTGCATGTAAAGATGTCCCCTCCTCTCAGTCTTCACTTGTTATGGCAGTTTCTCAAGAAACAGCATCAATGTCCACGTCCACGTCCCACCGCAGCATTCAATTGTCCATGTCCCAGACCTTTGAACGAAAGCGGAAATTCGCAGCTAACGCCCCACAGGCCACAGTCCTAAATTCACACATTTCATGACTGCTTGCGTTGGAAATGCTGCCTTTTAGGCTGGTGGAGACGGAATCCTTCCGCAATCTTATGGCGGTGGCCGTCCCTCGGTACTCGGTCCCCAGCCGACATTATTTTGCCCGGTGTGCCATCCCCACACTACACAAGCACGTGTCCCAAAGCATCTGCCGTGCCCTCAACAACGCAGTTACTGAGAGAGTCCACCTGACAACGGACACGTGGACAAGTGCTTGTGGCCAGGAATGGTACATCTCTCTGACGGCACACTGGGTAAACATAGTGGAAACCGGGACCCAGTCGGACGTTGGGACGGAACACGTCCTCCCCACACCGAGGATTGAGGGCCCTATGTCAGTCATAGTTGCCCCCACAGTGTATAG
This sequence comes from Phyllobates terribilis, assembly GCF_046119375.1. NCBI lineage: Eukaryota > Metazoa > Chordata > Amphibia > Anura > Dendrobatidae > Phyllobates > Phyllobates terribilis. The sequence goes on along the minus strand of NW_027362773.1, from coordinate 72,320,448 downwards.
CTCCTGCGCATCATCCTCCTCCTCCTCCTCATGTTCAGCCTCCATCTCAGATATCACCACATCAGTTACAAGCTGGAAGCACTGCAGTACTTCCTCCGCCAAGCGGCAACAGGCTGTGCTGAAACTCATAAGCTTAGGTGATAAACCTCACACTCCTTGTGAGTTGTGGACAGCTGTGAAAGAGCAGGCAGATCTGTGGCTGAAACCACTGAACCTACATCCCGGCATGGTCGTGTGTGACAATGGCCGTAACCTGGTGGCGGCTCTGAGGTGAGGTGAGATCACACACGTACCATGCCTGGCTCATGTGCTTAACCTCGTGGTTCAGCGGTTTCTTAAATCGTACCCCGAGTTGCCAGATCTGCTCGGGAATGTACGCCGCCTGTCAGCTCATTTTCGCAAGTCGGCTACAGCTTTCGCCGCCCTTGCTGTGTTGCAGCAGCGTTTGCAGCTTCCGGCACACCGACTGGTGTGTGATGTCCCCACACATTGGAACTCTACCCTCCACATGTTGCAAAGGATTTGTGAGCAGAAGAGAGCAGTTGTGGAGTACCAGATGGAACAAGGCCGTCGATATTCAGGTCAGACTTCACACATAAGACTTCAGGAGTGGACCTGGATGTCTGACATATGTACCATCCTGACAAACTTTGAGGAGGCCACCAAGATGGTGAGAGGCGATGACGCCATCATTAGTGTCAGCATCCCACTTGTCTATCTTTTGCAACGCTCTCTGCAGAGAATTAAAGAGGAGGCAATGTAAGCCAGAGTATGATGAGATGGATCAAGAAGCCGTAGTGGGTGATTACACACTGCCCAGCCTCATCTCATCCCATTGTGCATTGGGGGACAATGAGGGAGAGGAGGAGGAGGAGGAGGAGGAGAAGGAAGAACAGGAGCTGCTATCATGCGCTGTAGACGGTAGTACTTGTACAAGTGTCAAACCGTCGGTTCAGCTTGGCCTGAGGACAGGGGGGAGGAGGAGGAGGAGGAGAGCATGGTCAGTCGTCATCTTGGTGAGGACACGGAAATCTTGCCCGTTACCAGTCTGGCATGCATGGCTGACTTTATGTTACGCTGCCTTAACCGTGACCCTCGCGTTGTCAAAATGTTGGGTGACAGTCATTACTGGTTGGTGACACTTTTAGACCCCCGCTATAAGGAGAACTTTCACTCTCTTATTCCTGAGGTGGAGAGGTCTACAAAAATGGGGCAGTACCAGAAGGCCCTTGCTGCAGAACTCTTTAAAAAATTCCCATCTGAACACGCTAGCGGCAGAGGTCACAGTTCGTTGCCCAACCAAGGCATACAGGCGAGAGAGATGCAACTCCAATCCAGCAGAGGCAGGGGAACACTGTCAACGTTCTGGGACAGATTTCTGACACCCGCCCAGCTTACAGGCCCTGAGGCGCAGGGTACTCTCACAAGGAGTGGAAAGTTTCAAAAGATGGTGAGGGAGTACCTTGCCAACCGTACCAGCGTCCTCCATGATTCCTCTGTGCCTTTTAATTATTGGGTATCCAAGCTGGACACTTGGAATGAACTCGCTCTGTACGCCTTGGAGGTCCTGGCCTGCCCTGCCGCTAGCGTGTTATCGGAGCGTGTTTTTAGTGCCGCTGGGGGAATTATAACTGATAGGTGCACTCGCCTGTCAACTGACAATGCTGACAAGCTGACCCTTATCAAAATAAACAAGGGCTGGATTGGGCCAGACTTCTCATCACCACCAAATGACAGTGACTCGCCCCCTGGGCCGTATGGCACGCGGATCCGGGCAATAGGGAAATGGTGGGAGTAGTAGTGGCAACCCGGTTCCGTGGCTCAGGGTGGTCAGGCCAGTGGTAGTCCGTTATGTGCTGATGTTTATGTCCGACTACGCCACCCGTGGAGTTGCGGTCATTAGGAACCGCCGCTGCAAGGCAGACTGCTGGGGCTGATGATGTATGCAGCTGGGATGGTGTGACTCCCCACGGGAAGAGTGCGGCCCCAGGGCAGTGTAGTGGATGTTGGGAGTGATGGTAGTGAGAGTCCCAGTGCTGATAGTCTTGGAGGAGCAAGGAGCACACAGACAACAGTTTGCAGTCCAGGGTCTTTACTAGAACAGGTAAACTGACCCACAAACAGTCCCAGCTAGGAGGGGACCTGGATGTCTGAGAGCAACGGGGAAATTGGCCCTGGTCAGGGTGAGGGTGTAAGCCTACCGTGCTTTCTGCGCTCCTTCTGGCTATCTCCTCGTTATAGGGTAACAGCCCACGTTTCCGAGCTTTCCGTGTATTCTCGCCTGTATGGCCTGCGACGTGGGTTCCTTTCTGCTTCCAGCCTTGTACGGCTTTACTGGTCCCTTCGGTTGTGGCAGGGCCTCCAGGCTTCTTAGGCCAAGGAATATACAGTCCCTTGCGGACTGGTTATCTGCTGGAGGATGTAGAATCCTCCCAGCCTCAGACACCAAAATCTGGTATCTTATGCTTAGTGATAGTTAATTAATCCAGATTGGTGTCGGGAAGTGAATTTTTTCCTCAATGATGTCAATTGGCCTATACCGCATGTTTTTTTTTTTTGTTTTGTTTTGTTTTTTTTTTGCGTTCCCCAGGATCAACGCTGCGGAATAGCTGCGGTGCACAAGAAATAGGCTGAACTGGATGGACGCTTGTCTTTTTTCGGCCTTATAAACTATGTAACTATATGTAACTATGGTAAAGTAAGTCTTTTATCTGCCAAGACAGGCTCTCTTCGCCTCTTGTCTCTGGTTTGTGGCTCTCCTCCTGCCACACTTCCTCTTAGGTGCAATACAACTTTCTGTCCCTGCTCTGCTCTGGGACACGTCTCAGTGCTGAGACAGGCCATCCAGTTCTCTCTAACCCTGCCCCCAGCACCAGCTTTCATAGGGGCAGCCTGCTCCCCCTACTGGCCTGAGACAGGAGATACTGCATGCTAATGTTCCTCTGACTAGAGAACCTCCCCCTTGCTCTCAGGCTCAGCTTTATTACATTTTGTGGCATCCAGGCCAGGGTGACACAGTCCCCCCTAGTGAAATGTAGTACTCCGGGACTAAACAGTAAACAAAGATAATATACATGGCTATAAAACATTAATAGACAAACAACGCACAGATTGAGTTCTTAAGGTCACAGTGTGGCCTGTGACTGGGTGTCCATATTACCAATACAACGGGGAGCCTCAACAGGGTGGGGGTCTGTCCTACCCCAAGTTCTTTACAGTCTTAGTTCATTCCTGGGTTAGGCTCCGAACGCAGTCCATACAAGGTCCCGGTTATAAAAAAGTCCATAACCTTTGAGTCCTTACGGTAACGGCAAGAAACTGAAACACAGAATTACCAAACATGCATGTAACTTGGCAAACATTTCAACATTTGGCAACAAGGTTATTTACAATTTAGTGCACCCTATATTTTCCAGCGAGCGGGTATCTGCCCTTTTGTGCTCCTGGTTGACCTCCTTAACCCACTGTCTGGTGGTGGACTGACCTGGCTCTCCCCACTAACGTTAGGGGTACAGCTACCAGCTGGGTGTACAGGTAGGGCAGGCAGCTGTCTGCGGGTCCTTTGGCTTACAGCAGGCATGGCAGGCTCACTGTCAGCAGAGGGTTGACTCTCCTGGGCTGCTGGTACAGGCTCTTCTGCCTCTGGAACCGCTTGCTCCTCTTCACCTTCCGGCTCTGGTGTTGGTTGTTGCTGGGCCGGTTGCAGGAAATGCAGGACGGGTACCACTATGGCATCATTTATGCGAGTCCAGGACTGAGGGAACTCTCCGAGAACGGTGCTGATCATTTCTTCCTTGTACTCTGCGGGTTCAAGGTCACTTTGATCCTCTTCTGCACTACGGAGTTGCTCGGGGCATCTTTTGAGGTGGTCTCTGGAGACGTTACTAGTGGTTTCTCCTCCGTCCTTGGTGATCATGCACACCTTTGGATTGTCGTGGTCAGACTGCAGTACGGTGTAGGGTTCCCTTTCCCACTGGTCGTCCAAATTATGTAGCCTTCTTTTTCGCTTTAGGACTTGCTCACCAGGTTCTAGGGGACCAGCAGGGGCGTGTTGATTGAAGAGTTTTTCTTGCCTCTCTCTCACCTGGGCCAGGCTCTTCTCCACACTCTCCTGTACCTTCTTGTACTGTTGTTACCTTTCCGTATCCCAGTCTGCATCCGGGGAGGTGTCCTCGGGTATTAGGACTAGAGATGAGCGTTGTTCTACTCGAACTGTTCGCCAATCTCAAATTCGAGCTGTTTTGGGCGGTGTTCGAGCCGTTCGGCGAACACGAACAATTTGAGAAAAATTCGACTGTTCGAGGTTATGTTCGATAACTGTTCGTGCACCAAAATCATAACTGGATTTTTTCTCAGTAATGATGAAAATTAATGTTAATACGCAGTTTGAGTGTACAGCGGGGTGGGGGGAGGGGCAGGGGATGGATCTCTGCAGGAACAATGAAGATCTCCATTTTTTTTTTCTCTTTCCCGCATTTACAGTGGGGAGGTGCAATCTGTCAGCCTATCAGCAGCGCACACACGGAGCGAAGTGCTTTTTTTCACACAAGCAAGGGCATGTGTCATTGGCAGTGTATGTCACATGTTCTTGCCCTATAAGACCAAGCCATTTTCCCCGTCGCCACCATTTTCTCACTGCTGCAGCTGCGTGTTAGACCGCACCGCTGTTGCTGTGTGCGCTATACCTTGTTAATTTCAAGCCAATTTTCGCACAAATCTACAGATAGCTTGGGAGTAGGGAATAGTTGTGATTGCAGTCCTTTTAAGGACTAGGTTACAGCATTTCCTACGACTTTTATCAGGCAGGTCTGTGCTCTTAAATAGATAGATTGTGGGAGTAAAGACTAATTGTAATTGGAGTCCTTTTCAGGACTAGGTTACATCAGTTCCTATCAGTTTTGCCAGGCAGGTCTGTGCCAGTGCTGTGCAAGTTTTTTTCACAGCATTTGGCTGAATCTAGCAAAGCTAATCCTTTTTGGCCTATTGCAGAGTGTGTTAGTCAGTGGAGTAGCCTATCTGTGTTGCAAGATATACCACCTGTGTATAGAATACCAATTTTTTTACTGCACCTAGTGAAGTAAAATCTTTTGGGCATAGCATCATTCTATTAGTCCATCTATACTGACCTCCATCAGGTTGCAAATTGAATATAATTTTTTTCTGCATCTAGCTCTGAAAAAATATTGGGCTTCTAGCTGTGTGTGGAACTTGTTGTATTAGTCCATCTATACTGACCTCCATCAGGTTGCAAACTGAATATATTTTTTTCTGCATCTACCTCTGAAAAAATATTGGGCTTCTAGCTGTGTGTGGGACTTGTTCTATTAATCCATCTATACAGACCTCCATCAGGTTGCAAACTGAATATATTTTTTTCTGCATCTACCTCTGAAAAAATATTGGGCTTCTAGCTGTGTGTGGGACTTGTTGTATTAGTCCATCTATACTGACCTCCATCAGGTTGCAAACTGAATATATTTTTTTCTGCATCTACCTCTGAAAAAATATTGGGCTTCTAGCTGTGTGTGGGACTTGTTCTATTAATCCATCTATACAGACCTCCATCAGGTTGCAAACTGAATATATTTTTTTCTGCATCTACCTCTGAAAAAATATTGGGCTTCTAGCTGTGTGTGGGACTTGTTGTATTAGTCCATCTATACTGACCTCCATCAGGTTGCAAATTAAAAATAATTTTTATCTGCATCTACAGTACCTCTGAAAAAATATTTGGGCTTCTAGCTGTGTGTGGGACTTGTTCTATTAGTCCATCTATACTGACCTCCATCAGGTTGCAAATTGAATATAATTTTTATCTGCATCTAGCTCTGAAAAAATATTTGGCCTTCTAGCAGTGTGTGGGACTTTCTCTATTAGTCCATCTATACTGACCTCCATCAGGTTGCAAATTAAAAATAATTTTTATCTGCATCTAGCTCTGAAAAAATATTTGTCCTTCTAGCAGTGTGTGGGACTTTCTCTATTAGTCCATCTATACTGACCTCCATCAGGTTGCAAATTAAAAATAATTTTTATCTGCATCTACAGTACCTCTGAAAAAATATTTGGGCTTCTAGCTGTGTGTGGGACTTGTTCTATTAGTCCATCTATACTGACCTCCATCAGGTTGCAAATTGAATATAATTTTTATCTGCATCTAGCTCTGAAAAAATATTTGGCCTTCTAGCAGTGTGTGGGACTTTCTCTATTAGTCCATCTATACTGACCTCCATCAGGTTGCAAATTGAATATAATTTTTATCTGCATCTAGCTCTGAAAAAATATATGGCCTTCTAGCAGTGTGTGGGACTTTCTCTATTAGTCCATCTATACTGACCTCCTTCAGGTTGCAAATTAAAAATAATTTTTATCTGCATCTACCTCTGAAAAAATATTTGGGCTACTAGCTGTGTGTGGGACTTGTTCTTTTACTCCATCTATACTGACCTCCATCAGGTTGCAAACTGAATACATTTTTTTCTGCATCTACCTCTGAAAAAATATTGGGCTTCTAGCTGTGTGTGGGACTTGTTCTATTAGTCCATCTATACTGACCTCCATCAGGTTGCAAATTGAATATAATTTTTATCTGCATCTAGCTCTGAAAAAATATTTGGCCTTCTAGCAGTGTGTGGGACTTTCTCTATTAGTCCATCTATACTGACCTCCATCAGGTTGCAAATTAAAAATAATTTTTATCTGCATCTAGCTCTGAAAAAATATTTGGCCTTCTAGCAGTGTGTGGGACTTTCTCTATTAATCCATCTATACTGACCTCCATCAGGTTGCAAATTAAAAATAATTTTTATCTGCATCTACAGTATCTCTGAAAAAATATTTGGGCTTCTAGCTGTGTGTGGGACTTGTTCTATTAGTCCATCTATACTGACCTCCATCAGGTTGCAAATTGAATATTATTTTTATCTGCATCTAGCTCTGAAAAAATATTTGGCCTTCTAGCAGTGTGTGGGACTTTCTCTATTAGTCCATCTATACTGACCTCCATCAGGTTGCAAATTGAATATAATTTTTATCTGCATCTACCTCTGAAAAAATATTTGGGCTTCTAGCTGTGTGTGGGACTTGTTGTATTAGTCCATCTATACTGACCTCCATCAGGTTGCAAACTGAATATATTTTTTTCTGCATCTACCTCTGAAAAAATATTGGGCTTCTAGCTGTGTGTGGGACTTGTTCTATTAATCCATCTATACAGACCTCCATCAGGTTGCAAACTGAATATATTTTTTTCTGCATCTACCTCTGAAAAAATATTGGGCTTCTAGCTGTGTGTGGGACTTGTTGTATTAGTCCATCTATACTGACCTCCATCAGGTTGCAAATTAAAAATAATTTTTATCTGCATCTACAGTACCTCTGAAAAAATATTTGGGCTTCTAGCTGTGTGTGGGACTTGTTCTATTAGTCCATCTATACTGACCTCCATCAGGTTGCAAATTGAATATTATTTTTATCTGCATCTAGCTCTGAAAAAATATTTGGCCTTCTAGCAGTGTGTGGGACTTTCTCTATTAGTCCATCTATACTGACCTCCATCAGGTTGCAAATTGAATATAATTTTTATCTGCATCTACCTCTGAAAAAATATTTGGGCTTCTAGCTGTGTGTGGGACTTGTTGTATTAGTCCATCTATACTGACCTCCATCAGGTTGCAAACTGAATATAATTTTTATCTGCATCTAGCTCTGAAAAAATATTTGGCCTTCTAGCAGTGTGTGGGACTTTCTCTATTAGTCCATCTATACTGACCTCCATCAGGTTGCAAATTAAAAATAATTTTTATCTGCATCTAGCTCTGAAAAAATATTTGGCCTTCTAGCAGTGTGTGGGACTTTCTCTATTAATCCATCTATACTGACCTCCATCAGGTTGCAAATTAAAAATAATTTTTATCTGCATCTACAGTATCTCTGAAAAAATATTTGGGCTTCTAGCTGTGTGTGGGACTTGTTCTATTAGTCCATCTATACTGACCTCCATCAGGTTGCAAATTGAATATTATTTTTATCTGCATCTAGCTCTGAAAAAATATTTGGCCTTCTAGCAGTGTGTGGGACTTTCTCTATTAGTCCATCTATACTGACCTCCATCAGGTTGCAAATTGAATATAATTTTTATCTGCATCTACCTCTGAAAAAATATTTGGGCTTCTAGCTGTGTGTGGGACTTGTTGTATTAGTCCATCTATACTGACCTCCATCAGGTTGCAAACTGAATATATTTTTTTCTGCATCTACCTCTGAAAAAATATTGGGCTTCTAGCTGTGTGTGGGACTTGTTCTATTAATCCATCTATACAGACCTCCATCAGGTTGCAAACTGAATATATTTTTTTCTGCATCTACCTCTGAAAAAATATTGGGCTTCTAGCTGTGTGTGGGACTTGTTGTATTAGTCCATCTATACTGACCTCCATCAGGTTGCAAATTAAAAATATTTTTTATCTGCATCTACAGTACCTCTGAAAAAATATTTGGGCTTCTAGCTGTGTGTGGGACTTGTTCTATTAGTCCATCTATACTGACCTCCATCAGGTTGCAAATTGAATATAATTTTTATCTGCATCTAGCTCTGAAAAAATATTTGGCCTTCTAGCAGTGTGTGGGACTTTCTCTATTAGTCCATCTATACTGACCTCCATCAGGTTGCAAATTAAAAATAATTTTTATCTGCATCTAGCTCTGAAAAAATATTTGTCCTTCTAGCAGTGTGTGGGACTTTCTCTATTAGTCCATCTATACTGACCTCCATCAGGTTGCAAATTAAAAATAATTTTTATCTGCATCTACAGTACCTCTGAAAAAATATTTGGGCTTCTAGCTGTGTGTGGGACTTGTTCTATTAGTCCATCTATACTGACCTCCATCAGGTTGCAAATTGAATATAATTTTTATCTGCATCTAGCTCTGAAAAAATATTTGGCCTTCTAGCAGTGTGTGGGACTTTCTCTATTAGTCCATCTATACTGACCTCCATCAGGTTGCAAATTGAATATAATTTTTATCTGCATCTAGCTCTGAAAAAATATATGGCCTTCTAGCAGTGTGTGGGACTTTCTCTATTAGTCCATCTATACTGACCTCCATCAGGTTGCAAATTAAAAATAATTTTTATCTGCATCTACCTCTGAAAAAATATTTGGGCTACTAGCTGTGTGTGGGACTTGTTCTTTTACTCCATCTATACTGACCTCCATCAGGTTGCAAACTGAATATATTTTTTTCTGCATCTACCTCTGAAAAAATATTGGGCTTCTAGCTGTGTGTGGGACTTGTTGTATTAGTCCATCTATACTGACCTCCATCAGGTTGCAAATTAAAAATAATTTTTATCTGCATCTACAGTACCTCTGAAAAAATATTTGGGCTTCTAGCTGTGTGTGGGACTTGTTCTATTAGTCCATCTATACTGACCTCCATCAGGTTGCAAATTGAATATAATTTTTATCTGCATCTAGCTCTGAAAAAATATTTGGCCTTCTAGCAGTGTGTGGGACTTTCTCTATTAGTCCATCTATACTGACCTCCATCAGGTTGCAAATTAAAAATAATTTTTATCTGCATCTAGCTCTGAAAAAATATTTGGCCTTCTAGCAGTGTGTGGGACTTTCTCTATTAATCCATCTATACTGACCTCCATCAGGTTGCAAATTAAAAATAATTTTTATCTGCATCTACAGTATCTCTGAAAAAATATTTGGGCTTCTAGCTGTGTGTGGGACTTGTTCTATTAGTCCATCTATACTGACCTCCATCAGGTTGCAAATTGAATATTATTTTTATCTGCATCTAGCTCTGAAAAAATATTTGGCCTTCTAGCAGTGTGTGGGACTTTCTCTATTAGTCCATCTATACTGACCTCCATCAGGTTGCAAATTGAATATAATTTTTATCTGCATCTAGCTCTGAAAAAATATTTGGCCTTCTAGCAGTGTGTGGGACTTTCTCTATTAGTCCATCTATACTGACCTCCATCAGGTTGCAAATTAAAAATAATTTTTATCTGCATCTACCTCTGAAAAAATATTTGGGCTTCTAGCTGTGTGTGGGACTTGTTCTATTACTCCATCTATACTGACCTCCATCAGGTTGCAAACTGAATATATTTTTTTCTGCATCTACCTCTGAAAAAATATTGGACTTCTAGCTGTGTGTGGGACTTGTTGTATTAGTCCATCTATACAGACCTCCATCAGGTTGCAAATTAAAAATAATTTTTATCTGCATCTACAGTACCTCTGAAAAAAATATTTGGGCTTCTAGCTGTGTGTGGGACTTGTTCTATTAGTCCATCTATACTGACCTCCATCAGGTTGCAAATTGAATATCATTTTTATCTGCATCTAGCTCTGAAAAAATATTTGGCCTTCTAGCAGTGTGTGGGACTTTCTCTATTAGTCCATCTATACTGACCTCCATCAGGTTGCAAATTAAAAATAATTTTTATCTGCATCTAGCTCTGAAAAAAATATTTGGCCTTCTAGCAGTGTGTGGGACTTTCTCTATTGATCCATCTATACTGACCTCCATCAGGTTGCAAATTAAAAATAATTTTTATCTGCATCTACCTCTGAAAAAATATTTGGGCTTCTAGCTGTGTGTGGGACTTGTTCTAATAGTCCATCTATACTGACCTCCATCAGGTTGCAAATTGAATACTATTTTTATCTGCATCTAGCTCTGAAAAAATATTTGGCCTTCTAGCAGTGTGTGGGACTTTCTCTATTAGTCCATCTATACTGACCTCCATCAGGTTGCAAATTGAATATAATTTTTATCTGCATCTAGCTCTGAAAAAATATTTGGCCTTCTAGCAGTGTGTGGGACTTTCTCTATTAGTCCATCTATACTGACCTCCATCAGGTTGCAAATTAAAAATAATTTTTATCTGCATCTACCTCTGAAAAAATATTTGGGCTACTAGCTGTGTGTGGGACTTGTTCTTTTACTCCATCTATACTGACCTCCATCAGGTTGCAAACTGAATATATTTTTTTCTGCATCTACCTCTGAAAAAATATTGGGCTTCTAGCTGTGTGTGGGACTTGTTGTATTAGTCCATCTATACTGACCTCCATCAGGTTGCAAATTAAAAATAATTTTTATCTGCATCTACAGTACCTCTGAAAAAATATTTGGGCTTCTAGCTGTGTGTGGGACTTGTTCTATTAGTCCATCTATACTGACCTCCATCAGGTTGCAAATTGAATATAATTTTTATCTGCATCTAGCTCTGAAAAAATATTTGGCCTTCTAGCAGTGTGTGGGACTTTCTCTATTAGTCCATCTATACTGACCTCCATCAGGTTGCAAATTAAAAATAATTTTTATCTGCATCTAGCTCTGAAAAAATATTTGGCCTTCTAGCAGTGTGTGGGACTTTCTCTATTAATCCATCTATACTGACCTCCATCAGGTTGCAAATTAAAAATAATTTTTATCTGCATCTACAGTATCTCTGAAAAAATATTTGGGCTTCTAGCTGTGTGTGGGACTTGTTCTATTAGTCCATCTATACTGACCTCCATCAGGTTGCAAATTGAATATTATTTTTATCTGCATCTAGCTCTGAAAAAATATTTGGCCTTCTAGCAGTGTGTGGGACTTTCTCTATTAGTCCATCTATACTGACCTCCATCAGGTTGCAAATTGAATATAATTTTTATCTGCATCTAGCTCTGAAAAAATATTTGGCCTTCTAGCAGTGTGTGGGACTTTCTCTATTAGTCCATCTATACTGACCTCCATCAGGTTGCAAATTAAAAATAATTTTTATCTGCATCTACCTCTGAAAAAATATTTGGGCTTCTAGCTGTGTGTGGGACTTGTTCTATTACTCCATCTATACTGACCTCCATCAGGTTGCAAACTGAATATATTTTTTTCTGCATCTACCTCTGAAAAAATATTGGACTTCTAGCTGTGTGTGGGACTTGTTGTATTAGTCCATCTATACAGACCTCCATCAGGTTGCAAATTAAAAATAATTTTTATCTGCATCTACAGTACCTCTGAAAAAAATATTTGGGCTTCTAGCTGTGTGTGGGACTTGTTCTATTAGTCCATCTATACTGACCTCCATCAGGTTGCAAATTGAATATCATTTTTATCTGCATCTAGCTCTGAAAAAATATTTGGCCTTCTAGCAGTGTGTGGGACTTTCTCTATTAGTCCATCTATACTGACCTCCATCAGGTTGCAAATTAAAAATAATTTTTATCTGCATCTAGCTCTGAAAAAAATATTTGGCCTTCTAGCAGTGTGTGGGACTTTCTCTATTGATCCATCTATACTGACCTCCATCAGGTTGCAAATTAAAAATAATTTTTATCTGCATCTACCTCTGAAAAAATATTTGGGCTTCTAGCTGTGTGTGGGACTTGTTCTAATAGTCCATCTATACTGACCTCCATCAGGTTGCAAATTGAATACTATTTTTATCTGCATCTAGCTCTGAAAAAATATTTGGCCTTCTAGCAGTGTGTGGGACTTTCTCTATTAGTCCATCTATACTGACCTCCATCAGGTTGCAAATTGAATATAATTTTTATCTGCATCTAGCTCTGAAAAAATATTTGGCCTTCTAGCAGTGTGTGGGACTTTCTCTATTAGTCCATCTATACTGACCTCCATCAGGTTGCAAATTAAAAATAATTTTTATCTGCATCTACCTCTGAAAAAATATTTGGGCTTCTAGCTGTGTGTGGGACTTGTTCTATTACTCCATCTATACTGACCTCCATCAGGTTGCAAACTGAATATATTTTTTTCTGCATCTACCTCTGAAAAAATATTGGGCTTCTAGCTGTGTGTGGGACTTGTTGTATTAGTCCATCTATACTGACCTCCCTCAGGTTGCAAATTAAAAATAATTTTTATCTGCATCTACCTCTGAAAAAATATTTGGGCTTCTAGCTGTGTGTGGGACTTGTTCTATTAATCCATCTATACAGACCTCCATCAGGTTGCAAACTGAATATAATTTTTTTCTGCATCTAGCTCTGAAAAAATATTTGGCCTTCTAGCAGTGTGTGGGACTTGTTCTATTAGTCCACCTATACTGACCTCCATCAGGTTGCAAATTCAAAATAATTTTTTGTCTGCATCTAGCTCTGAAAAAATATTTGGCCTTCTAGCAGTGTGTGGGACTTTCTCTATTAGTCCATCTATACTGACCTCCATCAGGTTGCAAACTGAATATTTTTTTTTTCTGCATCTACCTCTGAAAAAATATTGGGCTTGTAGCTGTGTGTGGGACTTGTTCTATTAATCCATCTATACAGACCTCCATCAGGTTGCAAACTGAATAAATTTTTTTTCTGCATCTACCTCTGAAAAAATATTTGGGCTTCTAGCTGTGTGTGGGACTTGTTCTATTAGTCCATCTATACTGACCTCCATCAGGTTGCAAATTGAATATAATTTTTTTCTGCATCTAACCCAGCCAATAGTTTTGGCCTAATACCACAGTTTGGCCACTCAGCTCTGCTCGCTTCCCATCCATTGTTTTTTTGTGCAAACAACTCCAGAGTTGTGAATTAGTTAACCACCAAAATGAGTGGTAAAAGGCCTGCTGCTGGTGGAAAGGGGAATAGGCGTGTTGGGAAGGGGAAAAAAGGTTGTGTCCGTGGGGTAGGTGTTAAAGCAACAGTAACATCTGCAGAAGAAAGACCATCTTCCAGCCAAACTAAAATGTCTACTTCTTTTAGCGGACAATGTGATAAGATCCCTTTCTTACGGCCACGCCAATCGCTACAAATTCCAGATGAGGCACAAAAACAGCAGGTGCTTCAACGGATATCAAGTGCTCCTTTAAGTGGGCTCTCCTCCACATCAACTTCAACATCACAAATACTCCAGTCCTCAAAGGTGTCACCCCAATCGCACTTGCTTCCTCACAGCTCCCAAATCTCCAGCTGCCCGTCTGAGTATGAGGTAGAACAGATGGTTGAGTCTGCAGAGCTGTTTACTCATACTATAGCCTGGGAATCAGAGGTCGACTCCAGCGCTTCTGTGAATCCAGACGAGGAAATGATCTGCACTGATGCCCAGAATCTTTATGAGTCGGATCCAGGACCAGACGCAGAAGGTTCTGACCATAATGTAGACCCTCATTCCCAAACTGTAACTCCTGTTGGTGGAGACAATGAGGAAGATGATGATAAGACTCAAATACCTGATTGGAGCGACAGCTTTAGTTTTTTGTCAGGGCAGGAACAGGTTGGCTCTGAGGACGACGGGTGTGATAACGCACAGGGTGATGATGATGAGGTTGGAGATCCCACTTACTGTCAACCCACAGTCAGCCAAGAGATGAGGTCAGCAGAGGAGGTGGAGGAAGATGCTAGTGACGTCGAGGTCAGGTTGCGCCTTCCTGGACAGAGACGTAGTACTGGAAGCACGTCAACAACTGCATCCTCAAACACAACTCTGCCTCTCACCACAAGTCGTGGTGGCTCTTCAGGTCGCATGGGTGCTAAGCCTTGCATAGCCTGGGCATTTTTTCAGATCGATAAAGATGACCCAACTTGTGTTTTCTGTAACATTTGTCAGCAAAAGCTAAGTAGAGGCCAAAAAATACATAGTTTGAGTACTTCATGCATGAACCGGCACATGGACATGAAGCATAAGTTGCAGTGGGAAGCTCAGTGTGCTACAATGCGGCCTAGCCGGCCGGGCCAACCACCGTCTGCCATATCTTGGGCATCCGCGGCCTCTTCATCCTCTGTGACTGGGGGGACAGCAGTCACACCTGTTTTGGGGCGCAGACCTGCCACCTCTTTATCCGCAACAGCCAGCGTGATTGGCAGGTCATCATTTTCTTTGGAGGTGGTAACACCAGCTGGTGTTGAGCGCTGTCCGACATCGATAGCACCACCTTTGGATCAAGGCAACCTAACATGTCCGCCTGCATCTTCCTCACAGACCAGCAGTTTGCCGGGGACACCCTTATCAACCCCGTCTAAGCACAATAGCCAGCCCTCGGTCCCTCAGATGTGGACAAGTAAAAGACCATTTCCTCCTAGCCATGAGAAAGCTAAGAGGTTGAATTTCACCATCTGCAAGCTCTTGGCTACAGAAATGCTGCCTTTCCACCTGGTGGACACAGAGGATTTTCGAGACCTTATGTCCGTCGCAGTGCCCCAGTACCAGATGCCCAGTCGGCACTACTTCTCAAAGAAAGGTGTGCCTGCGCTCCACCAGCATGTCGCACACAACATCACCGCTTCTTTGAGAAACTCTGTGTGTGACAGGGTGCATTTCACCACAGACACTTGGACGAGTAGGCATGGACAGGGGCATTACATGTCGCTGACTGGGCACTGGGTAACTATGGTGACAGCAGGACAAGGGGCTGCTGTCCAAGTCTTGCCGTCCCCACGAGTTGTGCGTCAATCCTCTTTATGTCAAAGTTCCTCCACTGCTTCTGCCTCCTCAACCTCCTCTCGGTCTTCCACCTGCACCCAAAGCCTGTCTGGTCATGCCACAAGCTTTCTAACTGCGCAGAAGGGATCCTGCACACCTCCTTACTATGCTGGCAGTAGGGCTCAACGTCATCAGGCGGTTTTTACATTGAAATGTCTGGGAAATGTGAGTCACACAGCTGAGGAGTTGTGGTCAGCTCTGGAGAACCAATTTCATGAATGGTTGTCTCCACTGGACCTGAAACCAGGGAAGGCCGTGTGCGACAATGCTGCAAACCTGGGTTCGGGCCTTCGCCGGGGCAATGTCACACACATGCCTTGTATGGCTCACGTGTTGAACCTGGTTGTCCAGCAATTTTTAGCCCACTATCCCAGACTAGATGGCCTTCTGCAGAGGGCACGGTCGCTGTGTGCTCACTTCCGCCGTACGCATCCCGCAGCTCAGCGACTTACATCTCTACAGAAGTCGTTGGGCCTGCCACTTCACCGGCTAAAATGCGATGTGCCTACCCGGTGGAATTCAACTCTGCACATGTTGCAGCGACTGTGGCAGCACCGACAAGCCCTGGTGCAATACGTTCTGACGTATAGCCTGGGCCAACGAGATCCAGAGGTGGGGCAAATCACGCTGGAGGAGTGGTCTCAGATCAGGGACCTATGCACCCTTCTGCACAGTTTTGAAATGGCGACGAAGATGTTTAGTGCTGACGATGCCATTATCAGCATAACTATTCCGGTGATTTACATGCTGGAGCACATGTTAAACAGAATTCGGAGTCAGGTGGTGGCACAAGAGGAGGTGGAGGAAGTAGAGGAGGAGGAGTTGTATGCGGAAGGGCTAACATCTGCAAGGTCCAGACGGTCGGCAGCACCAAGGCGGCAGGCATGTGAGGGTGGGGGAGATGGTTTTACCAGGGCGCATGGTAGCAGCCAAACTATTGAGGAAGGTGCAGGAGCCCAGGAAGCAGTGGAGGACGAACTGATGGAAGACTCATCAGATGAGGGAGACCTTGATCACATTTCTGTTGTGCGAGGTTGGGGGGAGAGGACAGAGGAAGGAAGCATGATTGTTACCTCGCCACCAACACAACAGGGACTTGGTGCTCCTGGATGCGCAACACACATGAGTGCCTTCTTGCTGCACTACCTGCAACATGACCCTCGAATTGTGAGAATTAGAAATAATCCTGACTACTGGGTTGCCACACTGTTAGATCCCCGGTACAAAAGTAAATTTGCAGAAATTATTCCTGCCATAGAAAGGGATGCACGCATGCAGGAGTATCAGCAGAGACTGTTGCAGAATCTTACATGTGCTTTTCCACAAAATACCACTGGTGCACGTAGTGAATCTCACAGTTCCAACTTGCCAACCGTGGGACCGTCAAGTGTTCAGCACTCAAACCGTAACAGAACCACAGTATCTGCTGGTAACATCAATTTTGCGGAATCATTTCACCACTTTTTTAGCCCATCCTTTGCAAGGCCACAGGAGACAAGAAGTCTGACACATAGTCAACGCCTAGAGACGATGGCACAGGAGTATCTCCAAGTAAACATTGAAGCCATGACTGTGTCACTGGACCCTTGCTCTTTTTGGGCTTCCAATCTGGATAAATGGCCGGAGCTAGCCACTTACGCCTTGGAGATTTTGTCATGCCCCGCAGCCAGCGTTCTGTCTGTAAGTGTGTTCAGCGCTGCTGGTGGTGTGCTGACAGATAAGCGCACTCGGCTCTGCACTGATAATGTAGACAGACTCACGTTCATAAAGATGAACAAATCATGGATCCGAAACGACTTTTCTACCCCTGTGTCATCCTGGGGAGAGTAAAAGCTTGATGATTGGTTAAAATCACCCTACCAACCGTTTTAAGCTTTCAAATTACTAATCATGTTTATCTGTATCTTGGCTGGAAAATAATTTGGGCTTTGTAGCAGTGTGCAGCACTGATTCTATTAGGCCATCTATAATAAGTTCCACCAGATTTAAAATTACTAATCATGTTTATCTGTATCTTGACTGGAAAGTAATTTGGGCTTTGTAGCAGTGTGTAGCACTGATCCTATTAGGCCATCTATACTAAAGCTTCACCAGATTTAAAATTAATAATAATTTTTAGCTGCATCTAGCCCGGAAAATAATTTTGGGGCTCCGAGATGCGCAAGACACATAAGTGCCTTCTTGCTGCACTACCTGCAACATGACCCTCATATTGTCAGAATTCGAAGTAATCATGACTACTGGGTTGCCACACTCTTAGATCCCCCAAACTTTTCGATCAACCTTTTCATTTTAATAAAGACCAAAAAAATGGTCATTTTTGAAATTATAAGCATTAGCAGGTTGTTAGAAACTGAAATCAAACAGTTTTCAACTCAAAACTTTATTCTAGGTGATGTTACATTTTCACATAGGACCCCTTGTTCGAAAGGAGCTTCTGAACTCTCTCGTCCATTGAATTTGTCAGGTTTTGGATGGTTTCTGCTTCAATTGTTTTGCATGAGGACAGAATACCCTCCCAGAGCTGTTCCTTAGATGTGAACTGCCTCCCGCCATCATAGACACTCCTTTTAATGATGCTCCAAAGGTTCTGAATGGGGTAGAGGTCAGGGGAGCATGGGGGTCACACCATAAGTTTGTCCCCTTTTATGCCCATATCAGCCAGAGATGCAGATGTTTTATGTGCAGCATGAGATGGTGCATTATCATGCAAAAAAATGATCTTGCTGTGAAATACACGGTTCTTCTTCTTGAACCATGGCAGGAAGTGCTGTTTGAGAAAATCCACATACATTATGGAGTTCATCTTTAGCGCCTTCAGGGATCCTAAAGGGGCCGACAATCTCTCTCCCCATGATTCCAGCCCAAAACATTACTCCACCTCCTCCTTGTTGGCGCTGTAGCCGTGTTTGCGTGGGGTGTCCATCAACCAGCCATCCTCCACTCCATCCATCTGGACCATCGAGCGCTGCACGGCACTCATCCGTGAACAAAACAGTTTTGAAATCAGTCTTCATGTAATGTTTGGCCCACTGGAGCCGTTTCTGCTTGTGTGAAGTGGATAGAGGAGGTCGACAGGATGGCGTATGCACAGCTGCAAACCTCTGAAGGACCCTGCATCTTGTTGTTCGGGGGACGTTGGAGGCACCAGCAGCTTCAAAAACTTGTCTGCTGCTATGACAAGGCTTTTTTGCCGCTGCTCTTTCAACCTGACGTAATTGCCTGTAGGAAAGAGTCCTCAATTTGCCCTTATCAGCACGCACACGTGTGTACTGTGAATCAGCTACATACTTCTTGATTGCCAAGACACTTCATCCTGATCATCGCACAATGTTGATTGTAGTCATGCCTTGACCTAAACACTCCACAATTTGTTGCTTCTCAGCAGCCGACACATCCTTTTTCTTTCCCATTTTGGCAGAAAATGTAGGCTGCTTAATAATGTGAGACAGCCTTCTTAAGTAGTCTTGCCTTTCATTGGACACACCTGCCAAACTAATTAGCACAGGTGTCTGCAATTGCTTACAGTGATATAAAGAGCCCTGACACACATCACCATCAATGAGTTTAACTGACAAACAAACAAATTCTTCAATTATCACTCCTAAACACTTTTTGCATAATAATTTGGAACACAGTGTACATGTGCTTTTCCACAAAACACCAGTGGTTCACGTAGTGAATCTTACAGTTCTAACTTGCCAACCGTGGTCTGTATGGAGTTGTTCAATAAAGGGCCCAAAATTAAGATAACATAGATGGGAGAGGTCTCTATGAATAGGAATTCCTAAGTATTTGATACCCTGTGAGGGCCAGGCAAAGGGAAAGTTGGACTGGATGGAATCCTATATGGATTTGGGGAGGGAGAGATCGAGGGCCTCAGACTTCGCTGCATTGATTTTAAAATTTGACCATGTAACAAAGTGATCTATTTCAGCCATAACAGCATGGATGGATATATGTGATTGAGTGATATATACTAGGACATCATCAGCAAATAGAGAGCACTTGTACTTGGTGCCTCCCACCTCAATCCACCTAATATTGGGGTTATGGCGAATTGATGAGAGCAGGTGCTCCGTCACTAGGATGTATAAGAGAGGGGACAGAGAACATCCCTGCCTTGTCCCATTGGTGATTGTGAAAGGTGATGAAAATGTTCTGACGCGCCCCCTGGGCCTTGGGACACCCGGAGCCGGACCCTTTTTGGTGGATGCTGGTGGTTGTAGTCTCCGTGGCGGCGACCCGGTTCCGTGGCTCAGGGCGGTCAAACCAGTGGCGGAACTATTTATGTGGTTTTGATGTTTAAATGTCCGACTACGCCACCCGTGGATTGCGGTCAGAGTGAACCGCCGCTCCAGGGCAGACCGCTGAGGCTGGTGTTGTGGGTGCAGCAGAGCGTAGCATAACTCCCCACGGGAGGAGTATAGCCTCAGGGCAGTGTATGCGGAGGATGGGGGTGATGGTGCAGGGCAGCAGCAGTAACGACACGGAGTCAGTGATGCAGTTCAGGGCCTTTACTCACAGTTCTTATTATCCAGACCACGTCTGCAGGTAACGGCTGCCCACGTCGTACTGTGCTCACCAGGTGAGGGGCTCAGACAACTCCCAGATAACTTTGGAGCGCTTCACAGGACCCCCTTTGTGTGTCCTTTGTCTGGCCTTTCTTACCAACCCTTCTGTCCGGCTGCCTCGGGCCTCCTCTTGGTAAACTTGGCGCCAGTTTCCCTGACCCTATGTGGTGCCTTCTTAGCGGGTGTAGCGAGGGGCTGCGCCACATAAAATGTCACAGCCTCCGGTTTCTAGCTGAGGGTCGTTTCCTGCCTCCACTAGTTTCGGGGACCGGTCTCCCCCTTTGGCCTGACCCCTCCACGCTGGTGGATTCGGGCGTGCGGTGGCGACTCGCCCGTCCTCACCCCTGGGATCCCTTCGTTCCTCGTTCCTGGAGCCTTCTCCGCTCCTCTTCCTTCCTTCTCCCTCTTCCAGGCCTGGGCCTCTGTTACTAGGCCCGTCTCCGGAGCAGAGCTCATGCAGAGCCCCTGCTCCCTGCCACTTCTGCTCAGACTTCTCTGCACTGAACTAAGATGGTGCCCACCTTTTATACTCCCTTCTCAATGCACCCAGGAACTGCTTCCTCCCTTCTCCTGCACTACAGGGTTCCCCTTCCTCAGTGTTCCCTCCCCCCACTCCAGCCAGGGACAGGGACTGTCGTGCCCATCTCAGGGGCATATTGGTCGCCCTGCCCCACGGCAATGTGGTGTAATGCATGCAGGTGTCGGGTCCTGATCCACACTACATCCTTACCTGAGAGTGAGATATCACACCTCTGGGTGAGGTGCAATACCTCTGTAGCAACCGAGCCCTCAGGGTGCTACAGTTCCATTTATCTTCAGCCTAGGTGACGTATTGCGATACAGGGCCGTGATTTTGGCTATAAAAGGGTCCCCTAGACCCCTACCCCAAGCTTTTTAAGAGAATCATATATGGCGTGCCAGGAGACTCTATGGAATGCTTTCTCAGCATCCAACGAGAGTATCTAATTACAAATTTTTAACTGCATCTAGCCCAGGAAATTCTTTGTGCCTAGTAGCAGTGTCTGCTAGTCAGCGGATTATCCCGGCTGTTAAGCAAGCTACACCACCTGTAGTTTGGACACTTAATTTTTTCAAAGGAAATGCTTCAGGACCACGGGATACTCAGTGAAGAGCATCAAGAGGCACCCCAAGGCATAGGGGCTGGGACTGGCAGTAGGATTCCTTGCGGTGGACAGCCGAGCTCGATCCTTATAAAAGCTTTTTAACTGCAGCAGCTTTAGTGGACGCTACTGGAGCTGGAATTACGCGGCTGCTGGCATGAGACTTGCCCTCCAATAGATCCTTGTAAATGGATTTAAAGTGTATTCATTCAAATTAGAGAGACAATTTAAATTAAAAAGCTTAGAGCTGTCTCCACCACATGGGGGCTCGCTCGACCCACCAGCGGACAGGCACCAGTATTGGGAGAGGGGGGCTGGCCGTCAGGGTTCACCGCGGCTCTGGCACAAACCCGGCGACGCGGAGGTGGCACGGGCAGGAGCGGACTGAACGTGTCGGCTTCTCACTTTTTGGATTTTAGAAGGGCATGACATGCCTATATCTGTGTCTCCCCCTCCTTTTACTCCTCCACCTCTTTTCTTTTCGCATGACTATATGTACTTGTCACTTTTCCATGTGTTAGTTGTGTCTTCTGAGCAGTTTGTCAGCTTTTGGACACCTTTGAAGGTGTTTTCTATGTGTTTCTATATGTTTTTGTTTGCCTGCCATTGGTTTTAACGGTGTTCGAAGGTGTTCGACGAACAGTTCGACGAACAGTTCGGCGAACACACGGGTGTTCGACGAACCGAACTGAACTCGAACACTACGGGGGTGGCTCAACACTAATTAGGACTCCCATCTCCAGGTCTATGGGCAGCTTACCTGGTCTGGCTCGCTTCAGGTAAGCCGGGGTGCAGTTTGTAGCATTCACCTGGATATTGTTGTATAGGTCTATCAGGTCCGGCAGTTTTTCTGGCCACAGGCTGCGTTCCTCCAGGGGCAACGTCTTCAGGAGATCAATGACTATATTGTTCATCTTCTCACACATCCCGTTGATTTGGGGGTGGTAAGGCGTTGTACGAATCTTCTTACAGCCATAGAGGTTGCAGAACTCCTGGAAGGTTTCAGCCTCGAACGCTGGACCCTGGTCTTTCAGGACCTGTTCCGGATACCCGTGTGGACGGCAGAAATATTGCTGGAAGGCTCTGGCCACTGTTTGGGCTGTCAAGTCCTTTACCGGGACCACCACTAGAAAACGGGAATAGTGGTCCACGATTGTCAGGGCATAGATGTATCCAGACCGGCTTGGAGCCAACTTGACGTGGTCTAGAGCTACCAGTTCAAGAGGCTGCGTGGTGACGATGGGCCTCAAGGGTGTCTTCTGACTGGCACGGTCCTTCCTCCTTAGGTGACAAGGGCCACAGTCTCTGCACCATTTTTCTACAGCTCCTCTCATGCCGACCCAAAAGAACCTTCCTCTTAGCAGGAACTCCAGTTTCTTCCAACCGAAGTGCCCCGCTCTGTCATGGTAGGCCCCCAGGACCATAGCTGCATCCCGCCTTGGGACTACGACTTGCCAGGTCAGCTCGTGCGTCCGGTGGTTGACAATCCTTCTGCACAACTTGCCTTCATAGAGGAACAGCTTGCTCTTCTCTTTCCATAGCTGCTTGGCTTCCTCTGGGGCGTCCGGATCCATGCGGGTGTCTTCCTGGGTCAGCAGATCTTTCACCAGGCGGATGGCAGGGTCACTCTCTTGGGTCTCGGCCCAGCTGTGGTGAGGTAGGGGATTGATCATCATGGTTGTTAGATCCTCCTCCTTCACGCGGTGGGAATATTGAGCGGCTCCATACTGGTGAAACGCGGGGAGTTCAACCTCCTCCAGCTCTTCTGGGTCTTCGTCACCTTCAGGTAAGTGAGGCATTCTTAATAGGGCGTCCGTGTTGGCATTGGTTTTGCCGGCCCGGTACTTGATCACGAAGTCATAGTTGGAGAGACGGGCCATCCACCGCTGTTCTAGGGCGCCCAGTCTTGCATTGTCCAGGTGTATCATCGGGTTTTGTCCGTGTACACGGTGAACTTTGCGGAGGCCAGGTAATGCTTGAAGCGTTCCGTCACGGCCCACACCACCGCCAAGAATTCTAGCTTGAAGGAGCTGTAATTCTCCGGGTTCCTCTCGGTGGGCCTCAGCTTCCGGCTGGCGTATGCGATCACCCGTTCTCTGCCCTGTTGGTTTTGGGACAGTACGGCTCCCAGTCCCACATTACTGGCGTCTGTGTGGAGAATGAAAGGCTGGCCGTAATCAGGGTAGGCCAGGATCTCGTCCCCCGTGAGGGCCATCTTTAGCTGGCGGAAGGACTCCTCTTCCGGTTTATCCCACTTGAAGGGTGGCTTTTGACTTCGGGACTTAGACTGTCCAATCAGGAGGTCCTGCTTAGGAGTTGCCATCTTAGTGAACCCGGGGATGAACCTTCGGTAGTAGCCTACCAACCCGAGAAACTGTCTCACCTCTTTGATGTTCGAGGGGCTTGGCCAGCTCTTGATTGCTGTGACCTTGTCAGGGTCGGGGGCCACTCCTTCCGCGCTTACCACGTGCCCTAGGTACTGGACCTTTGGCTTCAGCAGGTGACACTTTGATGGTTTCACCTTCAGGCCATAGCCTGCCAGGGCTTCGAACACCTCGGCCAGGTGCTTGAGATGGTCCTCGTAGGTCTTCGAATAGACGATCACGTCGTCCAGGTAAAGGAGGACCGTCTCGAAGTCTCGGTGCCCTAGACAGCATTCCATCAGCCGCTGGAAGGTCCCTGGTGCGTTGCAGAGCCCGAAAGGCATACAGTTGAACTCACTCAGTCCCATCGGGGTGGTGAAGGCGGTCTTCTCCTTGTCAGCCTCTGCCACAGGAACCTGCCAGTACCCGCTAGTAAGGTCCAAAGTAGAAAAGAAGTTAGCTGATTTTAGTGCGGCTAAAGACTCTTCTATTCTAGGCAGCGGATATGCGTCTTTGTGGGTGATACGGTTGATTTGTCTATAGTCCACGCACATTCTCATGGTGCCGTCTTTCTTTTTCACCAGAACCAAGGGGGCTGCCCAGGGGCTACAACTGTCTCTAATGACCCCAGCTTCTTTCATTTCTCTTAGCATGCCCTTTGAGTTCTGATGATGTGCAGGGGGTACGGGTCGGTGTCTTTCTTTTATCGGTGGGTGGCTCCCTGTGGGGATGTGGTGTTCTATCCCTTTTACTCTGCTGAAGTCTAGCGGGTGCTTACTAAAGACTCTCTCGTACTCCTGTACCACCCGGTAGACTCCTTGTTTTTGGTGCAGGGGAGTGGAGTCAGCACCCACGTGGAGTTTCTGGCATCAGTCCTCCTTTTGTTTCTGGGAGCCATTACCCTCCGCCTGTGGAGATGGAGGCAAGGGTTCCACGGCCCTGATGGCTTTGTGTTCGACAACAAACAGTTTGGCGAGGGTAGCGTACCTGGGTAAGTGTACTTCCCTCTCCCCAATGTTGAGGATGCGGACGGGCACCCTCCCATGACGGACATCAACCACCCCCCGTGCTGTCAAAATGGTGGGCCTGCTATCTGAGTACACGGGTTCTACCATGGCTTGGTAGTCTCTACCTCTCAACCCGATTGCAGTCCGACACCAGATTATCATTTCACTTTTGGGAGGCATGGAAATGGGGAATGGGTCACTCAGTCTTACGCTACCGATCTCACCACCAGACAGTTCTACCTGCTGCCATCTCATCAGGGCTTTTATCTCCTTGTTGAGGACTCTCTGTTGGCTGGAACTAGCATTCACCGCCACCTGTTGTAGAATTACAATTACCTCTGAAAGACAATTTTCGATCACGTTAGTACCCACAGTTATTTTAGGGTGACTTTCACGACGGTCAATGTCCACAATAATCACTCCCTGTGCCGGTAGTTCAACTTTACCAATTTTAATGGTCATCTCCTTGAACCCCATCTGCGGCACGGGTAAGCCATTACTGGCGATGATGCTCAAGTTACTGTCTGGATACCGTGTGATATCAGCATCAGTCCAATACTGCTTAAAAAGTACATAAGGGATAGTGGTTACTTGTGACCCAGTATCCAGCAAGGCGCTCATGGGGATACCGTCCAGCACCACGGGTAAAACCGGGTGCCCCCCATCGTACTTATCACGCCAATTATAAGGGCCTGGTGATCTTATGCCTGGGGGTTGGCCCTCTGCCCCAGGTTGGACCCGTTTAAATTACAGTACCTGGAAATGTGTCCGGGCTGGTTGCATCGATGGCAAATGGGCTGTCCATCCTCTGCGTAGCGGTCTGTGGGCCTCCCTTGGAACGACGGGATCCTCCTCTGTCGACGCCACGGGACATCCTCCGGACTTGAAGCCAGCTCGATGGGTCTTGAAGGGTCCACTTGCAATGCCTGGATGGTCCTGTTCAACGCCGCGATGCTCCTGGTCAGCTCCTGGACTTGATGGTGCAGGTCTTCCGATGAGGCTTGGTACAGGGCCTGTGCATCAGCCCCCACGGGGTCCATAGAGGAGGGCGCCGCCTCCTGGTCGTAGGTGAGAGCAGGGCGCCGGGGGTTTATAGCGCCACTGGTTGCAGATTCACGGAGCACCCTTATGGCCCTGTCCTTAAATTGGGCAAAGGTCAGGTCGGGGTTCTGAAAGAACATGAGGTGCAGTTGGGCCCTGTGGACGCTAGACAGCAGACGTTCTATGAATTGTTCTGTTAGCAGCTTATCCGTTTCCTGCACACTGCCAGGGTCAGTTTGTTGGATAGCCCTCAAGGCTTCCTGCAGATTTAGGGCATAGTCTCTGATGCTGTCCTGTGCCCGCTGCTTACATCCATAGAACCTCATTTTAATTTCAGCAGAGGTACGTGTGTCAAAGGTACCCCGCAGCCGGGCCAGAATACCCTTCACAGTCCTTTTCTCCGCAGTGGGCCATGATTTTACCTCCCTCTGGGCTGCCCCAGTTAACTGCCCTGTTAATATGCTGACCTTCTGTTCCTCTGTCAGGGGGTAAACTTGGAACAAACTGTACAGCCTTTCCTTAAAGTCAGTTAGGGCATGGGGCTCCCCTGAGTACTTGGGCAGCCAGGCCGCTCCAGGGATGTAGGGCAGGGAAAAGGGCATCACCGCTGCTGCAGCTGCGTTGGTGGTAGTGGGCGCCTCTGTGTCCGACATCTTCCTCCCCCCTAGTTAAGCGTGGCCTACCTTCCGACGATCCTCTTCTGTAGGCCGCGGCTCCGCTGCTGCTGCTCTGGATGAGGACCTTGCGTCGCGTCCTGATGACGTCAGCGTCGCTCTCTCTCCCTTCCAGGACCTTGCGCAGCGTCGGTGCGTGGGGCGGAGCTTCGGATCTCGCGCGGTTTTGACGTCCACGCCCCTCTTCTTACTGCACGGCGACCTGAAGATGGCGTCCGATGATGGGGAAAACGGCTGAAGATGGCGGGAACCGATGGAAGATGGCGTGAGACGGCTGGAAATGGCGGGAAACGGCTCCGGATGGCGGGAAACCTATTTTCAGGTACGTGTACAGTCTCCTTCAGGCACGCAATACGCATTTGTGGCGGGTTGGTTTCAATCCTGCCGACTACGCCAAAGCTGACTCGCCCCCTGGACCGTGGGGCACGCGGATCCGGGCAAT
The DNA here is from genome assembly GCF_046119375.1 of Phyllobates terribilis. Taxonomy (NCBI): domain Eukaryota; kingdom Metazoa; phylum Chordata; class Amphibia; order Anura; family Dendrobatidae; genus Phyllobates; species Phyllobates terribilis. The sequence goes on along the minus strand of NW_027362773.1, from coordinate 72,293,779 downwards.
AGGGAAACGGTGGGAGTAGTAGTGGCAACCCGGTTCCGTGGCTCAGGGAGGTCAGGCCAGTGGTAGTCCGTTATGTGCTGATGTTTATGTCCGACTACGCCACCCGTGGATTTGCGGTCATTAGGAACCGCCGCTGCAAGGCAGACCGCTGGGGCTGATGATGTATGCAGCTGGGATGGTGTGACTCCCCACGGGAAGAGTGCGGCCCCAGGGCAGTGTAGTGGATGTTGGGAGTGATGGTAGTGAGAGTCCCAGTGCTGATAGTGCTGGAGGAGCAAGGAGCACACAGACAACAGGTTGCAGTCCAGGGTCTTTACTAGAACAGGTAAATTGACCCACAAACAGTCCCAGCTAGGAGGGGACCTGGATGTCTGAGAGCAACGGGGAAATTGGCCCTGGTCAGGGTGAGGGTGTAGGCCTACCGTCCTTTCTGCGCTCCTTCTGGCTATCTCCTCGTTATAGGGTAACAGCCCACTTTTCCGAGCTTTCCGTGTATTCTCGCCTGTATGGCTTGCGACGTGGGTTCCTTTCTGCTCCCAGCCTTGTACGGCTTTACTGGTCCCTTCGGTTGTGGCAGGGCCTCCAGGCTTCTTAGGCCAAGGAATATACAGTCCCTTGCGGACTGGTTATCTGCTGGAGGATGTAGAATCCTCCCAGCCTCAGACACCAAAGTCTGGTAAAGTAAGTCTTTTATCTGCCAAGACAGGCTCTCTTCGCCTCTTGTCTCTGGTTTGTGGCTCTCCTCCTGCCACACTTCCTCTTAGGTGCAATACAACTTTCTGTCCCTGCTCTGCTCTGGGACACGTCTCAGTGCTGAGATAGGCCATCCAGTTCTCTCTAACCCTGCCCCCAGCACCAGTTTTTATAGGGGCAGCCTGCTCCCCCTACTGGCCTGAGACAGGAGGTACTGCATGCTAATGTTCCCCTGACTAGAGAACCTCCCCCTTGCTCTCAGACACAGCTTTATTACATTTTGTGGCATCCAGGCCAGGGTGACACAACAGCACAGTAACATAAAGTCAAATCCACTGTGTTATTTCGGGAGGTGTATTCACATGCACCGCTTCACATCCACACATGGGTATACACTTCCTCATTTCGGCTGTTTTATGTTCTTCTGCTTATCCTCAGCCTCCACCACCAATATACCACCAGGGTGCCAGCATTGCAAGTTCCTCCGTCCTTATTTTTGTCAGCTTTTGCTTGGAAGGCATAAGCAATTACTATGGGAAACCCACTCCCCAATAATGGGACTTATGTTTGTAATATGCTGTACTGCATGGTCTTGTAAGGGGCATTGCAAGTTGCTCAGTCCTAATTTTTGGAAGGTTTTGCTTGGAAGGCATAAGCAAATACTATGGGAAACCCACTCCCCAATAATGGGACTTATGTTTGTAATATGCTGTACTGCATGGTTCTTGTAAGGGGCATTGCAAGTTGCTCCTTCCTAATTTTTGGAAGCTTTAGCTTGGAAGGCATAAGCAATTACTATGGGAGACCCACTCCCCAATAATGGGACTTATGTTTGTAATATGCTGTACTGCATGGTTCTTGTAAGGGGCATTGCAAGTTGCTCCGTCCTAATTTTTGGAATCTTTTGCTTGGAAAGCATAAGCAAATACTATGGGAGACCCACTCCCCAATAATGGGACTTATGTTTGTAATATGCTGTACTGCATGGTTCTTGTAAGGGGCATTGCAAGTTGCTCCGTCCTAATTTTTGGAAGCTTTTGCTTGGAAGGCATAAGCAAATACTATGGGAGACCCACTCCGCAATAATGGGACTTATGTTTGTAATATGCTGTACTGCATGGTCCTTGTAAGGGGCATTGCAAGTTGCTCCATCCTAATTTTTGGAAGCTTTTGCTTGGAAGGCATAAGCAAATCCTATGGGAGACCCACTCCGCAATAATGGGACTTATGTTTGTAATATGCTGTACTGCATGGTTCTTGTAAGGGGCATTGCAAGTTGCTCCGTCCTAATTTTTGGAAGCTTTTGCTTGGAAGGCATAAGAAAATACTATGGGAGACCCACTCCCCAATAATGGGACTTATGTTTGTAATATGCTGTACTGCATGTTTCTTGTAAGGGGCATTGCAAGTTGCTCCGTCCTAATTTTTGGAAGCTTTTGCTTGGAAGGCATAAGCAAATCCTATGGGAGACCCACTCCGCAATAATGGGACTTATGTTTGTAATATGCTGTACTGCATGGTTCTTGTAAGGGGCATTGCAAGTTGCTCCGTCCTAATTTTTGGAAGCTTTTGCTTGGAAGGCATAAGCAAATACTATGGGAGACCCACTCCCCAATAATGGGACTTATGTTTGTAATATGCTGTACTGCATGGTTCTTGTAAGGGGCATTGCAAGTTGCTCCGTCCTAATTTTTGTAAGCTTTTGCTTGGAAAGCATAAGCAAATACTATGGGAGACCCACTCCCCAATAATGGGACTTATGTTTGTAATATGCTGTACTGCATGGTTCTTGTAAGGGGCATTGCAAGTTGCTCCGTCCTAATTTTTGGAAGCTTTTGCTTGGAAGGCATAAGCAAATACTATGGGAGACCCACTCCGCAATAATGGGACTTATGTTTGTAATATGCTGTACTGCATGGTCCTTGTAAGGGGCATTGCAAGTTGCTCCATCCTAATTTTTGGAAGCTTTTGCTTGGAAGGCATAAGCAAATCCTATGGGAGACCCACTCCGCAATAATGGGACTTATGTTTGTAATATGCTGTACTGCATGGTTCTTGTAAGGGGCATTGCAAGTTGCTCTGTCCTAATTTTTGTCAGCTTTTGCTTGGAAGGCATAAGCAAATCCTATGGGAGACCCACTCCGCAATAATGGGACTTATGTTTGTAATATGCTGTACTGCATGGTTCTTGTAAGGGGCATTGCAAGTTGCTCTGTCCTAATTTTTGGAAGCTTTTGCTTGGAAGGCATAAGCAAATCCTATGGGAGACCCACTCCGCAATAATGGGACTTATGTTTGTAATATGCTGTAATGCATGGTTCTTGTAAGGGGCATTGCAAGTTGCTCCTTCCTAATTTTTGGAAGCTTGTGCTTGGAAGGCATAAGCAAATCCTATGGGAGACCCACTCCGCAATAATGGGACTTATGTTTGTAATATGCTGTACTGCATGGTTTTTGTAAGGGGCATGGCAAGTTGCTCCGTCCTAATTTTTGGAAGCTTTTGCTTGGAAGGCATAAGCAAATCCTATGGGAGACCCACTCCCCAATAATGGGACTTATGTTTGTAATATGCTGTGCTGCATCGTTCTTGTAAGGGGCATTGCAAGTTGCTCCGTCCTAATTTTTGGAAGCTTTTGCTTTGAAGGCATAAGCAAATCCTATGGGAGACCCACTCCGCAATAATGGGACTTATGTTTGTAATATGCTGTACTGCATGGTTCTTGTAAGGGGCATTGCAAGTTGCTCCGTCCTAATTTTTGGAAGCTTTTGCTTGGAAGGCATAAGCAAATACTATGGGAGACCCACTCCCCAATAATGGGACTTATGTTTGTAATATGCTGTACTGCATGGTTCTTGTAAGGGGCATTGCAAGTTGCTCCGTCCTAATTTTTGGAAGCTTTTGCTTGGAAGGCATAAGCAAATACTATGGGAGACCCACTCCCCAGTAATGGGACTTTTGTTTGTAATATGCTGTGCTGCATGGTTCTTGTAAGGGGCATTGCAAGTTGCTCCTTCCTAATTTTTGGAAGCTTCTGCTTGGAAGGCATAAGCAAATACTATGGGATACCCACTCCGCAATAATGGGACTTATGTTTGTAATATGCTGTACTTCATGGTTCTTGTAAGGGGTATTGCAAGTTGCTCCGTCCTAATTTTTGGAAGCTTGTGCTTGAAAGGCATAAGCAAATCCTATGGGAGACCCACTCCACAATAATGGGACTTATGTTTGTAATATTCTGTACTGCATGGTTCTTGTAAGGGGCATTGCAAGTTGCTCCGTCCTAATTTTTGGAAGCTTTTGCTTGGAAGGCATAAGCAAATACTATGGGAGACCCACTCCCCAATAATGGGACTTATGTTTGTAATATGCTGTACTGCATGGCTCTTGTAAGGGGCATTGCAGTTCCACATAATTATTGGAAAGCCTTCCATTCACTGCTTAGGCCAAAAGTGCATAGGAGACCCAGTTGCTATAAATGGAAAAAAAGGTTTAGTTAAGGCCCTCTGACCTCCATGTCATTTCCAAGGGGCATTGGAGTGCCTCGAAATTTTTGGTAGGCATTGCACTCACTGTATGCCCTATAAGTGTGTAGCCGAACTGCTCCTTTTGTTACAGAAACATATCCTACAAGACATATCTGGTTGACTGGCCTGATATTGATGTGAATGGTCCCTGTTCCTCCTGCTCTTTCTCCTTTGCCACCACCTCATCCATCATTTATCACCTGAAGCTTTGTTTTAACGGGAGTCATAGAACTTGGATAGTAGCAGGAAAACATCCAGCAATCCTCGGAGGAGGTAGGATATGCGCCAAAACGCTGACCACCTCAGGCCTAGCCGCTACTACATACATGTGACGCGCCCCCTGGGCCTGTGTTGTGCAGGGGATACCCGGAGCCGGATCGCTGTGGGTTGTAGTTTTCCGTGGCCGTGACCCGGTCCGTGCCCAGGGCGGTCAAACCAGTGGCAGTCTTAATGTAATAACAAATGTCCGACTACGCCACCCATGGATTGCGGTCAGTGGGGACCGCCGCTGCGCTGCAGACCGCTGAGGCTGATGTTGTATGCGCAGCCAAGTATGGGATAACTCCCCACGGGAGAAGTATTGCCTCAGGGCAGCTGGAGTGAATGATGGGAGTGATGGTGTGAGCGGGCGTCCCAGCACTAGTAGTGCTGGTGCGGCGATGAAGCACAGAGACGTGGGATTGCAGTTCAAATGCTTTACTCCCAGTTCTTTATATTCTTAGTCATTCCGCCGGCAATGACTGCCCAAGCCGTGCTGCGTCCCCCAGGCAAGGGGCTCGACCAACTCCCAGGCAATTCCAGAGCGTGGCACAGGGCTCCCATCTCTTCCTTTCTCTGGCCATCCCCACCAGTGACCCACCTTTGTCCAGCTTCCTCGGGCCTTCTCTTGGCGAAACCTATCTCCGGTTTCCCTGACCCTATGTGGTATGCTTTCCTGGTGGATGTAGTGAGGGGTCGCACCAAGATGTGGTCACAAACTCCAGTCTTTGGCTGAGGAATTTGTTGCCTCCACCAATTTGGGTTCCGGTACCCTGCTCTGCCAACCCTTCACCCGCACTCTCCTGGGTCTTTGGGGTTCCCTCTGTCCTCGTGTCTCTGGGCCTTTCTCTGTGTTCCTGTTCCTTTCTTACTTTCCTTTCTGTTCTTTCTCCTCTCTCTCAGGCCCTGGCCTCCTGGCAAGGCCTGCCCGTGGAGCAGAGCCCATGCAGCAGCTCTGCTCCCTGTCACTTCTCCTCTCTGAACTGACCACTGTCCTAAGATGGTGCCCACCTTATATACCTCCTTCTAACACCCGAGCCCAGGTGACTTGCAACCAATGGGCTCCTACCTATGCCCAGAGACCCACCCCTATCTGCTCCTACACTACTGGGTTTTCCTCCCCCCGCCCCACTCCAGCCAGGGACAGATGCTGTCGTGCCTGCACTTCTATCTAGTGGGAGCACCGTTGAGCTGTCCCTCGGAAATGGGGTGTGTGTGGTGCATGCAGCTTACTGAGCCCTAGTCCACACTCCATCCTTACCCGGGAGTGGAATACCACACCTCTGGTTCGAGGTGCAATACCCCTGTGGCAGCCGAGCCCTCGGGGTGCTACACATGCGCTTGCATTCCAACAAAACAAAGCAGATGCTAACTTCTATCATCCTCATCATGCTCCTCACCTTGGCACTCTCAACTCCCCTGATGGAGAAGCCAGGGCCCACCGGAGGAGTCTGGTTGTCTGGTGGGCTCGGCCAATGCTGCCCTAAAGCAGGCCAGGCTAAGAAAAGTGTGGGAAAGGTTACCGGGACAAATAGGGGTGGCTGGGGACCGAGTATGGACACCCGGCCGCCCCCTGGAGGCTGGGGAGCAAGCGGGGACATCCGGCCTCCGGGCGGCTGGGGACTGAGTATGGATACCAGGCCGCCGACGCAGCCATGGCGTGGTGGCCAGATTCCGCCTCCACATGCCTAAAAGGCCCAATTTAAAGTGCAAGCAAGCAAGCAGTATGGTTTTGCAGCCTGGGGGTGGGTAGGTGGCAGGCTGCATACTTGTGCTTGCATTGCAAGGAATGGGAGAGGTACAATTGAACAATGCCCTGGGACAAGGACTTGAACGGGGATAGTTGCAAGTCTGCAACGACAGGTGCAGGGTGGGAGGCATCTTCGCATGTACCATGAACAGGGGTTTGGCATACACACACTACAGCGGAATAGGCTCTCCTTCCCACTAAATGCACTGGGGAGGGCACAGGTAATGTTTTGGTATACGCGCTTAATCTTATGCTTAAGGCACACTAGGACAAATAGGGGCGGCTGGGGACTGAGTATGGATACCTCGCTGCCGAAGCAGCCATGAGGTAGTGGCCAGCTTCGGCCTCCTCCAAACTAAAAGGCCCCATTTCAAGTGCAAGCTAGCAGTATGGCATTGCAGTCTGGGGGTGGGTGGGTGGCAGGCTGCACACTTACACTTGCATTAAAAGAAAACAAAGCAGATGCTAACTTCTGTCATCATCATCATGCTCCTCACCTTGGCACTCTCAACTCCCCTGATGGAGAAGCCAGGGCCCACCGGAGGAGTCTGGTTCTCTGGTGGGCTCGTCCAATGCTGCCCTAAAGCAGGCCGGGCTAAGAAAAGTGTGTGGGGGGATGTTCCAAGGAGAAATAGGGACGGCTGGGGACCGTTTATGGACACCCGGCTGCCCCCAGGCGGCTGGGAACCGTGTGTGGACACCTGGCCGCCGGGCGGCTGGGGACCGAGCATGGACACCCGGCCGCCGGGCGGCTGGGGACTGAGTATGGATTCCAGGCCGCCAACGCAGCCATGACGTGGTGGCCAGATTCCGCCTCCACATGCCTAAAAGGCCCAAATTCAAGTGCAAGCAAGCAAGCAGTATAGTATTGCAGCCTGGGGGTGGGTGGGTGGCAGGCTGCATACTTGTGCTTGTATTGCAAGGAATGGGGGAGGTATAATTGAACACTGCCCTGGGACTACAACTTGCACGGGGATAGTTGCAAGTCTGCATCTTCTGATGCGGCAAGGATCACTTATGATGGGCACACTTTTAGACAGTGACCTGGGTGTCAGAGATGCTTCCAGGGGTCTTCCCCATGCTGTTCCCATGTCTTTTCAGCACTTTATGCATGTGTCACACAGCACATGGCCAGATAAGGTTGTAAAATGTTAAGATGACATTTACCGGTGAATGCATTTGTCACAGTTGAAAGCAATACAAAAGTGCAAAAACTCATAAAAAATGCTACTTATGAACATAGCCCAAGGTGTGGAGGAGTATTTTTGTTTTTGGTTATTTATTTTACCTTATACACAAGTCTTTACCCTGGAAAAGAAATTCCTTAACATATTTCACAGGAAAAAAGTTTCAGTTTCGTTTTTGAACGCTTTATTGTGAGCCCGTAAAAGTGGCTTAATACCTCTTACCACATTGTTGACAGCAGTGACCTGGGGGTCAGAAATGCTTCCTAGGGCGATCCCCATGCTGTCCCCATGTCATTTGAGCACTGTCACTATCGTTTTGGGCACTTGTTAGGCTTTTAAAAGACTGCCGGGGGTGCCACCGCAAAAATGCTCGGGTCTCCCATAGACTAACATTGGGCTCGTTGCTCGGGTCGAGCACCCGAGTATCACGGTGAGATCGGCCCGAGCTTCGAGCACCCGAGCATTTTAGTGCTCGATCAACACTACTCAAGATATGTGAGTGCTCCAGAAGCTGCCTGGAGGATATTTGCGTTTCCAATGCATTCACAGTCCCATGCCATTATACGTTTAGCTATTCATTTACTAAATCAACAGCAGCTTTATTTCTTTGAAAATGCTCAAGTCGAAGATGTCTCAAAAACTTTAAGCACGACGTCAACATTAATGGAATGGTTTTTGCTGAACCAACGTGACAAAAACGCAAGGCGGTATTTATATCGAGAGATTCCAGAGCATTACGTTTGGAGTAAAACTTGGAATTCAAGACAACTAGGACTTAGCAGAATAATTGGACGCATGTACACTGTTAGTGTCAAGGATCAAGAAAGATATTGCTTTCGGCTGTTACTACTGCATGTCAAAGGAGCTAGAAGTTACGACGATTTGAAAACCGTTAACGGAGTATTGCACAATACATTTGAAGCTGCAGCTTTGGCTTTAGGACTTCTATTGGATGATACTGTGTGGACATTTACTTTAGAAGACGCAGTTGCCCTACATATGCCTAAGAAACTTTGCGAATTGTTTGCCTACATTTGTGTATTTGGACCACCTACAAATCTGGCTCAACTTTGGACAAATTTCAAAGAACATATAATTGAGGATTACTGCTTACGTCTTCACAACAGAAGTGGAAATTGTCAAAATTGCGAATCTTATGCCATGCAAGATGTCCAAAATGTCCCACTTCTGCATGGAAAAATGTTTTCAGACTTTAATTTGCCACAGCCTGCAAGTCAAGTTCCACAAATTCCAAAGTATGACGAAGCTTAAGAATTATTGTTGGCAACAGAGAAGAAAAACTCCTTAAATGAACAACAACGGATTGCATATGACACTATTGTGAGCGCTGTAGAAAACCAAGCAGATCCAAGGCCAAAATGTTCTTTATTGATGGTCCAGGAGGCAGCGGTAAAACATACCTCTATGAAGTTTTAATGCATCACGTTAGAAGGTTGGGAAAAGTCGTATTGCCATCGGCTACAACAGGTATTGCGGCAAACCTTTTACGAGGAGGTCACACTATGCATTCACTCTTTGGAATACCAGTTCCAGTCAATGAAATCTCCGTTTCCAGAATAAAACAAGACACATTTGCAGGAAGACAGTTAAACGGTGCAAATCTTTTGATACTTGATGAGTGCACCATGGCACCCAAATATGCTTTGAGCTTAATTGACAGACTTCTGCGTGAAGTTATGACTACAAATGTTGCTGAAAAAGATGAAATTCCTTTTGGAGGTAAAGTTTTTTTAATTGGCGGAGATTTTAAGCAATGCCTTCCAGTTATACCAAATGGAACAAGAACAAATATTATCGAGTCCAGCTTAAAAATGTCTGACCTTTGGAAACAGTTTAATAAACTCCAACTAATTAACAACATGCGATCTTCTGACCCAGAGTACAGCAACTGGCTTCTTAAACTTGGTAATGGTGAACTTAGCAATGAATATAACCTTGGAGAAGACATTATTGGAATACCAGGAGACATGTTGTGCACTGACTGCATCATAAGTGATGTTTTTGGACAACGTGTTGAAATTGACCAAAGCAGTGTTGAGAGGGCGTCTTCCTATGCAATTCTCTGTCCCAAGAACGATGACGTAGCTCTGCTAAATTCCCGTGTGATGGATAGAATGCCTGGAGAATATAAATTGTACAAAAGTGATGATTCGGTGGATGTAGACAATGAAGATGAACGAGAGCATTATCCAGTTGAATTTTTAAATAGTGTTACGCCATCAGGAATGCCATCCCACAGACTACAACTTAAAGTTGGAACAATCGTAATCTTGCTGCGGAATCTAAATACAAGAAATGGTCTATGTAATGGAACTCGCCTTATTGTTACTGGACTCCATTCCCATGTAATTCAAGCAAGAGTGATCATTGGATCAGCAAAAGGAGACGAAGTGTTCATTCCACGCATTGATTTATGTCCTTCAGACACCGGTCTTCCATTTAGGCTTCGGCGTCGACAGTTTCCAGTAATACCAGCATTTGCCATGACAATAAACAAGTCACAAGGTCAAACTCTACACCGTGTTGCCATATATTTACCGGAGCCCGTTTTTGGTCATGGACAACTCTATGTTGCATTTTCAAGAGTTAAAATGAGATCCAACGTCAAGGTGCAAGTTTTGGATACCCCTTTACAAGGGAAATTGCTTAGAGATAGTCAAAAAGTATTCACCAAAAAATGTAGTGTACAAAAATATTTTGGGTTGATATTGTTAAGAAATATATTATAGGGTCGTACTTTTGTCCGATGATTTATTTTAAAACATAGTTAGATATTCATGTAATAGTTTATATATTTGGGTCATCTGTTTAATAATTTCGCTCAGTTGTATTAAGTTCTATAAGCAATAATATTTAATGATAAAGTATTATTTTACCCAGAAAATCCTGTGTATTCATTGCATTATTCTTAAATCTTCATAGCGGCATCTGCAGAATCTGCTACTAAAGTGAATGCAGATTTGTGCCTCTCCACGCACTTAGTCCCGGCGTGGAGAGGAGCGAATCTACAGACAGCAGCAACTCAGGGCAGTATCTGAGAGCGCGTGCTGTGCCTCACATCCTGCGAGGAGCTGCTGAAAACAGGACAGACAGCGCTGGAGCAGAGGTAAGGAAAGAAGGTGAGTATTAGTGTTTATCTTTTTAACTGTGCTTTGGGGATGGGGGAATGAGGAGGTCATACAAAACCAGGATGAGGGGGCCATACAAGCCAGGATGAGGAGGCCAAACAAGCCAGGATGAGGGGGCCGTACAAGCCAAGATAAGGGGGCCATACAAAGCAGGATTAGGGGAATGACGGAGCCTTACAAACCACAATTAGGGGATGAGGGAGCCATACATACCAGGATATGGAAATTTAACAGTAGCTGCTGCATTTCCTACCCTAGGGTTATACTCAAGTCAATAAATTTTCCCAGTTTTTTGTTGTAAAATTAGGGGTCTCGGCTTATACTCGGGTCACCACGCACAGGCAGCATGTGACCCCCGGCTGCAGCTGGCTCTTGCTTCCGTTTATGTCACGACTATCTGCGGCTGCAGCCAAGGGGTCTCCTGTTTCGCGTTCCACGGTGAGTGATGGGCTGTGGGCGAGATTATCCCCCATCCCGTCACACCCGGCATCCACCGCATGCGCATTCATTGACAGAGCACGCGTTGGACGCTGGGTGTGACACGATGAGGGATAACCCCACTCACAGCCCGTCATTCACCGTGGTACGCGGAACAGGAGACACCTGGCTGCAGCCGCAACTAGTCGTGATGTAAGCGGAAGCAAGAGCCAGCTGCAGCCGGGGGTCACATGCTGCCTGTGCGAGGTGACCCGAGTATAAGCCGAGACCCCCCCGAGATACATACAGACTGTATATGCCGTACGTACGACACACACACACTGTATACGCCGTACACACCACACACACACACTGTATATGATGTACGCACCACACACACACAGACTGTGTATGCCGTAAGCACCACACACTGTATACACCGTATGAACCACACATTGTATACGCCGTAAGCATCACACACACACGCTGTACGCAACACACACACTCTGTATACGCCGTATACACCACACACACACACTGTATAAGCCGTACCCACCACACACACACTGTATACGACGTATGCACCACACACACTGTATACGCCTTACTCACGACACACACACTGTATACGCCATGCGCACCGCACACACACTGTATATGCCGAACGCAACACACACACTGTATACGCCGTATGCATCACACATACACACTGTATACACCGTACGCACCATACACACACACTGTATACGCCGTACGCACCACACACACACACACACTGTATAGGCTGTACACACCACACACACACACTGTATACGCTGTACGCACCACACACACACACTGTATACGCCGTATGCACCACACACACACACACACTGTATACACCTTACGCACCACAAACACACTGTATATGCCGTACGTACCACACACACACTGTATAAGCCGTACACACCACATACACAAAAACACTGTATACGCAGTACGGACCACACACACACACACACACTGTATGCGCCGTATACACCACACACACACACACTGTATACGCCATACGCAACACACACACACTGTATACGCCGTACGCACCACACACACACACACTGTATACGCCGTATGCACCACACACACACACACACACACTCTGTATACGCCATACGCACCACACAAACACTGAATACGCCTTACACACCACACAAACTGTATACGCCGTATGCACCACATACACACACTGTATACACCGTACGCGCCACACACACACACAGTATATGCTGTAAACACCACACACACACACACTGTATGAGCCGTATACCCCACACACACACTGTATACGCCGTATGCACCACACACACACACTGTATACACCTTACGCACCACAAACACACTGTATATGCCGTACGTACCACACACACACTGTATAAGCCGTACACACCACATACACAAAAACACTGTATACGCAGTACGGACCACACACACACACACACTGTATGCGCCGTATACACCACACACACACACACTGTATACGCCATACGCAACACACACACACACTGTATACGCCGTACGCACCACACACACACTGTATACGCCGTATGCACCACACACACACACACACACACACACTCTGTATACGCCGTACGCACCACACAAACACTGAATACGCCTTACACACCACACAAACTGTATACGCCGTATGCACCACATACACACACTGTATACACCGTACGCGCCACACACACACAGTATATGCTGTAAACACCACACACACACACACTGTATGAGCCGTATACCCCACACACACACTGTATACACCGTATGCACCAAACACACACACTGTATATGCTGTAAACACCACACACACACACTGCATACGCCATACGCAACACACACACACACACACTGTATACGCCGTATGCACCACACACACACACACTCTGTATACGGCGTATGCACCACACAAACACTGAATACGCCTTACACACCACACAAAATTTATGAGCCGTATGCACCAGGAACACACACTGTATACAACGTACGCACCACACACACACACACTGTATATGCTGTAAACACCACACACACACACACACACACACTGTATGCGCCGTATACACCACACACACACACTGTATACGCCATACGCAACACACACACACTGTATACGCCGTACGCACCACACACACACACTGTATACGAAGTATGCACCACTCACACACACACACATTGTATGCGCCGTATATACCACACACACACTGTATGCGCCGTATACACCACACACACACACTGTATACGCCATACGCAACACACACTGTATACGCCGTACGCACCACACACGCACACACTGTATACGCCGTATGCCCCACTCACACACTGTATGCGCCGTATACAACACACACACACACTGTATACGCCATACGCAACAAACACACACTGTATACGCCGTACTCACCACACACACACACACTGTATACGCCGTATGCACCACTCACACACACTGTATACGCCGTACGCACCACACAAACACTGAATACGCCTTACACACCACACACACACTTAATACGCCTTACACACCACACACACACTGTATACTCCATATGCACCACATACACACACTGTATACAGTGTACGCTCCACACACACACACTGTATATGCTGTACACGCCACACACACACACTGTATATGCCATACGCACCACCACGCACACTCTGTATACACCATACACACCACACACACACTGTATACCCCATACGCACCACACACGCACTGTATACGCCATACGCACCACCACCACCACACACACACCACACACACGCTGTATACGCCGTACGCACCACACACATACTGTATACGCCATACGCGCCACACACAGACACTGTATACACAGTACGCACCACACAAACACACACTGTATACGACGAACGCATCATACACACACTGTATACGCCATACACAGACACACACTGTATACACAGTACACACACACTATATACTCCGTACGAACCACACACACACAGTATCCGTCATACGCACCACACACACACACTGTATACGCCATACACACACACACACTGTATATGCCGTATGCACCACACACACAAACACACTGTATACACCATACGCACCACACACACACACTGTATATGTCGTATGCACCACACACACACTGTATACGCCGAATGTAACACACACACCGTATACGCCGTACGCATCACATATACACACTGTATATGCCGCACTCACCACACACACACTGTATGCGCCGTACACACCACAAACACAAGCACACTGTATATGTCGTATGCACCACACACACACACTGTATACGCCGTACGCACCACACAAACACATACTGTGTACAACGAACGCATCATACACACACTGTATACGCCATATACAAACACACACTGTATACACCGTACACACAAACTATATACTCCGTACATACCACACACACACACTGTATCCTTCATACGCACCACACACACACACTGTATACGCCATACACACACACACTGCATATGCCGTATGCACCACACACACACACACACACTGTATACGCCGTACGCACCACACACACACTACATATGTCGTACGCACCACACACACACACACTATATACACCGAACGTAACACACACACCGTATACGCCGTACGCACCACATATACACACTGTATATGCCGTACGCACCACACACACACTGTATGCGCCGTACACACCACATACACAAGCACACTGTATACGCCGTACGCATCACACACACACTGTATACGCCGTACGCACCACACACTGTATACGCTGTAAGCACCACAACACACACACACTGTATACCCTGTATGCACCACACACACACACTGTATATGTCGTATGCACCACACACACACACTGTATACGCCGTACGCACCACACAAACACATACTGTGTACAACGAACGCATCATACACACACTGTATACGCCATATACAAACACACACTGTATACACCGTACACACAAACTATATACTCCGTACGTACCACACACACACACTGTATCCTTCATACGCACCACACACACACACTGTATACGCCATACACACACACACTGCATATGCCGTATGCACCACACACACACACACACACTGTATACACCGTACGCACCACACACACACTGCATATGTCGTACGCACCACACACACACACTATATACACCGAACGTAACACACACACCGTATACGCCGTACGCACCACATATACACACTGTATATGCCGTACGCACCACACACACACTGTATGCGCCGTACACACCACATACACAAGCACACTGTATACGCCGTACGCATCACACACACACTGTATACGCCGTACGCACCACACACTATATACGCTGTAAGCACCACAACACACGCACACTGTATACCCTATATGCACCACACACACACACACACTGTATACGCCATACCCACCACACACACACTGTATACGCCATACGCAACACACACACTGTATATGCCGAAAGCAACACACACCCTGTATATGCCGAACGCACCACACATACGCACTGTATACGCCGTACGTACCACACACACACACTGTATACGCCGTACACACCGCATACACAAACACACAGTATACTCAGTACGGACCACACACACACACTGTATATGCCGTACATACCACACACACACACACACACACACACTGTATAAGCCATATGCAACACACACACACACACACACACTGTATATGCCGTACGCACCACACACACACTCTGTATACGCCGTACGCACCACACAAATACTGAATACGCCTTACACATCACACACACTGTTTACGCCGTATGCACCACATACACACACTGTATACACCGTACGCACCACACACACACACTGTATACGCCATATGCACCACACATGCACTGTATACGCCGTACACACCACCACCACACACACACACACTGTATACGCCGTATGCACCACACACATACTGTATACGCCGTACACACCACACACACACACTGTATACACTGTGTGCACCACACACAGACACTGTATACGCCATACGCACCACACAAACACACACTGTATACGACGCACGCATCATACACACACTGTATACGCCATACACACACACAAACTGTATACGCCGTACACACACATTATATACTCCGTACGCACCACACACAAACACTGTATCCGTCATACGCACCACACACACACACTGTATACACTATACACACACACATACACTGTATACGCCGTATGCACCACACACACACTGTATACGCCGTATGCACCACACACACACACTGTATATGTCGTATGCACCACACACACACTATATACTCTGTACGCACCACACATACACACTGTATATGCCGTACGCACCACACACACACTGTATGCGCCATACACACCACACACACACTGTATACGCCGTACACAACCACATACATAAGCACACTGTATATGCCGTACGCACCACACACACTGTATAAGCCGTACGCACCACACACTGTATACGCTATAAGCACCACCACACACACACACTGTATACGCTGTATGCACCACACACACACACACTGTATACGCTGTACACACTACACACAAACACACTTTATACGCCGTACGCACCACACACACACACTATATACGCCGTATGCACCACACACACACTGTATACGCTGTACGCACCACACACACACATTGTATATGCCGAACACAACACACACACACTGTATACGCCGTACGCACCACACACACACTGTGTACGCCGTACACACCACATACACAAGCACACTGTATACGCAGTACGGACCACACACACACACTGTATACGCCATACACCCATACACACACACACAGTATACGCCGTATACACCACACACACACACACTGTATACGCCATATGCACCACACACACACACTGTATACGCCGAACGCAACACACACTATATACACTGTACGCACCACACATACACACTGTATATGCCGTACGCACCACACACACACCGTATGCGCCTTACGCACCACACACACACTGTATACGCCATACACAACCACATACACAAGCACACTGTATAAGCCGTATGCACCACACACACACTGTATACGCCGTACGCACCACACACTCTATACGCTTTAAGCACCACACACACACACACACTGTATATGCTGTACACACTACACACAAACACACTGTATACGCCGTACGCACCACACACACACACTGTATACGCCGTACGCACCACACACACACACTGTATACGCCGAACGCAACACACACACACTATATACTCCGTACGCACCACACATACACGCTATATACTCCGTACGCACCACACATACACACTGTATACGCCGTACGCACCACACACACACTGTATACGCCGTACGCACCACACACTGTATATGCTGTAAGCACCACCACACACACACACTGTATATGCCATATGCACCACACACACACTGTATATGCCGTACGCACCACACACACACACTGTATACGCCGAAGGCAACACACACACACTATATACTCCGTACGCACCACACATACACACTGTATACGCCGTACGCACCACACACACACTGTATACGCCGTACTCACCACACACTGTATACGCTGTATGCACTACACACACACACAAACACACACTGTATACGCCGTACACACCACACACGCACACACACACTGTATACGCCGTATGCACCACTCACACAGTGTATATGCCAAACGCAACACACACACACACTGTATACGCCGTATGCACCACACATACACACTGTATACGCCGTACACACCACACACACACTGCATACGCCGTACACACCACATACACAAACACACTGTATACGCAGTACGGACCACACACACACACTGTATACGCCGTACGCACCACACACACACACACTGTATACGCCGTATGCACCACTCACACACACACACACATATTGTACACACCGTACATACCACACACACACACTGTATGCGCCGTATACACCACACACACACACTGTATAACCGTAAGCACCACACACTCACACACTGTATACGCCGTACGCACCACACAAACACTGAATACGCCTTACACACCAGGAACACTCTGTATACGCCGTACGCACCACACACACACACACACTGTATACGCCATACGCACCACACACGCACTGTATACGCCGTACGCACCACCACACACACACACACTGTATATGCCGTACGCACCACCACGCACAATCAGTATACGCCGTACGCACCACATACACACACACACACACTGTATACAACGTGTGCACCACACACAGACACTGTATACGCCGTACGCACCACACAAACACATACTGTATACAACGAACGCATCATACACACACTGTATACGCCATACACAAACACACACTATATACACCGTACACACAAACTATATACTCCGTACGTACCACACACACACACTGTATCCTTCATACGCACCACACACACACACTGTATACGCCATACACACACACACTGCATATGCCGTATGCACCACACACACACACTGTATACGCCATACACACACACACTGTATACGCCGTACGCACCACACACACACTGTATATGTCGTACGCACCACACACACACACACTATATACACCGAACGTAACACACACACTGTATATGCCGTACGCACCACACACACACTGTATGCGCCGTACACACCACATACACAAGCACACTGTATACGCCGTACGCATCACACACACACTGTATACGCCGTACGCACCACACACTGTATACGCTGTATGCACCACACAAACACACACACACTGTATACGCCATACCCACCACAAATGCACTGTATACGCCGTACACACCACCACCACACTCACACACTGCATACGCCGTACGCACCACACACACACACACACACACACACACTGTATACACCATGTGCACCACACACAGACACAGTATACGCCATACGCACCACACAAACACACACTGTATATGACGCACGCATCATACACACACTGTATACGCCATACACACACACAAACTGTATACGCTGTACACACACACTATATACTCCGTACGCACCACACACAAACACTGTATCCGTCATACGCACCACACACACACACACTGTATACGCCGTATGCACCACACATACACACTGTATACGCCGAACGCCACACACACACACTATATACACTGTACGCAACACACATACACACTGTATATGCCGTACGCACCACACACACACTGTGTGCGCCGTACGCACCACACAAACACTGTATATGCCGTACACAACCACATACACAAGCACACTGTATATGCCGTACGCACCACACACACACTGTATGCGCCGTACACACCACATACACAAGCACACTGTATACGCCGTACGCATCACACACACACACTATATACGCCATACGCACCACATACTGTATACGCTTTAAGCACCACAACACACACACTGTATACTCTGTATGCACCACACACACACACACACACACTGTATACGCCATACGCATCACACATGCACTGTATACGCCGTACACACCACCACCACACACACACACTGTATACGCCGTACGCACCACACACATACTGTTTACGCCGTACGCACCACACACACACACTGTATACACCGTGTGTACCACACACAGACACTGTATACGTCGTACGCACCACACAAACACACACTGTATACGACGCACGCATCATACACACACTGTATACGCCATACACACACACAAACTGTATACGCCGTACACACACGCTATATACTCCGTACGCACCACACACAAACACTGTATCCGTCATACGCACCAAACACACACACTGTATACGCCATACACACACACACTGTATATGCCGTATGCACCACACACACACATACACTGTATACGCCGTATGCACCACACACACACTGTATGTGTCATACGCACCACACACACACACTGTATACGCCGAACGCAACACACACACTATATACACCGTACGCACCACACATACACACTGTATATGCCGTACGCACGACACACTCACTGTATGCGCCGTACGCACTATATACACACTGTATACGCCGTACACACCACACACTGTATAAGCTGTAAGCAACACCACACACACACACTGTATACGCTGTATACACCACACACACACGCTGTATACGCTGTACACACTACAAACAAACACACTGTATACGCCGTATGCACCACACACACACTGTATATGCCATACACACTGTGATGGGGTATGCGGCAGAGCAAGAAGAGACCACCGGACTAAGAACGATCCAGCGGGGTTTATTAAGGCAGGCAGCATACCAAATCAAAAATCCATGTTATTTCTAAGGTCCATAATAAGTCCACAATCACCGACAGGCGTGAGGTCTTGCCGCAGCTAAGAGCCCCCACTCTTCTTCCTCCAGAGATCTCCCAACACAACACTGGTCACGCATAAGTCCATTGTCTTGGGCTACCGGGAACAGCCCAAGGGTAGGGGAGGAGAGGTTTCCCCCCCTCCTAGTCGATGGTTTAGTCCATGGCATGGCTCCGATGTGTCTATAAAGATGTGTACTGTGAGTTCTCCCCCTGCTTAAAAGAACAATGGCGAGTCCTCTAGAGGTGTTGACACAAGCCCAAGTTAAATTATGGTTGAGGAACAAAGATCTGGGAAAGGGCATGGGTACTTACATCACATCATGACATTTTATACAGAAATGCAGGACAGGGAAAACTATGTACCATGACATTTCCTTCCCCTCCAATTTTGTGTATGTACGAGGGACCTCTACAGGTCGCTTGTTAAGTACACACAGTCAGGGCTGACCGGACTCAGGGCTCCTCCTGCCTGGACAGTCCATCTGCATTTTGGTGTTGGCTGCCTCTTCTATACTTTACTGTAAAGTTATAGGGCTGCAGAGCCAGGCTCCATCGCAGTAAGCGTCCATTGTCCCCAGAGGCTCTGTTCAGCCAAGTGAGGGGATTGTGATCAGTAACCACAGTGAATTCTCATCCATACAGATACAGCTTTAGTTTCCAGAGGGCCCACACTATAGCCAGACATTCTTTTTCCACAGTTGCATAGGCCACTTCTCGGTCCAGCAGTTTCCTGCTGAGGTAGGCAACGGGGTGCTCGTCCCCCGCTGCATTCACCTGGCTGAGTACAGCTCCCAATCCATAAGCAGAGGTGTCCGTCTGCACAATGAATCGCCTCTTGTAGTCCGGAGCAGCCAAAACAGGGTCTCAGACCAGGGCGTCCTTCAGCCGGTTAAAAGCCTCCTCACAGGCTGGAGTCCAGATTACCAGCCTGGGCATCGTTTTCTTGGTCAGGTCGGTAAGAGGCTTGGCCACAGTGCTAAAATGAGAAACAAATTTTCGGCAGTAGCTAGCAGTGCCCAAAAAAGCCATAACTTGTTTCTTAGTTTGGGGTACAGGCCAGTCTCTAATAGCCTGGATTTTTACAGGTTCTGGACGGAGCTTCCCTCCCCCTACTCTATGCCCTAGGTACTGGACTTCACCCATCCCCAATTGACATTTATCGGGTCGAATGGTTAGGCCGGCTGCAAGAATCAGGTCAAGAATAACGGCTACTTGATTCAGATGTTCCTCCCACGTCTGGCTGAAGACGGCGATATCATCTAAGTAGGCACAAGCAAAGTCCCCACATTCCCGGAAGATCTGATCTACCATTCTCTGGAAGGTTGCCGGTGCATTTTTCATTCCAAAAGGCATGCTTAGAAATTCACACAGACCAAAGGGGGTTATAAAAGCGGACCGTCCTCTCCCTTCCTCCGTCAGAGGAATTTGCCAGTATCCCTTCCTGAGATCTAAGGTAGTGACATATCGGGATCCAGCCATTCGGTCTAGAAGTTCGTCAATATGGGGCATTGGGTAAGGATCACTGACAGTATGGTCATTAAGTCGTCTGTAGTCCACACAAAATCGAGTACTCCCATCCTTCTTTGGTACTAACACCGCAGGAGAGGACCAAGGGCTATGAGAGGCCTGGATTACCCCCAGCTGTAACATCTCCTCTAGTTCGTGCTGCATGGTGTTTCGAACTGATTCAGGTACCCGGTAAGGAGCCTGTTGTATGGGACGGATACCCTGAGTGTCTACATGATGTTGGGTGACGGTGGTTCGACCTGGTTGAGATGAGAAAGCAGCCCGTCTCTGTTGAAGCACTCCCAGCATCTGGTCTTTCTGTAAGGGGTCCAGGTGATCTCCCAGAGAAACCTGTTCCACAGTGGACGGGGCTCCACGAGATCCGGTAGGGAGTCCTCTTCCTCGGGACCGTCTTCTGAAGCTAGCCGACAGCTTGCTATCATTGGAAGGTTTCGGTCATGGTATTCCTTAATCATATTCACATGGACAGTCTTTTGTCTTAGTCCCTGATCATCTAGAGCAAGAAGGTAATTGGTGTCATTTAGTTTCTTGAGAACCCGGAAGGGACCCTCCCACATGGTCTGCAGTTTATTTTGTGCATGGGGAATAATTATTAAGACCGGTTGTCCTTCTACAAACTCCCGATAGCGTGCTTTACGGTCATACCAGGTCTTCTGTCGGGTTTGTATATGCACATGACTCTGGGCGAAACTAGCAAGTTGAGCCAGAGTTTCTCGCAGCTTTAGGACATAAGGGACAACAGGGGCTCCTGTATCTTCAACTTGCCCCGCCCAGTATTCATTGAGCAGAGTTAAGGGTCCTCGGACCTTTCTTCACTAGAGGAGTTCAAAGGGAGAAAACCCGGTGGACTCCTGAGGAACTTCCCGATAGGCAAACAAGAGATGGGGCAGGTACTTCTCCCAGTCTGAATCTCTGTCCGTCAAGGCCCTCAGCCTATTCTTCAGAGTGCCGTTAAATCGTTCACAAAGTCCATTTGTTTGTGGAAGATACGGTGTCGTTCGAATCGCTCGTACTCCACAGGTGCGCCACAGACACTGGACTAGTTCTGACATGAACTGGGAGCCTTGGTCCGACAAGATCTCACTGGGAAATCCTACTCTGGTGAAAATGGTAACCAGGGCCTCGGCCACCTTGGCTGCAGAAATACTGGACAAGGCCACAGCTTCCGGATATCGGGTGGCGTAGTCCACAACAGTGAGAATGTACTGCTTTCCTGATCTACTTGGCTTAGCTAGAGGCCCAATGATATCGACAGCTACTCTTTGAAATGGCTCTTCTATGATAGGGAGTGGTTGCAGAGGGGCCTTTGGGTGATCTCCGGGTCGCCCTCTACGCTGACATATATCGCAAGTTCGGCAGAAATGCGCCACTGCCTGAGAAATCCATGACCAATAGAAGGTTTGAGTCAATCGTCTCTCGGTGCGGGTTTTGCCTTGATGGCCAGCAGTAGGGATATCATGAGTAGAGATGAGCGTTATTCTACTCGAACTGTTCGCCAATCTCAAATTCGAGCTGTTTTGGACGGTGTTCGAGCCGTTCGGCGAACACGAACGATTTGAGAAAAATTCGGCTGTTCGAGGTTATGTTCGATAATTGTTCGTGCACCAAAATCATAACTGGATTTTTTCTCAGTAATGATGAAAATTAATGTTAATACGCAGTTTGAGTGTACAGCGGGGTGGGGGGAGGGGCAGGGGATGGATCTCTGCAGGAATAATGAAGATCTCCATTTTTTTTTCTCTTTCCCGCATTTACAGTGGTGAGGTGCAATCTGTCAGCCTATCAGCAGCGCACACACGGAGCGAAGTGCTTTTTTCACACAAGCAAGGGCATGTGTCATTGGCAGTGTATGTCACATGTCCTTGCCCTATAAGACCAAGCCATTTTCCCCGTCGCCACCATTTTCTCACTGCTGCAGCTGCGTGTTAGACGGCACCGCTGTTGCTGTGTGCGCTATACCTTGTTAATTTCAAGCCAATTTTCGCACAAATCTACAGATAGCTTGGGAGTAGGGAATAGTTGTGATTGCAGTCCTTTTAAGGACTAGGTTACAGCATTTCCTACGACTTTTATCAGGCAGGTCTGTGCTCTTAAATAGATAGATTGTGGGAGTAAAGACTAATTGTAATTGCAGTCCTTTTCAGGACTAGGTTACATCAGTTCCTATCAGTTTTTGCCAGGCAGGTCTGTGGCAGTGCTGTGCAAGTTTTTTTCACAGCATTTGGCTGAATCTAGCAAAGCTAATCCTTTTTGGCCTATTGCAGAGTGTGTTAGTCAGTGGAGTAGCCTATCTGTGTTGCAAGATATACCACCTGTGTATAGAATACCAATTTTTTTACTGCACCTAGTGAAGTAAAATCTTTTGGTCATAGCATCATTCTATTAGTCCATCTATACTGACCTCCATCAGGTTGCAAATTGAATATAATTTTTTTCTGCATCTAGCTCTGAAAAAATATTTGGGCTTCTAGCAGTGTGTGGGACTTGTTCTATTAGTCCATCTATACTGACCTCCATCAGGTTGCAAACTGAATATAATTTTTTTCTGCATCTAGCTCTGAAAAAATATTTGGCCTTCTAGCAGTGTGTGGGACTTTCTCTATTAGTCCATCTATACTGACCTCCATCAAGTTGCAAACTGAATATATTTTTTTTCTGCATCTACCTCTGAAAAAATATTAGGCTTCTAGCTGTGTGTGGGACTTGTTCTATTAGTCCATCTATACTGACCTCCATCAGGTTGCAAATTAAAAATAATTTTTATCTGCATCCAGCTCTGAAAAAATATTTGGCCTTCTAGCAGTGTGTGGGACTTTCTCTATTAGTTCATCTATACTGACCTCCATCAGGTTGCAAATTAAAAATAATTTTTTGTCTGCATCTAGCCCTGAAAAAATATTTGGCCTTCTAGCAGTGTGTGGGACTTTCTCTATTAGTCCATCTACACTGACCTCCATCAGATTGCAAACTGAATATATTTTTTTTCTGCATCTACCTCTGAAAAAATATTGGGCTTCTAGCTGTGTGTGGGACTTGTTCTATTAATCCATCTATACAGACCTCCATCAGGTTGCAAACTGAATATAATTTTTTTCTGCATCTACCTCTGAAAAAATATTTGGGCTTCTAGCTGTGTGTGGGACTTGTTCTATTAGTCCATCTATACTGACCTCCATCAGGTTGCAAACTGAATGTAATTTTTTTCTGCATCTAGCTCTGAAAAAATAATTGGGCTTCTAGCTGTGTGTGGGACTTTCTCTATTAGTCCATCTATACTGACCTCCATCAGGTTGCAAATTAAAAATAATTTTTTGTCTGCATCTAGCTCTGAAAAAATATTTGGCCTTCTAGCAGTGTGTGGGACTTTCTCTATTAGTCCATCTATACTGACCTCCATCAGGTTGCAAACTGAATATATTTTTTTTCTGCATCTACCTCTGAAAAAATATTGGGCTTCTAGCTGTGTGTGGGACTTGTTCTATTAATCCATCTATACAGACCTCCATCAGGTTGCAAACTGAATGTAATTTTTTTCTGCATCTACCTCTGAAAATATATTTGGGCTTCTAGCTGTGTGTGGGACTTGTTCTATTAGTCCATCTATACTGACCTCCATCAGGTTGCAAACTGAAAATAATTTTTTGTCTGCATCTAGCTCTGAAAAAATATTTGGCCTTCTAGCAGTGTGTGGGACTTTCTCTATTAGTCCATCTATACTGACCTCCATCAGGTTGCAAATTAAAAATAATTTTTATCTGCATCTACCTCTGAAAAAATATTTGGGCTTCTAGCTGTGTGTGGGACTTGTTCTATTAGTCCATCTATACTGACCTCCATCAGGTTGCAAACTGAATATAATTTTTTTCTGCATCTACCTCTGAAAAAATATTTGGCCTTCTAGCAGTGTGTGGGACTTTCTCTATTAGTCCATCTATACTGACCTCCATCAGGTTGCAAACTGAATATAATTTTTTTCTGCATCTACCTCTGAAAAAATATTTGGCCTTCTAGCAGTGTGTGGGACTTTCTCTATTAGTCCATCTATACTGACCTCCATCAGGTTGCAAACTGAATATATTTTTTTTCTGCATCTACCTCTGAAAAAATATTTGGGCTTCTAGCTGTGTGTGGGACTTTCTCTATTAGTCCATCTATACTGACCTCCATCAGGTTGCAAATTGAATATAATTTTTTTCTGCATCTAACCCAGCCAATAGTTTTGGCCTAATACCACAGTTTGGCCACTCAGCTCTGCTCGGTTCCCATCCATTGTTTTTTTGTGCAAACAACTCCAGAGTTGTGAATTAGTTAACCACCAAAATGAGTGGAAAAAGGCCTGCTGCTGGTGGAAAGGGGAATAGGCGTGTTGGGAAGGGGAAAAAAGGTTGTGTCCGTGGGGTAGGTGTTAAAGCAACAGTAACATCTGCAGAAGAAAGACCATCTTCCAGCCAAACTAAAATGTCTACTTCTTTTAGCGGACAATGTGATAAGATCCCTTTCTTACGGCCACGCCAATCGCTACAAATTCCTGATGAGGCACAAAAACAGCAGGTGCTTCAACGGATATCAAGTGCTCATTTAAGTGGGCTCTCCTCCACATCAACTTCAACATCACAAATACTCCAGTCCTCAAAGGTGTCACCCCAATCGCACTTGCTTCCTCACAGCTCCCAAATCTCCAGCTGCCCGTCTGAGTATGAGGTAGAACAGATGGTTGAGTCTGCAGAGCTGTTTACTCATACTATAGCCTGGGAATCAGAGGTCGACTCCAGCGCTTCTGTGAATCCAGACGAGGAAATGATCTGCACTGATGCCCAGAATCTTTATGAATCGGATCCAGGACCAGACGCAGAAGGTTCTGACCATAATGTAGACCCTCATTCCCAAACTGTAACTCCTGTTGGTGGAGACAATGAGGAAGACGATGATGAGACTCAAATACCTGATTGGAGCGACAACTTTAGTTTTTTGTCAGGGCAGGAACAGGTTGGCTCTGAGGACGACGGGTGTGATAACGCACAGGGTGATGATGATGAGGTTGGAGATCCCACTTACTGTCAACCCACAGTCAGCCAAGAGATGAGGTCAGCAGAGGAGGTGGAGGAAGATGCTAGTGACGACGAGGTCAGGTTGCGCCTTCCTGGACAGAGACGTAGTACTGGAAGCACGTCAACAACTTCATCCTCAAACACAACTCTGCCTCTCACCACAAGTCGTGGTGGCTCTTCAGGTCGCATGGGTGCTAAGCCTTGCATAGCCTGGGCATTTTTTCAGATCGATAAAGATGACCCAACTCGTGTTATCTGTAACATTTGTCAGCAAAAGCTAAGTAGAGGCCAAAAAATACATAGTTTGAGTACTTCATGCATGAACCGGCACATGGACATGAAGCATAAGTTGCAGTGGGAAGCTCAGTGTGCTACAATGCGGCCTAGCCGGCCGGGCCAACCACCGTCTGCCATATCTTGTGCATCCGTGGCCTCTTCATCCTCTGTGACTGGGGGGACAGCAGTCACACCTGTTTTGGGGCGCAGACCTGCCACCTCTTTACCCGCAACAGCCAGCGTGATTGGCAGGTCATCATTTTCTTTGGAGGTGGTAACACCAGCTGGTGTTGAGCGCTGTCCGACATCGATAGCACCACCTTTGGATCAAGGCAACCTAACATGTCCGCCTGCATCTTCCTCACAGACCGGCAGTTTGCCGGGGACACCCTTATCAACCCCATCTAAGCACAATAGCCAGCCCTCGGTCCCTCAGATGTGGACAAGTAAAAGATCATTTCCTCCTAGCCATGAGAAAGCTAAGAGGTTGAATTTCACCATCTGCAAGCTCTTGGCTACAGAAATGCTGCCTTTCCGCCTAGTGGACACAGAGGATTTTCGAGACCTTATGTCCGTCACAGTGCCCCAGTACCAGATGCCCAGTCGGCACTACTTCTCAAAGAAAGGTGTGCCTGCGCTCCACCAGCATGTCGCACACAACATCACCGCTTCTTTGAGAAACTCTGTGTGTGACAGGGTGCATTTCACCACAGACACTTGGACGAGTAGGCATGGACAGGGGCGTTACATGTCGCTGACTGGGCACTGGGTAACTATGGTGACAGCAGGACAAGGGGCTGCTGTCCAAGTCTTGCCGTCCCCACGAGTTGTGCGTCAATCCTCTTTATGTCAAAGTTCCTCCACTGCTTCTGCCTCCTCAACCTCCTCTCGGTCTTCCACCTGCACCCAAAGCCTGTCTGGTCATGCCACAAGCTTTCTAACTGCGCAGAAGGGATCCTGCACACCTCCTTACTATGCTGGCAGTAGGGCTCAACGTCATCAGGCGGTTTTTACTTTGAAATGTCTGGGAAATGTGAGTCACACAGCTGAGGAGTTGTGGTCAGCTCTGGAGAACCAATTTCATGAATGGTTGTCTCCACTGGACCTGAAACCAGGGAAAGCCGTGTGCGACAATGCTGCAAACCTGGGTGCGGCCCTTCGCCGGGGCAATGTCACACACGTGCCTTGTATGGCTCACGTGTTGAACCTGGTTGTCCAGCAATTTTTAGCCCACTATCCCAGACTAGATGGCCTTCTGCAGAGGGCACGGTCGCTGTGTGCTCACTTCCGCCGTTCGCATCCTGCAGCTCAGCGACTTACATCTCTACAGAAGTCGTTGGGCCTGCCACTTCACCGGCTAAAATGCGATGTGCCTACCCGGTGGAATTCAACTCTGCACATGTTGCAGCGACTGTGGCAGCACCGACAAGCCCTGGTGCAATACGTTCTGACGTATAGCCTGGGCCAACGAGATCCGGAGGTGGGGCAAATCACGCTGGAGGAGTGGTCTCAGATCAGGGACCTATGCACCCTTCTGCACAGTTTTGAAATGGCGACGAAGATGTTTAGTGCTGACGATGCCATTATCAGCATGACTATTCCGGTGATTTACATGCTGGAGCACATGTTAAACAGAATTCGGAGTCAGGTGGTGGCACAAGAGGAGGTGGAGGAAGTAGAGGAGGAGGAGTTGTATGCGGAAGGGCTAACATCTGCAAGGTCCAGACGGTCGGCAGCACCAAAGCGGCAGGCATGTGAGGGTGGGGGAGATGGTTTTACCAGGGCGCATGGTAGCAGCCAAACTAGTGAGGAAGGTGCAGGAGCCCAGAAAGAAGTGGAGGATGAACTGATGGAAGACTCATCAGATGAGGGAGACCTTGATCACATTTCTGTTGTGCGAGGTTGGGGGGAGAGGACAGAGGAAGGAAGCATGATTGTTACCTCGCCACCAACACAACAGGAACTTGGTGCTTCTGGATGCGCAACACACATGAGTGCCTTCTTGCTGCACTACCTGCAACATGACCCTCGAATTGTGAGAATTAGAAATAATCCTGACTACTGGGTTGCCACACTGTTAGATCCCCGGTACAAAAGTAAATTTGCAGAAATTATTCCTGCCATAGAAAGGGATGCACGCTTGCAGGAGTATCAGCAGAGACTGTTGCAGAATCTTACATGTGCTTTTCCACAAAACACCAGTGGTGCACGTAGTGAATCTCACAGTTCCAACTTGCCAACCGTGGGACCGTCAAGTGTTCAGCACTCAAACCGTAACAGAACCACAGTATCTGCTGGTAACATCAATTTTGCGGAATCATTTCACCACTTTTTTAGCCCATCCTTTGCAAGGCCACAGGAGACAAGAAGTCTGACACATAGTCAACGCCTAGAGACGATGGTACAGGAGTATCTCCAAGTAAACATTGAAGCCATGACTGTGTCACTGGACCCTTGCTCTTTTTGGGCTTCCAATCTGGATAAATGGCCGGAGCTAGCCACTTACGCCTTGGAGATCTTGTCATGCCCCGCAGCCAGCGTTCTGTCTGAACGTGTGTTCAGCGCTGCTGGTGGTGTGCTGACAGATAAGCGCACGCGGCTCTCCACTGATAATGTAGACAGACTCACGTTCATAAAGATGAACAAATCATGGATCCAAAACGACTTTTCTACCCCTGTGTCATCCTGGGGAGAGTAAAAGCTTGATGATTGGTTAAAATCACCCTACCAACCGTTTTAAGCTTTCAAATTACTAATCATGTTTATCTGTATCTTGACTGGAAAATAATTTGGGCTTTGTAGCAGTGTGCAGCACTGACTCTATTAGGCCATCTATAATAAGCTCCACCAGATTTAAAATTACTAATCATGTTTATCTGTATCTTGACTGGAAAATAATTTGGGCTTTGTAGCAGTGTGCAGCACTGATCCTATTAGGCCATCTATACTAAGCTCCACCAGATTTAAAATTAATAATAATTTTTAGCTGCATCTAGCCCGGAAAATAATTTTGGGGCTCCGAGATGCGCAAGACACATAAGTGCCTTCTTGCTGCACTACCTGCAACATGACCCTCATATTGTCAGAATTCGAAGTAATCATGACTACTGGGTTGCCACACTCTTAGATCCCCCAAACTTTTCGATCAACCTTTTCATTTTAATAAAGACCAAAAAAATGGTCATTTTTGAAATTATAAGCATTAGCAGGTTATTAGAAACTGAAATCAAACAGTTTTCAACTCAAAACTTTATTCTAGGTGATGTTACATTTTCACATAGGACCCCTTGTTCGAAAGGAGCTCCTGAACTCTCTCATCCATTGAATTTGTCAGGTTTTGGATGGTTTCTGCTTCATTTGTTTTGCATGAGGACAGAATACCCTCCCAGAGCTGTTGCTTAGATGTGAACTGCCTCCCGCCATCATAGACACTCCTTTTAATGATGCTTCAGAGGTTCTGAATGGGGTAGAGGTCAGGGGAGCATGGGGGTCACACCATAAGTTTGTCCCCTTTTATGTCCATATCAGCCAGAGATGCAGATGTTTTATGTGCAACATGAGATGGTGCATTATCATGCAAAAAAATGATCTTGCTGTGAAATACATGGTTCTTCTTCTTGAACCATGGCAGGAAGTGCTGTTTGAGAAAATCCACATACATTATGGAGTTCATCTTTAGCGCCTTCAGGGATCCTAAAGGGGCCGACAATCTCTCTCCCCATGATTCCAGCCCAAAACATTACTCCACCTCCTCCTTGTTGGCGCTGTAGCCGTGTTTGCGTGGGGTGTCCATCAACCAGCCATCCTCCACTCCATCCATCTGGACCATCGAGCGCTGCACGGCACTCATCCGTGAACAAAACAGTTTTGAAATCAGTCTTCATGTAATGTTTGGCCCACTGGAGCCGTTTCTGCTTGTGTGAAGTGGATAGAGGAGGTCGACAGGATGGCATATGCACAGCTGCAAACCTCTGAAGGACCCTGCATCTTGTTGTTCGGGGGACGTTGGAGGCACCAGCAGCTTCAAAAACTTGTCTGCTGCTATGACAAGGCTTTTTTGCCGCTGCTCTTTTAACCTGACGTAATTGCCTGTAGGAAAGAGTCCTCAATTTGCCCTTATCAGCACGCACACGTGTGTACTGTGAATCAGCTACATACTTCTTGATTGCCAAGACACTTCATCCTGATCATCGCACAATGTTGATTGTAGTCATGCCTTGACCTAAACACTCCACAATTTGTTGCTTCTCAGCAGCCGACACATCCTTTTTCTTTCCCATTTTGGCAGAAAATGTAGGCTGCTTAATAATGTGAGACAGCCTTCTTAAGTAGTCTTGCCTTTCATTGGACACACCTGCCAAACTAATTAGCACAGGTGTCTGCAATTGCTTACAGTGATATAAAGAGCCCTGACACACATCACCATCAATGAGTTTAACTGACAAACAAACAAATTCTTCCCTTATCACTCCTAAACACTTTTTGCATAATAATTTGGAACACAGTGTACATGTGCTTTTCCACAAAACACCAGTGGTTCACGTAGTGAATCTTACAGTTCTAACTTGCCAACCGTGGTCTGTATGGAGTTGTTCAATAAAGGGCCCAAAATTAAGATAACATAGATGGGAGAGGTCTCTATGAATAGGAATTCCTAAGTATTTGATACCCTGTGAGGGCCAGGCAAAGGGAAAGTTGGACTGGATGGAATCCTATATGGATTTGGGGAGGGAGACATCGAGGGCCTCAGACTTCGCTGCATTGATTTTAAAATTTGACCATGTAACAAAGTGATCTATTTCAGCCATAACAGCATGGATGGATATATGTGATTGAGTGATATATACTAGTACATCATCAGCAAATAGAGAGCACTTGTACTCAGTGCCTCCCACCTCAATCCACCTAATATTGGGGTTATGGCGAATTGATGAGAGCAGGTGCTCCGTCACTAGGATGTATAAGAGAGGGGACAGAGGACATCCCTGCCTTGTCCCATTGGTGATTGTGAAAGGTGATGAAAATGTTCTGATGCACCCCCTGGGCCTTGGGACACCCGGAGCCGGACCCTTTTTGGTGGATGCTGGTGGTTGTAGTCTTCGTGGCGGCGACCCGGTTCCGTTGCTCAGGGTGGACAAACCAGTGGCGGAACTATTTATGTGGTTTTGATGTTTAAATGTCCGACTACGCCACCCGTGGATTGCGGTCAGAGTGAACCACTGCTGCAGGGCAGACCGCTGAGGCTGGTGTTGTGGGTGCAGCAGAGCGTAGCATAACTCCCCACGGGAGGAGTATAGCCTCAGGGCAGTGTATGCGGAGGATGGGGGTGATGGTGCAGGGCAGCAGCAGTAACGACACGGAGTCAGTGATGCAGTCCAGGGCCTTTACTCACAGTTCTTATTATCCAGACCACGTCTGCAGGTAACGGCTGCCCACGTCGTACTGTGCTCACCAGGTGAGGGGCTCAGACAACTCCCAGATAACTTTGGAGCGCTTCACAGGACCCTCTTTGTGTGTCTTTTGTCTGGCCTTTCTTACCAACCCTTCTGTCCGGCTGCCTCGGGCCTCCTCTTGGTAAACTTGGCGCCAGTTTCCCTGACCCTATGTGCTGCCCTCCTAGCGGGTGTAGCGAAGGGCTGCGCCACATAAAATGTCACAGCCTCCGGTTTCTAGCTGAGGGTCATTTCCTGCTTCCACTAGTTTCGGGGACCGGTCTCCCCCTTTGGCCTGACCCCTCCCTGCAGGTGGATTCAGGCGTGCGGTGGCGACTCGCCCGTCCGCACCCCTGGGATCCCTTCGTTCCTCGTTCCTGGAGCCTCCTCCGCTCCTCTTCCTTCCTTCTCCCTCTTCCAGGCCTGGGCCTCTGTTACTAGGCCCGCCTCCGGAGCAGAGCTCATGCAGAGCCCCTGCTCCCTGCCACTTCTGCTCAGACTTCTCTGCACTGAACTAAGATGGTGCCCACCTTTTATACTCCCTTCTCAATGCACCCAGGAACTGCTTCCTCCCTGCTCCTGCACTACAGGGTTCCCCTTCCTCAGTGTTCCCTCCCCCCACTCCAGCCAGGGACAGGGACTGTCGTGCCCATCTCAGGGGCATATTGGTCGCCCTGCCCCATGGCAATGTGGTGTAATGCATGCAGGTGTCGGGTCCTGATCCACACTCCATCCTTACCTGAGAGTAAGATATCACACCTCTGGGTGAGGTGCAATACCTCTGTAGCAACCGAGCCCTCAGGGTGCTACAGTTCCATTTATCTTCAGCCTAGGTGATGTATTGCGATACAGGGCCGTGATTTGGGCTATAAAAGGGTCCCCTAGACCCCTACCCCAAGCTTTTTAAGAGAATCATATATGGCGTGCCAGGAGACTCTATGGAATGCTTTCTCAGCATCCAACGAGAGTATCTAATTACAAATTTTTAACTGCATCTAGCCCAGGAAATACTTTGTGCCTAGTAGCAGTGTCTGCTAGTCAGCGGATTATCCCGGCTGTTAAGCAAGCTACACCACCTGTAGTTTGGACACTTAATTTTTTCAAAGGAAATGCTTCGGGACCACGGGATACTCAGTGAAGAGCATCAGGAGGCACCCCAAGGCATAGGGGCTGGGACTGGCAGTAGGATGCCTTGCGGTGGACAGCGGAGCTCGATCCTTATAAAAGCTTTTTAACTGCTGCAGCTTTAGTGGACGCTACTGGAGCTGGAATTACGCGGCTGCTGGCATGAGACTTGCCCTCCAATAGATCCTTGTAAATGGATTTAAAGTGTATTCATTCAAATTAGAGAGACAATTTAAATTAAAAAGCTTAGAGCTGCCTCCACCACAGGGGGGCTCGCTCGACCCACCAGCGGACAGGCACCAGTATTGGGAGAGGGGGGCTGGCCATCAGGGTTCACCGCGGCTCTGGCACAAACCCGGCAACACGGAGGTGGCACGGGCAGGAGCGGACTGAACGTGTCGGCTTCTCACTTTTTGGATTTTAGAAGGGCATGACATGCCTATATCTGTGTCTCCCCTTCCTTTTACTCCTCCACCTCTTTTCTTTTCTCATGACTATATGTACTTGTCACTTTTCCATGTGTTAGTTGTGTCTTCTGAGCAGTTTGTCAGCTTTTGGACACCTTTGAAGGTGTTTTCTATGTGTTTCTATATGTTTTTGTTTGCCTGCCATTGGTTTTAACGGTGTTCGAAGGTGTTTGACGAACAGTTCGACGAACAGTTCGGCGAACACACGGGTGTTCGACGAACCGAACTGAACTCGAACACTACGGGGGTGGCTCAACACTAATCATGAGCAAGGTGTAGTAGGGGAATCCTGTATTTCTGAGGAACAATCATCTGTTTGTTACAAGTCCAGGGCTTATCTGGGGAGGCATCATTGGTAACCCTATACAAAACTCCATTTTCTCGGATAATCCTTTCCCTGTTCTCCCCTAACTGCCCTGTCTCAGCTTGTGCTCTGAAACTAGCTAGGGTGGGGTCAGTATCGACCTCTTGTCGAAACTGAACTCTATCCCAGGTATCACTCACATTGTCCCCACAAGAAGAATCACTCATCGGCGGTGTCGGCGGTTCTGGTGGCCTCATTTCCATGGATGAGTTGTACGCGTCCCCATCTGCTGGTCTCTTGGCTTGACTTCTGCTTACCGCACCGACGAAGTGGCAATGCAGATGTCCCACATCATTTCCTAAAAGAACGTCTGCGGGGAGGCCGCTCATCACACCTACCACGCATTGTTTGGCCCCAAAGCCATAATCCAGGGTTACCGTCGCTCTTGGAATATATCTCTGGGTGCCTCCAGCCAATTCAATGGCAATTCCTGGTCCCTTTTGAATTGCTTCTGGCTGAAGTACGCGGGGATCGGCTATGGTGAGAAAAGCCCCAGTGTCACGGAAGCCGACAACCTTTTGGGAGCCAGGGTATCGAAGTCACTTGGCAAGTCGTCAGGGACTGAATCCAGCTCTTCTCCTGGTGAGGGTGTCTGTAGATAATGAACCGGCAAATGCGGTCTGTAGCTGTCCTGCCTCCGAACACCTGGACATTGGAATTGCAGATGCCCAGGCTGCCCACATCTATAACATCTGCGCACTGGGACTCTTCCTCCACGTCGTAGTCCCGAAGGTGGAGCAGGAGTAATGCGAGGCACAGTCATACGAAGGTCACCATGAGTGGATGGTCTATTGGGATGGTGAGTATGGGAGGCCGAAGAACCAGGGGCCGCCATCGTCGGGGGGCTGGTAGTTCTTTTCTCACTGAGTAGTAGTTTTTTCCATTGAGGCTTGATGGTGAGAGCCTCATCCGCTAGAGCTGCAGCTTCCTCCACCGTGGCTGGTCTCCTTTCACACACCCATTCTCAGATCTCAGCGGGACACTTGAAGTAAAACTGCTCTTTCAAGATGACCTGGAGGAAGGCCCCCCAAGTTAAGGCCTCCTCTCCCTCCAGCCAGCGATGGCATATTTGTTTGAGTCTGTGGGCATACATCTTGAAGGACACCTCCTCATCACAGGCCAAAGTACGAAACTGGGTCCTATAAGTGTCTGGGGTCACAGC
This sequence comes from Phyllobates terribilis, assembly GCF_046119375.1. Lineage (NCBI taxonomy): Eukaryota > Metazoa > Chordata > Amphibia > Anura > Dendrobatidae > Phyllobates > Phyllobates terribilis. Next base: position 72,258,068 of record NW_027362773.1, on the reverse strand, counting down.
GCAGTGTTCCAGAATAGTCCGTTTAATGTCTGCATACTCACAGTCTCCCCGAGGGTCCATAGCTCTATAGGCTGCGGCAGCTCCACCCTCTAAGAGCCCCACCAGATGTCGAACTCGCTCCCTTTCTGGGACTTCCATTAATCGACACTGATGCTCAAAGTCCTGGAAGAAGCCCTCAATGTCACCTGCAGCCTCCTGGAACGGCTTGAAATCTTTGCGGGACACTCTGGGGAGTTCCCTCATGGTGGGTGCTGGGGTTACAGTCTGTCTGGCGCTTCTAGCTGCTTCCAAAGCTATCTGCCTCTCCAGCAATGCCATCTCCTAAGCTCCTCGCATGACCTCCATCTTATAGTCTATGGAGACCTCCTCTCCCATCATTGCCATCTCCTCCTCGTACCACACAGTCCACTGACTTTTTTGGGTATTTACCTCTGCCTGTCGCCTTTCCTCCATTGGCCGTGGAGGTGCTTCCTCAGCATCCTCTTGCAGGCGAACACCTTCCAAAGCCTCAGTTAGCTGCTCCTTTGAGAGTCCCTTGTAGCTGACCCCCAGTTCACGGGCCTTTGTTTGTAAACTCACCACAGTCCAGTTCTTGTACTCTGAGGCTCTGGTTCCAGCAGTTGATGGGCCGTTGTCCTCCATTCCTTCTGCTCTGATCCCACCGCTGCCAACCAGTTTGTGACGGGTATGCGGCAGAGCAAGAAGAGACCACCGGACTAAGAACGATCCAATGGGGTTTATTAAGGCAGGCAGCATACCAAATCAAAAATCCATGTTATTCCTAAGGTCCATAATAAGTCCACAATCACCGAAGGGCGTGAGGTCTTGCCGCTCCTAAGAGCCCCCCATTCTTCTTCCTCCAGAGATCTCCCAACATAACACTGGTCATGCATAAGTCCATTGTCTTCGGCTACCGGGAACAGCCCAAGGGTAGGGGAGGAGAGGTTTCCCCCCCTCCTAGTCGATGGTTTAGTCCATGGCATGGCTCCGATGTGTCTATAAAGATGTGTACTGTGAGTTCTCCCCCTGCTTAAGAGAACAATGGGGAGTCCTCTAGCGGTGTTGACACAAGCCCAAGTTAAATTATGGTTGAGGAACAAAGATCTGGGAAAGGGCATGGGTACTTACATCACATCATGACATTTTATACAGAAATGCAGGACAGGGAAAACTATGTACCATGACACGCACCACATACACAAACACACTGTATACGCCGTACGCACCACACACACACATTGTATACGCCGTATGCACCACACACACACTGTATACGCCATACGCACCACACACACACTGTATACGCTGTACGCACCACACACACACTGTATATGCCGAACACAACACACACACACACTGTATACGCCGTATGCACCACACATACACATTGTATATGCCGTACGCACCACACACACACTGTATACGCCGTACACACCACACACACAAACACACTGTATAGGCAGTACAGACCACACACACACTGTATATGCCGTACATACCACACACACAAACACACTGTATGCGCCATATACACCACACACACACTGTATACGCCATACGCAACACACACACACACACACTGTATACGCCATATGCACCACTCACACACACACACACATACTATATATGCCGTACATACCACACACACACACACACACACACACACACACACACTGTATGCGCCATATACACCACACAAACACACTGTATACGCCATACTCAACACACACACTGTATACGCCGTAAGCACCACACACACACACACACTGTATACGTCGTATGCACCACTCACACACACAATGTATACGCCGTACGCACAACACAAACACTGAATACGCCTTACACACCACACACACACTGTATACTCCATATGCACCAAATACACACACTGTATACACTGTTCGCACCACACACACACACACACTGTATATGCTGTACACGCCACACACACTCAGTATACGCCGTACGCACCACACACATACACACCTTATACGCCATACGCACCACACACGGACTGTATACGCCGTACGCACCACCACCACACACACACACACACACTGTATATGCCTTACGCACCACACACATACTGTATACGCCGTGCGCGCCACACACACACACTGTATACACCGTGTGCACCACACACAGACACTGTATAAGCCGTACGTACCACACAAACACATACTGTATACGACGAACGCATCATACACACACTGTATACGCCATACACAAACACACACTGTATACAACGTACACACACACTATATACTCTGTACTCACCACACACACACACTGTATCCGTCATACGCACCACACACACACAGTGTATACGTCATACACACACACACTGTATATGCCGTATGCACCACACACACACACACACACACACACTGTATACGCCGTATGCACCACACACACACTGTATATGTCGTACGCACCACACACACACACTGTATACGCCGAACGTAACACACGCCGTATACGCCGTACGCACCACATAAACGCACTTTATATGCCGTACGCACCACACACACACTGTATGCGCCGTACACACCACATACACAAGCACACTGTATACGCCGTACGCATCACACACACACTGTATACGCCGTACGCACCACACACTGTATACGCTGTAAGCACCACAACACACACACACTGTATATGCTGCATGCACCACACACACACACACACACACACTGTATACGCCATATGCACCACACATGCACTGTATTCGCCGTACACACCACCACCACACACACACTGTATACGCCGTACGCACCACACACATACTGTATACGCCATACTCACCACACACACACATTGTATACACCGTGTGCACCACACACAGACACTGTATCCGCCGTAGGCACCACACAAACACACACTGTATAGGACGCACGCATCATACACACACTGTATACGCCATGCACACACACAAACTGTATACGCTGTGTACACACACACTATATACTCCGTGCGCACCACACACAAACACTGTATCCATCATACGCACCACACACACACACTGTATAAGCCATACACACACACACACACACACACACACTGTATACGTCGTACGCACCACACACACACACTGTATATGCCGTACGCACCACACACACACACTGTATACGCCGTACGCACCACACACACACACTGTATACGCCGTATGCACCACACACACACACACACACACACACTGTATACGCCGTTTGCACCACACACACACACACTGTATATGTCGTACGCACCACACACACACACTGTATATGCCGTACGCACCACACACATACTGTATGCGCCGTACGCACCACACACACACTGTATACGCCGTACACAACCACATACACAAGCACACTGTATACGCCGTACGCACAACACACTCACTGTATACACCGTACACAACCACATACACAAGCACACTGTATACGCCGTACGCACCACACACACACATTGTATACGCCGTATGCACCACACACTGTATACACTGTAAGCACCACCACACACACACACTGTATACGCTGTATGCACCACACACACACACTGTATACGCTGTACACACTACACACACACAAACTGTATACGCCGTATGCACCAAAAAACACACACAAACTGTATACGCCGTACGCACCACACACACACACACTGTATACAGTCATGGCCAAAAGTTTTGAGATTGACACCAAAATTATATTTTCACATGATCTGCTGGCCTCTGGTTTTTATTAGTGTTTGTCTAATGTTTATATCACATACAGAAATATAATTGCAATCATATTATGAGTACCAATAGGTTATATTGACAGTTAGAATGAGTTAATGCAGCAAGTCAATATTTGCAGTGTTGCCCCTTCTTCTTCAAGACCTCTGTAATTCTCCCTGGCATGCTCTCAATCAACTTTTGGACCAAATCCTGACTGATAGCAGTCCATTCTTGCATAATCAATGCTTGCATTTTGCCAGAATTTGTTGCTTTTTGTTTGTCCACCCGTCTCTTGATGATTGACCACAAGTTCTCAATGGGATTAAGATCTGGGGAGTTTCCAGGCCATGGACCCAAAATCTCTATGTTTTGTTCCATGAGCCATTTAGTTATCACCTTTGCTTTATGGCAAGGTGCTCCATCATGCTGGAAAAGGCATTGTTGGGCGCCAAACTGCTCTTGGACAGTTGGGAGAAGTTGCTCTTGGAGGACATTCTGGTACCATTCTTTATTCATGGCTGTGTTTTTAGGCAAGACTGTGAGTGAGCCGATTCCCTTGGCTGAGAAGCAACCCAACACATGAATGGTTTCAGGATGCTTTATAGTTGGCATGAGACAAGACTGGTGGTAGCGCTTACCTCTTCTCCGAATAAGCTGTTTTCCAAAATGACTTTGCCCCAGTCCTCAGCTGTCCACTCCCTGTACCTTTTGCAGAATATCAGTCGGTCCCTGATGTTTTTTCTGGAGAGAAGTGGCTTCTTTGCTGCCCTCCTTGAAAGCAGCCCTTGATCAAAGAGTCTCCGCCTCACAGTGCGTGCAGAAGCACTCACACCAGCCTGCTGCCATTCCTGAGCAAGCTCGGCACTGCTGGTAGTCCGATCCCGCAGCTGAAACAGTTTTAAGATACGGTCCTGGCGCTTGCTGGTCTTTCTTGGGCGCCCTAGAGCCTTTTTGACAACAATGGAAGCTCTCTCCTTGAAGTTCTTGATGATGTGATAGATTGTTGACTGAGGTGCAATCTTTGTAGCTGCGATACTCTTCCCTGTTAGGCCATTTTTGTGCAATGCAATGATGGCTGCACGTGTTTCTTTAGAGATAACCATGGTTAACTGAAGAGAAACAATGATACCAAGAACCAGCCTCCTTTTAAAGTGTCCAGTGATGTCATTCTTACTTAATCATGACTGATTGATCACCAGCCCTGTCCTCATCAACACCCCCACCTGTGTTAATGGATCAATCACTAAAACGATGTTAGCTGCTCCTTTTAAGGCAGGACTGCAATGATGTTGAAATGTGTTTTGGGGGTTAAAGTTCATTTTCTGGGCAAATATTGACTTTGCAAGTACAGTAATTGCTGTTAAGCTGATCATTCTTTGACATTCAGGAGTATATGCAAATTGCCATTACAAAAAATGAAGCAGTAAACTTTGTAAAAATTACTATTTGTCTCATTCTCAATACTTTTGGCCATGACTGTACACCGTACGCACCACACACACACTGTATACGCCGTAAGCACCACACACACTGCATACTCCATATGCTCCACATATACACACTGTATACACTGTACGAACCACACACACACAGACACTGTATATGCTGTAAACACCACACACACTGTATACGCCGTACGCACCACCACGCACACTCTGCATACGCCGTACGCACCACACACACACACTGTATACGCCATATGCACCACACACGCACTGTATACACCGTATGCACCACCACCACACACACACACAATGTATATGTCGTACGCACCACACACATACTGTATACGCTGTACGCGCCACACACACACACTGTATACACCGTGTGCACCACACACAGACACTATATACACCGCACGTACCACACAAACACATACTGTATACGACGAATGCATCATACACACACTGTATACGCCATACACAAACACACACTGTATACACCATACACACACACTATATACTCCGTACTCACCACACACACACACTGTATCCGTCATACGCACCACACACACACAGTGTATACGCCATACACACACACACACTGTATATACCGTATGCACCACACACACACTGTATACGCCGTATGCACCACACACACACTGTATATGTCGTACGCACCACACACACACACTGTATACGCCGAACGTAACACACGCCGTATACGCCGTACGCACCACATATGCACACTGTATATGCCGTACGCACCACACACACACTGTATGCGCCATACACACCACATACACAAGCACACTGTATACGCCGTGCGCACCACACACACACTGTATACGCCGTACACAACCACATACACAAGCACACTGTATACGCTGTACGCATCACACACACACACTGTATACGCCGTACGCACCACACACTGTATACGCTGTACGCACCACACACACACTGTATACGCCATACGCACTACACATGTGACGCGCCCCTGGGCCTGAGTCGCGCAGCGTTGCGCACGCGGGAGCCTACCCGGAGCCGGATCTGATAGGGGTAGTAGTCTCGTGGCGGTGACCCGGTCCGTGCCCAGGGAGTCAGACTAAGTGGCGATATATTAGCAGTAGATGTTGGATGACTACGCCACCCGTTGAATGCAGCTATGGAGCTGCCGCTGCAGGGTAGACCGCTGAGGCCGGTGGAAGGATCATGCAGCGTGGATGGTGTAACCCCCAACGGGAGGGGTATGGCCTCAGGGCAGCCGACGTGGATGATGGGGGTAGCAGGAACCACTCAGAGACGATGCGGTGTAGTTCAGGGTCTTTACTGGTGACAAAGATAGACCCTCCCGGAGTACTTGCTAGCGATCGGGGCCTGGTCAGTCCTTGAGCAGATGGGATCTCCCCTGGCCAGGCGGAGTTGTAGGCCTTCCCAACTAACTGTACTCTTCTGGCTACCTTGCTAGAGGCGGGTAAAAGTAGCCCACGTCCCTGAGTGTACCGTGTGGTGCTCACCCGTATGGCCGGTGACTCGGGGCCTTCTAATGGCTTCCGCTCCACGACGGCGGTGCTGGTCCCACGCGTGTGACCGTGCCTTCGGGTTTCTGGGCCAGAGGACCTGAAATCCCCTGCCGGTCGGTTTCTGCTGCTGGGTAAGGATTAGTCCCCACAGCTTCGGACTCCGGGTCCAGTGATAACTTCTCAGTCAGGGCGAGCTCTGCAGCTGCCAGCCCCTGACTCCTTGTAGCACTGCTCCCACAGAGCTCCTGTTGTTTCTTCCTATGGCTGCTTCTCTTCTCTTCTCTTCAACTCAACCACTAACCCTGCCTCAGCCCCAAGTTTATATAGGGGAAGTTCTTCCCCTCCCAGGACTGGGCAGGAGGTGTGGCATGCATAGGATCCCTGACCAAGAGACCTCCCACCTGCTCTCAGACATAATATTGCTATTATTGTGGAGACCAGACCCCTGGGGTGCCACATTCCCCCCTAGTGAAATTTAGTACTCCGGGACTAAACATATTTTTGTATACATAATAAGGTATAAACAATAACAATACAATAAGGAAACACATAAAGATGGTCACGACGTGTCCGCAACCGGGTGCAGTCTTTGAAGAAAACAAAGGTGTCCATTTCACCAAAACAGGGAGACGTAACCAGGTAGGGGTCTGTCCTGCCCCGAGTCCTTAACAGTCTTTAGTCCGTCCTGGGTTACGCTCCAACTATACACAAAGGATTCCCGGTAAATCCACCAAAGACTCCTATAAATAACTAAAAAGACAAAATTATACACAAGCAACAATAACCAGGTAAACATTAATAAAACAGCTTAAACATTTAGATCCTCCACCGTACGGGCAACTGGCCTCTAGTGACCCTAGTGGACCTACGGAGCTGGCTGACTGGTCCTGAGCTACAGGGTATGGGAGCTGTCAAGGGTAAACTGGGCAGCCGTCTACGGACTCTTTGGGTCACTAGGGGTATGGCAGGCTCACTATAAGCAGAGGGTTGATCCTCCTGATCTGCTTGTGTGGAGTCTTCTGCCTCCTGGACCGGCTGTTCTTCCAGCTCTACCGGTTGCTCCGTAAGTACTTGGGATGCTGGTTGGAGGAACGTGAGGACGGGTACCACAACTGCACCATTGACTTGAGTCCAAGACCGAGGGAAGTCTCCGAGCACAGTACTAACCATATCTTCCCTTTCCTCTACGGGTCGAGGGTCTTCTTGTTCCTCTTCAGGGTTCCGTAGCTGTTCGGGACACTTCTTCAGGTGATCCCGGGATACAATGGCTGTGGTTTCCCCTCCGTCTTTACTGATGGTACAGACCTTCGGGTTGTCGTGGCTTGAGGGCAGTACGGTGTACGGGTCCTTCTCCCACTGGTCGTCCAACTTGTGGAGCCGTCTTTTCCTCTTCAAGACCTGCTCTCCGGGCACCAGGGGAACAGCGGGAGCATACTGGTTGTAAGTTTTCTCTTGTCTTTCCCTAGCTTGACAGAGACTTCGCTCCACGCTCTCCTGTACTTTCCGGTACTGATGCTGCCTCTCTGTATCCCAGTCTGCTTCTGGTGAAGTGTCCTCGGGTGTCAGGACTCCCATCTCCAGGTCAACAGGTAGCTTACCAGGTCTTGCCCTCATCAGGTAAGCCGGGGTACAGTTGGTGGAACCTACCGGGATGTGGTTGTATAGGTCCACTAGGTCGGGCAGCCTCTCGGGCCACAGACTGCGTTCTTCCAGGGGCAATGTTTTCAGAAGATCTATCACCACCTGGTTCATTTTCTCACAAAGTCCATTAGTTTGCGGATGATAGGGTGTCGTCCTTATCTTCCGGCAGCCATACAGAGTGCAGAATTCTTGGAAGACCTCCGCTTCAAAGGCAGGTCCCTGGTCCGTCAACACTTGGTCCGGGTACCCGTGTGGACGGCAGAAATGCTGCTGGAAGGCTCTAGCTGCTGTTCGAGCTGTTAAGTCCTTGACGGGGACGACAACCAAGAACCGGGAGTAGTGATCCACGATGGTTAGCGCGTAGACGTAGCCACTTCTGCTTGGGGTCAGTTTTACATGATCCAAGGCTACCAGTTCCAACGGCTGCCGGGTGACGATGGACTGCAGGGGAGTCTTCTGGCTGGCACGGTCCTTCCTTCTTAGGTTGCACGGGCCACAGTCTCTGCACCACCTCTCGATGGTTCCTCTCATGCCTACCCAATGGAACCGCCCGCGCAGCAGGAACTCCAGCTTCTTCCATCCGAAGTGCCCAGCCCCGTCGTGGTATGCTTCCATCACCATGGCTGCGTCCCTCTTTGGCACCACTACTTGCCAGATTAGCTCATGCGTCCGGGAGTTAACCATTCTGCGGCACAACTTCCCCTTGTAAAGGAACAGTCGACTCTTCTCAGCCCACAGTTGCTTGGCTTCCTCCGGAGCGTCTGGGTCAAGGCGTGCATCTGGCCGAGTCAGCATCTCCTTTACCAGTCGGACGGCAGGGTCACTGTCTTGCGTCTCCACCCAGTTGTAATGAGGTAAGGGGTTAAACGTAGCGGATTTACTCCTTACACGGTGGGAATACTGAATAGTCCCATGACGGTGGAATGCGGGGAGTTCAACTTCTTCCAGTCCCTCTGAATCTTCCCCTTCGTCCGGTAGATTTGGCATCCTGGACAGGGCGTCCGCGTTGGTATTGGAGCGTCCTGCCCGGTATTTGATTGTGAACTCATAGTTGGACAAGCGGGCCATCCATCTCTGCTCTAGGGCACCGAGTCTTGCTGTGTCCAGGTGTGTCAACGGGTTGTTATCCGTGTACACGGTGAACCGGGAAGAAGCGAGGTAGTGCTTAAAGCGTTCGGTGACTGCCCACACCACTGCCAGGAACTCTAGCTTAAATGAGCTGTAATTTTCAGGGTTTCTTTCGGTGGGTCGCAGTTTTCGGCTGGCGTAAGCAATTACCCGTTCTTTCCCCTGCTGGATCTGGGACAGTACGGCTCCTAGCCCGATGTTACTGGCGTCGGTGTAGAGGATAAAGGGCTGGCTATAATCAGGGTACGCCAGGATTTCATCCCCCGTGAGGGCCATCTTCAGCTGGCGGAAGGACTCTTCTTCTATCTTCTCCCATCTGAAGGGCGGCTTCTGGTTCTTGGCCTTCCTGGACTGGCCTATCAGGAGGTCCTGCATAGGAGCTGCCTTTTTGGTGAAACCGGGAATAAACCTTCGGTAGTAGCCTACCAACCCGAGGAACTGCCTCACTTCCTTTACGCTGGAGGGGCTTGGCCATTCCTTAATTGCGGTGATCTTATCAGGGTCGGGAGCCACTCCGTCAGCACTCACCACGTGTCCCAGGTACTGCACCTTTGGCTTCAGGAGGTGACACTTAGAGGGTTTCACCTTCAGGCCGTAACTTGCCAGGGCTTCGAACACTTCTGCCAGGTGTTTCAGGTGGTCCTCATAAGTCTTGGAATATACGATGACATCGTCCAGGTACAACAGGACCGTCTCGAAGTTTCTGTGTCCCAGACAGCACTCCATTAATCGTTGGAAGGTTCCTGGTGCATTGCAGAGTCCGAACGGCATACAAGTAAACTCGCTAAGTCCCATCGGGGTGGTGAATGCGGTCTTCTCCCGGTCCGCCTCTGCTACAGGAACCTGTCAGTACCCGCTAGTGAGGTCCAAGGTAGAGAAGAAGTTAGCAGATCTTAAAGCAGCCAAAGACTCCTCTATCCTTGGTAAGGGGTACGCATCCTTGTGTGTGATACGGTTGATTTTCCGGTAATCTACACACATCCTCATGGTGTTGTCTTTCTTTTTGACTAAGACTAGTGGGACTGCCCAGGGGCTACAGCTATCCCTGATTACCCCAGCCTCCCTCATGTCTCTACGCATCCCCTTGGCGTGTTGGTAATGTGCAGGGGGTACGGGTCGATACCTCTCTTTTATGGGAGGATGGTCTCCCGTGGGGATGTGGTGTTCTACCCCCTTGACTCGCCCGAAGTCTTACGGGTGTTTACTAAACACTCTCTCGTACTCTTGAACCACCCGGTAGACTCCCTGTTTCTGGTGGGAGGGAGTGGAGTCAGTACCCAAATGTAGTTGCTGACACCAATCCTCCATTATTTTCTTAGAGCCGTTACCTTCCTCCGGGTGAGATGGAGGCAAGGGTTCCACAGACTGTATAGAGTTTTGGTTGACGGTATATAATTTGGCTAGTGTGGCATACTGGGGTAGGTACACTTCCCTCTTCCCGATATTTATTATGCGAACGGGCACCCTCCCATGGCGTACATCAACCACCCCCCGGGCTGTCAAAATGGTGGGCCTACTGTCTGAATAGACTGGTTCTACCATTGCCTGGTAATCTCTACCTCTCAGACCAATAGCTGCCCGGCACCAAATCATCTTTTCACTTTTCGGGGGCATGGCAATAGGGAAAGGGTCACACATTCTTACGCTACCAATCTCACCGCCGGAGAGTTCCACCTGTTGCCGTCGCATCAGTGCCCGGATCTCTTTCTGGAGCACTCGCTGCTGGCCGGAGCTGGCATTCTTGGCAACCTGCTGTAAAATGAAAATCACCTCTGCAAGACAATTTTCAATCACATTAGTTCCTAAAGTTATCTTTGGGTGACTCTCGCGCTTGTCAATATCTACAATGATCAGTCCCTGTGCTGCCAGTTCGACTCGACCGATTTTAATGGTCATCTCTTTAAATCCGATCTGTGGCACGGGCTGACCATTACTGGCGATGATACTCAAGTCGTCGTCTGGATAGCGGGTTATATCCGAGTCATTCCAGTACTGCTTGAAGAGCACGTACGGGATGGTGGTGACCTGTGACCCGGTGTCCAGTAGGGCACTCATAGGGATGCCATCCAGTACCACAGGCAAGACTGGACGTCCTCCCACATATTTGTCGCGCCAGTTCGATGGGCCTGGTGATCTTTTTCCTGGGGGTTGGCCCTCTACCCCAGGTTGTGCCAGTTTAAAGGACAGTACCTTGCCATATGTCCGGGTTGATTGCAGCGGCGGCAGATGGGTTGTCCGTCCTCGTTGTATCGGTCGCTGGGTCTTCCTCTGGCCGGTGGGGTCCTCCTTGGTCGACGCCACGGGATGTCCTCCGGTCCGGATGCCAGCTGGATCTTCCCTGGAGTGGAAACCTGTAAAGACTGCACAGTTCGGGTTAGCGCAGCAACGCTTTTAGCTAGCTCTTGGACCTGATGGTGCAGGTCTGGAGCCGGGTCATTGTTCAAAGCCTGCGCATCAGCCCCCACAGGCCCTGCCGACAAGGGCGCCGCCTCCTGGTGGTAAGTGACAGCTGGGCGCCTGTGGGTCACAACGCCACCCGGTGCCGGTTCTCGGAGCACCCGGATGGCTCTGTCCATGAACTGTGCAAAGTCTAGATGAGGATCCTGTAAGGCTATGGCCCGCAACTGGGTTCGGTGGACATTGCAATATAGTCCCTCTATAAATTGTTCGGTCAACAGCCTGTCCTCGTTTCCCACGCTGTCAGGGTCGGTCTTCTTAATGGCTCTCAGGGCCTCTTGTAGGTTTAGTGCATAGTCCCTTATACTCTCATGTGCTCGCTGCTTGCACCCATAGAATTTAAGCTTAATCTCGGCTGAGGTGCGGGTATCAAAGGTGTCCCTCAGCCGGGTTAGTATCCCTGCGACAGTCCTCCTCCCAGGTGGCCAGGACTTTACCTCCCTTTGGGCTGCCCCGGTTAGTTGGGCCACCAGGATGCTCACTTTTTGCTCTTCTGTGAGGGGGTACACCTGGAAGAGGCTATCCAGCTTTTCTCTAAAGTCATTCAGGGTATGTGACTCCCCTGAGTATTGGGGTAGCCAGGCTGCTCCCGGGATATAGGGCATGGTGAAAGGCATGACTGCAGCAGCGCTGGCGCTGGCGGGGGTTGAGGCAGTGAAGCTCTCCTCCGTATCCGACATCTTCCTCCCCCCTAGTGGACCGTGGCCTACCTTGCGATGATCCTCTTCCGTAGGCCGCGGCTCCGCAGTGGATCATCAGGGTTGAGGACCTTCCGTCGCGCTCCTGTGACGTCGGCGTCTGCTGGGCTCCTTCCAGGACCTTACGCAACGTCCGGACGTGAGGCGGGGCTTCAGTTCTCGCGCGCTTTCGGAGTCCACGCCCCTCTTCTTCCCGCGCGGCGTCTTCAAGATGGCGTCCAGCGGCGGGAAAACTTCACGGATGGCGGGAAGAAGGCTGAAGATGGCGCCGGATGGCGGGAATCTTCACCGATGGCAGGAAGAAGGCTGAAGATGGCGCCGGATGGCGGGAATCTTCACCACAGGTAAGTTTTAAAAGTCTCTTTTTCAGGCACGCAGTACCCGGTGGTTGCGGGCACGAAATCCTGCCGACTACGCCAAAAGTTGACGCGCCCCTGGGCCTGAGTCGCGCAGCGTTGCGCACGCGGGAGCCTACCCGGAGCCGGATCTGATAGGGGTAGTAGTCTCGTGGCGGTGACCCGGTCCGTGCCCAGGGAGTCAGACTAAGTGGCGATATATTAGCAGTAGATGTTGGATGACTACGCCACCCGTTGAATGCAGCAATGGAGCTGCCGCTGCAGGGCAGACCGCTGAGGCCGGTGGAAGGATGGTGCAGCGTGGATGGTATAACCCCCAACGGGAGGGGTATGGCCTCAGGGCAGCCGACGTGGATGATGGGGGTAGCAGGAACCACTCAGAGACGATGCGGTGTAGTTCAGGGTCTTTACTGGTGACAAAGATAGACCCTCCCGGAGTACTTGCTAGCGATCGGGGCCTGGTCAGTCCTTGAGCAGATGGGATCTCCCCTGGCCAGGCGGAGTTGTAGGCCTTCCCAACTAACTGTACTCTTCTGGCTACCTTGCTAGAGGCGGGTAAAAGTAGCCCACGTCCCTGAGTGTACCGTGTGGTGCTCACCCGTATGGCCGGTGACTCGGGGCCTTCTAATGGCTTCCGCTCCACGACGGCGGTGCTGGTCCCACGCGTGTGACCGTGCCTCCGGGTCCGGTGATAACTTCTCAGTCAGGGCGAGCTCTGCAGCTGCCAGCCCCTGACTCCTTGCAGCACTGCTCCCACAGAGCTCCTGTTGTTTCTTCCTATGGCTGCTTCTCTTCTCTTCAACTCAACCACTAACCCTGCCTCAGCCCCAAGTTTATATAGGGGAAGTTCTTCCCCTCCCAGGACTGGGCAGGAGGTGTGGCATGCATAGGATCCCTGACCAAGAGACCTCCCACCTGCTCTCAGACATAATATTGCTATTATTGTGGAGACCAGACCCCTGGGGTGCCACACATGCACTGTATACGCCATACACACCACCACCACACACACACTGTATACGCCGTACGCACCACACACATACTGTGTACGCCATACGCACCACACACACACACTGTATACACCGTGTGCACCACACACAGACACTGTATACGCCGTAGGCACCACACAAACACACACTGTATATGACACACGCATCATACACACACTGTATACGCCATACACACACAAACTGTATACGCCATGTACACACACACTATATACTCCGTACGCACCACACACAAACGCTGTATCCGTCATACGCACCACACACACTGTATAAGCCATACACACACACTGTATACGCCGTACGCACCACACACACACACTGTATACGCCGTACGCACCACACACACACACTGTATACGCCATATGCACCACACACACACACACACACACTGTATACGCCGTATGCACCACACACACACACACACTGTATATGTCGTACGCACCACACACACACACTGTATGCGCGAACTCAACACACACACACTATATACACCGTACGACCACACATACACACTGTATATGCCGTACGTACCACACACATACTGTATGCGCCATACGCACCACACACACACTGTATACGTCGTACACAACCACATACACAAGCACACTGTATATGTCGTACGCACCACACACACACTGTATACGCCGTAAGCACCACACACTGTATACACTGTAAGCACCACCACACACACACACTGTATACGCTGTATGCCCCACACACACACACTGTATACGCAGTACACACTACACACAAACACACTGTATACGCCGTATGCACCACATACACACACACACACTGTATACGCCGAATGCACCAAAAACACACACAAACTGTATACACCGTACGCACCACACACACACTGTATACGCCGTAAGCACCACACACACTGTATACTCCATATGCTCCACATACACACACTGTATACACTGTACGCACCACACACACACACTGTATATGCTGTAAACGCCACACACACTGTATACGCCGTACGCACCACCACGCACACTCTGTATACGCCGTACGCACCACACGCACACACTGTATATGCCATACGCACCACACACACCCTGTATACGCCGTATGCACCACCGCCACACACACACACAATGTATATGCCGTACGCACCACACACATACTGTATACGCCGTACGAGCCACACACACACTGTATACAACGTGTGCACCACACACAGACGCTATATACGCCGTACGCACCACACAAACACATACTGTATACGACGAACGCATCATACACACACTGTATACGCCATACACAAACACACACTGTATACACCGTACGCACACACTATATACTCCGTACGCACCAAACACACACACTGTATACGCCATACACACACACACACACACTGTATATGCCGTATGCACCACACACACACAAACACACTGTATACGCCGTACGCACCACACACACACACTGTGTATGTCGTACGCACCACACACACTCTGTATACGCCAAACGTAACACACACACATTGTATACGCCGTACGCACCACACACACACTGTATGCGCCAAACACACCACATACACAAGCACACTGTATACGCTGTACGCATCACACACACACTGTGTACGCCGTACGCACCACACACTGTATACGCTGTAAGCACCACAACACACATACACTGTATACGCTGTATGCACCACACACACACACACACTGTATACGCCATACGCACCACACATGCACTGTATTCGCTGTTCACACCACCACCACACACACTGTATACGCCGTACGCACCACACACATACTGTATATGCCATACGCACCACACACACACACACTGTATACACCCTGTGCACCACACACAGACACTGTATACGCCGTACGCACCACACAACCACACACTGTATACGACGCACGCATCATACACACACTGTATACGACATACACACATTATATACTCCGTACGCACCACACACAAACACTGTATCCGTCATATGCACCACACACACACACTGTATACGCCGTGCGCACCACACACACTGTATATGCCGTATGCACCACACACACACACTGTATATGTCGTACGCACCACACACACACACTGTATCCGCCGAACGCAACACACACACACACTAGACACTGGTATTGTCGATGATCCGTTTAACTAAACCATCTAATATTAATACCCATCTTCCCATGAAATTCCTTTACTTAACTAAAATAAGACAAAAACACAATATACTTTTGGGAAAAACTGGCCACAGCAGCCTTTATTTAAACAAAATTACATAGATAAGTAATTAAATTAACACACAATGGTAGGAGGGTCCTTGAAGCTCCAAAGATCTGGTGATTAAGATAAGCCAACAATTAACACCAACATGCCCCCAGCCGATACCCACTGGCTCGAGAGCACCACAACCCAACATGGGTTCCAAAAATTACTTCCACTTCCCGGTCTCCGACATTCCCTGCCGTGAGACCCCCAAAACCAGATCAGCAATCAACGCTTTCCAATTAAGGAATCCATACCCAAATGGACCCCTTATACCAATTTAAAACCAACTTCAAGGACCCCCAACCGCCAAGAGCCACACTGACCCAAAACCAAACTAAAACCCCTTAACCAAATACGAACCTTAGGGCGGGCGGGCGGGACAACTCACCACCCTTGTGAGCGGGAAAATGTGATGCCCCTCCCCTCCCTGGCACTTAAACCCCCCGTTAAACCCCTCCCAATGCTAATAGCCTTAGGCACTCCCTCCTACCCATTGTCATGCAGGCCTGTGTCCAAGCCTGCGGGGGAGGGGGCGGCTGTACTCCGGCCTGTCCTTGACACTGGTATTGTCGATGATCCATTTAACCAAACCATCTAATATTAATACCCATCTTCCCATGAAATTCCTTTACTTAACTAAACTAAGACCAAAACACAATATACTTTTGGGAAAAACTGGCCACAGCAGCCTTTATTTAAGCAAAATTACATAGATAAGTAATTAAATTAACACACAATGGTAGGAGGGTCCTTGAAGCTCCAAAGATCTGGTGATTAACATAAACCAACAATTAACACCACCTTGCCCCCAGCCGATACCCACTGGCTCGAGAGCACCACAACCCAACATGGGTTCCAAAAATTACTTCCACTTCCTGGGCTCCGACATTTCCTGCCGTGAGACTCCCAAAACCAGATCAGCAATCAACACTTTCCAATTAAGGAATCCATACCCAAATATACCCCTTATATAAATTTAAAACCAACTTTAAGGACCCCCAACCGCCACAACGAGGGCGCTTTGAATATCTCAAATGCCCGAGACCCCCCCGAACGAAAAGCTATGGCCCTCTCAATGCCCTCTTGTAACCCCAAAGCCCACATGTCAATACCTACTGCGTTCAAATGCACCCCATCTGCCAACCAAAATTCACCCTCTCGTTTCTCTAACTCAAAGTGCCCCACAGCAATCCCCCCATTCCTAGTAACAAAACTAGAGACTGCCCTATTAACGTTAATCCTGGCTTTATTGATTTTCTTCACTGACCTAGCCCTACGCCAACATCTCCGAGGAACAATCTCTGACCAAACAATAAAAAAACCTGGAAATGCCACCCACAAACGCAACAAATCATGTTTAACATCCCTTATCAACTCTCTAAAAGGGCGTGAACCTAGGTCGTTCCCCCCCCCCCACGTGCAACACCAAAATGTCAGGTGACCTATCTAAACGCGCACTGTGATGTACCTCCTGCAGCACTCTGCACCAACTCATGCCTCTAAAGCCCAACCACCTAATCACAGCTGTTTCTCTGTCAAAACCGAGCTGCCTTGCTGCAGGCCTTATATCCGCCCTCAGTGCTCCCCAGTGCACGTAGGAGCGTCCCAGAATCCATACCAAAGCGGAACTGGAACCTGCAGAAATTACAAACAAACTTGAACAACTCTCGCAATAACAACACCTGCCGTAAATCAAACATTAAAGTTGTATTTTACCCTGACCCTGAGGCCTGATATAACTCCGATAACGCCTCGATTCCCAACGCCCAATGCGCTGTATAGTCTCCCCACTAAGACCACCTGCAGCCGCTTCCGTTGCTGCTCCAATCCGAAACGAGTGGGACTCAAAATGGGATGCATCTAACCCTAATGAATTTAAACACTTCCTAAATACCGCTATGAACTGATATCTGGACAAGAAGGAACCGTCCTCATGACACAATAACGGACCACCCTGCTTTGGTTCGGACTCCCTAAACAGTTGCAAGCATCTTAACGGACACATAATAGAATCCCCAATTGCTCTCAAAACTACACGCCCCCTTTTCCCAACTGGTCCGTTTTAGATTTCCTGATCCAAAATTCCACACCTCCTGAGGTACCAAACACATCTGCTGACAAAAGCCCCCCGCCCACTGACCTGCTGGGTGACACGAACTCACCCAACCTCAACGCTCCAAAGAAGGACAGGGAGATTTTTGCTACCGACCAACCCTCCCCAGCCCCTTGACTAATCCATGACAATAGTGCACCTAACTGATCGTCATCCTGAGCCATAAGCCCGACTGTATTAAGCAACCGATCTTCCCATAAATGCCAAATAGACTGATACGCTTCCCAAGTTCCCCCGCCAACGATGACCTAATCAGCGACTCAGCGGCCTGCATACCACCTTCCAAAGCTCCGGAGGGCACTCCAGCCCCTTGTCTGCCGCCTCTGGTGCCAACTGCCGGAAGCGCTCCCACTGAAAACGAGAAAGTGAGTAAGCAATGGCATTCTGGACTCCCGGTACGTGAGACGCTGTCACATAAGCATTCATGGAAAGGCAAGTCAGCACTAACTGTCGTAGAACCCTAATCACTGGAGGTGAAGATGCTGTAATGTTATTAATTGCAAACACAACCCCCATGTTGTCGCAATTAAACCTCACCCTCTTATTTTGCAGTTCCCCCTTCCACAAATATATTGCCACCAAAATGGGAAAAATCTCTAATAGGGCTATGTTCTTTACCAATCCTGATGTTACCCACTCCTTAGGCCAACTGAATGCGCACCATCGACCTCTAAAGTACGCCCCAAAACCTGAACTTCCCGCCGCATCCGTGTAAAACTCCAAAGCACAATTGTCCTGTACTTCCTCCATGAGCAATGAGCGTCCATTATATTGCTCCAAAAATTTCTCCCACACTACCAAATCGTCTCTGTGTTCAGCTGACAAACGCATGTAATGATGCGGCAATTTTAGACCCGACGTAGAGCTGGCCAACCGGCGAGAAAAAATTCTCCCCATAGGAATAATGCGACATGCAAAATTAAGTTTCCCAAGAAGAGACTGTATTTCTCTCAAAGTCATCTTCTTTAACTTCCCAGCCCGTGCGACCTCTTCCTTCAAAGCCTTCACTTTCTCCTCAGGCAACATAAATTCCCAATTCACTGAATCAATAACAATTCCTAAAAAACAAATGGTGGTAGTTGGACCTTCGGTCTTTTCTGGAGCCAAAGGCACTCCGAAACGCTCTGCTACCCACTGAGTCGCTCTCAGCAAAATTTCACAACATGAAGAATCGCCCGAACCGATGCACAGAAAATCTTCCAGGTAATGTATAATGGATTCGAGCCCTGTCACATCCTGTACGACCCATTCCAAAAATGTGCTGAAAGCCTCAAACAAGGAGCAGGATAAAGAACATCCTATGGGCAAACATCTATCTACGAAAAACTCGCCCTCCCAGTAACAACCCAACAACCTAACACTTTCAGGATGAACGGGCAACAACCGAAACGCTGATTCCACATCCGTCTTAGCCAGCAATGCCCCTTTACCACACTGTCTGACCCACCGAACCGCCTCATCAAATGATGTATAAACCACGGAACATAGTTCCGGATCAATCCCATCATTCACTGACTTTCCCCGCGGATAGGAAAGACGGTGAATGAGCCTAAACTTATTAGACTCTTTTCTGGGCACCACCCCCAAAGGCAATACTACTAAATTCAAAAAAGGAGGCTCGGAAAACGGACCCGCCATACGCCCCAAAGCTACCTCCTTTTGTAACTTAGCAGAAACCACCTCCGCATATTGATCTGCTGATCTAAGATTTTTCAACACCCGGGGAATCTCGAATGGAGGTGGAGGAATTTTAAAACCGTCAGCAAAACCTGACACTAACACTGCAGCTTTTTCCCTATCGGGAAACCTACTTAGATAAGGGAGCATCGCGGTTAGTTTCACCGGCGTCTCCCCCTAGAGAATTGTTGGCCCCTGGCTTAGCCTTCTTTTTGAAACATCTGGCAGCACCGTGTGATGATCCACTGCCATGCGAGCAAAGATGCTTCAACCTGCAGTTAGCCCCAAATTTGCACTGGCCGTCGTTGAACTGCCAGCATAAGCCCGGTTTCTGCGTTCCCGTTTGCCCTGACGTGCCTCCGCTCCCCTGCGTACTTGATTGACCCCCGGAATGGCCGGCAAAACCGGCCCCTCCATAAAAAGAATGCCCTAATCTAGAAGGAGCCATCACCCGTAACTGACGCGCCCCCTGGGCCATGTTCAGGGGATACCCGGAGCCGGATCTGGATAGGGGTAGTAGTCCTTGTGGCGGTGACCCGGTCCGTGCCCAGGGTGTCAAACTAAGTGGCCAGTCTATGGCAGTAGATGTTAACTTGATCGACTACGCCACCCGTTGAGTGCGGCTTTGAAGCCGCCGCTGCAGAACAGTCCGCTGAGGCCGGTGGTATGGGTGCAGCGATGATGGTATAACCCCCAACGGGAGGGGTATGGCCTCAGGGCAGCAGGAGTGGATGATGGAGGTAGTGATGGTGTAGTAAGAAGAGTCAGAGTCATGAGATGCAGTTTCAGGGTTTTTACTCACGGGTGTTCCTCGGTCACTCTGGCCTTGAGTGACCACCCGAGCCGTGCTGCGTCCACCAGGTCCTGGACTCGGCTAACCCCCAGGCAGTTCCGGAGCGTGGTCCTGAGCTCCCTTCTCTCTCTCTCTTTCTGGCCGTCCCCACCAGGGATCCACCTTTGGCCGGCTCCCTCGGGTCTCTTGGTGGTTGAACCTTCTCTGGCTTCCCTGACCCTATCCTTGGTGTGCCTTTCTGGTGGATTTGGTGAGGGTCGTGGCAAAACTTGACCACGACCTCCGGTTCCTGGCTGAGGATCATTAGCCTCCACCAGTTCGGGTTCCGGTACCCGTGTCCGCCAACCCTTCACCCTTCTGGCTTAATTCTGGGATCTCAGGGTTCCCTCTTGTCTTCCACTCTGGGCCTTTCTTCCTCCTCTCTCTTCACTGCAGGCTTGGCCCTGGAGCTGGGCCCAGCTGGAGCCACAGCTCCCTGTCAGCCCTCCTGGCTGAGCTCTTCTGCTCTGCACTCACTCTCCTAGACTCTCCTAAAAGACCCTGTCCTAAGATGGTGCCCACCTTATATACTCCCTCTATGTGTGAGCCCAGGTGACCAGCACCCAATGAGCTCCTAGCTTTACCCAGAGTACTCCCCCTATCTGCCCCTACACTACTGGGATGTTCCACCCCCCTTCCCACTCCAGCCAGGGACAGACGCTGTCGTACCTGCACATATACTTGGTGGGAGTACCGTAGTTCTGTCCCCCGGAAATGGGATGTATGTAGTGCATGCAGCCTACTGAGCTCAGTTCTACACTCCATCCTTACCCGGGAGTGGAATACCACACCTCTGGCTTGAGGTGTAATACCCCTGTAGCAGCCGAGTCCTCAGGGTGCTACATTCCCCCCTGGTAAATCACAGCACGTCCTCGGGCTGTAAAAGAATAAAAACATACCAAAACATACAATTTTTTTTCAAAACATCCATGAACATATAAAACATATAAACATTATCAGATTTTAAGCAATATCAACTTTCTCTTTCATATAAAACTCTGTTATATAAATGTTCTTGAATTTCTGGCCACCGTGCACTTGTGACCAGGTAAAAGTGCAACAGTCAGTTCAAGAAAAAACAGTTTCCTTTATAAAACCGGTAGGGGGCGCCTTAGGAAGCGCAACTATTTACAAGAGTATGGCCGCTCTCAGTCCTCGGCCAGTGGGGATAAGGGAATGGCTGTTCACAGTCCTCAGCCTGTTTAAGGATAGGGAACACACGGGTAACAGTTCACACTTGTCCCAACGGGGAACATATTTTAATTTGTAGCAGTTCTTGTACCCTACGGGTAACTATTTACAGTTCCATTTTACCGTACTTCAGTAACGGCGTTCTCCTGCTCCTTCTCGCGGGTAGGCTTCAGATCCGTCCGGGTCCTCTTGTTCCTCCTCACACCGCAGCTCTTCCTCTGTCAACCGGTGTACATGAAGGGCATAGGGTCCTTTGGCACATTGATGCCGGGTAAAGGTGACCTCGTCACCCAGGTATAGGTCACGTCCTCTGTGTCCCTCCGGCAGGTGGGACTCGACATCCCTTCGGGTCACGAAGACGTCGCCGGGGGTGCGGTGATCCCGGATGAAGCCCCAACCGTGCTGCAGTTGGAATTTAATTACAGTCCCGGTGGCACGGGGACCGTGGGCTGCACGGGGGTTCCGTCGGGTCCGGCTTTTCTGCTCCGCACTCTGGACTTGCAGCCGCTCCTCGCGGACCCGCCTCTCTCTCTGTTCCCGGTCGAAGACCTCTAATTGCTGCCGGCAGCACTCCGCACGCTCAGCTGCGTCTGCCCGGGTCTCTTGAGTGAACCCGATGAGGTCTCCTCCAGTGGGGTCCCACTCGAACTGCGCCTCCTCCAACGAGAGTGGGGTGATCTTGGCGGGCGCCGGAGCCGGAATCAGGGGCTCACACAAGGGCCTTTCCTTCCGGAGTTGGAGATGATAGTACTCCGGTGGCCACACAAAGGGCTGCCCATCCGGGCAAGTGTGTTGGACGAATAGGTCTTCACCCAGGTGCGGCACTGTGGATGTTGAGGGCGCGGTGGTGGTAGCGGCGCCCGGGTTCACCAGGCCTTGCGACCAGGCTTGGGGCACCCTGAAGGTAAAGGGCACCGTGAAGACGGCGGCGCCCAGGGGTACTTGACCTTGCGACCAGGCCGGTGGCTCAGTGGAGGTAGAGGGCGCTGTTGGAACTGCGGCGCCCGGGGGCACTCGGCCCTGCGACCAGGCCGGTGGCGTCTCCTGCTTGGCCGCGCTCAGGGTTGAGGCGCGTGACGTCACAGGGGGCGTGGCCGCGGCTCCTGCCGCTTGAGGCCTAGTTTGGAGCGGTGGCGGTGCAGCGACGGGCACAGTAGGGGGAATTTCGGGCTCTGCGACGGGGAGCTGGGGCAGGCTCACGGTTTCTAGGCTTGGGGTAGTGACGTCCCCTTTACCTGCCTCCGTCTCTTCAGCTCCTTCCTCGGCGTCGTCTCCGGCCTTCATTCCTCCTGCACCATCCTCAGAGGCGGTCAGTCTCCTCGTCTCGGGTGGCGTGCTCCGCTGGCGGGTTCCGGCCTGCCGGGCCATCTCCCTACTCCACTCCGTCAGCGTTTCTCGCTGCACCTGGGCCATCCTCCGTGCGAGGCGCTCCAGCGCGGTCTGTGCACGCTCCCGGTCTCGGGGGAGCTGTGCCAGGATCTCCACCAGGCCTAGTGGGGTGGTGGCTTGCAACAGGCTCCTGACCACAGGGTCGGTGCTGCCTGACTCTCCCTCCATCTCCGGGTGCGACTTCTCCAGACTCTTCCAGGCTGCACCCATCCTCTCTCTTTTGTTCTTGGTCCGCCCACATTCAGGGTGGTCCCGGGGCAACTTGGTGATTGTCAGTTCCAGGGGCAGTCCCCTCATGCTGATGGACATCTCTATCATTACAGTCTCTGCTGGTGGGGGCGGTTTCCGCTTTTGGCGCCATTCTTGGACCTGGCCCACGATGGGAGGTAGTCTCTTGCCACCCTCTGGCACGCCCATAATGGCGTCCGCTCTGCCAGGGCGGGAAATCTCCTCAGATGGCGGGAATCGTCTCCCAGTGGCGGGAAACTCCGTGGATGGCGGGAAAAAGCTGCAGATGGCGGGCAACCGGCGGGAAACGACCCGTGATGGCGTCCGATGGCGGGGACCCTCCGGAACCGGCGGGAGACTTCTTTTTGAGGTAAATGTGAACTTTTCTTCAGGCACGCAGTACCCGGTAGTTGCGGGCACGTTATCCTGCCGACTACGCCAAAGTTGACGCGCCCCCTGGGCCATGTTCAGGGGATACCCGGAGCCGGATCTGGATAGGGGTAGTAGTCCTTGTGGCGGTGACCCGGTCCGTGCCCAGGGTGTCAAACTAAGTGGCCAGTCTATGGCAGTAGATGTTAACTTGATCGACTACGCCACCCGTTGAGTGCGGCTTTGAAGCCGCCGCTGCAGAACAGTCCGCTGAGGCCGGTGGTATGGGTGTAGCGATGATGGTATAACCCCCAACGGGAGGGGTATGGCCTCAGGGCAGCAGGAGTGGATGATGGAGGTAGTGATGGTGTAGTAAGAAGAGTCAGAGTCATGAGATGCAGTTTCAGGGTTTTTACTCACGGGTGTTCCTCGGTCACTCTGGCCTTGAGTGACCACCCAAGCCGTGCTGCGTCCACCAGGTCCTGGACTCGGCTAACCCCCAGGCAGTTCCGGAGCGTGGTCCTGAGCTCCCTTCTCTCTCTCTCTTTCTGGCCGTCCCCACCAGGGATCCACCTTTGGCCGGCTCCCTCGGGTCTCTTGGTGGTTGAACCTTCTCTGGCTTCCCTGACCCTATCCTTGGTGTGCCTTTCTGGTGGATTTGGTGAGGGTCGTGGCAAAACTTGACCACGACCTCCGGTTCCTGGCTGAGGATCATTAGCCTCCACCAGTTCGGGTTCCGGTACTCGTGTCCGCCAACCCTTCACCCTTCTGGCTTAATTCTGGGATCTCAGGGTTCCCTCTTGTCTTCCACTCTGGGCCTTTCTTCCTCCTCTCTCTTCACTGCAGGCTTGGCCCTGGAGCTGGGCCCAGCCGGAGCCACAGCTCCCTGTCAGCCCTCCTGGCTGAGCTCTTCTGCTCTGCACTCACTCTCCTAGACTCTCCTAAAAGACCCTGTCCTAAGATGGTGCCCACCTTATATACTCCCTCTATGTGTGAGCCCAGGTGACCAGCACCCAATGAGCTCCTAGCTTTACCCAGAGTACTCCCCCTATCTGCCCCTACACTACTGGGATGTTCCACCCCCCTTCCCACTCCAGCCAGGGACAGACGCTGTCGTACCTGCACATATACTTGGTGGGAGTACCGTAGTTCTGTCCCCCGGAAATGGGATGTATGTAGTGCATGCAGCCTACTGAGCTCAGTTCCACACTCCATCCTTACCCGGGAGTGGAATACCACACCTCTGGCTTGAGGTGTAATACCCCTGTAGCAGCCGAGTCCTCAGGGTGCTACATAACCAAAGGACAATGTCCTTCTGATCCCATCTTATGGCAGGACGAATAGCTTTCCTCTAACGAAACTGCTCGTCATAACGAAGCCATGCTTGTCCCCCATAAGTTCTGTGAGCCTCCCCAATAGCATCCATATAGCAAAACAAGGGAGAGCAATTCTCCGGTGCTTTTTCACCTATTAAGCTCGCCAAAATGGCGAATGCCTGCAGCCAATTAGTAAAAGTCTGCGGGATTAAGCGGCACCTTTTCTTTTCCTCCTCCTCCTTCTTACTATCATCCTTCTTACTTTTTTCCAGGTTAAATTTCACCAGAGGCAAAAGAGAAAAAATTTCGACGTATTCATCTTTCCAAATTTTTTCCCTCGCCTCCTTCTTAAGGTGTGCACCCAACGGACCCTCAAAACAAACGTAAACCTCGCCATGAGACCTATCATTCAAATGAATTCTACACTCTTTTTCTTTCTCTGTCTGGACTGACACCGAAACGGGCTCAGCCAATTGGCTCACACCGCCAAATCTATTACCTAAGCTGTTCAGCCCGCCCCATTGCGGGCTCCCCCATGCGGCTAAATGGCCCGAAACAGCACTACTACCCCTTTCCAAATGCAACAATAACTCCCTCACATTTGCTAAAACCTCACTCTCACTCTCCCCAACCTGTTCTTGACTTGTACCCCCAGCCACTGACCCCCGATTAGCACTTAAACCTGGGGATAAAAAATTCTGGGATAACGAACAAGACATAGAACCCAACTCACCGGGCTGCGGAGGAGCTGTGGTCCCCCCAGCCGATAATCCCAATTCCAGAAGTCCATCCCGACTTCCGACTCGTCCCGTTGGACCCTCTATCTCTTGAGGCCCGAACACCGCCGATGCACTGGATCCCGGCGACGCAGCCCTGTAAGGCCGAAAGTTACTGACATGCACTGGAGTCGAAGAAGGACCAAAGGGTTGTGTATGTGGGGACATATTAATATCACCCGATCCCCTGTCTGTTCTGCCCACTGCCCGCAAGGTCTGTGTATTGGCATCCGGTCCTGAATTTAACGCTGTCCAGAGACCATCTGTAAGGGCCGGTAACAACACTTGCCTGTTATCACCGCCCGATTGCTGTCCATCGCGGATAATCCTGCCGTCTACTGTGTCTGAGGAGGCGGGCCGCCCGACCGGAGCATCGCCGATGCGACCCCCCGTGACGTCACTGGTGCTGCGAGGACTGGCGCATGTAGGCCCCCGCCCGAGCGCAGGCTGCTGCCTACTAACCGCCGCGTGACACGCGCTGGCAAGCGGATTCCTCCCAGACCGGGGCCTGCTGCTGCGCTTCCTAACCGGCACCCGGCCTGGAGGAGTGCTGACACAGCCACCGTGCCCGCTCCCCTTCCAACGATCGCCGCTACCTGCTCTTCCAGCCAGCCCGCAGGGTACGACTCTGCAGCCGCCCTCAGGGACTCAAACAGCAGCGCCGTGGACGCCATGAGGTACGCAGCACGATGTGGGGGAGACAACTCACCACCCTTGTGAGCGGGAAAATGTGTCGCCCCTCCCCTCCCTGGCACTTAAACCCCCCGTTAAACCCCTCTCAATGCTAATAGCCTTAGCCACTCCCTCCAACCCATTGTCATGCAGGCCTGCGTCCAAGCCTGCGGGGCAGGGGGTGGCTGTACTCTGTCCTGTCCTATATACACCGTACGCACCACACATACACACTGTATATGCCGTACGCATCACACACACACTGTATGCGCCGTACACAACCACATACACAAGCACACTGTATACGCCGTGCGCACCACACACACACTGTATACGCCGTACACAACCACATACACAAGCACACTGTATACGCCATGTGCACCACACACACACTGTATACGCCGTACGCACCATACACACACACTTTATACGCTGTACACACTACACACAAACACACTGTATACGCCGTATGCACCACATACACACACACACTGTATACGCTGTATGCACCAAAAACACACACACACTGTATACGCCGTACGCACCACACGTACACATTGTATACGCCGTACGCACCACACACACACACTGTATACGCCGTACGCACCACATACACACACACACTGTATACGCCGTATGCACCAAAAACACACACACACTGTATACGCCGTACGCATCACACACACACTGTATACGCCGTATGCACCACACACACAGTATACGCCGTATGCACCACACACACACACTGTATATGCTGTAGGCACCACATACACAAACACACTGTATACACCGTATGCACCACACAGACACTGTATACGCCATACGAACCACACACACTGTATACGCCGTACGCACCACACATATACTGTATATGCCGAATGCAACACACATACACTGTATATGCTGTATGCACCACACATACACTGTATATGTCGAATGCAACACACACACACTGTATACGCCGTACGCACCACACATACACTGTATATGCCGAATGCAACACACACACACACTGTATACGCCGTATGCACCACACACACACACTGTATAGGCCGTACACACCACATACACAAACACACTGTATACGCAGTATGGACCACACACACACTGTATACGTCGTACATACCACACACACACACACACTGTATGCGCCGTATATACCACACACACACTGTATACGCCGTATATACCACACTCACACACACACACTGTATGCGCCATATACACCACACACACACACACTGTACACGCCATACGCAACACACACACATTGTATACGCCGTATGCACCACACACACACACTGTATACGCCGTATGCACCACTCACACTATATACGCCGTACGCACCACACAAACACTGAATACGCCTTACAAACCACACACACACTGTGTACTCCATATGCACCACATACACACACTGTATACACTGTACGCACCACACACACACACACTGTATATGCTGTACACGCCACACACACACTGTATACACCGTAAGCACCACCACGCACACTCTGTATACGCCGTACGCACCACACACACACTGTATACGCCATACGCACCACACACGCACTATATACGCCGTACGCACCACCACCACACACACACACAAACACTGTGTATGCCGTACGCACCACCACCACACATACAGTCATGGCCAAAAGTTTTGAGAATGACACCAAAATTATATTTTCACATGATCTGCTGGCCTCTGGTTTTTATTAGTGTTTGTCTGATGTTTATATCACATACAGAAATATAATTGCAATCATATTATGAGTACCAATAGGTTATATTGACAGTTAGAATGAGTTAATGCAGCAAGTCAATATTTGAAGTGTTGCCCCTTCTTCTTCAAGACCTCTGTAATTCACCCTGGCATGCTCTCAATCAACTTTTGGACCAAATCCTGACTGATAGCAGTCCATTCTTGCATAATCAATGCTTGCATTTTGCCAGAATTTGTTGGTTTTTGTTTGTCCACCCGTCTCTTGATGATTGACCACAAGTTCTCAATGGGATTAAGATCTGGGGAGTTTCCAGGCCATGGACCCAAAATCTCTATGTTTTGTTCCATGAGCCATTTAGTTATCACCTTTGCTTTATGGCAAGGTGCTCCATCATGCTGGAAAAGGCATTGTTGGGCGCCAAACTGCTCTTGGACGGTTGGAAGAAGTTGCTCTTGGAGGACATTCTGGTACCATTCTTTATTCATGGCTGTGTTTTTAGGCAAGACTGTGAGTGAGCAGATTCCCTTGGCTGAGAAGCAACCCCACACATGAATGGTTTCAGGATGCTTTACAGTTGGCATGAGACAAGACTGGTGGTAGCGCTCACCTCTTCTTCTCCGAATAAGCTGTTTTCCTGATGTCCCAAACAATCGAAAAGGGGATTCATCAGAGAAAATGACTTTGCCCCAGTCCTCAGCAGTCCACTCCCTGTACCTTTTGCAGAATATCAGTCGGTCCCTGATGTTTTTTCTGGAGAGAAGTGGCTTCTTTGCTGCCCTCCTTGAAACCAGCCCTTGATCAAAGAGTCTCCGCCTCACAGTGCGTGCAGAAGCACTCACACCAGCCTGCTGCCATTCCTGAGCAAGCTCGGCACTGCTCGTAGTCCGATCCCGCAGCTGAAACAGTTTTAAGATACGGTCCTGGCGCTTGCTGGTCTTTCTTGTGCGCCCTAGAGCCTTTTTGACAACAATGGAAGCTCTCTCCTTGAAGTTCTTGATGATGCGATAGATTGTTGACTGAGGTGCAATCTTTGTAGCTGCGATACTCTTCCCTGTTAGGCTATTTTTGTGCAATGCAATGATGGCTGCACGTGTTTCTTTAGAGATAACCATGGTTAATTGAAGAGAAACAATGATACCAAGAACCAGCCTCCTTTGAAAGTGTCCAGTGATGTCATTCTTACTTAATCATGACTGATTGATCACCAGCCCTGTCCTCATCAACACCCCCACCTGTGTTAATGGATCAATCACTAAAACAATGTTAGCTGCTCCTTTTAAGGCAGGACTGCAATGATGTTGAAATGTGTTTTGGGGGTTAAAGTTCATTTTCTGGGCAAATATTGACTTTGCAAGTACAGTAATTGCTGTTAAGCTGATCACTCTTTGACATTCAGGAGTATATGCAAATTGCCATTACAAAAAATGAAGCAGTAAACTTTGTAAAAATTACTATTTGTCTCATTCTCAATACTTTTGGCCATGACTGTACACCGTACGCACCACACACACACTGTATATGCCGTACGCACCACACACATACTGTATACGCCGTACGCGCCACACACACACACTGTATACACCGTGTGCACCACACACAGACACTGTATACGCCGTACGAACCACACAAACACACACTGTATACGACGAACGCATCATACACACACTGTATACGCCATACACAAACACACACTGTATACACCGTACACACACACTATATACTCCGTACGCCCCACACACACACACTGTATCCATCATACGCACCACACACACACACTGTATACGCCATACACACACACACACACTGTATACGCCGTATGCACCACACACACTGTACACACTGTAAGCACCACCACACACACACACTGTATATGCCATACGCACCAGATACACATTGTATACGCCGTACACACCACCACACACAAACACTGTATCCGTCATACGCACCACGCACACACACTGTATACGCCATACACACACACTGTATACACCGTACACACCATACACACACTGTATACGCCGTATGCAGCACACACACACACTGTATACGCCGTGCGCACCACACACACACACTGTATACGCCGTACGCACCACACATGACGCGCCCCTGGGCCTGTGTCGCGCTGCGTTGCGCAGGCGGGAGCTTACCCGGAGCCGGATCTGTTGAGGGTTGTAGTCTCGTGGCGGTGACCCGGTCCGTGCCCAGGGAGTCAAACTGGACGGCAGTCTATTAGTAGTAAATGGTTGATGACTACGCCACCTGTTGAGTGCAGCCAGGGGGCTGCTGCTGCAGGGCAGACCACCGAGGCCGATGGCAGGATTGTGCAGCGTGATAGTATAACCCCCAACGGGAGGGGTATGGCCTCAGGGCAGCCGACGTGGATGATGGGGGTAGCAGGAACCACTCAGAGACGGTACGGTGGAGTTCAGGGTCTTTACTGGTAACAACGATAGACCCTCCCGGAGTACTTGCTAGCGAACGGGGCCTGGTCAGTCCTTGAGCAGATGGGATCTCCCCTGGCCAGGCGTAGTTGTAGGCCTCCCAAACTGTCTGTTCTCTTCTGGCTACCTTGCTAGAAGCTGATGTAAGTAGCCCACGTCCCTGAGTGTACCGTGTGGTGCTCACCCGTATGGCTGGTGACTCGGGGCCTTCTAATGGCGTCCGCTCCACGATGGCGGTGCTGGTCCCACGCGTGTGACCGTGCCTTCGGGCTTCTGGGCCAGAGGACCTGAAATCCCCTGCCTGACGGATTCTGCTGCTGGGTAGGAATTAGTCCCCACAGCCTCGGACTCCGAGTCCGGTAAGAAGTCTTCTTAGTCAGGGCGAGCTCTGCAGCTGCCAGCCCCTGACTCCTTGTAACTCTGCTGTTTCCTATGCTGCTTCTTGTCTCTACTCTCCTTGACTGACTAACCCTGCCTCAGCCCAGGGTTTATACAGGGGAAGTTCTTCCCCTCCCAAGACTGGGCAGGAGGTGTGGCATGCACAGGATCCCTGACCAAAGGACCTCCCACCTGCTCTCAGACATAACATTACATTACTGTGGAAAACCAGACCCCTGGGGTGCCACATTCCCCCCTAGTGAAATTTAGTACTCCGGGACTAAACATATTTTAGAAAAACATAACAAGGTAAAAACATTAATAATACAATAAGAAAACATATAAAGATGGTTACGGCGTGTCCGCAACCGGGTGCAGTCTCTGAAGAAAGCAAGGTGTCCATTTCACCAACACAGGGAGACGTAACCAGGTAGGGGTCTGTCCTACCCCGAGTCCTTAACAGTCTCTAGTCCATCCTGGGTTACGCTCCAACTATGTACAAGGATTCCCGGTAAATCCACCAAGGATTCCTAAAAATAACTGGAAACACAAAATTATACACAAGCAACAAGACACAGAAAAACATAAATAAAACAATTTATACACTTCAAATTCTCCAGCGTGCGGGTAACTGGCCTCTAGTGGCCCTAGTGGACCTACGGAGCTGACTGTCTGGCCCTGAACTACAGGGTGTAGGAGCTGTCAAGGGTAAGCTGGGCAGCTGTCTACCGGCTCTTTGTCTCACTAGGGGTACGGCAGGCTCACTATAAGCAGAGGGTTGATCCTCCTGTTCTGCTTGTGTGGAGTCTTCTGCCTCCTGGACCGGCTGTTCTTCCAGCTCTACCCGTTGCTCCGTAGGTTCTTGGGATGATGGTTGGAGGAAGGTGAGTACGGGTACCACAACTGCACCATTGACTTGAGTCCAAGACCGAGGGAAGTCCCCGAGCACGGTACTAACCATATCTTCCCTTTCTTCCACGGGTCGATGGTCTTCTTGTTCCTCTTCAGGGTTCCTCAGTGGTTCGGGACACTTCTTCAGGTGGTCCCGGGATACAATGGCTGTGGTTTCCCCTCCGTCTTTACTGATGGTACAGACCTTCGGGTTCTCGTGGCTTGAGGGCAGTACGGTGTACGGGTCCTTCTCCCACTGGTCATCCAACTTGTGGAGCCGTCTTTTCCTCTTCAAGACCTGCTCTCCGGGTACCAGGGGAACAGCGGGAGCATACTGGTTGTAAGTCTTCTCTTGTCTTTCCCTAGCCTGACAGAGACTTCGCTCCACGCTCTCCTGTACTCTCCGGTACTGCTGCTGCCTCTCTGTGTCCCAGTCTGTTTCTGGTGAAGTGTCCTCGGGTGTCAGGACTCCCATTTCCAGGTCAACAGGCAACTTATCAGGTCTTGCCCTCATTAGGTAAGCCGGGGTACAGTTGGTGGAACCTACCGGGATGTGGTTGTATAGGTCCACCAGATCGGGCAACTTCTCAGGCCACAGACTACGTTCTTCCAGGGGCAACGTTTTTAGAAGATCCATTACCACCTGGTTCATTTTCTCACAAAGTCCATTAGTTTGCGGATGGTAGGGTGTCGTCCTTATCTTCCGGCAGCCATACAGATTGCAGAATTCCTGGAAGACCTCCGCTTCAAAGGCAGGTCCCTGGTCCGTCAGCACTTGGTCCGGGTACCCGTGTGGACGGCAGAAGTGCTGCTGGAAGGCTCTAGCTGCTGTTTGAGCCGTTAAGTCCTTGACGGGGACGACAACCAAGAACCGGGAGTAATGATCCACGATGGTTAACGCGTAGACGTAGCCACTTCTGCTTGGGGTCAGTTTTACATGATCCAAGGCTACCAGTTCCAACGGTTGCCGGTTGACGATGGACTGCAGGAGAGTCTTCTGGCTGGCGCGGTCCTTCCTTCTCAGGTTGCACGGGCCACAATCTCTGCACCACTTCTCGATGGTTCCCCTCATGCCTACCCAGTGGAACCGCTCGCGCAGCAGGAACTCCAGCTTCTTCCACCCGAAGTGTCCAGCTCCGTCGTGGTATGCCTCCATCACCATGGCTGCGTCTCTTCGCGGCACCACTACTTGCCAGAGTAG
The DNA here is from genome assembly GCF_046119375.1 of Phyllobates terribilis. NCBI lineage: Eukaryota > Metazoa > Chordata > Amphibia > Anura > Dendrobatidae > Phyllobates > Phyllobates terribilis. The sequence goes on along the minus strand of NW_027362773.1, from coordinate 72,224,668 downwards.
TTCATGCGTCCGGGAGTTAACCATTCTGCGGCACAACTTCCCCTTGTAAAGGAATAGTCGACTCTTCTCTGCCCATAGTTGTTTGGCTTCCTCCGGAGCGTCTGGTTCAAGGCGAGCCTCCGGCCGAGTCAGCATCTCCTTCACCAGTCGGACGGCAGGGTCGCTGTCTTGCGTTTCTGCCCAGTTGTAGTGGGGTAAGGGGTTCAACGTAGCAGCCTGCTTACTCCTTACCCGGTGGGAATACTGGATAGTCCCATGACGGTGGAACGCAGGGAGTTCAACTTCTTCCAGTCCCTCCGGATCTTTTCCTTCGTCCGGCAGGTTGGGCATCCTGGACAGGGCGTCCGCGTTAGTATTGGAGCGTCCTGCCCGGTATTTGATTGTGAACTCATAGTTGGACAGACGGGCCATCCACCTCTGCTCCAGGGCACCGAGTCTTGCCGTGTCCAGGTGTGTCAACGGGTTGTTATCCGTGTACACGGTGAACCGGGAAGAAGCGAGGTAATGCTTAAAGCGCTCAGTGATTGCCCATACTACGGCCAGGAACTCTAGCTTAAATGAGCTGTAATTCTCGGGGTTCCTTTCGGTGGGTCGCAGTTTTCGGCTGGCGTAGGCGATTACTCGTTCCTGTCACACTGTCACAGAATACTGGAGGTAGGGGGCCTAAGCTGACCCTAAGCTGGGGCCCTGACTAATCCCTCATCCTGGAGGTACTGTTAAAGGTACAGAGGTCCAGGCCGCCAGCGTAACCCCTACCTCCTGAGGATCCCTGCACCACAGTAATCTAGTCCTGAGAAGGACCCCGATCACAACAATTGGGAACCAGAAATAATATGCCCACACACAGTATTTAGACGAACGGGACAGTACAAGGGAAAAACCAAAACCACCTTGCATACAACTTCTACACTACTACAACAGAGGGAACACCAACGGGAAAGGAGATAAATGATAAAGCGAGGAAAGGGAAAAACACTTCCAAATGCACTTATCTCAGCAACTCCAAACACCACGATCCGCTCTGTAAGTCTGAATGAAAAGCTTTCACCGACACCTCACAAACAGACCTGCAGGAATATAAAGGAGTCTAACTAACGAAGCATTGATTGCAGCTGGGCGAGGCTGGACCTCAGCTAGCCCAGAGAGAGAGAGAATTAACTCCTTCACTGCCGAGAAAACACAAAGCACCAAGTCAGCTGCGAGAAGTCAGGCTGTGTACTCGTGACGATCTTCGTGGCAACACACCCGTGACAGTACCCCCCCTTCTACGAGGGGCCTCCGGACCCTCAGAGCCAGGTTTATCCGGGTGAGTCGTGTGGAAGGCCCGAACTAATCGGTCTGCGTTAATATCCGACGCAGGAACCCACATCCTCTCCTCAGGACCATACCCCTTCCAATGAACCAAGTACTGAAGGGACCGGCGATTAAAGCGTGAATCAATGACCCTCGATACCTGGAACTCCAAGTTACCATTGACAACCACAGGAGGGGGAGGTAAAGGTGACGGTACCACCGGCGCCACATACCTCTTAAGCAATGATCTGTGAAACACGTTGTGAATTTTAAACGTAGGGGGGAGGTCAAGACGGAATGCCACCGGATTAATAACAGAACTGATTCTGTACGGCCCGATGAACCTGGGACCCAGTTTCCAGGAGGGAACCTTAAGTTTAATATTCCTGGTAGACAACCATACCAGATCGTTTACACTCAGGTCCGGACCAGACACTCTCCTCCTATCAGCCATACGTTTGTATCGGTTCCCCATAGTATTCAGATTCTTCAGCACCCCTCTCCATACTGAAGCGAGAGATGAGGAAAATCGTTCCTCCTCCGGAACCCCCGAAGAGCCCCCCCTACTGAAAGTACAAAACTGGGGGTGAAAACCATATGCCCCAAAAAACGGGGACTTACCAGTGGACTCGCTCCGCCTATTATTGAGAGCAAACTCTGCCAGAGGTAGGAAAGAAGCCCAGTCCTCCTGGTTCTCTGACACAAAACACCGAAGATATGTCTCCAAGCTCTGGTTCATACGTTCCGTCTGACCATTGGTCTGAGGATGAAAAGCCGACGAGAATGACAAATGCATCCCCCGCCGTGCACAAAACGCATTCCAGAACTTGGACACAAACTGAGACCCCCGATCAGACACCACCTCGGAGGGTACCCCGTGAAGCCTCACAATCTCCCCAATGAACACCTGCGCAAGAGTTTTAGCATTAGGGAGAGCCGGAAGAGCGATAAAATGTGTCATCTTGCTGAACCTGTCCACTACAACGAGTATGACCGTTTTACCCGAAGACGGAGGGAGGTCCGTAATAAAGTCCATAGACAGATGAGTCCAAGGACGCTCCGGGATCTTCAAAGGTAAGAGGGCCCCAGACGGACGGGTATGTGAGGTCTTAGAGCGCGCACAAACCCCACAGGACGCGACAAAAGTTACCACCTCTTTATGTAAGTTAGGCCACCAAAACCGACGCGAGAGGAGATCCACAGTTGCTTTACTCCCCGGGTGTCCTGCAAAAACTGAGTTATGGTGTGCCTCGATCACCTTTTGTCGCAACTGATCTGGAACGAACAGTCTCCCCGGAGGTCCAACAGGGGCGTCCCCCTGAGCCTCCAATATCTCCTCCTCCAGCTCAGAGCATACTGCCGAAACCACCACCCCCTCCTGAAGAATAGGAATCGGGTCGTCCGTATTCCCGGCCCCAGGGAAACTACGAGATAAGGCATCCGCCTTTACATTTTTAGACCCAGGACGATATGTAACGACGAAATTAAACCTGGTAAAAAACAATGACCACCTAGCTTGTCTGGGATTCAGACGTTTAGCGGACTCCAGATATAGCAGGTTCTTGTGATCGGTGATGACGGTGACCGGATGAACTGCCCCCTCCAAAAAATGGCGCCACTCCTCAAAAGCTAACTTAATGGCCAAGAGTTCCCTATTGCCGACATCGTAATTCCTCTCAGCGGACGACAATTTTTTAGAGAAAAAGGCGCACGGATGCCACTTACCAGGGGACGAACCCTGTGACAATACTGCTCCCACCCCTACCTCGGAAGCGTCTACCTCTACAAAGAATGGCTGAGACGCATCAGGTTGAATGAGTATGGGTGCCGAGGCAAAACATTTTTTCAAGGAGGAGAATGCTTGACAAGCCTTGTCAGACCACCTAGAAAAATCCGTCCCCTTTTTAGTCATGTCTGTGAGAGGCTTAACCATGGACGAGAAATTACGAATGAACTTCCGGTAATAGTTAGCAAACCCCAGGAAACGTTGTAGTGCCTTAAGATTCTCCGGCCGATCCCACTCAAGAACTGCCCGCACTTTCCCAGGGTCCATACGAAAACCGGACGCTGAAACCAGGAAGCCTAAAAACTGGAGTTCCTGTACGGCGAACACACACTTTTCCCACTTGGCATACAATTTATTATCCCGCAAGATCTGTAACACCTGTCTAACGTGCTCCTGATGAGACACCAGATCCGGCGAGTAAATTAAGATATCATCCAGATATATGACAACAAACTGTCCCACCAGGTGGCGAAAAATATCATTAACAAAGTGTTGAAACACCGCCGGGGCATTAGTCAGACCGAATGGCATGACAAGGTTCTCATAATGCCCCTCCGGAGTGTTAAAAGCCGTCTTCCACTCATCCCCCTCCTTCATCCTAATCAGATTGTACGCCCCCCTGAGATCCAACTTAGAGAACCATTTGGCGCCCACGATCTGATTAAAGAGATCGGGAATAAGTGGGAGCGGATACGGATCTCGAACCGTAATCCGATTAAGTTCACGGAAATCCAGGCAAGGGCGTAGGCCTCCATCTTTCTTCTTAACAAAGAAGAACCCCGCGGCCACCGGTGAAGATGAAGGTCTAATATGCCCCTTAGCCAGACTTTCAGAAATATAATCCTTCATGGCCTGCCTCTCAGGACCAGAAAGGTTATACAACCTAGCTTTAGGTAACTTGGCCTCAGGGAGCAGTTTTACAGAACAGTCATACTCGCGATGAGGAGGTAGTTCCTGACACCCATTCTCCGAGAATACATCCTCAAAGTCCGCCAGAAATGGAGGTAAGACCCAAGGAGTAACCGCACCGATGACCGTGTTCATGCAGTTTTTATTACAGAATTTACTCCATTGGCTTATCTCTCTGGTTTGCCAATTAATAACCGGGTTATGCTTAGCTAACCAAGGAAGGCCCAACACTATAGGAGTGGGAAGACCCTCCAACACGTAGCAAGACAACAGTTCTTTATGTATTGCCCCCACTTGAAGTTTTACGCCATGCACAGCTTGCAAAAAACTTCCCTGACCGAGAGGCCTGGCATCGATCGAGAATATGGGGATGGGTTTAGCCAACTCACTCAATCGCATACCTTGAACCCGGGCAAACCGAGCATCAACCAGATTAGCCCCGGCCCCACTATCCAGAAGAACAGATATCCTCTCAGTTCTCGTACCCACCACCACCTCCGCCGGTACGAGAAACTGAGACGAACCTAGGGACGAAATACCTACTCCCAGATTGCCGTCCACCACACAACCTGGGATCAACAGTTTTTTCGACGACTCTTTACTCTGCAAGGGACGGGATGGACACCCCCCAATAAAATGTCCCTTTTTCCCGCAGAGGAAACACCTTCCTGTCTTATGGCGCACCACCGGTCCCCTTCCCCGAAATGATGTCCCTCCTAATTGCATAGGCTCCTCCGGACTGACCAGGGGAACCACCATATGAGGGGACCTTGTAGGAGGTGGAGACATTACCGGGGGTAGAGTTATCCCGCACCTCTCCCGAAGCCGTCTGTCAACGCGAATAGCAAGGGCCATAGCGGCTTCCAGTGACGCGGGAGAGTCATACTGTGCCAACACATCCTGTAATTTGTCGGATAAACCATGACAAAACTGGCTCCTAAGAGCCGGGTCATTCCACTGGGTGTCCGTGGCCCACCTACTGAACTCCGAACAGAATTCCTCCGCCGGACGATCTCCCTGCTGAATCCTACGTAACTTAGACTCAGCAAGGGAAATCCGATCTGGGTCATCATATACGAGTCCCAGAGCAGCGAAAAACCTATCCACTGACTGGAGAACCGGGGAGCTTGGGGGAAGAGAGAACGCCCAAGATTGTGGGTCCCCTTGTAGGAGCGAGATGACAATTCCCACCCTTTGTTCTTCACTGCCCGATGACCGAGGCCGCAGCCGAAAGTACAATTTGCATGCCTCCCGGAAAACAAAAAACTTGTCCCGCCCCCCAGTGAACCTGTCAGGGAGAGCTACTTTAGGTTCTGGTCCGGCTTGCTCCAGAGGATGCAAAACCTTGGACCTCATGTCACACTGTCACAGAATACTGGAGGTAGGGGGCCTAAGCTGACCCTAAGCTGGGGCCCTGACTAATCCCTCATCCTGGAGGTACTGTTAAAGGTACAGAGGTCCAGGCCGCCAGCGTAACCCCTACCTCCTGAGGATCCCTGCACCACAGTAATCTAGTCCTGAGAAGGACCCCGATCACAACAATTGGGAACCAGAAATAATATGCCCACACACAGTATTTAGACGAACGGGACAGTACAAGGGAAAAACCAAAACCACCTTGCATACAACTTCTACACTACTACAACAGAGGGAACACCAACGGGAAAGGAGATAAATGATAAAGCGAGGAAAGGGAAAAACACTTCCAAATGCACTTATCTCAGCAACTCCAAACACCACGATCCGCTCTGTAAGTCTGAATGAAAAGCTTTCACCGACACCTCACAAACAGACCTGCAGGAATATAAAGGAGTCTAACTAACGAAGCATTGATTGCAGCTGGGCGAGGCTGGACCTCAGCTAGCCCAGAGAGAGAGAGAATTAACTCCTTCACTGCCGAGAAAACACAAAGCACCAACAAGTCAGCTGCGAGAAGTCAGGCTGTGTACTCGTGACGATCTTCGTGGCAACACACCCGTGACAGTTCCTTCCCCTGCTGGATCTGGGACAGTACAGCTCCTAGCCCGATGTTACTGGCGTCGGTGTAGAGGATAAAGGGCTGACTATAATCCGGGTACGCCAGGATTTCGTCCCCCGTGAGGGCCATCTTCAGCTGGCGGAAGGACTCTTCTTCCAGCTCCTCCCATTTGAAGGGCGGCTTCTGGTTCTTGGCCTTCCGGGACTGGCCTATCAGGAGGTCCTGCATAGGTGCTGCCTTTTTGGTGAAACCGGGAATAAACCTTCGGTAGTAGCCTACCAACCCGAGGAACTGCCGCACTTCTTTTACGCTGGAGGGGCTTGGCCATCCCTTAATTGCGGTGATCTTATCAGGGTCGGGAGCCACTCCGTCAGCGCTCACCACATGTCCCAGGTACTGCACCTTTGGTTTCAGGAGGTGACACTTGGAGGGTTTCACCTTTAGGCCGTAACTCGCCAGAGCTTCGAACACCTCCGCCAGGTGTTTCAGGTGGTCCTCATAAGTCTTGGAATATACGATGACATCATCCAAGTACAACAGGACCGTCTCGAAGTTTCTGTGGCCCAGACAGCACTCCATTAATCGTTGGAAGGTTCCTGGGGCGTTGCAGAGTCCGAACGGCATGCAGGTGAACTCGCTAAGTCCCATCGGGGTGGTGAATGCGGTCTTCTCCCGGTCCGCCTCTGCTACAGGAACCTGCCAGTACCCACTAGTGAGATCCAAGGTAGAGAAGAAGTTAGCAGATCTTAAAGCAGCCAATGACTCCTCTATCCTTGGTAAGGGGTACGCATCCTTGTGTGTGATACGGTTGATTTTCCGGTAATCTACACACATCCTCATGGTGTTGTCTTTCTTTTTGACTAAAACTAGTGGGGCTGCCCAGGGGCTACAGCTATCCCGGATTACCCCAGCCTCCTTCATGTCTCTAAGCATCCCCTTGGCGTGTTGGTAATGTGCAGGGGGTACGGGTCGATACCTCTCTTTTATGGGAGGATGATCTCCCGTGGGGATGCGGTGTTCTACCCCCTTGACTCGCCCGAAGTCTAACGGGTGTTTACTAAACACTCTCTCATACTCTTGAACCACCCGATAGACTCCTTGTTTCTGGTGTGAGGGAGTGGAGTCAGTACCCAGATGTAGTTGCTGACACCAGTCCTCCATGTCTTTCTTAGAGCCGTTACCTTCCTCCGGGTGAGATGGAGGCAAGGGTTCCACAGATTGTATAGAATTTTGATTAGTGGTATATAATTTGGCTAGCGTGGCATACCGGGGCAGGTACACTTCCCTCTCCCCGATATTTATTATGCGAACGGGCACCCTCCCATGACGTACATTGACCACCCCCCGTGCTGTCAAAATGGTGGGCCTACTGTCTGAGTAAATTGGTTCTACCATTGCCTGGTAATCTCTACCTCTCAGACCAATAGCTGCCCGGCACCAAATCATCATTTCACTTTTTGGGGGCATGGCAATAGGGAAAGGGTCACACATTCTTACGCTACCAATCTCACCGCCGGAGAGTTCCACTTGTTGCCGTTGCATCAGTGCCCGGATCTCTTTCTGGAGCACCCGCTGCTCGCCGGAGCTGGCATTCTTGGCAACCTGCTGTAAAAGGAAAATCACCTCTGCAAGACAATTTTCAATTACATTAGTTCCTAGAGTTATTTTTGGGTGACTCTCATGTTTATCAATATCTACAATGATCAGTCCCTGTGCGGCCAGTTCGACTCTACCAATTTTGATGGTCACCTCTTTAAATCCGATCTGTGGCACGGGCTGACCATTGCTGGCGATGATACTCAAGTGGTCGTCAGGGTAGCGGGTAATATCCGAGTCATTCCAGTACTGCTTGAAGAGCACGTACGGGATGGTGGTGACCTGTGACCCGGTGTCCAGTAGGGCACTCATGGGAATGCCATCCAGTACCACAGGCAAGACTGGACGTCCTCCCACATATCTGTCGCGCCAGTTCGATGGGCCTGGTGATCTTTTTCCTGGGGGTTGGCCCTCTACCCCAGGTTGTGCCCGTTTAAAGAACAGTACCTTGCCATATGTCCGGGTTGATTGCAGCGGCGGCAGATGGGTCGTCCGTCCTCGCTGTATCGGTCACTGGGTCTTCCTCTGGCCGGTGGGGTCCTCCTTGGTCGACGCCACGGGATGTCCTCCGGTCCGGATGCCAGCTGGATCTTCCCTGGGGTGGAAGCCTGTAAAGACTGCACAGTTCGGGTTAGCGCAGCAACGCTCTTAGCTAGCTCTTGGACCTGATGGTGTAGGTCTGGAGCCGGGTCATTGTCCAAAGCCTGCGCATCAGCTCCCACAGGCCCTGCTGACAAGGGCGCCGCCTCCTGGTAGTAAGTGGTAGTGGGGCGCCTGTGGGTCACAACGCCACCTGGTGCCGGTTCTCGGAGCACCCGGATGGCTCTGTCCTTGAACTGTGCAAATTCCAGATGAGGGTCCTGTAAGGCCATTGCCCGCAACTGGGTTCGGTGGGCATTGCAATATAAACCCTCTATAAACTGTTCGGTCAACAGCCTGTCCTCGTTTCCCACTCCATTAGGGTCGGTCTGCTTAATGGCTCTCAGGGCCTCTTGTAGGTTCAGGGCATAGTCCCTTATACTCTCATGCGCTCGCTGCTTGCACCCGTAGAATCTAAGCTTAATCTCGGCTGAGGTGCGGGTATCAAAGGTGTCCCTCAGCCGGGTTAGTATCCCTGCGACAGTCTTCCTCCCAGGTGGCCAGGATTTTACTTCCCTTTTGGCTGCCCCGGTTAGTTGGGCCACCAGGATGCTCACCTTTTGCTCTTCTGTGAGGGGGTACACCTGGAAGAGGCTATCCAGCTTTTCTCTAAAGTCATGCAGGGTATGTGACTCCCCTGAGTACTGGGGTAGCCAAGCTGCTCCCGGGATATAGGGCATGGTGAAGGGCATAACTGCAGCAGCGGTGGCGCTAGCGGGGGTTGAGGCAGTGAAGCTCTCCTCCGTATCCGACATCTTCCTCCCCCCTAGTGGATCGTGGCCTACCTTGCGATGATCCTGTTCCGTAGGCCGCGGCTCCGCAGTGGATCGTCAGGGTTGAGGACCTTCCGTCGCGCTCCGGTGACGTCGGCGTCTGCTGGGCTCCTTCCAGGACCTTACGCAACGTCCGGACGTGAGGCGGGGCTTCAGTTCTCGCGCGCTTTCGGAGTCCACGCCCCTCTTCTTCCCGCGCGGCGTCCTCAAGATGGCGTCCAATGGCGGGAAAACTCCACGGATGGCGGGAAGAAGGCAGAAGATGGCGCCGGATGGCGGGAAACTTCACCGATGGCGGGAAGAAGGCTGAAGATGGCGCCGGATGGCGGGAATCTTCACCGATGGCGGGAATCTTCACCACTGGTGAGTTTGAAAAGTCTCTTTTTCAGGCACGCAGTACCCGGTGGCTGCGGGCATGAAATCCTGCCGACTACGCCAAAGTTGACGCGCCCCTGGGCCTGTGTCGCGCTGCGTTGCGCAGGCGGGAGCTTACCCGGAGCCGGATCTGTTGAGGGTTGTAGTCTCGTGGCGGTGACCCGGTCCGTGCCCAGGGAGTCAAACTGGACGGCAGTCTATTAGTAGTAAATGGTTGATGACTACGCCACCCGTTGAGTGCAGCCAGGGGGCTGCTGCTGCAGGGCAGACCACCGAGGCCGATGGCAGGATTGTGCAGCGTGATAGTATAACCCCCAACGGGAGGGGTATGGCCTCAGGGCAGCCGACGTGGATGATGAGGGTAGCAGGAACCACTCAGAGACGGTACGGTGGAGTTCAGGGTCTTTACTGGTAACAACGATAGACCCTCCCGGAGTACTTGCTAGCGAACGGGGCCTGGTCAGTCCTTGAGCAGATGGGATCTCCCCTGGCCAGGCGTAGTTGTAGGCCTCCCAAACTGTCTGTTCTCTTCTGGCTACCTTGCTAGAAGCTGATGTAAGTAGCCCACGTCCCTGAGTGTACCGTGTGGTGCTCACCCGTATGGCCGGTGACTCGGGGCCTTCTAATGGCGTCCGCTCCACGATGGCGGTGCTGGTCCCACGCGTGTGACCGTGCCTTCGGGCTTCTGGGCCAGAGGACCTGAAATCCCCTGCCTGACGGATTCTGCTGCTGGGTAGGAATTAGTCCCCACAGCCTCGGACTCCGAGTCCGGTAAGAAGTCTTCTTAGTCAGGGCGAGCTCTGCAGCTGCCAGCCCCTGACTCCTTGTAACTCTGCTGTTTCCTATGCTGCTTCTTGTCTCTACTCTCCTTGACTGACTAACCCTGCCTCAGCCCAGGGTTTATACAGGGGAAGTTCTTCCCCTCCCAAGACTGGGCAGGAGGTGTGGCATGCACAGGATCCCTGACCAAAGGACCTCCCACCTGCTCTCAGACATAACATTACATTACTGTGGAAAACCAGACCCCTGGGGTGCCACACACACACACACTGTATACTCCGTACGCACCACACACACACTGTATACGCCGTACGCACCACACACTCACTGTATACGCCGTACGCACCACACACACACACTGTATGCGCCGTATGCACCACACATACACTGTATACGCCGTATGCACCACACACACACTGTATACGCCTTACGCACCACACACACTGTACACGCCATACGCACCACACAAACACACTGTATATGCCGAACGCAACACACACACACTGTATACGCCGTACGCACCACACATACATACTGTATACGCCATACGCACCACACACATACACTGTATATGCCGAACGCAACACACACATACTGTATACTCCGTATGCACCACACACACACACACACACACACTGTATACACCGTGTGCACCACACACAGACACTGTATACGCCGTACACACCACACAAACACACACTGTATACGACACACGCATCATACACACACTGTATACGCCATACACACACACACTGTATACGCCGAACGCAACACACACACACACTGTCTATGCCGTACACACCACACATACACACTGTATATGCCGTACACACCACACACACACTGTATGCGCCGTACGCACCACACATACATACTGTATACGCCATATGCACCACACACATACACTGTATATGCCGAACGCAACACACACACACTGTATACGCCGTACGCACCACACATACACACTGTATACGCCGTACGCACCACACACACATGGTATACGCCGTACACAATACATACACAAAAACACGGTATACGCAGTACGGACCACACACACACTGTATACGCCGTACATACCACACACACACACACTGTATGCGCCATATACATCACACACACACGCACACACACTTTATACGCCATACACAATACACACACACTGTATTCGCCGTACGCACCACACACACACACACTGTTTACGCAGTATGCACCACACACACACACACTCTGTATTCACCGTATGCACCACACACACACTGTATATGCTGTACACACCACACACACACTGTATACGCCATACGCACCACGACGCACACTCTGTATACGCCGTGCTCACCACACACACACACACTGTATACGCCATACACACCACACACTCACTGTATACGCCGTACGCACCACCACATACACACACACTGTATACGCCATACGCACCACACACATACTGTATACTCCGTATGCACCACACACACACACACACTGTATACACCGTGTGCACCACACACAGACACTGTATACGCCGTACACACCACACAAACACACACTGTATACGACGCACGCATCATACACACACTGTATACGCCATACACACACACACTGTTTACGCCGAACGCAACACACACACACTGTCTATGAAGTACGCACCACACATACACACTGTATATACCGTACACACCACATACATAAGCACACTGTATACGCCGTACGCACCACACACACACTGTATACGCCATACGTACCACACACACTGTATACGCTGTAAGCACCACCACACACACATACTGTATACGCTGTATGCCCCCCACACACACTGTATACGCTGTACACACTACACACACACACTGTATACGCCGTACGAACCCCCCACACACACACTGTATACACTGTACGCACCACAGACACACACTGTATACGCCGTATGCACCAAAACACACACTGTATACGCCGTACGCACCACCACACACACACACTGTATACGCCGTACGCACCACACACACTGTATACGCCGTACGCACCACACACACACACTGTATACACCGTACTCACTACATACACACACACACACTGTATACGCAATACGCACCACACGCACACTGTATACGCCATACGGACCCCCCACACACATAATGTATACGCTATACGCACCACACACACTGTATACGCCGTATGCAACACACACACTGTATACGCCATACGCAACACACACACTGTATACACCCTACACACCACACACACACTGTATACGCCGTACGCACCACACACACACACTGTGTACGCCGTGTTCACCACACAATCTGTATATGCCGTACACACCACCACACACACACTCTTTATACGCCATACGCACGACACACACACACTGTACACGCCGTATGCACCACATACATACACACACACACATACACACACACACTGTATACGCCGTACGCACCACACAAACACTGTATACGCCGTAAGCACCACACACACACACTGTATACGCCGCACGCACCACACCCACACACTGTATACGCCGTATGCACCACATACACACTGTATACGCCTTATGCACCACACAAACACTGTATACGCCTTATGCACCACACAAACACTGTATACGCCGTACGCACCACACACACACACTTTATACGCCGTACGCAACACACTGTATACACCGTACGCACTACACACACATTGTACACGCCGTACGCACCCCCATCACTCACACACACACTGTATACACCCTACGCACACACACTGTATACACCATACGCACGACGCACACTGTATACGGCATACCCACCACCACACACACGCTATGTATACGCCGTATACACCACACACACTGTACACTGTGTGCAGAATTATTAGGCAAGTTGTATTTTAGAGGATTATTTTTATTATTGATCAACAACTATGTTCTCAATCAACCCAAAAGACTCATAAATAACCAAGCTTAATATTTTTGGAAGTTGGAGTGTTTTTTTTTTAGATTTGGCTATCTTAGGAGGATATCTGTTTGTGCAGGTAACTATTACTGTGCAGAATTATTAGTCAACTTAATAAAAACCGAATATAATCCCATCTCACTTGTTTATTTTCACCAGGTAAACCAATATCAGCGCACAAAATTTAGAAATAAACATTTCTGACATGCAAAAACAAAAACCAAAAAAGTTAGTGATCAATATAGCCACCTTTCTTTATGATGACAGTCAACAGCCTTCCATCCATAGATTCTGTCAGTTGCTTGATCTCTTTTCCATCAACATTGCGTGCAGCAGCCACCACAGCGTCCCAGACACTGTTCCGAGAGGTGTACTGTTTTCCCTCCCTGTAGATCTCACATTTTATGATGGACCACAGGTTCTCTATGGGGTTCAGATCATGTGAACAAGGGGGCCATGTCATTATTTTTTCTTCTTTTAGACCTTTACTGGCCAGCCACGCTGTGGAGTAGTTGGATGTAAGTGATGGAGCATTGTCTTGCATGAAAATCATGTTTTTCTTGTGTAGCGCCCCGAGGGTTCGGCCGCTACAGGGGTATTGCACCTCAGACCAGAGGTGTGATATTCCTCTCCCGGGTAAGGATGGAGTATGGACCAGGGCTCAGTTAGCTGCATACAGCACACACACCCCATTTCCGAGGGACAGCTCAACGGTGCTCCCACTAGACAGAAGTGCAGGCACGACCGACTATGTCCCTGTCTGGAGTGGGGAGGGGGTGGAACACCCAGTGCTGTAGGGGCAGATAGGGGTTGGTTCCTGAGCGTAGGTAGGAGCCCATTGGTTGCTGGTCACCTGGGCTAATGGTCAGAGGGAGGTATAAAAGGTGGGCACCATCTTAGATCTAGGTTCAGTTCGTTCTGTCCAGAGAGGAGAAGACAGGGAGTAGAGGCTCTGTAGGAGCTCTACTCCAGGAGGGCCTAGTGAGAGGCCGAGGAGGAGGAGAAGGGGAGCTGAGATTGCGTCTCATCCCAGCTCCAAGAGAAAGGAACAGAAAGGAACAGGAAGGAACAGAAAAGGAGAAGAAGAGACAGAGAAACAGAAGGGCTCAGGAACAAGAAGGTGGAAGGGACCCTAAGAACCCACGAGAATACAGGGTGAAGGGTCAGGCAGATTAAGGGTACCGGATCCCAAGTTGGTGGAGGAGAAACTACCCTCAGCCAAAGACCGGTCGTCGTGATCATTTATTGGTGCGACACCTCATCAAACCTGCTAGGAAGGCACCATATAGGACAGTGGAGGACGGGGCCCACGTTTAACCGCACAAGTCCGCAGCAGCTGGACAAAAGTGGGTCACTGGTGAGGCAGGCCAGAGAAAGGACAAAAGGGGGTCCTGAGCCATACTTCTGAACTGCCTGGGAGTTGACCGAGCCCCACACCTGGTGGACGCAGCACGGCTCGGGCGGTCACTACTGGTGCCGAAGTGACCCGGAGCACATGAACTGTGAGTAAAGACCCTGGACTGTAACTTGTTGTCTGTGTGCTCCTTTGCGCCTCCAGCACTACCGGCACTGGGACTCTCACCACCATCACTCCCAACATCCACTACACTGCCCTGGGGCCGCACTCTTCCTGTGGGGAGTCACACCATCCCAGCTGCACACATCATCGGCCCCAGCGGTCTGCCCTGCAGCGGCGGTTCCTAATAACCGCAATCCACGGGTGGTGTAGTCGGACATTATCTGAAACATCTTAAAGACTGCCATTGGTCTGACCACTCTGAGCCACGGAACCGGGTTGCCACTACTACCCTCATCGTTCCCCTATTGCCCAGATCCAAGTGCCCCACGGCCCAGGGGGCGAGTCACTTGCACGATACTGACTTCTTCCTGTACCACTGCTTGAAGAAGTTGTCTTCCAGAAACTGGCAGTAGGTCTGGGAGTTGAGCTTCACTCCATCCTCAACCCGAAAAGGTCCCACAAGTTCATCTTTGATGATACCAGCCCATACCAGTACCCCACCTCCACCTTGCTGGCATCAGAGTCGGAGTGGAGCTCTCTGCCCTTTACTGATCCAGCCTCTGGCCCATCCATCTGGCCCATCAAGAGTCACTCTCATTTCATCAGTCCATAAAACCTTTGAAAAATCAGTCTTAAGATATTTCTTGGCCCATTCTTGACATTTTAACTTATGTTTTTTGTTCAAACGTGGTCATTTTTCAGCCTTCCTTACCTTGGCCATGTCCCTGAGTATCGCACACCTTGTGCTTTTTGATACTCCAGTAACGTTGCAGCTCTGAAAAATGGTAAAACTGCTGGCGAATGGTATCTTGGCAGCTTCATGCTTGATTTTCCTCAATTCATGGGCAGTTATTTTGCGCCTTTTTTGGCCAACATGCTTCTTGCGACCCTATTAGCTATTTGCCATGAAACGCTTGATTGTTCGGTGATCACGCTTCAAAAGTTTGGAAATTTCAAGATTGCTGCATCCCTCAGCAAGACATCTCAGAATTTTGGTATTTTCAGAGCCCGTCAAATCTCTCTTCTGACCCATTTTGCCAAAGGAAAGGAAGTTGCCTAATGATTAAGCACAACTTATATAGGGTTTTGATGTCATTAGTCAACACCCCTCCTCATTATAGAGATGCACATCACCAGATTTACTTAATTGGTAGTTGGCTCTCAAGCCTATGCAGCTTGGAGTAGGGCAACATGTATAAAAAATATCATGTGATCAAAATACTCATTTGCCTAATAATTCTGCACACAGTGTATACGCCATACGCACCACACACAAACACACACTATATACACGGTGTGCACCACACACACACACTGTATATGCTGTACGCACCACACAAACACACACTGTATACGACGCACGCACCATACACACACTGTATACGCAGTACACACACACTATATACTCCGTACACACCACACACACACACTGTATCCATCATACGCACCACACACACTGTATACGACATACAAACACACTGTATACGCCGTATGCACCACACACACACACACACTATATACGCCGTACGCACCATACACACACACTGTATACGTCTTACGCACCACACACACTGTATACGCCGAACGCAACACACACATATTGTATACGCCGTATGCACCACACATACACACTGTATATGCCGTACGCACCACACACACACTGTATATGCCGTACGCACCACACACACACTGTATACGCCATACGCACCACACACACACTGCATGCGCCGTACACAACATACACAAGCACACTGTATACGCCGTATGCACCACACACACACTGTATACGCCATACACAACATACACAAGCACACTGTATACGCCGTACGCACCACACACACACTGTATACGCCATACGCACCACACACACTGTATACGCCGTACACAACATACACAAGAACACTGTATACGCCGTACGCACCACACACACACTGTACACGCCGTACGCACCACAAACACACTGTACACACCGTACGCAGCACACACACACACACACTGTATATGTGGCACCCCAGGGGTCTGGTTGCCACAGTGATAGAAATATCACGTTTGAGAGCAAGTGGGAGTTCCCTGGTCAGGAGCACTTAACATGCAACACCTCCTGTCCCAGACCAGATATGGGAGGAACCTGCCCTATATAAACTGGATCTGAGGCGGGGTTGGGAGGAGAGAGTGAAGTTCCAGAGGAAGGGGCAGAACAGGAGCTTTGTATGAGCCAGTAGTTGAAGACCAGGGACTTGAGCTAAGCAGAGTTCGTCCTGGCAAAAGACGCTAAGAACCGGACACAGGAGTCCGAGGCTGTGAGGACTTATATATCCAGCAGCAGAAACCAGCCGGCAGGGGATTTCAGGTCCTCTGGCCATAGGAAGCCCGGAGGCTCAGTCACACACAAGGGACCGGTACCGCCGTCGAGGAGCGGAAGCTACGAGAGGGTCCAGGTCACCAGCCATATGGGTGAGCACCACACGGTATACTCAGGGATGTGGGCTACTACACGACTTCAGCAAGGTAGCCAGGAAGAGTGCAGTCAGACGGGAAGGCCTACAACTCCACCTGGCCAGGGGGATTCTTGTTTGCTCACAGACTGACCAGACCCCTAATGCTAGCCAGTACTCCCGGGAGGGTCTGCTTTATTACCACCAGTAAAAGACCCTGGACTGCACCATTGGACTCTGTGTGGTTTATGCTAAGCCTGCACCATCACCCCCAGCATCCACCTACATTACCCTGAGGCTACACTCTTCCTGTGGGGAGTTATCCTATCCCTGTGCTGCATATTTACATCAGCCTCAGCGGTCTGCCTTGCAGCGGCGGTCCTTCCTGACCGCAATCCACGGGTGACGTAGTCGGACATTCAAAACCCTACAAATAAACTGCCACAGCATTTAGTCTGACCACCCTGAGCCACGGGATCGGGTTGCCGCAACTACACTAAAGCCCGGTTCCGGGTGCCCCACGGCCCAGGGGGCAAGTCAGTTTTCTGGCGTAGTCGGCAGGATTGTGACCAACCCGCCACAAACGGGTATTGCGCACCTGAAAAATATTGTACACGTACCTCAAAAGGAAGTTTCCCGCCATTCGGAGCCGTTTCCCGCCATCTTCAGCCGTTTTCCCGCCATCGGACGCCATCTTCGGGACGCCGCGCAGGAAGAAGAGGGGCGTGGACGTCCAAACCACGTGAGCCCCGCCCTACGCACCGACGCTTTTCAAGGTCCTGGAAGGAGAGAGAGCGACGCTGAAGTCACCAGGACGCGACGCATGGTCCTCCACCCCGACGATCGTCTGCGGAGCCGCGGCCTACGGAGAAGAAGCAACAGAAGGTAGGCCCCGGTCGACTAGGGGGGAGGAAGATGTTGGAAACGGAGGGGACTGCCACCGCTAGCACGGCCCCTGCCGCAGTAATGCCGTTCACAATGCCTTACATCCCAGGAGCGGCCTGGCTGCCCCAATACTCAGGGAAGTCGCATACCCTAAGCGACTTTAAAGAGAAACTGTACAGCCTATTTAAAGTATACTCCCTGACAGAGGGACAAAAAGTGAGCATATTGACAGGCCAGTTAACCGGCGCAGCCCAACGTGAAGTAAAGTCCTGGTCAGTCAGGGACAAGTAGACCGTGAAGGAGATCTTAGCCCGTCTGAAGGACACCTTTGACACCCGCACCTCAGCAGAGATCAAAATGAGATTTTATGGGTGCAAGCAGTGGGCCCAAGACAGTATAAGAGACTATGCTTTGAATTTGCAAGAGGCCCTGGGAGCCATTAAACAGGCAGAACCTGACAGTGTGTGGAATACAGATGAACTGTTGACTGAGCAATTCATTGAGGGTCTGCTGTCCAACGCCCACTGAACTCAGTTACGTGCAATGGCCTTGCAGAACCCTGGTTTAGACTTTGCAAAGTTCAAAGACAGGGCCATCCGGGTGCTCCGAGAACCGGCACCGGGTAGTGCTGTAACCCACCGGTGCCCTGCTATTACCTATCACCAGGAGGCGGCGCCTTGTCTGCAGAGCCTGTGGGAGCTGGTGCGCAGGCTTTGGACAAAGACCCGGCTGCAGACCTGCACCATCAGGTCCAAGAACTGACCAAAAGCGTTGCCGCATTAACCAGGACTGTGCAGTCGTTACAGGTATCCTCTCCAGGAAGGATCAAGCTGGCCACCAGTCCGGAGGACGTCCCGTGGAGCCGACAGAGGAGGATCCCATCGTCCAGAGGAAGACCAAGCGACCGCTACAACGAGGACGGACAGCCCATCTGCCGCCGCTGCAACCAACCAGGACATATGGCAAGGTATTGTAATTTAAACGAGGCCAACCTGGGGCAAAGGGCCAACCCCCAGGCGTAAGATCATCAGGCCCATCAAACTGGCGTGACAAGTATGTGGGGGGACGACCGGTCTTGCCTGTGGTACTCGATGGCATTCCCATGAGTGCACTGTTGGACACTGGGTCGCAGGTAACCACCATCCCCTATGTACTTTTCAAGCAATACTGGGATGACACGGATATTACCTGTTACCCAGATAATGACTTGAGCATCATCACCAGTAATGGTCAGCCCGTGCCGCAGATCGGGTTCAAGGAGGTAACCATCAAAATTGGTAAAGTTGAACTGCCGGCGCAGGGACTGATTATTGTGGACATTGACCGTCGTGAAAGTCACCCTAAAATAACCTTGGGTACTAACATTATTGAGAATTGCCTTTCAGAAGTAATTGCCATTTTACAGCAGGTTGCATTGAACACCAGCTCCGGCCAGCAGCGTGTCCTACAAAAGGAGATCCGGGCACTGATGAAACGGCAACAGGTAGAACTGTCGGGTGGTGAGATTGGTAGCGTTAGGATGAGTGACCCGTTCCCTATCGCCATGCCCCCAAAGAGTGAGATGATGATCTGGTGTCGAGCAGCTATTGGTCTGAGGGGTAGAGACTACCAATGACTCACCCCCTGGGCTGTGGGGCACCCGGAACCGGGCTTCAGCGCAATGTTGGGGGTAGTAGTGGCAACCCGATCCCGTGGCTCAGGGTGGTCAGACCAAATGCTGTGGCAGTCTATTTGTAGAGTTTTCAATGTCCGACTCCGCCACCCATGGATTGCGGTCAGTAATGACTGCTGCTGCTAGGCAGACCGCTGAGGCTGATGTTGGTATGCAGCACAGGGATAGGATAACTCCCCACGGGAAGAGTGTAGCCTCAGGGCAGTGTAATAGGATGTGGGGGGTGATGGTGCAGGCCGCCATAATAAGGGTTCAGAGTCTGCTTCAAACAGTCCAGGGTCTTTATTGTAGGTAGTACTAATGACCCAACAGGAGTACAGGGTAAGAATGGGCCTGGGTGTCTGAAAGCATTCGGGCGAGCCCCACTGGTCAGGGTGAGTGGGTAGGCCTACTGTTCTCTCTCTGCCCTTGCTGACTATCCCCCTTTTCGTGGTGTGATAGCCCACGTCCCTGAGCTGGCTGTGTGCTACGCCTGTATGGCTTGTGACTCGGGCCTTAGGTACCTGTTGCTTCTCTGTGCTGTACTGGTCCCTCTGTGTGGCGGAGCCTCCACGCTTCTTAGGCCAAGGGACCTGAAATCCCTTGCGGGTTGGTTATCTGCTGCTGGGCTTGCAACCCTGACAGCCTCGGACCCCAGTGTCCGGTTGTGTAGTTCTCTCTCAGCCAGGACCGGCTCTCGTCGCCTCTGTGTGACACCTCTACTCGGAAAAGCCCGTGTTTTACCCTGGGTGTTGGGGGACTCAGCGTCGGGCCCTGTGATGGAGAGATGGGATGCAGCCGTGGCCCGGGCCCGACCCGTGCTCAGGGCCGTCACATTAGAAAGAGATGGTGTGGGCTAGTCCGGGTTGGAGTGGCTGATTTTTATGACTACGCCACCTGTGGTGTCTGGTGAAGGGCCACTAGCGCCGTTAGCAGTCCGCTGAGGCCCGGTGTCATGGCGGCCAAGGTTCTCACTGATCCCCACAGGCGGAGCAAGGCCTCAGGGCAGGCAAACAGGATGAAGGGGGGTAGTAGTAGCGCGGGGAGTACGGGCACTGCGTCGCGTGGTATGGCGCATAATGAACAGTCCGGAGGCCATAGGGGTGAACTTCCAAGGCTTTACTCACTCAGAGATGTTAGCGGGAAGGCAACTCCCTGCTCCTCGCGGAGTCCTGCGGCAACCAGGGATGGGGGTCCGACTACCTCCGAGGACGTCCAGTGTTCGGTAGCGACCCTACACCAGAGTGTTCCTGCACTACAGACTTCACCCTTTCCCGTCTGTGTGTGTGTAGATAGGCCGGGTCTCCCTCTGAGCTCCTCTCAGGTGTAGGGCTCGGGTGGCAATTCCTCTCCATCCGACGCCCGGTGGGATTCTCAGGGCTTAACCGGGCTTTCCCGTCCTCTACGTAGAGTACAAGGTCGTGTGTCGGGGGCCGGTACCCCTGTTGCAGCCGGAATCCCTCTGAATAGATCAGGTAGGCGAGGACAGGTGGCGTGCTCCCCGGGACCCATTTGCTAGGGAGCCACACTCTAAAGCTCCCGGGCCTTCTTGATCCTGGTCCTTGGCCGGGTTGAGACATTCCTTGTCTGCAACCTACCTCTCGTCCCAAGGCCAGGGTACGAGGGCTGTGTCCTTTCTCGGTGCAGGCCCACACAGGATCTGCGCTCCCGGAGGGAGGTCACATTACACACAGTAGTTTGACAGCAACCAAGACCGCTTGACAGACCAAGAGCCAGAAGAAGAACCAAGATCGAAGATGGCCCTATATTATATACTAGATTTGAAGTGTAACCAACTAGTTGTTCCTCCACCCACACCCACTAACTGGTTCCTACCACTTTTGTGTTCCCCAGTCTCCCTGTAACCAGGGGAGCACCACCTAGTGCATACTAGCTCCCTCTGGTGGAGAAATGTGGTGTTGGATGCAAAAGGTTAGGTCACAACCATCACACTGGCCTTACCTCAGAGGAGGAACACCACACTCCATTGGAGAAGTGCAGCATTCCTGTGGCGGTCGAACCCTCAGGGGCGCCACATCTGTCCCTGGCTTGCTGTTCCTCCTTTGCCTCCTGGACTTCTCAGCTGCTGCTGACCTGTCCCTCTCCTCTGGGAACCCTTCTGGATGCTTCAGAAGTGGGTCCTGGTCTCTCTAACCCTGCCCTCAGTTCCAGCTTTTATAGGGGCAGCTTGCTCCCCCTACTGGCCTGGGACAGGAGGTGCTGCATGCTAATGGTCCCTGACTAAGGAACCTCCCTCCTGCTCTCAGACACAGCCTTTAATGTTTGTGGCATCCAGGCCTGGGGTGACACATTCCCCCCTAGTAAAATTTTAGTACTCCGGGACTAAACAGAAAACACAAATACAGGGTATAAATGCATGACCATAAACACAACAGAGAAGGAAATAACAAACAACACCACATATTGAGTTCTTTAGGTCACAGTGTGGTCTGTGACCGGGTGTCCATAGCACCAACAAAAGAAGAGGGTCACAGTATGATCCGTGACCGGGTGTCCATTTCACCCAATAAGGCGAAGTTTTTGAGCGATGTGGGGACCTGTCTCCATAAACCCCAAGTTCCTGGCCTTGGGCGTGGCGACAAGGCTGAGCTACCTACTTTGGGCCACAAGGGGGCCACGCCGGACAGGTTTTTCTTCTGTGGCCAACTTCACAAGAGGGCACCAGGTGCAACTATCTACATGGTGGTTCCGGTTATTCACTGTCCATAACCTGTCAGTCCATTGCATCTAGGAAAACTGGAGAAACATTATTAATAACCAGGGTACAAACATAACACATTAAATATATACATTATACATTTAGATCTTCCAGCGAGCTGGTATTTGACCCCTAGTGCTCCGGGTTGACCTCCTTAACCCACTGTCTGGTGGTGGTCTAACCTGGCTGCCATGTCTGCGGGTCCTTTGACTTACCGCAGGCATGGCAGGCTCACTGTCAGCAGAGGGTTGACTCTCCTGGGCTGCTGGTGTGGGTTCTTCTGCCTCCAGGGCTGCTTGCTCTTCTTGTTCTTCCTGCTCTCCTGTAGGCTCCTGCTGGGTAGGCTGAAGGAAGTGTAGGACGGGTACCACTATCGCGCCATTTATCTGAGTCCAGGTCCGGAGGAACTCTCCGAGAACTGTGCTGATCATTTCTTCCTTGTCCTCTGCGGGTTTAAGGTCATCTTGATCTTCACTTGGACTCTGTAGTTGCTCGGGGCACCGTTTTAGGTGGTCTCTGGAGACGGTGCTAGTGGTTTCTCCTCCATCCTTGGTAATCACACATACCTTCGGGTTGTCGTGGTCAGACTGCAGTAATGTGTACGGGTCTCTCTCCCACTGGTCGTCCAGCTTGTGAAGCCTTCTCTTCCGCTTCAGGACCTGCTCACCAGGTTCCAGAGGACCAGCAGGGGCGTGTTGGTTGAAGAGCCTCTCTTGCTTTTCTCTCGCTTGAGCCAGACTCCTCTCCACACTCTCCTGTACCTTCTTGTACTGTAGCCGCCGTTCCGTATCCCAGTCCGCATCTGGGGAGGTGTCCTCGGTTGTCAGGACTCCCATCTCCAGGTCTATCGGCAGCTTACCTGGTCTTGCTCGCATCAGGTAAGCCGGGGTGCAATTTGTAGCATTCACCGGCATATGGTTGTACAAGTCAATCAGGTCTGGCAGCTTCTCCGGCCACAGGCTGCGTTCTTCCAGGGGCAACGTCTTGAGGAGATCAATGATGATATTGTTCATTTTCTCACACAGCCCGTTGGTTTGCGGGTGGTAAGGCGTTGTCCGAATCTTCCTACAGCCGTAGAGGTTGCAGAACTCCTGGAATACTTCAGCCTCAAACGCTGGTCCCTGATCTGTCAAGACCTGTTCCGGATACCCATGTGGATGGCAGAAGTGTTGCTGGAAGGCTCTGGCCGCTGTTTGGGCTGTCAGGTCTTTAACAGGGATACAAAAACTACCGCACTCCTGATTTGTTCTTGGTGCACAGGTAAGGTACCAAGCCCAAAGTACAATATTAGAAAAACCCGGCACTCAAGGAATTTAGAAAAATGGGTATAAAGTTTTTAATGAAGTAGGTACAATCAAATAGACAAACGTTTCGGTCCCTCGGGACCTTCATCAGTGTACTACAAAAACAAGAAAACAACAAACACACAGTTACATATAGTAATGATCATGTGTTCTGCGAACGTCGGTTGACATCGTCAGAGGAAAACATAAACAAGTGCAATTCTTGTGAGTCAAAAGACTACCTTCATAGGGCGACACGAAGGGAGGAAGGGATCAGGGAGGAGTTAGGAAGGATGTCCCATGGGGAATTTGAGGAAAAAGAAGAAAGAGGTAACATACCAAGGTACGGGTCATGAAGGTGGAAAAAGGAATCCACTAAGATTGCTGTAAAGCAGAAATGAACCCATTAAAAAAGGAACTACATAGGAAACAAAGAAGAATGTAGATGTACAGAGAACGGGCATACCTGAGCAGAGAACTGGAACATATACCAAGGAGTATAGGCCAGGAATGGTACGTCAGTAGAGAAAGCTGTAATGGGATATCACAAATGAGGGAGGCTTTTTCAAAAGACTACCGGCTAAGGGGGCTAAAGGAGGGTGATACGTACCTGGAGGTAGAAGTCCAGAGTGAAGTAAAGACGCGGTATCCACCGCTTGTCAAAGGTGATGCAGTGTATGAGGTGTCACCCTGTGGTTATATATATGATGGGAGGAAGGGGAGGAGGTGTGTGTTGTAAGCGGTGGGACGCTGAAGTGCGCGCTGCCGAGAGGACCTGAACCGGAAATGACGCGAACGCGCGTCATCGGGTCATGTGAAAGTCACATGAGCGGAAGTATCCCTTGTTTGCGTTCCAGGAGAAGAGCGGTGCGTTCCACTGCTTGTAGATGGTGTGTGGCTTGGTATAGGAAGCAGGTAGGAGGTGAAATCTCGAGAGGGGACATCCATAGGGAGCAGGGGAGGAGGTTGAGGTATTAGGAAGGTTGCTGGGGAGAGAAAAGGGGGAGATCACATTAAAAACCACAAGCATGTACATGAGGAAAAAGAGAATGAGGGTATACTCTAAGTATATTAATTGCTCTAGATAACTTTTCAAATAAAGTATTATGCAAGACAGAACAAATCATACAGAATTATGTAAAGCATAACCAATTGTACAGAATGGGAGTAGAGACCATCACAAAATACGTACTGAGAAAATCCCATTATAAATGCGGCTAGCTGTGTACTAGTGTTCATTGTAGACCAATTAGATAAAAGAGAGCAGGTCGTAGTCCCGATTGAGTCCTTTCGGGGATAATGTTTGAAGTTCATGAATCCAGAAAGATTCACGGCGTTTAAGCATACGGATGCGGTCGCCGCCTCTCCGTGCGATGGGTACATGATCTATTACTTGGAATTTGAGCTGTGAGATGGTGTGTCCAGCGGTAGAAAAGTGGTGTGGTATGGGTAGAAAAAGGTTTTTACAACGGATAGTGGATTTGTGTTTTGATATACGGTCTTTGACCGGTTGGGTAGTTTCCCCGATATAGATGAGACCACACGGGCACTTGATGAGATAGACTACGAAGGAGGAGTTGCATGTGAAGAAATCTCTAATGTGAAATT
This sequence comes from Phyllobates terribilis, assembly GCF_046119375.1. Taxonomy (NCBI): domain Eukaryota; kingdom Metazoa; phylum Chordata; class Amphibia; order Anura; family Dendrobatidae; genus Phyllobates; species Phyllobates terribilis. The sequence continues at coordinate 72,199,512 of NW_027362773.1, read as the reverse complement.
GTTTGCCGGAGTGTGGATGGTAAAACGTATTACCCCTGATGACATTGTTACATTGAAAGCAGTGGAGACAGGGAAAAGTCCCAGTTTTAGGGTTAGCAAGGAATCTTTGTCTGGGTATAGGAGGGTTGGTGGGTAAGTCAGCTCGGATCAGGCGATCTTTTATATTGGGTGCTCTTTTGAAGCACGGGAGGAAGGGGTTTTTGAATTCAGGAACTGATGGGTATGCCGTGTGTAGAATTTTCCAGTGTTGATGGATCCTTTTATGAAGGATGCGTACTGCAGGGTGGTAAGTGTGGACAAAGGGGAGACGGTCTGAGGTGGTGTGGCGACTTCGAGTGTCTGGGTTGAGAGATTTTTGTAAGAGAGCTGGGGGATACCCCCGTTCCATAAACTTGTGTTGCATCTCTCTGAGACGTGTGTCCTGTGTGGTGGTGTCGCTCACTATGCGTTTCACCCTGTGGAATTGGGACTTGGGTATAGATGAGATCGTGGATTTGGGGTGTGCACTGTCAAAATGAAGTAAGCCATTTCTGTCCGTTGGTTTGACATATAGATCTGTGGACAGTATTCCCTTTTCATTTTTAATGACCTTGGTGTCTAGAAAATTAATAGACTCAGGACTAGAAGTGATTGTAAATTTAAGGCCTTCCCATGCCGTGTTGATGATGTCAAAAAAGGTCTCAAGAGTTTCTAAAGGGCCCCCCCATATGAGGAAAATATCGTCTATGTACCTTTTCCATGTAATCGCATGTGATTTGTACAGGTCGTTGGAATAGACAATTTCCTGCTCGAATTCCGCCATATAGCAATTGGCGTACGGGGGCGCTACATTTGAGCCCATTGCAGTCCCTTGTTTTTGAAGATAGAAGGTGTTCCCAAACAAGAAGAAGTTTTTGGTAAGGACTAAGGTTAATAGATCTATGCAGAGATTCTGTGTGTCTACGGGTGTGTTGAATCTATTTAGCAAGTTGCCCACACATTCTATGCCTTTGATATGGGGAATAGATGTGTACAAGCTATTGACATCAAGAGTGACAAGAAAGGCAGTGGGTGGTATTTGATGAATGGAATGGATTGTATCAAGGAAGGCCCCTGTGTCCAATAAGTAGGATGGATTTTTCTGAGTCAGAGGAGTCAGTATCTTTTCCAAAAAGATGGATAAAGGGGACAGTATTGAGTCTGTAGAGGCCACAATGGGACGGCCCGGGGGGTTTTCAAGATTTTTATGAATTTTGGGAAGGATGTAGAATACTGGTGTAATGGGATATTTTTTTATTAAAAAGTCTCGTGTTTTGAGATCAATTGTTTTCTGTGCCAAATAATGGTCAACTGTGTTAAGGATTGAGGTACTGATGTTGTATGTGGGATCTGTTTCTAATACAGAGTATACCTTACTGTCATTTAGTTGTCGTTGTATTTAGTCAGTGTATTTATTTGTATCCATGACTACAATGGCCCCTCCCTTATCAGCCGGTTTGATTATAATGGTTTTGTCGGTCTCTAGAGATTTGAGGGCCTGTTTGTCTACACTTGACATATTGTGATGGTAATGAATCAGACCTTTTTGCATGTCCCCCCTTAATTGTTCAAAGGAGCTGTTGATAAAACCTATAAAGGTTTCTACCGCATGTTTGTCCCTGGGTGGACGGTATGCGCTTTTAGACTTAAGGCCGAGGCTAGCTGCAGTGATTTGGACTGGGTCTGGTAGTGGAGCGTTTTGAAAGCTCGTGGATGTAGGTTCAAGTGCGAAGTGAGCTTTGAGACGTATGGAGCGGTAAAATCTCTGAAGCTCCATATCGAGCATGAACGTATTACACCTGCTGGAGGGGCAGAAGTTCAGTCCTTTTTGTAAGGCAGAGATCTCAGCTGTACTGAGGGATCGTGAAGAGATATTAACTACTAGCGTGGTAGTACCTGAGAGCGGGTAATCCGGGTGAAGTCCGTTTTGCTTCTTCCGGGCGCCTCCTTGTCTGGTCCTTTTCTTCTCGTGTTTCTCTTCTGTGTGCCTAAAAAACGAGTAGAAGAAATAGGGGCATGCCGGTCTGTCTCCGAGCCTGAAGTGGAGGGATCTGATGATCAGTTTCTGTGATATGTATATGTGGCACCCCAGGGGTCTGGTCTCCACAATAATAGCAATATTATGTCTGAGAGCAGGTGGGAGGTCTCTTGGTCAGGAATCCTATGCATGCCACACCTCCTGCCCAGTCCTGGGAGGGGAAGAACTTCCCCTATATAAACCTGGGGCTGAGGCAGGGTTAGAGAGTTGAAGAGAAGAGTAGAGAAGAGAAGCAGCCATAGGAAGAAACAACAGGAGCTCTGTGGGAGCAGTGCTACAAGGAGTCAGGGGCTGGCAGCTGCAGAGCTCGCCCTGACTGAGAAGTTATCACCGGATCCGGAGTCCGAGGCTGTGGGGACTAATCCTTACCCAGCAGCAGAAACCGACCGGCAGGGGATTTCAGGTCCTCTGGCCCAGAAACCCGAAGGCACGGTCACACGCGTGGGACCAGCACCGCCGTCGTGGAGCGGAAGCCACTAGAAGGCCCCGAGTCACCGGCCATACGGGTGAGCACCACACGGTACACTCAGGGACGTGGGCTACTTTTACCCGCCTCTAGCAAGGTAGCCAGAAGAGTACAGTTAGTTGGGAAGGCCTACAACTCCGCCTAGCCAGGGGAGATCCCATCTGCTCAAGGACTGACCAGGCCCCGATCGCTAGCAAGTACTCCGGGAGGGTCTATCTTTGTCACCAGTAAAGACCCTGAACTACAACGCATCGTCTCTGAGTGGTTCCTGCTACCCCCATCATCCACGTCGGCTGCCCTGAGGCCATACCCCGCCCGTTGGGGGTTATACCATCCACGCTGCACAATCCTTCCACCGGCCTCAGCGGTCTGCCCTGCAGCGGCAGCTCCATAGCTGCATTCAACGGGTGGCGTAGTCATCCAACATCTACTGCTAATTAGTGTTGAGCCACCCCCGTAGTGTTCGGGTTCGGTTCGGTTCGTCGAACACCGGGATGTTCGAGGAACTGTTCGTTGAACTGTTCGTCGAACACCTTAGAACACCGTCGAACACCGTTAAAACCAATGGCAGGCAAACAAAAACACATAGGAACACATAGAAAACACCTTCAAAGGTGTCCAAAAGCTCACAAACTGCTCAGAAGACGCTTTCTTTAAAAAAGCCGCCGGCAATTCAGCAGCGGCATACACCGGTACCCGACAATTTAGACATGAAGGAATAGAGCATCACACATAGATTAGATAGATAGAAACATGTCAGTCACATATATATGAAGTACAGTGACAGTGTTGCTTACTGTACTTGTCATTTAGTGTAAAGGATTTATTAAAAAATATAATAGTGTTTTCGTGCACTGTCTCTTTAAAAAAGCTGGCCGGCAATTCAGCAGCGGTACCCGACAATTTATAACAGACAGAATAGAGCTTCACACATAGATTAGATAGATAGAAACATGTCAGTCACATATATATGAAGTACTGTGACAGTGTTGCTTACTGTACTTGTCATTTACTGCAAAGGATTTATTAAAAAAAATAATAGTGTTTTCGTGCACCGTCTCTTTAAAAAAGCCGGCCGGCAATTCAGCAGCGGTACCCGACAATTTATAATAGAAAGAATAGAGAATCACACATAGATTAGATAGATAGAAACATGTCAGCCACATATATATGAAGTACAGTGACAGTGTTGCTTACTGTACTTGTCATTTAGTGTAAAGGATTTATCAAAAAAAATATTAGTGTTTTCATGCACTGTCTCTTTAAAAAAGCCGGCCGGCAATTCAGCAGCGGTACCCGACAATTTATAACAGACAGAATAGAGCTTCACACATAGATTAGATAGATAGAAACATGTCAGCCACATATATATGAAGTACAGTGACAGTGTTGCTTACTGTACTTGTCATTTAGTGTAAAGGATTTATCAAAAAAAATATTAGTGTTTTCATGCACTGTCTCTTTAAAAAAGCCGGCCGGCAATTCAGCAGCGGTACCCGACAAAATATAACAGAAAGAATAGAGCTTCACACATAGATTAGATAGATAGAAACATGTCAGTCACATATATATGAAGTACAGTGACAGTGTTGATTACTGTACTTGTCATTTAGTATTAAAATAAAGGATTTATTATTAAAAAAAATTGGCGTGGGGTTCCCCGTAATTTTAGTCTCTAGCGGAGGTTAACCAGACGGCTGGGGCAGATGTTTGAAGCCTGGGAAGGGGGTAATACCCACGGAGCTTCCCAGGCAACTAATATCAGCCCCCAGCTGAATACCTAGCCTTTACTAGCTATTAAAATGGAGGACCCCCCCAAAAAAATGACGTGGGGTCCCCCCTAATTTAATAGCTAGCAAAGGCTAGGCAGACAGCTGGGGGCTGATATTAATAGCCCAGGAAGGGAGCCATGAATATTGGCCCCCTCCCAGGCTAGAAACACCAGCCGTCAGCCGCCCCAGAAATGGCACATCCATAGGATGCGCCAATTCTGGCACTTAGCCTCGCTCTTCCCACTGCCCTGTAGCGGTGGCAGTGGGGTAATAGGGTTGGGGTTGATGTCAGCTTATAATGCCAGCTGACATCAAGCTCAGGTTAGTAATGGAGAGGCGTCTATAAGACACCCCCATTACTAACCCCATAGTCAAAGTTAAAGAAAAACACAAACACCCAGAATAAAGTCCTTTAATTGAAATAAAGACACAATTCTTTATTGTTCTAAATTAAACCATACTTACCATCACACCCATTCCAGCTGAAGCCAACGATCTCCTGCAATAAAAGAAAAATAATAAAGCAACCTCATCCTTACCTTTCCATGGTTCCCAGGACAGCTTCAGCTCTGCTACATCGAGATGACAGGCTGGAACGCAGCAGAACGCTGCCATCCAGCTTGCCATGCCGCACACACTGAGAAGCGCAGGCATGCTTGCGCTCCTCAGTGTCTGACTGTGACGGCATAAAGATGAGCCGACAATGAACTCGGCTCACCTCATGTACGTCACTGACAGCGTGGGAAAATTCTCCTGCACTCAGCACTTCAGCGTGAGAATTTTCCCACGCTGTCAGTGACGTGCATGAGGTGAGCCGAGTTCATTGGACATGACCTCGGCTCATCTGGATGCCGTCACAGCCAGACACTGAGGAGCGCAAGCATGCCTGCGCTTCTCAGTGTCTGCGGGATGACAGGCTGGATGGCAGCGTTCTGCTGCGGTCCAGCCTGTCATCTCGATGTAGCAGAGCTGAAGCTGTCGTGGGAGCCATGGAAAGGTAAGGATGAGGTTGCTTTATTATTTTACTTTTATTGCAGGAGATCGTTGGCTTCAGCTGGAATGGGCGTGATGGTAAGTATGGTTTAATTTAGAACAATAAAGAATTGTGTGTTTATTTCAATTAAAGGACTTTTTTCTGGGTGTTTGTGTTTTTTTTAAATACTTTACTAGAAATTCATGGTGGTCATGTCTAATATTGGCGTGACCCCATGAATTTCGGGCTTAGGGCCAGCTGATAATGCCAAGCTGGCCTTAACCCCTTTATTACCCAGTGAGCCACCGCACCAGGGCCCTGGATGAGTTGGGTACAGCGCCAGAAGATGGCGCTTCTATGAACGCGCCATTTTCCGGGGCGGCTGCGGACTGCAATTTGCAGCGGGTGGGGCCCAGAAAGCTTGGGCCTCCCTGCGCTGCAGATTCCAGCCCCCAGCTGCCTAGTTGTACCTGGCTGGACACAAAAATAGGGCGAAGCTCCACGTATTTTTTTTTTAAATTCATGAAATTCATGGAATAATTAAGAAAAAAAAGGGCTTCCCTATATTGTTGTGTCCGGCTAGGTACAAATAGGCAGCTGGTGGTTGGGGGCAGCCCGTTCCTGCCTGCTGTACCTGACTGGACACAAATATAGGGCGAAGCCCCACATCAATTTTTTTTTCATTATTTCATGAATTTCCTGAAATAATTTAAAAAAAATTGACGTGGGGCTTCGCCCTATATTTGTGTCCAGCCAGGTACAGCAGGCAGGAACGGGCTGCCCCCAACCACCAGCTGCCTACTTGTACCTGGCCAGACACAACAATATAGGGAAGCCCTTTTTTAAAAAAATTATTTCATGAAATAATTTAAAAAAAATTGACGTGGGGCTTCGCACTATATTTGTGTCCAGCCAGGTACAGCAGGCAGGGACGGGCTGCCCCCAACCACCAGCTGCCTATTTGTACCTGGTTGGACACAACAATATAGGGAAGCCCTTTTTTTTCTTAATTATTCCATGAATTTCATGAAATAATTTAAAAAAAAAATGCGTGGGGCTTCGCCCTATTTTTGTGCCCAGCCAGGTACAACTAGGCAGCTGGGAGCTGGAATCCGCAGCGCAGGGAGGCCCAAGCTTTCTGGGCCCCACCCGCTGCAAATTGCAGTCCGCAGCCGCCCCAGAAAATGGCGCGTTCATAGAAGCGCCATCTTCTGGCGCTGTACCCAACTCATCCAGGGCCCTGGTGCGGTGGCTCACTGGGTAATAAAGGGGTTAAGGCCAGCTTGGCATTATCAGCTGGCCCTAAGCCCGAAATTCATGGGGTCACGCCAATATTAGACATGACCACCATGAATTTCTAGTAAAGTATTTAAAAAAACACAACACCCAGAATAAAGTCCTTTAATTGAAATAAACACACAATTCTTTATTGTTCTAAATTAAACCATACTTACCATCACGCCCATTCCAGCTGAAGCCAATGATCTCCTGCAATAAAAGTAAAATAATAAAGCAACCTCATCCTTACCTCTCCATGGTTCCCACGACAGCTTCAGCTCTGCTACATCGAGATGACAGGCTGGACCGCAGCAGAACGCTGCCATCCAGCCTGTCATCCCGCGGACACTGAGAAGCGCAGGCATGCTTGCGCTCCTCAGTGTCTCGCTGTGACGACATAAAGATGAGCCGAGGTCATGTCCAATGAACTCGGCTCACCTCATGCACGTCACTGACAGCGTGGGAAAATTCTCACGCTGAAGCGCTGAGTGCAGGAGAATTTTCCCACGCTGTCAGTGACGTGCATGAGGTGAGCTCATTCATGTCCAAAGATCTCAGCTCACCTCATGCACGTCACTGACAGCGTGGGAGAATTCTCCTGCACTCAGCGCTACAGCGTGAGAATTTTCCCACGCTGTCAGTGACGTGCATGAGGTGAGCCGAGTTCATTGGACATGACCTCGGCTCATCTTTATGTCGTCACAGCGAGACACTGAGGAGCGCAAGCATGCCTGCGCTTCTCAGTGTCTGCGGGATGACAGGATGGATGGCAGCGTTCTGCTGCGGTCCAGCCTGTCATCTCGATGTAGCAGAGCTGAAGCTGTCTTGGGAACCATGGAAAGGTAAGGATGATGTTGCTTTATTATTTTACTTTTATTGCAGGAGATCGTTGGCTTCAGCTGGAATGGGTGTGATGGTAAGTATGGTTTAATTTAGAACAATAAAGGAATGTGTCTTTATTTCAATTAAAGGACTTTATTCTGGGTGTTTGTGTTTTTCTTTAACTTTGACTATGGGGTTAGTAATGGGGGTGTCTTATAGACGCCTCTCCATTACTAACCTGGGCTTGATGTCAGCTGGCATTATAAGCTGACATCAACCCCAGCCCTATTACCCCACTGCCACCGCTACAGGGCAGTGGGAAGAGCGAGGCTAAGTGCCAGAATTGGCGCATCCTAAGGATGCGCCATTTCTGGGGCGGCTGACGGCTGGTGTTTCTAGCCTGGGAGGGGGCCAATATTCATGGCTCCCTTCCTGGACTATTAATATCAGCCCCCAGCTGTCTGCCTAGCCTTTGCTAGCTATTAAAATAGGGGGGACCCCACGTCATTTTTTGGGGGGGTCCCCCATTTTAATAGCTAGTAAAGGCTAGGTATTCAGCTGGGGGCTGATATTAGTAGCCTGGGAAGCTCCGTGGGTATTACCCCCTTCCCAGGCTTCAAACATCTGCCCCAGCTGTCTGCTTAACCTCCGCTAGAGACTAAAATTACGGGGAACCCCACGCCAATTTTTTTTTAAATAAATCCTTTATTTTAACACTAAATGACAAGTACAGTAATCAACACTATCACTGTACTTCATATATATGTGACTGACATGTTTCTATCTATCTAATCTATGTGTGAAGCTCTATTCTGTCTGTTATAAATTGTCGGGTACCGCTGCTGAATTGCCGGCCGGCTTTTTTAAAGAGACAGTGCATGAAAACACTATTATTTTTTTTAATAAATCCTTTACACTAAATGACAAGTACAGTAAGCAACACTGTCACTGTGCTTCTTATATGTGTGACTGACATGTTTCTATCTATCTAATGTATGTGTGAAGCTCTATTCTTTCGGTTCTAAATTGTCGGGTACCTGTGTACGCCGCTGATGAATTGCCGGCTTTTCATGTTTCACTGTTGGCACTGTTCCCATCGATTTGGGCAATCACTGTAATGCCACAACCAACATGGCTGTGGCATTACAGTGAGTGGCAGACAATCCCTGCATGATTGGTGCTCAAAATAGCGCCAGACATGCAGGACACGCTTTTGGTGCACGAACAGTTATCGAACATAACCTCCAACAGCCGAATTTTTTGCAAATCGTTCGGGTTCGTCGAACAACTCGAACACCGCCCAAAACAGCTCGAATTTGAGATTGGCGAACAGTTCTAGTCGAACACCGCTCATCTCTACTGCTAATATACCGCCACTTAGTCTGACTCCCTGGGCACGGACCGGGTCACCGCCACGAGACTACTACCCCCATCCGATCCGGCTCCGGGTAGACTCCCGCGTGCGCAACGCTACACCACGTAGACCCAGGGGCGCGTCAACTTTTGGCGTAGTCGGCAGGATTTCGTGCCCGCAACCACCGGGTACTGCGTGCCTGAAAAAGAGACTTTTAAAACTTACCTGTGGTGAAGATTCCCGCCATCCGGCGCCATCTTCAGCCTTCTTCCCGCCATCGGTGAAGATTCCCGCCATCCGGCGCCATCTTCAGCCTTCTTCCCGCCATCCGTGAAGTTTTCCCGCCATCCGGCGCCATCTTCTGCCTTCTTCCCGCCATCCGTGGAGTTTTCCCGCTGTTGGACGCCATCTTGGAGACGCCGCGCGGGAAGAAGAGGGGCGTGGACTCCGAAAGCGCGCGAGAACTGAAGCCCCGCCTCACGTCCGGACGTTGCGTAAGGTCCTGGAAGGAGCCCAGCAGACGCCGACGTCACAGGAGCGCGACGGAAGGTCCTCAACCCTGACGATCCACTGCGGAGCCGCGGCCTACGGAAGAGGATCATCGCAAGGTAGGCCACGGTCCACTAGGGGGGAGGAAGATGTCGGATACGGAGGAGAGCTTCACTGCCTCAACCCCCGCCAGCGCCACCGCTGCTGCAGTCATGCCTTTCAACATGCCCTATATCCCGGGAGCAGCCAGGCTACCCCAGTACTCAGGGGAGTCACATACCCTGAATGACTTTAGAGAAAAGCTGGATAGCCTCTTCCAGGTGTACCCCCTCACAGAAGAGCAAAAAGTGAGCATCCTGGTGGCCCAACTAACCGGGGCAGCCCAAAGGGAGGTAAAGTCCTGGCCACCTGGGAGGAGGACTGTCGCAGGGATACTAACCCGGCTGAGAGACACCTTTGATACCCGCACCTCAGCCGAGATTAAGCTTAGATTCTATGGGTGCAAGCAGCGAGCACATGAGAGTATAAGGGACTATGCACTAAACCTACAAGAGGCCCTGAGAGCCATTAAGCAGACCGACCCTGACAGCGTGGGAAACGAGGACAGGCTGTTGACCGAACAATTTATAGAGGGACTATATTGCAATGTCCACCGAACCCAGTTGCGGGCCATAGCCTTACAGGATCCTCATCTAGACTTTGCACAGTTCAAGGACAGAGCCATCCGGGTGCTCCGAGAACCGGCACCGGGTGGCGTTATGGCCCACAGGCGCCCTGCTACCGCTTACCACCAGGAGGCGACACCCTTGTCGGCAGGGCCAGTGGGAGCTGATGTGCAGGCTTTGAACAATGACCCGGCTCCAGACCTGCACCATCAGGTCCAAGAGCTAGCTAAAAGCGTTGCTGCGCTAACCCGAACTGTGCAGTCTTTACAGGTTTCCACTCCAGGGAAGATCCAGCTGGCATCCGGACCGGAGGACATCCCGTGGCGTCGACCAAGGAGGACCCCACCGGCCAGAGGAAGACCCAGCGACCGATACAACGAGGACGGACAACCCATCTGCCGCCGCTGCAATCAACCCGGACATATGGCAAGGTACTGTCCTTTAAACTGGCACAACCTGGGGTAGAGGGCCAACCCCCAGGAAAAAGATCACCAGGCCCATCGAACTGGCGCGACAAATATGTGGGAGGACGTCCAGTCTTGCCTGTGGTACTGGATGGCATCCCTATGAGTGCCCTACTGGACACCGGGTCACAGGTCACCACCATCCCGTACGTGCTCTTCAAGCAGTACTGGAATGACTCGGATATAACCCGCTATCCAGACGACGACTTGAGTATCATCGCCAGTAATGGTCAGCCCGTGCCACAGATCGGATTTAAAGAGATGACCATTAAAATCGGTCGAGTCGAACTGGCAGCACAGGGACTGATCATTGTAGACATTGACAAGCGCGAGAGTCACCCAAAGATAACTTTAGGAACTAATGTGATTGAAAATTGTCTTGCAGAGGTGATTTTCATTTTACAGCAGGTTGCCAAGAACGCCAGCTCCGGCCAGCAGCGAGTGCTCCAGAAAGAGATCCGGGCACTGATGCGACGGCAACAGGTGGAACTCTCCGGCGGTGAGATTGGTAGCTTAAGAATGTGTGACCCTTTCCCTATTGCCATGCCCCCGAAAAGTGAAATGATGATTTGGTGCCGGGCAGCTATTGGTCTGAGAGGTAGAGATTACCAGGCAATGGTAGAACCAGTCTATTCAGACAGTAGGCCCACCATTTTGACAGCCCGGGGGGTGGTTGATGTACGCCATGGGAGGGTGCCCGTTCGCATAATAAATATCGGGAAGAGGGAAGTGTATCTACCCCGGTATGCCACGCTAGCCAAATTATATACCATCAACCAAAACTCTATACAGTCTGTGGAACCCTTGCCTCCATCTCACCCGGAGGAAGGTAACGGCTCTAAGAAAATAATGGAGGATTGGTGTCAGCAACTACATTTGGGTACTGACTCCACTCCCTCCCATCAGAAACAGGGAGTCTATCGGGTGGTTCAAGAGTACGAGAGAGTGTTTAGTAAACACCCGTTAGACTTCGGGCGAGTCAAGGGGGTAGAACACCACATCCCCACGGGAGACCATCCTCCCATAAAAGAGAGGTATCGACCCGTACCCCCTGCACATTACCAACACGCCAAGGGGATGCTTAGAGACATGAGGGAGGCTGGGGTAATCAGGGATAGCTGTAGCCCCTGGGCAGCCCCACTAGTCTTAGTCAAAAAGAAAGACAACACCATGAGGATGTGTGTAGATTACCGGAAAATCAACCGTATCACACACAAGGATGCGTACCCCTTACCAAGGATAGAGGAGTCTTTGGCTGCTTTAAAATCTGCTAACTTCTTCTCTACCTTGGATCTTACTAGCGGGTACTGGCAGGTTCCTGTAGCAGAGGCGGACCGGGAGAAGACCGCATTCACCACCCCGATGGGACTTAGCGAGTTTACTTGTATGCCGTTCGGACTCTGCAATGCACCAGGAACCTTCCAACGATTAATGGAGTGCTGTCTGGGACACAGAAACTTCGAGACGGTCCTGTTGTACCTGGACGATGTCATCGTATATTCCAAGACTTATGAGGACCACCTGAAACACCTGGCAGAAGTGTTCGAAGCCCTGGCAAGTTACGGCCTGAAGGTGAAACCCTCTAAGTGTCACCTCCTGAAGCCAAAGGTGCAGTACCTGGGACACGTGGTGAGTGCTGACGGAGTGGCTCCCGACCCTGATAAGATCACCGCAATTAAGGAATGGCCAAGCCCCTCCAGCGTAAAGGAAGTGAGGCAGTTCCTCGGGTTGGTAGGCTACTACCGAAGGTTCATTCCCGGTTTCACCAAAAAGGCAGCTCCTATGCAGGACCTCCTGATAGGCCAGTCCAGGAAGGCCAAGAACCAGAAGCCACCCTTCAGATGGGAGAAGCTGGAAGAAGAGTCCTTCCGCCAGCTGAAGATGGCCCTCACGGGGGATGAAATCCTGGCGTACCCTGATTATAGCCAGCCCTTTATCCTCTACACCGACGCCAGTAACATCGGGCTAGGAGCCGTACTGTCCCAGATCCAGCAGGGGAAAGAACGGGTAATTGCTTACGCCAGCCGAAAACTGCGACCCACCGAAAGAAACCCTGAGAATTACAGCTCATTTAAGCTAGAGTTCCTGGCAGTGGTGTGGGCAGTCAACGAACGCTTTAAGCACTACCTCGCTTCTTCCCGGTTCACCGTGTACACGGATAACAACCCGTTGACACACCTGGACACTGCAAGACTCGGTGCCCTAGAGCAGAGATGGATGGCCCGCTTGTCCAACTATGAGTTTACAATCAAATACCGGGCAGGACGCTCCAATACCAACGCGGACAACCTGTCCAGGATGCCAAACCTACCGGACGTAGGGGAAGATTCAGAGGGACTGGAAGAAGTTGAGCTCCCCGCGTTCCACCGTCATGGGACTATCCAGTATTCCCACCGTGTAAGGAGTAAGCAATCCGCTACGTTCAACCCCTTACCTCATTACAACTGGGTGGAGACGCAAGACAGTGACCCTGCCGTCCGACTGGTAAAGGAGATGCTGACTCGGCCAGATGCACGCCTTGACCCAGACGCTCCGGAGGAAGCCAAGCAACTGTGGGCTGAGAAGAGTCGACTGTTCCTTTACAAGGGGAAGTTGTGCCGCAGAATGGTTAACTCCCGGACGCATGAACTAATCTGGCAAGTAGTGGTGCAAAGAAGAGACGCAGATATGGTGATGGAGGCATACCACGACGGGGCTGGGCACTTCGGATGGAAGAAGCTGGAGTTCCTGCTGCGCGGGCGGTTCCATTGGGTAGGCATGAGAGGAACCATCGAAAGGTGGTGCAGAGACTGTGGCCCGTGCAACCTAAGAAGGAAGGACCGTGCCAGCCAGAAGACTCCCCTGCAGTCAATCGTCACCCGGCAGCCGTTGGAACTGGTAGCCTTGGATCATGTAAAACTGACCCCAAGCAGAAGTGGCTACGTCTACGCGTTAACCATCGTAGATCACTACTCCCGGTTCTTGGTTGTCGTCCCCGTCAAGGACTTAACAGCTCGAACAGCAGCTAGAGCCTTCCAGCAGCATTTCTGCCGTCCACACGGGTACCCGGACCAAGTGTTGACGGACCAGGGACCTGCCTTTGAAGCGGAGGTCTTCCAAGAATTCTGCACTCTGTATGGCTGCCGGAAGATTAGGACGACACCCTATCATCCGCAAACTAATGGACTTTGTGAGAAAATGAACCAGGTGGTGATAGATCTTCTGAAAACATTGCCCCTGGAAGAACGCAGTCTGTGGCCCGAGAGGCTGCCCGACCTAGTGGAATTATACAACCACATCCCGGTAGGTTCCACCAACTGTACCCCGGCTTACCTGATGAGGGCAAGACCTGGTAAGCTACCTGTTGACCTGGAGATGGGAGTCCTGACACCCGAGGACACTTCACCAGAAGCAGACTAGGATACAGAGAGGCAGCAGCAGTACCGGAAAGTACAGGAGAGCGTGGAGCGAAGTCTCTGTCAAGCTAGGGAAAGACAAGAGAAAACTTACAACCAGTATGCTCCCGCTGTTCCCCTGGTGCCCGGAGAGCAGGTCTTGAAGAGGAAAAGACGACTCCACAAGTTGGACGACCAGTGGGAGAAGGACCCGTACACCGTACTGCCCTCAAGCCACGACAACCCGAAGGTCTGTACCATCAGCAAAGACGGAGGGGAAACCACAACCATTGTATCCCGGGATCACCTGAAGAAGTGTCCCGAACAGCTACGGAACCCTGAAGAGGAACAAGAAGACCCTCGACCCGTAGAGGAAAGGGAAGATATGGTTAGTACTGTGCTCGGAGACTTCCCTCGGTCTTGGACTCAAGTCAATGGTGCAGTTGTGGTACCCGTCCTCACGTTCCTCCAACCAGCATCCCAAGTACTTATGGAGCAACCGGTAGAGCTGGAAGAACAGCCGGTCCAGGAGGCAGAAGACTCCACACAAGCAGATCAGGAGGATCAACCCTCTGCTTATAGTGAGCCTGCCATACCCCTAGTGAGCCAAAGGGTCCATAGACGGCTGCCCAGTTTACCCTTGACAGCTCCTATACCCTGTAGCTCAGGACCAGTCAGCCAGCTCCGTAGGTCCACTAGGGTCACTAGAGGCCAGTTGCCCATACGGTGGAGGATCTTAGTGTTTAAGCTGTTTTATTAATGTTTACCTGTTTATTGTTGCTTGTGTATAATTTTGTGTTTCTAGTTATTTATAGGAGTCTTTGGTGGATTTACCGGGAGTCCTTTGTGTATAGTTGGAGCGTAACCCAGGACGGACTAAAAGACTGTTAAGGACTCGGGGCAGGACAGACCCCTACCTGGTTACGTCTCCCTGTTTTGGTGAAATGGACACCTTTGTTTTCTTCAAAGACTGCACCCGGTTGCGGACACGCCGTGACCATCTTTATGTGTTTCCTTATTGTATTGTTATTGTTTATACCTTGTTATGTATACAAAAATATGTTTAGTCCCGGAGTACTAAATTTCACTAGGGGGGAATGTGGCACCCCAGGGGTCTGGTCTCCACAATAATAGCAATATTATGTCTGAGAGCAGGTGGGAGGTCTCTTGGTCAGGAATCCTATGCATGCCACACCTCCTGCCCAGTCCTGGGAGGGGAAGAACTTCCCCTATATAAACTTGGGGCTGAGGCAGGGTTAGGGTTGTTGTTGAGCTGAAGAGAAGAGAAGCAGAAATAGGAAGAAACAACAGGAGCTCTGAGGGAGCAGTGCTACAAGGAGTCAGGGGCTGACAGCTGCAGAGCTCGCCCTGACTGAGAAGTTATCACCGGACCCGGAGTCCGAGGCTGTGGGGACTAATCTTTACCCAGCAGCAGAAACCGACCGGCAGGGGATTTCAGATCCTCTGGCCCAGAAACCCGAAGGCACGGTCACACGCGTGGGACCAGCACCGCCGTCGTGGAGCGGAAGCCATTAGAAGGCCCCGAGTCACCGGCCATACGGGTGAGCACCACACGGTACACTCAGGGACGTGGGCTACTTTTACCCGCCTCTAGCAAGGTAGCCGGAAGAGTACAGTTAGTTGGGAAGGCCTACAACTCCGCCTGGCCAGGGGAGATCCCATCTGCTCAAGGACTGACCAGGCCCCGATCGCTAGCAAGTACTTCGGGAGGGTCTATCTTTGTCACCAGTAAAGACCCTGAACTACACCGCATCGTCTCTGAGTGGTTCCTGCTACCCCCATCATCCACGTCGGCTGCCCTGAGGCCATACCCCTCCCGTTGGGGGTTATACCATCCACGCTGCACCATCCTTCCACCGGCCTCAGCGGTCTGCCCTGCAGCGGCAGCTCCATAGCTGCATTCAACGGGTGGCGTAGTCATCCAACATCTACTGCATATACTAAGCCACACAGTTTGACTCCCTGGGCACGGACCGGGTCACCGCCACGAGACTACAACCCCCAACAGGCCCGGCTCCGGGTAGTCCCCGCATGCGCAACGCTACACCACGTAGGCCCAGGGGCGCGTCACATACAATATGTGACCTTGTTATTTTCTAGGCTGGAGATCATCGTGACAAGACGAGTCGTGCCTGGGAGATGTCGACATGAAGGTCTGACCAGATGGAGAAGAAGCAGCAGAAACCGGCTCTGATCAGGCGAGACGTCAGCGGTAAGTGCCTGGATGTAAATATTATTCTGTATCTGCACTGTGTGACTTGGAGTGATAATGTTGTCTGTAAAATCCCTTAGGCTGCATTCTCACATTTGTGTGAAATGTCCGTGTGCTGCCAGATCTTTTTATCGGATGGTCCAATGACTCGTACAGTTTTAAAGATCCATTCACACATCCATGAAAATCACGGATCTGAGAATGAGATCTAAGAGGGTCAGAGATAGAGATGAGCGTTGTTCTACTCGAACTGTTCGCCAATCTCAAATTCGAGCTGTTTTGGGCGGTGTTCGAGCCGTTCGGCGAACACGAACAATTTGAGAAAAATTCGGCTGTTCGAGGTTATGTTCGATAACTGTTCGTGCACCAAAATCATAACTGGATTTTTTCTCAGTAATGATGAAAATTAATGTTAATACGCAGTTTGAGTGTACAGCGGGGTGGGGGGAGGGGCAGGGGATGGATCTCTGCAAGAACAATGAAGATCTCCATTTTTTTTTCTCTTTCCCGCATTTGCAGTGGATAGGTGCAATCTGTCAGCCTATCAGCAGCGCACACACGGAGCGAAGTGCTTTTTTTCACACAAGCAAGGGCATGTGTCATTGGCAGTGTATGTTACATGTCCTTGCCCTATAAGACCAAGCCATTTTCCCCGTCGCCACCATTTTCTCACTGCTGCAGCTGCGTGTTAGACGGCACCGCTGTTGCTGTGTGCGCTATACCTTGTTAATTTCAAGCCAATTTTCGCACAAATCTACAGATAGCTTGGGAGTAGGGAATAGTTGTGATTGCAGTCCTTTTAAGGACTAGGTTACAGCATTTCCTACGACTTTTATCAGGCAGGTCTGTGCTCTTAAATAGATAGATTGTGGGAGGAAAAACTAATTGTAATTGGAGTCCTTTTCAGGACTAGGTTACATCAGTTTTTGCCAGGCAGGTCTGTGCCAGTGCTGTGCAAGTTTTTTTCACAG
Organism: Phyllobates terribilis; assembly: GCF_046119375.1. Lineage (NCBI taxonomy): Eukaryota > Metazoa > Chordata > Amphibia > Anura > Dendrobatidae > Phyllobates > Phyllobates terribilis. The sequence goes on along the minus strand of NW_027362773.1, from coordinate 72,182,595 downwards.
CATTTGGCTGAATCTAGCAAAGCTAATCCTTTTTGGCCTAATGCAGAGTGTGTTAGTCAGTGGAGTAGCCTATCTGTGTTGCAAGATATACCACCTGTGTATAGAATACCAATTTTTTTACTGCACCTAGTGAAGTAAAATCTTTTGGGCATAGCATCATTCTATTAGTCCATCTATACTGACCTCCATCAGGTTGCAAATTGAATATAATTTTTTTCTGCATCTAGCTCTGAAAAAATATTGGGCTTCTAGCTGTGTGTGGGACTTGTTGTACTAGTCCATCTATACTGACCTCCAACAGGTTGCAAACTGCATATATTTTTTTCTTCATCTACCTCTGAAAAAATATTGGGCTTCTAGCTGTGTGTGGGACTTGTTCTATTAATCCATCTATACAGACCTCCATCAGGTTGCAAACTGAATATATTTTTTTCTGCATCTACCTCTGAAAAAATATTTGGCGTTCTAGCTGTGTGTGGGACTTGTTCTATTAGTCCATCTATACTGACCTCCATAAGATTGCAAACTGAATATAATTTTTTTCTGCATCTACCTCTGAAAAAATATTTGGCCTTCTAGCTGTGTGTGGGACTTGTTCTATTAGTCCATCTATACTGACCTCCATAAGGTTGCAAACTGAATATAATTTTTTTCTGCATCTACCTCTGAAAAAATATTGGGCTTCTAGCTGTGTGTGGGACTTGTTGTATTAGTCCATCTATACTGACCTCCATAAGGTTGCAAACTGAATATAATTTTTTTCTGCATCTACCTCTGACAAAATATTTGGCCTTCTAGCTGTGTGTGGGACTTGTTCTATTAGTCCATCTATACTGACCTCCATAAGGTTGCAAACTGAATATAATATTTTTCTGCATCTACCTCTGAAAAAATATTTGGCCTTCTAGCTGTGTGTGGGACTTGTTCTATTAGTCCATCTATACTGACCTCCATAAGGTTGCAAACTGAATATAATTTTTTTCTGCATCTACCTCTGAAAAAATATTTGGCCTTCTAGCTGTGTGTGGGACTTGTTCTATTAGTCCATCTATACTGACCTCCATAAGGTTGCAAACTGAATATAATTTTTTTCTGCATCTACCTCTGAAAAAATATTTGGCCTTCTAGCTGTGTGTGGGACTTGTACTATTAGTCCATCTATACAGACCTCCATCAGGTTGCAAATTGAATATAATTTTTTTCTGCATCTAACCCAGCCAATAGTTTTGGCCTAATACCACAGTTTGGCCACTCAGCTCTGCTCGGTTCCCATCCATTGTTTTTTTGTGCAAACAACTCCAGAGTTGTGAATTAGTTAACCACCAAAATGAGTGGAAAAAGGCCTGCTGCTGGTGGAAAGGGGAATAGGCGTGTTGGGAAGGGGAAAAAAGGTTGTGTCCGTGGGGTAGGTGTTAAAGCAACAGTAACATCTGCAGAAGAAAGACCATCTTCCAGCCAAACTAAAATGTCTACTTCTTTTAGCGGACAATGTGATAAGATCCCTTTCTTACGGCCACGCCAATCGCTACAAATTCCAGATGAGGCACAAAAACAGCAGGTGCTTCAACGGATATCAAGTGCTCCTTTAAGTGGGCTCTCCTCCACATCAACTTCAACATCACAAATACTCCAGTCCTCAAAGGTGTCACCCCAATCGCACTTGCTTCCTCACAGCTCCCAAATCTCCAGCTGCCCGTCTGAGTATGAGGTAGAACAGATGGTTGAGTCTGCAGAGCTGTTTACTCATACTATAGCCTGGGAATCAGAGGTCGACTCCAGCGCTTCTGTGAATCCAGACGAGGAAATGATCTGCACTGATGCCCAGAATCTTTATGAGTCGGATCCAGGACCAGACGCAGAAGGTTCTGACCATAATGTAGACCCTCATTCCCAAACTGTAACTCCTGTTGGTGGAGACAATGAGGAAGACGATGATAAGACTCAAATACCTGATTGGAGCGACAACTTTAGTTTTTTGTCAGGGCAGGAACAGGTTGGCTCTGAGGACGACGGGTGTGATAACGCACAGGGTGATGATGATGAGGTTGGAGATCCCACTTACTGTCAACCCACAGTTAGCCAAGAGATGAGGTCAGCAGAGGAGGTGGAGGAAGATGCTAGTGACGAGGAGGTCAGGTTGCGCCTTCCTGGACAGAGACGTAGTACTGGAAGCACGTCAACAACTGCATCCTCAAACACAACTCTGCCTCTCACCACAAGTCGTGGTGGCTCTTCAGGTCACATGGGTGCTAAGCCTTGCATAGCCTGGGCATTTTTTCAGATCGATAAAGATGACCCAACTCGTGTTATCTGTAACATTTGTCAGCAAAAGCTAAGTAGAGGCCAAAAAATACATAGTTTGAGTACTTCATGCATGAACCGGCACATGGACATGAAGCATAAGTTGCAGTGGGAAGCTCAGTGTGCTACAATGCGGCCTAGCCGGCCGGGCCAACCACCGTCTGCCATATCTTGTGCATCCGCGGCCTCTTCATCCTCTGTGACTGGGGGGACAGCAGTCACACCTGTTTTGGGGCGCAGACCTGCCACCTCTTTGCCTGCAACAGCCAGCGTGTTTGGCAGGTCATCATTTTCTTTGGAGGTGGTAACACCAGCTGGTGTTGAGCGCTGTCTGACATCGATAGCACCACCTTTGGATCAAGGCAACCTAATATGTCCGCCTGCATCTTCCTCACAGACCGGCAGTTTGCCGGGGACACCCTTATCAACCCTGTCTAAGCACAATAGCCAGCCCTCGGTCCCTCAGATGTGGACAAGTAAAAGGCCATTTCCTCCTAGCCATGAGAAAGCTAAGAGGTTGAATTTCACCATCTGCAAGCTCTTGGCTACAGAAATGCTGCCTTTCTGCCTGGTGGACACAGAGGATTTTCGAGACCTTATGTCCGTCGCAGTGCCCCAGTACCAGATGCCCAGTCGGCACTACTTCTCAAAGAAAGGTGTGCCTGCGCTCCACCAGCATGTCGCACACAACATCACCGCTTCTTTGAGGAACTCTGTGTGTGACAGGGTGCATTTCACCACCGACACTTGGACGAGTAGGCATGGACAGGGGCGTTACATGTCGCTGACTGGGCACTGGGTAACTATGGTGACAGCAGGACAAGGGGCTGCTGTCCAAGTCTTGCCGTCCCCACGAGTTGTGCGTCAATCCTCTTTATGTCAAAGTTCCTCCACTGCTTCTGCCTCCTCAACCTCCTCTCGGTCCTCCACCTGCACCCAAAGCCTGTCTGGTCATGCCACAAGCTTTCTAACTGCGCAGAAGGGATCCTGCACACCTCCTTACTATGCTGGCAGTAGGGCTCAACGTCATCAGGCGGTTTTTACATTGAAATGTCTGGGAAATGTGAGTCACACAGCTGAAGAGTTGTGGTCAGCTCTGGAGAACCAATTTCATGAATGGTTGTCTCCACTGGACCTGAAACCAGGGAAGGCCGTGTGCGACAATGCTGCAAACCTGGGTGCGGCCCTTCGCCGGGGCAATGTCACACACGTGCCTTGTATGGCTCACGTGTTGAACCTGGTTGTCCAGCAATTTTTAGCCCACTATCCCAGACTAGATGGCCTACTGCAGAGGGCACGGTCGCTGTGTGCTCACTTCCGCCGTTCGCATCCCGCAGCTCAGCGACTTACATCTCTACAGAAGTCGTTGGGCCTGCCACTTCACCGGCTAAAATGCGATGTGCCTACCCGGTGGAATTCAACTCTGCACATGTTGCAGCGACTGAGGCAGCACCGACAAGCCCTGGTGCAATACGTTATGACGTATAGCCTGGGCCAACGAGATTCAGAGGTGGGGCAAATCACGCTGGAGGAGTGGTCTCAGATCAGGGACCTATGCACCCTTCTGCACAGTTTTGAAATGGCGACGAAGATGTTTAGTGCTGACGATGCCATTATCAGCATGACTATTCCGGTGATTTACATGCTGGAGCACATGTTAAACAGAATTCGGAGTCAGGTGGTGGCACAAGAGGAGGTGGAGGAAGTAGAGGAGGAGGAGTTGTATGCGGAAGGGCTAACATCTGCAAGGTCCAGACGGTCGGCAGCACCAAGGCGGCAGGCATGTGAGGGTGGGGGAGATGGTTTTACCAGGGCGCATGGTAGCAGCCAAACTAGTGAGGAAGGTGCAGGAGCCCAGGAAGAAGTGGAGGACGAACTGATGGAAGACTCATCAGATGAGGGAGACCTTGATCACATTTCTGTTGTGCGAGGTTGGGGGGAGAGGACAGAGGAAGGAAGCATGATTGTTACCTCGCCACCAACACAACAGGGACTTGGTGCTCCTGGATGCGCAACACACATGAGTGCCTTCTTGCTGCACTACCTGCAACATGACCCTCGAATTGTGAGAATTAGAAATAATCCTGACTACTGGGTTGCCACACTGTTAGATCCCCGGTACAAAAGTAAATTTGCAGAAATTATTCCTGCCATAGAAAGGGATGCACGCATGCAGGAGTATCAGCAGAGACTGTTGCAGAATCTTACATGTGCTTTTCCACAAAATACCAGTGGTGCACGTAGTGAATCTCACAGTTCCAACTTGCCAACCGTGGGACCGTCAAGTGTTCAGCACTCAAACCGTAACAGAATCACAGTATCTGCTGGTAACATCAATTTTGCGGAATCATTTCACCACTTTTTTAGCCCATCCTTTGCAAGGCCACAGGAGACAAGAAGTCTGACACATAGTCAATGCCTAGAGACGATGGTACAGGAGTATCTCCAAGTAAACAATGAAGCCACAACTGTGTCACTGGACCCTTGCTCTTTTTGGGCTTCCAATCTGGATAAATGGCCGGAGCTAGCCACTTACGCCTTGGAGATCTTGTCATGCCCCGCAGCCAGCGTTCTGTCTGAACGTGTGTTCAGCGCTGCTGGTGGTGTGCTGACAGATAAGCGCACGCGGCTCTCCACTGATAATGTAGACAGACTCACGTTCATAAAGATGAACAAATCATGGATCCGAAACGACTTTTCTACCCCTGTGTCATCCTGGGGAGAGTAAAAGCTTGATGATTGGTTAAAATCACCCTACCAACCGTTTTAAGCTTTCAAATTACTAATCATGTTTATCTGTATCTTGGCTGGAAAATAATTTGGGCTTTGTAGCAGTGTGCAGCACTGATTCTATTAGGCCATCTATAATAAGCTCCACCAGATTTAAAATTACTAATCATGTTTATCTGTATCTTGACTGGAAAATAATTTGGGCTTTGTAGCAGTGTGCAGCACTGATCCTATTAGGCCATCTATACTAAAGCTTCACCAGATTTAAAATTAATAATAATTTTTAGCTGCATCTAGCCCGGAAAATAATTTTGGGGCCCCGAGATGCGCAAGACACATAAGTGCCTTCTTGCTGCACTACCTGCAGCATGACCCTCATATTGTCAGAATTCGAAGTAATCATGACTACTGGGTTGCCACACTCTTAGATCCCCCAAACTTTTCGATCAACCTTTTCATTTTAATAAAGACCAAAAAAATGGTCATTTTTGAAATTATAAGCATTAGCAGGTTGTTAGAAACTGAAATCAAACAGTTTTCAACTCAAAACTTTATTCTAGGTGATGTTACATTTTCACATAGGACCCCTTGTTCGAAAGGAGCTTCTGAACTCTCTCGTCCATTGAATTTGTCAGGTTTTGGATGGTTTCTGCTTCAATTGTTTTGCATGAGGACAGAATACCCTCCCAGAGCTGTTGCTTAGATGTGAACTGCCTCCCGCCATCATAGACACTCCTTTTAATGATGCTCCAAAGGTTCTGAATGGGGTAGAGGTCAGGGGAGCATAGGGGTCACACCATAAGTTTGTCCCCTTTTATGCCCATATCAGCCAGAGATGCAGATGTTTTATGTGCAGCATGAGATGGTGCATTATCATGCAGAAAAATTATCTTGCTGTGAAATACACGGTTCTTCTTCTTGAACCATGGCAGGAAGTGCTGTTTGAGAAAATCCACATACATTATGGAGTTCATCTTTAGCACCTTCAGGTATTCTAAAGGGGCCGACAATCTCTCTCCCCATGATTCCAGCCCAAAACATTACTCCACCTCCTCCTTGTTGGCGCTGTAGCCGTGTTTGCGTGGGGTGTCCATCAACCAGCCATCCTCCACTCCATCCATCTGGACCATCGAGCGCTGCACGGCACTCATCCGTGAACAAAACAGTTTTGAAATCAGTCTTCATGTAATGTTTGGCCCACTGGAGCCGTTTCTGCTTGTGTGAAGTGGATAGAGGAGGTCGACAGGATGGCGTATGCACAGCTGCAAACCTCTGAAGGACCCTGCATCTTGTTGTTCGGGGGACGTTGGAGGCACAAGCAGCTTCAAAAACTTGTCTGCTGCTATGACAAGGCTTTTTTGCCGCTGCTCTTTCAACCTGACGTAATTGCCTGTAGGAAAGAGTCCTCAATTTGCCCTTATCAGCACGCACACGTGTGTACTGTGAATCAGCTACATACTTCTTGATTGCCAAGACACTTCATCCTGATCATCGCACAATGTTGATTGTAGTCATGCCTTGACCTAAACACTCCACAATTTGTTGCTTCTCAGCAGCCGACACATCCTTTTTCTTTCCCATTTTGGCAGAAAATGTAGGCTGCTTAATAATGTGAGGCAGCCTTCTTAAGTAGTCTTGCCTTTCATTGGACACACCTGCCAAACTAATTAGCACAGGTGTCTGCAATTGCTTACAGTGATATAAAGAGCCCTGACACACATCACCATCAATGAGTTTAACTGACAAACAAACAAATTCTTCCCTTATCACTCCTAAACACTTTTTGCATAATAATTTGGAACACAGTGTACATGTGCTTTTCCACAAAACACCAGTGGTTCACGTAGTGAATCTTACAGTTCTAACTTGCCAACCGTGGTCTGTATGGAGTTGTTCAATAAAGGGCCCAAAATTAAGATAACATAGATGGGAGAGGTCTCTATGAATAGGAATTCCTAAGTATTTGATACCCTGTGAGGGCCAGGCAAAGGGAAAGTTGGACTGGATGGAATCCTATATGGATTTGGGGAGGGAGACATCGAGGGCCTCAGACTTCGCTGCATTGATTTTAAAATTTGACCATGTAACAAAGTGATCTATTTCAGCCATAACAGCATGGATGGATATATGTGATTGAGTGATATATACTAGGACATCATCAGCAAATAGAGAGCACTTGTACTCGGTGCCTCCCACCTCAATCCACCTAATATTGGGGTTATGGCGAATTGATGAGAGCAGGTGCTCCGTCACTAGGATGTATAAGAGAAGGGACAGAGAACATCCCTGCCTTGTCCCATTGGTGATTGTGAAAGGTGATGAAAATGTTCTGACGCGCCCCCTGGGCCTTGGGACACCCGGAGCCGGACCCTTTTTGGTGGATGCTGGTGGTTGTAGTCTTCGTGGCGGCGACCCGGTTCCGTGGCTCAGGGCGGTCAAACCAGTGGCGGAACTATTTATGTGGTTTTGATGTTTAAATGTCCGACTACGCCACCCGTGGATTGCGGTCAGAGTGAACCGCCGCTACAGGGCAGACCGCTGAGGCTGGTGTTGTGGGTGCAGCAGAGCGTAGCATAACTCCCCACGGGAGGAGTATAGCCTCAGGGCAGTGTATGCGGAGGATGGGGGTGATGGTGCAGGGCAGCAACAGTAACGACACGGAGTCAGTGATGCAGTTCAGGGCCTTTATTCACAGTTCTTATTATCCAGACCACGTCTGCAGGTAACGGCTGCCCACGTCGTACTGTGCTCACCAGGTGAGGGGCTCAGACAACTCCCAGATAACTTTGGAGCGCTTCACAGGACCCCCTTTGTGTGTCCTTTGTCTGGCCTTTCTTACCAACACTTCTGTCTGGCTGCCTCGGGCCTCCTCTTGGTAAACTTGGCGCCAGTTTCCCTGACCCTATGTGGTGCCTTCCTAGCGGGTGTAGCGAGGGGCTGCGCCACATAAAATGTCAGAGCCTCCGGTTTCTAGCTGAGGGTCATTTCCTGCCTCCACTAGTTCGGGGACCGGTCTCCCCCTTTGGCCTGACCCCTCCACGCAGGTGGATTCGGGCGTGCGGTGGCGACTCGCCCGTCCGCACCCCTGGGATCCCTTCATTCCTCGTTCCTGGAGCCTTCTCCGCTCCTCTTCCTTTCTTCTCCCTCTTGCAGGCCTGGGCCTCTGTTACTAGGCCCGCCTCTGGAGCAGAGCTCATGCAGAGCCCCTGCTCCCTGCCACTTCTGCTCAGACTTCTCTGCACTGAACTAAGATGGTGCCCACCTTTTATACTCCCTTCTCAATGCACCCAGTAACTGCTTCCTCCCTGCTCCTGCACTACAGGGTTCCCCTTCCTCAGTGTTCCCTCCCCCCACTCCAGCCAGGGACAGGGACTGTCGTGCCCATCTCAGGGGCATATTGGTTGCCCTGCCCCACGGCAATGTGGTGTAATGCATGCAGGTGTCGGGTCCTGATCCACACTCCATCCTTACCTGAGAGTGAGATATCACACCTCTGGGTGAGGTGCAATACGTCTGTAGCAACCGAGCCCTCAGGGTGCTACAGTTCCATTTATCTTCAGCCTAGGTGACGTATTGTGATACAGGGCCGTGATTTTGGCTATAAAAGGGTCCCCTAGACCCCTACCCCAAGCTTTTTAAGAGAATCATATATGGCGTGCCAGGAGACTCTATGGAATGCTTTCTCAGCATCCAACGAGAGTATCTACTTACAAATTTTTAACTGCATCTAGCCCAGGAAATACTTTGTGCCTAGTAGCAGTGTCTGCTAGTCAGCGGATTATCCCGGCTGTTAAGCAAGCTACACCACCTGTAGTTTGGACACTTAATTTTTTCAAAGGAAATGCTTCGGGACCACGGGATACTCAGTGAAGAGCATCAGGAGGCACCCCAAGGCATAGGGGCTGGGACTGGCAGTAGGATGCCTTGCGGTGGACAGCCGAGCTCGATCCTTATAAAAGCTTTTTAACTGCAGCAGCTTTAGTGGACGCTACTGGAGCTGGAATTACGCGGCTGCTGGCATGAGACTTGCCCTCCAATAGATCCTTGTAAATGGATTTAAAGTGTATTCATTCAAATTAGAGAGACAATTTAAATTAAAAAACTTAGAGCTGCCTCCACCACGGGGGGGCTCGCTCAACCCACCAGCGCACAGGCACCAGTATTGGGAGAGGGGGGCTGGCCGTCAGGGTTCACCGCGGCTCTGGCACAAACCCGGCGACACGGAGGTGGCACGGGCAGGAGTGGACAGAACGTGTCGGCTTCTCACTTTTTGGATTTTAGAAGGGCATGACATGCCTATATCTGTGTCTCCCCCTCCTTTTACTCCTCCACCTCTTTTCTTTTCTCATGACTATATGTACTTGTCACTTTTCCATGTGTTAGTTGTGTCTTCTGAGCAGTTTGTCAGCTTTTGGACACCTTTGAAGGTGTTTTCTATGTGTTTCTATGTGTTTTTGTTTGCCTGCCATTGGTTTTAACGGTGTTCGAAGGTGTTCGACGAACAGTTCGACGAACAGTTCGGCGAACACACGGGTGTTCGACGAACCGAACCGAACTCGAACACTACGGGGGTGGCTCAACACTAGTCAGAGAATGTCCTGTTCTGATCCGATTTTGAGGATTAGAATAGGACATGCTCAATGCGTCAGTAAAATAGGGCAGCACACCGACACTGCACACAGATGCAGGAATGTAGCCTTATTATGTATAGCACAGTCCCTTAGTATATAGTGTACTCACTTATTATGTATAACACCATCCTTAGTTATATAGTTTCCTCTTTTATTATGTATAACACCCTCCCTTATTATGTACCATCCTCCCTAGCGGCTCACAGTTGGGGGATCATACTGTGTTGTGGTCAGCATACTTTGCCCTGGGAGTTGAGGTGGGGTACAGTAGGGTCATTATACTGCATATGTGGAGGAATTCACCATGGGGGTATCATACTGTGTTTGGGGGGCCCTTTTATTGGCATCACACTGTATGGGGCAATGAAAGAGAGATCTAGGACGTCAGCAGGTGGAAAATTACTAGGTAAAGGATGGAAACATGTGAGATCTGATCTTTGGTGACCCAGACAATTATTTAAATTTTTTTTTGGGGGGGGGGGGCCAATTAGAGCTTCTGCTATGGGGCCCCATGATTCCTATGCTCGCCCCTGCCCGCAGCTTCTGCAGTATCCCTTCAATGGCTTCCATAATAAACAAGATGTTGCTTAAGGGATGATGGCAACCTGAAATGGCTGCCAAATCCCAAATGGCCGTCCCTATATACCCCACTCCTCCCCCACATATGCCCCTACCCCCAAAAATACCCTCCCCTACAATATACACCAATCAAAATTGAAGATAAGCACCTACTCGAACTCTAGTCACCCCTACCTAAGCAAGCCCTTCCCCTTGTATCCCACATTAACCCGGTCATGCCGGCCTCCCTCTAAAGCCTGTGGCTGAGTACGGCCTCTCTCACACACTGTATACGCCGTACGCACCACACACACACTCTGTATACGCCGTACGCACCACACACACACCACACACACACTGTATACGCCGTACGCACCACACACTGTATACACTGTGCGCACCACACACATACACACTGTATACACCATAGACATAACAAACACGCACACACACTGTATATGCCGTACGCACCACACACACTGTATACGCTGTACGCACCACCACACACTGTATACGCCGTACGCACCACACACACTGTATACGCCGTACGCACCATACACACACTGTATACGCCGTACGCACCACACACACCTTCTGTATTCACCGTACGCACCACACACACACACTGTATACACTGAACGTACCACACACACACACTGTATACGCCGTACGCACCACACACACACACACACTGTATACGCCGTACGCACCACACACACACACTGTATACGCCATACACACAACAAACACTCACACACACTGTATATGCCATACGCACCACAAACACACACAATGTATATGACGTATGCACCACACACACTGTATACTACGCCGTACGCACCACACACACTGTATACGCCGTATGCACCACCACTCACAAACTGTATACACCGTATGTACCACACACACACACACTCTGTATACGCCGTACGCACCACACACACCACACACACTGTATACGCCATACGCACCACACACACTGTATACGCTGTACGCACCACACACACTGTATACGCTGTACGCAACACACACACTGTATACACCGTACGCACCACACACACACTGTATATGCCATATTCACCACACACACACTGTATACGCCGTACGCACCACCACACACACACTCTTGACCTGTTACGGCCAATGTGGTTTCCTACCTGATGGCTTCCCTCTTCCCACCTACCCCGGGATCCCATGATCCCGTCCCTGAAATAAAGACTCTACAACATGTTATTTGTTGGATAAATTTGGCCACAGCGGCCGTTTATTAACAAACAACAAATAACAAACAAAATAACTGTAACGGGTCTGGGAGGCGGAACCTCTGAGCTACTATACAAGGGGGCGGTCCTTGTAAGGGAGCGGGTGGCGACCAGGCAGGCAGTCACAGCAGGTGACCGGGACAGTCTCTGGAAGAACGGGCAGAAGGTCACGGCAAGTGACCGGGGCAGTCTCTGGATGAACGGGCAGATGGTCACGGCAAGTGACCGGGGCAGTCTCTGGATGAACGGGCAAATGGTCACGGCAAGTGACCGGGGCAGTCTCTGGATGAACGGGCAGATGGTCACGGCAAGTGACCGGGGCAGTCTCTGGATGAACGGGCAGATGATCATGGCAAGTGACCGGGGCAGTCTCTGGGTAAAGGGTTGGTACGACCTGTGGCGGCTGATGGTAGACGTGAGCTCCCAGGTGAGCAGGCGAGAGTCTCTGGATAAACGGGTGGTCACGGCATGTGACGGCGGAGCCTCCAGGAAGACCAACAGACAGGCGGCAGATGAGCGCTCCCAGGTGAGCAGGCAGAAGTCTCTGGACAGGCGGGTGGTCACAGCACGTGATGGCAGAGCCTCCAGGTAGGCTAGGAGACAGGCAGCAGATGAGCGCTCCCAGGTGGGCGGGCAGGAGTCACTGGACAGGCAGGTGGTCACAGCACGTGACGGCGGAGCCTCCAGGTAGGCTAGCAGGCAGGTAGCAGATGTGCGCTCCCAGGTGAGCGGGCAAGCTGGTCCATAGACAGACTGACAGGAGTTGGAAGGCAGACCGTCGGACCTCAGGCAAGCAGGCAGGTAGCTGATGTGCGCTCCCAGGTGAGCGGGCAAGCTGGTCCTTAGACAGACTGACAGGAGTTGCAAGGCAGACCGTCGGACCTCAGGCTAGCAGGCAGGAATAAGACAGCAAGCTGGCAGGAATCTGGCAGGTATCTGGCAGGTAACTTGCAACGGGACCTGAGGGCTGAAGCAGAGTAGTGAACAGTGCAACAACATTGCTCGGGCACCTCCATTTTGGAGGAGGTGCCTTATATATGGTGAAGTCCTCCGGCCATTGGCCGGGGACTCCTTAGGACGGCGCGCGCGGCCCCTTTAAGAGGGAGGGAGAGCGCGCGCGCGCCCTAAGCACAGTGGCCGGGAAGGAGCGCGCGCTGCCAGCAGAGCGGGAGGAGGACGCCGGGCACGGAGCAGAGAGGTGAGGGGAACAGCGTCCCTGCCTAGCAGAGGGCAGGGACGCCGGCGCTACAATAACAATGAAATAAATATACAGTACAGACCAAAAGTTTGGACACACCTTCTCATTTAAAGATTTTTCTGTATTTTCATGACTATGAAAATTGTACATTCACACTGAAGGCATCAAAACTATGAATTAACACATGTGGAATTATATACTTAACAAAAAAGTGTGAAACAACTGAAAATATGTCTTATATTCTAGGTTCTTCAAAGTAGCCACCTTTTGCTTTCATGACTGCTTTGCACACTCTTGGCATTCTCTTGATGAGCTTGTACTGTATATATATAAATATATGGAGGGAGGGTTCTTGGAGATAATAGATCTGGCTTTAAATTAACTATAAAATTCTACCGCCATGTTACCCTCAGCCGTTCAGCACCAGCTCGAGGGCACCAAAACTTCCACATTCCGTGAAAGGCCAACCAGCTAAATGCTCCTGAGGTAAAACCGACTGCCAGATCACCCCCCACTCAATTTAGACGACCTGGAATTTTTCCCAATTCCTTCCATCGACAATTCGGTACCAACTCCAAGAACCCCACCCCCCTGCCAACCATGAACAGCCCTGAAGCCTTAGGCTCGTGAGTGCCCCAAAGCCACCAGCGCCCTTTCAATCCCCTCCTGTATTGCAAGGGCCCAAAGATCCATACCGATATCATTGAGATGAACACCGTCCTTCAACCAAAAATTTCCAACCCCCAATTCCAACTTAAAGTGCCTAACACTTATGCCACCATTCCTTGATACGAAGCTAGACACTGCGCTACTTAATTTTACTCTTGCCCTATTTATACCTTTTTCTGATCTGACCGCCCGCCATTTCTTCCTGGGCACTCTATCTGACCAAACCGTCAGAACCCCCGGGAACGAAGTCCACAATCTCAAAAAATCAAAACGGATACCCCGAATCAACTCTCTCACGGGCCTTGCCCCCAAATCGTTCCCTCCCAAATGCACAATCAAAATATCCGGTGTTCTGTCCAATCTTGCCGCTTTATGAAATTCCGACAAAAACCGGCTCCATACCATCGCCTTAAAACCTAGCCACCTTATAACCACTTGCACCCTCGGAAAGCCCAATTGCTTACCGTCACGCCTTACGTCAGCACGCAGCGCCCCCAATGCACATGCGAATGTCCGAAAATCCAAGCTAACGAGAGAACGCCACCTAAAAGAATAATATACAAGCATATTCAACAACTATCCAACAACTCACAAATGAAACAAAGTCCTGCGGTATTTAACGATGAACATACGTCAAATAACGGTCCGAATTCCACCTTCCAATCCGCTTTATCACCTCCGCCCCCAAACCGCGCCTCTCAGCCTCAGACGCTGCGCCAATCCTAAAGGAATGCGAACCATAAACACCTGGGCTAAGGCCCAACTCCTGCACCCCCTTTTTTAGGACCGCTATAAGCTGGAAACGGGAAAGAAATGACGTAACAGTGGGCCGGATCTACCTGACCACACTTGCGAATAAACCTCCAAGCACCTTCTTGGACACATCAGAGCCCCGTCCACTCTACCCAAAATGACGAGCTTACCTCTACCCAACTGATCAGTTTTTGAGTGTCTAATCCAAAAATCGAAACCCCAGGCCCAGCAACTCATGTTTTCGGCTAATAAACCTCCCTCCCTATTCCTGCTGGGGGCGACCAACTCTCTTACTCTCATCATCCCGAAAAAAGCTAAAGAAAAGGCTAAATTAAACAGAGCCGCCTCAAAAGTAGAACAACAAATCCTTTTCAAAACCAGACCTAACCTTTCCAACATACTAAACTTGACAGGCCTATGCTTATCCAAACTCTTGCTACCTTTTCGAAAACCTCTAAGTGCCTGCTTGACCAAAAAGGATTTAGTAACATCTGTCAAACCCTGTAACATGAAACCGAATGCGAGGCCAGCAACAAATTTACTAATTCTAGATGCCGACCACCCTAAGTCCGCAGCCTTACCAACCAAAAACAAGAACGCCAATGTCCTATCCTCGTCACTCTCTATTGCCCCCCAATGCGACACCCAGCTTTGCCACACTCGCCACGATGCCTCGTACGTAGACCAGGTTGAACTCGCCACTGACTCCTGGATCAATCTTATAGCTCGTCCGTAATCAGCTGCCACTCCTGCGACTTCTGCCTCCGGTGCCAGTGAACGGAAACGCTCCCACTGGAAACGAGACAAAGCATCCGCTATAGAATTTTGGACACCTGGCACATGTACCGCCGAAATCCATGAATTCAACTCCAAACACCGGATTACCAGTTCCATGACCAGCTTAATAAACGGAGGAGATGAGGCCGACAAGCTGTTAATTACTGCCACCACACCCATATTATCACAGTGGAACCTAACTCTCTGATTCAAAAAGAACTCACCCCAAATCGAGACAGAAAATACAATTGGGAATAATTCCAACAGAGCGAGATTCTTTGTAAGACCCCTCTCTTTCCATAAATTGGGACATTTTCCCACGCTCCACTTTCCCTTACAAAAATCTCCATAGCCAGCACCGCCTGCCGCGTATGTATAAATCTCGCAATCAAAGCTGTTCAAAAACTCCAGCTGAATCAATGACCTACCGTTGTAATTGTCCAAAAAACGCTTCCACACCAACAAATCCTCTCTATGCTCTCTATTCAAATGAATAAAACGATACGATGCCCGCACTCCCGTAGTTGCCCTTGACAACCTACGAAAAAATATTCTGCCCATAAGCATGATCCTACAAGCAAAGTTCAATCTCTCTAGCAGCGACTGGAGCTCCTTCAATGTCAGCTTACGCAATTTACCAATTCGCTTGACCTCTTGCCTGAGTAACAACAATTTATCCTCGGGCAATCGACACTCCATGCGTTCTGTATCAATCAATATTCCCAAAAAACTCAATACAGTACAAGGACCTTCGGTTTTCTCTTTAGCCAAAGGGACCCCAAAATGTTCCGCAATCCACACCATGGCTGCTAACAAATTACCACAGACAAACGAATCAGAAAGAGAATAGGAGGGATCCAATGGCTGGATGTCCTTAAGGACAAAAATGTCCAGGAAGGATGGGAAATTTTTAAAAATGAGATTCTCAAAGCACAATCGTTAACAATCCCGAAAAGTAGGAAGAATGGGAAGCATTTAAGGAAACCAGGATGGATGAACACAGAACTTAAACACATGCTAAAAAGAAAGAAAGAAATGTTTATTAAATGGAAAGAGGGAGGTATATCTAAAGAAGATTATAATGCAGTCTGCAGATCCTGCAGGGCACGTATCAGGTTAGCTAAAGCTGACAATGAATTAAGGCTTGCAAGAGATGTCAAAAGCAATAAAAAAGGATTTTGGGGGTATGTCAAAAGTAAAAGAAAAGTCAAAGATGCTATAGGATTTTTACAGGATGAAAATGGAGAAATGGTAAGAGAGGATGTTGAGAAGGCCGAACTTTTTAATTCCTATTTTGCATCTGTTTTCTCTCAGAAAGAAAATGTAACATCAACTGATCTTCACTGTCCTTTTAAAGGAATAGAGGAATCCAAGTTATCTGTAAACAGAAAGATTGTGAGGGAATATTTAGCTAACATAAATGAGTTCAAGTCTCCAGGTCCAGATGAATTACACCCCAGAGTACTGAAGGAGATCGTAGAAGAAATTTTAGAACCACTCTCCATAATCTTTGAAAATTCTTGGAGAACAGGAGAAGTCCCAGAAGACTGGAGAAGAGCAAATGTTGTTCTTATCTTCAAAAAGGGGAAGAAGGTGGACCCAGGGAACTATAGGCCGGTGAGTCTGACTTCTATACCAGGAAAGATCTTTGAACAAATTATTAAACAACATGTATGTAAGTACATGGATAAGAATGAAGTGATTAACCAGAGTCAGCATGGGTTTGTAACTAACAAGTCATGTCAGACTAACTTAATTTCCTTCTATGACAGAATCACTGACTGGGTGGATCAGGGAAATGCTGTAGATATAGTATATCTTGACTTCAGCAAAACATTTGACAAAGTATCTCACACCATCCTTATTGAAAAAATGACCAAGTATGCAATGGACCAGGCAACTGTTAGGTGGATTCATAACTAGAGATGAGCGTTGTTCTACTCGAACTGTTCGCCAATCTCAAATTCGAGCTGTTTTGGGCGGTGTTCGAGCCGGTCGGCGAACACGAACAATTTGAGAAAAATTCGGCTGTTCGAGGTTATGTTCGATAACTGTTCGTGCACCAAAATCATAACTGGATTTTTTCTCAGTAATGATGAAAATTAATGTTAATACGCAGTTTGAGTGTACAGCGGGGCGGGGGGAGGGGCAGGGGATGGATCTCTGCAGGAACAATGAAGATCTCCATTTTTTTTTCTCTTTCCCGCATTTGCAGTGGGGAGGTGCAATCTGTCAGCCTATCAGCAGCGCACACACGGAGCGAAGTGCTTTTTTTCACACAAGCAAGGGCATGTGTGATTGGCAGTGTATGTCACATGTCCTTGCCCTATAAGACCAAGCCATTTTCCCCGTCGCCACCATTTTCTCACTGCTGCAGCTGCGTGTTAGACGGCACCGCTGTTGCTGTGTGCGCTATACCTTGTTAATTTCAAGCCAATTTTCGCACAAATCTACAGATAGCTTGGGAGTAGGGAATAGTTGTGATTGCAGTCCTTTTAAGGACTAGGTTACAGCATTTCCTACGACTTTTATCAGGCAGGTCTGTGCTCTTAAATAGATAGATTGTGGGAGTAAAGACTAATTGTAATTGGAGTCCTTTTCAGGACTAGGTTACATCAGTTCCTATCAGTTTTTGCCAGGCAGGTCTGTGCCAGTGCTGGGCAAGTTTTTTTCACAGAATTTGGCTGAATCTAGCAAAGCTAATCCTTTTTGGCCTATTGCAGAGTGTGTTAGTCAGTGGAGTAGCCTATCTGTGTTGCAAGATATACCACCTGTGTATAGAATACCAATTTTTTTACTGCACCTAGTGAAGTAAAATCTTTTGGGCATAGCATCATTCTATTAGTCCATCTATACTGACCTCCATCAGGTTGCAAACTGAATATAATTTTTTTCTGCATCTAGCTCTGAAAAAATATTTGGGCTTCTAGCAGTGTGTGGGACTTGGTCTATTAGTCCATCTATACTGACCTCCATCAGGTTGCAAATTAAAAATAATTTTTTTCTTCATTTAGCTCTGAAAAAATATTTGGGCTTCTAGCAGTGTGTGGGACTTGTTCTATTAGTCCTTCTATACTGACCTCCAGCAGGTTGCAAATTGAATATAATTTTTTTCTGCATCTAGCTCTGAAAAAATATTTGGGCTTCTAGCGGTGTGTGGGACTTGGTCTATTAGTCCATCTATACTGACCTCCATCAGGTTGCAAATTAAAAATAATTTTTTTCTGCATCTAGCTATGAAAAAATATTTGGGCTTCTAGCAGTGTGTGGGACTTGGTCTATTAGTCCATCTATACTGACCTCCATCAGGTTGCAAATTAAAAATAATTTTTTTCTTCATTTATCTCTGAAAAAATATTTGGGCTTATAGCAGCGTATGGGACTTGTTCTATTAGTCCATCTATACTGACCTCCATCAGGTTGCAAATTAAAAATATTTTTTTTCTGCATCTAGCTCTGAAAAAATATTTGGGCTTCTAGCAGTGTGTGGGACTTGGTCTATTAGTCCATCTATACTGACCTCCATCAGGTTGCAAATTAAAAATAATTTTTTTCTGCATCTAGCTCTGAAAAAATATTTGGGCTTCTAGCAGTGTGTGGGACTTGGTCTATTAGTCCATCTATAATGACCTCCATCAGGTTGCAAATTGAATAAAAAAATTTTCTGCATCTAGCTCTGAAAAAATATTTGGGCTTCTAGCGGTGTGTGGGACTTGGTCTATTAGTCCATCTATACTGACCTCCATCAGGTTGCAAATTAAAAATAATTTTTTCTGCATCTAGCTCTGAAAAAATATTTGGGCTTCTAGCAGTGTGTGGGACTTGGTCTATTAGTCCATCTATACTGACCTCCATCAGGTTGCAAATTAAAAATAATTTTTTTCTTCATTTATCTCTGAAAAAATATTTGGGCTTCTAGCAGCGTGTGGGACTTGTTCTATTAGTCCATCTATACTGACCTCCATCAGGTTGCAAATTAAAAATAATTTTTTTCTGCATCTAGCTCTGAAAAAATATTTGGCCTTCTAGCAGTGTGTGGGACTTGGTCTATTAGTCCATCTATACTGACCTCCAGCAGGTTGCAAATTGAATATAATTTTTTTCTGCATCTAGCTCTGAAAAAATATTTGGGCTTCTAGCGGTGTGTGGGACTTGGTCTATTAGTCCATCTATACTGACCTCCATCAGGTTGCAAATTAAAAATAATTTTTTTCTGCATCTAGCTCTGAAAAAATATTTGGGCTTCTAGCAGTGTGTGGGACTTGGTCTATTAGTCCATCTATACTGACCTCCATCAGGTTGCAAATTAAAAATAATTTTTTTCTTCATTTATCTCTGAAAAAATATTTGGGCTTCTAGCAGAGTATGGGACTTGTTCTATTAGTCCATCTATACTGACCTCCATCAGGTTGCAAATTAAAAATAATTTTTTTCTGCATCTAGCTCTGAAAAAATATTTGGGCTTCTAGCAGTGTGTGGGACTTGGTCTATTAGTCCATCTATACTGACCTCCATCAGGTTGCAAATTAAAAATAATTTTTTTCTGCATCTAGCTCTGAAAAAATATTTGGGCTTCTAGCAGTGTGTGGGACTTGGTCTATTAGTCCATCTATACTGACCTCCATCAGGTTGCAAATTGAATAAAAACATTTTCTGCATCTAGCTCTGAAAAAATATTTGGGCTTCTAGCGGTGTGTGGGACTTGGTCTATTAGTCCATCTATACTGACCTCCATCAGGTTGCAAATTAAAAATAATTTTTTTCTGCATCTAGCTCTGAAAAAATATTTGGGCTTCTAGCAGTGTGTGGGACTTGGTCTATTAGTCCATCTATACTGACCTCCATCAGGTTGCAAATTAAAAATAATTTTTTTCTTCATTTATCTCTGAAAAAATATTTGGGCTTCTAGCAGCGTGTGGGACTTGTTCTATTAGTCCATCTATACTGACCTCCATCAGGTTGCAAATTAAAAATAATTTTTTTCTGCATCTAGCTCTGAAAAAATATTTGGGCTTCTAGCAGTGTGTGGGACTTGGTCTATTAATCCATCTATACTGACCTCCATCAGGTTGCAAATTAAAAATAATTTTTTTCTTCATTTATTTCTGAAAAAATATTTGGGCTTCTAGCAGCGTGTGGGACTTGTTCTATTAGTCCATCTATACTGACCTCCATCAGGTTGCAAATTAAAAATAATTTTTTTCTGCATCTAGCTCTGAAAAAATATTTGGGCTTCTAGCAGTGTGTGGGACTTGGTCTATTAGTCCATCTATACTGACCTCCATCAGGTTGCAAATTAAAAATAATTTTTTTCTGCATCTAGCTCTGAAAAAATATTTGGGCTTCTAGCAGTGTGTGGGACTTGGTCTATTAGTCCATCTATACTGACCTCCATCAGGTTGCAAATTAAAAATAATTTTTCTCTGCATCTAGCTCTGAAAAAATATTTGGGCTTCTAGCAGTGTGTGGGACTTGGTCTATTAGTCCATCTATACTGACCTCCATCAGGTTGCAAATTAAAAATAATTTTTTTCTTCATTTATCTCTGAAAAAATATTTGGGCTTCTAGCAGCGTGTGGGACTTGTTCTATTAGTCCATCTATACTGACCTCCATCAGGTTGCAAATTAAAAATAATTTTTTTCTGCATCTAGCTCTGAAAAAATATTTGGGCTTCTAGCAGTGTGTGGGACTTGGTCTATTAGTCCATCTATACTGACCTCCATCAGGTTGCAAATTAAAAATAATTTTTTTCTGCATCTAGCTCTGAAAAAATATTTGGGCTTCTAGCGGTGTGTGGGACTTGGTCTATTAGTCCATCTATACTGACCTCCATCAGGTTGCAAATTAAAAATAATTTTTTTCTGCATCTAACCCAGCCAATAGTTTTGGCCTAATACCACAGTTTGGCCACTCAGCTCTGCTCGGTTACCATCCATTGTTTTTTTGTGCAAACAACTCCAGAGTTGTGAATTAGTTAACCACCAAAATGAGTGGAAAAAGGCCTGCTGCTGGTGGAAAGGGGAATAGGCGTGTTGGGAAGGGGAAAAAAGGTTGTGTCCGTGGGGTAGGTGCAGAAGAAAGACCATCTTCCAGCCAAACTAAAATGTCTACTTCTTTTAGCGGACAATGTGATAAGATCCCTTTCTTACGGCCACGCCAATCGCTACAAATTCCAGATGAGGCACAAAAACAGCAGGTGCTTCAACGGATATCAAGTGCTCCTTTAAGTGGGCTCTCCTCCACATCAACTTCAACATCACAAATACTCCAGTCCTCAAAGGTGTCACCCAAATCGCACTTGCTTCCTCACAGCTCCCAAATCTCCAGCTGCCCGTCTGAGTATGAGGTAGAACAGATGGTTGAGTCTGCAGAGCTGTTTACTCATACTATAGCCTGGGAATCAGAGGTCGACTCCAGCGCTTCTGTGAATCCAGACGAGGAAATGATCTGCACTGATGCCCAGAATCTTTATGAGTCGGATCCAGGACCAGACGCAGAAGGTTCTGACCATAATGTAGACCCTCATTCCCAAACTGTAACTCCTGTTGGTGGAGACAATGAGGAAGACGATGATAAGACTCAAATACCTGATTGGAGCGACAACTTTAGTTTTTTGTCAGGGCAGGAACAGGTTGGCTCTGAGGACGACGGGTGTGTTAACGCACAGGGTGATGATGATGAGGTCGGAGATCCCACTTACTGTCAACCCACAGTCAGCCAAGAGATGAGGTCAGCAGAGGAGGTGGAGGAAGATGCTAGTGACGACGAGGTCAGGTTGCGCCTTCCTGGACAGAGACGTAGTACTGGAAGCACGTCAACAACTGCATCCTCAAACACAACTCTGCCTCTCACCACAAGTCGTGGTGGCTCTTCAGGTCGCATGGGTGCTAAGCCTTGCATAGCCTGGGCATTTTTTCAGATCGATAAAGATGACCCAACTCGTGTTATCTGTAACATTTGTCAGCAAAAGCTAAGCAGAGGCCAAAAAATACATAGTTTGAGTACTTCATGCATGAACCGGCACATGGACATGAAGCATAAGTTGCAGTGGGAAGCTCAGTGTGCTACAATGCGGTCTAGCCGGCCGGGCCAACCACCGTCTGCCATATCTTGTGCATCCGCGGCCTCTTCATCCTCTGTGACTGGGGGGACAGCAGTCACACCTGTTTTGGGGCGCAGACCTGCCACCTCTTTACCCGCAACAGCCAGCGTGATTGGCAGGTCATCATTTTCTTTGGAGGTGGGAACACCAGCTGGTCTTGAGCGCTGTCCGACATCGATAGCACCACCTTTGGATCAAGGCAACCTAACATGTCCGCCTGCATCTTCCTCACAGACCGGCAGTTTGCCGGGGACACCCTTATCAACCCCGTCTAAGCACAATAGCCAGCCCTCGGTCCCTCAGATGTGGACAAGTAAAAGACCATTTCCTCCTAGCCATGAGAAAGCTAAGAGGTTGAATTTCACCATCTGCAAGCTCTTGGCTACAGAAATGCTGCCTTTCCGCCTGGTGGACACAGAGGATTTTCAAGACCTTATGTCCGTCGCAGTGCCCCAGTACCAGATGCCCAGTCGGCACTACTTCTCAAAGAAAGGTGTGCCTGCGCTCCACCAGCATGTCGCACACAACATCACCGCTTCTTTGAGAAACTCTGTGTGTGACAGGGTGCATTTCACCACAGACACTTGGACGAGTAGGCATGGACAGGGGCGTTACATGTCGCTGACTGGGCACTGGGTAACTATGGTGACAGCAGGACAAGGGGCTGCTGTCCAAGTCTTGCCGTCCCCACGAGTTGTGCGTCAATCCTCTTTATGTCATTTTTCCTCCACTGCTTCTGCCTCCTCAACCTCCTCTCGGTCTTCCACCTGCACCCAAAGCCTGTCTGGTCATGCCACAAGCTTTCTAACTGCGCAGAAGGGATCCTGCACACCTCCTTACTATGCTGGCAGTAGGGCTCAACGTCATCAGGCGGTTTTTACATTGAAATGTCTGGGAAATGTGAGTCACACAGCTGAGGAGTTGTGGTCAGCTCTGGAGAACCAATTTCATGAATGGTTGTCTCCACTGGACCTGAAACCAGGGAAGGCCGTGTGCGACAATGCTGCAAACCTGGGTGCGGCCCTTCGCCGGGGCAATGTCACACACGTGCCTTGTATGGCTCACGTGTTGAACCTGGTTGTCCAGCAATTTTTAGCCCACTATCCCAGACTAGATGGCCTTCTGCCGAGGGCACGGTCGCTGTGTGCTCACTTCCGCCGTTCGCATCCCGCAGTTCAGCGACTTACATCTCTACAGAAGTCGTTGGGCCTGCCACTTCACCGGCTAAAATGCGATGTGCCTACCCGGTGGAATTCAACTCTGCACATGTTGCAGCGACTGTGGCAGCACCGACAAGCCCTGGTGCAATACGTTCTGACGTATAGCCTGGGCCAACGAGATTCAGAGGTGGGGCAAATCACGCTGGAGGAGTGGTCTCAGATCAGGGACCTATGCACCCTTCTGCACAGTTTTGAAATGGCGACGAAGATGTTTAGTGCTGACGATGCCATTATCAGCATGACTATTCCGGTGATTTACATGCTGGAGCACATGTTAAACAGAATTCGGAGTCAGGTGGTGGCACAAGAGGAGGTGGAGGAAGTAGAGGAGGAGGAGTTGTATGCGGAAGGGCTAACATCTGCAAGGTCCAGACGGTCGGCAGCACCAGGGCGGCAGGCATGTGAGGGTGGGGGAGATGATTTTACCAGGGCGCATGGTAGCAGCCAAACTAGTGAGGAAGGTGCAGGAGCCCAGGAAGAAGTGGAGGACGAACTGATGGAAGACTCATCAGATGAGGGAGACCTTGATCACATTTCTGTTGTGCGAGGTTGGGGGGAGAGGACAGAGGAAGGAAGCATGATTGTTACCTCGCCACCAACACAACAGGGACTTGGTGCTCCTGGATGCGCAACACACATGAGTGCCTTCTTGCTGCACTACCTGCAACATGACCCTCGAATTGTGAGAATTAGAAATAATCCTGACTACTGAGTTGCCACACTGTTAGATCCCCGGTACAAAAGTAAATTTGCAGAAATTATTCCTGCCATAGAAAGGGATGCACGCATGCAGGAGTATCAGCAGAGACTGTTGCAGAATCTTACATGTGCTTTTCCACAAAATACCAGTGGTGCACGTAGTGAATCTCACAGTTCCAACTTGCCAACCGTGGGACCGTCAAGTGTTCAGCACTCAAACCGTAACAGAACCACAGTATCTGCTGGTAACATCAATTTTGCGGAATCATTTCACCACTTTTTTAGCCCATCCTTTGCAAGGCCACAGGAGACAAGAAGTCTGACACATAGTCAATGCCTAGAGACGATGGTACAGGAGTATCTCCAAGTAAACATTGAAGCCACGACTGTGTCACTGGACCCTTGCTCTTTTTGGGCTTCCAATCTGGATAAATGGCCGGAGCTAGCCACTTACGCCTTGGAGATCTTGTCATGCCCCGCAGCCAGCGTTCTGTCTGAACGTGTGTTCAGCGCTGCTGGTGGTGTGCTGACAGATAAGCGCACGCGGCTCTCCACTGATAATGTAGACAGACTCACGTTCATAAAGATGAACAAATCATGGATCCGAAACGACTTTTCTACCCCTGTGTCATCCTGGGGAGAGTAAAAGCTTGATGATTGGTTAAAATCACCCTACCAACCTTTTTAAGCTTTCAAATTACTAATCATGTTTATCTGTATCTTGACTGGAAAATAATTTGGGCTTTGTAGCAGTGTGCAGCTCTGATCCTATTAGGCCATCTATAATAAGCTTCACCAGATTTAAAATTAAAAATAATTTTTAGCTGCATCTAGCCCGGAAAATAATTTTGGGGCTCCGAGATGCGCAAGACACATAAGTGCCTTCTTGCTGCACTACCTGCAGCATGACCCTCATATTGTCAGAATTCGAATTAATCATGACTACTGGGTTGCCACACTCTTAGATCCCCCAAACTTTTCGATCAACCTTTTCATTTTAATAAAGACCAAAAAAATGGTCATTTTTGAAATTATAAGCATTAGCAGGTTGTTAGAAACTGAAATCAAACAGTTTTCAACTCAAAACTTTATTCTAGGTGATGTTACATTTTCACATAGGACCCCTTGTTCGAAAGGAGCTTCTGAACTCTCTCGTCCATTGAATTTGTCAGGTTTTGGATGGTTTCAGCTTCAATTGTTTTGCATGAGGACAGAATACCCTCCCAGAGCTGTTGCTTAGATGTGAACTGCCTCCCGCCATCATAGACACTCCTTTTAATGATGCTCCAAAGGTTCTGAATGGGATAGAGGTCAGGGGAGCATGGGGGTCACACCATAAGTTTGTCCCCTTTTATGCCCATATCAGCCAGAGATGCAGATGTTTTATGTGCAGCATGAGATGGTGCATTATCATGCAGAAAAATGATCTTGCTGTGAAATACACGGTTCTTCTTCTTGAACCATGGCAGGAAGTGCTGTTTGAGAAAATCCACATACATTATGGAGTTCATCTTTAGCGCCTTCAGGGATCCTAAAGGGGCCGACAATCTCTCTCCCCATGATTCCAGCCCAAAACATTACTCCACCTCCTCCTTGTTGGCGCTGTAGCCGTGTTTGCGTGGGGTGTCCATCAACCAGCCATCCTCCACTCCATTCATCTGGACCATCGAGCGCTGCACGGCACTCATCCGTGAACAAAACAGTTTTGAAATCAGTCTTCATGTAATGTTTGGCCCACTGGAGCCGTTTCTGCTTGTGTGAAGTGGATAGAGGAGGTCGACAGGATGGCGTATGCACAGCTGCAAACCTCTGAAGGACCCTGCATCTTGTTGTTCGGGGGACGTTGGAGGCACAAGCAGCTTCAAAAACTTGTCTGCTGCTATGACAAGGCTTTTTTGCCGCTGCTCTTTCAACCTGACGTAATTGCCTGTAGGAAAGAGTCCTCAATTTGCCCTTATCAGCACGCACACGTGTGTACTGTGAATCAGCTACATACTTCTTGATTGCCAAGACACTTCATCCTGATCATCGCACAATGTTGATTGTAGTCATGCCTTGACCTAAACACTCCACAATTTGTTGCTTCTCAGCAGCCGACACATCCTTTTTCTTTCCCATTTTGGCAGAAAATGTAGGCTGCTTAATAATGTGAGAGAGCCTTCTTAAGTAGTCTTGCCTTTCATTGGACACACCTGCCAAACTAATTAGCACAGGTGTCTGCAATTGCTTACAGTGATATAAAGAGCCCTGACACACATCACCATCAATGAGTTTAACTGACAAACAAACAAATTCTTCCCTTATCACTCCTAAACACTTTTTGCATAATAATTTGGAACGCGGTGTACATGTGCTTTTCCACAAAACACCAGTGGTTCACGTAGTGAATCTTACAGTTCTAACTTGCCAACCGTGGTCTGTATGGAATTGTTCAATAAAGGGCCCAAAATTAAGATAACATAGATGGGAGAGGTCTCTATGAATAGGAATTCCTAAGTATTTGATACCCTGTGAGGGCCAGGCAAAGGGAAAGTTGGACTGGATGGAATCCTATATGGATTTAGGGAGGGAGACATCGAGGGCCTCAGACTTCGCTGCATTGATTTTAAAATTTTACCATGTAACAAAGTGATCTATTTCAGCCATAACAGCAGGGATGGATATATGTGATTGAGTGATATATACTAGGACATCATCAGCAAATAGAGAGCACTTGTACTCGGTGCCTCCCACCTCAATCCACCTAATATTGGGGTTATGGCGAATTGATGAGAGCAGGTGCTCCGTCACTAGGATGTATAAGAGAGGGGACAGAGGACATCCCTGCCTTGTCCCATTGGTGATTGTGAAAGGTGATGAAAATGTTCTGACGCACCCCCTGGGCCTTGGGACACCCGGAGCCGGACCCTTTTTGGTGGATGCTGGTGGTTGTAGTCTTCGTGGCGGCGATCCGGTTCCGTGGCTCAGGGCGGTCAAACCAGTGGCGGAACTATTTATGTGGTTTTGATGTTTAAATGTCCGACTACGCCACCCGTGGATTGCGGTCAGAGTGAACCGCCGCTACAGGGCAGACCGCTAAGGCTGGTGTTGTGGGTGCAGCAGAGCGTAGCATAACTCCCCACGGGAGGAGTATAGCCTCAGGGCAGTGTATGCGGAGGATGGGGGTGATGGTGCAGGGCAGCAGCAGTAACGACACGGAGTCAGTGATGCAGTTCAGGGCCTTTACTCACAGTTCTTATTATCCAGACCACGTCTGCAGGTAACGGCTGCCCACGTCGTACTGTGCTCACCAGGTGAGGGGCTCAGACAACTCCCAGATAACTTTGGAGCGCTTCACAGGACCCCCTTTGTGTGTCCTTTGTCTGGCCTTTCTTACCAACACTTCTGTCTGGCTGCCTCGGGCCTCCTCTTGGTAAACTTGGCGCCAGTTTCCCTGACCCTATGTGGTGCCTTCCTAGCGGGTGGAGCAAGGGGCTGCGCCACATAAAATGTCAGAGCCTCCGGTTTCTAGCTGAGGGTCGTTTCCTGCCTCCACTAGTTCGGGGACCGGTCTCCCCCTTTGGCCTGACCCCTCCACGCAGGTGGATTCGGGCGTGCGGTGGCGACTCGCCCGTCCGCACCCCTGGGATCCCTTCATTCCTCGTTCCTGGAGCCTTCTCCGCTCCTCTTCCTTCCTTCTCCCTCTTGCAGGCCTGGGCCTCTGTTACTAGGCCCGCCTCCGGAGCAGAGCTCATGCAGAGCCCCTGCTCCCTGCCACTTCTGCTCAGACTTCTCTGCACTGAACTAAGATGGTGCCCACCTTTTATACTCCCTTCTCAATGCACCCAGGAACTGCTTCCTCCCTGCTCCTGCACTGCAGGGTTCCCCTTCCTCAGTGTTCCCTCCCCCCACTCCAGCCAGGGACAGGGACTGTCGTGCCCATCTCAGGGGCATATTGGTCGCCCTGCCCCACGGCAATGTGGTGTAATGCATGCAGGTGTCGGGTCCTGATCCACACTCCATCCTTATCTGAGAGTGAGATATCACACCTCTGGGTGAGGTGCAATACCTCTGTAGCAACCGAGCCCTCGGTGCTACAGTTCCATTTATCTTCAGCCTAGGTGACGTATTGTGATACAGGGCCGTGATTTTGGCTATAAAAGGGTCCCCTAGACCCCTACCCCAAGCTTTTTAAGAGAATCATATATGGCGTGCCAGGAGACTCTATGGAATGCTTTCTCAGCATCCAACGAGAGTATCTACTTACAAATTTTTAACTGCATCTAGCCCAGGAAATACTTTGTGCCTAGTAGCAGTGTCTGCTAGTCAGCGGATTATCCCGGCTGTTAAGCAAGCTACACCACCTGTAGTTTGGACACTTAATTTTTTCAAAGGAAATGCTTCGGGACCACGGGATACTTAGTGAAGAGCATCAGGAGGCACCCCAAGGCATAGGGGCTGGGACTGGCACTAGGATGCCTTGCGGTGGACAGCCGAGCTCGATCCTTATAAAAGCTTTTTAACTGCAGCAGCTTTAGTGGACGCTACTGGAGCTGGAATTACGCGGCTGCTGGCATGAGACTTGCCCTCCAATAGATCCTTGTAAATGGATTTAAAGTGTATTCATTCAAATTAGAGGGACAATTTAAATTAAAAAGCTTAGAGCTGCCTCCACCACAGGGGGGCTCTCTCGACCCACCAGCGGACAGGCACCAGTATTGGGAGAGGGGGGCTGGCCGTCAGGGTTCACCGCGGCTCTGGCACAAACCCGGCGACACGGAGGTGGCACGGGCAGGAGCGGACTGGCCGTCTCGGCTTCTCACTTTTTGGATTTTAGAAGGGCATGACATGCCTATATCTGTGTCTCCCCCTCCTTTTACTCCTCCACCTCTTTTCTTTTCGCATGACTATATGTACTTGTCACTTTTCCATGTGTTAGTTGTGTCTTCTGAGCAGTTTGTCAGCTTTTGGACACCTTTGAAGGTGTTTTCTATGTGTTTCTATGTGTTTTTGTTTGCCTGCCATTGGTTTTAACGGTGTTCGAAGATGTTCGACGAACAGTTCGACGAACAGTTCGGCGAACACACGGGTGTTCGACGAACCGAACCGAACTCGAACACTACGGGGGTGGCTCAACACTATTCATAACTGGCTTAGTGATCGGACTCAAAGGGTGGTTGTAAATGGCTTCACATCCAGCTGGATGAATGTCTCAAGTGGGGTACCACAGGGCTCCGTCCTGGGACCTGTATTGTTCAACATCTTTATCAATGATTTAGATGAAGGAATTGAGGGTAAACTGATTAAATTTGCTGATGACACAAAGCTAGGAGGGATAGCTAATACTAGAGAAGAGAGAGAGAGGATTCAAAAAGACCTAAATAAACTGGAGCAGTGGGCAGCAACCAACAGAATGGTTTTTAACAGGGAAAAATGCAAAGTACTACATCTGGGCAATAAAAATGAAAAAAGCATATACAGAATGGGAGGAATAGAGCTAAGCAACAGTACATGTGAAAAAGACTTAGGTATACTAATAGATCATAGACTGAACATGAGTCAACAGTGTGATGCAGCAGCAAAAAAGGCAAATACAATTCTGGGATGTATTAACAGAAGCATACAGTCTAGATCACGTGAAGTCATTATCGGTCTTTACTCCTCTTTGGTCAGACCTCATCTGGAATACTGTGTAAAGTTTTGGGCACCACATTTTAAAAAAGACATAGACAAACTGGAGCAAGTTCAGAGAAGAGCGACCAGAATGGTGACTGGTCTGCAAACCATGTCCTATGAGGAACGGTTGCAGGATTTGGGAATGTTTAGCTTGCAAAAAAGAAGACTGAGAGGAGACTTAATAGCTGTCTACAAATATGTCAAGGGCTGTCACATTGTAGAAGGATCATCTTTATTCTCATTTGCACAAGGAAAGACTAGAAGCAATGGGATGAAACTAAATGAGAGGAGACACAGATTAGGTATTAGAAAAAACTTTTTGACAGTTAGGGTGATTAATGAGTGGAACAGGCTGCCACGAGAGGTGGTGAGTTCCCCTTCAATGGACGTCTTCAAACAGAGGCTGGACAGACATCTGTCTGAGATGATCTAGTGAATCCTGCTTTGAGCAGGGGGTTGGACCAGATGACCCAGGAGGTCCCTTCCAACTCTACCATTCTATGATTCTATGATTCTATGAACAAAAAATCATCCAGGTAGTGGATAACGGACTGCACACCTGCAACATCCCTGACCACCCATTCCAGAAAAGTACTGAAAGTTTCAAACAAGGAACATGAAATAGAACAACCCATAGGCAAACACCTATCCAGGTAATAACCTTTGCTCCAAAAACAACCCAAAAGTGGAATGCTAGCCGGGTGAACCGGAAATAGCCTAAAAGCTGATTCAATGTCAGTTTTCGCTAACAATGACCCAGGCCCGTACCTACGAACCCATGACACAGCCGCATCAAATGATGTGTATTCAACCGAACATAATTCTGGCGCTATACCGTCATTGACCGAACAACCTTTCGGGTACGACAAATGCTGGATCAGGCGAAATTTATTCGGCTCCTTCTTAGGCACCACCCCCAAAGGAGAAATGATCACACCTTCAACCGGTAGACTATCAAAAGGCCCCGCCATACGACCTAACTCCACTTCCTTCGCCAACTTAACACAGACAACCTCTGGATGCAACAAAGCAGACCTCAAATTCTTAACAGAAAAAGCAACCGTGTGGTCAGGAGGCGGGATCCTGAAACCTTCCAAAAAAACATCATTAATAATCCCAGCCTTCAAATGATCAGGATATCTACTTAGAAAGGGGGCCATCCCTAGCAGATTCACTGGAGTCACCCCCTTGACCGGTACCCACAGACATCCTTCATTTTCCTTTTTTGAAGCATTTTGCTGCCCCATGGGAGTTCCCGTTGCAATGGGAACAAACGAGCTTGAACTTACAGCCGTTCCCATATTTGCACTGGTCATCATTAAATTGCCAGCACGTTCCCGACTTCTCTTTTCCGCCCTGTGCTCCCTGACTACCTCCACCCATTCCCGATGATTGACTCCCGCTTCCTCCGCTCCCGTGAAAGGAAAGAAGGGGGCTGGAAGCAAGTGTAACTAGAAGGAAGCCCCACATGACCGGGATGGGCCAGGAGGGTGTAATTTTAAATCCCAATATCGGGATTGGTTATAAGCCTGGAGGGACGGGGCATTGGGAAAGGGGGGGGGGGATATAATAGGGAAAAGTGTGGGAAAACGGTCAGTCCAGGAAGCAAGTCAGCGGGGAAAGTTGCTGAACTAAAAAAAAACTGCCACTTTCCCATTGTTTGGTACACTTACCAGGACTATGGAGACCGTTGATTCCCTGATCATCAAGCTGAGGGAGGCTGCCAGATCCAGGCGTGGAGGGTGGCTCGAGTCCCAGCTGTCGGGATTGCTGGGGAACTCCGGGGCAGAAGAACCTCCGTTGGGATCTGGAAGAAGCGGCAGAAGGACGGGGCCCCCCGAGAGGCTCTCCCCGGAGATGGTTTGCACGGTTCAGGCTGCGGAGCCCCTCAGGGGACCCTGCGTCCGGTGAGCGGGCCGGCAGAACCCCCCGCGCGCCCGCCGTGGCAGGAATCCGCCCAGCCGGCCTGCGGGCTCCTCCAGCATCGGGTCGCAGTCCGCGACCGAAGTGCGCCGCAATACTAGAGCCCAAGCTGCGCCGGAAGCAAGGCCCGCGCTGCAGCCGCGTCACCTTCCGGTGGGCGGGACCTTATCGGAAGTGCGTCAAACGTCACTTCCGGAACCGGCGTCACATGACAGGGGCGCTCAGGAAGCGAGCGGAGGGTGCCTGGACACGCCCCCCGCTGCAGGAGTCGGCGCCGATGCACGGAGCCGCTTGCCCATCAGAAATCGGAGCCCCAGAGCGGATGAGCGGACCAGAGGGACCACCAGCACGGCAGGCACACCTGGCGATGTACCAGTCGGGGTGCCTGCCAGGAACATCAGCAGAAGCAGACAGCAGCCCAGGTGCACGGGCAGGCAGCAGCAATTCAGGGACCTGCTGCCTGGCTCGGATCAGCAAACTCATGCCAGTGGAGCGGCGGGCAGCAGTACAGGGATGCCTGGTAGTCACCCACGGACCACCACGGATCGGGCTAGGGAGTCCGGGTCTGGAATTCGAGGAGTGCCGCGGATGGCGGGGAGGACCGGAGCCGGGACTGGCGGGAGACGATTGACGGGGACATCGGCACGTGCTCAGGTCCCCCTGGTGACGAGAAGGCCAGGGGCGCGGGCCTTGAGCAGCAGCAGGAGTCTGGCGAATCGGAGTGTGGCGAGGATCAAGGCGAATCCAGGATTCATCAGGACTCGGGACGTTCGGCTGGCGGGGACACAGCACCTGCGCAGCTTGGTGAGTATGCGTCCATGTATTGTTTGTCGCCTGCTGGGTCATTAGTGGACGGGGGAGGTAATAGGCAGTTGGCTGGGCCCAGCGGGGAAAATACTAGGGGAGGTCGTGGGTCAGACATAGTGGGTCTTAGGGACATTTTGTTTAGCATGTCGCAAATTTTGGCTAGAATAGACGGTGGTGGAGTTAATCAAGGAGGTTTGTTACCTGCGGCGGCGTGGGTACCTAGTCAATCGGTGTTGTCGCAGGTGGGGAGCGAGTCGGCCAGGTTGGCGGTGAATGCAGCCGGGACACCTTCTGGGGTATCGGTTTGTGTACAGACAGAGAAGGACAAAGCGGATACCGTAAAACTGGATGATAGGGCAAAAGGGGAGGTATATGTGTGCTTTGAGGGGCCGTTGGGGGCACACTTAAAAAAAGAGGTAAAGGAAAAAATTTGGCGGGATGACTATGTTGAAATTTTTTCCCTTCTTCCACTGGAAAAGTTTAATCTGGATAAGGGCAAAAAGGACGATAATAAAAAAGAGGAAGAAGAGAAGCGTAGGTGGAGGTTGATTCCTCAGACGTTTGTTAATTGGTTACAGGCTTTTGCAATATTGGCTAGCGTTATTGAGGAAAAAGCTCTGGATAATTCCTCAGGTTTATTTTGCTACCTTGATTCTATTGGGGAGGCTCATCGTACTTACGGGGGTCAGGCGTGGTTACGATATGATGAGCAATTTCGGCAGAGAAAAGCTGTCCGCCAGGAGATCAGATGGGATCAAAAGGACATTGGTTTGTGGTTCAAGGTTATGGCCCCACTGAGGTATGGGCAGTACTTTCACGGGAGCAACAGTAGCGGGAATCAGTCAGCGGGACACGGGGGAAGTAGTCAAGGGGCACACAGCACTAAAAAGGAAGCGGGAACTTGCTGGCAATTTAATGATGGCCAATGCAAGTACGGGACCTCCTGTAAATTTAAACACGTGTGCTCCCATTGTAACAGAAGTTCGCACGGAGCATCAAAATGCTTTAAGAAGGGTAAGGGAAAGCCAACAGTGGGTACCGGTCAAGGGGGTGACTCCGGTGAGGGTTCACGCGATGGCCCCCTTTCTAAGTAGGTATCCAGATCAGTTGAAGGCTAAGGTCATTGCGGATGGTTTTTTGGAAGGGTTTAGAATCCCTCCTCCTGATCATGAGGTCCCCTTTTCAGTTAAAAATTTGACGTCGGCTTCCCTTCATCCGGAAGTGGTTAGTTTGAAGTTGGCTAAGGAGGTGGAATTGGGCAGGATGGCTGGACCGTTTCAGGAATTGCCTAGTAGCAAGGTGATTATCTCGCCGTTGGGGGTTGTGCCCAAGAAAGAGCTGAATAAGTTTCGTTTAATTCAGCATTTGTCGTACCCGAAGGGGCTTTCAGTTAATGATGGCATTGCGCAGGAGTTGTGTTCGGTTGAATATACATCATTCGACGCAGCGGTGCATTGGGTACGGAGATACGGGCCAGGCTCGTTGCTAGCTAAGACTGATATCGAGTCAGCCTTTAGGTTGTTGCCAGTTCACCCGGATAGCATCCCGCTGTTAGGTTGTTTTTGGGAAGGGGAGTACTATGTGGATAGGTGTTTGCCAATGGGTTGTGCGATTTCGTGTTCTTTGTTTGAAATGTTTAGCTCCTTTTTGGAATGGGTAGTGAAGGACCGGGCTTCTGTTAAGTCGGTCATTCATTATTTGGATGACTTCTTGTTTATAGGCCCCCTGCAATCGTTGTTGTGTAGGAATTTGTTAGGTACTATGGTGTGGATAGCGGAGCATTTTGGCGTACCGTTAGCAGAAGAAAAAAAGGAAGGACCTTGCACCATTTTAAGTTTTTTGGGCATTGTAATTGATACCGAAAGAATGGAGTGTCGGTTACCTGATGATAAATTGAG
This sequence comes from Phyllobates terribilis, assembly GCF_046119375.1. Taxonomy (NCBI): domain Eukaryota; kingdom Metazoa; phylum Chordata; class Amphibia; order Anura; family Dendrobatidae; genus Phyllobates; species Phyllobates terribilis. The sequence continues at coordinate 72,148,410 of NW_027362773.1, read as the reverse complement.
TTTGCTTAAGCAGGAGGTCGATAGGATCGGGAAGTTGGGCAAGGTGACCCTGAGGGAGCTACAGTCGCTGTTAGGGCGTTTGAATTTTGCTTGCAGGATTATGCCAATGGGCAGAATATTTTGTTGCAGGTTGTCAGGAGCGACAGCAGGAGTGCGTGCGCCGCATCATTTCATTCGCCTTAATAAGGACCACAAGGAGGATCTGAAAGTTTGGAAATTGTTTTTGGAAAGTTATAACGGCAGGTCGTTAATCCAGCAGGAGTTTTTGAACAGTTTTGATTGTGATATATTTACGGATGCGGCAGGAGGTGTCGGTTACGGGGCCTACTGGAAGGGACGGTGGAGCGTTGGCGAGTGGCCGAAGATGTGGAAAGAGAGGGGTCTTACGAGGAACTTGGCATTTTTGGAATTGTTTCCTATTGTTGTTGCGGTTACTATTTGGGGAGAGTGTTTTGCCAACAGGAGAATTCTGTTTCACTGCGATAACATGGGAGTGGTGTCTGTCATCAACAGTTTGTCGGCCTCGTCTCCGCCTGTGGTTAGGCTACTGAGGGAACTAGTACTTTGTTGTCTTAAACTGAACGCTTGGATTACAGCAGTCCATGTTCCAGGTGTACAAAATTCCATAGCAGATGCCTTGTCTCGTTTTCAGTGGGATCGTTTTCGGACGCTAGCTCCAGAGGCAGAGGACGTGGGACAGGAATGCCCTTCACGTCTGTGGCAGCTGGTTATGGAGGAGCGGGACGGTTAATACGGGAGTCCATCACAAGGCAGACCTGGGCATCATACGAGGCATCGTGGCGAGTATGGCAAAGTTGGATTATGCAGTGGGGTGTGATGGAGAGTGATGGAGATAGAGAGATGGCGGTGTTGTTTCTCGTGGGAAGTGCAGCTGAGACCAGATGGTCGGTTTCAAAAGTTGGCAAGTTTGTTGCAGGTTTAGCGTTTGGTTTTAAATTGCAGGGGATAAAGGATGTTACGAAGTCATTTTTAGTGAAGCAAGCTCTCAAGGGCTTTAGGAGAGGAGGTAAAGAGTTGGATAAACGGAGGCCACTAACCTTTAGTATTTTGGAACGTTTGAGTTTTGTATTGGATAAGATTTGTTGTTCAGTTTTTGAAGCCACACTGTTTAGGTTGGCTTTTTCATTGGCGTTTTTTGGCGCGCTAAGATTAAGTGAATTGGTAGCACCAAGCAGGAATAAGGTTGGGGGTTTGTTTGCTGAGGATATGAGCGGTCGAGATGGGGGCATTGAATTGTGGATTAGGCGGGGAAAGACGGATCAATTGGGCAAAGGTAAACGAGTAATATTGGGTGAGGTTATTGGATCTTTTCTTTGTCCTAAGAGATGTTTATTGGCTTATTGGCAGGTTTGGCCAGGGCAGAAGGGCCCATTATTGTGTCATGAAAATGGAGAGTTTTTGTCACGTTTTCAATTCATAACGGTGTTTAAAAAGGGATTGCTGAGCTGGGCCTTAGCCCTGAGATATACGGGTCACATTCATTCAGAATTGGTGCGGCATCAGAAGCGGATGGCTTGGGGTTAGGCAAGGATGTGATAAAACTCATTGGGAGGTGGAGTCCTGATCGTTACTTGTCTTATGTAAGGCATTAGGTATGCGGTCTTATGCAATTTGTCTTTTGAGATTCGAATACCTGTTGGTTGTCTTGTTGCAGGTGGCGTCCCGTTGTTAGTTTGGATTCTAGGACACTCTTTCGTCCATTGGGGGGCGCTGAGGGCGGACGTGAGGCCGGACGGTAGGCAATTGGGTTTTAGCAGGGAGCAAGCGGTGGTTCGGTGGTTGGGTTTTCGAGAGATGGTTTGGAGAAGGGTGCTGCCAGAATTCCATAAAGCAGCTCGTTTGGATCGGGCGCCGGAAATTTTGGTGGTGCATATGGGGGGGGGAATGATTTGGGGGCTCGGCCGGTTAGGGAATTGATGAGGGACATTCGAATCGATCTGTTAAGTTTATGGACATCCTTTCCTGAGGTGTTGACAGTGTGGTCTGACATTGTGCCCAGAAAAAAATGGAGGGAGGCCAGATCATTGAAGGGAATTAATAGGGCACGAGTAAAGTTGAACAGAGCTATATCAGCTTTTGTTACCAGGAACGGGGGAGTAAGCGTGCGCCATCTTGATCTGGAAGCGGGAGTTGGAGATTTTTGGGCAAACGACGGCGTACATTTGAATGATATTGGTGTTGATTTATGGGCATTGGCCATACAGGAGGGGATCGAAAGGGCTTTTGCGGTGTTGGGGCACTCACAAGCCTGAGGTGGTCAGGGCTGTTCGTTGGTGGCGGGGGGTGGAGTTCTTGAAGTTGGCACAGAAGTGTCGGTGGAAAGAATATTGGATAATCACAGGCAGTGCCTTGATTAACTGGGGTGATCTGGCATTTGGTTTTGGGCTCTGGACGGGGTTTTACCCGGGGAGCTTTTGGTGCCCTTGAGCTGGTGATGGACGGCTGAGGGTAATATGGTGGTTCGAGTTCGGTTTAATTTATGCCAGATCTAATTTTAACTCCAAGAACCCTCCCTTCTTATTTATTTTATAACACTGTTAATATGTTAATGTTGTTTGTTAATAAAATGGCCGCTGTGGCCAAATTTATCCAAAGAAATACAGGTGCAGTGTTTTTATTTGGTGGGGGAAAGGTGAGTGCTGGAAGATGGAGGGCATGTTAAACCATGGAACCCGGGTTGGCAGTACACGGTCAAGAAGGGGGCTGGAAGCAAGTGTAACTAGAAGGAAGCCCCACATGACCGGGATGAGCCAGGAGGGTGTAATTTTAAATCCCAGTATCGGGATTGGTTATAAGCCTGGAGGGGCGGGGCATTGGGAAAGGGGGGGGGAGAGATATAATAGGGAAAAATGCAGGAAAACGGTCAGTCCAGGAAGGAAGTCAGCGGGGAAAGTTCCCACCCACCCCTTCTTTCTGTTGGTATCCTGGGCAGTTAATGGTGAAAGGGTGGTTTTACTGAGGAGGAGGTAAAGGAGTTATTGCTATTGTGTATTATTGATCGGTTATATTAAAAAGGACATGTAAAGTTTTTATGAGGGTTTGTCGCAGTGGCTTGGCGGAGGGTGGGGTTCTTGGAGTTGGCACAGAAGTGTCGGTGGAAAGAATATTGGATAATCACAGGCAGTGCCTTGATTAACCGGGGTGATCTGGCATTTGGTTTTGGGCTCTGGACGGGGTTTTACCCTGAGAGCTTTTGGTGCCCTTGAGCTGGTGATGGACGGCTGAGGGTAATATGGTGGTTCGAGTTCGGTTTAATTTATGCCAGATCTAATTTTAACTCCAAGAACCCTCCCTTCTTATTTATTTTATAACACTGTTAATATGTTAATGTTGTTTGTTAATAAAATGGCTGCTGTGGCCAAATTTATCCAAAGAAATACAGGTGCAGTGTTTTTGTTTGGTGGGGGAAAGGTGAGTGCTGGAAGATGGGGGGCATGTTAAACCATGGAACCCGGGTTGGCAGTACACGGTCATGCCCGTATCTAGCAGGGGCCATCACTTTTAACCAAAGGCCAATATCTTTCTGGTCCCACTTAATCTCAGGCCGCACCGCCTTCCTCTGCCTGAATTGCTCGTCATACCTCAACCATGTTTGTCCCCCATAAGTACGATGCGCTTCCCCAATTGAGTCTAAGTAGCAGAATAAACCCGAGCAATTTCTGGAAACTTTTCCCCAATGACACGGGCCAGTATAGCAAATGCTTGAAGCCAATTTGCAAAAGTATGAGGGATCAAGCGCCACCTGCGCTTCTCCTCTTCCTTTTTGCTATCATCCTTCCTCCACTTGTCTAAATTAAACTTCTCCAAGGGAAAGAGGGAGAAAATTTCGACATATTCATCACACCAAATTTTCTCCTTCACCTCTTTTGTTAAATGTGCCCCCAGTGGCTCCTCGAAGCACACATACACCTCACCCTTTGCCCTATCATCCAGCTTCACTGTATCGCCCTTGTCCTTTTCCATCTGAATCGATACCGAAACACCCGTAGACGCTGCCTCTGTGCCTGCTGCAGACCCTACCGTAACGCAACTGGGTTGCAGCAACACCTCCTGGCCGGGTAACCAGGCTCCTACGAGGGATGCCCTTGACCCACCCGCTGCCCCGCTCTCCATTCTTAGCAAAATCCGTGACATGCTATGCAAGATATGCCTAATCCCCGATACCTCTGCACCCCCGGGACCGCCTAAACTCCTCCCCCCTGGCTCTGCAAACTGACCACTACCCCCACCTAGCAAAACAGCCCCTGCGGGTGACAAACAAGACATAGAATCATACTCACACAGCTGCGCAGGTGCTGTGTCCCCGCCAGCTGGAATTCCTGAGTCCTGACGATCACCTCTTTCGTCACGGTCACCGATGGAATCGGATCCTTCTGTGTCTGTTTGCCGCTCAAGACCCGCGCCCCTGGCCTCCATGTCATCAGGGGAGACATGTACGGTCACGGATGCTGCAGACTGTCTTCTCCTCGACGATGGCCTCCCGCCAGACCGTCTTGTACTTCTGGATGCAGCTCTGGACCTCCTCCGGCTACCAGACCCAGACGCACGGGTCTGGTCCTTGCTGCCAGGCAGCGCGGTGTCGCTGCCGGTCCCTCCTTCCCTTCCGCGTCGTCCATGTGAGCCAGGCAGCAGTGGTTCCCTGAACTGCTGCCTGACCGCAGATGCTTGACTCCCTGGTGTCATAGCGGTCCTCCCAGCAGGCACCCCGACAGGGGCATCGCCAGTGGTGCCTGCCGTTTTCTGCGCTGCTCCCCCGATCATCCTGGGCCATCTCCCCTTGTTATGGCCCCCACCGCTGGTAGCAGCTGGCCTGTGCGGCCCAGCTGCAGTGCGCGTGCGCCGCTCAGCCGGGGCCCGGAATTCCAGCTACAGCGATGCTGTTCCTGTAGGCCGCACATCCAGTGCGGACGTCACTTCCGGCGCGGCCCTGACTTCCGGTGTGGGCCGCGTTCCTCGCCGTGCAGCTCTGACAGGCCGGCTGGATTCCTGCAGGGGCGAGCGTGGCGGGCGGGGACCACACCATCTCGCTCTCCTCCCACAGGGTCCCCGGAGGAGCTCTGGAGCCTGCGCCTGTTGCGCGTGGATACCTCCGGTGGCAGTCTCTCCAGGGGCCCTGTCCTCCTGCTCCTTCTCACAACTCCGGACGGTGCCTCCATATTTTCGGCTGCTCCCAGCAAAGCAGAAAGCTGGGCCTCCAGCCATCCCCCTCTAAGTGACCTGGCGACGTCTCTGAGCTGGCCCACCACGCCATCTTTAGTAAATCACTCTGCTGCTCCTCACAGAATGGCGGTTTTCCCGCACCTTTCCCTATATATACACCTCTCCCACTACCCGCCCCCAACTTCCCCTTATCCAATCCCCAAGACCGCTTTATTCAAAAGGGGGGGGGGTGAAACCTCCAGGCCAATCCTGGTCATGGGTGGCTTCCCCCTAGCTGTGCTGTCTCCAGCCTCCTCCTTTATACGCCATACGCACAACACACACTGTATACGCCGTACGCACCACATACACACACACTATATATGCAGTACGCACCACACGTACACTGTATATGCCATACGCACCACACACACACAATGTACACACCATACGCACCACACACACACTGTATACGCCGTACGCACCACACACACTGTATACGCCGTACGCAACACACACACTGTATACGCCGTAAGCACCACACACACACACACACTGTACACGCCGTACGCACCCCCCACACACACTCACACTGTATGCGCCATATCCACTCACACTGTATACGCCATACACACACACACTGCATACGCCATGTGCACCACACACACACACTGTATACGCCGTACGCACCACACACACACACACTGTATATGCCATACGCACCACACACGCACTGTATACGCCGTATGCACCACCACACACACACTCTGTATACGCCATACACACCACACACACTGTATATGCCGTACACACCACACACACACACTGTATACACCGTATGCACCACACACAGACTGTATGCGTCGTATGCACCATACACGCACTGTATACGCCGTATGCACCACACACACACTGTATACGCCGTACACACCACACACACAAACACACACTGTATACGCCATATGCACAACATACACACACACACTGTATACGACGTACGCACCACACACACACACTGTATATGCCATACGCAACACACACACACTGTCCACGCTGTATGCACCCCCCACACACACACACACTGTATACGCCCTACACACACACTGTATATGCCGTACGCACCACACACACTGTATACACCGTACGCACCATCACACCACACACATTCTGTATATGCCGTACATACCACACACACACTGTATGTGCCGTACGCACCACACACACACTCTTTATACACCATATGCACCACATACACTGTATAAGCCGTACGCACCACATACACACACTGTATACGCCGTACGCACCACAAACACACTGTATATGCCGTATGCACCACACACACTGTACACGCCGTACACACCACCAAACACACACTGTATACGCCATATGCACCACACACACACACTGTATACGCCGTATGCACCACACACACTGTATACGCCCTATGCACCACACACACATTGTATACGCCGTACGCACCATACACTCACTGTATACGCCGCACGCACCACACACACTCTGTATACGCCGTGCGTACCACAAACACACACTGTATACGCCGTACGCACCACACACAAACACTGTATATTCCGTACGCACCACACATACTGTATATGCCGGACGCACCACACACACACTGTATACGCCATGCACACCACATACACAAACACACACACACTGTATACGCCATCCACACAACAAACACGCACACACACTGTATACGCCGTACGCACCACAAACACACACAATGTATACGACGTATGCACCACACACACTGTATACGCCGTACGCAACACACACACTATATACGCCGTACGCACCACCACACACAAACACACACTGTATACACCATATGCACAACATACACACACACACTGTATATGCCATACGCAACACACACACACACTGTATATGCCGTACGCACTACACACACATACTGTCCATGTCGTATGCACCCCACACACACACACACTGTATACGCCCTACACACACACTGTATATGCCATACGCACCACACACACTGTATACACCGTACGCACCACACCACACACACTCTTTATACACCATACGCACCACACACACTGTATACGCCGTATGCACCACATACACACACTGTATACGCCGTACGCACCACACACACTGTATACGCCGTACGCACCACACACACACACACTGTATATGCCGTACGCACCACACACACTGTATAAGCCATACGCACCAACACACACACACTGTATAGGCCATATGCTTCACACACACTGTATACGCCGTATACACCACACACACACTGTATACGCCCTATGCACCACACATACACTGTTTACGCCGTACGCACCATACACACACTGTATACGCCGTACGCACCACACACACACTCTGCATACACCGTACGCACCACACACACACACACTGTATACGCCGTACGCACCACACACACACACTGTATACGCCGTACGCACCACAAACACACACTGTATACGCCGTACGCAACACACACACACATTGTATACGCTGTACACAACACACACACACTGTATACACCGTACGCACCAACACACACACACTGTATACGCCGTATGCACCACCACACACACACTGTATACGCCGTATGCACCACCACACACACACTGTATAAGCCGTATACACCACACACACACTGTATACGCCGTACGCACCACACACACACTGTATATGCCGTATGCACCACAAACACTCTGTATACGCCGTGCGCACCACACACACACTGTATACGCAGTACACACCACACACACACTGTATACGCCGTACGTAACACACACACACTGTATGTGCTGTACGCACCACCACACACACACTCTTTATACACCATACGCACCACACACACTGTATACGCCGTATGCACCACATACACACACTGTATACGCCGTACGCACCACACACACACTGTATACGCCGTACGCACCACACACACACACTGTATATGCCGTACGCACCACACACACTGTATAAGCCATACGCACCAACACACACACACTGTATAGGCCATATGCTTCACACACACTGTATACGCCGTATACACCACACACACACTGTATACGCCCTATGCACCACACATACACTGTTTACGCCGTACGCACCATACACACACTGTATACGCCGTACGCACCACACACACACTCTGCATACACCGTACGCACCACACACACACACTGTATATGCCGTACGCACCACACACACACACTGTATACGCCGTACGCACCACAAACACACACTGTATACGCCGTACGCACCACACACACACATTGTATGCGCTGTACACAACACACACACACTGTATACACCGTACGCACCAACACACACACACTGTATACGCCGTATGCACCACCACACACACACTGTATACGCCGTATGCACCACCACACACACACTGTATACGCCGTATGCACCACACACACACTGTATACGCCGTACGCACCACACACACACTGTATATACCGTATGCACCACAAACACTCTGTATACGCCGTGCGCACCACACACACACTGTATACGCAGTACACACCACACACACACTGTATACGCCGTACGTAACACACACACTGTATACGCCGTACGCACCACACATACACACTGTATACGCAGTACACACACACAATGTATATGCCGTACGCACGACACACATACACACTGTATACGCCGTACGCACCACTACACACACTGTATACGCCGTACGCACCACCACACACACATTGTATATGCCATACGCACCACACACTATACGCCATACGCACCACATACACACACAGTGCATATGCCGTACGCACCACACATACACTGTATACCCCATACGCACTACACACACACTGTACACGCCGTGCGCACCCCCCATACACACTCACACTGTATACGCCGTACGCACCACACACACTGTAAACGCCGTACGTAGCACACACACACTGTATACGCCGTATGCACCACCACACACACACTCTCTGTTTACGCTGTACACACCACACACACTGACACTGTATACGCCATACACAGACACTGTATACGCCGTACGAACGACACACACACACTGTATACGCCGTACTCACCACACACACACTGTATACGCCATACGCACCACCACACACACACTCTGTATACGGCTACGCAGTATGCACCACACACACTGTATACACCGTATGCACCACACACACTGTATACGCCATACGCACCACACCCACACACTGTGTACGCCGTATGCACCACATACACACACTGTGTACGCCGTATGCACCACATACACACACACTGTATACGCCGCACTCACCACACACATTGTATACGCCATACGCACCACCACACACACACTCTGTATACGCTTACGCAGTATGCACCACACACACACTGTGTACACCGTACGCACCACACACACACTGTGTACGCCATACGCACCACACACACATTGTATACGCCGTACGCACCACCCACACACTGTATATGCCGTATGCACCACACACACTGTATACGCCGTACGCACCACACACACTGTATACGCCGTACGCACTACACACAAACATTCTACACACCGTACGCACCCCCATACACATTCACACTGTATACGTCGTACACACACACAGACTGTATACACAGTACGAACGACACACACACACTATATACGCCGTACGCACCACACACACACTGTATACGCCGTACACACCACACATGCACTGTATACGCCATACGCACCACCACACACACACTTTCTGTATACGCCGTACACACCACACACACTGTATATGCCGTACGCACCACACACACACACTGTATACGCCGTACGCACCACACACACACTGTATACGCCATACACACCACATACACACACACACACTGTATACGCTGTACGCACCACATACACACTGTATACGCCGTGCGCACCACACACACACACTGTATACGCCGTGCGCACAACACACACACACTGTATACGCAGTACACACCACACACACACACTGTATACGCCGTACGTAACACACACACTCTATACGCTGTACGCACTACACACAAACTGCACACGCTGTATGCACCCCCCCACACATACACTGTATAAGCAGTACACACACACACACTGTATACGCCGTACGCATGACACACACACACTGTATACGCCGTACGCACGACACACACACACACACTGTATACGCCGTACGCACCACCACACACACAGGACAGGCCGGAGTACAGCCGCCCCCTCCCCCGCAGGCTTGGACGCAGGCCTGCATGACAATGGGTTGGAGGGAGTGACTAAGGCTATTAGCATTGGGAGGGGTTTAACGGGGGGTTTAAGGGCCAGGGAGGGGAGGGGCGTCACATTTTCCCGCTCACAAGGGTGGTGAGTTGTCTCCCCCACATCGTGCTGCGTACCTCATGGCATCCACGGCGCAGCTGTTTGAGTCCCTGAGGGCGGCTGCAGAGTCGCACCCTGTGGGCTGGCTGGAAGAGCAGATAGCGGCGATCGTTGGAAGGGGAGCGGGGACGGTGGCTGTGTCTGCGCAGCCTGAGCGGCGTTCCCATCGGGCGCGGCCTCCTGCCAGGCTGTCGCCGGATTTAGCTCCCCAGACACAGCGCAGGCACAGGAGCCCCTCCGGGGACCCTCCAGGCCGGGTGCCGGTTAGGAAGCGCAGCAGCAGGCCCCGGTCTGGAGGAATCCGCTTGTCAGCGCGTGTCACGCGGCGGTTAGTAGGCCGCAGCCTGCGCTCGGGCAGGGGCCTACACGCGCCAGTCCTCGCAACACCAGTGACATCACGGGGGGTCGCATCGGCGATGCTCCGGTCGGGCGGCCCGCCTCCTCAGACACAGTAGACGGCAGGATTATCCACGATGGGCAGCAATCGGGCGGTGATAACAGGCAAGTGTTGTTACCGGCCCTTACAGATGGTCGCATCTTGCAATACACAGACCTTGCGGGCAGTGGGCAGAGTGGACAGGGGGTCGGGTGATATTAATATGTCCGCAAATACACAACCCTTTGGTCCTTCTTCAACTCCAGTGCATGTCAGTAACTTTCGGCCTTACAGGGCTGCGTCGGCGGGATCCAGTGCATCGGTGGTGCTCGGGCCTCAAGAGTAGTGTTGAGCCACCCCCGTAGTGTTCGAGTTTGGTTCGGTTCGTCGAACACCCGTGTGTTCGCCGAGCTGTTCGTCGAACTGTTCGTCGAACACCTTCGAACACCGTTAAAACCAATGGCAGGCAAACAAAAACACATAGAAACACATAGAAAACACCTTCAAAGGTGTCCAAAAGCTGACAAACTGCTCAGAAGACACAACTAACACATGGAAAAGTGACAAGTACATATAGTCATGCGAAAAGAAAAGAGGTGGAGGAGTAAAAGGAGGGGGAGACACAGATATAGGCATGTCATGCCCTTCTAAAATCCAAAAAGTGAGAAGCCGACACGTTCAGTCCGCTCCTGCCCGAGCCACCTCCGTGTCGCCAGGTTTGTGCCAGAGCCGCAGTGAACCCTGATGGCCAGCCCCCCTCTCCCAATACTGGTGCCTGTCCGCTGGTGGGTCGAGCGAGCCCCCCTGTGGTGGAGGCAGCTCTAAGCTTTTTAATTTAAATTGTCTCTCTAATTTGAATGAATACACTTTAAATCCATTTACAAGGATCTATTGGAGGGCAAGTCTCATGCCAGCAGCCGCGTAATTCCAGCTCCAGTAGCGTCCACTAAAGCTGCTGCAGTTAAAAAGCTTTTATAAGGATCGAGCTCGGCTGTCCACCGCAAGGCATCCTACTGCCAGTCCCAGCCCCTATGCCTTGGGGTGCCTCCTGATGCTCTTCACTGAGTATCCCGTGGTCCCGAAGCATTTCCTTTGAAAAAATTAAGTGTCCAAACTACAGGTGGTGTAGCTTGCTTAACAGCCGGGATAATCCGCTGACTAGCAGACACTGCTACTAGGCACAAAGTATTTCCTGGGCTAGATGCAGTTAAAAATTTTTAATTAGATACTCTCGTTGGATGCTGAGAAAGCATTCCATAGAGTCTCCTGGCACGCCATATATGATTCTCTTAAAAAGCTTGGGGTAGGGGTCTAGGGGACCCTTTTATAGCCAAAATCATGGCCCTGTATCGCAATACGTCACCTAGGCTGAAGATAAATGGAACTGTAGCACCCTGAGGGCTTGGTTGCTACAGAGGTATTGCACCTCACCCAGAGGTGTGATATCTCACTCTCAGGTAAGGATGGAGTGTGGATCAGGACCCGACACCTGCATGCATTACACCACATTGCCGTGGGGCAGGGCGACCAATATGCCTCTGAGATGGGCACAACAGTCCCTGTCCCTGGCTGGAGTGGGGGGAGGGAACAGTGAGGAAGGGGAACCTTGTAGTGTAGGAGCAGGGAGGAAGCAGTTCCTGGGTGCATTGAGAAGGGAGTATAAAAGGTGGGCACCATCTTAGTTCAGTGCAGAGAAGTCTGAGCAGAAGTGGCAGGGAGCAGGGGCTCTGCATGAGCTCTGCTCCGGAGGCGGGCCTAGTAACAGAGGCCCAGGCCTGGAAGAGGGAGAAGGAAGGAAGAGGAGCGGAGAAGGCTCCAGGAACGAGGAACGAAGGGATCTCAGGGGTGCGGACGGGCGAGTCGCCACCGCACGCCCGAATCCACCTGCGTGGAGGGGTCAGGCCAAAGGGGGAGACCGGTCCCCAAAACTAGTGGAGGCAGGAAACGACCCTCAGCTAGAAACAGGAGGCTGTGACATTTTATGTGGCGCAGCCCCTCGCTACACCCGCTAGGAAGGCACCACATAGGGTCAGGGAAACTGGCGCCAAGTTTACCAAGAGGAGGCCCGAGGCAGCCGGACAGAAGGGTTGGTAAGAAAGGCCAGACAAAGGACACACAAAGGGGGTCCTGTGAAGCACTCCAAAGTTATCTGGGAGTTGTCTGAGCCCCTCACCTGGTGAGCACAGTACGACGTGGGCAGCCGTTACCTGCAGACGTGGTCTGGATAATAAGAACTGTGAGTAAAGGCCCTGGACTGCATCACTGACTCCGTGTCATTACTGCTGCTGCCCTGCACCATCACCCCCATCCTCCGCATACACTGCCCTGAGGCTATACTCCTCCCGTGGGGAGTTATGCTACGCTCTGCTGCACCCACAACACCAGCCTCAGCGGTCTGCCCTGGAGCGGCGGTTCACTCTGACCGCAATCCACGGGTGGCGTAGTCGGACATTTAAACATCAAAACCACATAAATAGTTCCGCCACTGGTTTGACCGCCCTGAGCCACGGAACCGGGTTGCCGCCACGGAGACTACAACCACCAGCATCCACCAAAAAGGGTCCGGCTCCGTGTGTCCCAAGGCCCAGGGGGCACGTCAGAACATTTTCATCACCTTTCACAATCACCAATGGGACAAGGCAGGGATGTTCTCTGTCCCCTCTCTTATACATCCTAGTGACGGAGCACCTGCTCTCATCAATTCGCCATAACCCCAATATTAGGTGGATTGAGGTGGGAGGCACCGAGTACAAGTGCTCTCTATTTGCTGATGATGTCCTAGTATATATCACTCAATCACATATATCCATCCATGCTGTTATGGCTGAAATAGATCACTTTGTTACATGGTCAAATTTTAAAATCAATGCAGCGAAGTCTGAGGCCCTCGATGTCTCCCTCCCCAAATCCATATAGGATTCCATCCAGTCCAACTTTCCCTTTGCCTGGCCCTCACAGGGTATCAAATACTTAGGAATTCCTATTCATAGAGACCTCTCCCATCTATGTTATCTTAATTTTGGGCCCTTTATTGAACAACTCCATACAGACCACGGTTGGCAAGTTAGAACTGTAAGATTCACTACGTGAACCACTGGTGTTTTGTGGAAAAGCACATGTACACTGTGTTCCAAATTCTTATGCAAAAAGTGTTTAGGAGTGATAAGGGAAGAATTTGTTTGTTTGTCAGTTAAACTCATTGATGGTGATGTGTGTCAGGGCTCTTTATATCACTGTAAGCAATTGCAGACACCTGTGCTAATTAGTTTGGCAGGTGTGTCCAATGAAAGGCAAGACTACTTAAGAAGGCTGTCTCACATTATTAAGCAGCCTACATTTTCTGCCAAAATGGGAAAGAAAAAGGATGTGTCGGCTGCTGAGAAGCAACAAATTGTGGAGTGTTTAGGTCAAGGCATGACTACAATCAACATTGTGCGATGATCAGGGTGAAGTGTCTTGGCAATCAAGAAGTATGTAGCTGATTCACAGTACACACGTGTGCGTGCTGATAAGGGCAAATTGAGGACTCTTTCCTACAGGCAATTACGTCAGGTTAAAAGAGCAGCGGCAAAAAAGCCTTGTCATAGCAGCAGACAAGTTTTTGAAGCTGCTGGTGCCTCCAACGTCCCCCGAACAACAAGATGCAGGGTCCTTCAGAGGTTTGCAGCTGTGCATACGCCATCCTGTCGACCTCCTCTATCCACTTCACACAAGCAGAAACGGCTCCAGTGGGCCAAACATTACATGAAGACTGATTTCAAAACTGTTTTGTTCACGGATGAGTGCCGTGCAGCGCTCGATGGTCCAGATGGATGGAGTGGAGGATGGCTGGTTGATGGACACCCCACGCAAATGACGCACCCCCTGGGCCAGTGCTGTAGTGCGGCGCGCGTGCGCGCGGGGAATACCCGGAGACGGATCCGATGGGGGTAGTAGTCTTCTTGTGGCGGTGACCCGGTCCGTGCCCAGGGTGGTCAAACTAAGTGGCAGTTATTGGTATGATGGTATTAGTGTCGACTACGCCACCCGTTGATTTGCGGTTATGAAACCGCCGCTGCAGGGCAGTCCGCTGAGGCCGGTGGTATATATGTGCAGCTATGGTGGTATAACCCCCAACGGGAGAGGTATAGCCTCAGGGCAGCTGGTGCGGGTGAAGGGAGTGATAGTAAGAGCGTCCCGGTACCTATGGTGCTGGTGGTGCGATGGAACACAGAGACTGATTGCAGTTTTCAATGCTTTACTCACAGTTGTTATTAACGTCAGTCCTGCAGGTGATGACGACCCGAGCCATGCTGCGTCCACCAGGTACGGGGCTCGACCAACCCCCAGGCAGTTCCAGAGTGTGACCTTGAACTCCTTTCCCCGTTCCTTTCTCTGGCCATCCCCACTAGGGACCCACACATGTCCAGCTTCCTCGGGCCTTCTGGTGGCGAAACCTTTCTCCGGTCTCCCTGACCCTATGTGGCGTGCCTTCGTGGTGAGTGTAGTGAGTGGTCGCGCCAAGACGTGGCCACGACCTCCGGTTCCTGGCTGAGGATAAGTGGCCTCCACCAGTTTGGGATCCGGTACCCTGATCTGCCAACCCTTCACCTGCTGACTCCTAGCGTGTTCGGGTTCCTTCTTGCTCCATGTCTCTGGGCCTTTCCTTATGTTTCATTCTTTCCTTGCTTCTTGTTCCTTTCTTCTTCACTCTTGCTCCCTCCAGGGGCAGCACCCAGACAGGGCTGCTGCTCCCTGTCACTCCTCTTCTGTCTGACTGAACTGAACTGAACTCACTCCTAAGATGGTGCCCACCTTTTATACTCCCTCTGACACCCGAGCCCAGGTGACTAGCAACCAATGGGCTCCTTCCTATGCCCAGAAACCCACTCCTATCTGCTCCTACACCACTGGGATATTCCTCCCCCCTCCCCACTCCAGCCAGGAACAGAAGCTGTCGTTACTGCACATCTTTCTAGTGGGAGTACCGTCGGTCTGTTCCTCGAAAATGGGGTGTGTGTGGTGCATGCAGCTAACTGAGTTCTAGTCCACACTCCATCCTTACCCGGGAGTGGAATATCACACCTCTGGTTCGAGGTGCAATACCCCTGTAGCAGCCGAGTCCTCGGGGTGCTACATTCCCCCCTGGTAAATCACAGCACGTCCCCGGGCTGAAACAGAGCAAAACAATTACAAACTTACAAAAATTTTAAAGTGTACACTTGCATATAAGACATTAACTTTCAAATCATCCCTTTATGGGAGGTACTCTTTTCACTTTAACGTTACTGATATCAACACTTTTGCTAATGCCACGGGAACTCTTTTGTAGAAAACACGATATATAAAACTTAAGCATCGTTACTTTTAGCAGCATTATAAAACTTTCACATTTAGACATTTTTCATATAAAACATTTTCAACATTCTTGACTTCTTGGGATCTGGCCGCTGTGCAACTCACGACCTGATAAAGTGCAACAGTCACTGTATCTTGAGGTTGGGAAGGGTTCTTACAAAACCAATAGGGGGCGCTTTAGGAAGCGCAACTAAGTACAGGGTCGGCCGCTCTCAGTCCTCAGCCAGGTAGAGGGAAAGGATGACCGCTCTCAGTCCTCGGTCAGGTTAAGGATTAGGGCAAAACAGGCAACAGTTCTCTTTCTGTCCCAACGGGGACCACACTCTTTGTGGAAACAGTCCCACAACAGTCCTTATACCCGATCGGGTAACTATTTACATCTCCTCTTTTACCGTTTACGATTAACGGTGTCCTCCACACGCTCCTTTCTCTTCCTCAGGTTCAGACCCGTCCGGGCCCTCTTTCTTCTCCTCCTGGTACGATAGCTCCTCCTCCTCCTTGACCCGGTGGACATGAAGGGCGTACCACCCCTTCACTCCCTTATGACTGGTATAGGTGACGGTATCTCCAGGCACCAGGTCCCATCCACTGTGCCCCTCCGGTAGGTGGGACTCTACGTCGCTCCTGTTTACAAACACCTGGCTTATGGTCTTCGGGTCTTAGATAATGCCCCAGCCACATGCCATGTGAAACTTAACAACAGTCCCGGTGACTCGGGGACCGTGAGCTGTACGGAGGGTCCTGGCGGGCCCTTGTCTTCTGCTCCACGTTTTTAATGTGGAGCCACTCCTCCTTCACTTTCCTCTCTCTCCGCTCCCGCTCAACCATTGCCAGTTGTTGGCGGCAGGTCTCATAGCGCCGAGCGGCGCCCGCCCGGGTCTCCTGAGTGAACCCCATCAGGTCTTCTCCAGTGGGGTCCCCCTCGAATTGGGCGTCTTCCAGCGGGGGTGAAGAGAGGTCCACGGGCTCCGGAGCTGGGATTAGCGGTTCATCTGGGGCCCTTGCTCCTTCGGGGTGACTCTTCCTGGAGCGGGGGTTGGTGTATTCAGGCGGCCAGACGAATGGTGTCCCATCCGGGCAGGTGTGCTGCTCATACAGGTCTTTCCCCAATGGTGGCACGACTGGGGGCCCCGGCTGGGGTGCAGCGCCCGCGGGCACTCGGCCTTTTAACCAGGCCGATGACTTTCTGATCGTGCCCGATGTTGGGGAGCACGGTCCAGGGCGAGGCTCCGCTGCAGAGCTTGCTGCTGGAGGGCTGACTGCTGGTGATGGAGGCACGGCGGGCGGCGCGGCACCCAGAGCTTCGGGTTCCGCGACGGGAGGTAGGGGAAGGTCCGCGGCCTCAGGGCCCGGATTAACGGCGTTCCCCTTACTTGTCGTTGCGGCCTCCCCCACGGCGTCGTCCTCGGCCTCCGATCCGCTTCTGCTGCCTCTCGGGATAGACGCGGTGCTGGATGGTGGCTGCGGCAGTGAAGCTCTCCTCCGTATCCGACATCCTCCTCCCCCCTAGTGGACCGTGGCCTACCTGGCGATGATCCTCTTCCGTAGGCCGCGGCTCCGCAGTGGATCGTCAGGGTTGAGGACCTTCCGTCGCGCTCCTGTGACGTCGGCGTCGCTGGGCTCCCTCCAGGACCTGACGCAACGTTCGGACGTGAGGCGGGGCTTCAGTTCTCGCGGGCTTTCGGAGTCCACGCCCCTCTTCTTCCCGCGCGGCGTCCTCAAGATGGCGCCCAATGGCGGGAAAACTCCACGGATGGCGGGAAGAAGGCAGAAGATGGCGTCGGATGGCGGGAATCGGCTCCAGATGGCGGGAAACGACTCAGGACGGCGGAAAACTTCACCACAGGTAAGTATAAAAGTCTCTTTTTTTTTCAGGCACGCAGTACCCGGTGGTTGCGGGCACGAAATCCTGCCGACTACGCCAAAGTAGACGCCCCCCCTGGGCCAGTGCTGTAGTGCGGCGCGCGTGCGCGCGGGGAATACCCGGAGCCGGATCCAATGGGGGTAGTAGTCTTCTTGTGGCGGTGACCCGGTCCGTGCCCAGGGTGGTCAGACTAAGTGGCAGTTATTGGTATGATGGTATTAGTGTCGACTACGCCACCCGTTGATTTGCGGTTATGAAACCGCCGCTGCAGGGCAGTCCGCTGAGGCCGGTGGTATATATGTGCAGCTATGGTGGTATAACCCCCAACGGGAGAGGTATAGCCTCAGGGCAGCTGGTGCGGGTGAAGGGAGTGATAGTAAGAGCGTCCCGGTACCTATGGTGCTGGTGGTGCGATGGAACACAGAGACTGATTGCAGTTTTCAATGCTTTACTCACAGTTGTTATTAACGTCAGTCCTGCAGGTGATGACGACCCGAGCCATGCTGCGTCCACCAGGTACGGGGCTCGACCAACCCCCAGGCAGTTCCAGAGTGTGACCTTGAACTCCTTTCCCTGTTCCTTTCTCTGGCCGTCTCCACTAGGGACCCACCCATGTCCAGCTTCCTCGGGCCTTCTGGTGGCGAAACCTTTCTCCGGTCTCCCTGACCCTATGTGGCGTGCCTTCGTGGTGAGTGTAGTGAGTGGTCGCGCCAAGACGTGGCCACGACCTCCGGTTCCTGGCTGAGGATAAGTGGCCTCCACCAGTTTGGGATCCGGTACCCTGATCTGCCAACCCTTCACCCGCTGACTCCTAGCGTGTTCGGGTTCCTTCTTGCTCCATGTCTCTGGGCCTTTCCTTATGTTTCATTCTTTCCTTGCTTCTTGTTCCTTTCTTCTTCACTCTTGCTCCCTCCAGGGGCAGCACCCAGACAGGGCTGCTGCTCCCTGTCACTCCTCTTCTCACTCTTCTTCTGTCTGACTGAACTGAACTGAACTCACTCCTAAGATGGTGCCCACCTTTTATACTCCCTCTGACACCCGAGCCCAGGTGACTAGCAACCAATGGGCTCCTTCCTATGCCCAGAAACCCACTCCTATCTGCTCCTACACCACTGGGATATTCCTCCCCCCTCCCCACTCCAGCCAGGAACAGAAGCTGTCGTACCTGCACATCTTTCTAGTGGGAGTACCGTCGGTCTGTTCCTCGGAAATGGGGTGTGTGTGGTGCATGCAGCTAACTGAGTTCTAGTCCACACTCCATCCTTACCCGGGAGTGGAATATCACACCTCTGGTTCGAGGTGCAATACCCCTGTAGCAGCCGAGTCCTCGGGGTGCTACACAAACACGGCTACAGCGCCAACAAGGAGGAGGTGGAGTAATGTTTTGGGCTGGAATCATGGGGAGAGAGATTGTCGGCCCCTTTAGGATCCCTGAAGGCGCTAAAGATGAACTCCATAATGTATGTGGATTTTCTCAAACAGCACTTCCTGCCATGGTTCAAGAAGAAGAACCGTGTATTTCACAGCAAGATCATTTTTTTGCATGATAATGCACCATCTCATGCTGCACATAAAACATCTGCATCTCTGGCTGATATGGGCATAAAAGGGGACAAACTTATGGTGTGACCCCCATGCTCCCCTGACCTCTACCCCATTCAGAACCTTTGGAGCATCATTAAAAGGAGTGTCTATGATGGCGGGAGGCAGTTCACATCTAAGGAACAGCTCTGGGAGGGTATTCTGTCCTCATGCAAAACAATTGAAGCAGAAACCATCCAAAACCTGACAAATTCAATGGACGAGAGAGTTCAGAAGCTCCTTTCGAACAAGGGGTCCTATGTGAAAATGTAACATCACCTAGAATAAAGTTTTGAGTTGAAAACTGTTTGATTTCAGTTTCTAATAACCTGCTAATGCTTATAATTTCAAAAATGACTATTTTTTTGGTCTTTATTAAAATGAAAAGGTTGATTGAAAAGTTTGGGGGATCTAAGAGTGTGGCAACCCAGTAGTCATGATTACTTCGAATTCTGACAATATGAGGGTCATGTTGCAGGTAGTGCAGCAAGAAGGCACTTATGTGTCTTGCGCATCTCGGAGCCCCAAAATTATTTTCCAGGCTAGATGCAGCTAAAAATTATTATTAATTTTAAATCTGGTGGAGCTTAGTATAGATGGCCTAATAGGATCAGTGCTGCACACTGCTACAAAGCCCAAATTATTTTCCAGTCAAGATACAGATAAACATGATTAGTAATTTTAAATCTGGTGGAGCTTATTATAGATGGCCTAATAGAATCAGTGCTGCACACTGCTACAAAGCCCAAATTATTTTCCAGCCAAGATACAGATAAACATGATTAGTAATTTGAAAGCTTAAAACGGTTGGTAGGGTGATTTTAACCAATCATCAAGCTTTTACTCTCCCCAGGATGACTCAGGGGTAGAAAAGTCGTTTCGGATCCATGATTTGTTCATCTTTATGAACGTGAGTCTGTCTACATTATCAGTGGAGAGCCGCATGCGCTTATCTGTCAGCACACCACCAGCAGCGCTGAACACACGTTCAGACAGAACGCTGGCTGCGGGGCATGACAAGATCTCCAAGGCGTAAGTGGCTAGCTCCGGCCATTTATCCAGATTGGAAGCCCAAAAAGAGCAAGGGTCCAGTGACACAGTCATGGCTTCAATGTTTACTTGGAGATACTCCTGTACCATCGTCTCTAGGCGTTGACTATGTGTCAGACTTCTTGTCTCCTGTGGCCTTGCAAAGGATGGGCTAAAAAAGTGGTGAAATGATTCCGCAAAATTGATGTTACCAGCAGATACTGTGGTTCTGTTACGGTTTGAGTGCTGAACACTTGACGGTCCCACGGTTGGCAAGTTGGAACTGTGAGATTCACTACGTGCACCACTGGTGTTTTGTGGAAAAGCACATGTAAGATTCTGCAACAGTCTCTGCTGATACTCCTGCATGCGTGCATCCCTTTCTATGGCAGGAATAATTTCTGCAAATTTACTTTTGTACCGGGGATCTAACAGTGTGGCAACCCAGTAGTCAGGATTATTTCTAATTCTCACAATTCGAGGGTCATGTTGCAGGTAGTGCAGCAAGAAGGCACTCATGTGTGTTGCGCATCCAGGAGCACCAAGTCCCTGTTGTGTTGGTGGCGAGGTAACAATCATGCTTCCTTCCTCTGTCCTCTCCCCCCAACCTCGCACAACAGAAATGTGATCAAGGTCTCCCTCATCTGATGAGTCTTCCATCAGTTCGTCCTCCACTTCTTCCTGGGCTCCTGCACCTTCCTCACTAGTTTGGCTGCTACCATGCACCCTGGTAAAACCATCTCCCCCACCCTCACATGCCTGCCGCCTTGGTGCTGCCGACCGTCTGGACCTTGCAGATGTTAGCCCTTCCGCATACAACTCCTCCTCCTCTACTTCCTCCACCTCCTCTTGTGCCACCACCTGACTCCGAATTATGTTTAACATGTGCTTCAGCATGTAAATCACCGGAATAGTCATGCTGATAATGGCATCGTCAGCACTAAACATCTTCGTCGCCATTTCAAAACTGTGCAGAAGGGTGCATAGGTCCCTGATCTGAGACCACTCCTCCAGCGTGAATTGCCCCACCTCTGGATCTCGTTGGCCCAGGCTATACGTCAGAACGTATTGCACCAGGGCTTGTCGGTGCTGCCACAGTCGCTGCAACATGTGCAGAGTTGAATTCCACCGGGTAGGCACATCGCATTTTAGCCGGTGAAGTGGCAGGCCCAACGACTTCTGTAGAGATGTAAGTCGCTGAGCTGCGGGATGCAAACGGCGGAAGTGAGCACACAGCGACCATGCCCTCTGCAGAAGGCCATCTAGTCTGGGATAGTGGGCTAAAAATTGCTGGACAACCAGGTTCAACACGTGAGCCATACAAGGCACGTGTGTGACATTGCCCCGGCGAAGGGCCGCACCCAGGTTTGCAGCATTGTTGCACACGGCCTTCCCTGGTTTCAGGTCCAGTGAAGACAACCATTCAAGAAATTGGTTCTCCAGAGCTGACCACAACTCCTCAGCTGTGTGACTCACATTTCCCAGACATTTCAAAGTAAAAACCGCCTGATGACGTTGAGCCCTACTGCCAGCATAGTAAGGAGGTGTGCAGGATCCCTTCTGCGCAGTTAGAAAGCTTGTGGCATGACCAGACAGGCTTTGGGTGCAGGTGGAAGACCGAGAGGAGGTTGAGGAGGCAGAAGCAGTGGAGGAACTTTGACATAAAGAGGATTGACGCACAACTCGTGGGGACGGCAAGACTTGGACAGCAGCCCCTTGTCCTGCTGTCACCATAGTTACCCAGTGCCCAGTCAGCGACATGTAACGCCCCTATCCATGCCTACTCGTCCAAGTGTCTGTGGTGAAATGCACCCTGTCACACACAGAGTTTCTCAAAGAAGCAGTGATGTTGTGTGCGACATGCTGGTGGAGCGCAGGCACACCTTTCTTTGAGAAGTAGTGCCGACTGGGCATCTGGTACTGGGGCACTGCGACGGACATAAGGTCTCGAAAATCCTCTGTGTCCACCAGGAGGAAAGGCAGCATTTCTGTAGCCAAGAGCTTGCAGATGGTGAAATTCAACCTCTTAGCTTTCTCATGACTAGGAGGAAATGGTCTTTTACTTGTCCACATCTGAGGGACCGAGGGCTGGCTATTGTGCTTAGACGGGGTTGATAAGGGTGTCCCCGGCAAACTGCCGGTCTGTGAGGAAGATGCAGGCGGACATGTTAGGTTGCCTTGATCCAAAGGTGGTGCTATCGATGTCGGACAGCGCTCAACACCAGCTGGTGTTACCACCTCCAAAGAAAATGATGACCTGCCAATCACGCTGGCTGTTGCGGGTAAAGAGGTGGCAGGTCTGCGCCCCAAAACAGGTGTGACTGCTGTCCCCCCAGTCACAGAGGATGAAGAGGCCGGGGATGCACAAGATATGGCAGACGGTGGTTGGCCCGGCCGGCTAGGCCGCATTGTAGCACACTGAGCTTCCCACTGCAACTTATGCTTCACATCCATGTGCCGGTTCATGCATGAAGTACTCAAACTATGTATTTTTTGGCCTCTACTTAGCTTTTGCTGACAAATGTCACAGATAACACGAGTTGGGTCATCTTTATCGATCTGAAAAAATGCCCAGGCTATGCAAGGCTTAGCACCCATGCGACCTGAAGAGCCACCACGACTTGTGGTGAGAGGCAGAGTTGTGTTTGAGGATGCAGTTGTTGACGTGCTTCCAGTACTACGTCTCTGTCCAGGAAGGCGCAACCTGACCTCGTCGTCACTAGCATCTTCCTCCACCTCCTCTACTGACCTCATCTCTTGGCTGACTGTGGGTTGACAGTAAGTGGGATCTCCAACCTCATCATCATCACCCTGTGCGTTATCACACCCGTCGTCCTCAGAGCCAACCTGTTCCTGCCCTGACAAAAAACTAAAGTTGTCGCTCCAATCAGGTATTTGAGTCTCATCATCGTCTTCCTCATTGTCTCCACCAACAGGAGTTACAGTTTGGGAATGAGGGTCTACATTATGGTCAGAACCTTCTGCGTCTGGTCCTGGATCAGACTCATAAAGATTCTGGGCATCAGTGCAGATCATTTCCTCGTCTGGATTCACAGAAGCGCTGGAGTCGACCTCTGATTCCCAGGCTATAGTATGAGTAAACAGCTCTGCAGACTCAACCATCTGTTCTACCTCATACTCAGACGGGCAGCTGGAGATTTGGGAGCTGTGAGGAAGCAAGTGCGATTGGGGTGACACCTTTGAGGACTGGAGTATTTGTGATGTTGAAGTTGATGTGGAGGAGAGCCCACTTAAAGGAACACTTGATATCCGTTGAAGCACCTGCTGTTTTTGTGCCTCATCTGGAATTTGTAGCGATTGGCGTGGCCGTAAGAAAGGGATCTTATCACATTGTCCGCTAAAAGAAGTAGACATTTTAGTTTGGCTGGAAGATGGTCTTTCTTCTGCAGATGTTACTGTTGCTTTAACACCTACCCCACGGACACAACCTTTTTTCCCCTTCCCAACACGCCTATTCCCCTTTCCACCAGCAGCAGGCCTTTTTCCACTCATTTTGGTGGTTAACTAATTCACAACTCTGGAGTTGTTTGCACAAAAATACAATGGATGGGAACTGAGCAGAGCTGAGTGGCCAAACTGTGGTATTAGGCCAAAACTATTGGCTGGGTTAGATGCAGAAAAAAATTATATTCAATTTGCAACCTGATGGAGGTCAGTATAGATGGACTAATAGAACAAGTCCCACACACAGCTAGAAGCCCAAATATTTTTTCAGAGGTAGATGCAGATAAAAATTGTATTCAGTTTGCAACCTGATGGAGGTCAGTATAGATGGACTAATAGAACAAGTCCCACACACAGCTAGAAGGCCAAATATTTTTTCAGAGGTAGATGCAGATAAAAATTATTTTTAATTTGCAGCCTGATGGAGGTCAGTATAGACGGACTAATAGAGAAAGTCCCACACACTGCTAGAAGGCCAAATATTTTTTCAGAGCTAGATGCAGACAAAAAATTATTTTGAATTTGCAACCTGATGGAAGTCAGTATAGATGGACTAATAGAGAAAGTCCCACACACTGCTAGAAGGCCAAATATTTTTTCAGAGCTAGATGCAGATAAAAATTATTTTTAATTTGCAACCTGATGGAGGTCAGTATAGATGGACTAATAGAGAAAGTCCCACACACTGCTAGAAGGCCAAATATTTTTTTAGAGCTAGATGCAGAAAAAAATTATATTCAGTTTGCAACCTGATGGAGGTCAGTATAGATGGACTAATAGAACAAGTCCCACACACAGCTAGAAGCCCAAATATTTTTTCAGAGGTAGATGCAGAAAAAAATTATATTCAGTTTGCAACCTGATGGAGGTCTGTATAGATGGATTAATAGAACAAGTCCCACACACAGCTAGAAGCCCAATATTTTTTCAGAGGTAGATGCAGAAAAAAAATATATTCAGTTTGCAACCTGATGGAGGTCAGTATAGATGGACTAATAGAGAAAGTCCCACACACTGCTAGAAGTCCAAATATTTTTTCAGAGATAGATGCAGACAAAAAATTATTTTTCATTTGCAACCTGATGGAGGTCAGTATAGATGGACTAATAGAGAAAGTCCCACACACTGCTAGAAGGCCAAATATTTTTTCAGAGCTAGATGCAGATATAAATTATTTTTAATTTGCAACCTGATGGAGGTCAGTATAGATGGACTAATAGAGAAAGACCCACACACTGCTAGAAGGCCAAATATTTTTTCAGAGCTAGATGCAGAAAAAATTATATTCAGTTTGCAACCTGATGGAGTTCAGTATAGATGGACTAATAGAACAAGGCCCACACACAGCTAGAAGGCCAAATATTTTTTCAGAGGTAGATGCAGATAAAAATTATTTTTAATTTGCAGCCTGATGGAGGTCAGTATAGATGGACTAATAGAGAAAGTCCCACACACTGCTAGAAGGCCAATTTTTTTTTCAGAGCTAGATGCAGACAAAAAATTATTTTGAATTTGCAACCTGATGGAGGTCAGTATAGATGGACTAATAGAGAAAGTCCCACACACTGCTAGAAGGCCAAATATTTTTTCAGAGCTAGATGCAGACAAAAAAATATTTTTAATTTGCAACCTGATGGAGGTCAGTATAGATGGACTAATAGAACAAGTCCCACACACAGCTAGAAGCCCAAATATTTTTTCAGAGGTAGATGCAGATAAAAATTATTTTTAATTTGCAACCTGATGGAGGTCAGTATAGATGGACTTATAGAGAAAGTCCCACACACTGCTAGAAGGCCAAATATTTTTTCAGAGCTAGATGCAGACAAAAAAATATTTTGAATTTGCAGCGTGATGGAGGTCAGTATAGATGGACTAATAGAACAAGTCCCACACACTGCTAGAAGGCCAAATATTTTTTCAGAGCTAGATGCAGAAAAAAATTATATTCAGTTTGCAACCTGATGGAGGTCAGTATAGATGGACTAATAGAACAAGTCCCACACACTGCTAAAAGCCAAATATTTTTTCAGAGCTAGATGCAGAAAAAAATTATATTCAATTTGCAACCTGATGGAGGTCAGTATAGATGGACTAATAGAATGATGCTATGCCCAAAAGATTTTACTTCACTAGGTGCAGTAAAAAAATTGGTATTCTATTCACAGGTGGTATATCTTGCAACACAGATAGGCTACTCCACTGACTAACACACTCTGCAATAGGCCAAAAAGGATTAGCTTTGCTAGATTCAGCCAAATGCTGTGAAAAAAACTTGCACAGCACTGTCACAGACCTGCCTGGCAAAAACTGATAGGAACTGATGTAACCTAGTCCTGAAAAGGACTGCAATTACAATTAGTCTTTACTCCCACAATCTATCTATTTAAGAGCACAGACCTGCCTGATAAAAGTCGTAGGAAATGCTGTAACCTAGTCCTTAAAAGGACTGCAATCACAACTATTCCCTACTCCCAAGCTATCTGTAGATTTGTGCGAAAATTGGCTTGAAATTAACAAGGTATAGCGCACACAGCAACAGCGGTGCCGTTTAACACGCAGCTGCAGCAGTGAGAAAATGGTGGCGACGGGGAAAATGGCTTGGTCTTATAGGGCAAGGACATGTGACATACACTGCCAATGACACATGCCCTTGCTTGTGTGAAAAAAAGCACTTCGCTCCGTGTGTGCGCTGCTGATAGGCTGACAGATTGCACCTCCCCACTGTAAATGCGGGAAAGAGAAAAAAAAATGGAGATCTTCATTATTCCTGCAGAGATCCATCCCCTGCCCCTCCCCCCACCCCGCTGTACACTCAAACTGCGTATTAACATTAATTTTCATCATTACTGAGAAAAAATCCAGTTATGATTTTGGTGCACGAACAGTTATCGAACATAACCTCAAACAGCCGAATTTTTCTCAAATCGTTCGTGTTCGCCGAACGGCTCGAACACCGCCCAAAACAGCTCGAATTTGAGATTGGCGAACAGTTCGAGTCGAACAACGCTCATCTCTACTCAAGAGATAGAGGATCCAACGGGAACAATCGGAAGTCGGGATGCACGGCTGGAGTCTGGATTATCGGCTGGGGGGACCACAGCTCCTCCGCAGCCCGGTGAGTTGGGTTCTATGTCTTGTTCGTTATCCCAGAATTTTTTATCCCCAGTTTTAAGTGCTAATTGGGGGTCAGTGGCTGGGGGTACAAGTCACGAACAGGTTGGGGAGAGTGTGAGTGAGGTTTTAGCAAATGTGAGGGAGTTATTGTTGCGCTTGGAAAGGGGTAGTAGTGCTGTTTCGGGCCATTTAGCCGCATGGGTGAGTCCGCAATGGGGCGGGCTGAACAGCTTAGGTAATAGATTTGGGGGCGCGAGCCAATTGGCTGAGCCCGTTTCGGTGTCAGTCCAGACAGAGAAAGAAAAAGAGTGTAGAATTCATTTGAATGATAGGTCTCATGGCGAGGCTAACGTTTGTTTTGAGGGTCCGTTGGGTGCACACCTTAAGAAGGAGGTGAGGGAAAAAATTTGGAAAGATGAATATGTCAAAATTTTTTCTGTTTTGCCTCTGGTGAAATTTAACCTGGAAAAAAGTAAGAAGGATGATAGTAAGAAGGAGGAGGAGGAAAAGAAAAGATGGCGCTTAATCCCGCAGACTTTTACTAATTGGCTGCAGGCATTCGCCATTTTGGCGAGCGTAATAGGTGAAAAAGCACCGGAGAACTGCTCTCCCTTGTTTTGCTATATGGATGCTATTGGGGAGGCTCACAGAACTTATGGGGGACAAGCATGGCTTCGTTATGATGAGCAGTTTCGTCAGAGGAAAGCTATTCGTCCTGCCATAAGATGGGATCAGAAGGACATTGGCCTTTGGTTACGGGTGATGGCTCCTTCTAGATTAGGGCATTCCTTTCATGGAGGGGCCGGTTTTGCCGGCCATTCCGGGGGTCAATCAAGTACGCAGGGGAGCGGAGGCACGTCAGGGCAAGTGGGAAAGCAGAAACCGGGTTTATGCTGGCAGTTCAACGACGGCCAGTGTAAATTTGGGGCTAACTGCAGGTTCAAGCATCTTTTCTCGCACTGCAGTGGATCATCACACGGTGCTGCCAGATGTTTCAAAAAGAAGGCTAAGCCAGGGGCCAACAATTCTCAAGGGGGAGACGCCGGTGAAACTATCCACGATGCTCCCTTATATAAGTAGGTTTCCCGATAGGGAAAAAGCTGCAGTGTTAGTATCAGGTTTTGCTGACGGTTTTAAAATTCCTCCATCTCCATTCGAGATTCCCCGGGTGTTGAAAAATCTTAGATCAGCAGATCAATATGCGGAGGTGGTTTCTGCTAAGTTACAAAAGGAGGTAGCTTTGGGGCGTATGGCGGGTTCGTTTTCCGATCTTCCTTTTTCGAATTTAGTAGTATCGCCATTGGGGGTGGTGCCCAAAAAGGAGCCTAATAAGTTTAGGCTCATTCACCATCTTTCCTATCCGCGGGGAAAGTCAGTGAATGATGGGATTGATCCGGAACTATGTTCCGTGGTTTATACATCATTTGATGAGGCGGCTCGGTGGGTCAGACAGTGTGGTAAAGGGGCATTGCTGGCTAAGACGGATGTGGAATCAGCGTTTCGGTTGTTGCCCATTCATCCTGAAAGTGTTAGGTTGTTGGGTTGTTACTGGGAGGGCGAGTTTTTCGTAGATAGATGTTTGCCCATGGGATGTTCTTTATCCTGTTCCTTGTTTGAGGCTTTCAGCACCTTTTTGGAATGGGTCGTACAGGATGTGACAGGGCTCGAATCCATTATACATTACCTGGATGATTTTCTGTGCATCGGTTCGGGCGATTCTTCATGTTGTGAAATTTTGCTGAGAGTGACTCAGTGGGTAGCAGAGCGTTTCGGAGTGCCTTTGGTTCCAGAGAAGACCGAAGGTCCAACTACCACCATTTGTTTTTTAGGAATTGTAATTGATTCAGTGAATTGGGAATTTAGGTTGCCTGAGGAGAAAGTGAAGGCTTTGAAGGAAGAGGTCGCACGGGCTAGGAAGTTAAAGAAGATGACTTTGAGAGAAATGCAGTCTCTTCTTGGGAAACTTAATTTTGCATGTCGCATTATTCCTATGGGGAGAATTTTTTCTCGCCGGTTAGCCAGCGCTACGGCGGGTCTAAAATTGCCGCATCATTACATGCGTTTGTCAGCTGAACACAGAGACGATTTGGTAGTGTGGGAGAAATTTTTGGAGCAATATAATGGACGCTCATTGCTCATGGAGGAAGTACAGGACAACTGTGCTTTGGAGTTGTACACGGATGCGGCGGGAAGTTCAGGTTTTGGGGTGTACTTTAGTGGTCGATGGTGCGCATCCAGTTGGCCTAAGGAGTGGGTAACATCAGGATTGGTAAAGAACATAGCCCTATTAGAGATTTTTCCCATTTTGGTGGCAATATATTTGTGGAAGGGGGAACTGCAAAATAAGAGGGTGAGGTTTAATTGCGACAACATGGGGGTTGTGTTTGCAATTAATAACATTACAGCATCTTCACCTCCAGTGATTAGGGTTCTACGACAGTTAGTGCTGACTTGCCTTTCCATGAATGCTTATGTGACAGCGTCTCATGTGCCGGGAGTCCAGGATGCCATTGCTGACTCACTTTCTCATTTTCAGTGGGAGCGCTTCCGGCAGTTGGCACCAGCGGCGGCAGACAAGGGGCTGGAGTGCCCCCCAGAGCTTTGGAAGGTGGTATGCGGGCCGCTGAGTCGCTGATTAGGTCATCGTTGGCGGGGGGAACTTGGGAAGCGTATCAGTCTAATTGGCATTTATGGGAAGATCGGTTGCTTAATACAGTCGGGCTTATGGCTCAGGATGACGATCAGTTAGGCGCGCTATTGTCATGGATTAGTCAAGGGGTTGGGGAGGGTTGGTCGGTAGCAAAAATCTCTCGGACTATGGCGGCTTTGGCTTTTGGTTTCAAGTTTCATGGTCAGAGAGATTTGACAAAAAGTTTTTTGATCAAACAGGCTTTGAAGGGATTTCGGAAAGGTAAGGGGCAAGTGGACTCCAGGAGACCGGTTTCATTTGGCATTTTGGAAAAGATTGGGGGGGGTGTTACCTTTGGTGTGTTGCTCCGCGTTTGAAATCTGTATTTTTAGATTGGCCTTCTCCCTGGCCTTCTTTGGAGCGTTGAGGTTGGGTGAGATCGTGTCACCCAGCAGGTCAGTGGGCGGGGGGCTTTTGTCAGCAGATGTGATTGGTACCTCAGGAGGTGTGGAATTTTGGATCAGGAAATCTAAAACGGACCAGTTGGGTAAAGGGAGGCGTGTAGTTTTGAGAGCAATTGGGAATTCCATTATGTGTCCGCTAAAATGCTTGCAGCTGTTTAGGGAGGCTGAACCAAAGCATGGTGGTCCGTTATTGTGTCATGAGGACGGTTCCTTCTTGTCCAGATATCAGTTCAGAGTGGTATTTAGGAAGTGTTTAAATTCATTAGGGTTAGATGCATCCCGTTTTGGGTCCCACTCGTTTCGGATTGGAGCAGCAACGGAAGCGGCTGCGGGTGGTCTTAGTGGGGAGACTATACAGCGCATTGGGCGTTGGGAATCGAGGCGTTATCGGAGTTATATCAGGCCTCAGGCTCAGGGTAAAATACAACTTTAATGTTTGATTTACGGCAGGAGTTGTTATTGCGAGAGTTGTTCAAGTTTGTTTGTATTTTCTGCAGGTTGCAATTCCGCGTTGGTATGGATTCTGGGTCACTCCTACGTGCACTGGGGAGCACTGAGGGCGGATATAAGGCCTGCAGGAAGGCAGCTCGGTTTTGACAGAGAAACAGCTGTGATTAGGTGGTTGGGCTTTAGA
Source organism: Phyllobates terribilis (assembly GCF_046119375.1). Lineage (NCBI taxonomy): Eukaryota > Metazoa > Chordata > Amphibia > Anura > Dendrobatidae > Phyllobates > Phyllobates terribilis. The sequence continues at coordinate 72,117,383 of NW_027362773.1, read as the reverse complement.
GGCATGAGTTGGACCAGAGTGCTGCAGGAGGTACATCACAGTGCGCGTTTAGATAGGTCACCTGACATTTTGGTGTTGCACGTGGGGGGGGGACGACCTAGGAACACGCCCTTTTAGAGAGTTGATAAGGGATGTTAAACATGATTTGTTGGGTTTGTGGGTGGCATTTCCAGGCTTGTTTATTGTTTGGTCGGAGATTGTTCCTCGAAGATGTTGGCGTAGGGCTTGGTCAGTGGAGAAAATCAATAAAGCCAGGATTAAAGTTAATAGGGCAGTCTCTAGTTTTGTTACTAGGAATGGGGGGATTGCTGTACGGCACTTTGAGTTAGAGAAAGGAGAAGGTGAATTTTGGTTGGCAGATGGGGTACATTTGAACACAGTAGGTATTGACATGTGGGCTTTGGGGTTACAAGAGGGCATTGAGAGGGCCATAGCTTTTCATTCGGGGGGGGGGGTCTCGGGCATTTGAGATATTCAAAGCGCCCTCGTTGTGGCGGTTGGGGGTCCTTGAAGTTGGTTTTAAATTGGCATAAGGGGTCCATTTGGGTATGGAGTCCCTAATTGGAAAGCGTTGATTGCTGATCTGGTTTTGGGGGTCTCACGGCAGGGAATGTCGGAGCCCGGGAAGTGGAAGTAATTTTTGGAACCCTTGTTGGGTTGTGGTGCTCTCGAGAAAGTGGGTATCGGCTGGGGGCAAGTTGGTGTTAATTGTTGGTTTATGTTAATCATCAGATATTTGGAGCTTCAAGGACCCTCCTACCATTGGGTGTTAATTTAATTACTTATCTATGTAATTTTGTTGAAATAAAGGCTGCTGTGGCCAGTTTTTCCCAAAGTATATGGTGTTTTGGTCTTATTTTAGTTAAGTAAAGGAGTTTCATGGGAAGATGGGTATTAATATTAGATGGTTTGGTTAAACGGATCATCGACAATACCAGTGTCATGTATATGTGGCACCCCAGGGGTCTGGTTGCCACAGTAATAGAAATATTATGTCTGAGAGCAAGTGGGAGGTTTCTCTGGTCAGGAGCCCTTAAGCATGCAACATGTCCTGCCCAGGCCTGGGAGGGGAGGAATCTGCCCTTATAAACTGGGTCAGGGGCGGGATTAGTCAGTCAGAGCCTGGAGAGGGAAAGTTACAGCAGGAGCTCTGTAGGAGCAGTAGCTGAAGACCAGGGGCTGGAGCTGAGCAGAGCTCGCCCTGGCAGAAGAACCTAATAACCAGACACCGGAGTCCGAGGCTGTGGGGACAGATATTCACCCAGCAGCAGAAACCAGCCGGCAGGGGATTCCAGGTCCTCTGGCCATAGAAGCCCGGAGGCTCAGTCACAAGGAAGGGACCAGCACCGCCATCCAGGAGCGGAGGCTAACAGAAGGCCCCAAGTCACCAGCCATATGGGTGAGCACCACACGGTATACTCAGAGACGTGGGCTACTTCTACCCACTTACAGCAATGTAGCCAGAAAGAGTGCAGATAGACGGGGAGGCCTACAACTCCACCTGGCCAGGGGAACTCCTGTTTGCTCGCAGACTGACCAGGCCCCTTATGCTAGCCAGTACTCCCGGGAGGGTTTGCCTTAATATCACCAGTAAAGACCCTGGACTGCACTGCAAAGACTCTGAGTTGTTCCTGCTTCATTGCCGGCCCAGCACTACTAGTGCTGGGACTCCTGTGCACTATCACCCTCACCATCAACTACACTGCCCTGGGGCTGCACTCTTCCCGTGGGGAGTCACACTACCTAAGCTGCATATACCATCAGCCCCAGCGGTCTGCCTGGCAGCGGTGGTCCGCACTGATCGCACTCCACGGGTGGCGTAGTCGGACACTAACCCATAAAGCCCCCACAAAAGACCGCCATTGGCCTGACCACCCTGAGCCACGGGACCGGGTCACCGCCACGGAGACTACAACCCCCAGAGACCCGGCTCCGGGTAACCCACGCACGCACATACAAGGCCCAGGGGGCGAGTCAGCTTTGGCGTAGTTGGCAGGATTTCGTGCCCGCAACCACCGGGTACTGCGCGCCTTCAAAAGACTATCCTACCTGCCATGGTGAAGGTCCCCGCCATCCGGAGCCGTTTCCTGCCGTCTTTGGTCGGTTCCCGCCATCTGCAGCCGTTCCCTGACATCCGGAGCCGTTTCCCGCCATCTGTAGTCGGTTCCCGCCATCTTCGGCCATTTTCCCGCCATCCGCAGTCATTTTTCCGCCATCAGACGCCATCTTCGGGACGCTGCGCGGGAAGAAGAGGGGCGTGGACGCCGAAAGCGCGCGAGATCTGAAGCTCCGCCCTACGCACCAACGCTGCGCAAGGTCCTGGAAGGGAGAGAGAGCGACGCTGACGTCATCGGAGCATGACGCAAGGTCCTCCACCGTGACGATCGTCTGCGGAGCCGCGGCCTATGGAGAAGAAGCAGCAGAAGGTAGGCCACATTTAACTAGGGGGGAGGAAGATGACGGACATGGAGGGACCCTCTACCACCAGCGCGGCCGCTGCCGCAGTAATGCCATTTACAATGCCCTATATCCCCGGAGCGGCCTGGCTGCTCCAGTACTCAGGGGAGTCGCATACCCTAAGCGACTTTAAAGAGAGACTGTACAGCCTGTTTAAGGTATACCCCCTGACAGAGGGACAAAAAGTGAGCATATTGGTAGGCCAGCTAACCGGGGCAGCCAATGTGAAGTAAAGTCCTGGTCAGTCCGGGACAAGGAAACTGTGAAGGAGATCTTAGCCCGTCTGAGGGACACCTTTGACACCCGCACCTCAGCAGAGATCAAACTGAAATTTTAAGGGTGCAAGCAGCGGGCCCAAGACAGTATAAGAGACTATGCTCTGAATTGGCAAGAGGCCCTGGGAGCCATTAAACAGGCAGACCCTGACAGTGTGCGGAATGCAGATGAACTGTTGACTGAGCAATTCATTGAGGGTCTGCTGTCCAACGCCCACCGAACCCAATTACGTGCAATGGCCTTGCAGAACCCTGGTTTAGACTTTGCAAAGTTCAAAGACAGGGCCATCTGGGTGCTCCGAGAACCGGCACCGAGTAGCGCTGTAACCCACCGGTGCCCTGCTATTACCTATCACCAAGAGGTGGCGCCCTTGCCTGCAGGGCCTGTGGGAGCTGATGCGCAGGCTTTGGATAACAACCCGGCTACAGACTTGCACCATCAGGTCCAAGAGCTAACCAAAAGCGTAGCCGCGGTAACCAGAACTGTGCAGTCTTTACAGGTTTCTCCTCCAGGAAAGATTCAGCTGGCATCCGGACCAGAGGACATCCCGTGTCACCGACAGAGGAGGATCCCAACATCCAGAGGAAGACCCAGCGACAGATACAACGAGGACGGACGACCCATCTGCCGCCGCTGCAATCAACCTGGACATATGGCAAGGTACTGTCATTTAAACGGGCACAACCTGGGGTAGAGAGCCAACCCCCAGGCATAAGATCATCAGGCCCATCGAACTGGCGCGATAAATACATAGGGGGGTGTCCGGTCTTGCCTGTGGTACTGGATGGCATTCCTATGAGTGCCCTACTAGACACCGGGTCACAGGTGACTACCATCCCGTACGTGCTCTTTAAGCGGTACTGGAATGACTTGGACATAACCCGCTACCCAGATGATGACCTGAGTATCATCGCCAGCAATGGTCAGCCTGTGCCGCAGGTGGGATTCAAAGAGGTGACCATTAAGATCGGTAAAGTCGAACTGGCGGCACAAGGACTGATTATTGTGGACATTGACCGTCATGAGAGTCACCCTAGAATAACCTTGGGAACTAAAGTGATTGAAAATTGTCTTGCAGAGGTGATTCTCATTTTACAGCAGGTTGCCATGAACGCCAGTTCCAGCCAGCAGCGTGTTCTCAAAAAAGAAATCCGGGCGCTGATGAAACGGCAACAAGTGGAATTATCTGGTGGTGAGATAGGTAGCGTGAGAATGTGTGACCCGTTCCCTATTGCCATGCCCCCGAAAAGTGAGATGATGATCTGGTGCCGGGCAGCTATTGGTCTGAGAGGTAGAGACTACCAAGCAATGGTAGAACCCGTCTACTCAGACAGTAGGCCCACCATTTTGACAGCACGGGGGGTGGTCGATGTACGCCATGGGAGGGTGCCCGTCCGCATCATAAATATCGGGGAGAGAGAAGTATAATTGACCCTGTATGCCACGCTAGCCAAATTGTTCACCATAAACCAAAATACTTTAAGGGCCGTGGAACCCTTGCCTCCATCTCAACCAGAGGAAGGTAACGGCTCTAAGAAACAAATGGAGGGCTGGTGTCAGCAACTGCATGTGGGTACTGACTCCACTCCCTCACACCAAAAACAGGGAGTCTACAGGGTGGTTCATGACCGTGTACTGCCAACACGGGTTCCATGGTTCAACATGCCCCCATCTTCCAGCACTCACCTTTCCCCCACCAAATAAAAACACTGCACCTGTATTTCTTTGGATAAATTTGGCCACAGCGGCCATTTTATTAACAAACAACATTAACATATTAACAGTGTTATAAAATAAATAAGAAGGGAGGGTTCTTGGAGTTAAAATTAGATCTGGCATAAATTAAACCGAACTCGAACCACCATATTACCCTCAGCCGTCCATCACCAGCTCAAGGGCACCAAAAGCTCCCAGGGTAAAACCCCGTCCAGAGCCCAAAACCAAATGCCAGATCACCCCGGTTAATCAAGGCACTGCCTGTGATTATCCAATATTCTTTCCACCGACACTTCTGTGCCAACTCCAAGAACCCCACCCCCCGCCACCAACGAACAGCCCTGACCACCTCAGGCTCGTGAGCGCCCCAACACTGCAAAAGCCCTTTCGATCCCCTCCTGTATGGCCGATGCCCATAAATCAACGCCAATATCATTCAAATGTACGCCGTCCTTTTCCCAAAAATCTCCAACTCCCGCTTCCAGATCAAGATGCCGCACGCTTACTCCCCTGTTCCTGGTAACAAAAGCTGATATAGCTCTGTTCAACTTTATACGTGCCCTATTAATTCCCTTCAATGATCTGGCCTCCCTCCATTTTCCTCTGGGCACAATGTCAGACCACACTGTCAACACCTCAGGAAAAGATGTCCATAACCTTAACAGATCGATTCGAATGTCCCTCATCAATTCCCTAACCGGCCGAGCCGTCCAAATCATTTCCCCCCATATGCACCACCAAAATGTCCGGCGCCCGATCCAAACGAGCTGCTTTATGGAATTCTGGCAGCACCGTTCTCCAAACCATTCCTCGAAAACCCAACCACCGAACCACCGCTTGCTCCCTGCTAAAACCCAATTGCCTACCGTCCGGTCTCACGTCTGCCCTCAGCGCCCCCCAATGGACGAAAGAGTGTCCTAGCATCCAAACTAACAATGGGACGCCACCAGCAACAAGACAACCAAAAGGTATTCGAATCTCAAAGGCAAATTACCTAAGACCGTATACCTAATGCCTTACTTAAGACAGGTAACGATCATAACTCCACCTCCCAATTTTATCACATCCTTGCCTAACCCCAAGCCGTCCGCTTCTGATGCCGCACCAATTCTGAATGAATATGACCCGTATACCTCAGAGCTAAGGCCCAGCTCAGCAATCCCCTTTTTAAACACCGTTATGAATTGAAAACGTGACAAAAAGTGTCCATTTTCATGACACAATAATGGGCCCTTCCGTCCTGGCCAAACCTGCCAATAAGCCAATAAACATCTCTTAGGACAAAGAAAAGATCCCATAACCTCACCCAATATTACTCGTTTACCTTTGCCCAATTGATCCGTCTTTCCCCACCTAATCCAAAATTCAATACCCCCATCTCGACCACTCATATCCTCAGCAAACAAACCCCCAACCTTATTCCTGCTTGGTGCCACCAATTCACCTACTCTTAGCGCGCCAAAAAACGCCAATGAAAAAGCCAACCTAAACAGTGTGGCTTCAAAAACGGAACAACAAATCTTATCCAATACAAAACCCAAACGTTCCAAAATACTAAAGGTTACTGGCCTCCGTTTATCCAACTCTTTACTTCTTCTCCTAAAGCCCTTGAGAGCTTGCTTCACTAAAAAGGACTTCGTAACATCCTTTATCCCCTGCAATTTAAAACCAAACGCTAAACCTGCAACAAACTTGCCAACTTTTGAAACCGACCATCCGCTCTCCGCTGCCCTTCCCATGAGAAACAACACCGCCATCTCTCTATCTCCATCACTCTCCATCACACCCCACTGCATAATCCAACTTTGCCATACTCGCCACGATGCCTCGTATGATGCCCATGTCTGCCTCGTGATGGACTCCCGTATTAACCGTCCCTCCCTTCCATAACCAGCTGCCACAAACGCGAAGGGCATTCCTGTCCCACGTCCTCTGCCTCTGGAGCTAGCGCCCGAAAATGATCCCACTGAAAACGAGACAAGGCATCTGCTATGGAATTTTGTACACCTGGAACATGTACCACTGTAATCCAAGCGTTCAGCTTAAGACAACAAAGTACTAGTTCCCTCAGCAGCCTAATCACAGGCGGAGACGAGGCCGACAAACTGTTGATGACAGACACCACTCCCATGTTATCGCAGTGAAACCGAATTCTCCTGTTGGCGAAACACTCTCCCCAAATAGTAACCGCAACAACAATAGGAAACAATTCCAAAAATGCCACCTTCGGCCACTCGCCAACGCTCCACCGCCCTTTCCAGTAGGCCCCATAACCGACACCTCCTGCCGCATCCGTAAATATCTCACAATCAAAACTGCTCAAGAACTCCTGCTGGATTACTGACCTGCAGTTATAACTTTCCAAAAACAATTTCCAAACTTTTAGATCCTCCTTGTGGTCCTTATTAAGGAGAATGAAATGATGCTGTGCGCGCACTCCTGCTGTCGCTCCTGACAACCTGCGACAAAATATTCTGCCCATTGGCATAATCCAGCAAGCAAAAATTCAAATGCCCTAACAGCGACTGTAGCTCCCTCAGGGTCACCTTGCGCAACTTCCTGATCCTATCGACCTCCTGCTTAAGCAAACTCAATTTATCATCCGGTAACCGACACTCCATTCTTTCGGTATCAATTAAAATGCCCTAAAAACTTAAAATGGTGCCAGGTCCTTCCATTTTTTCTTCTGCTAACCGCACGCCAAAATGCTCCGCTACCCACACCATAGTACCTAACAAATTCCTACACAACAATGATTGAGGGGGGCCTATAAACAAGAAGTCATCCAAATAATGAATGACCGACTTAACAGAAGCCAGGTCCTTCACTACCCATTCCAAAAAGGAGCTAAACGTTTCAAACAAAGAACACGAAAACGCACAACCCATTGGCAAACACCTATCCACATAGTACTCCCCTTCCCAAAAACAACCTAACAACGGGATGCTATCCGGGTGAACTGGCAACAACCTAAAGGCTGACTCGATATCAGTCTTAGCTAGCAAAGAGCCTGGTCCGTATCTCCGTACCCAATGCACTGCTGCATCGAATGATGTATATTCAACCGAACACAACTCCTGCGCAATACCATCATTAACCGAAAGCCCCTTCGGGTACGACAAATGCTGAATTAAACGAAACTTATTCAGCTCTTTCTTGGGCACAACCCCCAAAGGCGAGATAATCACCTTGCTACTAGGCAATTCCTGAAACAGTCCAGCCATCCTGCCCAATTCCACCTCCTTAGCCAACTTCACACTAACCACTTCCGGATGAAGGGAAGCCGACGTCAAATTTTTAACTAAAAAGGGGACCTCATGATCAGGAGGAGGGATTCTAAACCCTTCCAAAACACCATCTGCAATGACCTTAGCCTTCAACTGATCCGGATACCTACTTAGAAAGGGGGGCCATCGCATGAACCCTCACCGGAGTCACCCCTTTGACCGGTACCCACTGTCGGCTTTCCCTTACCCTTCTTAAAGCATTTTGATGCTCCGTGCGAACTTCCGTTACAATGGGAGCACACATGTTTAAATTTACAGGAGGTCCCGAACTTGCATTGGCCGTCATTAAATTGCCAGCAAGTTCCCGCTTCCTTTTTTTTGTGCTGTGTGCCCCTTGACTACTTCCCCTGTGTCCTGCTGACTGATTCCCGCTACTGTTGCTCCCGTGAAAGGACTGCCCATACCTCAGTGGGGCCATAACCTTCAACCACAACCCAATGTCCTTTTGATCCCATCTGATTTCCGGGCGGACAGCTTTCCTCTGCCTAAATTGCTCATCATATCGTAACCACGCCTGACCCCCATAAGTACAATGAGCCTCCCCAATAGAATCAAGGTAGCAAAATAAACCTGAGCAATTATCCGGAGCTTTTTCCCCAATAACGCTAGCCAATATTGCAAAAGCCTGTAACCAATTAACAAACGTCTGAGGAATCAACCTCCACCTACGCTTCTCTTCTTCCTCTTTTTTACTATCATCCTTTTTACCCTTATCCAGATTAAACTTTTCCAGCGGAAGAAGGGAAAAAATTTCAACATAGTCATCCCGCCAAACTTTTTCCTTTCCTCTTTTTTTAAGTGTGCCCCCAACAGCCCCTCAAAGCACACATATACCTCCCCTTTTGCCCTATCATCCAGCTTTACGGTATCTGCACACAAAGATGCGTACCCATTACCTAGGATAGAAGAATCTTTAGCTGCATTAAAATCTGCTAACTTCTTCTCCACTTTGGATCTTACTAGTCAGGTACTGGCAGGTTCCTGTAGCAGAGGCAGACAAGGAGAAGACAGCGTTTACCACCCCAATGGGTCTCAGTGAATTCAACTGTATACCGTTCGGACTCTGCAACGCACCAGGGACCTTCCAGAGGCTGATGGAGTGCTGTCTGGGGCACAGAAATTTCGAGACGGTCCTGCTATACCTGGACGATGTCGTCATTTATTCCAAAACCTACGAGGACCATCTGAAACACCTGACAGAAGTGTTTGACGCCCTGGCAAGCAACGGCCTAAAGGTGAAACCCTCCAAGTGTCACCTCCTGAAACCAAAGGTGCAGTACCTGGGACACGTGGTGAGTGCTGACAGAGTGGCTCCCGACCCCGATAAGATCACCGTGATTAAGGACTGGCCAATACCCTCCAGCATAAAGGTCGTGCGGCAGTTCCTCGGGTTGGTAGGCTACTACCGAAGATTCATTCCCGGTTTCACCAAAATGGCAGCCCCTATGCAGGACCTCCTGATAGGTCAATCTCGAAAAGCCAAAAACCAGAAACCGCCTTTCAGGTGGGAAAAGCTGGAAGAGGAGTCCTTCCGCCAGCTGAAGATGGCTCTCACGGGGGATGAAATCCTGGTGTACCCTGACGACAGCCAGCCCTTTATCCTCCACACAGACGCGAGCAACATCGGGCTAGGAGTCGTACTGTCCCAGATCCAGCAGGGGAAAGAACGGCTAATCGCTTATGCCAGCCGAAAACTACGGCCCACAGAGAGAAACCCTGAGAATTATAACTCATTCAAGCTAGAATTCCTGGCAGTGGTGTGGGCAGTGACCGAACGTTTCAAGCATTACCTTGCCTCCTCCAAGTTCACCGTGTACACGGATAACAACCCATTGACACACCTGGACACTGCAAAACTTGGTGCCCTGGAGCAGAGATGGATGGCCCTCCTGTCCAACTATGAATTCACCATCAAATACCGGGCGGGACGCTCAAATGCCAATGCGGATGCCCTGTCGAGAATGCCAAACCTACCGGACGTAGGGGAAGATCCAGAAGAACTGGAAGAAATCAAACTCCCTACGTTCCACCGCCATGGGATTACCCTGTATTCCCACCGTGTGAGGGACAGGCGCTCTACTACGTTCAATCCCTTACCCCACTACAGCTGGGCAGAGACACAAGACAGTGATCCCGCAGTCCGTCTGGTGAAGGAAATGCTGATACAGGCTGATGCCCGTCTTGACCCAGACGCTCCGGAAGAGACCAAGCAACTGTGAAAGGAGAAGAGCAGGCTGTTTCTTTACAAGGAGAAGCTGTGCCGGAGAATGGTCAACTCTAGAACACATGAGCTGACCTGGCAGGTAGTGGTCCCAAGACGCGACGCGGCTATGGTTCTGCAGGCGTACCATGACGGAGCAGGACACTTCGGATGGAAAAAGCTGGAGTTCTTGTTGCGTGAACGGTTCTACTGGGTAGGCATGAGAGGAGCCATCGAGAGGTGGTGCCGAGACTGTGGCCCGTGCAACCTAAGAAGAAATGACCGTGCCAGCCAGAAGAGTCCCCTGCAGCCCATCATCACCAGGCAGCCACTGGAACTGGTAGCTCTGGACCATGTGAAACTGGCTCCAAACAAATCTGGGTAGGTCTACGCCCTAACCATCGTAGACCAATACTCCCGGTTCCTGGTGGTGGTCCCTGTCAAGGACTTAACGGCTCAAACAGCAGCCAGAGCCTTCCAGCTGCATTTCTGCCGTCCACACGGGTATCCGGAGCAAGTGTTGACGGACCAAGGACCAGCCTTCGAAGCGGAGGTCTTCCAGGAGTTCTGCGACCTGTATGGCTGCAGGAAGATAAGAACAACGCCCTATCACCCTCAGACCAATGGACTATGTGAGAAAATGAAACAGGTGGTGATAGACTTGCTAAAAACGTTGCCCCTGGAAGAACGCAGTATGTGGCCTGAAAAACTGCCTGATCTGGTGGACTTATATAATCACATCCCCGTAGGTTCCACCAACTGTACCCCGGCTTACCTAATGAGAGCAAGACCTGGTAAGCTGCCTATTGACCTGGATATGGGAGTCCTTACACCTGAGGACACCTCGCCAGAGGCAGACTGGGATACAGAACGGCAGCAGCAGTATCGGAAAGTACAGGAGAGCGTCGAGCGAAGTCTGTCTCAAGCAAGGGAAAGGCAAGAGAAGGCTTATAACCAGTATGCTCCCGCTGTTCCCCTGGTACCTGGAGAGCAGGTTTTGAAGAGAAAGAGGCGGCTCCACAAGTTGGACGACCAGTGGGAGAAGGACCCGTACACCGTGCTGCCCTCAAGCCATGAGAACCCAAAAGTATGTGTCATCAGAAAGGATGGAGGAGAGACCACAGCCATTGTCTCCAGAGACCACCTGAAGAAGTGTCCCGAGCAGCTGCAAAGCCCTGAAGAAGATCAAGAAAACCCTCAACCCGCAGAGGAAAGGGAAGTAATGATCAGTACCGTACTCGGAGACTTTCCCCGGTCCTGGACTCAGATCAACAATGCAGTCGTGGTACCCATCCTCACCTTTCTCCAGCCAGTCCCTCAAGGACCTACAGAAGAACAGGGAGTGTCAGAAGAGCAGCCGGCCCAGGAGGCAGAAGAATCCATATGAGCAGCCCAGGAGAATCAACCCTCTGCTAGTAGTGAGCCTGCCGTGCCCCTAGTGAGCCAAAGAGTACGCAGAAAGCTGCCAGACCGGCCCGCAATACCTTCTACACCCTGTAGCGCAGAGCCAGATAGTGGCTTACGTAGGTCCACAAGGAGCACTAGAGGACAGATGCCCGCTCGTTGGAGAATCTAAATGTAATCTGTAAATTGCAACTGTTGAAAATGGTTTATGTTTTTGTTGCCTGTTCACTAATTATGTTTCTCTAGTTACCCTTCAGGTTTATTTGGACTGACAGGTTATGGACGTTGAATAACCGGAACTACATTGTAGATAGTTGCACCTTGGTGCCTCTTGTGAAAACGGCCGCGGAAGTGGCCCAAAGTAGCTAGCCTCAGCATTGCAGCCACGCCCAGGGCCAACGCTTGGGCTTTGCTTTGGACAGGTCCCCTACTCTGTGCCAAGACTTCACCTTGTTGGGTGACATGGACACCCGGTTACGGACACGCCGTGACCTCTAAAGACTAAAGCTTCTTGTATATATGTTCTTGTATTATTGTTTATACTCTGTATTTGTGTTTTCTTAAAAACGTGTTTAGTCCCGGAGTACTAAAATTTACTAGGGGGAAATGTGGCACCCCAGGGGTCTGGTTGCCACAGTAATAGAAATATTATGTCTGAGAGCAAGTGGGAGGTTTCTCTGGTCAGGAGCCCTTAAGCATGCAACATGTCCTGCCCAGGCCTGGGAGGGGAGGAATCTGCCCTTATAAATTGGGTCTGGGGCGGGATTAGTCAGTCAGAGCCTGGAGAGGGAAAGTTACAGCAGGAGCTCTGTAGGAGCAGTAGCTGAAGACCAGGGGCTGGATCTGAGCAGAGCTCGCCCTGACAGAAGAACCTAATAACCGGACACCGGAGTCCGAGGCTGTGGGGACAGATATTCACCCAGCAGCAGAAACCAGCCGGCAGGGGATTCCAGGTCCTCTGGCCATAGAAGCCCGGAGGCTCAATCACAAGGAAGGGACCAGCACCGCCATCCAGGAGCGGAGGCTAACAGAAGGCCCCAAGTCACAAGCCATACGGGTGAGCACCACACGGTATACTCAGGGACGTGGGCTACTTCTACCCGCTTACAGCAAGGTAGCCAGAAAGAGTGCAGATAGACGGGGAGGCCTACAACTCCACCTGGCCAGGGGAACTCCTGTTTGCTCGCAGACTGACCAGGCCCCTTATGCTAGCCAGTACTCCCGGGAGGGTCTGCCTTAACATCACCAGTAAAGACCCTGAACTGCACTGCAAAGACTCTGAGTCGTTCCTGCTTCATCGCCGGCCCAGCACTACTAGTGCTACGACTCCCGTGCACTATCACCCTCACCATCAACTACACTGCCCTGGGGCTGCACTCTTCCCGTGGGGAGTCACACTACCTAAGCTGCATATACCATCAGCCCCAGCGGTCTGCCTGGCAGCGGCGGTCCGCACTGACCACACTACACGGGTGGCATAGTCGGACACTAACCCATAAAGCCCCCACAAAAGATCGCCATTGGCCTGACCACCCTGAGCCACGGGACCGGGTCACCACCACGGAGACTACAACCCCCAGAGACCCGGCTCCGGGTAACCCACGCACGCACATACGAGGCCCAGGGGGCGAGTCATATACGCCGTACGCACCACCACACACACACTGTATAAGCCATACGCACCACATACACACACACACTGCATATGCCGTACGCACCACACACACACTGTATACGCCGTACGCACCACACACACACTGTATACCCCGTACGCACTACACACACACACTGTACACGCCGTACGCACCCCCCATACACACTCACACTGTATACGCCGTACGCACCACACACACTGTATACTGCGTACGCACCACACACACACTGTATACGCCGTATGCACCACCACACACACACTCTCTGTTTACGCCGTACACACCACACACTGTATACGCCGTACGAACGACACACACACACTGTATACGCCGTACTCACCACACACACACTGTATACGCCATACGCACCACCACACACACACTCTGTATACGCCTACGCTGTATGCACCACACACACACTGTATACACCGTATGCACCACATACTGTATACGTCGTGTGCACCATACACACACTGTATACGCCATACGCACCACACACAAACACACAGTGTATACGCCGTGCGCACCACACCCACACACTGTATACGCCATACGCACCACCACACACACACTCTGTATATGCCTACGCAGTATGCACCACACACACACTGTATACACCGTACGCACCACACACACACTGTATACGCCGTAAGCACCACACACACATTGTATACGCCGTACGCACCACACACACACTGTATACGCCGTATGCACCACACACACTGTATACGCCGTACGCACCACACACACTGTATACGCCGTACGCACTACACACAAACACTCTACACACCGTACGCACCCCCATACACACTCACACTGTATACGCCGTACTCACCACGCACACACTGTATACGCCATACGCACCACCACACACACACTCTGTATACGCCTACGCAGTATGCACCACACACACACTGTATACGCCGTACACACACACAGACTGTATACACGGTACGAACGACACACACACACTATATACGCCGTACGCACCACACACACATTGTATACGCCGTACGCACCACACACACACTGTATACGCCGTATGCACCACACACACTGTATACGCCGTATGCACCACACACACTGTATACGCCGTACGCACCACACACACTGTATACGCCGTACGCACTACACACAAACACTCTACACACCGTACGCACCCCCATACACACTCACACTGTATACGCCGTACACACACACAGACTGTATACACCGTACGAAAGACACACACACACTATATAAGCCATACGCACCACACACACACTGTATACGCCGTACGCACCACACAAACACTGTATACGCCATACGAACCACCACACACACACTTTCTGTATACGCCGTACACACCACACACACTGTATATGCTGTACGCACCACACACACACACTGTATACACCGTATGCACCACACACACACACTGTATGCGCCGTACGCACCCTCCATACACGCACACACTGTATACGCCGTACACACACACACACACTGTATACGCCGTACGAAAGACACACACTGTATACGCCGTATGCACCACACACACACACTGTATACTCCATACGCACCACACACACACTGTATACGACATACGCACCACCACACACACACTCTGTATACGCCGTACACACCACACACACTGTATACGCCGTATGCACCACACACACACACTGTATACGCCATACGCACCACACACACAAACACACAGTATACGCCGTACGCTCCACACCCACACACTGTATACGCCGTATGCACCACATACACACACACACACTGTATACGCCGTACTCACCACACAAACACTGTATACGCCGTACGCACCACACACACACTGTATACGCCGTACGCAACACACACACTGTACATGTCGTACACACCCCCCTCACACACACACTGTATACGCCCTACACACACACACTGTATACGCCATACGCACGACACACATATTGTGTACGCCGTACGCACCACACACACACTGTATACGCCGTACGCACCACATAAACACTGCATATGCCGTACGCACCACACACACTGTATATGCCGTACGCACCACCACACACACACTCTGTATACGCCGTACACACCACACACACTGTATACGCCGTACGCACCACACTCACAAACACACACTGTATACGCCGTATGCACCACACCCGCACACTGTATTCGCCGTACTAACCACACACACACTGTATATGCCGTACGCACCACATACACACACACACTGTATACGCCGTATGCAACACACACACACTGTACACGCCGTACACACCACAAACAAACACACACTGTATACGCCGTATGCACCACACCCACACACTGTATACGCCGTACGCACCACATACACACACACTGTATACGCCGCACGTACGACACACACACACTGTATATGCCGTACGCACCACCACACACACACTCTGTATACGCCGTACACACCACACACACTGTATATGCTGTACGCACCACACACACTGTATACACCGTATGCACCACACACACACACACACTGTATACGCCGTACTCACCACACACACACACTGTAAACGCCGTACGCACCAAACACACACTGTATATGCCATAAGCACCACACACACACACTCTGTACACGCCGTATGCACCACACATACGCACACACACTCTATATGCCGTACGCACCACACACACACAGTGTATACGCCGTACGCACCACGTACACACTGTATACGCCGTATGCATGACTTCAGAATGTATGACTATACGGCCTATTATACGCAGCCCACTGAAACCCCCCCCCCACTTACTATAAATAAAAACCACCACACTGTGACATTGGATATAATGGCCACAGCAGCCTCATTTATTATATAACAGCATGTAAACATAAATAACATTAATTAACATTAAATTAACTCTGAAAAAGGAGGAGGGGAATTGAAGGCTCCACCATTTTGGAGAAAAACTGCAACAAACAGCTCCACCATGCCAACCCCAGCCACACCACAACCGACCCAGGGGGACTCAGCTGACTGTTGCCCATACATTTTGAAAAACTGCAACAAACAGCTCCACCATGCCACCCCTAGCCGCACCGCAACCGGCCCAGGGGGACCCACCTGACTGTTGCCCATCCAGAAATGTCCCGCTGAGACCTCGCTAAGTACGGACCTGTTTTAAATTTTAACACCCGCTTAACACCGATGGGAGTCACCCATCCCTGCAGTGGGCTCCCCCGTCCTCCTTTTCTTTTCCGCCATAGCGAGCAGGCATGACACCTTATGCCTGAGAGTCCCGCCATACCAAAAGTGCCTTTTCAACTCCCTCCATCAATGCTAATGCCCACATATCTATGCCAATATCATTCAAATGGACCCCATCAGACCGCAGAAATTCCCTAGACGGAGCTTCCAGATCCCGATGACGAACCACAACACCCCCATGCAGAGCAATGAATCGAGAAACCTCCCTATTTACCTTGCTCCAAGCTTTATTTATCCTTTCAAATGACCTGGCGTGTCGCCATGCCAGGCATGCGACGATGTCCGACCATATGAGCACTAATCCCGGATAGGTTTCCAAAAGCCTCAGGCAGTCAAACTTGACGTCACGGATCAAGTCTCTAGACGTCCTGGAGCCCAAGTCATTCCCACCCGCATGCAAAACGAGTATATCCGGGGGCCTATCCAAATTAGCATAAAAATGAAATTCGGGCATTACCCGGCTCCACAGCAAACCCCTGATACCGATCCACCGAACCATCGCAACCTCCTTCGTTATGCCCAACTGGCGCCCCGCCGGTCTTGCGTCGGCCCGAATGGAACCCCAATATACATACGAGTGACTTAACACACAGATCAACCCGAGGGGGTCCTGAAACATAAAACAAAGGGGGGGAATGTAAAAAAGAAAAAAATCGTTACCAAATAAAAACGCTATAAAAAAATTGGGGGAAAATTTTATAACATATGAGGCCGGACATAAGACCGATACCTCGCCGACTCCCAGCGACCAATCTTTTTCACATCTTTAACCCCCAAACCCCAGCGAGCAGCCTCAGTGGCAGCCCCAATCCGAAATGAATGAGAACCAAACTCCAAACCATTCAGACCACAACTAGCTGAACCCCGCCTGAAGATGGTAATAAACTGATACGCCGATAATGCAGATCCATCTTGATGTAACAAAAAGGCACCCGATGATGGACCTCTCACCTCCAGAAATGCAGAAACCCATCTCACCGGGCATTCAAACAAACCATCCACAGCCCACAATTCCACCAAACAACCCTTACCGGCTGTATCGGTTTTTGACCGCCTCAAATAACACCGTACTGCCTCGTCCGAGCACACTACATCCTGTGACAACAGCCTGCCATGACTCTTAACATTCCTGCTCACCAATTCGCTTATCCTAAATGCCCCAAAAAACGCCAGAACAAAGGCCACCCCAAATAGCTGACATTCATATTCAGAACTACACACACCGCTAAGGCAACGCAAAAGCTGACCCAGTATTTCAAAGGATACCGGGCGCCGCCAATCTCATACCGGATAGCTCCTCCGAAATGCCTTCATCGCCTGGCGAACCAAGAAATCCTTGGTAGAGTCCCTCCAACCACTTAACTTAAAGAAGGTCAAACCTGCTAACCTACCAGCTACAGCTGAGCCTGATAAACCCTCCTGAAATGCCCTGCTGATCATATACAACAATAAATAGGGACGGTCCGCTTCCGTCACCTGCTCACCTGCCGACTCCTCTAGCTCCTGCCAAAGACGCCACGCAGAAACATATCGAGACCAAGTACTGGGGTTAACAGAACATCTCACCAAATTCAACGCTGCACGGACACTAGATCCCACAACCACCAGGGCCAATCGGTCTCCAACTGCTCCGCGTCCGGCGCCAGTTCCCGAAAATGATCCCACTGGAAGCGAGACAATGCATCAGCTATTGAATTCTGAACACCCGGTACATGAACAGCACAAAACCAGACATTAAAATCCAAACACCTGAGCACTAGATGGCGCAAAAGAGACAGAACCGGCAATGAAACAGCTGACAAGTTGTTAATACAATGCACTACACTCAAGTTGTCACAGAAGAAACGCACTTTCTTGTTCCTCAGCTCAGAGCCCCAAACCTCCAAAGCCACCACAATAGGAAACATTTCCAGCAATGCCATGTTTCTTGTCAAACCTGCATCCCTCCATGATTCCGGCCACTCTCCCACACACCATTTTTCACCGAAATAGGCCCCAAAACCATAAGAACCAGACGCGTCTGTAAACAAAACCAGATCCATATTAGAAATGACTTGATCCATCCAAACCGACCTGCCATTATAAGATTGAAGAAAATCCGCCCAAATGGACAAATCCGCCTTGTGTTCCGAATTTAATCTTACAAAATGCAATGGATGTTTAATGCCTGCTGTCGCCTGAGCCAACCTACGTGAAAAAACTCGTCCCATAGGTAAAATCCTGCACGCAAAATTTAACTTACCCAAAAGAGATTGCAGTTGGCGCAGGCGCAATTTCTTTGCCCGCAAAACCTCTTGGACACAAGACTTCAGATCTAACAACTTGTCCTCTGGCAAGCTGCATTCCATCCTGACGGAATCCTATTCAATGCCCAAAAACTTCAAAACCGTGGAGGGGCCCTCCGTTTTCTCTGGGGCCAACGGAATGCCAAAGCGAGATGCTACCTGTTCAACCGTCCTAAGCAGCAAAGAACAAACTGAGGACCCAGCTGGCCCAATACACAAAAAGTCATCTAAATAGTGCAATACGGAGTCCAAGCCGGATTCCTCCCTAACTACCCATTCAATAAAAGAACTAAACTTTTCAAAGTAGGAACACGAGATCGAACATCCCATCGGTAGACAACAATCCACGTAATAATGACCGTCCCAAAAACAACGAAGTAAATAAAAATTGTCTGGGTGCACAGGAAGCAGACGAAAAGCGGAGTCAATGTCCATTTTTGCCATGAGAGATCCTTTTCCCAGCCTCCGCACCCAGTCCACGGCCTTGTCAAAAGAAACATACGATACAGATGCCAAATCTGGCATCATTAACTGAACTACCATGAGGATAAGGCAAGTGATGGATTAACCGAAACTTGTTGGGCTCCTTTTTGGGCACAACGCCCAGAGGAGAAACACATAAACACGGCAACGGAGGCTCCAAAAAGGACCACCCATGCGACCTAACTTAATCTCCTTATCCAATTTTTCCTTAACAACCGCCGCATGCATCCGAGCCGAAATCAAATTCTTAGGCCGCACCGTACGTGGCACAACTGCCGGCGGAATCCTGAAGCCAAAATTAAAACCATCCCTCAACAACACAGCTGCTTCCTTATCCGGATACCTACTTAGAAACGGAAACATCCAATCTATTCTCACTGGTGTCCTCCCTTTTTGAAAAACAGTCGCTTGATTTTTTCTTTCCTTTCTTAAAGCACTTGAATGGCTGTGAGACCCTCCACAGCCTGAACATTCGTGCTTAAACTTACAATCTGTGCCAAAACGGCATTCCCGCTCGTTAAACTGCCAGCACAGCCCCTTCCTGGAGCCTGACGAGGATGCCGCCGAACTGGCAGAACCCCCACTACTCCCAGGAAAGGACTGCGAGGCCGACTTTGGTGCTGCCATCAATCGCAACCACAAACTAATCTCCTTGTGGTCCCATCGTAAACTCGGACGGACCGCCTTTCTTTGCCTAAACTGTTCATCATACCTCAGCCAGGCCGTCCCGCCATAAACACGGTATGCTTCACTAATCGAATCTAAATAACAAAATAATGCAGAACAGTTCTCCGGATCTTTCACCTCAATGACACTCGTTAGTGTGGTAAACGCCTGCAGCCAATTTTGAAAAGTGCGAGGAATAAGACGATAATGCCTGCGCTCCTCCTCATCCTTCTTACTCTCATCTGGCTTTACCCTGTCCAAATTAAACTTCTCCAACGGTAACAAAGAAAAAATTTCCACGTACTCATCCTTCCATATTTTTTCTTGCACCTCCTGCTTTAAATGAGCTCCCAAGGGGCCATCAAAGCACACATAAACCTCGCCCTCGCTCTGTCATCCAACCGCACCGTATCCACTGGAGTCGCCGCAGCCGCTGGTGCCGCAACCGTCTCATTAGCTGCAACCGGTGCGGGAATCCCTCCACTCACAACTGCCGGGGTCTCCGCAACCGCCCCTGAACCTCCAGCACCACCCTGCCAAACTCTGCTAGGACCTGCCGCAGGTGACAAAAAACGCCGCACCATACTAAGAAATTCCGACACACCATCGCTCACCCGTTCACTACCCATCGCCCTGTCAGCCACCAAGCCCCTCTGAAAATAAAACTCCCTCTGAACTACATCATCCGCATTCCCCCGTGGCGCATTTAAACCATGTGACTTACCAGGCCGACTATGAGGAAGCCTCGGAACAGCCGTTTCGTGTCCTCCGCGGCGATCGTCCCCACTCTCTTCACTGCCAGATGAAATCTGGCCCTCTTCTTCAGAGACAGAGTCAGGCTCGGGGACATCGCCAGGTTAACCCGATGGAGTCAACCCACCGCTAGACCTGGACCTCCTATCCACAATAGCGTGCTGTCTGGGAGGAGGAGAGACTTCAGCTGCACGCCTGCAGCCCGCATCCCTAGCTGCAATCTGCCCTCTCCAATGGACATCGCACCGGTCCTCGTTGCTACCGACATCCCGGGTGGGTCATCTCCTGGCGCCCCGCACTGGTCTTCCCAATCTCCGCCGCCGGGGTCCTGCTGATCCTGATGCCTGGGCCCAGTGCGATTGCACCTGCCGTTCTTCTGGGTCAGCTCCAACTGACCGGTACTCCTTTGCTTTCCCCGCTGCATGGGCCCGGCACGGCTGTGCCTGCCGCTCACCTGAAATAGCTGCGGCTGACCTATTCACCCTCCTGCCTCCTTCTGCTCCCTGGGTCCGGCATCTTTCAGGCTCAGCTCTCCTTCCCCTGGCTGCTCGTTGGGCCCGGAGTGGATTCCCCGGCCGTTCGTATAATGTCTCTCTCCCCCCTGCAGCAGCAGAGGCCCTGCTCTCCTGAGCAGCCCACACTTCCTGGATAGTGGTGCCACATGACCGGGATGACGTCACAGGGGGGGCGGAGCCAACAACATCACTCACCCCAGCCTCTGGATGATGCCGACGCTGAGAGATTCTTCCAGAGTGGCGTGCGGCAGATGGGGGCTGGGGTTGTGCCTGTGATCCGGAGGGGTCCCTGAGGGGCTTTGCAATCGGCGCCTGGTCCGGGGAGTCCCTTCCGGGCTGAATCTCTCTGGCGGCCTGGACCTCCTTGCACCTCTCTGAGGTGCTGCGGCTGCAGCCACCTCTCCGGCCGTCCCTTCAGTGTTCCATCGCTGCAGCTGATCCTGGAGCCACAGCTGTCCCCTGCTCTCAGCCAAGGAACGGATCTCCTGGAAAAGAGCCTCCATTCCTCAAGACCCGTAGATTCAGGTACGTTAAACTTTCCCGAATGGACTACCCCCACCGCCCCTCAACTTATATACCCCCCACAGAGATACCCCCACTAGCCAATTAGATAACCCCATACTATCCCCCTGCCCCTATACTCCTCCCCTACAGATTCGCGCCCAAAACTCTATTCCTTACATTAACCCCTTACCACCCCAAATTACGGCCTAGCAGACCTCCTGAGTCATGCGGCCCTCCCCTTAAGCCCCCTATGGGGGGATGCAGTCCGGGCCATACCACACACACTGTATACGCCGTACGCACCACCACACACACACTGTATACGTCATACGCACCACACACACACAGTGTATACGCCGTACGCACCACATAC
Organism: Phyllobates terribilis; assembly: GCF_046119375.1. Lineage (NCBI taxonomy): Eukaryota > Metazoa > Chordata > Amphibia > Anura > Dendrobatidae > Phyllobates > Phyllobates terribilis. Next base: position 72,095,585 of record NW_027362773.1, on the reverse strand, counting down.
ACACTGTATACGCCGTACGCAACACACACACTGTATACGCCGTACGCACCACACACACACTGTATACGCCGTACGCACCACACACACACTGTATACGCCGTACACACCACACACACTGTATACGCCGTTCGCACCACACACACACACTGTATACGCCGTACGCACCACACACACACTGCATACGCCGTATGCACCACACACACTGTATACGCTGTACGCACCACATACATACTGTATACGCCGTATGCACCACACACACACACTGTATGCGCCCTACACAGGCACTGTATACGCCATACGCACCACACACACACTGTATATGCCATACGCACCACACACACTGTATACACCGTGCGCACCACACACACACTGTATATGCCGTACCCACCACCACACACACACTCTGTATACGTCGTACACACCACACACACTGTATACGCCGTACGCACCACACACACTGTATATGCCGTACGCATCACACACACAAACACACACTGTATACGCCGTACACACCCGCACACTGTATACGCCGTACGCACCACACACACACTGTATATGCCGTACGCACCACACACACAAACACTATATACGCCGCACGCAACACACACACAAACACGGTACACGCCGTACGCACCACACACAAACACACACTGTATACGCCGTACGCACCACACCCACACACTGTATACGCCGTACGTACCACATACACACACACACACTGTATACGCCGCAGGCACGACACACACACACTGTATTCGCCCTACGCACCATACACAAGCTGTATACGCCGTACGCACCACCACACACACACTCTGTATACGCCGTACACACCACACACACTATATATGCCGTACGCACCACACACACACACACTGTATACACCGTATGCACCACACACACACACACTGTATACGCCATACGCACCACACACACACTGTATATGCCATACACACCACATACACACACACACTGTATACGTTGTACGCACCATACACACACTGTATACAACATACGCACCACACACGCACACACACACTGTACACGCCATATGCACCACACATACGGACACACACTGTATATGCCGTACGCACTACACACACAGTGTATACGCCGTACGCACCACATACACACACACACTGTATACGCCGTACACACCACACAAACACTTTATGCCGTATGCACCACACACACAATGTATACGCCGTATACACAACACAAACACTATACGCCGTACGCACCACACACACTGTATACGCCGTACGCAACACACACTGTATACGCCGTACGCTCTACACACACACAGTACACGCCGTACGCACCCCCCTCACACACACACTGTGTACGCCCTACACACACACTGTATACGCCATACGCATGACACACATACTGTATATGTCATACGCATCACATACACACTGTATATGCCGTACGCACCACACACACACACTCTGTATACGGCGTACACACCACACACACTGTATACACCGTACGCACCACACACACACAGTATATGTAGTACGCACCACACACACACACTGTACACGCTGTACACACCACACAAACACACACTGTATATGCCGTACGCACCACACCCACACACTGTATACGCCGTACGCACCACACACACACTGTATACGCCGCACGCACGACACACACACACTGTATTCGCCGTACGCAGCACACACACACTGTATACGCCATACACACCACACACACTGTATATGCCATACGCACCACACACACACACTGTATATGTGGCACCCAAGAGGGTCTGGTTGCCACAGTGGTAGTAATACCATGTCTGGGAGCAAAACAGGAGTTTCCTGGTCAGAGAACACACTACATGCAACACCCCCTGCTCCAGAATAGAAAATGGGAGGATCCTGCCGTATATAACTGGATCTGGAGGCGGGGTTAGTCAGTTTAGTCTGAGTTTTAGTCTAGACAGTGTAGTGAGCTGGCCGGCTCTGGCTGTTCTGTGATTATTAATATAGAACCTGTTACAGAAGTGATTACACAGGATGATGTTGCCACCTTGTGGCCAGAGGTTGCACCTGCGCAGGGTGTGATGACAGAGAAAAAGACTGAGCCTCCTGTGTCCCGCCCTAGAGAGTCACGTGACCAAAGTGGGAAGCAGAAAAAAGCGCGTGAGGAGTTTGCTGTGGGCTGTGAAAAGAGCCAGGACTGTGTGCAGGCCCTCGTGCGTGGCGCAGGAGAGACTCTCAACGGGATTTCTTTTACCTGACACCATATCCTCGGGGCCTTCCCCAGCTTCTTCACTGCTGAGGGATACTGCTATTACACTCCCTGCTACTGGAGTGTGGACTACATAAGGGATCCACCAAAGCTGCTATCCGGATCAGAGAGACTGTAAGCGGGTCCTCTGGCGAGAGGCCGAAGTATTCCCTCCTTTCAGCGTAATTTGTTGTTCCTGTTTTTTTTTTCCGGCTGGGACGCCCTCCTGCAAAGACAGACAGGCCTGCGACGGGGGACACATCCTTCTGGAGTAAAGGACTGGTAACGTGTGAGTAGGGACAGTGAGGGTCAGCTTATCACTACACGTTATTACTGTGCATATTTACGGTTGTCATTTATTGTTTTTCTTTGCTGTTAAAAATGTATACGAGTAAAGATACGGTTATCAAGATAGAGTCTGTGTGTGGGGATCTTGCTGGGCCAGATTATAGATACCAATGCGCGGCCTTGCCTGCGGTCACTTCAACAGTGTCAGGAGTCAAGCAGGACACAATAGTAAGAAGCCAGGGACTGGAGCTGGAGTTAGCTCGTCCTGGCCAGTGTATACAGAGGACCGGACACCGGAGTCCGAGGCTGTGGGACCCTTCAATCCCAGCAGCAGATACCGCAAGGCAGGAGATTGCAGGTCTCCTGGGCAGGCTCAGCCACATGAAAGGACCAGTACCGCCACAGAGGAGCGAGGAATACACGGGATCCGAGTCGCCAGCCATACGGGTGAGCGCAGCACGTCACACTCAGGGACGTGGGCTACAACATGACTATAAGCGGGATAGCCAAAGAGTACAGTCAGAACGGCAGGCCTACAACTCCACCTGGCCAAGGGGATTCTAGGATTGCTCCCAGACTGACCAGGCCCTCATCCCTAGCAAGTACTCCCGTTGGGGCCTATATAATTGCCACCAGTAAAGACCCTAGGACTGCACTGCAAAGACTCTGTGTTATTATTACTGATCCAGGCACTATCACCACCATCATCCATACACGCTGCCCTGAAGCTCCGCTCTTCCTGTGGGGAGTTACATCACCTTGCTGCACATACCATCAGCTTCAGTGGACTGCTCCGCAGCGGCGGTTCCCAATAACCGCAATCCACAGGTGGCGTAGTCGGACATTATAAATACTATACATAAACTACCCTGGTTTGACCGCCCTGGGTTACGGACCGGGTCACCGCCACGGTGACTACAACCCCCAGCATCTACAAGGCCCGGATCCGGGTATCCCCACGGCCCAGGAGGCGCATCATATATACCGTATGCACCATACACACACACACACACACACACACACACACTGTATATGCCGTATGCACCATACACACATACACACACTGTATATGCCGTACGCACCACACACACACACACACTGTATACGCCATACACACTACATACACACACACACTGTATACGCTGTACGCACCACACACACACTGTAAACGCTGTACGCACCACATAAACATGGTATTAGTCATACGCACCACACATACGCACACACAATGTATATGCCGTACGCACCACACACACACACAGTGTATATGCCGTACACACCACATACACACTGTATACGCCGTACGCAACACCACACACACACTGTATACGCCGTAGGCACCACACACACACTGTATACGCCGTACGCACCACCACACACACACTCTGTATACGCCGTACGCATCACACACACTGTGTATGCCGTACGTACCACCACACACACTCTTTATACGTCATACGCACCACACACACTGTATACGCAATACGCACCACAAACGCACATTGTATACGCCTTACGCAGCAAACACAGTGTATACGCCATACACACTACACACACACCCTGTACATGCCATACGCACCCCCCCCCACACACTGTATATGCCGTACACATACACACTGCATACGCCGTACGTACGACACACACACATTGTATACGCCGTACGCACCACACACACACACTGTATACGCCGTACGCACCACACACACACTGTATACGCCGTACGAACCACCACACATACACTCTGTATACGCCTTACACACGACACACACTGTATACACCATACGCACCACACACACACTGTATACGCCATATGCACCACACACACACTGTATGCGTCGTACGCACCGCACACACACTGCATACGCCGTACACACCACAAACACACACTGTATACACCGTATGCACCACATACACACACACACTGTATACGCCATACGCACCACACACACTGTATACGCCGTACGCACCACACACACACTGTATACGCCGTACACACCACACACACTGTATACGCCGTTCGCACCACACACACACACTGTATACGCCGTACGCACCACACACACACTGCATACGCCGTATGCACCACACACACTGTATACGCTGTACGCACCACATACATACTGTATACGCCGTATGCACCACACACACACACTGTATGCGCCCTACACAGGCACTGTATACGCCATACGCACCACACACACACTGTATATGCCATACGCACCACACACACTGTATACACCGTGCGCACCACACACACACTGTATATGCCGTACCCACCACCACACACACACTCTGTATACGTCGTACACACCACACACACTGTATACGCCGTACGCACCACACACACTGTATATGCCGTACGCATCACACACACAAACACACACTGTATACGCCGTACACACCCGCACACTGTATACGCCGTACGCACCACACACACACTGTATATGCCGTACGCACCACACACACAAACACTATATACGCCGCACGCAACACACACACAAACACGGTACACGCCGTACGCACCACACACAAACACACACTGTATACGCCGTACGCACCACACCCACACACTGTATACGCCGTACGTACCACATACACACACACACACTGTATACGCCGCAGGCACGACACACACACACTGTATTCGCCCTACGCACCATACACAAGCTGTATACGCCGTACGCACCACCACACACACACTCTGTATACGCCGTACACACCACACACACTATATATGCCGTACGCACCACACACACACACACTGTATACACCGTATGCACCACACACACACACACTGTATACGCCATACGCACCACACACACACTGTATATGCCATACACACCACATACACACACACACTGTATACGTTGTACGCACCATACACACACTGTATACAACATACGCACCACACACGCACACACACACTGTACACGCCATATGCACCACACATACGGACACACACTGTATATGCCGTACGCACTACACACACAGTGTATACGCCGTACGCACCACATACACACACACACTGTATACGCCGTACACACCACACAAACACTTTATGCCGTATGCACCACACACACAATGTATACGCCGTATACACAACACAAACACTATACGCCGTACGCACCACACACACTGTATACGCCGTACGCAACACACACTGTATACGCCGTACGCTCTACACACACACAGTACACGCCGTACGCACCCCCCTCACACACACACTGTGTACGCCCTACACACACACTGTATACGCCATACGCATGACACACATACTGTATATGTCATACGCATCACATACACACTGTATATGCCGTACGCACCACACACACACACTCTGTATACGGCGTACACACCACACACACTGTATACGCCGTTCGCACCACACCCGCACACTGTATACACCGTACGCACCACACACACACAGTATATGTAGTACGCACCACACACACACACTGTACACGCTGTACACACCACACAAACACACACTGTATATGCCGTACGCACCACACCCACACACTGTATACGCCGTACGCACCACACACACACACTGTATTCGCCGTACGCAGCACACACACACTGTATACGCCATACACACCACACACACTGTATATGCCATACGCACCACACACACACACTGTATATGTGGCACCCAAGAGGGTCTGGTTGCCACAGTGGTAGTAATACCATGTCTGGGAGCAAAACAGGAGTTTCCTGGTCAGAGAACACACTACATGCAACACCCCCTGCTCCAGAATAGAAAATGGGAGGATCCTGCCGTATATAACTGGATCTGAAGGCGGGGTTAGTCAGTTTAGTCTGAGTTTTAGTCTAGACAGTGTAGTGAGCTGGCCGGCTCTGGCTGTTCTGTGATTATTAATATAGAACCTGTTACAGAAGTGATTACACAGGATGATGTTGCCACCTTGTGGCCAGAGGTTGCACCTGCGCAGGGTGTGATGACAGAGAAAAAGACTGAGCCTCCTGTGTCCTGCCCTAGAGAGTCACGTGACCAAAGTGGGAAGCAGAAAAAAGCGCGTGAGGAGTTTGCTGTGGGCTGTGAAAAGAGCCAGGACTGTGTGCAGGCCCTCGTGCGTGGCGCAGGAGAGACTCTCAACGGGATTTCTTTTACCTGACACCATATCCTCGGGGCCTTCCCCAGCTTCTTCACTGCTGAGGGATACTGCTATTACACTCCCTGCTACTGGAGTGTGGACTACATAAGGGATCCACCAAAGCTGCTATCCGGATCAGAGAGACTGTAAGCGGGTCCTCTGGCGAGAGGCCGAACTATTCCCTCCTTTCAGCGTAATTTGTTGTTCCTGTTTTTTTTTTCCGGCTGGGACGCCCTCCTGCAAAGACAGACAGGCCTGCGACGGGGGACACATCCTTCTGGAGTAAAGGACTGGTAACGTGTGAGTAGGGACAGTGAGGGTCAGCTTATCACTACACGTTATTACTGTGCATATTTACGGTTGTCATTTATTGTTTTTCTTTGCTGTTAAAAATGTATACGAGTAAAGATACGGTTATCAAGATAGAGTCTGTGTGTGGGGATCTTGCTGGGCCAGATTATAGATACCAATGCGCGGCCTTGCCTGCGGTCACTTCAACAGTGTCAGGAGTCAAGCAGGACACAATAGTAAGAAGCCAGGGACTGGAGCTGGAGTTAGCTCGTCCTGGCCAGTGTATACAGAGGACCGGACACCGGAGTCCGAGGCTGTGGGACCCTTCAATCCCAGCAGCAGATACCGCAAGGCAGGAGATTGCAGGTCTCCTGGGCAGGCTCAGCCACATGAAAGGACCAGTACCGCCACAGAGGAGCGAGGAATACACGGGATCCGAGTCGCCAGCCATACGGGTGAGCGCAGCACGTCACACTCAGGGACGTGGGCTACAACATGACTATAAGCGGGATAGCCAAAGAGTACAGTCAGAACGGCAGGCCTACAACTCCACCTGGCCAAGGGGATTCTAGGATTGCTCCCAGACTGACCAGGCCCTCATCCCTAGCAAGTACTCCCGTTGGGGCCTATATAATTGCCACCAGTAAAGACCCTAGGACTGCACTGCAAAGACTCTGTGTTATTATTACTGATCCAGGCACTATCACCACCATCATCCATACACGCTGCCCTGAAGCTCCGCTCTTCCTGTGGGGAGTTACATCACCTTGCTGCACATACCATCAGCTTCAGTGGACTGCTCCGCAGCGGCGGTTCCCAATAACCGCAATCCACAGGTGGCGTAGTCGGACATTATAAATACTATACATAAACTACCCTGGTTTGACCGCCCTGGGTTACGGACCGGGTCACCGCCACGGTGACTACAACCCCCAGCATCTACAAGGCCCGGATCCGGGTATCCCCACGGCCCAGGAGGCGCATCATATATACCGTATGCACCATACACACACACACACACACACACACACACACACTGTATATGCCGTATGCACCATACACACATACACACACTGTATATGCCGTACGCACCACACACACACACACACTGTATACGCCATACACACTACATACACACACACACTGTATACGCTGTACGCACCACACACACACTGTAAACGCTGTACGCACCACATAAACATGGTATTAGTCATACGCACCACACATACGCACACACAATGTATATGCCGTACGCACCACACACACACACAGTGTATATGCCGTACACACCACATACACACTGTATACGCCGTACGCAACACCACACACACACTGTATACGCCGTAGGCACCACACACACACTGTATACGCCGTACGCACCACCACACACACACTCTGTATACGCCGTACGCATCACACACACTGTGTATGCCGTACGTACCACCACACACACTCTTTATACGTCATACGCACCACACACACTGTATACGCAATACGCACCACAAACGCACATTGTATACGCCTTACGCAGCAAACACAGTGTATACGCCATACACACTACACACACACCCTGTACATGCCATACGCACCCCCCCACACACACTGTATATGCCGTACACATACACACTGCATACGCCGTACGTACGACACACACACATTGTATACGCCGTACGCACCACACACACACACTGTATACGCCGTACGCACCACACACACACTGTATACGCCGTACGAACCACCACACATACACTCTGTATACGCCTTACACACGACACACACTGTATACACCATACGCACCACACACACACTGTATACGCCATATGCACCACACACACACTGTATGCGTCGTACGCACCGCACACACACTGCATACGCCGTACACACCACAAACACACACTGTATACACCGTATGCACCACATACACACACACACTGTATACGCCATACGCACCACACACACTGTATACGCCGTACGCACCACACACATACTGTATATGCCGTACTCATCACACACACACTGTACACGCTGTACGCACTACACATACACACTGTACACGCCGTACGCACCCCCCCACGCACACACAATGTATATGCCGTACACACACACTGTATACGTCGTATACACACACACTGTATACGCCGTACGCACTACACACACTGTATACGCCGTACGCACCACCACACACACTCTGTGTACGCCTTACACACCACACACACATACTGTATACGCCATGTGCACCACACACACACTGTATGTGTCGTACGCACCACACACACACTGCATACGCCGTACGCACCATATACACACACTGTATACACCGTACGCACCACACACACTATATACGCCATACGCACTACACACATACTGTATATGCCGTACGCAACACACACACACTGTACACGCCGTACGCACCCCCCCCACACACAATGTATACGCCTGTCATGGTACATAGTTTTCCCTGTCCTGCATTTCTGTATAAAATGTCATGATGTGATGTAAGTACCCATGCCCTTTCCCAGATCTTTGTTCCTCAACCATAATTTAACTTGTGCTTGTGTCAACACCGCTAGAGGACTCCCCATTGTTCTCTTAAGCAAGGGGAGAACTCACAGTACACATCTTTATAGACACATCGGAGCCGTGCCATGGACTAAACCATCGACTAGGAGGGGGGGAAACCTCTCCTCCCCTACCCTTGGGCTGTTCCCGGTAGCCCAAGACAATGGACTTATGCGTGACCAGTGTTGTGTTGGGAGATCTCTGGAGGGAGAAGAGTGGGGGCTGTTAGCTGGGCAAGACCTCACGCCCGTCGGTGATTGTGGACTTATTATGGACCTTAGTAATAACATGGATTTTTGATTTGGTATGCTGCCTGCCTTAATAAATCCCGTTGGATCGTTCTTAGTCCGGTGGTCTCTTCTTGCTCTGCCGCATAGCCCATCACAAACTGGTTGGCAGCGGTGGGATCAGAGCAGAAGGAATGGAGGACAATGGCCCATCAACTGCGGGAATCAGAGCCTCAGAGTACAAGAACTGGACTGTGGTGAGCTTACAAACAAAGGCCCGTGAACTGGGAGTCAGCTACAAGGGACTCTCAAAGGAGCAGCTAACTGAGGCTTTGGAAGGAGTTCGCCTGCAAGAGGACGCTGAGGAAGCACCTCCACGGCCAATGGAGGAAAGGCGACAGGCAGAGGTAAATACCCAAAAAGTCAGTGGGCTGTGTGGTACGAGGAGGAGATGGCAATGATGGGAGAGGAGGTCTCCATAGACTATAAGATGGAAGTCATGCGAGGAGCTAAGGAGATGGCATTGCTGGAGAGGCAGATAGCTTTGGAAGCAGCTAGAAGCGCCAGACAGACTGTAACCCCAGCACCCACCATGAGGGAACTCCCCAGAGTGTCCCGCAAAGATTTCAAGCCGTTCCAGAAGGCTGCAGGTGACATTGAGGGCTTCTTCCAGGACTTTGAGCATCAGTGTCGATTAATGGAAGTCCCAGAAAGGGAGCGAGTTCGACATCTGGTGGGGCTCTTAGAGGGTGGAGCTGCCGCAGCCTATAGAGCTATGGACCCTCGGGGAGACTGTGAGTATGCAGACATTAAACGGACTATTCTGGAACACTACGCTGTGACCCCAGACACTTATAGGACCCAGTTTCGTACTTTGGCCTGTGATGAGGAGGTGTCCTTCAAGATGTATGCCCACAGACTCAAACAAATATGTCATGGCTGGCTGGAGGGAGAGGAGGCCTTAACTTGGGGGGCCTTCCTCCAGGTCATCTTGAAAGAGCAGTTTTACTTCAAGTGTCCCGCTGAGATCCGAGAATGGGTGCGTGAAAGGAGAACAGCCATGGTGGAGGAAGTTGCAGCTCTAGCGGATGAGGCTCTCACCATCAAGCCTCAATGGAAAAAACTACTACTCAGTGAGAAAAGAACTACCAACCCCCCGACGATGGCGGCCCCTGGTCCTTCAGCCTCCCATACTCACCATCCCAATAGACCATCCACTCATGGTGACCTTCATGTGACTGTGCCTCGCATTACTCCTGCTCCGCCTTCGGGACTACGACGTGGAGGAAGAGTCCCAGAGCGCAGATGTTATAGATGTGGGCAGCCTGGGCATCTGCAATTCCAATGTCCAGGTGTTCGAAGGCAGGACAGCTACAGACCGCCTTTGCCGGTTCATTATCTACAGACACCCTCACCAGGAGAAGAGTCGGACTCAGTTCCTGACGACTTGCCAAGTGACTCCGATACCCTGGCTCCCATACCAGGAGTCTATGGGGTGCGAGCCCCAGCCACCTGTTCTTCTGACCGTCAGCACAAACATCTACAGGAGGTCATGCTAGATGGCTAAAAGGTTGTCGGCTTCCGTGACACTGGGGTTTTCCTCACCATAGCCGATCCCCGCGTACTTCAGCCAGAAGCAATTCAAAGGGGACCAGGAATTGCCATTGAATTGGCTGGAGGCACCAGAGATATATTCCAAGAGCGAGGGTGACCCTGGATTATGGCTTTGGGGCCAAACAATGCGTGGTCGGTGTGATGAGCGGCCTCCCCGCAGACGTTCTTTTAGGAAATGATGTGGGTCATCTGCATTACCACTTCGTCGGTGCGGTAACCAGAAGTCAAGCCAAGAGACCAGCAGATGGGGACGCATACAACTCATCCATGGAAATGAGGCCACCAGAACCACCGACACCGCCGGTGAGTGATTCTTCTTGTGGGGACAATGTGAGTGATACCTGGGATAGAGTTCAGTTTCGACAAGAGGTTGATACTGACCCCACCCTAGCTAGTTTTAGAGCACGAGCTGAGACAGGGCAGTTAGGGGAGAACAGGGAAAGGATTATCCGAGAAAATGGACTTTTGTATAGGGTTACCAATGCTGCCTCCCCAGATAAGCCCTGGACTTGTAACAAACAGATGATTGTTCCTCAGAAATACAGGATTCCCCTACTACACCTTGCTCATGATATCCCTACTGCTGGCCATCAAGGCAAAACCCGCACCGAGAGACGATTGACTCAAACCTTCTATTGGCCAGGGATTTCTCAGGCAGTGGCGCATTTCTGCCGAACTTGCGATATATGTCAGCGTAGAGGGCGACCCGGAGATCACCCAAAGGCCCCTCTGCAACCACTCCCTATCATAGAAGAGCCATTTCAAAGAGTAGCTGTCAATATCATTGGGCCTCTAGCTAAGCCAAGTAGATCAGGAAAGCAGTACATTCTCACTGTTGTGGACTACGCCACCCGATATCCGGAAGCTGTGGCCTTGTCCAGTATTTCTGCAGCCAAGGTGGCCGAGGCCCTGGTTACCATTTTCACCAGAGTAGGATTTCCCAGTGAGATCTTGTCGGACCAAGGCTCCCAGTTCATGTCAGAACTAGTCCAGTGTCTGTGGCACACCTGTGGAGTACGAGCGATTCGAACGACACCGTATCATCCACAAACAAATGGACTTTGTGAACGATTTAACGGCACTCTGAAGAATATGCTGAGGGCCTTCACGGACAGAGATTCAGACTGGGAGAAGTACCTACCCCATCTCTTGTTTGCCTATCGGGAAGTTCCTCAGGAGTCCACCGGGTTTTCCCCCTTTGAACTCCTCTATGGAAGAAAGGTCCGAGGACCCTTAACTCTGCTCAATGAATACTGGGCGGGGCAAGTTGAAGATACAGGAGCCCCTGTTGTCCCTTATGTCCTAAAGCTGCGAGAAACCCTGGCTCAACTTGCTAGTTTCACCCAGAGTCATGTGCATATGGCTCAAACCCGACAGAAGACCTGGTATGACCGTAAAGCACGCTATCGGAAGTTTGTAGAAGGACAACCGGTCTTAATGATTATTCCCCATCCACAAAATAAACTGCAGACCATGTGGGAGGGTCCCCTCCGGGTTCTCAAGAAACTAAATGACACCAATTACCTTCTTGCTCTAGATGATCAGGGACTAAGACAAAAGACTGTCCATGTGAATATGATTAAGGAATACCACGACCGGAACCTTCCAATGATAGCAAGCTGTCGGCTAGCTTCAGAAGACGGTCCCGAGGAAGAGGACTCCCTACCGGATCTCGTGGAGCCCCGTCCACTGTGGAACAGGTTCCTCTCGGAGATCACCTGGACCCCTTACAGAAAGACCAGATGCTGGGAGTGCTTCAATAGAGACGGGTTGCTTTATCATCTCAACCAGGTCGAACCACCGTCACCCAACATCATGTAGACACTCAGGGTATCCGTCCCATACAACAGGCTCCTTACCAGGTACCTGAATCAGTTCGAAACACCATGCAGCACGAACTAGAGGAGATGTTACAGCTGGGGGTAATCCAGGATTCTCATAGCTCTTGGGCCTCTCCTGTGGTGTTAGTACCAAAGAAGGATGGGAGTACTCGATTTTGTGTGGACTACAGACGACTTAATGACCATACTGTCAGTGATCCTTACCCAATGCCCCGTATTGACGAACTTCTAGACCGAATGGCTGGATCCCGATATGTCACTACCTTAGATCTCAGTAAGGGATACTGGCAAATTCCTCTGACGGAGGAAGGGAGAGGACGGTCCGCTTTTATAACCCCCTTTGGTCTGTATGAATTTCTAAGCATGCCTTTTGGAATGAAAAATACCCCTGCAACCTTTCAGAGAATGGTAGATCAGATCCTCCGGGGATGTGGGGACTTTGCTTGTGCCTACTTAGATGATATCGCCGTCTTCAGCCAGACGTGGGAGGAATATCTGAATCAAGTAGCCGTTATTCTTGACCTGATTCTTGCAGCCGGCCTAACCATTCGACCTGATAAATGTCAATTGGGGATGGGTGAAGTCCAGTACCTAGGGCATAGAGTAGGGGGAGGGAAGCTCCGTCCAGAACCTGCAAAAATCCAGGCTATTAGAGACTGGCCTGTACCCCAAACTAAGAAACAAGCTATGGCTTTTTTGGGCACTGCTAGCTACTACCAAAAATTTGTTTCTCATTTTAGCACTGTGGCCAAGCCTCTTACCGACCTGACCAAGAAAACGATGCCCAGGCTGGTAATCTGGACTCCAGCCTGTGAGGAGGCTTTTAACCGGCTGAAGGATGCCCTGGTCTTGGACCCTGCTCTGGCTGCTCCGGACTACAAGAGGCGATTCATTGTGCAGACGGACGCCTCTGCTTATGGATTGGGAGCTGTACTCAGCCAGGTGAATGCAGCGGGGGATGAGCACCCCGTTGCCTACCTCAGCAGGAAACTGCTGGACCGAGAAGTGGCCTATGCAACTGTGGAAAAAGAATGTCTGGCTATAGTGTGAGCCCTCTGGAAACTAAGTTCACTGTGGTTACTGATCACAATCCCCTCACTTGGCTGAACAGAGCCTCTGGGAACAATGGACGCTTACTACGATGGAGCCTGGCTCTGCAGCCCTATAACTTTACAGTACAGTATAGAAGAGGCAGCCAACACCAAAATGCAGATGGACTGTCCAGGCAGGATGAGCCCTGAGTCCGGTCAGCCCTGCCTGTGTGTACTTAACAAGCGACCTGTAGAGGTCCCTCGTACATACACAAAATTGGTGTTATACTATTGTAGGAACTCGAGGATTCTGGTAGCGTGGGGCAATGAACAATCAGAGACGGGTTTCTTTACTGCAAGTAGTGTATTTGTGCAACAGCAATAACACCCAAAAACAATATACAAATAACCCGTAGTGACATGCAATGAAATAAGTCCAGCGATATTGAGTCTTTGGAACCTATATAGCAAAGTCGGCAAGGTTCTTACGACGGAGTCCTCACACAAATGTGATCAAAAGGAAAGTCTGACACACTGGTGACGTGGCTTGATTCAAACACTGCTGGTGTAGTAAGAGTCAGATCCAGGTATGCAGTAGCCACAGGGAAGTCCAAAAACAAGTTCACAAGTAAATCCTAGATGCGGCGTAGATTCAGGGAAGTCCAGAAACAAGTTCACATTTAAGTAATATTCCAGTAAATAGTTCCAGCAGCCCTCACCGGAGGGAGTGAACAAAGGGTTAAACAGAAACACAGTTCAGAAACAGTTCTTACCAGGTAGAGTAAGCCAAGGGTTAAAATTCCAAAGTCAACAGGTTAATGATAACACAGTGAGTGTAGCTTACATATGCAGAGAATGTCCAGAGCCAGGGGTAGAAGCTCACTGCTGCTGAGAAACACATGAAGATTAACCTGGTAAATACACAAGAGATCTGGGAGATAATAGTAGGACAAGGCAGCTGGGTTGAAGGGAAACGGAAGCAGAATACTCCAGCAAGGAAGCCAGCACCTGAGCCGGGTTTTAAACAAACGAACAGGAAGTAGGACGCACAAGAACAGCAAACTCCATCTTAGCAAAGGGCAAAATCATTCACAAGGTTACCTAGAAAACCCGGAATACTGACAATTGGAGGGGAAGGAATTGTCATGGTACATAGTTTTCCCTGTACTGCATTTCTGTATAAAATGTCATGATGTGATGTAAGTACCCATGCCCTTTCCCAGATCTTTGTTACTCAACCATAATTTAACTTGGGCTTGTGTCAACAGCGCTAGAGGACTCCCCATTGTTCTCTTAAGCAGGGGGAGAACTCACAGTACACATCTTTATAGACACATCGGAGCCATGCCATGGACTCAACCATCGACTAGGAGGGGGGAAACCTTTCCTCCCCTACCCTTGGGCTGTTCCCGGTAGCCCAAGACAATGGACTTATGCGTGACCAGTGTTGTGTTGGGAGATCTCTGGAGGGAGAAGAGTGGGGGCTTTTAGCTGCGGCAAGACTTCACGCCCGTCGGTGATTGTGGACTTATTATGGACCTTAGTAATAACATGGATTTTTGATTTGGTATGCTGCCTGCCTTAATAAATCCCGTTGGATCATTCTTAGTCCGGTGGTCTCTTCTTGCTCTGCCGCATACCCCGTCACAACGCCATACACACACACACTGTATACGCCGTACACACGACGCACACATTGTATACGCCATTAGCACCACACACACTGCATACGCCGTAATCACCACCACACACACTCTGTATATGCCTTACACACCACACACACTGTATACACCATATGCGCCACACACACACACTGTACATGCCGTACGCACCCCCCACACACACACACACTGTGTACGCCATACACACACACTGTATACACCGTATGCACAACACACACACTGTATACGCCTTATACACCACACACACTGTATACCCCGTACGCACCACACACACACACTGCATATGCCGTACGCACCACACACACACACTGTATACGCCGTATGCACCACATACACACACACACTGTATACGCCGTACATACCACACACACTATATACGGCGTACGCACCACACATACCGTATATGCCATAAGCAACACACGCTGTACGCACTACACACACACAATGTACACACCGTACGCACCCCCCCCACACACACAAAATGTATACACCGTACACACACACACTGTATACGCCGTACACACACACACATTGTATACGCCGTATGCACGACACACACACTGTATACGCCATACACACCGCCACGCACACTCTGTATACGCCTTACACACCACACAC
The DNA here is from genome assembly GCF_046119375.1 of Phyllobates terribilis. NCBI lineage: Eukaryota > Metazoa > Chordata > Amphibia > Anura > Dendrobatidae > Phyllobates > Phyllobates terribilis. Next base: position 72,079,084 of record NW_027362773.1, on the reverse strand, counting down.
ACTGTATACACCGTATGCGTCACACACACACACTGTACACGCCGTAAGCACCCCCCCCCACACACACACTCTGTATACACCGTACACCCACACACTGTTTACACCGTACGCACAACACACACACTGTATGCGCCGTACGCACCACTCACACTGTATACGACGTACGCACCACCACACACACTCTGTATATGCCTTACACACCACACACACTGTATACACCGTATGCGCCACACACACACACACTGTACATGCTGTAAGCACCCCCACACACATACACTATATGCACCGTACACACACACACTGTATACACCGTACGCACGACACACACACTGTATACACCGTACGCACCACACAGACTGTATATGCCGTACGCACCACCACACACACACTTTGTATACGCCTTACACACCACACACACTGTATACACCATATGCGCCACACACACACACTGTACACGCCGTACGCACCCCCCCACACACACACACTGTATACGCCATACACACACATTGTATACACCGTACGCACGACACACACACACTGTATACGCCTTATACACCACACACACTGTATACCCCGTACGCACCACACACACACACTGCATATGCCGTATGCACCACATACACACACACACTGTATACGCCGTACATACCACACACACTATATTCGGCGTACGCACCACACATACCGTATATGCCATAAGCAACACACACTGCACACGCTGTACGCACTACACACACACAATGTACACACCGTACGCACCCCCCACACACACACACATTGTATACGCCGTATGCACGACACACACACTGTATACGCCATACACACCGCCACGCACACTCTGTATACGCCTTACACACCACACACACTGTATACACCGTATGCGCCACACACACACACTGTACACGCCGTAAGCACCCCCCCACACACACACACTCTGTATACACCGTACACCCACACACTGTTTACACCGTACGCACAACACACACACTGTATGCGCCGTACGCACCACTCACACTGTATACGACGTACGCACCACCACACACAATCTGTATATGCCTTACACACCACACACACTGTATACACCGTATGCGCCACACACACACACACTGTACATGCTGTAAGCACCCCCCCACACACATACACTATATGCACCGTACACACACACACTGTATACACCGTACGCACGACACACACACTGTATACACCGTACGCACCACACACACTGTATATGCCGTACGCACCACCACACACACACTTTGTATACGCCTTACACACCACACACTGTATAAACCGTATACGCCACATACACACTGTATACGCAGTACGTACCACACACACACTGCATACGCAGTACGTACCACACACACACTGTATACGCCGTATGCACCACATACACACACACACACTGTATACGCCGTACACACCACACACACACTCTATATGCCGTACGCAACACACACACACACTGTATACGGCGTACGCACCACACACACACACACTGTATATGCCATACACACACACACACTGTATACGCCGTACGCACGACACACACACACTGTATACGCCGTACGCACCACACACACACAGACTGTATATGCCATACGCACCACACACACACACTCTGTACACGCCGTACACACCACACACACACTGTATATGCCGTACGCACCACACACACACTGTATACACCGTATGCACCACACACACACTGTATGCGTCGTACACACCACACACACTGTATACGCCGTAAACACCACACACACACACACTGTATATGCCGTACGCACCACAAACACACACTGTATATGACGCGCCCCCTGGGACATATTCCTTTTGAGGGGAATACCCGGCACCGGATCAGATGGGGGTTGTAGTCTCCGAGCGGCTGTGACCCGGCCCGTGCCCAGGGTGTCAAACTCAGTGTTATGTGGCAGTCCTACTGATGTTATTAAAAGTTCTTTAGTGTCGACTACGCCACCCGTTGTGTTGCGGTCACTGTGGCCGCCGCTGCAGCAGGGTCCGCTGAGGCTGATGGTGTGGTGCAGCTTGGTAGGATAACCCCCAACGGGAGGGGTATAGCCTCAGGGGGACAGGTGTAGAGGATGGGGGTTGTGGTGGTGCAGTGCAGACGGCAATTGAAGACAGAGTCGGGTTATGCAGTTTAGGTTGTTTACTCACTGCTGATGTTCCTGGTCACTCCAGCTTCAAGTGACCACCCGAGCCGTGCTGCGTCCACCAGGTCCTGGATCCGGCCAACCCCCAAACAAGTCCGGAGCGTGGCCCTGAGCTCTCCCTCTGTCCTTTCTCCAGCCGTCCCCACCAGTGATCCACCTAGGTCCAGCTCCCTCGGGCCTTCTGTTGGGCAACCCTTGGCCTTAGGTTCCCTGACCCTCCATGTGGTATGCCTTCAGGGTGGATGTAGTGGGTGGCCGTGGCAGATGCTGCCCACAGCCTCCGGTCTCTGGCTAGGGATGTTTTTGCCCCCACCAGCTTGGGTTCCGGTACCCTGGTGCTGACTCCTCACCCGGTGCTCTAATTTGGGTTCTTGGGTCCCTTCTTTGTCCCCCTCTGGGTCTTTCTTCACTGCTCCTCTCTCTCTCTCTCTCTCCAGGGCCACTCTTTCTCCTCAGTTCTTCCTTTCTGCTTGCAGTCTGCTCCTCTCTTGCTGACTTGTTCTCCCTCACAGACTTGTGCTCTACAACTGACTTGTTCTCTGCATCTCAGTTGGTGCCCTCCTTTTATATCCCTCTATGTGTGAGCTCAGGTGACCAGCACCCAATGAGCTCCTATCACTACCCAGACTGCTCCCCCTATCTGCCCCTACACTACTGGGATGTACCAACCCCCTCCCACTCCAGCCAGGGACAGACTCGGTCGTACCTGCACATTTCTAAGTGGGAGTACCGTCGGCCCGCCCCTCGGAAATGGGATGTATGTAGTGCATGCAGCCTACCGAGCTCAGTTCCACACTCCATCCCTGCCCGGGAGTGGAATATCACACCTCTGGCTGAGGTGCAATACTCCTGTAGCAGCCGGATCCTCAGGGTGCTACATTCCCCCCTGGTAAATCACAGCACGTCCTCGGGCTGTAAGACACAAAACACCAAAACATACATTTTTTTTTTTTTTTTTTTTCAATATAACCATATAAAATACTATATAAATATATATATATATAAACTTTTTCATATAAACATCATTATAACATTCTCGTCGTCTCTTTCTTTCTTCTCCTCCGGTCACCGTGCAACTCGTGACCAGGTAAAGTGCGACAGTCTTTTGAAAAGCGGTTTCTCATAAAACCAGTAGGGGGCGCCTTAGGAAGCGCAACTATTTACAGGGAATGAAGGTGGCCGCTCTCAGTCCTCGGCCAGGTAAAGGGAAAGGGATGGCTGCTCACAGTCCTCAGCCTGGTTTGGGTAGGGGACACACGGGTTAACAATTCACTGGTCCCAACGGGGACTGAACTTCACAGCAGTCACGGTTCCTTGGGTACCCCGACGGGTAACTATTTACAGTTCTCTTACTACCGTTCTTAGTCGTAGTACCGCCTAGCCTTGAACCCGTCCGGGTCTTCTGGCTCTTCCTCCCTACACCGCAACTCCTCCTCCGTCAGGCGGTGTACGTGGAGGGCATAAGGTCCTTTGGCACACTTGTGCCGGGTGAAAGTGACCTCGTCACCGACGTAGAGGTCACGGCCTTTATGACCCTCTGGCAGGTGGGACTCGACGTCCCTTCGGGTAACGAAGACATCACCCTTGGTGTTGCGGTCCTTTATAAAGCCCCACCCATGCTGCGCATTAAACTTTATCACCGTCCCGATGGTACGGGGACGATCCGCTGCACGGGGGTCCCTCCTGGTCCGGCTCTTCTGCTCCGCGCTTCGGGTTTGGGCCCATTGTTCTCTGACCCTCCTCTCCTCCCGCTCCTTTGCGAACTGCGTGAGCTGTTGACGGCAGCACTCAGCGCTCTCCTCTGCGGCTGCCCGACTCTCTCCGGTGAACCCCATTAAATCTTCTCCCGTGGGGTCCCACGCGAATTGAGCTTCTTCAAGCGGAGGCGAGACCCGAGTCACGGGCTTTGGAGCCGGGATCAGGGGCTCACACAAGGGCCCTAGTTTCTTCTGCCGCTCCAGCTCCATAAACTCCTCGGGCCAGATGAAGGGCCGCCCGTCCGGCCATGTGAGCTGGCTGAAGGGGTCCTCTCCCAGATGTGGCACCCTTGGTGTCACGGGTGCGGGCGCGGTGGTGGCGGCGCCCGGATTGCCCAGGCCTTGCGGCCAGGCCTGGGGCACCTGGAAGGTGAATGGCACCGTTAGTACGGCGGCGCCCTGGGCTACCTGGCCTTGCGACCAGGCCGGGGGCTCCGCGGAGGTAGATGGCGCTGTTGGTGATGCGGCGCCCGGAAACGCTAGGCCTTGTGACCAGGCCGGAGGCTCTTCCTGCTTGGTCACGCTCCGGGTCGGGGCGTGTGACGTCACAGGGGTCGCTGCGGCGGCTTCCGGTCGGGGCCTAGTCGGTGGCGGTGTCTTGGCGGTTTCGGGTACGGCAGGGGGACTTTCGGGCTCTGCGACGGGGAGCTGGGGCAGGTGGGCGGTTTCCCGGTATGGGGTATAGGCGTCCCCTTTACCTGCCTCCTTGCGTCCGGCTCCCTTCTCTGCGCCGTCTCCGGCCTTGGGTCCTCCCGCGCCATCCTCGGAGGTGGTCTGCTTCTTCTTCCAGGGCAGCGTGCTCTGCGGACGGGTCTTAGTTTGCTGGGCCATTTCCCGGCTCCACTCCGCCAAGATTTCACGCTGTACCCGGGCCATCCTCCTTGCGAGGCCCTCCAGGGCATTTTGTGCGCACTCCCGGTCTCGGGGGAGCTGCGCCAGGATCTCCGCTAAGCCTAGCGGGGTGGTGGACTCCAGCAGGCTCCTGACCATCGGGTCGGTGCTGCTCTGCTCTTCCTCCGGCAGGCTCCTGGCCAGCGGGCCGGTGCTGCTCTGCCTTCCTTCTTCTTCCTCTAGCAGGCTCCTGGCCATCGGGCCGGTGCTGCTCTGCTGCCTCTCCATTCCCGGGTAAACTCTCCCTCTCCTCGACTCCGGGTACTCTCGCTCCACACTCCTTGTCTCCGGGTGCGCTTGCTCTAGACTGCTCCAGGCGACACCCATCGTTGCTCTTTTGTTTGGTCTCCTCCTACTTCGAGGGCGGTCCCGGGGCAACTTGGTGACTGTCAGCTCCAGGGGCAGTTCTTTCACGCTGACAGACACCTCTAGCATCACAGTCTCTGTTGGTGGGGGCGGTTTCCACTTTTGGCGCCATTTTCGGTCCCGGCCCACGATGGGAAGTGTCCTCCTGCCCTCCTTTGGCACGCCCATAATGGCGTCCGCTGCTCTTCCAAGGCGGGAAAAAGCTGGAATTGGCGGGAATCGTCTCCCAGTGGCGGGAAACTCGGCAGATGGCGGGAACAAGCTGTCAATGGCAGACAACCGGCGGGAAACGACTGGTGATGGAGTCCGATGGCGTGGACCCTCCGGAACCGGCAGGAGACTTCTTTCTGAGGTAAACTTGCACTTTTCTTCAGGCACGCAGTACCCGGGTGTTGCGGGCACGTAATCCTGCCGACTACGCCAAAGTTGACGCGCCCCCTGGGACATATTCCTTTTGAGGGGAATACCCGGCACCGGATCAGATGGGGGTTGTAGTCTCCGAGCGGCTGTGACCCGGCCCGTGCCCAGGGTGTCAAACTCAGTGTTATGTGGCAGTCCTACTGATGTTATTAAAAGTTCTTTAGTGTCGACTACGCCACCCGTTGTGTTGCGGTCACTGTGGCCGCCGCTGCAGCAGGGTCCGCTGAGGCTGATGGTGTGGTGCAGCTTGGTAGGATAACCCCCAACGGGAGGGGTATAGCCTCAGGGGGACAGGTGTAGAGGATGGGGGTTGTGGTGGTGCAGTGCAGACGGCAATTGAAGACAGAGTCGGGTTATGCAGTTTAGGTTGTTTACTCACTGCTGATGTTCCTGGTCACTCCAGCTTCAAGTGACCACCCGAGCCGTGCTGCGTCCACCAGGTCCTGGATCCGGCCAACCCCCAAACAAGTCCGGAGCGTGGCCCTGAGCTCTCCCTCTGTCCTTTCTCCAGCCGTCCCCACCAGTGATCCACCTAGGTCCAGCTCCCTCGGGCCTTCTGTTGGGCAACCCTTGGCCTTAGGTTCCCTGACCCTCCATGTGGTATGCCTTCAGGGTGGATGTAGTGGGTGGCCGTGGCAGATGCTGCCCACAGCCTCCGGTCTCTGGCTAGGGATGTTTTTGCCCCCACCAGCTTGGGTTCCGGTACCCTGGTGCTGACTCCTCACCCGGTGCTCTAATTTGGGTTCTTGGGTCCCTTCTTTGTCCCCCTCTGGGTCTTTCTTCACTGCTCCTCTCTCTCTCTCTCTCTCCAGGGCCACTCTTTCTCCTCAGTTCTTCCTTTCTGCTTGCAGTCTGCTCCTCTCTTGCTGACTTGTTCTCCCTCACAGACTTGTGCTCTACAACTGACTTGTTCTCTGCATCTCAGTTGGTGCCCTCCTTTTATATCCCTCTATGTGTGAGCTCAGGTGACCAGCACCCAATGAGCTCCTATCACTACCCAGACTGCTCCCCCTATCTGCCCCTACACTACTGGGATGTACCAACCCCCTCCCACTCCAGCCAGGGACAGACTCGGTCGTACCTGCACATTTCTAAGTGGGAGTACCGTCGGCCCGCCCCTCGGAAATGGGATGTATGTAGTGCATGCAGCCTACCGAGCTCAGTTCCACACTCCATCCCTGCCCGGGAGTGGAATATCACACCTCTGGCTGAGGTGCAATACTCCTGTAGCAGCCGGATCCTCAGGGTGCTACATATACACCGTATGCACCACTCACACACTGTATGCGTCGTACGCACCACACACACTGTATATGCCATACGCACCACACACACAAACACATACTGTATACGTCGTACGCACTACACCCACACACTGTATATGCCGTATGCACCACACACACACACTGTATATGCCGTACACACCACACACACACTGTATATGCCGTACGCAACACACACACTGTATACGCCGTACGCACCACACACACACACACACTGTATACGCCGTACGCACCACACACACACACACACTGTATACGCCATACGCACCACACACACACTGTATACGCCGTACGCACCACACATACACACACTGCATACGCTGTATGCACCACACACACACACACTGTATACGCTGTACGCACCACACACACACGCACACTGTATACGCCATACACACCATATACACACACACTGTATACGCCGTACGCACCACACACACACACACACACATACACACACACTATATATGCCGTACGCACCACACGCACACTGTATACGCTGTACACACCACACACACGCACACACACTGTATATGCCGTACGGAGCCTCTTGCGCGGTACCACCAGCGGAGCACCGTCGCGAACATGCAGTACACGCCGCACACGCTGCCCCCGGGATCAGCCGAATGATTCACTTACCGCCGCCATCTTTGTACAGTAGGAGCACAAGCGCAGTTTTAATGTGACCACCGCTATCTGCCTACACAAAGATGGCGGCGGTCTGATTTGCTGCGCCGGGAGACAGCTCAAATTAGAGAACACACGAGGGAAGTAGAGAGCACAGGGGTGGAGAGAGAGAGCAGATAAGGGGGAGAGCACATGGGGTACACAGGTCAAAGAAGAGATCACATGAGAGGAGAAGACAGCAGATGTGGGAGAGAGACAGAGCACAGGGGGGAGACAGCTCAAATGGGACAGCATTTGAGGGGAGAACACAGGAAGGAGAAAGACAGGAGACAAGATGGATAGCACATGGGGTAGACAGGTCAAAGAAGACAGCACAGACTGGAGAAGTCAGCACATGGGGGAAAGAAAGAATGGATAGGTGGGTGAGCACATGGAGGGGAGAGATTCTCAACGCTGCAAAGCCTGCCCCCATCGTGACATTACCGACCTCCCTCGGGCCTCCATCTAGTGTGTATATATAGATAGATATATATATATATATATATATATATAGTAAAGATCTGAGGTTGTGGGTTGTAAGTAATCACCTAAGCAGGTTAACGATGCAACAATATTTTATTGATCACAGCCATGGTAACAGAGCAATTCCAGTTAAATGGCCAAAATACAGTTCTCTCAGTCCTCAAGTTCCCAATCTGGGTTCAGAAGTTCCACTGGCTTTGTATAAGGCCATACTCACTGTCTCCCAACTTTTGGTTGGCCCATAGATTTCGTATCTCCAGCCAGTATAATCTGTAGCCACAGTCCGTGATCCTCTAGACGGCAGATAAAACAATGAAAGCACAGGTATCAAGTAGCAGCAGTCCTTTTAAGAAAGTTTAAATCCAAACAACAAAATCCATAATGGTAACATGTTTATCCATCCATCCTTCCAAGTCCACTGTCTCCATCCTCTTCCTTCAATCCTTCCACACCACTCTCACTAAAACATGTCTGTCCTTTCTTTCGCTGGGATCAGTCCCCTCCCAGGTCAGAAGTGATCACCCTCCCCCGTAATCATTTACTGTTAGCTTAAAACAATGAAGTATATTCTAGAAGCCTTCATCTGAGACTGCATGTAAGACCCCCTGTGGTGATGGCTCCACAGTGTCTCAATCTGCACTCACCAAATGAGATTATTGACTGTTGAAACAATGGACTCCTGAGATAAAGATGAGATTAGTGGAATGCTGGACATTTTACAAGTGAATCTTACATACTGACAAGTAAGCAGAACTATATAAAACATAATATGTAAATCACTAATAACATACAATAATAATATTGTCCATGCTGGAAAAGTATCATAGTCTTTAGTAAGTGGGCAGCTCCTCACATATATATATATATATATATATATATATATATATATATAGATAGATAGATAGATATATATATAGATATATATATATAGATAGATATATATAGATATACATACACACATACACACTGCATATATGTTTACATACAGTGCTCAAATGCACCATACACTCATGCATGCACTTTTCACATATATGCAGACATATCACACATGCATAGGTGGATAATAATGAGGGCAATCTGGGCTACCGCCAGGGGCCCGCGACTCTGGGGGGGCCAATGGCCAGATGCGGCACACACCGGCAGGCAGAGGCGGGGGGCCCCTGGACCGCTCCCCAGGCAGCTGCGCAGGGCCCCTGCTTCTTCTTTGGCCGGGCCAGCACTGCACCTGTTAACTTCCCTGTGTGCTTGTGCTGGCCCAGCCGCATCACAGCTAGGAGACATGGCCCTGTCCGCGGCCGTGTCAGCTAGTGTGACATCACGCAGTGTGCGCCCTGCACTGCTACTTACCACCGGAGAGGAGCTGGACGACTGGAGCCGAGGCGGGGGATGGTGAGTGACGTGTGTCACAGTGTGTCTGTGTGTGCAGATATCATTGTGTGATGTCTGTTTATATGTATTTTTGTGTTTTGAATGTGTTCATGCGTGTATGTACAGTACAGACCAAAAGTTTGGACACACCTTCTCATTTAAAGATTTTTCTGTATTTTCATAACTATGAAAATTGTACATTCACACTGAAGGCATCAAAACTATTAATTAATACATGTGGAATTATATACTTACCAAAAAAGTGTGAAACAACTGAAAATATGTCTTATATTCTAGGTTCTTCAAAGTAGCCACCTTTTGGTTTGATGACTGCTTTGCACACTCTTGATGAGCTTCAAGAGGTAGTCTCCGGAAATGGTTTTCACTTCACAGGTGTGCCCTGTCAGGTTTAATAAGTGGGATTTCTTGCCTTATAAATGGGGTTGGGACCATCAGTTGTGTTGTGCAGAAGTCTGGTGGATACACAGCTGAGAGTCCTACTGAATAGACAGTTAGAATTTGTATTATGGCAAGAAAAAAAGCAGCTAAGTAAAGAAAAAAACGAGTGGTCATCATTACTTTAAGAAATGAAGGTCAGTCAGTGCAAAAAATTGGGAAAACTTTGAAAGTGTCCCCAAGTGCAGTTGCAAAAACCATCAAGCGCTACAAAGAAACTGGCTCAAATGAGGACCACCCCAGGAAAGGAAGACCAAGAGTCACCTCTGCTTCTGAGGATAAGTTTATCCGAGTCATCAGCCTCAAAAATCGCAGGTTAACAGCAGCTCAGATTAGAGACCAGGTCAATGCCACACAGAGTTCTAGCAGCAAACACATCTCTTCAACAACTGTTAAGAGGAGCATTTGTGCAGCAGGCCTTCATGGTAAAATAGCTGCTAAGGACAGGCAACAAGCAGAAGAGACTTGTTTGGGCTAAAGAACACAAGGAATGGACATTAGAGAAGTGGAAATCTGTGCTTTGGTCTGATGAGTCCAAATTTGAGATCTTTGGTTCCAACCACCGTGTCTTTGTGCGACGCAGAAAAGGTGAACGGATGGACTCTGCATGCCTGGTTCCCACCGTGAAGCATGGAGGAGGAGGTGTGATGGTGTAGGGGTGCTTCGCTGGTGACACTGTTGGGGATTTATTCAAAATTGAAAGCATAATGAACCAGCATGGCTACCACAACATCTTGCAGCGGCATGCTATTCCATCCTGTTTGCGTTTAGTTGGACCATCATTTATTTTTCAACAGGACAATGACCCCCAAAACACCTCCAGGCTGTGTAAGGGCTATTTGACCAAGAAGGAGAGTGATGGGGTGCTACGCCAGATGACCTGACCTCCACAGTCACCAGACCTGAACCCAATCGAGATGGTTTGGCGTGAGCTGGACCGCAGAGTGAAGGCAAAAGGGCCAACAAGTGCTAAGCATCTCTGGGAACTCCTTCAAGATTGTTGGAAGACCATTTCCGGTGACTACCTCTTGAAGCTCATCAAGAGAATGCCAAGAGTGTGCAAAGCAGTCATCAAAGCAACAGTTGGCTACTTTGAAGAACCTAAAATAAAAAACATATTTTCAGTTGTTTCACACTTTTTTGTTAAGTATATAATTCCACATGTGTTAATTCATGGTTTGATGCCTTCAGTGTGAATGTACAATTTTCATAGTCATGAAAATACAGAAAAATCTTTAAATGAGAAGGTGTGTCCAAACTTTTGGTCTGTACTGTATATGTCTGTATATGTTTGTGTGTTTGTGCGTGACTGCATGCGGCCTCCTCCCGCTGTATCTGGGGGGTGCCGTGCCTCCTTCCGCTGTATCTGGGGGGACGCCGTGTGGCCTCCACCCGCTGTATCTGTGGGGCGTCGTGCGGCCTCCACCCGCTGCATCTGGAGGGTGCCATGCGGCCTCCACCCACTGTATCTGGGGGGCGCTGTGCGGCCCATCCTCCACCCGCTGTATCTGGAGGGCGCCGTGCGGCCTCCACCCACTGTATCTGGGGGGAACTGTGCGGCCTCCACCCGCTGTATCTGGCGGACGCCGTGCAGCCTCCACCCGCTGTGTCTGGGGGGCGCCGTGCGGCCTCTTCCTGCTGTGTCTGGGGGGCACCGTGCGGCCTCCTCCAGCTGTGTCTGGGGGATGCCGTGCGGCCTCCTCCCGCTGTGTCTGGGGGGCGCTGTGTGGCCTCCTCCCTCTGTGTCTGGGGGGCGCCATGTGGCCTCCTCCCGCTGTATCTGGGGGGTGCCATCGGCCTCCTCCCGCTGTATCTGGGGGGCGCCATGCGGCCTTCCCCTGCAGTATCTGGGGGGTTACGTGTGGCCTCCTGCTGTGTATAGATGGCTAGGTGTGACCTCCTGCTGTGTATAAATGGCTAGGTGCGGCCTCCCGCTGTGTATAGATGGCTACGTGCGGCCTCCCTCTGTGTATAGATGGCTACGTGCGGCCTCCCGCTGTGTATAGATGGCTGCGTGTGGCCTCCTGCTTTGTATAGATGGCTAGGTGCGGCTTCCCGCTGTGTATAGATAGCTACTTGCGGCCTCCCGCTGTGTTTAGATAGCTACGTGCGGCCTCCCGATGTGTATAGATGGCTACGTGTGGCCTCCCGCTGTGTATAGATGGCTGCGTGTGGCCTCCTGCTGTGTATAGATTTCTACGTGCGGCCTCCTGCTGTGTATAGATGGCTACGTGCGGCCCCCTGCTGTGTATAGATGGCTATGTGCGGCCCCCTGCTGTGTATAGATGGCTACGTGCGGCCCCCTGCCCGTATAGATTTCTACATGCGGCCTCTCGCTGTGTATAGATGGCTAGGTGTGGCCTCCTGCTGCATATAGATGTCTACGTGCGGCCTCCCGCTGTGTATAGATGGCTACGTGCGGCCTCCCACTGTGTATAGATGGCTACGTGCGGCCTCCCGCTTTGTATAGATTTCTACGTCCGACCTCCCGCTGTGTATAGATGGCTAGGTGCTGCCTCCTGCTGTGTATAGATGGCTACGTGCGACCCCCTGCTGTGTATAGATGGCTGCGTTCGGCCCCCTGCTGTGTATAGATGGCTACGTGCGGCCCCCTGCTGTGTATAGATTTCTACATGCGGCCTCTCGCTGTGTATAGATTTCTACATGCGGCCTCTCGCTGTGTATAGATGGCTAGGTGCGGCCTCCTGCTGCATATAGATGGCTACGTGCGGCCTCCCGCTGTGTATACATGGCTACGTGCAGCCTCCCACTGTGTATAGATGGCTACGTGTGGCCTCCCGCTTTGTATAGATTTCTACGTCCGACCTCCCGCTGTGTATAGATGGCTAGGTGCGGCCTCCTGCTGTGTATAGATGGCTACGTGCGACCCCCTGCTGTGTATAGATAGCTACGTGTGGCCTCCTGCTGTGTATAGATGGCTACGTGCGGCTCCCTGCTGTGTGTAGATGGCTACGTGTGGCCTCCTGCTGTGTGTAGGAGGATTATGTGACAGCCCATATTGCATGTATGGTCTTATACTGTATATAGGGGGATATCAGCATACTTAATTGTGCTCAATATTGTCATACAATTAATGTAAAAAAATGATTATCATATATTAATATTGTGCCAAATTAATTTCACGTGAACTTTCACATGATCTATCAAAGGGGATCATGTGACATGTCACGTGATACATCAGGTGTGTCGGGGGGGCCACGCCTTCTAAATTGTCCGGGGCCCTTGCTACTCTTAATTCACCCCTGCACACATGTATACACACAATTATACATACACTGACCATATGAAGTCAATAACACCCCTCTTTTATGGCACATATCTTTCTCAGCGTTTAGTTTCTTTTGCTGACAACATCTTTCGCCTTTCAAGGTGCTTGTGGTGACAGTGGGGGAGGGACACAAACAATCACTACTGGAGGTTCCATTGCTGGACAGTGTGAGCAAGGGAACTGGGAGGTGAAGGAAGAAACAGGAGAGCAGTCTCCAGCTCACTGCCTGGTGAGTTATGGAGCACAGCACCTACCCAGAGCTGCACGCTGGACTGATCACATCCAGCTCAGTCACAGTGCCTGCGCTCAGACCACGTCAGCACAGCAGAGATGGGGGAATTCCCCTGCATAGCTGCGACTTCAGCTGATGTCGGGCTCAATTGAGTGGAGGCTCCTGTCAAGAAAGGGAGTTTTTCTCCCACTTGGTATATGCTTTGTTTATAATGTTTTGGTCAAATGATAAATGTTATTACATCTGTATTTAATTTAAATAATACAAAATTTAGAGATAGGTGCGCTTTAAATGAGTTTATTCTAAATAAATGCAACTAAGTATATATACAGTACAGACCAAAAGTTTGGACACACCTCATTTAAAGATCTTTCTGTATTTTCATGACTATGGAAATTGCACATTCACACTGAAGGCATCAAAACTATGAATTAACACATGTGGAATTATATACTTAACAAAATAGTGTGAAACAACTGAAAATATGTCTTATATTCTAGGTTCTTCAAAGTAGCCACCTTTTGCTTTGATGACTGCTTTGCACACTCTTGGCATTCTCTTGATGAGCTTCAAGATGTAGTCACCGGAAATGGTTTTCCAACAATCTTGAAGGAGTTCCCAGAGAAGCTTAGCACTTGTTGGCCCTTTTGCCTTCACTCTGCGGTCCAGCTCACCCCAAACCATCTCGATTGGGTTCAGGTCTGGTGACTGTGGAGGCCAGGTCATCTGGCGTAGCACCCCATCACTCTCCTTCTTGGTCAAATAGCCCTTACACAGCCTAGAGGTGTGTTTGGGGTCATTGTCCTGTTGAAAAATAAATGATTGTCCAACTAAACGCAAACCGGATGGAATAGCATGCCGCTGCAAGATGCTGTGGTAGCCATGCTGGTTCAGTATGCCTTCAATTTTGAATAAATCCCCAACAGTGTCACCAGCAAAGCACCCCCACACCATCACACCTCCTGCTCCATGCTTCACGGTGGGAACCAGGCATGTAGAGTCCATCCGTTCACCTTTTCTGGCTCGCACAAAGACACGTTGGTTGGAACCAAAGATCTCAAATTTGGATTCATCAGACCAAAGCACAGATTTCCACTGGTCTAATGTCCATTCCTTGTGTTCTTTAGCCCAAACAAGTCCCTTCTGCTTGTTGCCTGTCCTTAGCAGTGGTTTCCTAGCAGCTATTTTACCATGAAGGCCTGCTGCACAAAGTCTGCTCTTAACAGTTGTTGAAGAGATGTGTCTGCTGCTAGAACTCTGTGTGGCATTGACCTGGTCTCTAATCTGAGCTGCTGTTAACCTGCGATTTCTGAGGCTGGTGACTTGGATAAACTTATCCTCAGAAGCAGAGGTGACTCTTGGTCTTCCTTTCCTGGGGCGGTCCTCATGTGAGCCAGATTCTTTGGAGCTCTTGATGGTTTTTGCAACTGCACTTGGGGACACTTTCAAAGTTTTCCCAATTTTTCGGACTGACTGACCTTCATTTCTTAAAGTAATGATGGCCACTCGTTTTTCTTTACTTAGCTGCTTTTTTCTTGCCATAATACAAATTCTAACAGTCTATTCAGTAGGACTATCAGCTGTGTATCCACCAGACTTCTGCACAACACAACTGATGGTCCCAACCCCATTTATAAGGCAAGAAATCCCACTTATTAAACCTGACAGGGCACAACTGTGAAGTGAAAACCATTTCCGGTGACTACCTCTTGAAGCTCATCAAGAGAATGCCAAGAGTGTGCAAAGCAGTCATCAAAGCAAAAGGTGGCTACTTTGAAGAACCTAGAATATAAGACATATTTTCAGTTGTTTCACACATTTTTTGTTAAGTATATAATTCCACATGTGTTAATTCATAGTTTTGATGCCTTCAGTGTGAATGTACAATTTCCATAGTCAAGAAAATGCAGAAAAATCTTTAAATGAGAAGGTGTGTCCAAACTTTTGGTCTGTACTGTGTGTGTGTGTATATGACTCACCCCCTGGGCCGTGGGGTACCCGGAACCGGGCTTCTGTACGATGCTGGGGGTAGTAGGGGCAACCCGATCCCTTGGCTCAGGGTGGTCAGACCAAATGGTGGCAGTCTTTCAATCAATGCTCTAAATGTCCGACTACGCCACCCGTGGATTGCGGTCAGGAATAACTGCCGCTTCAAGGCAGACCGCTGAGGCTGGTGTTGGTGTGCAGCACAGGGGTAGGATAACTCCCCACGGGAAGAGTGTAGCCTCAGGGCAGTGTAAGTGGATGCTGGGGGTGATGGTGCAGGCGCAGCAGAAATTACACAAAGTCCAATGATGCAGTCCAGGGTCTTTTACTCACAGTTGTTATCCAAGTCACTTCTGTCAGCAATGACTGCCAAAGCCGTGCTGCATCCACCAGGTGAGGGGCTCGGTCAACCCCCAGGCAATTCAGGAAATGGCACAGGATCCCCTTCTGTCCTTTCTCTGGCCTCTCGTGCCCCACCAGTGACCAAACTTCTGTCCAGCTACCGCGGACCGTGTCGGGTAAGCGTCGGCCTCCGCTTCCCGCTATCCTATATGGCGCCTTCCTAGCAGGTTTGGCAGGGGGGTCGCACCAATAAATGATCACGACCTCCGGTTCTTGGCTAAGGGATGATTTACCTCCACCAACTTGGGAATCTGGTACCCTTCCACAGCCTGACCCTTCACCCGATATAACGCGGGTTTGCAATGGTTGCTATCCGTTCTGCTCTCTTAGGGTCCCTTCTGCCTTCTTGTTTCTGGAGCCCTTCCACTCCTCTGTCTCTTCTCCTTTCTTCCTTCTCCTTTCTTCCTTCTCCTTCTCCTTCTCCTCTTCTCCTCTCTGGCCCCGGCCCTCTCTCTAGGCCTGCCTCGTGGAGCTGAGCTCAGGATGAGCCTCGGCTCCCTGTCAGCTCTGACTGAACTGAACTACTCCTCTCTACTCCCAGACTTAAGATGGCTCCCACCTTTTATCTGTTTCTCTGTGTCTGAGCTCAGGTGACCTGCACCCAATGAGCTCCTTCCTGTGCTCCAGAAACTGACCCCTTCTGCTCCTACACCACTGGGTTCTCTCCCCCCTCCCCACTCCAGCCAGGGACATGGTCAGTTGTGCCCACATCTGGGAGCACCGTCGAGCTGTCCCCCGGAAATGGGGTGAGTGTGTGTGTGTGTGCATGCAGCTAACTGAACCCTGGTCCACACTCTATCCTTACCCGGGAGTGGAATATCACACTTCTGGTTGAGGTGCAATACCCCTGTAGCAACCGAACCCTCAGAGCGCTACATTCCCCCCTGGTAAACCACAGCACGTCCTCGGGCTGGAAAAGAGTAAAACCATTTGATTTACTAGACATGCAGAATTAAAGGGTTTTTTTTTTGTTTTTTTTTACGTTAGAAAACGGCCGACATTATTCAATTCCCTTTATGGGAAACACTTTCTCTTTCTCAACATGATTAGACATTTTTCTTTATCAAACATTATACTGCATTTTTAATATCACCGGAACTGTTTTATCAGCCATCATGCAAAACATTTTCATTATCATGTAACTCTCCTAGCAGCATATATAACAATTCTATATATAAAACTTTTTCAGGTAAAACATTTTTAAGTAAATTCTCTTCTTCACTGGCCACTGTGCAACTTGCGACCAGGTGTCCATTTTTCCATAAAGTGCAAACTTGGCAAAACTTTTAACAGGAGGGACCCGTTCGTAAACCCTCAACGTAGGCCCTGGGGTGGCTGCAGGGCATAGCTGATCCAGCTGCTGGACCTCATCTTCGGCCACCTCTAACGGGTTTTTGTTCTGAGGTCAGTTGTTGTAGCTTCTTATAAAACCAGTAGGGGGCACTTTATGAAGTGCAACTATTTACAGAATTGACCGCTCCCAGTCCTCGGCTGGATAGTTCACTAAGTTGGCTGCTCCCAGTCCTCAGCCGGCTTTAACTGACCCGATGCCGGGTAACTCTAGGTAACAGTGTCCTTACCCTGACGGGTAACTATATACATTTGTACGCTGCCACTCCTCAGTAGCGGTGTCCTCCTTGCGCACCTTCTTCCTCCTCACCATACTCTCCAGACCCGTCCGGGTCCTCTGGGTAGCAATGCTCCTAGTACTGTTCCTCCTCCACCCTCTGGACATTGAGGGCATACCACCATTTTAGGCCTCGATGTCGGGTGTATATTACCTGATCTCCCGGGGACAACTCCCACTTCGGGTGATCCGCTGGCAGGAGACCCTCCACATCTCTCCTGTCGACATGGAGGTCTGTGGCAGTGGCAGAGTCCCGGATAAACCCCCACCCTTTCTCCTGGTGGAACTTCACCACGGTCCCAGCTACTTTAGGACTGCGTGCTGCTTGGGGGTTTCTACGAGTCTGTGTCTTCTCCTCCGCTCCAGGCCTGCAGCTGCTCCCTCTTCCGGCACCGTGCCCGCTCCTCCCTCGCAAGCTGCTCACGGATCTCCTGCCTGCGGACTGCGGCCATCCGCGTCTCCTGTGCAAACCCCATCACATCCTCCCTGGTCTGGTCCCATCTGATCTGGACCTCTTCCTCCGGGAGCTGAGAGACGGCGACTGGCTGTGGTAGGGGCAAGAGCGGAGCAAGCGGGGCCTCGACCTCTGCGGACAGGTTTTTCCGCTGACTGGGGTGAACCCATCCCTCTGGTACAGGAACCGGCTCTCCATCAGGTCCGGCGAGCTGGTTGTACAGGTCAGTCCCAAGGGGTGGTGGCTTTGGGACCGGGGGCGCACGCGGTTGGGAGGCGCCTGGGAAGGTCAGGCCTTGCGACCGGGCCCGGAGCGGGCCGCTTCCGATCGCATCCTGGGGCGTGGTTCAGCGGCGGTGTTCGCGGCTTGAGGACCAGGTATATGCGGCGGGAGCGCGGAATCTGCAGCGGTTCCCGGGACTTCTGGCTCCGCGGCGGGATCCAGGGGTAAGCTTTCGGTGTCAGGACCCGGGGCAGGGGTGTCTTCCTTACCTGCCTCCGCGGCAGAGCTGTTCTCGGCCTCCGGTCTCCTCTCTGTTTCCTCGGGGGCAGGCTTCCTGTTATGTTTTGGCACACACATTATGGCGTCCGTTCTGCTGGGGTGGGCGCCATTTTCAATACTGTGAAACAGTCTCTTTTCAGGCACTCAATACCCATTTGTGGCGAGTTGATCAGAATCCTGCCGACTACGCCAAAGCTGACTCGCCCCCTGGGCCGTGGGGTACCCGGAACCGGGCTTCTGTACGACACTGGGGGTAGTAGTGGCAACCCGATCCCGTGGCTCAGGGTGGTCAGACCAAATGGTGGCAGTCTTTCAATCAATGCTTTAAATGTCCGACTACGCCACCCGTGGATTGCGGTCAGGAATAACCGTCGCTGCAAGGCAGACCGCTGAGGCTGGTGTTGGTGTGCAGCACAGGGGTAGGATAACTCCCCACAGGAAGAGTGTAGCCTCAGGGCAGTGTAAGTGGATGCTGGGGGTGATGGTGCAGGCGCAGCAGAAATCACACAGAGTCCAATGATGCAGTCAGGGTCTTTTACTCACAGTTGTTATCCAAGTCACTTCTGTCAGCAATGACTGCCCAAGCCGTTCTGCATCCACCAGGTGAGGGGCTCGGTCAACCCCCAGGCAATTCAGGAGTATGGCACAGGACCCCCTTCTGTCCTTTCTCTGGCCTCTCGTGCCCCACCAGTGACCAAACTTCTGTCCGGCTACCACGGACCGTGTCGGGTAAGCGTCGGCCTCCGCTTCCCGCTATCCTATATGGCGCCTTCCTAGCAGGTTTGGTGGGGGGTCGCACCAATAAATGATCACGACTAGAGATGAGCGTTGTTCTACTCGAACTGTTCGCCAATCTCAAATTCGAGCTGTTTTGGGCGGTGTTCGAGCCGTTCGGCGAACACGAACAATTTGAGAAAAATTCGGCTGTTCGAGGTTATGTTCGATAACTGTTCGTGCACCAAAATCATAACTGGATTTTTTCTCAGTAATGATGAAAATTAATGTTAATACGCAGTTTGAGTGTACAGCGGGGTGGGGGGAGGGGCAGGGGATGGATCTCTGCAGGAACAATGAAGATCTCCATTTTTTTTCCTCTTTCCCGCATTTACAGTGGGGAGGTGCAATCTGTCAGCCTATCAGCAGCGCACACACGGAGCGAAGTGCTTTTTTTAACACAAGCAAGGGCATGTGTCATTGGCAGTGTATGTCACATGTCCTTGCCCTATAAGACCCAGCCATTTTCCCCGTCGCCACCATTTTCTCACTGCTGCAGCTGCGTGTTAGACGGCACCGCTGTTGCTGTGTGCGCTATACCTTGTTAATTTCAAGCCAATTTTCGCACAAATCTACAGATAGCTTGGGAGTAGGGAATAGTTGTGATTGCAGTCCTTTTAAGGACTAGGTTACAGCATTTCCTACGACTTTTATCAGGCAGGTCTGTGCTCTTAAATAGATAGATTGTGGGAGTAAAGACTAATTGTAATTGGAGTCCTTTTCAGGACTAGGTTACATCAGTTCCTATCAGTTTTTGCCAGGCAGGTCTGTGCCAGTGCTGTGCAAGTTTTTTTCACAGCATTTGGCTGAATCTAGCAAAGCTAATCCTTTTTGGCCTATTGCAGAGTGTGTTAGTCAGTGGAGTAGCCTATCTGTGTTGCAAGATATACCACCTGTGTATAGAATACCAATTTTTTTACTGCACCTAGTGAAGTAAAATCTTTTGGGCATAGCATCATTCTATTAGTCCATCTATACTGACCTCCATCAGGTTGCAAATTGAATATAATTTTTTTCTGCATCTAGCTCTGAAAAAATATTGGGCTTCTAGCTGTGTGTGGGACTTGTTCTATTAGTCCATCTATACTGACCTCCATCAGGTTGCAAACTGCATATATTTTTTTCTTCATCTACCTCTGAAAAAATATTGGGCTTCTAGCTGTGTGTGGGACTTGTTCTATTAAACCATCTATACAGACCTCCATCAGGTTGCAAACTGAATATATTTTTTTCTGCATCTACCTCTGAAAAAATATTGGGCTTCTAGCTGTGTGTGGGACTTGTTCTATTAATCCATCTATACAGACCTCCATCAGGTTGCAAACTGAATATATTTTTTTCTGCACCTACCTCTGAAAAAATATTGGGCTTCTAGCTGTGTGTGGGACTTGTTCTATTAATCCATCTATACAGACCTCCATCAGGTTGCAAACTGAATATATTTTTTTCTGCATCTACCTCTGAAAAAATATTGGGCTTCTAGCTGTGTGTGGGACTTGTTGTATTAGTCCATCTATACTGACCTCCATCAGGTTGCAAACTGAATATATTTTGTTCTGCATCTACCTCTGAAAAAATATTGGGCTTCTAGCTGTGTGTGGGACTTGTTCTATTAATCCATCTATACAGACCTCCATCAGGTTGCAAACTGAATACATTTTTTTCTGCATCTAGCTCTGAAAAAATATTTGGCCTTCTAGCAGTGTGTGGGACTTTCTCTATTAGTCCATCTATACTGACCTCCATCAGGTTGCAAATTGAATATAATTTTTTTCTGCATCTAACCCAGCCAATAGTTTTGGCCTAATAACACAGTTTGGCCACTCAGCTCTGCTCGGTTCCCATCCATTGTTTTTTTGTGCAAACAACTCCAGAGTTGTTAATTAGTTAACCACCAAAATGAGTGGAAAAAGGCCTGCTGCTGGTGGAAAGGGGAATAGGCGTGTTGGGAAGGGGAAAAAAGGTTGTGTCCGTGGGGTAGGTGTTAAAGCAACAGTAACATCTGCAGAAGAAAGACCATCTTCCAGCCAAACTAAAATGTCTACTTCTTTTAGCGGACAATGTGATAAGATCCCTTTCTTACGGCCACGCCAATCGCTACAAATTCCAGATGAGGCACAAAAACAGCAGGTGCTTCAACGGATATCAAGTGCTCCTTTAAGTGGGCTCTCCTCCACATCAACTTCAACATCACAAATACTCCAGTCCTCAAAGGTGTCACCCCAATCGCACTTGCTTCCTCACAGCTCCCAAATCTCCAGCTGCCCGTCTGAGTATGAGGTAGAACAGATGGTTGAGTCTGCAGAGCTGTTTACTCATAATATAGCCTGGGAATCAGAGGTCGACTCCAGCGCTTCTGTGAATCCAGACGAGGAAATGATCTGCACTGATGCCCAGAATCTTTATGAGTTGGATCCAGGACCAGACGCAGAAGGTTCTGACCATAATGTAGACCCTCATTCCCAAACTGTAACTCCTGTTGGTGGAGACAATGAGGAAGACGATGATAAGACTCAAATACCTGATTGGAGCGACAACTTTAGTTTTTTGTCAGGGCAGGAACAGGTTGGCTCTGAGGACGACGGGTATGATAACGCACAGGGTGATGATGATGAGGTTGGAGATCCCACTTACTGTCAACCCACAGTCAGCCAAGAGATGAGGTCAGCAGAGGAGGTGGAGGAAGATGCTAGTGACGATGAGGTCAGGTTGCGCCTTCCTGGACAGAGACGTAGTACTGGAAGCACGTCAACAACTGCATCCTCAAACACAACTCTGCCTCTCACCACAAGTCGTGGTGGCTCTTCAGGTCGCATGGGTGCTAAGCCTTGTATAGCCTGGGCATTTTTTCAGATCGATAAAGATGACCCAACTCGTGTTATCTGTAACATTTGTCAGCAAAAGCTAAGTAGAGGCCAAAAAATACATAGTTTGAGTTCTTCATGCATGAACCGGCACATGGACATGAAGCATAAGTTGCAGTGGGAAGCTCAGTGTGCTACAATGCGGCCTAGCCGGCCGCGCCAACCACCGTCTGCCATATCTTGTGCATCCGCGGCCTCTTCATCCTCTGTGACTGGGGGGACAGCAGTCACACCTGTTTTGGGGCGCAGACCTGCCACCTCTTTACCCGCAACAGCCAGCGTGATTGGCAGGTCATCATTTTCTTTGGAGGTGGTAACACCAGCTGGTGTTGAGCGCTGTCCGACATCGATAGCACCACCTTTGGATCAAGGCAACCTAACATGTCCGCCTGCATCTTCCTCACAGACCGGCAGTTTGCCGGGGACACCCTTATCAACCCCGTCTAAGCACAATAGCCAGCCCTTGGTCCCTCAGATGTGGACAAGTAAAAGACCATTTCCTCCTAGCCATGAGAAAGCTAAGAGGTTGAATTTCACCATCTGCAAGTTCTTGGCTACAGAAATGCTGCCGTTCCGCCTGGTGGACACAGAGGATTTTCGAGACCTTATGTCCGTCGCAGTGCCCCAGTACCAGATGCCCAGTCGGCACTACTTCTCAAAGAAAGGTGTGCCTGCGCTCCACCAGCATGTCGCACACAACATCACCGCTTCTTTGAGAAACTCTGTGTGTGACAGGGTGCATTTCACCACAGACACTTGGACGAGTAGGCATGGACAGGGGCGTTACATGTCGCTGACTGAGCACTGGGTAACTATGGTGACAGCAGGATAAGGGGCTGCTGTCCAAGTCTTGCCGTCCCCACGAGTTGTGCGTCAATCCTCTTTATGTCAAAGTTCCTCCACTGCTTCTGCCTCCTCAACCTCCTCTCGGTCTTCCACCTGCACCCAAAGCCTGTCTGGTCATGCCACAAGCTTTCTAACTGCGCAGAAGGGATCCTGCACACCTCCTTACTATGCTGGCAGTAGGGCTCAACGTCATCAGGCGGTTTTTACATTGAAATGTCTGGGAAATGTGAGTCACACAGCTGAGGAGTTGTGGTCAGCTCTGGAGAACCAATTTCATGAATGGTTGTCTCCACTGGACCTGAAACCAGGGAAGGCCGTGTGCGACAATGCTGCAAACTTGGGTGCGGCCCTTCGCCGGGGCAATGTCACACACGTGCCTTGTATGGCTCACGTGTTGAACCTGGTTGTCCAGCAATTTTTAGCCCACTATCCCAGACTAGATGGCCTTCTGCAGAGGGCACGGTCGCTGTGTGCTCACTTTCGCCGTTCGCATCCCGCAGCTCAGCGACTTACATCTCTACAGAAGTCGTTGGGCCTGCCACTTCACCGGCTAAAATGCGATGTGCCTACCCGGTGGAATTCAACTCTGCACATGTTGCAGCGACTGTGGCAGCACCGACAAGCCCTGGTGCAATACGTTCTGACGTATAGCCTGGGCCAACGAGATCCAGAGGTGGGGCAAATCACGCTGGAGGAGTGGTCTCAGATCAGGGACCTATGCACCCTTCTGCACAGTTTTGAAATGGCGACGAAGATGTTTAGTGCTGACGATGCCATTATCAGCATGACTATTCCGGTGATTTACATGCTGGAGCACATGTTAAACATAATTCGGAGTCAGGTGGTGGCACAAGAGGAGGTGGAGGAAATAGAGGAGGAGGAGTTGTATGCGGAAGGGCTAACATCTGCAAGGTCCAGACGGTCGGCAGCACCAAGGCGGCAGGCATGTGAGGGTGGGGGAGATGGTTTTACCAGGGCGCATGGTAGCAGCCAAACTAGTGAGGAAGGTGCAGGAGCCCAGGAAGAAGTGGAGGACGAACTGATGGAAGACTCATCAGATGAGGGAGACCTTGATCACATTTCTGTTGTGCGAGGTTGGGGGGAGAGGACAGAGGAAGGAAGCATGATTGTTACCTCGCCACCAACACAACAGGGACTTGGTGCTCCTGGATGCGCAACACACATGAGTGCCTTCTTGCTGCACTACCTGCAACATGACCCTCGAATTGTGAGAATTAGAAATAATCCTGACTACTGGGTTGCCACACTGTTAGATCCCCGGTACAAAAGTAAATTTGCAGAAATTATTCCTGCCATAGAAAGGGATGCACGCATGCAGGAGTATCAGCAGAGACTGTTGCAGAATCTTACATGTGCTTTTCCACAAAATACCAGTGGTGCACGTAGTGAATCTCACAGTTCCAACTTGCCAACCGTGGGACCGTCAAGTGTTCAGCACTCAAACCGTAAGAGAACCACAGTATCTGCTGTTAACATCAATTTTGCGGAATCATTTCACCACTTTTTTAGCCCATCCTTTGCAAGGCCACAGGAGACAAGAAGTCTGACACATAGTCAACGCCTAGAGACGATGGTACAGGAGTATCTCCAAGTAAACATTGAAGCCACGACTGTGTCACTGGACCCTTGCTCTTTTTGGGCTTCCAATCTGGATAAATGGCCGGAGCTAGCCACTTACGCCTTGGAGATCTTGTCATGCCCCGCAGCCAGCGTTCTGTCTGAACGTGTGTTCAGCGCTGCTGGTGGTGTGCTGACAGATAAGCGCACGCGGCTCTCCACTGATAATGTAGACAGACTCACGTTCATAAAGATGAACAAATCATGGATCCGAAATGACTTTTCTACCCCTGTGTCATCCTGGGGAGAGTAAAAGCTTGATGATTGGTTAAAATCACCCTACCAACCGTTTTAAGCTTTCAAATTACTAATCATGTTTATCTGTATCTTGGCTGGAAAATAATTTGGGCTTTGTAGCAGTGTGCAGCACTGATTCTATTAGGCCATCTATAATAAGCTCCACCAGATTTAAAATTACTAATCATGTTTATCTGTATCTTGACTGGAAAATAATTTGGGCTTTGTAGCAGTGTGCAGCACTGATCCTATTAGGCCATCTATACTAAAGCTTCACCAGATTTAAAATTAATAATAATTTTTAGCTGCATCTAGCCCGGAAAATAATTTTGGGGCTCCGAGATGCGCAAGACACATAAGTGCCTTCTTGCTGCACTACCTGCAACATGACCCTCATATTGTCAGAATTCGAAGTAATCATGACTACTGGGTTGCCACACTCTTAGATCCCCCAAACTTTTCGATCAACCTTTTCATTTTAATAAAGACCAAAAAAATGGTCATTTTTGAAATTATAAGCATTAGCAGGTTGTTAGAAACTGAAATCAAACAGTTTTCAACTCAAAACTTTATTCTAGGTGATGTTACATTTTCACATAGGACCCCTTGTTCGAAAGGAGCTTCTGAACTCTCTCGTCCATTGAATTTGTCAGGTTTTGGATGGTTTCTGCTTCAATTGTTTTGCATGAGGACAGAATACCCTCCCAGAGCTGTTGCTTAGATGTGAACTGCCTCCCGCCATCATAGACACTCCTTTTAATGATGCTCCAAAGGTTCTGAATGGGGTAGAGGTCAGGGGAGCATGGGGGTCACACCATAAGTTTGTCCCCTTTTATGCCCATATCAGCCAGAGATGCAGATGTTTTATGTGCAGCATGAGATGGTGCATTATCATGCAGAAAAATGATCTTGCTGTGAAATACACGGTTCTTCTTCTTGAACCATGGCAGGAAGTGCTGTTTGAGAAAATCCACATACATTATGGAGTTCATCTTTAGCGCCTTCAGGGATCCTAAAGGGGCCGACAATCTCTCTCCCCATGATTCCAGCCCAAAACATTACTCCACCTCCTCCTTGTTGGCGCTTTAGCCGTGTTTGCGTGGGGTGTCCATCAACCAGCCATCCTCCACTCCATCCATCTGGACCATCGAGCGCTGCACGGCACTCATCCGTGAACAAAACAGTTTTGAAATCAGTCTTCATGTAATGTTTGGCCCACTGGAGCCGTTTCTGCTTGTGTGAAGTGGATAGAGGAGGTCGACAGGATGGCGTATGCACAGCTGCAAACCTCTGAAGGACCCTGCATCTTGTTGTTCGGGGGACGTTGGAGGCACAAGCAGCTTCAAAAACTTGTCTGCTGCTATGACAAGGCTTTTTTGCCGCTGCTCTTTCAACCTGACGTAATTGCCTGTAGGAAAGAGTCCTCAATTTGCCCTTATCAGCACGCACACGTGTGTACTGTGAATCAGCTACATACTTCTTGATTGCCAAGACATTTCATCCTGATCATCGCACAATGTTGATTGTAGTCATGCCTTGACCTAAACACTCCACAATTTGTTGCTTCTCAGCAGCCGACACATCCGTTTTCTTTCCCATTTTGGCAGAAAATGTAGGCTGCTTAATAATGTGTGACAGCCTTCTTAAGTAGTCTTGCCTTTCATTGGACACACCTGCCAAACTAATTAGCACAGGTGTCTGCAATTGCTTACAGTGATATAAAGAGCCCTGACACACATCACCATCAATGAGTTTAACTGACAAACAAACAAATTCTTCCCTTATCACTCCTAAACACTTTTTGCATAATAATTTGGAACACAGTGTACATGTGCTTTTCCACAAAACACCAGTGGTTCACGTAGTGAATCTTACAGTTCTAACTTGCCAACCGTGGTCTGTATGGAGTTGTTCAATAAAGGGCCCAAAATTAAGATAACATAGATGGGAGAGGTCTCTATGAATAGGAATTCCTAAGTATTTGATACCCTGTGAGGGCCAGGCAAAGGGAAAATTGGACTGGATGGAATCCTATATGGATTTGGGGAGGGAGACATCGAGGGTCTAAGACTTCGCTGCATTGATTTTAAAATTTGACCATGTAACAAAGTGATCTATTTCAGCCATAACAGCATGGATGGATATATGTGATTGAGTGATATATACTAGGACATCATCAGCAAATGGAGAGCACTTGTACTCGGTGCCTCCCACCTCAATCCACCTAATATTGGGGTTATGGCGAATTGATGAGAGCAGGTGCTCCGTCACTAGGATGTATAAGAGAGGGGACAGAGAACATCCCTGCCTTGTCCCATTGGTGATTGTGAAAGGTGATGAAAATGTTCTGACGCGCCCCCTGGGCCTTGGGACACCCGGAGCCGGACCCTTTTTGGTGGATGCTGGTGGTTGTAGTCTCCGTGGCGGTGACCCGGTTCCGTGGCTCAGGGCGGTCAAACCAGTGGCGGAACTATTTATGTGGTTTTGATGTTTAAATGTCCGACTACGCCACCCGTGGATTGCGGTCAGAGTGAACCGCCGCTCCAGGGCAGACCGCTGAGGCTGGTGTTGTGGGTGCAGCAGAGCGTAGCATAACTCCCCACGGGAGGAGTATAGCCTCAGGGCAGTGTATGCGGAGGATAGGGGTGATGGTGCAGGGCAGCAGCAGTAATGACACGGAGTCAGTGATGCAGTCCAGGGCCTTTACTCACAGTTCTTATTATCCAGACCACGTCTGCAGGTAACGGCTGCCCACGTCGTACTGTGCTCACCAGGTGAGGGGCTCAGACAACTCCCAGATAACTTTGGAGTGCTTCACAGGACCCCCTTTGTGTGTCCTTTGTCTGGCCTTTCTTACCAACCCTTCTGTCCGGCTGCCTCGGGCCTCCTCTTGGTAAACTTGGCGCCAGTTTCCCTGACCCTATGTGGTGCCTTCCTAGCGGGTGTAGCGAGGGGCTGCGCCACATAAAATGTCACAGCCTCCTGTTTCTAGCTGAGGGTCGTTTCCTGCCTCCACTAGTTTCGGGCACCGGTCTCCCCCTTTGGCCTGACCCCTCCACGCAGGTGGATTCGGGCGTGCGGTGGCGACTCGCCCGTCTGCACCCCTGAGATCCCTTCGTTCCTCGTTCCTGGAGCCTTCTCCGCTCCTCTTCCTTCCTTCTCCCTCTTCCAGGCCTGGGCCTCTGTTACTAGGCCCGCCTCCGGAGCAGAGCTCATGCAGAGCCCCTGCTCCCTGCCACTTCTGCTCAGACTTCTCTGCACTGAACTAAGATGGTGCCCACCTTTTATACTCCCTTCTCAATGCACCCAGGAACTGCTTCCTCCCTGCTCCTGCACTACATGGTTCCCCTTCCTCAGTGTTTCCTCCCCCCACTCCAGCCAGGGACAGGGACTGTCATGCCCATCTCAGGGGCATATTGGTCGCCCTGCCCCACGGCAATGTGGTGTAATGCATGCAGGTGTCGGGTCCTGATCCACACTACATCCTTACCTGAGAGTGAGATATCACACCTCTGGGTGAGGTGCAATACCTCTGTAGCAACCGAGCCCTCAGGGTGCTACAGTTCCATTTATCTTCAGCCTAGGTGACGTATTGCGATACAGGGCCGTGATTTTGGCTATAAAAGGGTCCCCTAGACCCCTACCCCAAGCTTTTTAAGAGAATCATATATGGCGTGCCAGGAGACTCTATGGAATGCTTTCTCAGCATCCAACGAGAGTATCTAATTACAAATTTTTAACTGCATCTAGCCCAGGAAATACTTTGTGCCTAGTAGCAGTGTCTGCTAGTCAGCGGATTATCCCGGCTGTTAAGCAAGCTACACCACCTGTAGTTTGGACACTTCATTTTTTCAAAGGAAATGCTTCGGGACCACGGGATACTCAGTGAAGAGCATCAGGAGGCACCCCAAGGCATAGGGGCTGGGACTGGCAGTAGGATGCCTTGCGGTGGACAGCCGAGCTCGATCCTTATAAAAGCTTTTTAACTGCAGCAGCTTTAGTGGACGCTACTGGAGCTGGAATTACGCGGCTGCTGGCATGAGACTTGACCTCCAATAGATCCTTGTAAATGGATTTAAAGTGTATTTATTCAAATTAGAGAGACAATTTAAATTAAAAAGCTTAGAGCTGCCTCCACCACAGGGGGGCTCGCTCGACCCACCAGCGGACAGGCACCAGTATTGGGAGAGGGGGGCTGGCCGTCAGGGTTCACCGCGGCTCTGGCACAAACCCGGCGACACGGAGGTGGCACGGGCAGGAGCGGACTGAACGTGTCGGCTTCTCACTTTTTGGATTTTAGAAGGGCATGACATGCCTATATCTGTGTCTCCCCCTCCTTTTACTCCTCCACCTCTTTTCTTTTCGCATGACTATATGTACTTGTCACTTTTCCATGTGTTAGTTGTGTCTTCTGAGCAGTTTGTCAGCTTTTGGACACCTTTGAAGGTGTTTTCTATGTGTTTCTATGTGTTTTTGTTTGCCTGCCATTGGTTTTAACGGTGTTCGAAGGTGTTCGACGAACAGTTCGACGAACAGTTCGGCGAACACACGGGTGTTCGACGAACCGAACCGAACTCGAACACTACGGGGGTGGCTCATCACTAATCACGACCTCCGGTTCTTGGCTGAGGGATGATTTACCTCCACCAACTTGGGAATCCGGTACCCTTCCACAGCCTGACCCTTCACCCGATATAACGTGGGTTTGCAACGGTTGCTATCCATTCTGCTCTCTTAGGGTCCCTTCTGCCTTCTTGTTTCTGGAGCCTTTCCACTCCTCTGTCTCTTCTCCTTCCTTCCTTCTCCTTCTCCTCTTCTCCTCTCTGGCCCCGGCCCTCTCTCTAGGCCTGCCTCGTGGAGCTGAGCTCAGGATGAGCCTCGGCTCCCTGTCAGCTCTGACTGAACTGAACTACTCCTCTCTACTCCCAGACTTAAGATGGCTCCCACATTTTATCTGTTTCTCTGTGTCTGAGCTCAGGTGATCGGCACCCAATGAGCTCCTTCCTGTGCTCCAGAAACCGACCCCTTCTGCTCTTACACCACTGGGTTCTCTCCCCCCTCCAAAAAAGTGTGAAACAACTGAAAAGATGTCTTGTATTCTAGGTTCTTCAAAGTAGCCACCTTTTGCTTTGATGACTGCTTTGCACACTCTTGGCATTCTCTTGATGAGCTTCAAGAGGTAGTCACTGGATATGGTCTTCCAACAATCTTGAAGGAGTTCCCAGAGATGCTTAGCACTTGTTGGCCCTTTTGCCTTCATTCTGTGGTCCAGCTCACACCAAACCATCTCGATTGGGTTCAGGTCTGGTCACTGTGGAGGCCAGGTCATCTGGTGTAGCACCCCATCACTCTCTTTCTTGGTCTAATAGCCCTTACACAGCCTGTAGGTGTGTTTGGGGTCATTGTCCTGTTGAAAAATAAATGATAGTCCAACTAAACGCAAACCGGATGGAATAGCATGCCACTGCAAGATGCTGTGGTAGCCATGCTGGTTCAGTATGCCTTCAATTTTGAATAAATCCTCAACAGTGTCACCAGCAAATCACCCCCACACCATCACACCTCCTCCTCCATGCTTCACGGTGGGAACCAGGCATGTAGAGTCTATCCGTTCACCTTTTCTGCGTCGCACAAAGACACGGTGGTTGGAACCAAAGATCTCAAATTTGGACTCATCAGACCAAAGCACAGATTTCCACTGCTCTAATGTCCATTTCTTGTGTTCTTTATCCCAAACAAGTCTCTTCTCCTTGTTGCCTGTCCTTAGCAGTGGTTTCCTAGCAGCTATTTTACCATGAAGGACTGCTGCACAAAGTCTCCTCTTAACAGTTGTTGAAGAGATGTGTCTGCTGCAAGAACTCTGTGTGGCACTGACCTGGTCTCTAATCTGAGCTGCTGTTAACCTGCGATTTTGGAGGCTGGTGACTCTGATAAACTTATCCTCAGAAGCAGAGGTGACTCTTGGTCTTCCTTTCCTGGGGCGGTCCTCATGTGAGCCAGTTTCTTTGTAGCGCTTGATGGTTTTTGCAACTGCACTTGGGGACACTTTCAAAGTTTTCCCAATTTTTCAGACTGACTGACCTTCATTTCTTAAAGCAATGATGGCCACTCGTTTTTCTTTACTTAGCTGCTTTTTTCTTGCCATAATACAAATTCTAACAGTCTATTCAGTAGGACTATCAGCTGTGTATCCACCAGACTTCTGCACAACACAACTGATGGTCCCAACCCCATTTATAAGGCAAGAAATCCCACTTATTAAACCTGACAGGGCACACCTGTGAAATGAAAACCATTTCCGGTGACGTCCTCTTGAAGCTCATCAAGAGAATGCCAAGAGTGTGCAAAGCAGTCATCAAAGCAAAAGGTGGCTACTTTGAAGAACCTAGACTATAAGACATATTTTCAGTTGTTTCACACTTTTTTGTTAAGTATATAATTCCACATGTGTTAATTAATAGTTTTGATGCCTTCAGTGTGAATGTACAATTTTCATAGTCTTGAAAATACAGAAAAATCTTTAAATGAGAAGGTGTGTCCAAACTTTTGGTCTGTACTGTATATAATATATTTGTACATAGTAATAAGATCACCCCTAAGCCTTAGTTTTTCCAAACTAAATAACCCCAAGTGTATTAACCTGTCTTGGTACTGCAGACCCCCCAGTCCTCTAATAACTTTGGTCGCTCTTCTCTGCACCCGCTCTAGTTCAGCTATGTCTTTCTTATACACCGGAGACCAGAACTTTACACAGTATTCTAAATGTGGTCGCAATAGTGACTTGTATAGAGGTGAAATTATGTTCTCCTCATGAGCATCTATGCCTCTTTTAATGCCTCCCATTATTTTATTTGCCTTTGCAGCAGCTGCCTGACACTGGCCACCAAACATGAGCTTGTCCTCTACCAATACACCCAGGTCTTTTTCAGTGACAGTTTTGCCCAGTGTTTTACAATTAAGCATATCATTATACATTTTATTTCCTCTGCTCAAGTGCATTACCTTACATTTATCCCCATTAAAGCTCATTTGCCATTTATCAGCCAAAGCTTCTAGTTTACATAGATCCTCCTGTAATATAAAATTGTCCTCCTCTGTATTGATTACCCTGCAGAGTTTAGTGTCATCTGCAAATATTGAAATACTACTCTGAATGCCACCTACAAGGTCATTAATAAATATGTTAAAAAGAAGCGGGCCCAATACTGACCCTGTGGTACCCCACTGTTAACTGTGACCCAGTCTGAGTGTGTTCCATTAATAATCACCCTTTGTTTCCTATCACTGAGCCAGTTCTTAACCCACTTACATATATTTTCCCCTATCCCCAATGTTCTCATTTCATGTATCAACCTTTTGTGTGGAACCGTATCAAAAGCTTTTGAAAAGTCCATATACACAACATCCACTGCATTTCCTTGGACCAGTCCGGAACTTACCTTTTCATAAAAGCTGATCAGATTAGTTTGACAGGAACGGTCCCTGGTAAACCCATGTTGATATTGGGTCATGAGGTTATTCTTCTTCAGATACTCTAGTATTGCATCTCTTAGGAAACCCTCCAGGATTTTACCCACAGTAAATTTGACTACATTTGTTACTTTTTTATTTAAACCAACTACAAAAAGAACAGAAAAAGAGGAATTTCACCTGAATGCTGCAAATTGTCTCTTCAGGGAGAAAGAGGACAGGAACTCTAGTGCCCCCTATTTAATGTAGCTATACTAAGATTCAATATCGTCTCTTTTAGCTCCTTGACTATGTGGCCAATTTCCGTTTTTGCATTTTCATTTTATCCTACACTTCTTCCCAGAGTCATAACTTTTTTATTTTTCTGTCCACATAAACGTGAACTTTTGAATGATACCAGTCATTTTACCAGATAGTGTACTGGAAAATGGGAAAAAATTCCAAGTTGGGAGAAATTGTGAAAAAAAGCAATTCTGATATATTTTTTAGGGAATTGTTTTTACGGTGTTCATTTTAATGTAGAAACGATTTCTCAATTTGATTCTGCTCATAAATAGTGTTGAGCAAATTTGTTCGGCGAATGTTCGAAAGCTTCAAATTCGGCAGGAATATGGCACATTTGGATTCGTGATCGCAAAAGCAAGCAAATTTTCTTAAAATCGAAAAAGTTTGACAAATTTGCGCGGGACCGTGAATACAGGGCAACCATGGCATTTTGAACAGTTTTGTTAGCATAGTGCAAGTGTATGATGAGCGGTGACATGTGCCAGGTGAGTGTGGGGGCTGTGGACAGCTTAGAACAGGTCAGATCAGCGGCGCACTGTTTTTTTTTTCCTGTGGGCGGTAACTTTAACTGAGGAAAGCGTGGCCAGCCAATCATAGCGCAGGAAGCATCTACACTGTCCAGACATAAGGGCTTCTGCAATTAACTGCAGAAATCACATGTCCTCTCAATATAAAAAGCGGCCATGTTCCCTCAGCGCCATTATGTCCATGTCACTGCTGGAGACAGATGCCGCTCAGTGTTCTCCTGTGTAATGAGAGATATTCGCTAGATAGATGGGCACTTGTGTGTTAGTCAGATAGTGGAGATAATTCCTGGCCCGTGTACCTCTGCAACCGCTGTTACAGCACATTTTTGGTGTTCTTGTGCAAGTACTGAGATTCTGACAGAAACAGAGGGCCCATGCCATACAATAGTGCTGTGCACCGCTGGTATAGAGCTCCATGTCTCAGTATACCTTGAATCTTTTTTTGCACTTGCTAATGTGATCAAGCAAGCGCAGTGCACCTTTTCATTTAGTGGGGTTGAAATTGTGCTCTGCACAGTCTGCAGAGCTTCTTACTGCAGAGCACAAAATCTGTTTTTTTTCTGTTGCTATTGTGATATTGAAAGCTGTGTGCACTAAAAAAAATTTTAGTGTCAGATACTATTTTAGTGGAGTTGAACTTCAGGTGGTTTCAGAGTAAAAAAATACATTTTTTCTCTTGCTATGCCCAGTCCAAAAAATATTTTTTCCTGTGCCAAAAGTCATACAGTGCTATAAGCCAGCTACTACGTCAGTGGTGGTCAAAGTCAGCTGGACGCAGAGCTTATGCAGAGTAGCCAAAAAATATTTTTTTGCTTTGAGTAAAGTGATACAGCTGGCTAGATCTGAGTTTGAAATATTTTGGAGCATATATTCTATGTCATACTGGCCTCATCCACATTAAAAAAAAAAATGTCTTCTGCAGCAGTTGACATCTCAGTTTGAAATTGTTCGGAGAACATCTCGTAGGTTTTATCGGCCTCATGCACACTAACAAATTTCTTTTGTC
The DNA here is from genome assembly GCF_046119375.1 of Phyllobates terribilis. Taxonomy (NCBI): domain Eukaryota; kingdom Metazoa; phylum Chordata; class Amphibia; order Anura; family Dendrobatidae; genus Phyllobates; species Phyllobates terribilis. Next base: position 72,045,082 of record NW_027362773.1, on the reverse strand, counting down.
TGTTAGTTATACGGCAGGCCATATCTTACCATGTCATTTATTGTCGCTGAAATTCAGGTGTGTGCTGAGCTATTGCACAGAAAAAAAACTTATTTTTCTATAGTTAATTTCGTGCTTATACCACTGTATCTGACCAACATGAGTGGAAAAAAGAGAGGGCATGGTGGAAGAGGGGATAGGCTTGGTATATGTGGTGTATGTGGGGTACGTGGTAATGTTAGTGAAAGCACTAGTGAACCAACACAAACAGGTCCTATCCAAAGATAACTGACAACTTCTGTTACTGGACTGGCTACTCCACTCTTTTTCTTTGGCAGCCGCACATTGATATGCCTTGTTGATAAGGGCCAGAAAGAGCAGGTGCTCCAGTGGATGGCAAGCTCTGCTTCCAGTGCCCTCTCCTCTTCTTCCTCCTCCTAAACATCACACGCAGTACAGTCCACAGAGTTGGCACCCCAATATCCATGCTTCCCCCCGCGTCACAACTGGCCAATTGCCCAACTGACTGTAGTGAACCACAGATGGGCGAGTCTGTAGAACTCTTCACCCATTCTACACCATGAGCATCAGAAGTGTACTCCAAACAGTCACAGAGTCAAGGGGAGGAAAGCATCTGCACCGATGCCCAAATTTTTTTTAGCTTGGATTTGGGGCAGGACGAAGTAGGGTCCGAGCAGGTTCCTGATCCTCGTCACCAGCTGTTAACCGCAGGGGAGGGAGGTGAGCCCGATGAGACTTAGATACCCGAGGATCATGCGGACTGTACTGTGCTGTTAGGGCAACAAGAGGAGAGGGGTCACTCTGAGGGTGAGGAATGAGATAGCACATTGGATGATGATGAGGTTGAAGATCCTACTTGGTGTGAACCCAGAGTCACGCAGCCGAGTAGCTCATCTGAGGAGGTGGAGGAGGAAGACGAGGAGGTTACATTTCGCCCTATGGCACAGACATGGATTGATGCAAGCACGAGGAGCACTGCACTGCATCCTTAGCCACAACAGTAGCTGTGGCCAGCAGCGGTCACGGGTCTGCAGCTCGCAGGGGCAAGGGTTGCCTAGCACGGGCCTTTTTTGACACTGCAAAGGATGAGCCAACTCACGTTAACTGCAAACTTTATGATAAAAAACTCAGTAGAGGGAAAAACTGATAATAATTTGACTACTACATGCATGAACGTTCACTTGCTCAAACAACATTCTTTACCCTGATAATCTTACCACACTGAAATGCGGACCAGCGCACCTCAACAACCATCAGCTGCCCCATCAAACGCACCCGCTGCTTCTTCCTCCTCCTCTGTTACCGTGCCAAGTATTGTCACACAGGTCTCCCATCTCAGAAACTATGGTTCTGTACCCACTCCAGTCAGGCTGAGTGACAGTCCGTCAGCTGTAATGGAAGCGGACACGCTTGCTTTGTTTGTTTCATTGAGCACACCGCATGTTTCTCAATCCACCATAACATCTGCACCTCACTCACGCTCCACCAGTTTTTCCGGTTCACCATACTCCGCCCTCTCTCAGCACCTTAGCCAGCCCTCGGTTCCGCAGTTGTGGTCACGTAAAAGATTGTTTCATCCTACGCATGACAAAGCTAAGAGGTTGATCTCCACCATCTCCAATCTGTTGGCCATGGAAATGCTGCCTTTCCGCCTGGTAGATACAGACGGTTTCCGAAAACTGATGGCTGTCACAGTCCCCCAGTACCAGTTTCCCAGTCGCCATTACTTTTCCAAGAAAGTTGTGCCTGCGCTACACCAGCATGTCACAGACAACATCACCAGTTCCTTGTCTAAATCTACGTGTGCCAGGGTGGATTTCACCACAGACACCTGGACGAGTAAGCATGGCCAAGGGCAATACATCTCACTGACTGGGCACTGGGTGACTCTGGTGGCTGTGGGGGCAGGCAGGGAAGGGGCTGCTCCATAAATCTTGGAATCCCGAAGACTTGCAGAAGAAACCTCTGTATTTCCCACTTCCTCCATTGCTTCTGTGTCCTCCACCTCCTCTAGGGCCTCCACCTGCGCACTCAACCTATGCCTTAACGAAACGCGCATTCCAACGGTGCGAAGCGAATACACACCACCTCCATACTGCGCATTCAGGTCTCACCATAATCAGGCAGTCTTCAAATTAATATGCCTTGGAGATCACAGTCATACAGGTGAAGAATTGTAGGCAGCTCTCCAGGCTCAGTTTGAGCAATGGCTGTCTACGCTGAACCTAAAGCCGGGGAAGGCCATGTGCGATAACGGTGCAAACCTGTTAGTGGCCCTAGGCTGAGGCAAGCTTGCATACGTGCCTTGCATGGCTCACGTCCTCAACCGGGTGGTACAGTGATTTCTCCACCACTATCTTGGCCTGGATGAGCTGCTTTGCAAAGAACAGAAGCTGTGAGGTAACTTCCGCCGTTCGCACCCCTCATGTCATCGACTTGCATCGATACAGAGGTCTTTGTCCATGCCAGTTAACAGGTTGATCTATGATGTGCCGACGCGGTGGAATTCCACTCTGCACATGCTGCAGCGACTGTGCCAGCAGCAACGAGCTCTGACGCAGTATGGCATGACATATAGCTTAGGGCAACGCAGTACGGACTTGGGGCATATCACGTTTGCGGAGTGGGAACAGATTAAGGACCTCTGCACCCTTCTGCATGGTTTTGAAAGTGCTACTAAACTGGTTAGCACTGACGATGACATCATCAGCATCACTATTCCGGTCATATACATGCTGGAGCAAACTTTGAATAACCTAGGGCAGGAGGTGGTGGCCCCAGAAGAAGAGGAGGATGCGAGTAGTGAGGGGGAGGGATAAGTCATCAAAAAGTAATCTGACAGGTGCCCCACCCCTATGAAAATGTATCAAACACACCCTCTTAATCAAATTGTCTATCAAGGAATCAAATTGTCTATCAAGGAATCAAATGTCTATCAACCTATCAAATGAAAATTGAAATGTTGTCTTTTATTTAATCATGATCCAATGATATATAGGATCGATCATGATTCTTTTATTTATAGGAATTTTCATCAAAGGTTTACTGTCCCATGATATTGTCATGAGAATGATGGGCGTATTATGTATACGGCCAATAATTATTCTCTTTTATAGGAATTTGATTATTATTGAAACCAATGGATAATAATAAAAGATTTGTTTATTCGTTTTGTCAATGAGTCACACGAGACACAAGATTCCGTATTATGAATGTTTATTGAATAAAATCAATGTCAACGTGATACACAGCAATCAATGAAAAAGAATCAAAACTGAACAATATAATCTGATACAAAAGTATTACATATAGTTCCTTCAGTAATTATGACTGTTACATAGCGAGACACAGCAATCAATGAAAAAAATAAAAACTGAACAATATAATCTGATACAAAAGTCTGATACAAAAGTATTACATTCATATAGTTCCTTTAGTAATTATGACTGTTACATAGTGAGCCACATGGATTGTAGTATCAGTGACACTCTTTTTTTAATCCCCATAGGACCTTGAGCAATACCTAATGGTGAGGAGTGTAAAGGTCGGATTTTATGGCGCGGAGTGAATAGAGTTCGAGGATTAGATGTTCCATCAGTTTCATCCATCTGATTTTTTAATCGGTCTAATTGACCTCTAGTAGTGGAATTACCCACAACAGTGGAGGGAATATTTAACTCAGCCATAGCGTTCATAAATGTATCCCAGCCGCATAGTAAATTTCTGTTAATCAGGGCATGACTCTGAGTGGTGTAACGTACCAAATCCAACATGTTCGAACCCGCAATTACATTTCCTTTGAATATAAATTCACCTTTATCATTCCATGATGTAATATTGTTATTCTTCAACAATCTATTTAGTAAAAGTTCTGCTTTTTTTTTATATCGTGGATTTACACGACTTACAATTTCATTGACAGTCGGATTTTTATCAGGTTCTGAATTTGACAATTGTTGATGATCAGATTCAGGTGCGCTAATGATCTTTAAAGCAGTTAATTCCTTCGCATCATGTTTAGCATGAAGCAAGTATCTTTAGTACATCGCTATATTTTTTAATTTTCACATCGTCCGGTATGTCACGTCGTTGTAAAATTTCACTAATTTCACCATCAAGACGTTGGATAACACTCTGCTGTATGTTTTCTGTAATAGGGGGTCACAGTTTAATTAGTTCCTGCTTAGGAACAAGACACATTTTCTCAGTATGTTCCATTATTTTCCGGCGAGAAGACTCGTTATAATCGGAATCGCAAATCCTAAAAGAGGACCTATAAATTTGCCGGTCTGATTTAGTATACGTTTCTTCTTCTTTATGCTGTGGGATTTATTACTCATGGCTCTTATAGCTTTACGCCACTTTTTTAGTATATTTTTTTTGGCGTTCTTTCAGAGGAATTCATCCTTTTAAAATGTTTAATGCAATTTCCCCTATAGCTGTAATTAAATCACGGCTCGCATTGCACAGAATAGATTTTCTAACAGAAGGGGGTGCCTTCACCAGTGTTTTTAATAGATCCCAGTTACGTCGTATTCTCTCAGACATCTTTACAACACTACAGTCACAATGTAGAATGTCTGATTATGTTTGAAATTCACTTTTTAGAAGTATTTTTCTTTTGAACATACACTGCAGGTAAAGCTGGAGGAAACAGGCCTGTACTCAAGCGAAGTTCCTCAGGGGTATTGGCTCTTAAGTCTAGCATCAAATACCCGTAAGGTTCCCGTGTGGTATCATCAAAAGCTTCTAAGAAAAAACGTGTGTTTCCTGGATACATTTGTCGAGCTAGTGTTACAATTTGTAATTTAACCCGAGGGTTATTAAAAAGTACCATGTACTTTGTGTTTAAATTTATCGTACAGCTTTTCTTACCTTGACAAAATATGTTTTGTACCAGGTAGAAAATACTCAGATTTCTGTGATGTACATACTTGGTAAATGCCTTTTCTATTTCGCTATTGTCACTAGCGCACTCCATGAGAGCATCAACAATAGTCAAATTTACCTTTTCAGGAGGGAATAATTCATCATCTGCGAATGTATGCGGCAGACCCTCCACAAATCTGATGATGGGGAATGAAAGTGAGATTTCGTCATATAGTTTTTGCAAGCACGAATAAAACCAAACAATATTATCGGGTTTATGAGAAAAATGAGTATCAATATTATGTAACAGTTGTTTTACAAAATAACTTTTTCCAGAATTAGACGGTCCTGCTAGTATGCATGAGAATGGGTGCTGCAGCCGGAGATCCATCACGAGTTACAACTAGTAGCCAAATGGAACGGTAGTAAAATCGTCAAATAGAAGCCGTTTTGTGCAAACACACCTTTGTGTTTTGCGTAATGGTCTTGTTTCAATGTCCCAGTACTTTTTATTTTTCACAATACTTGGCTGTTCGACGATAATACGTTTCTGCGTTTCAGAATCCGAATTATAAGGGTAGTCCAGAACTAGATCTTTTAGACTGTTGAAATTAATAGATTGTGCGTTACCAACATTTAATATTATTCCCTTCACTTTTAAAACAGTTTTACCGGTGTTGAGTTTGTATCCATAAGTTTTTGGGCCTGCAGATACAGATTCAGTAATGTAAGTGTCATCAGGTATCTCACTGGTCAATTCCCCCAGGTAATCACCTAAAGGAGGACTCCACTCACCTTCTCTCTGCACAAAAATAACAGAATCTGTGTCGTGATAAAGGCACCTTTCCTGCAATTTGTCCAGAACAGAGTAAAGCTCTAGTCTGGCGTACGCTGTTGTAAAACAGGCTATAAAAATGTTTGTGTTTTTGTTGATGGTGTGATGCCCTTCTGCATATTTCCAATCAATTGTGGCTGTTTCATCATCAATAAAATGCAGCATTGATACATCATAATACGGTAAAAAAACATGTTGAAGCAATTCATCAGGATTGCTAATAATGCTGGTACATGATTGTCGTCACTGCATTCTTGGTCTTCTATCCTTTGGATTACGATATCGGAGAGAAGAAGACACAGGACAGGATGTTTGTGTCTAAACATACTCTAAACTTTATTACAAAACACAGGGCTAATATACACCCTGAAGGCAGGAAACGGATTTGCCATACATGGTTCGATTATACAGTTTAGCTGAACAAGCAAAAAAAGCTAGTCTCTGTATTCTTTAACCTCTTAAGCCCCGGAGCATTTTTCGTTTTTGCATTTTCGTTTTTGCTCCCCTTGTTTCCAGAGCCATAGCGTTTTTATTTTTTGGTCAATATGGCCATGTGAGGGCTTATTTTTTGCTGGACGAGTTGTACTTTTCAACGCCATTACTAGTTTTATCATATCCTGTACGAGAAAACGGGAAAAAAATTCCAAGTGCGGTAAAATTGCAAAAAAAGTGCAATACCACAGTTGTTTTTTATTTATTTATTTTACCATGTTCACTGAATGCTAAAACTGACCTGCCCTTCTTATTCTACAGGTCATTACGAGTTCATTGACACCAAACATGTATATGTTCTTTTATATCTAAGTGGTGAAAAAAAATTCCAAAATTTGGTAAAAAAAAAAATAAAAAGATAGCGCCATTTTCTAAGACCCGTAGCGTCTCCATTTTTCGTGATCTGGGGCTGGTTGATGGCTTATTTTTTGTGTGCCAGGCTGTCGTTTTTATTGATAACATTTGGGGTAGATCCGATGTTTTGATCGCCCGTTATTGCATTTTATTGCAATTTTGCAGCGACCAAAAAACGTAATTCTGGCGTTTAGAATTTTTTTCTCGCTACGCCGTTTACCGATCGGAATAATTCTTTTTTTATATTGATAAATCGGGTGATTCTGAACGCGGCGATAGCAAATATGTGTATGTGGGTTTTTTTTTTATATATTTTATTTTGAATGGGGCGAAAGGGGGGTGATTTAAACTTTTATATTTTTTTATTTTTTTTTATATTTTTAAAAACTTTTTTTTTTTACTTTTTGCATGCTTCTATAGTCTCCATAGGAGACTAGAAGCAGCAACTATCCGATCACCTCTGCTACATACAGGGGACGAGTAGGTCCCCTGCATGCAGTAGAAATGGTCCTGTGCTATGAGCGCCGACCACTAGGTGGCGCTCATAGCGACAAGATCATGACAACCACAGGCATCTGCTGCAGACCCTGGGTTGTCATGCACGCCCATCGGCGACCCGCGATCACGTGACGGGGTCGCCGGTGGGCGGGGCTTATGACGCGCTACCCGGAAGCGCGCGTTAAATGCTGCTGTCGGAGATTGACAGCAGCATTTAACTGGTTAACAGCCGCGGGTGGATCGCGATTCCACCCGCGGCTGTTGCGGGCACATGTCAGCTGTAAGAATCAGCTGACATGTGCTCCGTTCAGTGAGGGCTCAGCGCAGCAGCCCTCACTGAACGGAGGGTACGCAAATATGCGTACTAATGCGTACTAATACGTCCCCGGGGGTTAAGGGGTTAAAATATTTAATTAGACGTATCTGGTTAGCAAGGCCATTTTATCTTCTTGCAAGAACACATTCTTGCTACAAGAAGAAAAATCTGGCCAAGGAGGACACTTTATCTTCTTAGCAAGGACACGCTATTGATACAAAAAGGAACATTTCAGCTTTTTGTCAGTCTGTAACGTCCGTCTCCTAATTTTTCAATCTTTCCTTCAAAATAAGCGCATGCATTCATCCAAACATCTACTGTCCCTAACAGACCCTTATCTTTCAGCCATCCATGATAGCAGTTAGAGAAGGATTTCCATTTCTCTCCATTCATCTCTCCATTCTCATTCATTCCCGCTTTACACAATATTTTGTCAATTCCAATCAGTGCCTGTTTCCCTTCTTTGCGTACCACTAAGTCTTTGGCTATAATGCCTTCCTTGGCATTTTGGTTCCACATTTTTTCAGTTCTCCTCACCTAGAAGAGACTCCTCAGTCACTTAGACAATGGTCACTTATTCAATGGGCCACAAAGGTTTCTGAACCATTCCACTACTAGCCTCTCTAGGACTTATATGCCAGCCAGAAAAACAGACCAAAAACATCAATCCCGGGACACATCCACAACGCAATCATTGGATCCATACTTTCATTCTTAAATTCTCCAAAGGATAGAAGGCAGGACTGATCTGAGGGGATTCTACTGGTTCAAAGGGACCTGAGCCAGACAACAATCTGTTGAATTACCTGGGGAGTCGACCGCTCGGGGGTGGGGGAGTCTCTTCTATGCAGTGATATAATTAGGTAGAATATAACAGTTATTCTTACCTCAGCGCTGTATATATCACCAACAGAGAGCTTCACTCGTCCCACGTCTCGGACCGGTCGAGCACCCCTGGGTAGATTAACTCAAGGTCCCTGTTCGAGGTGCCAGCTGTCGTCACTGCATTCTTGGTCTTCTATCCTTTGGATTATGATATCGGAGAGAAGAAGATACAGGACAGGATGTTTGTGTCTAAACATACTCTAAACTTTATTACAAAACACAGGGCTAATATACACCTTGAAGGCAGGAAACGGATTTGCCATATATGGTTCGATTATACAGTTTAGCTGAACAAGCGAAAAAAGCTAGTCTCTGTATGCTTTAAAATATTTAATTAGACGTATCTGGTTAGCAAGGCCATTTTATCTCCTTGCAAGAACACATTATTGCTACAGGAAAAAACATCTGGCCAAGGAGGATCCTTTATCTTCTTAGCAAGGACACGCTATTGATACAAGAAGGAACATTTCAGCTTGCTGTTGTTTTTACCTAAAATAACTGCCAGACTTATATAGCATAGTTGGGGCCTTTAAACTTCAGGGACTCCATCTTCTGCTATAAAATTCCATCCTTTTGTTCCTTCATTTATCAATACGAATCTCTATGTTTTCCTTTGGTACAACGCTGAATACACATTAGAAAAAGCTTAAAAACCAAATAAACCGCAAGACACATTAGCAAAACCTGTAAAATAGCTTGCACTATACCAGCCAACCACCCACCGATACCTTTAAGCCAATTTGCGGGATTTAGAAAGGAAAATCTCTGTGTGGAATTATTGGCCAAAGTATCTGAACAGTTCACCCAAAAGTTTATCTCTTCCCATGAGACTGGGACAGTGAGAAAGGGTATGCTAGTGGACGTCACAGGGGCATGTGTACATATCCAACAATTAGCAATGGTCTGGTTTTGCTCCTTTAGTCCATCGATTAGAGCAAGATGGTGTCTAATGAATCTATTGTCGTCTCCATCCATGGTGCCTAACCTAGTCCATGCACCTGTGGTCGCAAGTATGCAGGTAAGTATAAACAATGTCATCATTCTTTGTCCGCTGGTTCTCCTAGTATCTTTTTGCAATGGGACGCGTGGATCCAGGTCTCTTTTCCCTCTAGCTTAACGGCTGTGCTTGTGGTCAGCAGAACTTGAAAGGGTCCGTCAAACCGTGGATCTAGGCTTTTCCTCACGTGTCTTTTTATAACCACCCAGTCTCCAGGTTGCAGCGTATGGCTGCTAGAGTCTTGATCTGGATCTGGAAGAGAACTGAAGACATTATCATGTACTTGCTTAATCTTTTTGTGTAAAACCCTCACATAGGAACTTAGCACATGGTTGTTCATTTCTAATGCTTGCGGATAGAAACACCCTAGGCTGGGTACGTTGCCAAACAATATCCCATATGGAGAGAGTCCAGTCTTTCTATTAGGCGTGTATCTTACTGAAAACAGAGCAAGCGTTAAACAGTCCGGCCATGGTTTTCCTGTCTCAGCCATGGCTTTCTGAATTTTTAATTTCAATGTCCCATTCAGTCTTTCCACTTTGCCACTACTTTGCGGGTGATATGGAGTGTGGAATGCTAGTTGAATTCCTAGAGCTGACATGACTTCATTCATTATTTCACCTGTGAAGTGTGTACCTCTGTCACTCTCAATTACCTCTGGTACCCCATACCTGCAGACCACCTCCGCAAGCAGTTTCTTTGCGGTTGCATCAGCCGTGGCTTTGGCAATCGGGAAAGCCTCTGGCCATCCTGAGAACAAATCAATACAGACCAACACATATTCCCATGATCCTGACTTTGGCAGCTGAATATAATCAATTTGCAGTCTCTGGAATGGATAGAGGTGCCGGGGGGTGTGTTTGGGTGGTGTTTTAACTACTCTACCCGGATTATGTGTAGCACATATCATGCACCCTTGTACCAGGTTTTCAATACAGGTGGAGAATCCTGGTGCCACCCAATGTTTCTGCATCACACTCATCACACCCGTTTTAGATTGGTGTGTCGGCCCATGTAGTATCTGGGCAGCTGCTGGGTACAGTGCCCTTGGAAGGCATCGTCGTGTCCCTTTCCCCCATACCCCATTTGCTTCATTCAGGCATGCACCTTCCTTTAACCACTTATCAACCTCCTCCTTTTGAGCCTGAGCCTGCATTTGGGATAAGATGTCCTCCGACACAAAGGGGTTTTTAGGGGCACTTAACTGACGTACTGTTGACCCTTGTTGCGGCTTACAGGCTGCTGTTTTTGCTGCTGCATCTGCCATCGCGTTTCCTCTGCTTACCTGGTCGGTGCGTCTGGTATGTGCTCTTACCTTTATGACAGCTACTTGTTTGGGTAGCTGTAGCACATCAATTAACTGCTGGACCGCATCAGCATTCTTAATGGGGTGTCCTGCTGCCGTCAGGAAACCTCTTGACTTCCATATTGGACCAAAATCATGCGATATACCGAATGCGTACCTAGAATCTGTGTAAATGTTAGCAATACTACCTTCCGCTAGTTTACAGGCCTCGGTTAGGGCCCTAAGTTCAGCTTCTTGAGCCGACTGGTGTGGGAGCATTGGTTCTGCCTTGATTACTGCATTGAGGGAGACAACTGCATATCCAGTATGGAAGGTACCTGAATCATCCTGATGACGGGATCCATCTACAAAAAATTCAAAATCTGCATTTTGTAATTCATGTTCAAATACAGTAGGTAAACCTGCCGTTTCTTGTGCCATCATTTGTACACAGTCATGAGGAACTTCCTCTCTTGGATCTTCCTTAAAAAGCACAGTACCTGACTCCTCCTTTAGATCCGAGAGAGGTAACAAAGTTGCTGGATTCAGGGTAGTACACCTCTGTAAAGAAACATTGGGAGGCATTAACAGTGCACATTGTAACCTGAGATGACGTGCTGCTGAGAGGTGAGCAGGTTGCACTTGGTTCAATATAGTGTAGACATCATGAGGTGTTAGAACGGTGAGCGGGTGGTCAAGAACAATGTCTGCAGATTTGTGGAGTAGCAGTCCAACAGCATGCAGAGCACGTACGCAGGATGGTGCACCTCTGGCTACCGCATCCAATCTGCCGCTAAAGTAGGCAACAGGTCTCTGATTATCACCGTGTGTTTGAGTTAAAACTCCTGCTGCATGTCCAGCTTGTTCATGAAGGTACAGAGTAAATGGGAGCTCATAATTAGGGGTACCCAAAGCTGGAGCGGCCAAAATACGGTTCTTGAGAGAATAAAAACAGTCTATTGCCTCTGATGTTAGTACAAAAGGTGTTGGAGTAAGACAGTCATAGAGGGGCTACATTAAAACAGAGACGGCATGAATCCACTGTCTGCAATAGGAAACAAGTCCAAGAAAAGTTCTGAGGGCTGCAACATTAATGGGGACGGTGAATGCCTGTACTGCTTGTTTACGTGCATTTGTCAAATGACGAGCTCCTGGTGTAATGCAATGTCCCAAAAAGGTGACTGAAGATTTACAAAACTGAAGCTTATCTTTCGACGCCTTGCAGCCAGTGCGATAGAGAAACAACATAAGCGATATAGTTGCACTATGACATTGTTTCCTGGAGGGGGCACAAATGAGCAGGTCATCGACATATTGCAAAACAACGATATGTGGTTCAGACCATCCCTCCAGTATTTCCTGCAGACTTGCAGTGTACATTGTGGATGAATTCTGGGCACCCTGTGGCAACACTGTCCATGTATATTGACTGCCCCGGAATGTGAAAGCAAACAAGTACTGGCAGTCAGGATGTAATGGTACACTGAAAAATGAATTTGCCAAATCGACCACTGAAAAGCAAAGAGAGTTAGAAGGTATCTGTGACAGAAGAGTATGCGGATTGGGCACAACTGGTGTTAGAAGTTCTGTGGCTTTGTTAACCAACCGGAGGTCATGGACCATTCTATATGCGGCTGGTTGTCCTGGCACTCTCTTTTTCTTTACTGGGAACAGGGGAGTGTTGCAAGGGGACTGGGTTTTGACTAGGACTCCTCTCTGTAGTAATTTTTGGACTTGCTGGGCTATGGCATTCTCCTGAGCCGAGCTAAGGGGATACTGCCTCTGTTGAGGTAAGATTGCTCCTGGTTTTAATTTCACCATTACTGGTTGAATTCTTAACCTACCAACATCTGTTTTGTCTGAGGCCCAAAAATCATGTGGCACAGTCTGCTCTAATATCGGGGGAAACTCATTTGTCTCTTCTATGCTGGCAATATCTAGTGACATAATTTTGCAAAGGGTACTTGGTTTTAAACCTGGGGTCATGGTGACAGTGCCATCGGGATGATACTCAATATGTGCTTGTAATTGGGACAACACATCATTTCCCAAAAGGTTACATTGGCCTCGGGGCGATACCATGAGCTGGCTATGTATAGTAGCTCCTTGAATTTGAAGGGGAATTTTTTTAGTGACAGGGAGCAGGACAGACGGGGAATTGAAGGGGGTGGCAATGTCATGATGTGAAAAATCAGTTTCAGTATATGGCCAATCACCTTGCGTAATTACTGAATTGTCGGCCCCCGTATCTACTTGGAAATCGATTTCATGGCCCCCTGGTAGGTTCACCTGCTCTATACAACTGGGAGTTGGGGGTAAGGAGATGAGGGGGTTCATGTGCAAGCTACCCTCATCCTATGGGGGCGTTGTTTGGTCAGCTGGAGGAACCGTACTCTGAGCATTTGGATACGGGTTGGTCCTACAGTCCTTTCTAAAATGTCCTGGCTTTTTACATCCGTAACACAGTTTCTGTCCTCCTCCTTCAGTCCGTCCTCTGCCTCTGTTGTTTCTGGGGGTCGTCTCTACTATATGTATTCTGGCAGCTCTTTTTGCCTGTGCTATGTCATGCTGTGCCCCTTGAGCAATTCTAGCTAAATCTTCTGCCTTCACTGATCTGCAGTCCGGTCTACTTGCTTTTACCTTCTCTGCAATCTCTTTCTTTAGTCCATTCATGAAAGCACTTGCTAATACCCTCTCACTAGTCTTTTTCCCGGGGTTGAACCCCATTTCTGACCAGGTTTTCTTTAGTGCATAGAAATAATCCTTAGGATCTTCCTCCTTCCGTTGCACTCTATCTTCTAGTGTAACTTGCTTTTCTGCTTGCCTGTCTTGACATGCTTTTGCCAACGCTGCTGCGAATAGGACTCCAGCTGCAGCATCATTAGATTCTGCATCTACTGGTCCGGTCCTATTGGCATACTGTTTTTTTGTCTCATCTATCAACCTATCATAGCGGGCTTCATCTGCCAATTTTCCCTTAATTACCCCCTGCAGATCTATTCTAGTTGCATTGTACGTATCCTGTATGGTGGTGATCATTCTAGCAAACCCATAGGGGACTGGGATGGGTCTGGCAGCTGGGAGATCAGTGCCAACTGCTCTGAAGGACTCCATGGTCTATGTAGCGCCGGCGTCCCTGCCCTCTGCTAGGCAGGGACGCTGTTCCCCTCACCTCTCTGCTCCGTGCCCGGCTCCCTCCTCCCGCTCTGCTGGCAGCGCACGCTCCTTCCCGGCCACTGTGCTTAGGGCGCGCGCGCGCGCTCTCCCTCCCTCTTAAAGGGGCCGCGCGCGCCGTCCTAAGGAGTCCCCGGCCAATGGCCGGAGGACTTCACCATATATAAGGCACCTCCTCCAAAATGGAGGTGCCCGAGCAATGTTGTTGCACTGTTCACTACTCTGCTTCAGCCCTCAGGTCCCGTTGCCAGTTACCTGCCAGATACCTGCCAGATTCCTGCCAGCTTGCTGTCTTATTCCTGCCTGATACTCTGCTACCTGCCTGCTAGCCTGAGGTCCGACGGTCTGCCTTACTACTCCTGTCAGTCTGTCTAAGGACCAGCCTGCCCGCTCACCTGGGAGCGCACATCAGCTACCTGCCTGCTTGCCTGAGGTCCGACGGTCTGCCTTCCAACTCCTGTCAGTCTGTCTATGGACCAGCTTGCCCGCTCACCTGGGAGCGCACATCTGCTACCTGCCTGCTAGCCTACCTGGAGGCTCTGCCGTCACGTGCTGTGACCACCTGCCTGTCCAGTGACTCCTGCCCACTCACCTGGGAGCGCTCATCTGCTGCCTGTCTGCTAGCCTACCTGGAGGCTCTGCCGTCACGTGCTGTGACCACCCGCCTGTCCAGAGACTTCTGCCCGCTCACCTGGGAGCGCTCATCTGCCGCCTGTCTGTTGGTCTTCCTGGAGGTTCCGCCGTCACATGCTGTGACCACCCGTTTATCCAGAGACTCTCGCCTGCTCACCTGGGAGCTCACGTCTACCATCAGCCGCCACAGGTCGTACCAACCCTTTACCTAGAGACTGCCCCGGTCACTTGCGGGGACCATCTGCCCGTTCATCCAGAGACTGCCCCGGTCACTTGCCATCTGCCCGTTCATCCAGAGACTGCCCCGGTCACTTGCCATCTGCCCGTTCATCCAGAGACTGCCCCGGTCACTTGCCGTGACCATCTGCCCGTTCATCCAGAGACTGCCCCGGTCACTTGTCGTGACCTCCAGCCCGTTCCCTCAGAGACTGTCCCGGTCACCTGCTGTGACTTCCTGCCCGTCTTCCCTGGTCGCCACCCGCTCCTTTACAAGGACCGCCCCCTTTTATAGTAGCTCAGAGGTTCCGCCTCCCAGACCCGTTACAGTTTGCTCGGGCCATGGAACCCGGTGGCACCCAAGCTCCCTCGCTCTCGGACCTGTGTCATGAACTGTCCCGTCAAAGGTCCCAACAGGAGTCCATCCTGGGTCACCTGCGGAATGTCAATTCTCGCCTGGACACTCTGACTGCTCCGCCAGCAACCTCCGCCAGTGCCATGTCTCGCAATCCGGCAGCCCCGCTGCCCATTAATTCCATGGAATCCTACCCCGGACCCCGGCTTTCTGCACCTCCTCGCTTCGGAGGCAACTCCGCCCAGGCTCGGGGCTTCATAAATCAGTGCACCCTGCACTTTGAACTATTGTCCCACCAGTTTATCTCCGACCGGGCCAAAATTGCATTCATCATGTCCCATCTCACCGGGGAGGCCCTGGCCTGGCTAAATCCTCTATGGGAGAGAGGAGACCCCCTGGTGTCCAACTTGCCTGCTTTTCTCACGGCTTTCCGGAAAGTCTTCGACGAACCCGGACGGAAGACCTCATCCGCATCATCACTGCTACGCCTCCATCAGGGAAGTCTCACCGTGGGCCAATATGCCATACGGTTCCGTACCCTTGCCTCGGAGCTGGCCTGGGATAACGACGCTCTGGTATCCGTCTTCTGGGAGGGTCTGTCCGGCCGTATTAAAGATGAACTTGCCGGTCGGGACATTCCTACCACTCTCGATGACCTAATAACTCTTGCCACCCGGATTGACCTACGGTTCCAGGAGCGTGCCAAAGAGGTCACCCGTGAGAGGAGGTTTCCACGTCTAGCTCCTACTTTTCAGAAACCCGTCACTCCCTCCGTCTCTACCCAGGTACACTCTCCTGAGCCTATGCAGGTCGACCAGACCAAGATGGTCAAAACCCGTCAGGACTTACGCCGTGCCGAGGGGAGCTGCTTCTACTGTGGCAGTAAGGAGCACCGGATCCGTGCCTGCCCGGAGAGGTCGGGAAACGCCTGTGTCTAGCTTCGCTCAGAGAGGTCGACCTAGACAAGAATAAATCCTCTCCATCTCTGCTGCTGTCAGTCTCAATCGTCTGCGGGGAGAACCGTTTTTTCGAACTAGCCCAACTTGACTCTGGAGCAGCCGGGAATCTTATTTCACAGTCCCTGGTAGAGAAATACCGCATCCCCACCAAACCTCTGGCTGTACCCTTGTCTGTTGCTGCCGTGGATGGGGGCCTCTTACCACGCCCCATCCAACTCATCACCGAATCCATTACTCTGCAGGTGGGAATGCTGCATTCTGAGAGTATCTCCTTTCATGTTCTGCCTGGACTCTCTCACGCCCTCTTGCTAGGTCTGCCTTGGCTCCAGAGACATGCACCCGTGCTTGACTGGCAGACCGGAGAGGTCCTTCGCTGGGGACAGGACTGCCATAAGACCTGTCTGGTTCCCGTCCATCCCGTCCGTCCTTCTCCTACCCCAGCTAATCTACCTGGACTTCCGATTCCTTATTGGTCTTATGCTGATGTCTTTAATAAAAAGGAGGCAGAGACACTACCCCCTCATAGACCATACGACTGCCCTATCGACCTGTTACCCGGTACTACTCCTCCCCGTGGGCGTATTTACCCATTATCCGCTGCTGAGACCCGGTCGATGTCCGAATATATTGAGGAAAATCTGGCCAGGGGATTCATCCGGAAACCTACCTCCCCGGCGGGAGCAGGCTTCTTTTTCGTCAAAAAGAAGGACGGCTCTCTCCGTCCCTGTATAGACTATAGAGGCCTTAACCAGATCACGGTGAAGAATAAGTACCCCCTTCCGCTCATTCCGGAGTTATTTGATCGTCTGAGGGGGGCTAGAATCTTCACCAAACTGGACCTCCGTGGGGCGTACAACCTGGTTCGTATCCGTCAGGGGGATGAATGGAAGACTGCATTCAACACCCGGGACGGCCACTATGAATAGCTGGTAATGCCCTTTGGTCTATGTAACGCTCCTGCCGTCTTTCAAGAGTTGGTCAATGACATCTTCCGGGACCTTCTCTACTCCTGCGTAGTGGTCTACCTGGACGACATCTTGGTCTTCTCTCCGGATCTCCAGACTCACCGGAGAGACGTTCGTCAGGTCCTGCTCAGGCTCAGGCAGAATCACCTCTTCGCTAAATACGAGAAGTGCCTCTTTGAGCAGACCTCGCTTCCATTTTTGGGCTACATTATTTCTCAGACCGGCCTACGAATGGATCCAGAGAAACTGTCTGCCATCGAGAAGTGGCCCCGACCAGAGGGGTTGAAGGCCATTCAGCGGTTCCTGGGCTTCGCCAACTACTACTGCCTCTTCATACCACACTTCTCTTCCCGGACTGCCCCAATTTCCGCGCTCACTCGTAAGGGTACTAATCCCAAAGAGTGGCCGCCCGAAGCAGAGGAGGCCTTTCTTTCCTTAAAACAGGCCTTCTCTTCCGCCCCGGTGCTGCATCGCCTGGACGGCAACAAGCAGTTCTTCCTGGAAGTTGACGCCTCCTCCTCTGGAGCCGGAGCGGTACTTACTCAAAAATCATCTTCCGGGAGGATGGTAACTTGCGGCTTCTTCTCTAAACTCTTCTCCTCCTCAGAGCGCAATTATTCCATCGGAGACCGAGAGTTATTGGCCATCAAACTGGCATTGGAGGAGTGGCGTTACCTGCTCGAGGGGGCTCTTCACCCGGTAATAATTTACACTGACCACAAGAACTTGGCTTACCTCCAGCATGCCCAGAGACTTAACCCGCGCCAAGCCCGGTGGTCCTTGTTTTTTGCTCGCTTTGATTTTGTTCTTCATTTTCGCCCGGCTGACAAAAACGTCAAGGCGGACGCCTTGTCTCGATCCTTTCTGGTGTCTGATCTCGAGGAAGATCCGAAACACATCATCGATCTCGCCAGAGTAATGCAGGTGGCTCCCGTGAGTCTAAATCGTCTCCCTCCCGGAAAGACGTTCGTATCAGTACCTGATCGGGAGAAGATCCTACACTGGGGTCACTCGTCTAAACTGGCTGGCCACGCCGGTCAGAAAAAGACCCTCCAGCTTATTACCCGGCACTACTGGTGGCCTACCCTGCACAAGGACGTTATAGACTTTGTTTCTGCCTGTGTGTCCTGCGCCCGCAACAAGGTTCCGAGACATCTGCCAGCCGGTCGCCTCCTTCCGCTTTCTGTACCTGCTGCCCCCTGGCAGCATATAGCAATGGACTTTATAACTGACCTCCCAGTCTCTGCCGGTTGTACGGTCATTTGGGTGGTCGCTGACCGCTTCTCCAAAATGGCTCATTTTGTTCCCCTGCCAGGCCTCCCGTCTGCACCCGAGCTAGCTAAAGACTTTATTTGTCACATCTTTCGTCTTCATGGCCTGCCTCTCCACATCGTGTCGGATCGTGGGGTACAGTTCACCTCACGCTTCTGGAGAGCCACTTGTAAACTGCTGGACGTCACCCTGGACTTCTCTTCCGCTTACCACCCTCAGTCCAATGGTCAAGTGGAGCGGATGAATCAGAACCTGACCAGTTACCTCCAGCACTTCGTTAATGCTCATCATTCAGACTGGGTGGATCTCCTACCATGGGCCGAGTTCTCTTATAACAATCACGAGAGCGAATCCTCCTCCAAATCCCCGTTTTTTGTAGTCTTCGGTCAGCATCCTCGGATTCCTTTTCCTGTCTCCACCTCTGTGGACAACCCGGCTGCGGAATCTCTCGTTAGCAAATTTTCCTCCATTTGGGAGAGTACCCGATCCGCACTCCTTCAGTCGTCCGAACGGATGAAAAGACACGCTGACAAAAAACGCCTGGATCCTCCACAATTTCGTCCTGGAGATAAAGTCTGGCTCTCATCTAAATATGTCCGACTCAAGATACCTTCTTACAAGTTAGGGCCTCGGTTCATCAGTCCTCTGGAGGTCATCAGTCAAATCAACCCGGTGGCCTATAAATTGAAACTCCCGGCCAACTTACGGATCCCTAACTCCTTCCATGTATCTCTCCTCAAACCTGTGGTACTTAACTCTTTTTCCAAGTCAACAGGTACGCCTCCTGCTCCGGTTTCTGCTGAGGACGAGTTTGAGGTAGAGAACATTCTTGCCACCAAAAGGGTAAGAGGAAAGACCTTTTTTCTAGTAGATTGGAAGGGGTTTGGTCCTGAGGAGAGAACGTGGGAGCCCCGGGAGAACATCCATGCCCCTCTTATCCTTGCTAAATTTCTGTCTGGCCTAAAAAAGGGGGGGCCTAAAGGGGGGGGTACTGTAGCGCCGGCGTCCCTGCCCTCTGCTAGGCAGGGACGCTGTTCCCCTCACCTCTCTGCTCCGTGCCCGGCGTCCTCCTCCCGCTCTGCTGGCAGCGCACTCTCCTTCCCGGCCACTGTGCTTAGGGCGCGCGCGCGCGCTCTCCCTCCCTTTTAAAGGGGCCGCGCGCGCCGTCCTAAGGAGTCCCCGGCCAATGGCCGGAGGACTTCACCATATATAAGGCACCTCCTCCAAAATGGAGGTGCCCGAGCAATGTTGTTGCACTGTTCACTACTCTGCTTCAGCCCTCAGGTCCCGTTGCCAGTTACCTGCCAGATACCTGCCAGATTCCTGCCAGCTTGCTGTTTTATTCCTGCCTGATACTCTGCTACCTGCCTGCTAGCCTGAGGTCCGACGGTCTGCCTTACTACTCCTGTCAGTCTGTCTAAGGACCAGCCTGCCCGCTCACCTGGGAGCGCACATCAGCTACCTGCCTGCTTGCCTGAGGTCCGACGGTCTGCCTTCCAACTCCTGTCAGTCTGTCTATGGACCAGCTTGCCCGCTCACCTGGGAGCGCACATCTGCTACCTGCCTGCTAGCCTACCTGGAGGCTCCGCCGTCACGTGCTGTGACCACCTGCCTGTCCAGTGACTCCTGCCCGCTCACCTGGGAGCGCTCATCTGCTGCCTGTCTGCTAGCCTACCTGGAGGCTCTGCCGTCACGTGCTGTGACCACCCGCCTGTCCAGAGACTTCTGCCCGCTCACCTGGGAGCGCTCATCTGCCGCCTGTCTGTTGGTCTTCCTGGAGGTTCCGCCGTCACATGCTGTGACCACCCGTTTATCCAGAGACTCTCGCCTGCTCACCTGGGAGCTCACGTCTACCATCAGCCGCCACAGGTCGTACCAACCCTTTACCTAGAGACTGCCCCGGTCACTTGCCGTGACCATCTGCCCGTTCATCCAGAGACTGCCCCGGTCACTTGCCATCTGCCCGTTCATCCAGAGACTGCCCCGGTCACTTGCCATCTGCCCGTTCATCCAGAGACTGCCCCGGTCACTTGCCGTGACCATCTGCCCGTTCATCCAGAGACTGCCCCGGTCACTTGTCGTGACCTCCAGCCCGTTCCCTCAGAGACTGTCCCGGTCACCTGCTGTGACTTCCTGCCCGTCTTCCCTGGTCGCCACCCGCTCCTTTACAAGGACCGCCCCCTTGTATAGTAGCTCAGAGGTTCCGCCTCCCAGACCCGTTACAGTCTATACATTAACATTGTACAAGCTTCCTGACCTGGAACCACTTCATCCCCCCCTGCTGCTGCTGCTGCTACTCCCGGTGCTCCTGGCACAACTACTGTCCTCATTGGGAATAGTCTAGCTGGGTGGGGTCTCGGTCCTCCACATGCCACACAGATGTCTATTGTCAAGGGGTTCTGCTGTCCACATCTGGGGCAAAGCCAACATTTGGGTTCCTGGGAATTCTGATACTGGGGTGGGGGTGACGTCGGGAGCGGACAGGGAGGAAAATCTGTCATTCCGGTTTTTGTCAGTCTGTAACGTCCGTCTCCTAATTTTTCAATCTTTCCTTCAAAATAAGCGCATGCATTCATCCAAACATCTACTGTCCCTAACAGACCCTTATCTTTCAGCCATCCATGATAGCAGTTAGAGAAGGATTTCCATTTCTCTCCATTCATCTCTCCATTCTCATTCATTCCCGCTTTACACAATATTTTGTCAATTCCAATCAGTGCCTGTTTCCCTTCTTTGCGTACCACTAAGTCTTTGGCTATAATGCCTTCCTTGGCATTTTGGTTCCACATTTTTTCAGTTCTCCTCACCTAGAAGAGACTCCTCAGTCACTTAGACAATGGTCACTTATTCAATGGGCCACAAAGGTTTCTGAACCATTCCACTACTAGCCTCTCTAGGACTTATATGCCAGCCAGAAAAACAGACCAAAAACATCAATCCCGGGACACATCCACAACGCAATCATTGGATCCATACTTTCATTCTTAAATTCTCCAAAGGATAGAAGGCAGGACTGATCTGAGGGGATTCTACTGGTTCAAAGGGACCTGAGCCAGACAACAATCTGTTGAATTACCTGGGGAGTCGACCGCTCGGGGGTGGGGGAGTCTCTTCTATGCAGTGATATAATTAGGTAGAATATAACAGTTATTCTTACCTCAGCGCTGTATATATCACCAACAGAGAGCTTCACTCGTCCCACGTCTCGGACCGGTCGAGCACCCCTGGGTAGATTAACTCAAGGTCCCTGTTCGAGGTGCCAGCTGTCGTCACTGCATTCTTGGTCTTCTATCCTTTGGATTACGATATCGGAGAGAAGAAGATACAGGACAGGATGTTTGTGTCTAAACATACTCTAAACTTTATTACAAAACACAGGGCTAATATACACCTTGAAGGCAGGAAACGGATTTGCCATATATGGTTCGATTATACAGTTTAGCTGAACAAGCGAAAAAAGCTAGTCTCTGTATGCTTTAAAATATTTAATTAGACGTATCTGGTTAGCAAGGCCATTTTATCTCCTTGCAAGAACACATTATTGCTACAAGAAAAAACATCTGGCCAAGGAGGATCCTTTATCTTCTTAGCAAGGACACGCTATTGATACAAGAAGGAACATTTCAGCTTGCTGTTGTTTTTACCTAAAATAACTGCCAGACTTATATAGCATAGATGGGGCCTTTAAACTTGAGGGACTCCATCTTCTGCTATAACAATGATAAATTAGATCTCTGCGCAAACTTGCCCCATAAAGAATTTAGGGAAAGTTTAGAGATCTGTCTCTTAGCAGGGTTCAACCCTATATTTTCAGCTAGTAATTGTACACCTTCTTTTTCAAGAAAAGAGTCAATGTACTGCTGTTTCTTGTTGTCATCAGTGCACCAGCTGGGGTAGCCTGAGGGTTCCTGCTTATCCCTAAGATGTAATGTAATGTACGGTGCAAACAGAGAATCGCTGGTTGTAGGAAAATCCCAAATTTCATAGATGTGGGCTATCCTATAACCTTTTTCCACTGCCATCTCAAGCTCAATAGTGCACCATGTACCTGTCAGAGAACGTTCTTCATCACTATGCGTGCAGTCCTCAGTTTGTGAATTTAAAGCGCATGTATAGCAAAGTGGAAACATTAATTTTTTGTTGAGTTTTACCGGAAGAACAGGAAAAAATAAATCCCTCGGAGGATAGACCTTAACTCTGGCAATACCAAAGTAATTTTTTATGAATCCAAATCCCTCATAGATAATATGAGGATGGCCAAGCGGGTATGTTTTAGTTTTGTTTACAAAGGGGTACAGACTGGTGAAATCATAGTAATGTATCGTCTCACCAGTTTTCAGTTGGTGATGAAGTTTAATGGCATTAGTACGTCCACCATAAAGCGCATCACGAGGATCTAAAGGTGTGGGAAATTCCATTTGGAGAAGAAATGATTGAAGATTAGTGTCTTTTTCAACCATTTCCTTCCACTCATGTTCCCACAGTACTCTCACTGTGTACCCGCAACACTGCAAGTAACGTTTTTTAGCCAAAAAGCTGTAATATAATTGTCTGTAGGATGTGTTTGTGACCTTATTCGCATCATTTTCGCTATAGCAAACAACGCAGCCATGGAAAAAACAGCCTTGAAATTCAAGGGCTATGTGTCTGTTGTTTACATAGGCGTATCCGTCTAAAAAATATTTCCCGACTTTTTTTTCACCACCTCTCAAAGCGTGTTGGATGACTATGTTCTCTGTGTGGGCTACATACATGAGCTACTGTATAGAGGGTGATGAGAAGCGTTTTTTTGTCTTGTGATAATTATCACCAGGTAAAATGGCTATGGTATTTTTTCGCAGAAATTTAAATCTGTACATTGACATACATACAGAGGCCAGGGTGACGTGTTGGAAAGGGTCAATGCATCTGGTCACTTCAATTTTTTTCTTTTCTTGCTTACAGTATCTTTTAACATTTTTCTACGTCATTTCCATAACACGCTCCCGGTAAAGTTCACACGAGCGCCTCAGTATCTCAACATCTTGTTTGCAATAAGATTTTAGTTCAGACTTAAAGTCAATAGTTGTATTTACCTGGGTCTCATACCACTCCATGAATTCCCCTTTCTCACTCGGTGACATGTACTCCAGTCCATAATCTTTTACAGGGGGTAGGGGGACCCACATAGTTTTGATTTTCTTCAGTGTTAAAAAAGTGGGGAAAATGTCCTTTTGAACCTGAAAATCCCATAGCCTGTGGCATCTTACTTAGTTTCATCGGGATAAAATTTAGGGAGTCTATGAACCTCATTTCCAAATCAGGCAGCGTCACACACAAGAGACGGCCACCTCGGGTTATAATTTTTACACAAAGTTTTTCAGAAATCAGTTCTTTAACAATAAAGTACGCGTCATACCTTCCGGCATTGTGAGCTATAAATGTACAACCGGCAAATTTACCGGATGTAACAAATTGCACAAAATCATGAGTGCATGATTTACCTTCAAACTCCCAGGAAGGGTGGCCATACAGCGTTGTGGCATAAATGTAATTTGGGATGTGAGTTCCTGTCTCTTGCATACATTCAAAGTCATAAAATATATATTGATCCGTTTCCTCCTTTGGTACATACCGTCGCATGTAACAAAGATGCTCATCAAATTTATTTAATCGTTTGCGACAAACAGGACATCGCAACCCTTTACATTTATGCTCTGTCTCACTTTCTCCGGTCACAAAATGATGACATTTATCACAAAATGTTTTAAGTCTGCAGAATGATGGATCATCCGCAGCTAAATGAGTGTGGTGGTCTAAGCACTCGTTCGAGCGACAATACACCCTGCAGACAGGGCAACGAGGTGGTTGTCATGCGTCGGTGCTGTCCACACAACTCTCTCTTTGACAAGCTTTGCAAAAATATTGACACGAATGATTAAATTTGTGATGAAACACCGAATTGCATCTTTCACAAAAGTAATCCTCGCCGATAAATCCCTTCATATTTTTGATGCCGTAGTAGTGATTATCATGATGCAAAATGAACATGGTTTTTGCACCAGCTGTATTACCTGTTTGAAAGTAACGCCAGTCACCCTGACTGTAGTACAGTACTTTAATGGTGACTTTCAGAAGATTCTCAAAATTCACAATTTCGCTAAAGCTTACTAGTTGTTCCTCGGGGATACCCAGAGTCGCGTGTATGGCTTTAGCACCACTCAGTAAAACTGAATCACCAACATCAGCGTCGTCCATCAGGGCACACACACTAGCAGCAAAGCACAGATTTGTGCTGTAATTGTTAAAGTCATACAACCAACGACTCTTTTGTTTAATGATTTGACTACTCGCTATAGATTTCAAAATGCGTCTTTTTGACCCACCTCGTCTGTTTTTAATTATTGTTACAACTAATTTGAGGGAATTGGTCGCTATGCATTCAGCATTACTTTGCAGTGTGCGAGCGACAGAATTTAAAAATGTTTCAGAACTAAAATCATCCCTCGATTGTTTTGTAGTGAAAATGTTTCTAATGTTTCACTGCCTTCAAGTCTTAATTGAACAAAGTCGCCAGGATCAATGTCTCTAATGATTCTGCTCAACAACGACTGAATGGAGTCGTGCACAACATTTAGAGCCTCTACAAATGATTGAATACGCTCTAAATTTACAAATCTGAAATGATCAACGTACATGCGGGCGTTGAAATTACGGATATCTCTTTGATGATGATAAAAATGTTGTAAAAATACAATATGATCTACGTTCATTACATTATCATCATCACCATTACCGACAATTTCAGCACCCTGTTCGTTTTCATCATGCCTTTCCAGTTGACCGTTGCTTTGAGCAAGGTCATGTAAAATTGGACTCTGTACATGGTTTTGTGTAGTTAATGATCTGCAATTTGCCTCTCGTGCCCTTCTAGCTGCTAGCGACCGTTTCGATCTAATCAGCAGCGCTCGAGCCTGTTTAATGACTCTCGATCTATAAGACCTCTGCGGCATTATTTTAGACAATTTCTGCAGACCATAACCGACCATTCTTAGTTACATTAAATTATTTTTATTAGGGTCTGATGGTACAATAGCATGCTCACTTTTGAAGTCATTTAGTTCAGCGATAATGTCAGGTGTTGGGTATGCACTGATCAATTTTTCATACGTTTCACAGAAATATTTTAGTTTGTTCTGGTAGATTTTGCATTGCGCATACTGACCAGACATAGCTTTCCTCACGATTCACAATGCTGATTGGTGAAAGAGGCGCTGATCTCACAGTCGGATTCTCTCTTTGCGGAGCGTTCTGAGTCGATCCGAAATTACGCTGTGGCTGTAGTACTCGAGGTTGAAGAGCCGACGTAGCTAAAAGCAAAGTTACTTGCGTCACTTAACCACGAAGTTAGAGTAACATTGGAAAAGTTACAGGTGTTAGATACTCATATTTTATCGTACCGTAACATAGAATGGAATAAATATATACTTACAAGCACGAGCCGCGTATTCCACATCCGCAGATCTAGGATTAGGCGTTTTCTCATTGATTGGTGTTGCTCGGATGGGAATATTCTCTTTTGGTAAATCAAGTTTTTTTACCACTATCCGATCATCTGTAAATAAAATATAACTATTAGACACAACTGGTAATATTATCTTTTTTAAATTCAAGTTTTTGAACGCTAGTCGAACATTTATCAATAAAATATAACAATTAGACACGTCCAGAAATGCTTTTCTTCATTGAACTGAGAGTAGTCTATTACCTTCTCTATTCTTGTGGGTCCTTCTTATTATTCCGTGTCTTTTAGGAACATTAGGAGGCTGGAGAAATACAGGACTACAGGTTGTCTCTATGAGTTCGATATCAGAGTCTTCACTTTCAGATACTTCAAAAACCCGTTTGTTTTCCGTCATATAGGCCGATTGCAGCATCTCAGAATCTGTATGAGAAAGCGTACTTAGTTTGCTGCACTCATTTGGAAACAGATCAAATAGTTACTGCTGGTAATATACATATAGTCAATTACATGTAATCGATTGATGAAAATTAGCAGTATTTGGCTCATCAGCTACTTCTTCAGCGGCTCCACAATTCAGTTTGCTTAAAATGTTACTAATTCCGTGGCTCACACACTCTTCTTAAATAAGAAAGAATGAAATAATATATAATTAATATACAAAACAAGATGTTGATCAACACGTGCTAACACACCGTCTGTTATATTCAATAGAATACCCACCATATTGGGAATCTGTAAGAAGAGCTCCAAAATGTTCGATGGGATTACTAGAATTCATCTGGATAAATTATAACAAATAATAAATTAGAATAAAGTATAATAATATAGTTGTTAACTCTATGCAATGGCTGAACTATTTAGTGCTATAATATCACACATCCGTTAAATATGATAAATTATAATAAATAATAAATCTGGATAAAGTATAATAATACAGTTGTTAACTCCATGCAGTGTTTGAACTATTTAGTGCTATAATTAGTGTTGAGCATTCCGATACTGAAATATCGGGTATCGGCCGATATTCGCGGTATCGGAATTCCGATACTTAATTCCGATACTATTGCAATATCGTATACCGGAATCGGAAGTTCCCATAATGCAATGAGACATTTTCATTTTATTCAGCCAATGAGGATCCTAAGAAGTGTGGGCACATCCTGTTAGGCATGTAGGCATCTTAAGTAATGGCATGGCTGTGATTGGCTGCTGAAATGATGTCATGATGCACTATAAAAGCCACCGCCGCCATTTTGAGCTCACTCTGCTGTGAATTCAGTTAGGGATAGGACGCTGTTGTTCTGAGGGACAGTTTTAGCTACCTATTTGCTCTATACTGCTTTACCCAAGCTACTTTCTAAATCACTGTGCCTTGCAGTGCTAGTGCACAGTTCCCTGTGCTGTTCACCGCTGTCTGCAAGGTCTGTGTGTGTGAATGCAGCTCACCCTGTAGTGTGTGCTTCAGCCAAGTCTGGTTGTAGTGCACTCAGTGTGTGTCACTGCCTCATACATTGTCCTTTTTTGCCAATTCATAATTTTTCCTGATATCTCCTATTAGTGTGGTGGTTCCATCTGTATTCAGCTAAATTGGTTCCAAACACACTATATAGGAGTAGATAGAGAAATTTTTTTCCGTCTTGCAGCGCTAGTGCACAGTGCTCTGCATCTGTACTGTTCACCGCTGTCTGCAAGGTCTGGTGTGTGAGTGCAGCTCACCCTGTAGTGTGTGCTTCAACCCCGTCTGGTTGTAGTGCACTCAGTGTGTGTCACTGCCTCATACATTGTCGTTTTTTGCCAATTCATAATTTTTCCTGATATCTCCTATTAGTGTGGTGGTTCCATCTGTATTCAGCTAAATTGGTTCCAAACACACTATATAGGAGTAGATAGAGAAATTTTTTTCCGTCTTGCAGCGCTAGTGCACAGTGCTCTGCATCTGTACTGTTCACCGCTGTCTGCAAGGTCTGGTGTGTGAGTGCAGCTCACCCTGTAGTGTGTGCTTCAACCCCGTCTGGTTGTAGTGCACTCAGTGTATCACTGCCTCATACATTGTCGTTTTTTGCCAATTCATAATTTTTCCTGATATCTCCTATTAGTGTGGTGGTTCCATCTGTATTCAGCTAAATTGGTTCCAAACACACTATATAGGAGTAGATAGAGAAATTTTTTTCCGTCTTGCAGCGCTAGTGCACAGTGCTCTGCATCTGTACTGTTCACCGCTGTCTGCAAGGTCTGGTGTGTGAGTGCAGCTCACCCTGTAGTGTGTGCTTCAACCCCGTCTGGTTGTAGTGCACTCAGTGTGTGTCACTGCCTCATACATTGTCGTTTTTTGCCAATTCATAATTTTTCCTGATATCTCCTATTAGTGTGGTGGTTCCATCTGTATTCAGCTAAATTGGTTCCAAACACACTATATAGGAGTAGATAGAGAAATTTTTTTCCGTCTTGCAGCACTAGTGCACAGTGCTCTGCATCTGTACTGTTCACCGCTGTCTGCAAGGTCTGGTGTGTGAGTGCAGCTCACCTTGTAGTGTGTGCTTCAACCCCGTCTGGTTGTAGTGCACTCAGTGTATGTCACTGCCTCATACATTGTCCTTTATTGCCAATTCATAATTTTTCCTGATATCTCCTATTAGTGTGGTGGTTCCATCCGTATTCAGCTAAATTGATTCCAAACACACTATATAGGAGTAGATAGAGGAGCCTTTCTGCAGCATTGGGCCCTGCAGCCCCAGCCAGATTAGTATTAGCCTATTTTTTGCAGCCTCATCTATTGCATTGTAGATTACCTTCCTACATTGTAATAGCTACAAAAAGTTTGTGATACTATCGTTATTACATCTTTAGGCACATCCAGTGTCTTTTTGTGACAAAAAAAACCTAAATAAAGTTCACCAAACACTCCACTTTACAGTTGTGTAGGCCACATTAGCTCATATTAAAGTCTAGTCCACACTTTATAAAATTAGTGTTTCTTATACCTGTTAGCAGCTGTTCAGGAATAAGCACACTAAGCCCTTAGTACTTTTCTGCCTATCTTTATCAGTCTACCAAGATGAAGAAGGCAGGGAGTAAGGCATGTGGTCGTGGTCGTGGGCGTGGGCGTGGGCGTGGAGTTTCTGCAGGGAGAGGACGTGAGGATTCTGTGCCTGCAGGGAGAGGACGTGGGGATTCTGTGCCTGCTGCGGGCACCAGTGACTCAGCATCCCCCAGTTTTACCAGGGAACAGTCCTTTATGCGCAGCTTTGTAGGAGCTAGCCGTACCCCACTGCTGCGCGAGGACCAAATTGAAGCCGTTGTCGGATGGATGGCAGCTAACGCATCGACTTCAATTAGTTCCAGATCCTCTCAGGTCCTGAGCACTGAAGAGCACTCATCTGTCTCTTCACCACCTGCCAAATTGCCCAGGCAGTCAGAGAGCCCTGGACAGGAGCCATCTCTACTTCTGTTCTCTGAATCTCTTGGCTTGGAAAGAGGGGGCCAGCCAAGCAGAATTCGAGAATTTGAAGAAGAGGTAGTATGCAGTGATGCGCAACCGTTTTGTCTCTCTGAATCTGAAGAGGCGGGTGGGCCAGTGCCTATGGTCAGCAGCACACCTCAGTACGCATCTGATGATGAGACTCAGGTGCCACTTTCTGGTGCGTACTGTGCTGTCGAGACTACCCAGGAGAAGCAGTTGTTTGAAGAGGGTGGTGTAGATGATGAGGTCCTTGACCCATCATGGCGTGAGGGACAGGAAGGTGGTGGGAGCGGCTCTGAGGAAGAGATTCCCCGAACGGCCCAAAAAGGAGGGAGAGGGAGGGGGCAGACTTGGTTGCCTGTAGCCTCCACTTCGGCACCCATTAGGAGCATGGCTCTTCCAAAATCCAAAGCGGGCGCTCCCAAGACTTGCAGTGCCTGGTCCTTTTTTGACACAGTTGCAGATGACATTTGCTTTGTCAAATGCAAGCTGTGTAATCAGAAGGTGAAAAGAGGGAAAAGTGTCAGCAACCTCAATACCACAAATATGTGGAAACATGTGCGGACCAAGCACGTGGTGGAGTTACACAAACACACTGAAACCTAGGCCAACCTACAGCGCCACCTACCACCTCTTCAGCTCGTGTTGTAGCCTCTTCCTCCAGCTCACACACAGCTGGTTCGGCTTCCTCACAGGATCGCCATGGAAGAATCTCTGGCACTGTTGTACAGAGACACAGTGTAATTCCACCCACAGCACCACATTCCCAGTCATCCTCACACTCCCAGGCCAGTCTACAGCCATCGTTAGCACAGGCATGGGAGAAAAGGCGCCCATACTCGGCAAACCACCCCCGAGCACAGGCTCTGAATGCTGGCATTGCTAAACTACTGGCCCTTGAAATGCTATCATTCAGGCTGGTGGAGACTGACACATTCCGTAACTTTATGGCATTGGCAGTCCCACAATACAACGTGCCCAGCCGCTTTTATTTCAGCAGGCAAGCCGTTCTTGCCCTGCAACATCATGTGGAGGGAAAAATTAAACATGCGCTACAAAACGCCGTCAGTAGCAAGGTCCACCTGACCACTGATGCGTGGACCAGTAAGCATGGACAGGGACGATACCTTTCCCTCACTGCCCATTGGGTAAATGTTGTGGAGCCGGGTACAGATCTTGAGAGTGGCGCTGTACGTGTTCTGCCAACTCCAAGGATTGCAGGAATCCAGTCTGTACACATTGACTCCTCCTCATACTCCAGTTCCTCTGAATCAGCGCTGCAGGAGCCGTCACGGTCTACCTCCACATCGACCCGTGAACGGTTACCTGTTATGATGACCGATATGAGCACAGCTGTGGCCAAACGTCAACAGGCCGTATTAAAATTAATTTCTTTGGGGAATCGAAGCCACACAGCGCAGGAGCTCTGGAATGCCATCAAGCAGCAGAGTGACGTGTGGTTTGTGCCAGCGAATCTCCAGCCAGGCATGGTAGTGTGTGACAATGGCCGAAATCTGGTGGCAGCTCTGGGCCTAGGCAACCTCACTCACATCCCATGTCTGGCACATGTGCTCAACTTGGTCGTGCAGAGTTTTTTGAGGGACTATCCGGATCTTGATGCACTGCTTCACAAGGTCCGCATAGAGTGCGCTCACTTGCGGCGTTCCAGCAATGCAAGATCACGCATTGCAGCTCTGCAGCGCCGATTATGTCTTCCGGAACATCGCATCATATGTGACCTACCCACCAGGTGGAATTCAACGTTACATATGTTGGAGAGGTTGTGTGAGCAGCAGGCAGCAGTAATGGAGTACCAGCTGCAGCAGGCGCAAACAAGTCGCAGTGCGCGCCGTTCACACTTCACCACCACTGAGTGGGCCTCTATGAAGGACATTTGCCACGTTTTGCGTGCCTTCGATTATTCCACGCGGATGGCGAGTGCAGATGATGCACTAGTCAGCATGACTATCCCCCTTATCTGCCTGCTTGAAAAAACACTGCAAGCACTAAGGGACGAGGTTTTGGAAGAGGTGGAGGATGAGGAGTCAAAAATGCCATCTGCTTCTCTACAGTCTGCGCAACGTGGTTCCTCACAAAGGCCTAGGCAGGGGACACTTTTTGAGGAGGATGAGGAGGAGTCAATGGATGAGGAAGACATCTGTCCAGAGGAGGGAGGTACACAATGCTCTAGTAGTCAGTATCTAGAGCGAGGGTGGGGTGATGCAGAGCAGGCAGAGATCACGCCTCAAGCAGGGGACAGCGTTTCTTGGCCAGTTGGCAGTCTGCAGCACATGGTTGATTTCATGCTGCAGTGCCTGAGAAACGACCGCCGCATCGCCCACAATCTCAACACGGCTGATTATTGGGTGTCCACCCTCCTAGATCCTCGCTACCGGGACAACTTACAAAGCCTCATAACACCATTGAACCGGGAGCGTAAAATGCGGGAGTACCAAGACGCACTGGTGCATTCCATCATGTTCTCCATTCCAACCGAGAGCAGTGCTGCTAGTGCTTTACAAAGCAGCTCAGTGCGTCGAGGCAGTGGAGGAAGCTCTGCACAAAGAGGGAGCAGAAGCAGCGCCTCAGCACAAGGCAAGACCAGTATGGCCGAAATGTGGCAAAGTTTTGTGTCCCCGCCGCCACAAATGTCTACACCATCACAGACAGCTCCAGTCAGCAGGAGGCAACGTTTCCGTCAGATGGTGACAGACTACATGTCTTGCCCTCTTAGTGTACTCCCAGACGGCTCTTCTCCCTTCAAGTTTTGGGTCTGTAAGCTGGATACATGGCCAGAGCTTAGTCAGTATGCACTGGAGGTGCTAGCTTGCCCTGCTGCTAGTGTATTATCGGAACGCGTCTTTAGTGCCGCAGGTGGTGTACTAACAGACCGTCGCATGCGACTATCCTCCGATAACGTTGACCGGCTTACTTTTCTCAAAATGAACAAGGCCTGGATCTCTCATGAATTTGCCAGTCCTCTTCCAGAATAAATAATTGGTTGGCAACAGTATCCAGGTCTCCTGTTCTGTTCATGTTTCTACCACCTGAACTGTAATCCCTGAGCTCCAACACCGCCAGTTGGTGCTCGGAAGTGCTGTCTGCACAGTCAACACTTGCTACCATGTTATTGGGGTTCAGTAACGTCAGCTGTTCCCCTGCTGTGCGGACGGCAATTTCTCCTGCTCTGTCCACATTCTCACTACTACAGATTTTAAAGTTGCTCCAATTACACCTCTGGCTCCTCTGTTTTCAGTATTATCCCTGAGCTCCAACACCGCCAGTTGGCGCACGGAAGTGCCGTCTGCACAGTCAACACTTGCTGCCGTGTTATTGGGGTTCAGTAACGTCAGCTGTTCCCCTGCTGTGCGGACGGCAATTTCTCCTGCTTTGTCCACATCCACTGTACTACACATTTTAAAGTTGCTCCAATTACACCTCTGGCTCCTCTGTTTTCATTCTTATCCCTGGGCTCCAACACCGCCAGTTGGCGCTCGGAAGTGCCGTCTGCACAGTCAACACTTGCTGCGGTGTTATTGGGGTTCGGTAACGTCAGCTGTTCCCCTGCTGTGTTCACGGCAATTTCTCCTGCTCTGTCCATATTCACTGTGCTACTTACTTAAAACTTGCTCCAATTACACCTCTGGCTCCTCTCTGTTTTTATTCTTATCCCTGGGCTCCAGCACCGCCAGTTGGCGCTCGGAAGTGCCGTCTGCACAGTCAACACTTGCTGCCGTGTTATTGGGGTTCAGTAACGTCAGCTGTTCCCCTGCTGTGCGGACGGCAATTTCTCCTGCTTTGTCCACATCCACTGTACTACACATTTTAAAGTTGCTCCAATTACACCTCTGGCTCCTCTGTTTTCATTCTTATCCCTGGGCTCCAGCACCGCCAGTTGGCGCTCGGAAGTGCTGTCTGCACAGTCAACACTTGCTACCATGTTATTGGGGTTCAGTAACGTCAGCTGTTCCCCTGCTGTGCGGACGGCAATTTCTCCTGCTCTGTCCACATTCTCACTACTACAGATTTTAAAGTTGCTCCAATTACACCTCTGGCTCCTCTGTTTTCAGTATTATCCCTGAGCTCCAACACCGCCAGTTGGCGCTCGGAAGTGCCGTCTGCACAGTCAACACTTGCTACCATGTTATTGGGGTTCAGTAACGTCAGCTGTTCCCCTGCTGTGCGGACGGCAATTTCTCCTGCTCTGTCCACATTCTCACTACTACAGATTTTAAAGTTGCTCCAATTACACCTCTGGCTCCTCATAGTTACATAGTTACATAGTTTATAAGGCCGAAAAAAGACAAGCGTCCATCCAGTTCAGCCTATTTCTTGTGCACTGCAGCTATTCCGCAGCGTTGATCCAGGGGAACGCAAAAAAAAAAAAAAACAAAACAAAAAAAAAAAAACATGCGGTATAGGCCAATTGACATCATTGAGGTAAAAATTCACTTCCCGACACCAATCTGGATTAATTAACTATCACTAAGCATAAGATGTAATTTTATTGTTCTCAAGAAAGGCGTCCAGGCCTCTCTTGAACTCATTAAGTGAGTTGGACATCACCACTTCCTCTCCCAGAGAGTTCCAGAGTCTCACGGCTCTGACCGTAAAGAATCCCCTTCTATGCTGGTGCAGGAACCTCCTTTCCTCCAGACGCATAGTGTGCCCCCTCGTCTTTGTCACCATCCTTGGTATAAACAGGTCATGGGAGAGATCTCTGTACTGCCCCCTGATGTATTTATACATGTTTATGAGGTCTCCCCTAAGCCTTCTCTTTTCCAACGTAAATAGGCCTAATTTTGACAACCTCTCTGGGTATTCTAGTCCCTCCATTCCCTTTATTACCTTAGTCGCCCTCCTTTGTACCCTCTCTAGCTCCAATATGTCTTTCCTGAGCACCGGAGCCCAGAACTGTGCACAATATTCTAAGTGCGGCCTTACCAGCACTTTATACAGAGGAAGAACAATGTTCTCATCATATGCCCCTATTCCTCTTCTGATGCATGCCATGACTCTATTTGCCTTCGCAGCTGCTGCCTGACACTGGGCACTCCAATTTAATTTGCTATTAACCAAGACGCCCAGGTCCTTCTCCATGTCAGATTTCCCCAACGGTTTCCCATTTAATATGTATGGGTGACTGCTGTTTTTCTTTCCCATGTGCATGACTTTACATTTATCGGCATTGATCCCCATTTGCCATTTTTTGGCCCAACTCCCCAATTTATCTAAATCCTCCTGTAGCTGTGCCCTATCCTCATCTGTGTTAACTACTTTACAAAGTTTAGTATCATCTGCAAATATTGCTATTTTACTATGCAACCCTTCCACTAGATCATTAATAAATATATTAAATAATATAGGGCCCAAGACAGACCCTTGAGGCACCCCGCTAGTAACCCTGACACACCCTGAGCTTACTCCATTGATAACCACCCTCTGCTTTCTATCACTCAGCCAGCTATTTACCCACTTACACACATTATCCCCCAGACCAAGCATTCTCATTTTATATACCAACCTTTTGTGTGGCACGGTATCAAACGCTTTGGAGAAGTCAAGGTATACAACATCCACTGACTCTCCCCGGTCCAGCTGTGAGCTCACCTCCTCGTAGAAGGCAATCAGGTTTGTTTGGCAGGAGCGATCCCTCATGAATCCATGTTGATATGGAGTTAGACAGTTATTATCATTAAGATATTCTACAATAGCATCTCTAAGAAATCCTTCAAACAATTTACCCACAACAGACGTTAAGCTGACTGGTCTATAGTTCCCAGGGTCACTTTTAGACCCCTTTTTGAATATTGGTACCACATTTGCTTGGCGCCAGTCTAGTGGGGCAGTCCCTGTCCATAAAGAGTGCTTGTATATAAGATACAGCGGTCTGTCTATCACATTACTTAATTCTTTTAGTACCCGGGGGTGTATGCCATCTGGGCCTGGTGACTTGTCTATTTTGATATTATTTAGGCGTTTCTGAACTTCCTCCTGGGTTAGGTGGGTGATATTTAGCGGAGGGTTTACTTTATTACTTTGCATTTCCTCCGATAAATTGTTTTCTTTTGTGAAAACAGTGGAGAAGAAGCTATTGAGTAGGTTTGCTTTACCCTCATCGCCCTCTATGATTTTACCCAGGTTATTTTTCAATGGGCCAACTCCATCAGTTTTAATCCTTTTACTGTTTATATAGTTAAAGAACAGTTTGGGATTCGTTTTACTTTCTTTGGCAATTAGTCTCTCTGTCTCCTCTTTTGCTATTCTTATTTGTTTCTTACAGATTTTGTTTTTTTCCCTATAAGTTATTAGCGTTTCCTCGCTGCCTTCTTGTTTAAGTTTACCGAAAGCCCTTTTTTTGTTTTTCATTGCCCTCTTGACTTCCTTATTTAGCCACATTGGCTTCCTCCTATTCCTAGCCCTTTTATTCCCATAAGGTATGTACCTTCTACAGTGACTATGTAGGACTGTTTTGAAAATTTCCCATTTTCTATCCGTGCTCCTATTACTGAAGATACTATCCCAGTCTATAAGGTGAAGGGCATCTCTTAGCTGATCAAACTTTGCCCTCCTGAAGTTCAATGTTTTTGTGACTCCCTTGCTGGGCACCCTACTGAAGCACATGTGGAATTGTATAATGTTGTGGTCACTATTTCCCAGGTGCCCCCCAACCTGCACCTCAGTTATTCTGTCTGGCCTGTTAGTTAATATTAAGTCTAAAAGGGCCGTCCCTCTAGTTGGTTCCTGCACAAGTTGTGACAAATAATTGTCTTTGATAATTGACAGAAACCTGTTTCCTTTCTGAGATCTACAGCTTTCGGTTTCCCAGTCTATATCGGGGTAGTTGAAGTCCCCCATAATAATCACCTCGTTATTTTTTGCTACTTCGTCTATTTGTCTCATTAATAGAGTTTCCGTGGCTTCTGCTATATTTGGTGGTTTATAACAGACTCCTATGATAATTTTATTATTGTTTTTTGCCCCATGTATCTCCACTCCTCTGTTTTCAGTATTATCCCTGAGCTCCAACACCGCCAGTTGGCGCACGGAAGTGCCGTCTGCACAGTCAACACTTGCTGCCGTGTTATTGGGGTTCAGTAACGTCAGCTGTTCCCCTGCTGTGCGGACGGCAATTTCTCCTGCTTT
The DNA here is from genome assembly GCF_046119375.1 of Phyllobates terribilis. Taxonomy (NCBI): domain Eukaryota; kingdom Metazoa; phylum Chordata; class Amphibia; order Anura; family Dendrobatidae; genus Phyllobates; species Phyllobates terribilis. The sequence continues at coordinate 72,008,867 of NW_027362773.1, read as the reverse complement.
GTCCACATCCACTGTACTACACATTTTAAAGTTGCTCCAATTACACCTCTGGCTCCTCTGTTTTCATTCTTATCCCTGGGCTCCAGCACCGCCAGTTGGCGCTCGGAAGTGCTGTCTGCACAGTCAACACTTGCTACCATGTTATTGGGGTTCAGTAACGTCAGCTGTTCCCCTGCTGTGCGGACGGCAATTTCTCCTGCTCTGTCCACATTCTCACTACTACAGATTTTAAAGTTGCTCCAATTACACCTCTGGCTCCTCTGTTTTCATTCTTATCCCTGGGCTCCAACACCGCCAGTTGGCGCTCGGAAGTGCCGTCTGCACAGTCAACACTTGCTGCGGTGTTATTGGGGTTCGGTAACGTCAGCTGTTCCCCTGCTGTGTTCACGGCAATTTCTCCTGCTCTGTCCATATTCACTGTGCTACTTACTTAAAACTTGCTCCAATTACACCTCTGGCTCCTCTCTGTTTTTATTCTTATCCCTGGGCTCCAGCACCGCCAGTTGGCGCTCGGAAGTGCTGTCTGCACAGTCAACACTTGCTCCCGTGTTATTGGGGTTCGGTAACGTCAGCTGTTCTCCTGCTGTACGGACGGCAATTTCTCCTGCTTTGTCCACATCCACTGTACTACACATTTTAAAGTTGCTCCAATTACACCTCTGGCTCCTCTGTTTTCATTCTTATCCCTGGGCTTCAGCACCGCCAGTTGGCGCTCGGAAGTGCTGTCTGCACAGTCAACACTTGCTCCCGTGTTATTGGGGTTCGGTAACGTCAGCTGTTCCCCTGCTGTGCGGACGGCAATTTCTCCTGCTTTGTCCACATCCACTGTACTACACATTTTAAAGTTGCTCCAATTACACCTCTGGCTCCTCTGTTTTCATTCTTATCCCTGGGCTCCAACACCGCCAGTTGGCGCTCGGAAGTGCCGTCTGCACAGTCAACACTTGCTGCGGTGTTATTGGGGTTCGGTAACGTCAGCTGTTCCCCTGCTGTGTTCACGGCAATTTCTCCTGCTCTGTCCATATTCACTGTGCTACTTACTTAAAACTTGCTCCAATTACACCTCTGGCTCCTCTCTGTTTTTATTCTTATCCCTGGGCTCCAGCACCGCTAGTTGGCGCTCGGAAGTGCCGTCTGCACAGTCAACACTTGCTGCCGTGTTATTGGGGTTCAGTAACGTCAGCTGTTCCCCTGCTGTGCGGACGGCAATTTCTCCTGCTTTGTCCACATCCACTGTACTACACATTTTAAAGTTGCTCCAATTACACCTCTGGCTCCTCTGTTTTCATTCTTATCCCTGGGCTCCAACACCGCCAGTTGGCGCTCGGAAGTGCCGTCTGCACAGTCAACACTTGCTGCGGTGTTATTGGGGTTCGGTAACGTCAGCTGTTCCCCTGCTGTGTTCACGGCAATTTCTCCTGCTCTGTCCATATTCACTGTGCTACTTACTTAAAACTTGCTCCAATTACACCTCTGGCTCCTCTCTGTTTTTATTCTTATCCCTGGGCTCCAGCACCGCCAGTTGGCGCTCGGAAGTGCCGTCTGCACAGTCAACACTTGCTGCCGTGTTATTGGGGTTCAGTAACGTCAGCTGTTCCCCTGCTGTGCGGACGGCAATTTCTCCTGCTTTGTCCACATCCACTGTACTACACATTTTAAAGTTGCTCCAATTACACCTCTAGCTCCTCTGTTTTCATTCTTATCCCTGGGCTCCAACACCGCCAGTTGGCGCTCGGAAGTGCCGTCTGCACAGTCAACACTTGCTGCGGTGTTATTGGGGTTCGGTAACGTCAGCTGTTCCCCTGCTGTGTTCACGGCAATTTCTCCTGCTCTGTCCATATTCACTGTGCTACTTACTTAAAACTTGCTCCAATTACACCTCTGGCTCCTCTGTTTTCATTCTTATCCCTGGGCTCCAACACCGCCAGTTGGCGCTCGGAAGTGCCGTCTGCACAGTCAACACTTGCTGCGGTGTTATTGGGGTTCGGTAACGTCAGCTGTTCCCCTGCTGTGTTCATGGCAATTTCTCCTGCTCTGTCCATATTCACTGTGCTACTTACTTAAAACTTGCTCCAATTACACCTCTGGCTCCTCTCTGTTTTTATACTTATCTCTGGGCTCCAGCACCGCCAGTTGGCGCTCGGAAGTACTGTCTGCACAGTCAACACTTGCTCCCGTGTTATTGGGGTTCGGTAACGTCAGCTGTTCTCCTGCTGTACGGACGGCAATTTCTCCTGCTTTGTCCACATCCACTGTACTACACATTTTAAAGTTGCTCCAATTACACCTCTGGCTCCTCTGTTTTCATTCTTATCCCTGGGCTCCAGCACCGCCAGTTGGCGCTCGGAAGTGCTGTCTGCACAGTCAACACTTGCTCCCGTGTTATTGGGGTTCGGTAACGTCACCTGTTCTCCTGCTGTACGGACGGCAATTTCTCCTGCTTTGTCCACATCCACTGTACTACACATTTTAAAGTTGCTCCAATTACACCTCTGGCTCCTCTGTTTTCATTCTTATCCCTGGGCTCCAGCACCGCCAGTTGGCGCTCGGAAGTGCCGTCTGCACAGTCAACACTTGCTGCGGTGTTATTGGGGTTCGGTAACGTCAGCTGTTCCCCTGCTGTGTTCACGGCAATTTCTCCTGCTCTGTCCATATTCACTGTGCTACTTATTTAAAACTTGCTCCAGTTACACCTCTGGCTCCTCCGTTTTTAGTATTTACCCTGGGCTCCAATACCGCTAGTTGCTGCTCAGAAGTGCCGTCTGCACAGTCAACGCTTGCTCCAGTGTTATTGGGATTCAGTAACGTCAGCTGATCCCCAGCTGTGTGTCCGGCAAATTCTCCTGCTTTGTCCACATCCACTGTACTACGGATTTAAAACCTCCTCCAAATACACCTCTGGCTCCTCTGTTTTTAGTATTTACCCTGGGCTCCAGCACCGCCAGCTGGTTCTCGGCAGTTCCATTGGCTCTTGTACCTTCTGCTACCCATCCGGGTTCCAGTACCGTCAGCTGGTTCTCGGCAGTGCCTTTGGATTAGGTGCCTCCTTCTCGGTATCCAAGTTCCACCAACGTCTGCTGGTCCTTGGTAGTGCTTTCTGGCACAGGTACCTCCTGCTTAGTAACCGAGTTCCAGTAACATCAGCTGGTCCTCGGTAGTTCCATTGGCTCTTGTACCTTCTGCTACCCATCCGGGTTCCAGTACCGTCAGCTGGTCCTCGGTAGTTCCATTTGCTCTTGTATCTTCTGCTACCCATCCGGGTTCCAGTACCGTCAGCTGGTTCTCGGCAGTGTCTTTGGCACGGGTACTCCCTCCTGCCCAGCCTGGTTCCAGCACGCCAGCTGTTTCCGGGTAGTGTCAACGTCACTTTGCCTCCAATGCGTTGTCCTGTCGTGTTGCGGTCGGGTTAGCCGACTCTATGGTGCCTGCAGTTTAGGTGACTCCTATGTGGGCTGCGGGATGTGGCAATGAAGGCTGGTTCCATAGTGCCAATAGGACAAGCACCCCCTGTAGGACTGTGGGTTTTGGTAACTGCGGCCGGCTCGCGGCCTTGAACTTTTTTTTACATGGGTACCTTCTGCTACCCATCCGGGTTCCAGTACCGTCAGCTGGTTCTCGGCAGTGCCTTTGGATTAGGTGCCTCCTTCTCGGTATCCAAGTTCCACCAACGTCTGCTGGTCCTTGGTAGTGCTTTCTGGCACAGGTACCTCCTGCTTAGTAACCGAGTTCCAGTAACATCAGCTGGTCCTCGGTAGTTTCATTGGCTCTTGTACCTTCTGCTACCCATCCGGGTTCCAGTACCGTCAGCTGGTCCTCGGTAGTTCCATTTGCTCTTGTATCTTCTGCTACCCATCCGGGTTCCAGTACCGTCAGCTGGTTCTCGGCAGTGTCTTTGGCACGGGTACTCACTCCTGCCCAGCCTGGTTCCAGCACGCCAGCTGTTTCCGGGTAGTGTCAACGTCACTTTGCCTCCAATGCGTTGTCCTGTCGTGTTGCGGTCGGGTTAGCCGACTCTATGGTGCCTGCAGTTTAGGTGACTCCTATGTGGGCTGCGGGATCTGGCAATGAAGGCTGGTTCCATAGTGCCAATAGGACAGGCACCCTCTGTAGGACTGTGGGTTTTGGTAACTGCGGCCGGCTCGCGGCCTTGAACTTTTTTTTACATGGGTACCTTCTGCTACCCATCCGGGTTCCAGTACCGTCAGCTGGTTCTCGGCAGTGCCTTTGGATTAGGTGCCTCCTTCTCGGTATCCAAGTTCCACCAACGTCTGCTGGTCCTTGGTAGTGCTTTCTGGCACAGGTACCTCCTGCTTAGTAACCGAGTTCCAGTAACATCAGCTGGTCCTCGGTAGCTCCATTGGCTCTTGTACCTTCTGCTACCCATCCGGGTTCCAGTACCGTCAGCTGGTCCTCGGTAGTTCCTCAGCTTTCTTGTACCTTCTGCTACATTTCCAAGTTCAAGCTTTTTGAAATGGTTCTTGGTAATCACTCTGGATCTCCCTGACGAGGACCCTGAAGACGAGGACCCTGAAGACCAACCCTAAGAAGACGAGGACCCCGAAGACAATGACCCTGAAGACGAGGACCCTGAAGACCACCCCGAAGAAGACGAGGACCCTGAAGACCACCCCGAAGAAGACGAGGACCCTGAAGACCACCCCGAAGAAGACGAGGACACCGAAGACGAGGACCCAGAAGACCAACCCGAAGAAGACGAGGACCCCGAAGACGAGGACCCCCGAAGACGACGACCCTGAAGACCACCCCGAAGAAGACCAAGAAGATGACCCTGAAGAAGTTGACCAAGAAGACAAAGAAGAGAAGACAAGCACCAAGATACAGAAGAACAAGAGACAGAAAACCAAGAAGCAGAAATACAAGAAGCTGCAGAACAAAAAGCGGAAGAACATTAAGCATAAGACTAAAAATCAGAGCAAAAGATAATATCTAAATTATAAGCAGAAGATGACTAAGCAGTGTATGGGGGTGAGTCCGTTCCTCCTCGTGGTGCCCCTGGAAAAGACCTGCTGCTGCAGGCCAAACTGAACGAGGACAAATCCTGTTGTAAATCTTTTGTGACGGGCAGAACGAAAGGTGTAATGTCCAACCTTTTATAGATAACAACTACAGGAATGCCTGTCACAAATAAGAATATGATGAAGAAGAAGAATATGAAGAAGATGAAGAAGTAGAATATGAAGAATGTAAAAAAAAGAATAATACGAAGAAGGTGAAGAAGAAGAAGGTGAAGAAGAAGTGGATGAAAAAGATGCTGAGGATGATGAAGGAGAAAGTGTGGGAGAAGTAAAAAAGAAGGTGAAGAGCATGGAAGTAGTGAAACATAAATATCTGACAAAATATAAAAATACTTAACATAGTTAATATTTCCGTAACTCAGAACATAATAAAAAAATAGTAATTCCTGCTATTCCATTTGACTGGGCTAAACCTCTATGCCTTTATTGTCTCCCCCACCTCCCCCAATACATTCTACATTATTCTTAGTTGTTTTCCTTCATGTAGAAATAACCTACAAGGAAAGAAAGGGTTTATTTTAATTCCGATATTTATGTCCCATTGACTTGCATTGGTTTCCGGTATCGGAATCGGCGATATCCGATACTTTTTCGGTATCGGTCCGATCCAATCCGATCCGATATTTCCCGATATCGGAAGGTATCGCTCAACACTAGCTATAATATATTTAGCGTTATAATACTATGTAACATATTGCCTATCTGCCTAAATTATAATAAATAATAAATCAGGATAAAGTATAATAATATAATTGTTAACTCTATGCAATGGAAGGAAACAGTTGGTTACTACGAAACAAATAGTAAGAAAAGCAGATCTTACCTTTTTAATGAATGAACAGATTGTCAGTCAGTAGCAGTGAAGAATACACTTTCTTTCTCTCCTCAGGATGTCATGTCACGAATTCTGTCTCCTGTATTTAAACAAAAAATCACACCCACAAGTGCAGCTCAGGTCCATCCTCCACAGCTTAACATCCAATCATGATATCTTTATTTTCAGATGTATCAGCTGTTGTGTTTAAAATGAAAAAACTTTTTGAGCAATTTATATATGGTATTAAAGTTTGTATTTAATTTCATTTTGTACAGATACATTTTTGAGAAAGAAATCAAATATTGTCTCATGGCTTCTAGACGCATTGAAAAAATATTAGAGAAGCAGTATTTCACACCTAAAGAAGCTGGGTCATTTGGCGGAATTGATAAATTATATAGGGAAACAAGAAATCACGCTATTAAAAAATCGATTGTGCATGATTGGCTGAATAAGCAGGAATCGTACATTTTGCACAAACCCGTAAGAAAAAGATTTCTGACAAATAAGATAATGACCTCTAACATCGATTCGCTATGGCAAGCAGATTTAGTGAGCTTAATTGAATATTCTAGAGAAAATGATAATGTCAAATACATCCTAACGGTCATTGACGCAAAATATGCGTGGTGCGTAGCCTTATCAAACAAGACTGGAGCAGCTGTAGCAAGATCATACGAACTAATATTTCAAAATGATAAGCGCATACCGAAGAAGTTACAGATGGATCGGGGTCAAGAATTTATGAATTCGGCTATGAAACGAATATGTAAAGCATATTTATTAACACATTATTTTACCTAAAACACAGTTAAAGCGTCTATGGTCGAACGGTTTAATCGTACATTGAAAACCCGAATGTGGCGAAATCTTACAAAACAGAACACATTTAGGTACATTGATATTTTACCAGATTTAGTGCGAAGCTACAATTGTACCTTTCATTCTGTAATTCGTTGTAGATCAATTGATGTTACAAGCAAAAATTCGTTACAAATATTGAAAAATATTTACTGGTCTAGCATGAGAAATAAACAAATTAAGTCTTCTTTTAAAATTGGTGATAATGTACGATTGACCCAATATAAAAGTACATTCGCTAAGGCATACGAACAAACATATACCAATGAAATATTTATCATAACCGAAATCAACACAAAATTCCAATTTCCTCTCTACAAAATTGCTGATTTATACGGAGAGCCTGTAGAAGGCTCATTGTATAAGGACGAACTACAAAAAGTTTCATCGGATGAGAATCGCATCTACAAAATAGAAAAAGTATTAAGAAAAAAGCGAGTCAGAGGGACCAACGTTTATCTCGTCAAATGGCTCGGATACCCGACAAAATTTAACAGTTGGATTAAAGAAAACCAGCTGACGGACCTGTAATCATGGATTCAGGATCATTCTATATCACCCTCCCGTGTAAAGCATCAAGTAAGCTGTTTCCTGACAACACGATATCAACTTTTACCACTAAACTGGCAAAACCTGTACATCTTGCATGTTCATATGAAGTTGCACTCACAGAAATTCAGTACCCTCACACGTGGTTTACTTTCGAAAATAGCGAAGGCACGTTTTTTCTTGGAAAACGAGGCGATGTGCCAAGGGAATATTTCGTAAAAGCTGGCTATTATTTAAATATTTCGGATCTCATAAGAGCCATTAACGAGCGTATTGACAGCTTGAAGATAGCGTCCGAAGGATTTAAACTTCGTTACGATGAAGTGAAGAGAAGTGTTACTTTATCGGATTCGGCTACGATACAATTTGCTCCAGGACCAAAATTGTCTCATATTTTAGGCTTACAACCGTATATTGAGGCCTATGATAATAGTTTAGCGAGATTGAATCAAAAGTCGTACGCGGATATCAAAGATGGATTTTATACGCTTTTCGTGAACACGGACATTATTCAACATCAACTTGTCGGGGACGGTTACGTACAACTTCTGAGAACCGCTCAAGTTAGCGGCAAAAGCGGTGATATAATTACGTTACAGTACACAAGACCAGATTATGTGCCTCTATGCAAACAGCACTTTGATTCTGTAACCATCTCTATTTTGACTGATCAGGGGGTACCTGTTAAATTCAAGTACGGAAAAACTATTGTGCGATTACATTTTAGACCGCGACGTGATTGACATGTCAAAATGGTATCGCAACGGATTTACGGTGACCCGTCTATTTATGCCCGCTACTATATTGCTCAGACGGGCCACGGATTAGAGGGCTTTCACGGTGATGAGTACATGTATGGGGCCGGACTTGCAGGAATATTTAGAGGTTTATTTAGAAAAGCCGTACCACTCTTCAGAAAAGGACTCGAATTAGTAAAACCACACGTGAAAACAGCGATATCCAATATTGCTAAGGACGCCATGGCGTCACTCTCATCAAACTTCATGAATAGACTAAACACCCCTCCTCAGGAAGGCTCTGGTATTGTTTATGTGCCTAAAAGACAGAAAAAAAGAAAAAGGCGTACTCTGCCTTTTCTTATGAATAAAATTACTCCCGCAAGACGCTGCCGTCAGAAAAGAGTAAGATGTTCTGTTGAAGACATCTTCTGACCATGGCATTCATCCATGATGCTTCAGTTGAGTGCGCAAAATCAGAACTGGATATTTTTGAAGTGCCCCCTACGCAAACTGGTATCGAGAAATCAATTTTTGTAGAAGTTCAACCTATTGCAGCTCTGGCGGACAATGCCCCACTGGAATTTTTCATATCGGGTAGTGGTGAATATTATTATGATTTGAACAATACCCTGCTCTACATAAATTGTCGCGTTGTAAAACAAGATAATTCGGCTATCGCAGACGGTGCTCATGTAGCGCTCATAAACTATCCTCTAGCGACACTTTTTAATCAGGTTGATGTCACATTGGGAGACCGCCTCATTTCACAGTCAGACAATCTATACAGTTATAGAGCCTACATTGAAACTTTATTAAATTACAGCTCGCAAACACTTTCATCGCAATTCACATCAGGACTCTTTTATAAAGACACTGCGGGTCAACACAATGTACGAATCCTAGATGGGGCGAATGTGGGTTTCAATAAGAGAGCGCTCACAAACGCCCACTCCAAACCCGTGGATTTATTGGGACCTATTTTTGGTGATATATTTAATCAGCCAAAGCTTATTTTGAATGGACTCGACCTTAAGATCAAACTGTCATGAAACAAGGACTCTTTCTGTTTGATGTTGGCTGAAGCCGAACCGTTTAAAGTACAAATCGTGAACGCTTGTCTCTATGTAAAAAGGGTGCAAATTTCACCTGCTGTCAGGATAGGCCACAGTAATGCCTTACTATCCGCGACAGCAAAATACACAATGGATAGAACATGCATGAAAGTGTACAGTATTCCTACAGGTAACCGTATCTCGAACCATGAAAACCTGTACTTAGGGGCCCTTCCAAGAACTATTATATTGGGATTTGTAGATAATGAAGCATTTAGCGGATCGTATAATAAAAACCCGTTGTACTTTCATCATTACAACGTAAACCATGCGGCTTTATATTTGGATGGACAGCAGATACCCTCCCAACCATTCCAACCTAATTTCAATATTGATTTAGCCGTCAGAGAGTATATGGCTCTTGCCCATATATCAGGTAAACAGAAGGCTGATTGCGCACTGTAGATCGATCGAGAAGAATTTATGGACGGTTTCACCTTCTTTGCATTTGATTTATCACCCGAGGACACTTCTCTCTCATTAAAACTGGTAACCTGCGTGCCGAAGTGCGTTTCGCTTTGACTACTCCACATACGATAAATATGGTGATATATTCTATGAATTTATCTATTCTAGAAATTAATAATCGACGTGAAGTGTTGTACGATTTCTACTGATGATGGATTCTCTGCAACTCACATCTCTATTGAAAGCCGACTGTTACACAGAGGCCATATTTTCTGGGGTGTATCCATGCGATTTGCTCCCTTCATACAAAGTAAAACGGAGACCTGCAGCTTTCATTGTGAACACAGACAGATCAAATCAGAGCGGCAAGCATTGGATATTGATTTTGCTTTGCAGCGAAAAAAATGCAATATTCTTTGATAGTTACGGATTTTCGCCAGACAACAAACTTTTTCCGGCTGAATTTGTAAAATTCTTAAAGATAAATAGTGAATTATACATTTAGCAAGATAAACAACTGCAGGAATCATTTAGCACTGTTTGCGGTCAATATTGTGTGTTTATTCTTTGGCATTTAGCAAGAGGTCGATCATACAGTGAAATATTACATCACTACTGATGACTTAAATCGCAATGATAATTTGGTTTATATTTTTATAAAAAAATTATAGCTGATTCAAAATGTAATAATTGTTCGAATCATTTTAATTATATTCAGTCTTGTTTGCCCTATTCTTCCCTTAATCACCTATAAATGAACAACAGCAGGTGATCACTTTAAAAATACATTGTGCACAGCTGACCAATTATTGTCACTTTGTGTGAGGCTGTGTGAAACTTCAATCTGTTTTTTCAGGATTCTAATATATCATGGCACTGTTAACATTTCCACAGCTGAAACTAATTTTTTGCTGTTAACAAACAATGAATAATTATTTTTTCTCTCTCAAAATATATTGACAAAAGCTAACCAAAGACGACAGCTGTCCAAATAACACCAATCTGTGCTTCACATCAATTTCTGTTTTTTCAGGGTTGGTAAGAACAGCTGCATGCTTGTAGGCTGTGTCTCGCTATGTAACAGTCATAATTACTGAAGGAACTATATGTAATACTTTTGTATCAGATTATATTGTTCTGTTTTGATTCTTTTTCATTGATTGCTGTGTATCACGTTGACATTGATTTTATTCAATAAACATTCATAATACGGAATCTTGTGTCTCGTGTGACTCATTGACAAAAAGAATAAACAAATCTTTTATTACTATCCATTGGTTTCAATAATAATCAAATTCCTATAAAAGAGAATAATTATTGGCTGTATACATAATACGCCCATCATTCTCATGACAATATCATGGGACAGTAAACCTTTGATGAAAATTCCTATAAATAAAAGAATCATGATCGATCCTATATATCATTGGATCATGATTAAATAAAAGATAACATTTCAATTTTCATTTGATAGACAGGTTGATAGACATTTGATTCCTTGATAGACAATTTGATTCCTTGATAGACAATTTGATTAAGGGGGTGTGTTTGATACACTTTGATAGGGGCGGGGCACCTGTCAGATTACTTTTTGATGACTTATCCCTCCCCCTCACTACTGATGTGGAAGGAATACCAATGACTCAAATTTACAGACTGTCATCACGCAGGCGGATGCCAAGTGACGGTGGATTACAGCGATCGACAGGGTTTGGTGATACCAGGCAAACTGTTAGTGAAGGTGCAAGAGCTGAGGAACTAATGGAGGAGGAAGAGGTGATGGGCGAGCAGCTGTCAGAGGATGAATAGGATAATCATCCCCTCTCGTTTGAATGTGGTTGGCAGGAGGGGACGAAGGAAACAAGCATCAGTGTTATGCAGCCCACAATACAGCCTGGCTTTGGACCTCCTGGAAGAGCCCAACATATCAGTGCCTTCTTGATGCACTATGTGCAAAATGTTCCACGTATAGTTAGGATTCGAAGTAATGCTGACTACTGGATTGACACTCTGTTAAATCCACATTATAAGAGTCAATTTTGCCAGATGCTTCCCGCCCTGGAAAGGTTGCCCTCTAATGTTGGAGTATCGAAACAAGCATTTAAGCAACCTTAATAGAGATTTTCCCCAAGATAACAGTGAGGCACACAGTGTGCATCGCAGCTGTAGTCTTTCAACCTCTAGCACGTCAGTTCGTCAATGCCAAAACATTAGCAGCAGCAGAGTAAGTGGCAGAAGCAATTTCTGGGAGTCCTTTCACACATATTTTGCACCAACTGGTGCACCAGCACAACAGAGTACAAATCTGACATGTGGCGAACGACAGGAGAGGATGGTGCAGGAGTATCTAGAGATCAATATCGATACCATCAGGGAGGGTTTGAACCCTTTAACATTTTGATTTTCAAAAATGGATGAATGGCCTGAGCTCGCCTCTCACGCCTTGGAGGTTTTATCATGCCTGGCAGCCAGCGTTCTCTTTGAATGTGTCTTCAGCGCTGCTGGTAGTGTCATGATGGATAAGCACACCCGGCTGTCCCCTGAAAGTGTAGACCGCCTAACTTTCATCAAGATGAACAAGTCATGGATCTCCAAGGACTTTTGCACCCCAATTGCAGACTGTACAGAGTAGGCGATGTTGTTGTTTTCAGTGTGCTGCATTGATCTCTTGAAATTGCAGTCTGTGATATGGCTTCTGTGCCTGCTCTTGCTGCTGCTGCTGCTGCAGGTTTTAGGCCCTAATTTGGGGAAATGTGGAGAATTCTGATTGTGTCTCCATCCATTGGGTTGGCTGTAGCGGGACAGGTTTGGGTCTGCGTTAAACTACTTGTAGTCTGATGACATTGATGCCACTTTAGTGGTGTTAGGCCCTCATTTAGGGCAATGTGAACACTCCAGGTTAAGTCTCCATCTCTTGGGTTGGCTGTACTGGAAGAGGTGTGGGTCTTATTTACACTATTTGTACAGTAGTGAAATTGATGACACTTTGCTGGCATCTGCCACTAATTTTTTTAAATGTGGGGAATCTTGATTGGGTCTCTGTCTATTGGGTTGGCTGTAGTGCAACTGGTTTAGGCCTCCTTTGCAATACTTATACTCTAGTGAAATTGATGCCACTTCGGTGGTGTTTGTTAGGCCCTCATTTAGGACCACTCCCGGTTAAGTCTCAATCTCTTGGGTTGTCTGCATTGGAAGAGATGTGGGTCTCATTTACACTATTTCTACTGTAGTGAAATTGATTACACTTTGCTGGCGTCTGCCGCTAATTTTTGGAAATGTGGGGAATCCTGAATGGGTCTCCATCCATTGGGTTGACTCGAGTGGAAGACGTTTTGGTCTCCATGCATTTCTATAATTATACTGTAGTGAAATTGAGCATTTGGTGCAGATATTATTCTCCCCAAACGGGTACACAAACATGATAACCTCTAAATTGATTTTCAATAAACAACCATCAGCCGCCCCATCAAACACCTCTACTGCTTCTTCCTCCTCCTCTGTTACAGTGCCAAGTTGCGTCACACAGGTGTCCGACAGAACCAGCTGAATACCCGCTACTGTTAGGCTGAGTGACAGCCTGTCAGCTGTAAGTGAAGCTGACATGCCTGCTGAGTTTGATTCTCTGAGCACACCACACATTTCTCAATCCACCGTAACATCTCCACCCGCACCTCACTCACGGTCTATCAGTTTGTCCGTTTCATCCGTACTCTGCCCTCTCTCAGCACTGCAGCCAGCCCTCAATCCCGCTGTTGTGGTCACGTAAAAGACAAAGCTAAGAGGTTGAACTCCACCATCTCCAATCTGTTGGCCATGGAAATGATGGTCTTAGGTCCTATTTTTTTAAATGTAAACAATTCCGATTGAGTCTGCATCTCCTGGGTTGGCTGTAGTGGGACAGGTTTGGGTCTGCGTTAAACTTGTAGTCTGACGACATTAATGCCACTTTGGTGGTGTTAGGCCCTCATTTAGGGCAATGTGAACACTCTTGATTAGGTCTCCATCTCCTGGTTTGGCTGTACTGGAAGAGGTGTGGGTCTTATTTACACTATTTGTATAGTACTGAAATTGATGACACTTTGCTGACGTCTGCCACTAATTTTTTTAAATGTGGGGAATCCTAATTGGGTCTCCATCTATTGGGTTAGCTGTAGTGGAACCTTCCTTTTCTGCAGTCTAAGTTGTGTAAGGTTGCGTACTAGTCCTTGCTGCACACCTGATACAGACTCTGCCTGCTGCACTCCTGATACAGACTCTGCCTGTTGCACTCTTGATACAGATTCTGCCTGCTGCACTCCTGATAAAGACTCTGCCTGCTGCACTCCTGATACAGACTCTGACTGCTGCATTCCTGATACAGACTCTGCCTGCTGCACTCCTGATACAGACTCAGCCCGCTGCACTCCTGATACAGACTCTGCCTGCTACACTCCTGATACAGACTCTGCCTGCTGCACTTCTGATACAGACTCTGCCTGTTGCCTTCCTGATACAGACTCTGCCTGCTGCACTCCTGATACAGACTCTGCCTGCTGCACCATCTAGTCTGTCCTACAGGGTCCAGCTGCTGCACGTCTGTTGGTCTGTCCTGGAGTGGCACTTGGCGTTCATCGGGAGCCAAGTCTAACCTCACCATCAGAGGCTCTAGTGAACAGTCCAATGCTCGCTTAGTCATGGCCCTCCAGGCTCTCTGGGGTCCGTGGCACAGTGGTTCCACAAACCACGTCCGTGACAGTGCGCCCTCACAGGCAGGGTCCTCTCTCCTGTTGTACCAGTCGGTGACCCCTTTTGACATATAAAGCACAACTGAATAAATGTCGCTGTCACAGTAATAATAATTATAGTACTTGTACTCTGGGTCAATTGATGGCACTTCCCTGGTGTCTACACCTAATTTGATGTGTTTTGGCAGCTTTTGGTCCCATTTCTAGGTGTTGTATATGCATTTTTTTGGTCTCCCAATTGACTCCTATGGGATTTGGAAATGTTCGACGAATATTCGGTGAATGTCAATTTGTTCGGCGAGCTTTTCCAAACCAAACATTGAAATGTTCGCTCATGCCTGCTCACAAATATGACTACAGTGATACCAAATATGTCCAGTTTTTTATTATATAAGTGGTGAAAAAAAATCAGAAGTTTATAAAAGAAAAATTTTGTAGTTGTGTCTAGTGATGAGCGAACTTGCTCGCCATTGCTCGGTACTCGCCCGAGCATCACGGTGCTCAACGAGCTCGGCGGGTATTTCCAGGTTGCTCAGATGGGAACTCGGGTACCTGCCATGTATGTTTGGCGCTCTTTAGAGAGCCAATGAACATGCAGAGATTGCTTGCCACACACTGTAATGCCGTAGCCATGTTGGTTGTGGGCATTACAGCGATTGGCTGGCTGCACAGCGTCATCAGGTCTGTATAAGACCAGGCGCCGCCATGCTCGTCACAGTCTACCCCGGAAACAGGCAGACTAGGGAGAGCTGCTGCTGAGTCAGGGAGAGATTTGCTTGGTTATAGTTAGTATAGGTATTCCACAACATATACACTACCGTTCAAAAGTTTGGGGTTATTTAGAAATTTCATTATCTTTGAAAGAATAGCACGTTTTTTCAATGAAGCTAACATTAAATGAATCAGAAATATACTCCATACATTGCTAATGTGGTAAATGACTATTCTAGCTGAAAACGTCTTGTTTTTATTGCGATATCTACATAGGTGTATAGAGGCCCATTTCCAACAACCACCACTCCCTGTGTTTTAATGGTACATTGTGTTTGCTAACTGTGTAAGAAGGCTAATGGATGTTTAGAAAACCCTTGAAAACCCTTGCACAAGTATGTTAGCCCAGCTGAAGACGGTTTGGCTGATTTGAGAAGCTATAAAATTGACTTTCCTTTAATCTAGTTGAGAATCTGGAGCATTACATTTGTTTGTTCTATGAAACTCTCAAAATGGCCAGAAAAAGAGAACTTTCATGTGAAACTCGACAGACTATTCTTGTTCTTAGAAATGAAGGCTATTCCATGCGAGAAGTTGCCAAGAAACTGAAGATTTCCTACAACGGTGTGTACTACTCCCTTCAGAGGAGAGCACAAACAGGCTCTAACCAGAGTAAAAAGAGAAGTGGGAGGTCCCGCTGCACAACTGAGCAACAAGACAAGTACATTAGAGTCTCTAGTTTGAGAAATCGACGCCTCACAGCTCCTCAACTGGCAGCTTCATTAAATAGTACACGCAAAACACCAGTGTCAACGTCTACAGTGAAGAGGCGACTCCGGGATGCTGGCCTTCAGGGCAAAGTGGCAAGGAAAAAGTCATATCTGAGACTGGCTAATAAAAGGAAAAGATTAATGTGGGCAAAAGAACACAGACATTGGACAGAAGAAGATTGGAAAAAAGTTTTATGGACATATGAATCAAAGTTTTAGGTGTTTGGATCACACAGAAGACCATTTGTGAGACGCAGAATGACTGAAAAGATGCTGGAAGAATGCCTGACACCATCTGTCAAGCATGGTGGAGGTAATGTGATGGTCTGGGGTTGCTTTGGTGCTGGTAAAGTGTGAGATTTGTACAAGGTAAATGGGATTTTGAATAAGGAAGGCTATCACTCCATTTTGCAACGCCAGGCCATACCCTGTGGACAGTGCTTGATTAGAGTCAATTTCTTCCTACAACAGGACAATGACCCAAAGCACACCTCCAAATTATGCATGAACTATTTAGGGAAGAAGCAAGCAGCTGGTATTCTATCTGCAATGGAGTGGCCAGTGCAGTCACCAGATCTCAACCCCATTGAGCTGTTGTGGGAGCAGCTTGACCGTATGGTACGCAAAAAGTGCCCATCAAGCCAATCCAGCTTGTGGGAGGGGCTTCAGGAAGCATGGGGTGAAATTTTGAAAGATTACCTCAGCAAATTAACAGCTAGAATGCCAAAGATCTGCAATGCTGTAATTGCTGCAAAGGGAGCATTCTTTGACAAAAGCAAACAAAATTGTCTGGGTGACCGCAAACTTTTGAACGGTAGTGTATATACTAGCTATTGAACCTGCTCTACGCCCGGGTGGCGAGCATTTTTATTGGCATATGGTCTCCAATCCTGGTATTTGTGCTGCCCCCATCCTGGTATTTGTGCTGCCCCTATCCTGGTATTTGTGCTGCACCATCCTTGTATTTGTGCTGCCCTCATCCTGGTATTTGTGCTGCCCAATCCTGTTTCCCCATCCTGTTATGTGCTACCCTCATCCTATCCTGGTATGCATGGCACCCCTCATCCCTATCCTGGTATACATGGCACCCCTCATCCCTATCTTGGTATGCATGGCACCCCTCATCCCTATCCTGGTATGCATGGCACCCCCTCATCCCCAATGCGGGTATGCATGGCACCCCTCAACCCCCAATCCTGGTATGTGTGGTACCCCTCATCCTGGTATGCATGGCACCCCATTTTTCATTCTGGTATGCATGGTCCCCTCACCCTCCAATCCTGGTATGAAGGGTCCCCCCCCTCACCCCTCAATCCTGGTATGCATGGTCCCCTCAACCCCAAATCCTGGTATGCATGGTATCCCTCATGCCTATCCTGGTATTCACGGTCCCCTTACCCCCCAATTCTGGTATGCATGGTACCCCCTCATCCCTATCCTGGCATGTATGGCACCCCTCACCCCCCAATCCTGGTATGCATGGAACCCCTCACCCCCTAATCCTGGTATGCATGGTCCCCTCATCCCCCAATCCTGGTATGCATGGTCTCCTCACCCCCCAATCCTGGTATGCATGGTATCCCCTCATCCCTATCCTGGTATGCATGGTCCCCTCATCCCCCAATCCTTGTATGCATGGTACCCCCTCACCCCCCAATCCTGGTATGCATGGCACACCTCACCCCCAATTCTGGTATGTATGGTACCCCTCATCCATAATGCTGGTATGCATTGCACCCCTCACCCCCCAATCCTGGTACGCATGGTCCCCTCACCCCCCAATCCTGGTATGCATGGTACCCCCTCACCCCCCAATCCTGGTATGCATGGTACCCCCTCATCCGTATCCTGGTATGTATGCCACCCCTCACCGCCCAATTCTGGTATGCATGGTCCCCTCACCCTCCAATCCTGGTATGCATGGTCCCCTCACCCCCCAATCCTGGTATGCATGGTCCCCTCATCCCCCAATCCTGGTAAGCATGGTACCAACTCATCCCTATCCTAGTATGTATGGTCCCCTCACCACCCCAATCCTAGTAAGCATGGTACCCCCTCATCCCTATCCTGGTATACAAGGTCCCCTCCCCACCCAATCCTGGTATTCATCGTACCCCCTCACCCCCCAATCCTGGTATGCATGGCACCCCTCACCCTCAATCATGGTATGTGTAGTACCACTCATCCCAAATGCTGGTATTCATGGCACCCCTCACCCCCAATCCTGGTATGCATGGTCCTCTCACCCCCCAATCCTGGAATGCATGGCACCCCTTAACCCCCCAATCCTGGTATGTATGGCAGCCCTCACCCCTCAATCCTGGTATGCATGGCACCCCTCACCCCCCAATCCTGGAATGCATGGCACCCCTCATCCCCCAATCCTGGTATGCATGGTACCTCCTCATCCCCAATGCTGGTATGCATGGCACCCCTCACCCCCCAATCCTGGAATGTATGGCCCCCTCATCCCCCAATCCTGGTATGCATGGCACCCCTCACCCCCAATCATAGTATGTATGGTACCCCTCATCCCCAATGCTGGTATGCATGGCACCCCTCACCCCTCAATCCTGGTATGTATGGCCCCCTCATCCCCCAATCATGATATGTATGGCCCCCTCATCCCCCAATCCTGGTATGTATGGCACCTCAGCCCCCAATCCTGGTATGCATGGCACCCCTCACCCCCCAATCCTGGAATGCACAGTCCCCTCACCCTCCAATCCTGGTATGCATGGTACCCCCTCACCCCCCAATCCTGATATGTATGGCACCCCTCACCCCCCAATCCTGGTATGTATGGCACCCCTCACCCCCCAATCCTAGTATGCATGGCACCCCTCACCCCCCAATCCTGGTATGCATGGCACCCCTCATCCCCCAATCCAGGTATGCATGGTACCCCCTCATCCCCAATGCTGGTATGTATGGCCCCCTCATCCACCAATCCTGGTATGTGTGGCCCCCTCCTCTCCAAATCCTGGTTTGCATGGCCCCCTCATCCCCCTATCCTGGTATGTATGGCCCCCTCATCCCCCAATCCTGGTATGCGTGGCACCCCTCATCCCTATCACGCTGCACACCTCCAAAAAAATAAACACTTATACTCACCTTTCTTCCCTGTGCTCCAGCGCTGTGTCCCATTCTGCTGGAAGCCGGGGGAGGAGTGTGGCGCCGGAGTATGCGCATGCCCATACCCCGCTGTCCGGCGCCATTTTGCTGAAGACACATTGCAAATGTGTCTTCAGTAAAATGGCGCCAGATAGCGCTATGTGCATGCGCCAATTCTGACGCATCACTCCTGCCCCGGTCTCTGGCGAGAAGAGAGGCGCCGCGGCAATGCTCCTCCCAGTCAGGTAAGTATGGCGCCGGAGATCGCGGTATGCGTTCCGTGTCTACAAATACCGCGATGTCCGGCGCCATACACACTCCTCTTACCTGTAACGGCTCCATGCATTCTTCTGTCTGGAGCCAGACTGCGCATCGCCCATGCGCAGTCTGTAAAGGCTTCAGACAGAGGGACGCATCTTTGGTTATATTATAGATATCCATCTCAACTAACAGTTCTTCTGAGGACCAATCCAGCTGCATTTATTCAGTGGTGATAGCAGGAGTTAGTCAGGCAGACAGGTTATGTGGCAGACTGCAGTGCATACAGCACAAGAGACGCCATTCCAGTTCTGTCTGCTGCTGCTGTTCTTATAGATATTTGTAGACATAGCCCCAGGTATCAGGGGCCAGGGATAATTTTTTTTTATCTTAATCCTGATTATTTGCTTAAAAAGCAATCCAGAGAACACAGTTTTTCTGCTTCATTTTCTTGCTTGCACTGCAGAATACAGCAAGATCCTTTCCATATTACAGCGATAAAAATCCAGAAATTTGTAGTGAACTAGGAAAATATTGGCCTCCATTTAAATTTTGTTGCAGTGTGTCAAGGAAGTTATTGATACGAGGTCGCTGTGAAAAATAGTAAGCTAAAGGCCAGCTATTTAAAACTGTGGTTTTCCGTCACGCGTATCAGATATACAGTTAGGTCAATATATATTTGGACAGAGACAACATTTTTCGAATTTTGGTTCTAGACATTACCACAATGAATTTTAAACAAAACAATTCAGATGCAGTTGAAGTTCAGACTTTCAGCTTTCATTTGAGGGTATCCACATTAAAATTGGATGAAGGGTTTAGGAGTTTCAGCTTCTTAACATGTGCCACCCTGTTTTTAAAGGGACCAAAAGTAATTGGACAGATTAAATAATTGTAAATAAAATGTTCATTTCTAGTACTTGGTTGAAAACCCCTTTGTTGGCAATGACTGCCTGAAGTCTTGAACTCATGAACATCACCAGACGCTGTGTTTCCTCCTTTTTGATGCTCTGCCAGGCCTTCACTGTGGTGGTTTTCAGTTGCTGTTTGTTTGTGGGCCTTTCTGTCTGACGTTTAGTCTTTAACTAGTGAAATGCATGCTCAATTGGGTTGAGATCAGGTGACTGACTTGGCCATTCAAGAATATTCCACTTCTTTGCTTTAATAAACTCCTGGGTTGCTTTGGCTTTATGTTTTGGGTCATTGTCCATCTGTAGTAAGAAACGACGACCAATCAGTTTGGCTGCATTTGGCTGGATCTGAGCACACAGTATGGCTCTGAATACATCAGAATTCATTCGGCTGCTTCTGTCCTGTGTCACATCATCAATAAACACTAGTGACCCAGTGCCACTGGCAGCCATGCATGCCCAAGCCATCACACTGCCTCCGCCGTGTGGTATGCTTTGGATCATGAGCTGTACCATGCCTTCGCCATACTTTTCTCTTTCCATCACTCTGGTAGAGGTTGATCTTGGTTTCATCTGTCCAAAGAATGTTCTTCCAGAACTGTGCTGGCTTTTTTAGATGTTTTTTAGCAAAGTCCAGTCTAGCCTTTTTATTATTGATGCTTATGAGTGGCTTGCACCGTGCAGTGAACCCTCTGTATTTACTTTCATGCAGTCTTCTCTTTATGGTATATTTGGATATTGATATGCCTACCTCCTGGAGAGTGTTGTTCACTTGGTTGGCTGTTGTGAAGGGGTTTCTCTTCACCATGGAGATTATTCTGCGATCATCCACCACTGTTGTCTTCCGTGGGCGCCCAGGTCTTTTTGCATTGATGAGTTCACCAGTGCTTTCTTTCTATCTCAGGAAGTACCAAACTGTAGATTTTGCCACTCCTAATATTGTAGCAATTTTTCGGATGGGTTTTTTCTGTTTTTGCAGCTTAAAGATGGCTTGTTTCACCTGCATGGAGAGCTCCTTTGACCGCATGTTTACTTCACAGCAAAACCTCCAAATGCAAGCACCACACCTCAAATCAACTCCAGGCCTTTTATCTGCTTAATTGAGAATGACATAACGAAGGGATTGCCCACACCTGTCCATGAAATAGCCTTGGAGTCAATTGTCCAATTACTTTTGGTCCCTTTAAAAACAGGGTGGCACATGTTAAGGAGCTGAAACTCCTAAACCCTTCATCCAATTTTAATGTGGATACCCTCAAATGAAAGCTGAAAGTCTGAACTTCAACTGCATCTGAATTGCTTTGTTTAAAATTCATTGTGGTAATGTCTAGAACCAAAATTAGAAAAAAGTTGTCTCTGTCCAAATATATATGGACCTAACTGTAGGTGCGCTCCAAATTCAGCCATTTCTGACCTCCATTTAAATTTTGTTGCAGTGTGTCAGGGAAGTTATTGACACAAGTTGGCTGTGAAAAATAGTAAGCTAAAGGCCAGCTATTTAAAACTGTGATTTTCGGTCACACGTATCACATATAAGTGCGCTCCAAATTCAGCCATTTGTAGTGAACATGGAAAATATTGTCCTCAATTTAAAATGGGCAAGGCACATGGCAAGGGACTGGGAAGTGGACGTGATGGTGATGGTGCATGCAGAGGACGAGGCCGAGGCTGTGGGCAAGTTGAAATTGTGCCACAACAATCACCCACATCCTGTCGCCCGACTTTCCTGTTCCAATTACTAGGGGACCGCAGCACACTACTATTGAACCCAGAGCAGTGTCAAAAGGTTGTTGGTTGGATAGCAGATAACGCTTCCAGTCACTTTGCCACCTTCACCACCACTCTGTGTTCCACATGGTCAAGTCTTAGCAGCCGTGATTCTGGACCACATATTCCTCACCCTGATCCTCCTTCCTCCCAACAATACCGAGTGCCCGGAGACAACTGATACCACACTTGGACACTCCGAAGAGCTATTCACTTTTCCATCTATAGATCCGCTTCTCGCGCGGTCCACTTGAAGCGGGGCAAGAGGAGATTGCATGTAGAGATGTCCAAATATTTGAGCAGCCACGGTCAGACGAAGGCAACGGTGGGAAACTGTCACAAGAGGTGGCTGATGATGAGACACAATTGCCAGAAAGTCAGGAGGAGGACCAGCGTTCAGAAGTAGAAGATGAGGTGGTGGATGATGAAGTAACTGACCCAACCTGGGAAGGTGACATGCAGAGCAAGGACAGCAGCACACAGGGGAGGAAGGCATAGCACCCCAACAGGCAGGAAGAAGCAGTGTGGTAGCCACAGACACAAAGCGGGAAAGAGTTTCCCGTAACGCCAACACGAAGGAAGTTGCCTGTACAACTGTTAGGTCTTCCCCAGTTTGGTTGTTTTTTAAAGACTCTGCCAATAACCCCAAAAAGGCCATTTGCACCATCTGCCAGGCTAGCATCAGCAGGGGTAGCAAAACTAGCAGCCTGACCACCACTAGCATGATCAGGCACATGGCAGCTAATCACCTGAATACGTGGGCCGAACTCCAGGGTCCAGAAACAGTGACTGTGGGTAACACCAAAGCTTCTTCCGCTGTTGTTCGTGCATGTCAATCCCCTATCCATGGCGCATGCCTCCCACCTTGCACGTGTCATTGCACACTCTCAACTAGCCCCATCAGCAAGCATGTCCACGTCCTTTTCCCAGCGCAGCGTTCAGTTGTCCCTACCCCAGTCCTTGGAATGCAAGCAGAAATACGCAGCCAACACCCCACAGGTCACTCTACTAAATTCACACATTTTGCGAATGCTTGCGCTCAAAATGTTGCCTTTTAGGCTTGTGGAGATGGAAGCTTTCCGCAACTTGATGGCAGTGGCCATTCCATGGTACTCGGTCCCCGGCCGCCACTATTTCTCCTGGTGTGCCGTCCCCGCATTACACGAGCACGTGTCCCACAACATTAGCCGTGCCCTCAACAACACAGTTACTGAGAAAGTCCATCTAACCATGGACACGTGGACAAGTGATTGTGGGCAGGGATGGTATATATAGTGGAAGCCGGGACTTAGTTGGACCTTGGGATGGAACACGTCCACCCCGACGCCGAGGATTGCGAGCCCTGGGTCAATCAGGGTGGCCCTCACATTTTTCAGCTCCTGCACCTCCTCCTTTTCAGCCTCCATCTCTGAAATTACCACATCAGTCGCAAACTGAAAGCACTGCAGCACTGTCTCGGCCAAGTGGCAACAGGCTGTGCTGAAGCTAATATGCTTAGGTGATAAACCGCACAATGCTGAAGAGTTGTGGACAGCTCTGAAAGAGCAGGCAGATTTCTGGCTGACACCGCTGACCCTACAGCCAGGAATGGTCATGTGCGACAATGAGCGGAACCTGGTGGCGGCTCTGAGGCGTGGTGAGCTCACACACGTACCATGTCTGGTCCACGTGCTTAACCTCGTGGTTCAGTGGTTTCTCAAAACCTACCCAGATCTTCCGGATCTGCTTGTCAAAGTATGCCGCCTGTGTGCCCATTTTAGAAAGTCAGCTACAGCTTCTGCCGCCCTTGCCATGCTTCAGCAGCATTTGCAGCTTCCAGCTCACCGACTGATCTGCGATGTCCCCATGCATTGGAACTTTACACTGCAGATATTGGGAAGGATTTGTGAGCAAAAGAGGGCAGCTGTTGACTACCAGCATCAACAAGGCCATCGGCATTCAGGTCAGACTCCACACATAAATCCTCAGGAGAGGACATGGATGTCAGACATCTGTACCATCATCTAAAACTTTGAGGACTCCACCAAGATGGTGAGCGGCGATGACGCCATAATTATCGTCACCATCCCATTTCTCTGTCTTTTGACATGCTCTCTGCTCACAATCAAAGAGGATGCATTGCAGGCGGAGCACAATGAGATGGAGCAAGGAACCATACAGAG
Organism: Phyllobates terribilis; assembly: GCF_046119375.1. Lineage (NCBI taxonomy): Eukaryota > Metazoa > Chordata > Amphibia > Anura > Dendrobatidae > Phyllobates > Phyllobates terribilis. Next base: position 71,984,927 of record NW_027362773.1, on the reverse strand, counting down.
TGATTACACAAAGCCCAGCCTCATCTCATCCCAACGTGGATTGTTTGACAAAGCATAGCCGACTGCTGGCCCTTTAAGAATAGTAAGAGAATAGTAAGAGTCCCACCTTCATAAATGAAACATGATGTGTCTGATTAGGTCTCACACACCACATGGCCAGATAAGGATGTAAAATGTTAAAATGACATTTACTGGTAAATATTTTTTTTCACCATTGAAAGCAATTCAAAAGTGCAAAAACACATCAAAAACGCTACGTGTGAACATAGCCCAAGGTGTGGAGAAGCATTTTTTGTTTTTGTTTATTTATTTTGCCTTATATACAAGTCATTACCCTGGAAAGTATGTTTCTCAACATACAGGTGCATCTTATTAAATTAGAATATCATCAAAAAGTTAATTTATTTCAGTTCTTCAATACAAAAAGTGAAACTCATATATTATATAGAGTCATTACAAACAGAGTGCTCTATTTCAAGTGTTTATTTCTGTTAATGTTGAGGACTATGGCTTACAGCCAATGAAAATACAAAAGTCATTATCTTAGTAAATTAACATAATTAACAAAAAACACCTGCAAAGGCTTCCTAAGCGTTAAAAAAGGTCCCTTATTCTGTTTCAGTAGGTATTCTAATATTCTAATTTTGTGAGATCCCAGGAAAATCCATTTTGGTTTCGTTTTTGTATGTTTTCTTGTGAGTCCGTAAAAGTCGCATAATGCATCTAACAACATTGTTGACAGCAGTTATCTGGGAGTCAGAAATGCTTTCAGGGGTCTTCCTCATTCTTTTCCTATGTTATCTGAGCACTGTTCCCATCGATTTGGTCAATTTTTAGGCCCCCTGCAGACTGCCGATTGGGGGCGCCAGAAAAATGCTCGAGATTCCCGTTAACTTACATTGGGCTCGTTACTTGGACCAAGCACTCGAGCATTCCAATTTACTCAACCCGAACAACGAGTACCTGAGCATTTTAGTGCTCGCTCATCACTAGTTGTGCCACTATTTTCCGAGAGCCGTAACTTTTCATTTTTTGGTCGATGCTGATGGTGCTGTGTTATGGCTTATTTTTTTGCGGGATGAGATGATGTTTTTATTGATACCATTTTGGGATAGACGTTTTGATCGCCCTTTTACAACATTTTTGGTGGAATTGCAGAAATCAAACAAAATGGTATGGCGTTCTAGAATTTTTTCTATTACGTTCTTTACCGATTGGCAAACTGAGTACTGAGTACTCCTTTTTTTCTTTCTTTTTTTTTTAAATCCATCATACGTTTCCAGAGATATGGGCCTTTTTATTTGTTGCTAATTTTTATGTTTTCTATCAAGGAGGCTTGGCTCTCAGGATTCTCTTAGGACCTATTGTTAGGCTGTTATGCATTGTTACCCTGTAAGCCCTGACCCTTTGTAAAGATAATAAAAATAAGCACCAAATAAAAAGTGTCACCTCAATGACTCACTGCATTTGCCCCTCTGTTCCTTCCCATGTCAGGCTGCCTGGCAGCACTTGCAGCATAGCTACATCTTTCTGCTGTCTCCAGTTGGCTATAATGAGGCATGGCCAGAGTCTGCAGAAATTTAACCCCACTGTGTCCTGCAGAGTTTTGCTTCCCTGGCCTATTCCCTGCCAGCAGGGCATATATTAGGCAGCTCCTCCCTCTACACTTTGACTGAACTGTGGTTTCTAGTAGCAGTCTGTCTCTAGAAATCTATCAAGGTGCATTTTAGATTGAATTCTCCTGTTACCGACCCAGCTTGTTCTCTTGTTTTGTCTGACCTCTTCGCTCCTGATCCCGGCTTTGTTTTCTGATCCTGTGCTGCCCACCCCAACCTCGTAATGTCTAACCACTAGTGATGGGTAGCTCCTGAGCGAGCCGGCTCTAAGAGCCGGCTCTTTATAGTGAATCATATGAGTCGGCTCCTGGCAGGGAGCCAATTGAAATTTAAACGGCTCTTTGCCAGTTCAGGTTCTACAGTCAGTCCCCTCTGGCCCCGCCCCTCCCTCCCCTCTGGCTCCGCCCCTCCTGGCCCCTCCCTCCCGGCAGTAGTCCCTCTGATCTTATCCAGGAGACTGAGAATGCCTGCTCCTCCTGCTGCCGCACATAGCACTGACTCACAGCCCCGCCCCCCTCCAATCTGTGACAAGCAAGCAGCAGGCAGGCACTTTATTAAAGGAACACTGACATCTGGATTTAGCCTGATTATAGTTATTTACCGCCAGCTTGTAAATCCTCGCTGAGCGAGGGAGAAACAGCGGATGTAAATGTGCATCCCTTGTTCTCTCTCATTCACTTGAATGGAAGAGAACAAATGATCCAGCGATGCATATGGGCAGGGCAGATAAGGATCTCCTCTGCAAACATACCATCACTGGATTGAGCATCACTGGATCGCAGGCTCGGGTGCTGCATGGTCCATGCGGTCAGTCAGCGAGCGCTGGCCGACAACATGGTCGCATCCTGTGTGTCTTTTGCTGAATAGGGCTCTGGCACAGGACAACTTCCATGGAAACCCATGTAAACACTTACATAGGTTTTTATGGAATACCAGCAGGATTGAAGCAGAATTTTTAAAATAAGTATATGGAGAATATACCTATTTTAAAAAGTTCTCTTCAATTAATGGCACTAATGCCCATGTGATCCAACCCCTTTAATGACATTATATTAGTGATGGCAAAAGACATTGGTCCTTGATGGGACACCAAAAAAACAGTCTTTTCCAAAACAGATAATAACAGAAGAAATAAACTGAATCAGTCCATCCAAGCTATGGCACTTAGTTTATCTATCCAATGGGCCCTAAAGACAATTTTAGGCGGCCTTCACACTTTGTGGATTTGCAGCGGAGTTTCCATGCAGATCATCAGCGTGGAAATTCCATGGCATTTACAGAAGCCAACAGTGGCAATGGTTTTTATCCAAAACACATTCTCACTTCGTGGAAAAATTCAGAATCTGACATGAGGTGTGAAATTGGCTTCAGCAGCATGTCAGTATGTGCAGAATATCCGATATGCGAAATTCATTGCAGTCAATGGACGGGTGAATTCCGCAGCAAATTCCTTATCTAAATCCGCCTGGATGCAGATGCCACATTTGACACTGCAGTTTTTCTGCAGACTGTTTGCAGCAGACAGCCCACAGCGAACTCGCCAAGTGTGAAGGTAGCTTTAAAATGTGCCACTGATAATTAGTATCTTGTTGGTATTTTGCATGTTCATTTTGTGTTTGTTAAAGTTTTTACAGCAAATAATATAAAATCTGGTTATTCTGGAAACTATTCTGTTTTATGTCATAAATTGGCACATGTGTAGATTTTTACTAAAAGGTATACAATCATGGGTTAAAACATACCAGAATTTGGCTTCAAATTTAAAGCCAAAGGTAATAGGAAATGAAGAGCCATTTTCGGAGCCAAAAGAGCCGGCTCTTTTTGGTGAGCCGATCCAAAAGAGCCGGCTCACCAAAAAATCGCATTTTACCCATCACTACTAACCACGTCTCTGCCTTTACCCTCTGTACCTTGTATTCTGCCTCTGACCCCTCGGTAAACTGCTATGGGTCCAGGGACTGCCCTGGAGTGGCACCTGGTGGCTACTCTAAGGGCCAAGCCTATCCTCACCATCAGAGGCTCTAGTGAAAACAAGTTAGCCACTTAGTTAAGCCCCTCCAGGGTTAGCTCAGCCAGTAGCGCAGTGTGTGCACACCCACCGCTGTCACAAAAAGACCCATATGTCTGGAATTGTATTGTGGATTAAAAAAAGGAACACTCAGGGGTGCAGCAGGACTTAAATAAGAGAAAAAAAAACTGCCCACTTTAGACCAGGTGACAGGTTCTACTTTCAGAATATGGCTAGATGGTTTTTATCATTCTTTTTTGTCGATAATATTGGACTTTTCAGAGTAACTAGAGTTTATTTCTGAAAATAAGTGCCATATAATACAGTGTAGAGGAAGGATTAAATTTCAGCTTAAAGCCATCACTAATGTATGTGCTTGGGTTATTCAATCCATGAAAATAGTGCGATTTCACACAAAAGGCTGGAGGATTGAGGAGATTATTAACTGTAAGAGATACAGACAGTGCAGTGTTTGTAGCTCAGAGGGTTTTAATAAGACACAGAGCTAAGAAGGAGATGAAAATCCAGTCTACAAACTCTTCTGTCAGCAATGCTCATAAAACAAAATGGTCTACATTGAGATTATTATTAGGGAAATAACTTTGTTAGGCTTCACAAACTTGAAAAGAAGATCCTGAAGATTAATTTACAACATCACAATATGGGCATTGGGCATAAGGCTGAGAGCACTGGATGATGGAAATGAAATAAGTATATTATCATTTAAAGGAAAAGAATAAGCAAAGTGGGTAGCTGTCTAGGGCATCAATTTTCGGATTTAAAGAGAATCTGGCATCAAGATTTAGTCACATAGAGCGTGTCACTTACTGGGTGTCACAGAAAGCAGACATTCAGTGGTGTGTGCAGGGTCACAGCTCAGCATTCAGAGAACTGCTAGATCTGCAGCAGATAAAACATGGATTTTATCAAAACTGCAGCCATCAGCCCAGTAAGTGACACCTCACTAGAATCTGCCTCTACTTCATTCTGCTCTCAGATGGAGTATCAATGCCTAGTGACAGATTCCATTTAAAATTCTTTGTTCAACCAATTGATTAATGTGTTTGAGCTGCTTATAATGCTGTAGATACCGAGCTATGAAAACACCTGCATTGCCTCAAGAAAGCTTGTACTGCCCATGTATGTGCCAAATTACACAGGATCCAGACACAGGCTGATCACTGCAGGTCTCTTTGTGTCATGTTTGTGTGTTGGAAGCATGATCTTGTATTCAAAGCCGGTTTTAGACAAAGTGGGGCCCTGAGCAAAAGTTTAAAGTGAGGCCCCAAATGCTAATTTATTGCACCATCACAAGGAAACATGTAGGTTATGACGCGCCCCCTGGGGCCGTGGGGTACTCGGTAGCCGGGCTGGTCGGTTCTGGGGATGTCACGGTGGCAGTTACCCGGTCCGTGGCCCCGGGCAGTCAAACAAAAATAAAGAAAAGGGGAATTTGGTTTTGGGGATAATGTTTGTGACGCCACCTGTGGTATGCGGCTATATGGAGCCGCCGCTGGGGTGCAGATCCTCTGGAGCTGATGGTGATGCAGCAAAGTTGGTTCAGCTCTCCACAGGTAGAGCTAAGCTCCAGGGCAGTATATGTAGAATGATTTGATGAGGTACATGTTGCTGGTGCTGTGTAGTGCAGGGCTCATGATGGCGCAGCAATAATTCCAAGACACAGTGGGGTGCAGTCTTCAGGTTTTACTCACGGTTGTTCATAACTCCAGATTACCAGGGCCAGTGTGTAACCTCCTACGTCGTCCTGTGCAATCACCGTGCCCCTGGGATCCCCTCTGACTTCTGGAGCCTTCCCTCTGCTCCCGTCCTCTCTCACTCTCTCTCCTGGGCCTTTGAGACTAGGCCCAACTCCTCTCTCCACTCCACTCAACTCCTGCTCCAAGTACTGGAGCCAGGAGCCTGGACCCTCTCACACTGCTCTCCTGAGCAGGACTCGACCCTTCTAGATGGTTCCTCTCCTTCTTATACTCTTCCTGACGGTGCTCCCCTGAACTACCTCCTCCACCCACACCCACTACATGGTTCCCCCTCTCTTGGTCCCCCCCCTCCAGCCAGGGACAGGGCTCAGCAGTGGATAAGTGCATCTTGCCCCTACCTGCTGGCCTAGAGTGGTGTAGTGTTGGATGTAGGTGTGTGGGTCCCGGGTAGTAATCCTTCCTTACCTGAGAGTGGGGTACCACACCTCTGGGTGAGGTGCAGTACCTCTGTGGCGACTGAACCCGCAAGGGTGCCACATACCCCCACCCCACCCCCGTTAAACACAGCACACAGGCTGGAACAGAGTAAAAACTAAGTTGTTTTAGACATACAAAATTTTAGATGCATCACATAGAAGAATAACCATAACTTTTTCTTCCCTTTATGGGAGGCACTTTCCATGAATGTTACATGTTACTATATAAAACTTCTTTAAATAACATTTTTCTTGACACATATAAAACATTTTTCATAGAAAACATTTTTCAGGAAGCTACAGTGAGATTCTTATCCGGGTGTCCATCTCACTGGTAAAAGTACAATATGAGGGACCCGTCCGAAAAACCCCAACGTAAGCCCTGGGCGTGGCTGTAGGGCATAGGTGATCCAATCATTGGACGTCTTCGGCCACGCCAAACGGGTTTTGGTTCTGTGGTCTTATAAAACCACTAAGAAGCACCTTAAGAAGTGCCAACTATATACAGATTAAAATTTTTGGCTGCTCATTGTCCTCAACCTAACAGTTTTTATACCCTTACCGTGTACACACAATAAGTAAACATAAACTTTTTCAAACACATTAACTGGTTCAATACCCTCCCGGGTAACTATTTACACACTATAACTTTTTCTTTAAACTGAACAATTCAACAGTGGTGCTCCCTCCAGGGAAGCACCTGTCCACCATAGGCTGCCCCAGCCGGGTCGTCAGCCTCGGATGGCAGAGGCATGTCCTCCTCCTCCACCACCCTGCGAACATGGAGGGCATACCACCCACGCTCTCCTCTATGCCGGGTATAGGTAACCCTGTCACCAGGGTACAGATCCCGCGCTGGGTGTCCTTGCTGCAGGTGGGATTCCACATCCTGCCTGTTCACAAACAGATCCCTTGCCAGTTGGGGCTCCCGGATGAAGCCCCATCCTCCCTCCAGGTCAAACTTGACCACTGTCCCTGCTACACGGGGGACTGGGCGTGGCCGGCTTTAACTTGCGGGCCCGGGTCTTCGCCTGCATATTTCGGGCCTCCATCCTCTCCCACCGCTCCTGCCACTACTGGCGCTCTGCTGTTAGCTTCCGGAGCTCCCGCTGGCACTGTTCCTCCCTCCGGAGGGCCTCGGCCTGGGTCTCCCGCTTGAACCCCATAAGGTTACCCTCTGGGTTGTCCCACTGGAACTTCTCTCCTCTCTTGCAGGCAACCGGGGGCGCGGGCATGGGCAATAGAGGGGCTCCATGCTGGTCCTCAAACTTTGCAGACCAGTCCCACGGGGGGGGCGTCCGTACACCCATTCGGGTGTGGGGACAGGTGGTTCCTGTAGGGGGCCCAGGAGCTGGTCAGCGCTGTCGGCGCCCGGGGTAGGGGTGCCGCCCTTACCTGCGGCCGCTCAGGTTCTGTATGCCGCCTCCAGGTCCAGGATAGGCTCCGCCGGGGCTGGGACGCTGACCGTGAGCTGCAACGTGGACAGCTGCCGGGTCAGTTTCATCAGCAGCTCGTCCCTCCATCTTGCCACGGCGGCCTGCTGGGCCTCTTCCATCCGCCGGCCCAGCTCCTGTACCTCGGCGCGGAAGAATCCAGTATCCTCCAGGGACAGTTTTGCTAAGACCCCCTCCAGGTTGAGGGATAACTCGGGTAGTTGCAGGCCACAGGCGGGAGTCTGGTCCTGGCTTCCGTCCATGCTGCCTGCCGGGTGTGTTCTGTCTCCACTGCTGGAGGCCCCACCCTGTCTTCAATGTTTTTCTTCTCCTCTCCCCTTTCGAGGGTGGTTCCATTGCACCTTCCTGTTGGCCACACCAGGAGGCGGCTCCCCCAGACTGATGGACAAGTCTATGTATATGGCTGCTGGTGCATGGGGCGGGCTCCACTTTTGGTGCCATTCTGGAACCCAGCCAACGATGGGAGGTTTCTTGTCATCTTTAATCACACACATAATGGCGCCCGTTCTTCTGGGGCATCAAAACACAATCTATAGGCGCACGAGACCCGTTTTAATGGGTCGGTTCATCCTGTTCGTGACGCCAAAATTGACGTGCCCCCTGGGGCCATGGGGTACTTGGTAGCCGGGCCGGTCGGTTCTGGGGATGTCACGGTGGCAGTTACCCAGTCCGTGGCCCCGGGTGGTCAAACAAAGATAAAGAAAAGGGGAATTTGGTTTTGGGGATAATGTTTGTGACGCCACCTGTGGTATGCGGCTATATGGAGTCGCTGCTGTGGTGCAGATCCTCTGGAGCTGATGGTGACACAGCAGAGTTGGTTCAGCTCTCCTCAGGTAGAGCTAAGCTCCAGGGCAGTATATATAGAATGATTTGATGAGGTAGATGTTGCTGGCGCTGTGTAGTGCAGGGCTGGTGAAGGCGCAGCAATAATTCCAAGACACAGTGGGGTGCATTCTTCAGGTTTTACTCATGGTTGTTCATAACTCCAGGTTACCAGGGCCAGTGTGTAACCTCCCACGTCGTCCTGCGTCCTCCAGGGAAGGGGTTCAGTAAACTCTCAAGTTTCCCAGGAGTACTTAAACGGGACCCCGTTCTATGTGCCTCTCCCGGTCGTTTTCTCTGTACTGGCTCTCGCCCTCCTGCCTTGTGCCTCACAATCAGTGTCCCAAGACAGTAGCCTCGGGTCTTGTCGGGCGAATTGCAATCCCCTGGAACCTATGCGGCCACCTTTTTGGCGATGTAATTGTGGCTGTTGGTTGCAGCACTGTGAAAATGCAGCAGCCTCCGGTTCTCTAGCTGAGCCTGGTTGTTCTCCAGTAGTTTAGGGGCCGGTCCCCTCTCTGCGGCCTGATCCCGCCACATCCGTGTAGATTCGGGCACACGGGTGGCCTCTGCAATCACCATGCCCCTGGGATTCCCTCTGACTTCTGGAGCCTTCCCTCTGCTCCTATCCTCTCTCACTCTCTCTCCTGGGCCTCTCAGACTAGGCCCAACTCCTCTCTCCACTCCACTCCTGCTCCAAGTACTGGAGCCAGGAGCCTGGACCCTCTTACACTGCTCTCCTGAGCAGGACTCGACCCTTCTAGATGGTTCCTCTCCTTCTTATACTCTTCCTGATGGTGCTCCCCTGAACTACCTCCTCCACCCACACCCACTACATGGTTCCCCCTCTCTTGGTTCCCCCCTCTCCAGCCAGGGACAGGGCTCAGCAGTGGATAAGTGCATCTTGCCCCTACCTGCTGGCCTGGAGTGGTGTAGTGTTGGATGTAGGTGTGTAGGTCCCGGGTAGTACTCCTTCCTTAACTGAGAGTGGGGTACCACACTTCTGGGTGAGGTGCAGTACCTCTGTGGCGACTGAATTCGCTGGGGCGCCAGTGTTACATTACATGCACAGGATGCAGATACAGTTGGCGGAGAGTCCCAGAGTCAATGTTGGCACCGTGCCGGCCAGATTCATGGGGTTCATATCGGCCATGTGGTCTGCAGCTATTAGCGGTGTGCGGGAGCATTGCTAGGTTCAGAAAAAATCAGGGGCTCAAGAGAAAGATTTGCCATCCCATCCACTCCTATATTTTTAACACTGTTGATAACACAGTTATATTTTGGAGTACAGATAATGTAGTAATGTTACCTGCAGTCATAACTGAGTACAGATAATGTAGTAGATGTCACATGCAGTCCTATATAACACAATCGATATCATGTGCAGTGGCAGTGCCACATGGCGACATTGTTTTGCTTGATAGACGTGCTGCTGTCTCTTAGGGAAAGTATGTGTCTTCTGCAGTCTTGCTGCTCTTGAAAACAGTCTGCTATGGTCCTCTAGAGAGTACCACAAAAGATAGAATTAGATAACTCTAGGATACTACTGATAGGGTTACTATGACTGTGGCAACATACAGTGGTGGCCAAAAGTATTGGCACCCCTGCAATTCTGTCAGATAATACTCAGTTTCTTCCTGAAAATGATTGCAATCACAAATTCTTTGGTATTATTATCTTCATTTAATGTGCTTGCAAGGAAAAAACGCAAAAGAGAATGAAGCAAAAATCAAATCATTGATCATTTCACACAAAACTCCAAAAATGGGCCAGACAAAAGTATTGGCACCCTCAGCCTAATACTTGGTTGCACAACCTTTAGCCAAAATAACTGCGAACAACCGCTTCCGGTAACCATCAATGAGTTTTTTACAATGCTCTGCTGGAATTGTAGACCATTCTTCTTTGGCAAACTGCTCTAGGTCCCTGATATTTGAAGGGTGCCTTCTCCAAACTGCCATTTTGAGATCTCTCCACAGGTGTTCTATGGGATTCAGGTCTGGACTCATTGCTGGCCACCTTAGAAGTCTCCAGTGCTTTCTCTCAAACCATTTTATAGTGCTTTTGGAAGTGTGTTTTGGGTCATTGTCCTACTGGAAGACCCATGACCTCTGAGGGAGACCCAGCTTTCTCACACTGGGCCCTACATTATGCTGCAAAATTTGTTGGTAGTCTTCAGACTTCATAATGCCATGCACACGGTCAAGCAGTCCAGTGCCAGAGGCAGCAAAGCAACCCCAAAACATCAGGGAACCTCCACCATGTTTGACTGTAGGGACCGTGTTCTTTTCTTTGAATGCCTCTTTTTTTTCCTGTACACTCTATGTTGATGCTTTTACCAAAAAGTGGGGTCTTCCTGGGTATCCTACCATACAGTCCCTTTTCATTCAGACGCCGACGGATAGTACGGGTTGACACTGTTGTACCCTCAGACTGCAGGGCAGCTTGAACTTGTTTGGATGTTAGTCGAGGTTCTTTATCCACCATCTGTACAATCTTGCGTTGAAATCTCTCGTCAATTTTTCTTTTCCGTCCACATCTAGGGAGGTTAGCCACAGTGCCATGGGCTTTAAACTTCTTGATGACACTGCGCACGGAAGACACAGGAACATTCAGGTCTTTGGAGATGGACTTGTAGCCTTGAGGTTGCTCATGATTCCTCACAATTTGGTTTCTCAAGTCCTCAGACAGTTCTTTGGTCTTCTTTCTTTACTCCATGCTCAATGTGGTACACACAAGGACACAGGACAGAGGTTGAGTCAACTTTAATCCATGTTAACTGGCTGTAAGTGTGATTTAGTTATTGCCAACACCTGTTAGGTGCCACAGGTAAGTTATAGGTGCTGTTAATTACACGAATTAGAGAAGCATCTCATTTTTCAAACAGTGCCAATACTTTTGTCCACCTCCTTTTTTAGGTTTGGTGTGGAATTGTATCCAAATTGGCTTTAGGACAATTCTTTTTGTGTTTTTTCATTGAAGAGAAATTAAATGAAGATAATAATACCAAAGAATTTGTGATTGCAATCATTTTCAGGAAGAAACTGAGTATTATCTGACAGAATTGCAGGGGTGCCAATACTTTTGGCCACCACTGTATAAGAGGGCAATCTTTGATGAAGGAACTGTATTCTGGAACACTATTCACTGTAACTTGGGGCACATTAGATGTCAAGTCTTTAGTTGGAGCACTTTTCATTGTTTATGGAACTGCTAGATATTTTTAGAAAGTAGGAAAGGTACCAAGAAGGAAAAGAATGTGAATAAAATGTAACTTTTAATGTTGAGACTGAAATTATTAATAAAACAAATATTCATACATCCAAGGGGATGTATATTGGGCCACTGCTGTGATAAATTATGAGCAGCTATGACCTACAAAGCCCTGAATTCAATGTGACAGCACCAATGCACAATATCCCACAACCAATGTCCCTATAATTAGTTGGTTGGGTATTATAAAATTCCTATCTAGGGATCCCATTCATCCTCGTCTTTGCCTGTCATAAATTATTTTTATTAAATGTGTCGTATGGTGAAGAACATCCTCATTATAGAAGGTGGCTGATATAAAGACCACCATCCATCAACCTCATATTTAAATATATATCAAGTCTGTAGGACGGATATGCTTATGTCCATAGTAGGTAAAAAGACAGCAGATATATCATTATTCACAATCGCTATTATAGCGATACGATCCTATATTGGAGAGATTACATGCATGCCAAAGTGATGTCAACAATGGCAACTGGCACCCCACAATTGAATGGGTGAGTCACCGGCACATGCAGAGGTACAGCACATAAGTTAGAGCAGTCTCCAATACTGAGCTTCCAGACTGACCGCGTGCAGACGGTACGCACGTGGTCAGTGCCGTTGATTATACTCAATCACAGAAACACCACAGCAAACAGCATGCTGCATATTGCTGGTTGTATCATAAAAGAGGCAAGATCGTCACAAGGCAGGAACGGGGAATGGCATTAACGTCCCTGGTGTGCTGATACATAAAACATTGACAGGACTATCGTCCATGATGCGCGTTTCGCCGGGTTTACCGGCTTTTTCTAAGGGCCTCACCCATTCAATTGTGGGGTGCCAGTGGTGGTCTTTATATCAGCCACCTTCTATAATGAGGATGTTCTTCATCATACGACATAGGACTTTGTGGGTCATAGCTGCTCATAATTTATCACAGCAGTGGCCCAATATACATCCCCTTGGATGTATGAATATTTGTTTTATTAATAATTTCAGTCTCAACATTAAAAGTTAAATTTTATTCACATTCTTTTCCTTCTTGGTACCTTTCCTACTTTCTAAAAGTTATATATTTAGTGGTGACCACCTATGTGAATATCGTCCAGTTCAAATCGGGCTTTATTTAATTGGAACTGCCAGATACTGTATGAGTGCAGTCCCATAAGTCCATGAATTGAGCTGAGAACAAGCATGCACACCATCATTACGGGCATTACGATATCTCGTTAGTATCAGATTGGTGGGGGTCTGACACCTGGTACCCCAAATATCAGATTATATCAGCTCTATCAAGTGCAGTACTTGACACTGGCTGATAACAGTTGATTATTGGGGGTGATGAGTATCAGACCCCATCAATCTGATATTGATAACCTATGCAATGGGTAGGAAATGAATGTCATATGGCTAGACAACTTCTATTAGCATTTATACTCTACTCCGCAATCAGACAGTGTAGGGAGAGGTGCTGCTGAGCTAGGGAGAGATTTGGTTGTGTATTATGTAGTGTAGGGAGAAAACAAGTACATTACACATATCCATCTCAACAAATAGTCCTTCTGAGGACTAATTCATCTGCAGAGATATCAGGCAGGCAGTGTATATAGAAGACTGCAGTGCATATAGCACAAGAGGCTCCATTCCAGTTCTGCCTCCTGCTGCTGTTAGATATTTCTAGACCAGTGGTTCTTAACCGGGGTTCTATCGAACCCTAGGGGTTCGGTGAGTCGGTCTCAGGGGTTCGGCGGAGCCTCCGCCACGGAGGTCAAGACACACCCGACTCATTAAGTAAATTCGTGTTGACGTGCCCCGCTTGGCCATCACTTGCTGCAGATGATCACGTTACATTAATTGGCCAATCAGTGCTGCGGGGAATTTAGTGTGCTCAGTAGTCACCGTGTGACTGTCGTAGTCGTACATTGTGTGGTTTCTTTCTTAATATTTTAATCCATACTAACTATGTCGAACAAAAAAAGAAAGTGGTCGGACGAATATGTACAACATGGATTCACATGTATCACGGAACGTGATGGGAGTCAGCGTCCTTTCTGCATGATTTGCAATGCCAAGTTGAGCAACTCTAGACTCGCACCGGCAAAACTGAAGGAACACTTCTTGAAGCTGCATGGAGATGGGGAATACAAGAACACAATGCTTGCTGAATTCAAGGTGAAAAGAGCCAGATTCGATGAAAGGGCCACTCTGCCTGCTCTTGGATTTGTACCCGTGAACAAACCGATCCTCACCGCATCGTACGAAGTTGCTTACCTGATCGCAAAGCAGGGCAAGCCGCACACCATCGGTGAAACACTCATAAAACCAGCAGCATTAAAGATGGCGAATCTGATGCTCGGAACAGCAGCCAAAGGTAAATTATCCCAAATTCCTCTTTCAAATGACACCATCAGTGACAGAATAGAGTGCATGAGTAAAGACATCTTGGCTCAAGTAGTCGCAGATCTAATTTTAAGTCCGGCAAATTCAGCCTTCAACTCGACGAGACCACAGACATTTCTAATCTAAGCCAGCTTGCTGTTTTCGTGCGCTATGTGAAAGACAACATGATAAAAGAAGAGTTTTTATTTTGTAAGCCTCTTACAACAACAACTAAGGCAGCCGATGTGAAGAAGCTTGTGGATGACTTCCTCAGAGACAACAATCTTTCATTCGATATGGTTTCTGCAGTTTGTACGGACGGAGCTCCAGTCATGCTGGGAAGAAAGTCTGGTTTTGGTGCGCTAGTAAAAGTCGATGCACCACACATCATTGTTACACATTGTATTCTGCACATGCATGCGTTGGCAACAAAAACCTTGCCTCCAAAAATGTCAGAAGTATTAAAAACTGTAGTGGAATGTGTGAACTATGTGCGAAATAGTGCTCTGAGGCTCCGCATCTTCAGTGAGCTGTGTAAAGAAATAGGCTCTGAATTCGAGGTACTCCTGTACCATTCTAATGTTCGGTGGATATCCCGGGGACAGGTGCTGAATCGTGTTTTTGCCATGCGTGTGGAATTAGCCCTGTTTTTGCAAGAGCACCAACATTGTCATGCAGATTGCTTCAAAAATCCTGAGTTCATTCTCATTTTAGCGCACATGGCTGATATATTTGCAGCTCTAAATCATCTCAATCAGCAGATGCAGGGTGGTGGAGTCAACATCATGGAAGCAGAAGAAAACCTGAAGGCTTTTCAAAAAAAACAACCGTTATGGAAACGACGAACAGAGAACAATAACTTTGCAAACTTTCCCCTTCTGGACGACTGTGTAAGTAAGATCGAAGATGTGTCTGGAATCGGAGACATTTCTGTATCCATGGAACTGAAGCAATCAATTGCCACACACTTAGATGAGCTTGCAAAGTCTCTCGACGGATATTTCCCTACAAGAGGGTCATATCCAGCATGGGTGAGACAGCCGTTCACGTTTTCTGTTGAGACAGCAGATGTCAATTATGAATATCTCGACAAAATCATTGAAATTCAGCAGAGCCAGGTTCAACAGTAACTCTTCAGAACAACAACACTCTCAACGTTTTGGTGTCGACAGTTGGAAAAGTACCCAATTATTGCTAAGAAAGCCCTGGAATTTTTTATACCATTTTTTACAACATATCTCTGCGAACAATCCTTTTCGAGGATACTAAACATAAAAACAAAGAAAAGGAACAGACTTTGCTGTGAAAATGACATGAGAGTAGCACTTGCCAAGGTGAAACCAGGGGAGGAGTCCTGAGGAGATAATTTGCATATTCCCACTGCATTTTGGGGTAAGTGAAGAGTCTCCGCGAGCTCAAAGAACACTGGATTTTGGCTGTTGGAGCTGAAAAGAGGACATCGGTAAACCAGGGGAGGAGTCCTGAGGAGATAATTTGCATATTCCCACTGCATTTTGGGGTAAGTGAAGAGTCTCCGCGAGCTCAAAGAACACTGGATTTTGGCTGTTGGAGCTGAAAAGAGGACATCGGTAAACCAGGGGAGGAGTCCTGAGGAGATAATTTGCATATTCCCACTGCATTTTGGGGTAAGTGAAGAGTCTCCGCGAGCTCAAAGAACACTGGATTTTGGCTGTTGGAGCTGAAAAGAGGACATCGGTAAACCAGGGGAGGAGTCCTGAGGAGATAATTTGCATATTCCCACTGCATTTTGGGGTAAGTGAAGAGTCTCCGCGAGCTCAAAGAACACTGGATTTTGGCTGTTGGAGCTGAAAAGAGGACATCGGTAAACCAGGGGAGGAGTCCTGAGGAGATAATTTGCATATTCCCACTGCATTTTGGGGTAAGTGAAGAGTCTCCGCGAGCTCAAAGAACACTGGATTTTGGCTGTTGGAGCTGAAAAGAGGACATCGGTAAACCAGGGGAGGAGTCCTGAGGAGATAATTTGCATATTCCCACTGCATTTTGGGGTAAGTGAAGAGTCTCCGCGAGCTCAAAGAACACTGAATTTTGGCTGTTGGAGCTGAAAAGAGGACATCGGTAAACCAGGGGAGGAGTCCTGAGGAGATCATTTGCATATTCCCACTGCATTTTGGGGTAAGTGAAGAGTCTCCGCGAGCTCAAAGAACACTGGATTTTGGCTGTTGGAGCTGAAAAGAGGACATCGGTAAACCGCGCGCCTACCGGCGCGCGCATTTTGAAGCTTTTTTTTTAAGCTTTTTTCACTGTTTTCAGAACATTAAAAATAAGAACATGGAAGAGTCCAGGAGCCATTTGGTGAACTGCATATCCTGCTACATGTTCACAGACTTGCCAGTGGAAAAGCCAAACTTCACATGCCAGAAATGCAAGCTTGTGTCCCTGTTGGAGGAAAAGTTGCGAAATCTAGAAGAGAGGTTAACTACCTTGAAAATCATTAAGGAAGGTGAAGAGTTCTTAGACAGAGCAGAATTATCTCTTCATGATTCAGAAAGAGAAGAAATTCGAACTGCACCTGAGGAAACAGAGGAATGGAAGCATGTGACCCACAGAAGCAGGAGGATCGAGAGGCAGTCAGCACCCATACTGCTCAGGAACCAGTACCAGGCTCTCACGCAGGAGAACCATGAAGAAATACAGCAAAATAAGACTTTGCCAGCAATGAATAACCTTGTAAGCCCTCAGAATCCTCCTGGATGGAGAAAGAAGAATGTTGTGAAGAAAAAACGGAGAGTGGTGGTCATGGGGGATTCCCTGTTAAGAGGAACAGAGGCCGCTATCTGCAGACCAGACATAACCTCAAGAGAAATGTGCTGTCTTCCAGGAGCAAAAATTAAAGATGTGTCTGACAGGATATCAAGACTCTTCAGACCTACAGATCACTACCCATTCCTGCTAATACATGTGGGGACAAATGACACCGCAAGAAAGGACCTGGAAACCATCTGCAGTGACTTTGAAGACTTAGGCAAGAAAGTGAAAGAATTGGGAGCGCAGGTGGTCTTCTCATCCATCCTCCCAGTGGATGGCCATGGAACAATGAGGTGGAATAAGATTCTACAGGTGAACAACTGGCTACGTCGATGGTGCCGTCAACAAGGATTTGGATTTCTGGATCACGGAATGAATTACCTATACGATGGACTACTTGCTAGAGATGGGGTGCACCTTACGAAGACTGGAAAACATGTATTTGGAAGTCGCCTTGCTACACTCATCAGAAGAGCTTTAAACTAGAACAATGTGGGAAGGGAAGCAAAAGGCCAGAAAAAGCCATACAACTGACAAATACTATTGAGATCTCTGCTACTGGAAGTGGAAAGGAAGAACAAAGACAAAACAATTTAAATAATAAAAATATGGGAGGAAGAGAAACCAATCACAAACTAAAATGTTTTTATACAAATGCACAAAGCATGGGCAACAAACAAGGAGAATTGGAACTACTAATGCAGGAAAAGGAATATGATGTCATTGGAATCACTGAAACTTGGTGGGACGATACACATGATTGGAATAAAAGGCTAAAAGGATACAACTTATTTGCAAGAAACAGACTTGATAAACGAGGAGGAGGTGTTGCATTGTATGTTAGAAAAGCGTATATCTGCACAGAGATTGAAGCTTCAGAGACTGGGAGTTCTGTGGAAACTGTTTGGGTAAGAATACAAGGAGAGAACAACGGAAAGGACACCATTGTAGGCATTTACTACAGGCCACCTGGGCAAGCTGAAGATATGGATGAACTCTTTATGTATCAAATGACCAAGTTCTCCAAAAAATATGACGTAGTGGTCATGGGAGATTTCAACTATCCAGACATTTGTTGGGAATCTCTCTCAAGTAAAACTAACAGGTCAAGCAAATTCTTATCCTCTCTTGCTGACAACTTTATCTTCCAAAAGGTAGGGGAGAAAACAAGGGGATCTGCTACTTTGGATCTAATCCTTATAAACAGGGAGGAAATGGTTGAGGAGGTAAAGGTGGCTGGGACCCTAGGAGGCAGCGATCATGCTATTATAGAATTTTGGATAACTAGAGGAGGAAGACATGTGAAGACTCAAACTTCAAGGTTAGATTTTAGAAAGGCAGATTTTAAGAGACTCAGAAAGAGAATAGGAGGGATCCAATGGCTGGATGTCCTTAAGGACAAAAATGTCCAGGAAGGATGGGAAATTTTTAAAAATGAGATTCTCAAAGCACAATCGTTAACAATCCCGAAAAGTAGGAAGAATGGGAAGCATTTAAGGAAACCAGGATGGATGAACACAGAACTTAAACACATGCTAAAAAGAAAGAAATGTTTATTAAATGGAAAGAGGGAGGCATATCTAAAGAAGATTACAATGCAGTCTGCAGATCCTGCAGGGCACGTATCAGGTTAGCTAAAGCTGACAATGAATTAAGGCTTGCAAGAGATATCAAAAGCAATAACAAAGGATTTTGGGGGTATGTCAAAAGTAAAAGAAAAGTCAAAGATGCTATAGGATTTTTACAGGATGAAAATGGAGAAATGGTAAGAGAGGATGTTGAGAAGGCCGAACTTTTTAATTCCTATTTTGCATCTGTTTTCTCTCAGAAACAAAATGTAACATCAACTGATCTTCACTGTCCTTTTAAAGGAATAGAGGAATCCAAGTTATCTGTAAACAGAAAGATTGTGAGGGAATATTTAGCTAACATAAATGAGTTCAAGTCTCCAGGTCCAGATGAATTACACCCCAGAGTACTGAAGGAGATCGTAGAAGAAATTTTAGAACCACTCTCCATAATCTTTGAAAATTCTTGGAGAACAGGAGAAGTCCCAGAAGACTGGAGAAGAGCAAACGTTGTTCCTATCTTCAAAAAGGGGAAGAAGGTGGACCCAGGGAACTATAGGCCGGTGAGTCTGACTTCTATACCAGGAAAGATCTTTGAACAAATTATTAAACAACATGTATGTAAGTACATGGATAAGAATGAAGTGATTAACCAGAGTCAGCATGGGTTTGTAACTAACAAGTCATGTCAGACTAACTTAATTTCCTTCTATGACAGAATCACTGACTGGGTAGATCAGGGAAATGCTGTAGATATAGTATATCTTGACTTCAGCAAAGCATTTGACAAAGTATCTCACACCATCCTTATTGAAAAAATGACCAAGTATGCAATGGACCAGGCAACTGTTAGGTGGATTCATAACTGGCTTAGTGATCGGACTCAAAGGGTGGTTGTAAATGGCTTCACATCCAGCTGGATGAATGTCTCAAGTGGGGTACCACAGGGCTCCGTCCTGGGACCTGTATTGTTCAACATCTTTATCAATGATTTAGATGAAGGAATTGAGGGTAAACTGATTAAATTTGCTGATGACACAAAGCTAGGAGGGATAGCTAATACTAGAGAAGAGAGAGAGAGGATTCAAAAAGACCTAAATAAACTGGAGCAGTGGGCAGCAACCAACAGAATGGTTTTTAACAGGGAAAAATGCAAAGTACTACATCTGGGCAATAAAAATGAAAAAAGCATATACAGAATGGGAGGAATAGAGCTAAGCAACAGTACATGTGAAAAAGACTTAGGTATACTAATAGATCATAGACTGAACATGAGTCAACAGTGTGATGCAGCAGCAAAAAAGGCAAATACAATTCTGGGATGTATTAACAGAAGCATACAGTCTAGATCACGTGAAGTCATTATCGGTCTTTACTCCTCTTTGGTCAGACCTCATCTGGAATACTGTGTACAGTTTTGGGCACCACATTTTAAAAAAGACATAGACAAACTGGAGCAAGTTCAGAGAAGAGCGACCAGAATGGTGACTGGTCTGCAAACCATGTCCTATGAGGAACGGTTGCAGGATTTGGGAATGTTTAGCTTGCAAAAAAGAAGACTGAGAGGAGACTTAATAGCTGTCTACAAATATGTCAAGGGCTGTCACATTGTAGAAAGATCATCTTTATTCTCATTTGCACAAGGAAAAACTAGAAGCAATGGGATGAAACTAAATGGGAGGAGACACAGATTAGATATTAGAAAAAACTTTTTGACAGTTAGGGTGATTAATGAGTGGAACAGGCTGCCACGAGAGGTGGTGAGTTCCCCTTCAATGGACGTCTTCAAACAGAGGCTGGACAGACATCTGTCTGAGATGATCTAGTGAATCCTGCTTTGAGCAGGGGGTTGGACCAGATGACCCAGGAGGTCCCTTCCAACTCTACCATTCTATGATTCTATGATTCTATGATATCTGAACTGGTCTCTCAAAAACAACAGCAGAAGTCACACTGATTTGCAGGTATGTAATTTGTTGTGAGTTCATGCACTGTGTTGGTTTTGTTCTTAGATCAAGGTGATGTTCATGCACGGTTCATTTTGTGTACCAGTAAAAAAACATATACCTATGTCTTGAATTTGGAAAAAAATCATATTTGATTTATCACTAAAGAAGGGTTCGGTGAATGTGCATTTGAAGCTGGTGGGTTCGGTACCTCAAACAAGGTTAAGAACCACTGTTCTAGACAAAGGCCTAGGTATCAGGAGCCAGGAATAATTTTCTTAATCCACATTATTTGCTTAAAAATCAATCCAGAGAACACCGTTTTTCTGCGCCATTTACTTGTTGGCACTGCAGAATACAGCCAGGTCCTTTCCATATTACAGCGCTAAAAATCCAGCCATTTAAAACTGTGGTTTGTCCGTCACACGGATCATATATAATTGCGCTGAAAATACTGCCATTTGTGGCCTCCATTTAAATTTTTTTTCAGTGTGTCAGCAAAATTTTTGACACCGATTTGCTGTTCAAAATAGTTACCTACTAGTGATGGGTAAAATGCGATTTTTTGGTGAGCCGGCTCTTTTGGATCGGCTCACCAAAAAGAGCCGGCTCTTTTGGCTCCGAAAATGGCTCTTCATTTCCTATTACCTTTGGCTTTAAATTTGAAGCCAAATTCTGGTATGTTTTAACCCATGATTGTATACCTTTTAGTAAAAATCTACACATGTGCCAATTTATGACATAAAACAGAATAGTTTCCAGAATAACCAGATTTTATATTATTTGCTGTAAAAACTTTAACAAACACAAAATGAACATGCAAAATACCAACAAGATACTAATTATCAGTGGCACATTTTAAAGCTACCTTCACACTTGGCAAGTTCGCTGTGGGCTGTCTGCTGCAAACAGTCTGCAGAAAAACTGCAGTGTCAAATGTCGCATCTGCATCCAGGCGGATTTAGATAAGGAATTTGCTGCGGAATTCACCCGTCCATTGACTGCAATGAATTTCGCATATCGGATATTCTGCACATACTGACATGCTGCTGAAGCCAATTTCACACCTCATGTCAGATTCTGAATTTTTCCACGAAGTGAGAATGTGTTTTGGATAAAAACCATTGCCACTGTTGGCTTCTGTAAATGCCATGGAATTTCCACGCTGATGATCTGCATGGAAACTCCGCTGCAAATCCACAAAGTGTGAAGGCCGCCTAAAATTGTCTTTAGGGCCCATTGGATAGATAAACTAAGTGCCATAGCTTGGATGGACTGATTCAGTTTATTTCTTCTGTTATTATCTGTTTTGGAAAAGACTGTTTTTTTGGTGTCCCATCAAGGACCAATGTCTTTTGCCATCACTAATATAATGTCATTAAAGGGATTGGATCACATGGGCATTAGTGCCATTAATTGAAGAGAACTTTTTAAAATAGGTATATTCTCCATATACTTATTTTAAAAATTCTGCTTCAGTCCTGCTGGTATTCCATAAAAACCTATGTAAGTGTTTACATGGGTTTCCATGGAAGTTGTCCTGTGCCAGAGCCCTATTCAGCAAAAGACACACAGGATGCGACCATGTTGTCGGCCAGCGCTCGCTGACTGACCGCATGGACCATGCAGCACCCGAGCCTGCGATCCAGTGATGCTCAATCCAGTGATGGTATGTTTGCAGAGGAGATCCTTATCTGCCCTGCCCATATGCATCGCTGGATCATTTGTTCTCTTCCATTCAAGTGAATGAGAGAGAACAAGGGATGCACATTTACATCCGCTGTTTCTCCCTCGCTCAGCGAGGATTTACAAGCTGGCGGTAAATAACTATAATCAGGCTAAATCCAGATGTCAGTGTTCCTTTAATAAAGTGCCTGCCTGCTGCTTGCTTGTCACAGATTGGAGGGGGGCGGGGCTGTGAGTCAGTGCTATGTGCGGCAGCAGGAGGAGCAGGCATTCTCAGTCTCCTGGATAAGATCAGAGGGACTACTGCCGGGAGGGAGGGGCCAGGAGGGGCGGAGCCAGAGGGGAGGGAGGGGCGGGGCCAGAGGGGAGGGAGGGGCGGGGCCAGAGGGGAGGGAGGGGCGGGGCCAGAGGGGACTGACTGTAGAACCTGAACTGGCAAAGAGCCGTTTAAATTTCAATTGGCTCCCTGCCAGGAGCCTACTCATATGATTCACTATAAAGAGCCGGCTCTTAGAGCCGGCTCGTTCAGGAGCTACCCATCACTATTACCTACAGGCCAGGTATTTAAAACTGTTTAAAACTTCGCTCCAAATTCAGCCATTTGTAGTTACCGTGGAAGATATTATCCTCCATTTAAAATGGGCAAGGCGCGTGGCAAGGGACGGGGAACTGGACGTGATGTTGATGGTGCATGCAGAGGCCGAGGCCGTGGGCAAGCTGAAATTGTGCCACAACAAACACCCACATCTTCTTGCCCGACCTTCCTGTCCCATTTCCTAGGGGACCGCAGCACGCCACTCTTGAACCCAGAGCAGTGTCAAAAGGTTGTTGGTTGGAAGGAGGATAATGCTCCCAGTCACTTAGCCACCACCACGCACGGTCAAGTCTCAGTAGCCGTGAGTCTGGACCACATATTACTCACCCTGATCCTCCTTCCTCCCACCATGCCGAGTACCCAGAGACAAATGATCCCACACTTGGACACTCTGAAGAGCTGTTCACTTTTCCATTAATAGATTCGGGCCTCTCGCCAGGTCCACTTGAAGGGGGGAAAGAGGAGATTGCATGTAGCAATGCCCAAATATTTGAGCAGCCACAGACACACGAAGGCGACGGTGGGAAAGTGTCACAAGAGGAGGACGAAGAAGAGACACAATTGCCAGAAAGTCAGGAGGAGGACCAGGGTGCGGAAGTGGAAGACGAGGTGGTGGATGATATAGTAGCTGACCCAATCTGGCAGGAGGACATGCAGAGCGAGGACAGCAGCACACAGGGGGAGGGAGGCAGAGCACCCCAACAGGCAGGGAGAAGCAGTGTGGTGGCCGCAGACAGAAGGCAGGCAACCGTTCCCCGTAACACCAACACAAAGGAAGTTGCCAGTACAAATGTTAGGTCTTCCCGAGTCTGGTTGTTTTTTAAAGACTCTGCCGATAACCCCAAAAAGGCCATTTGTATCACCTTCCAGGCCAGCATCAGCAGGGGTGGAAAAATTAGCATCCTGACCACCACCAGCATGATCAGGCACATGGCAGCAAAGCACCCGACTTTGTGGGCCAAACCCCAGGGTCCAGGAACAGTGTCTGCTGGTGGCATCACTGCTATTTCCGCTGTTGTGCATGCAAGCAAATCCCCTGTCCATGGTGTGTGCGAAGATGCCTCCTGCCCTGCACCTGTCATTGCACACTCTCAAGTAGCAGCATCAGGAAGCACATCCACGTCCTTGTCCCAGCGCAGCGCCCAGTTGTCCATACCCCAGTCCTTGGAATGCAAGCACAAATACGCAGCCAATGCCCCACAAGCCACACTACTAAATTCCCACATTTCACGACTGCTTGCACTCGAAATGTTGCCTTTTAGGCTTGTGGAGACGGACGCATTCCGCAACCTGATAGCGGCGGCCGTCCATCGGTACTCAGTACCCAACCGCCACTATTTCTCCCGGTGTGCCGTCCCCGCATTACTCAAGCACGTGTCCCAAAACATTAGCCGTGCCCTCAACAATGCAGTTACCGGGAAAGTCCATCTAACCACGGACACGTGGACAAGTGCTTGTGGGCAGGGATGGTACATCTCGCTGACTGCACACTGCGTTAACATAGTGGAGGCCGAGACCAAGTCGGACCATGGGACAGAACACGTCCTCCCGACGCCAAGGATTGCGGCCCTAGGTCAATCAGGGTTGCCCCCACAGTCCACAGGTCCTGCACCTCATCCTCCTCAGCCTCCTCCTCCTCTTCGGCCTCCATCTCCGAAATGAACACATCAGTCACAAGCTGGAAGCAGTGCAGCACTGCCTAGGCCAAGTGGCAAGAGGCTGTGCTGAAGCTAATATGCTTAGGTGACAAACAACACAATGCTGAAGAGTCGTGGACAGCTTTTAAAGAGCAGGCAGATCTGTGGCTAACACCGCTGAACCTACAGCCAGGCATGGTCGTGTGTGACAATGGCCAGAACCTGGTGGCGGTTCTGAGGTGAGGCGAGCTCACACACTTTCCATGCCTGGCCCATGTGCTTAATCTCGTGGTTCAGCGGTTTCTCAAATCCTAAACGGAGCTGCCAGATCTGCTTGTTAAAGTACGCCGCCTGTTTGCCCATTTTAGAAAATCACCTACAGCTTCCGCCGCCCTTGCCGTGTTTCAGCAGCGTTTGCAGATTCCGGCTCACAGACTGATGTGTGATGTCCCCACGCATTGGAACTCTACACTGCAGATGTTGGGAAGGATTTGTGAGCAGAAGAGGGCAGTTGTTGAGTACCAGCATCAACAAGGCCGTCGGTATTCAGTTCAGACTTCACACATAAGACCTCAGGAGTGGACATGGATGTCAGACATATGTACCATCCTCCAAAACTTTGAGAACTCCACCAAGATTGTGAGCGGCTATGACGCCATAATTAGCGTCACCATCCCGCTTCTCTGTCTTCTGAAATGCTCTCTGCTCACAATCAAAGAAGATGCATTGCAGGCGGAGCACGATGAGATGGAGCAAAGAACAATACGGGGTGATTACACACAGCCCAGCCTCATCTTATCCCAACGTGGATTGGGTGACAATGAGGAAGAGGAGAAGGAAGAACAGGAGCTAGTTTAATGCGGTATAGACCTGCACAGCTGTCATACCGTCTGTTCAGGGTGGATGGCCAGAGGACAGAGAGGAGGAGGAGGAGAGCATGGTCAGTCATCCTCTTGGTGAGGACACGGAAGTCTTGCCTGTTAGAAGTCTAGCACGCATGGCTGAGTTTATGTTACGCTGCTTTTCCCATGACCCTCGCGTTCTCAAAATTTTCGGTGACAGTCATTACTGGTTGGTGACACTTCTAGACCCATGCTACAAGGAGAACTTTATAACTCTTATTCCTGAGGCGAACAAGTCTACAAAAATGGGGCTGTACCAGAAGGCCCTTGTTGCGGAACTATTAAAAAAGTTCTGAAAACGCTGGCGGCAGGGGTCACAGTTCGTTGGACAACCAAGGAGTACAGGCGAGAGAGACACAACTTCAATCTAACAGAGGCAGGGGAACACTGTCAAAGTTCTGGGAGAATTTTCTCAGCCCCTCCCATCGCACATGCCCTGAGGCGCGGGGTAGTCTCGCAAGGAGTGCAATGTTTGGGAAAATGCTGAGGGAGTACCATGCTGACCGTACTTCCTTCGTGATTCCTCTGTGCCTTATAATTTTTGGGTATCCAAGCTGGATACGTGGAATGAACTGGCTCTCTATACCTTGGAGGTCCTGGCCTGCCCTGCCGCCAGCATTTTATCGGAGCGGGTTTTTAGTGCTGCTGGTGGAATTATAACTGAAAAGTGCATCCGCCTGTCAACTGAAAATGCTTGACAGGCTGACTCTTATAAAAATAAACAACGGCTGGATTGGGCCAGACTTCTCAACACCACCGAATGATAGCAGCGTAACATAAACTCAAATCCAGTGTCTTTTTTTGGGAGGTGTATTCCCATGCACCTCCTCACACACACACATGGGTATACGCTTCCTGATTTTGGCTATTTGCTCTTGTCCTCCTCTTTCTCCTCATCCTCATCCTCCACCACCATATCACGAGGGTGACCATGGTCTGTGATGCAACACCCACATAATTTTTTAAAAGGGTGTTTATGATGCCCGTAAAAAAAAAAAATTATACAGTATGTTCATGTATACCCCCCTAGGGTAAATGTTTGTCAGCCCATAAACTTAGTGCATGGGCATTACAAGTATAGGAGACCCGCTCCTTTCTAATGGCAAGATTTTTTTATGAGGCACTCCTCCACGTCTCTTCCAAGGAGCATTGGAGTGCCTCCCAAATTTTGACAGCCCTTGCATTCACTGCATAGGCAAACACAATGGGAGACCCACTTCCTAGTAATGGGAGCATTGTTTTCAGGAGGCCCTCTGACCTCCACGTCTCTTCCAAGAGGCATTGGAATGCCTCCAAATTTTTGGCAACCCTTGCATTTACTGCATAGGCAAACACAATGGGAGACCCACTTCCTAATAATGGGAACATTGTTTTAAGGAGGTCCTCTGACCTCCACATCGCTTCCAAGGGGCATTGGAGTGCCTCTAAATTTTTGACAACCCTTGCATTCACTGCATAGGCAAACACAATGGGAGACCTACTTCCTAATAATGGGAACATTGTTTTCAGGAGGCCCTCCTCTAAGTCTCTTCAAAGGGGTATTGGAGTATAGGAGACCCACTCTTTAGTAATGGGAACAATAAAACATAGCCGGCTGATGGCTCTCTAAGAATAGTGAGGGCCAACTGCTGGTCCTTTAAGAATAGTAAAGGCTGCCTGATGGCCCTATAAAAGTAAGCTTTGTGACTTTCAGAGTCCCTCCTTCATAAATGAAACACTATGTGTCTGATGATATCTCACACACCACATGGCCAGATAAGGTTGTAAAATGTTAAAATGACATTCCTGGTGAATGCATTTGTCACGCTTGAAAGCAATGCAAAAGTGCAAAAACGCATCAAAAACGCTAAGTGTGAACATAGCCCAAGGTGTGGAGGAGTATTTTTGTTTTTGGTTATTTATTTTGCTTTATATACAAGTCATTACCCTGGAAAGGATGTTCCTTAACATATTTCCCAGGAAAATCCATTTTGGTTTCATTTTTGTATGTTTTATTGTGAGTCCGTAAAAGTGGCATAATACCTCTGACAACGTTGTTGACAGAAGTGACCTGGGAGTCAGAAATGCTTCCATGGGTCTTCCCCATGCTGTTCCCATGTTATTTGAGCACTGTTCCCATCTATTTGGGCAATTTTTAGGCCCTCTGCAGACCGCCAGGGGGGAGCCACCTGAAAAATGCTCGAGTTTCCCATAGACTTACATTGGGCTCATTTCTTGGGCCGAGCACCTGAGTATTCCAATGTGCTCGACCCGAGCATTGAGCACCGGAGCATTTTAGTACTCCCCCATCACTACTGTTTATGCCAGAATTCTGGTGTAAAACACCTTAATAAGTCACAACATTTTTTGCATAGTTTGGAGTTTATATAAAAATTGTGCAACTTTTGGTGTTTTTGTGTCTGAGAGCGGTAATCATGGCCAAGCTGCTGTCCCATTACGCTTTGGCACTTTACAAGAAAGCCATGTTCCAGTCCCAGTGTGCTGTCGTGTGGGGTGCATCACACTCACTTGTAGGCCGCAGGCCTCCACTGTCTCCAGGCCTCCATCTTCAGGAGCGGCCGCACTGAACGCAGGGTAGACCAAGTTAATTTCTACAAACAGATTTTTACTGGACAGTTCAAGTTCATCAGATTGTAGCATGTAGGATAGGGCACAACACATCTTCAAAGAGAAAATATAGATGCTCTCCGAAATGCGAAGAATAATAAATTTAGAAAATTAGAACTGCATTACTGCCATAGAAAATACTGCCATAGAAAATAGGTATTGTCTTAAATTATTGGCTTAGCTGGCACCTGTACACACTAGTTTGAATGTGCAGGTCAATTTTTTTGTTTGTAACAACACATCTTCAGCCCTTCCATTTGTTCCTCCGGGAATATCCCTATGCCCACTGGCTCCGTTAGCCCCGGGGATTTCCAGTCCAGTCCCACAGTGCACCCGGGATCCACTACTTTCACTTCACATGGTCAGGCGTTCATCTTCCCCTGTGCACTTGTCACGCTCCTGAATTCGATCCCTTGAGTTTGCGTACTGTGGTCGGCTTGGCTTTCTGCCGAGCCACAGGAGACACACCTTTTCTCTGGGTGTTTTGATTCTGTTTTTCTGGCTGCAGTCTTAACATAGGTGTTTTCATTTGTGTGACTATCTCCTTTATATTCTGTCCCGCAGCTGTCGTTTCCTGCTGGTGATAGATTCATTTGGATGTTTGGAGCCAGTCTGTGAGATTCCAGTTAAGGGGTTTTGACTTTTCTGTTTCTTTGCTTTACTTTGCACTTATCTTCTGTTTATCATTAGGAAGTAAGCAGTATATTTGTTAACAGTACTTGCTTTATTCTTTGTTTGGTATTTCTTTATATACTTTACTCACTTTGGGATTTTTCCTTTGTTCAGTACACTTCTCTTCTTGTAGGTAATGCACACTCTGCTCTGCCATCCTGTTCTTTCGGATGAATGTGAAGCAACTCATTGGCCTTTTAGGCAGTTTAGGCCAGACTTGCCATCTCCTAGTCTGTGGTTAGGACTATCTCTGCACCCGCAGGTACCAGGTACCACTAGGAGCTCCGGAGTCAGGATATCTAGTCTGCAGAGGAACCGGCAGGGTCAGTTGTAGTTTTTAGCGTATAACTAGGAATAACTAGAAATGAGCGAACCCAAACGGGAAAGTTCGGGGTCCAGGTACCGAACTCCGAACATGGACTTTTTACTGTACGTCCGGTTTCCTGTTCGGGTTCGGCAGTCTAATAAAGCTTGTGGAAAGGTTGCAGCACAGCCAATCAACATGCTTTTAGACTGTGGGCACTTCCGGAGCCATCACAGCATGCCCGGATTGCTAATCTGCACTTCCAGGCACTTTCCCGGTGGGCCGTGGTGTTGCACTGCTTGGGGGGCCGCCAGCCCGTTTTTTACAGCTGCCGACCCCTTTAATTTTCCAGGTGCCTGTCCTGGTGGCTTGGCATCACCGGGGGGCAGGGCGCGCACGCAGCGTTCATCATTTGAATCCTGCGACGCACATGAGGCTGGAGCCAGGAACGCACTGACACTGCTATGTGTCAGCATGCTCTGTGAGCAGAGAGTACACGCTCTGCTCTCCCACCTGCGGCCCTAGCAAAGCAGCAGCCCTGCCCAGCCGGAGTAACAGGGAACAAGGTGAGTATTTTTTTTTTTAAATCATCAAACAGTACTATGTGGGGCCATCTTATGTTGTGCAGGACAGTATGTGGGTGCCATATTATGTGGGGGCCATCTTATGTTGTGCAGGACTGTATGTGGGGGCCATATTATGTTGTGGGGGCCATCCTATGTTGTGGGGGCCATATTATATTGTGCAGGATTGTATGTGGGGGCCATCTTATGTGGGGGCCATGTTAGGTTATGCAGGACTGTATGTGAAAGCCATCTTATGTTGTGCAGGACTGTATGTGAGGGCCATCTTATGTTGTGGGGGCCATCTTATGTTGTGGGGTCCATCTTATGTTGTGCAGGACTGTATGTGGGGGCCATCTTATATTGTGAGGGCCATCTTATGTTGTGGGGTCCATCTTATATTGTGCAGGACTGTATGTGGGGGCCATCTTATGATGTAGGGCCATCTTATGTTGTGGGGGCCATCTTATGTTGTGCAGGACTGTATGTGGGGGCCATCTTATGTGGAGTCATCATACTGTGGCACCCCTGCGGGTCCAGTCAGCACGAGATTGCTCCTGAGGGAGAGCATAGTTCCGGTCCCTGTCTGGAGGATGGATCTAAGTAGAGGAGGTGGGTGGAGGAAGTAGTTTAGGGGAGCACTGAAGGAAGGCCTGAAGGTTGATGGGACCACGTAGTGTGACAGTTAGTGACGTAGGTCACATGACTGAGAGTATAAAAGGAAGGGTTGAAAGATCTAGAAGGGTCCTAGGAGCAAAAGAGCAGTGAGAGGACCGTGGAGGAGTTAGAGAGTTAGTCAGTCAGAGCAGTTGGTGACAGGAGTCTGTCACAGGAAGTGAAGAGAGAAGACCGGAGCAGTGAGAAGGGCTCCAGAGAGAGTGAGAAAGGATCTTAGGGGCACGGGAAGTCCGGAGTCCACCCGTGCGCCCGAGTTCGCACCGACCATGAAGGGATCAGGTCGCAGTAGGGGACCGGCCCCAGACTAGTGGAGGACTACAAGACTCAGCTAGCAAACCGGAGGCTGCGGTGTCTCTATGTGCCGTAGCCAAAAACCACACACATTCGCAGAAAAGGTGGCCATATAGGACCAAGGGGACAGAGAGGACGTCGCCCGACAAGGCCTGGGGCCACTGGTTCGGGACACTGTGTGTGAAGCGCAGGGCAGGAGGGCGCGAGCCAGCGCAGAGAGACGACCCGGGAAGGTACACAAGAAGGGGTCCCGATCAAGTGCACCCAAGTTAGCTGAGAGTTGGCTGGATCACTTCCCCGGAGGACACAGGACTCGGTGGGCTGTTATACCCTGGCTAGCCGTTGTAACCGGCAATACCGTAAAAACTGTGAGTAAACACTTGAAAACTGCACCCCGCTGCGTCACCTGCCTTGCGCTACACCACCAACATCAAAAATTTGTATTTAACTGCCCTGAGGCCTAGCTCTACCCGTGGAGAGCTAAACTATCTCTGCTGCATCACCAACGGCCCCAGTGGATCTGAACAGCAGTGACGGCTATCTATAGCCGCATACCATGGGTGGCGTCATGAAACTTTATCCCCAAAACTTTATTCCCCCCTTTTCTTTATTTATTGACCACCCGGGGCCACGGACCGGGTCACGCCACCTTGACTACCCCAAAAGGAACCGACCTGCCCGGCTTCCGAGTACCCCACGGCCCCAAGGGGCGCATCAACTTGACGTCACGAACAGGATGTACCGACCCATTACACCGGGTCTCGTGTGCCCAGAGACTGTGTTTGAGACTGAGTAGTGGTGCCCACCCAGAAAGAGCAGGCGCCATGTGTATGTCCAAGGAAGTTAAGCCGCCTCCCATCATGGGCCGGGCTACAGAGTGGCGCGAAGAGCCATCCCCACCCTTTGCAATGAGGGCCATAACAATAGACTTGTCTATCAGCCAGGGGGATCCGCCTCCTGGTGTGGCCGACAGCGAAATGAGAACGATCCGCCCACAAAAAGGGAGAGGGAGGAAGAAGCCCTGGGAGAAGGGCAGATACACTGGCGGCTGTGGAGAAGTCACAACAAACCCGGTACGCATGATGAAAGAAAGAAAGAAAGTGGAAAGGCTCTGGTGCGATGAGTGGACATGGAGGACTCCCCCAGCAGCCCGGAGGGAGCTTTGGGGCAGATACCCCAAGGAGTCCCGAAGTTTCTGCAGGCTGAAATACAAGAGCTGGGTCAGCAGATGAGGCACGCCCAGATGGATGTGGTGGAAAGATGGAAAGACGCGCTGCTGGAGAAGATCTCCCGGCAGTGGTCAGAGTTACGGCCTGCTTCTTCAGCTCCAGCCCCGGAGAGAGACGAGAAGGAGACGTGCAGCACCGGAGAGGCAGCAGAAGCAGGTAACACCCCTGCCCCAGTAGCTGAAGACACGTTAATTGGGCCCCTAGATCCCCCAACAGTCCCTACACCAGGCTGGGTGAACTGCAACATTGAATGGGACTGATCGGCGCAAGAGGAGGGTAGGCTGGCGATTCCATTAATACCTGCGCCAACGCCCATGGCCATCTGTACCGGAAGAGTAGAGTGCAGATGGGAGAACCCGGGAGGGGACCTGATGGGATTCCTTGGGGAGACCCAAGTAAGAGAGACCTGGGAGGAAGCCCTGAAAAGAGAGGAGTTCTGCCGGCAACAGATTCAGAAGTGGGAGGCGGAGGAATGGGAGCCACAGACCCGATGGCAGGCCATGGAGGAGCGAAACATGATAGCCAAGGCCCAAGCCCTCAAGGCCAAACCCGCCGACTGGGGTCAGAGAGTGCTGGGCATGGTTGTAAACTTCAACCTGGACAAGGGCTGGGGTTTCATCCGGGAGCCAAATAGAGCCCAGAACGTATTTGTGACCAGGAGGGATGTAGAGTTGCACCTCCAGCAAGGCAATCCAGACCGCGACCTATATCCCGGTGACCGTGTCACTTACACCTGACATTGAGCAAAGAGGGGGTGGTACGCGCTTGATGTGCAGAAGGCGAGCGCGGTGGACATGCCCCTGACTTCTGGTGTCGCTGACCCTGGCCGTCCACAAGCAGCTTCTGCTCCGGCTGCATCTAAGTACCCGATTCTGCCGTCTAGTGGTAGACAAACAGATGAACTCCCCGGACAGGGAGAAAGAGCTCACCCTCAGCTTTTGCCATGGAAGAAGCCACATGTTCCACCCCGGAAGCAGCAGGAGCCATAGAGCTGATGAATCATAGAGCTGATGAGCCATAGAGCAGATGAGCCATAGAGCTGATGAACAACAGAGCAAACTAATGAAATATAGTAGGAAAATAATCCAGATAGGTGTTTGAAGAGACATAAATTAGTAAGAAAAGACACTATGGTTGTGGACGTTGAACAGCCAGAACTTCTATTGTACAAAGTTGGCACTTCTTGATGTGCTTCTTGTTGGTTTTATAGGCCGCTGAACAAAAACCCGTTTGGTGTGGCCGAAAACGTGGTCCAATGAGTGGATCAGCTATGCCCTGCAGCCACACCCAGGGCCTACTTTGGGGGTTTTAGGATGGGTCCCCCATATTGCACTTGAGACAGTGAGATGGACACCCTGAGAGGGATCTCACTACAGTCTTCTGAACTTGCTTAAAAAGTGTTATTTAAAGTAATGTAATGTTTTATATTTGAAATAATTCTATTTAAAGTGATCTAATATTGTTTTATATCCCCGGTAGTTATATGTAACGAAAAAGTGCCTCCCATAAGGGGAAGAAAAGATATTTATTTACTGTTTTTATCTGTTAAAGCATTTAAAACTTTTGCATGTCTTAAATTCTTGCTTTGTACTCTGTTCCAGCCCGCAGATGTGCTGAGCTTAACGGGGGGAGGGGAATGTGGCACCCATGCGGGTCCAGTCGCCACAGATGTACTGCATTTCAGCCAGAAGTGTGGTACCCCACTCTCGGGTAAGGAGGGAGTGTAAGAGGGTGACCGGGACAGTCATGCGCCTCTTCCCTCTTAAGGCACATAATGCTGTGTTCTATGTTTATATATGAGTAATCATATGATCTAATGTCTGATGGATTACTTATAGGTTCAATATAGGTTGGTGCGGGTAGACTATTAGATTGATAGAAGAAGTAGTGCAGAGGTGGGCACTGTAGCACACAGAGTATGCAGTTATAAGTTAGGAAAGAGTTAAGGTGTTTAGGAGCTGCTTCAGTGTGGGAGGAGCAGTTTCAGTGAAGAACTGAGACCCTTCCTGATTGCAGACAGTTTGAGTTGAGGGAGGGACAGTGACTAGTGAGGATGTGTCAGGAGGACACAGGAGAAAGTACAGGAGAAGGGTGTGTGTGTGTCACAGTCTGGGAGTTTTTGGACAACCTTATCTGGAAGGTGAATCCGAACAGTCTAGACAGCGGGGACAACAGGAACAGATGTACATGGAGAGGTCAATGTAGGAACTTCACCTTACGTGCCAAGACAGGACAGCCTCATCAGGGAGGTGGATCCAAGCAGGTCAGGTAGTGGGACAGAGAATGGAGTTGCCCAGAGAGCTGGCGTGCTCGGCATTGGTCTTCATGTCCAAATTGGTGTCCGTGACTTTCATCATTGGTAAAGTTCCGCAGTATGTGAAGAGATCACAAATAATAATAATAATAATAATAATCTTTATTTATATAGCGCCAACATATTCCGCAGCGCTTAAGAATTCACAGGTTCATGTACAACAGTCATAAGTAACATAGCTAAAGATAATACAATAATTACAGCAAAAATAATGACGACCCTGCTCCTAAGAGCTTACAATCTACAATGAGGTGGGGGTGACACAAAGTACAATGGCTTATTTACAAGGATGGTCCAGTCATCTTGAGGGGATGAGGGATAGATAAAGGCTGCATGAGCTCATCACCAGCCAGTATCTGTAGTGCATTTTGGTTCGGTGGAGACTTATGTTTGGAGAAATAAGGAATGGGCTATAAGAATATGAAAGGACTTTGATTAGGGAACGTGATAGGCCTCCCTAAACAGATTGGTTTTTAGGGAGCGCCTAAAACTGTGTAAGTTGTGGTTCATCCTAATTTCTTGGGGTAGAGCATTCCAAAGAATAGGTGCAGCTCGGGAGAAGTTTTGAAGCCGGGAGTGGGAGGTACGGATTAGTGCAGATGTTAGTCGACAGTCGCTTGCAGAGCGTAGAAAATGGGTAGGCCGATAAACAGAGATGAGGGAAGAGATGTAGGGGGGTGTCACACTGTGGAGAGCTTTGTGGGTGAGAACAAGCAATTTAAATGAGATCCTATAATTCATGGGCAGCCAGTACAATGACTGGCACAGAGCAGAGGAGTCTGAGTAACGGTTAGCCAAGTAGATGACCCTGGCTGCAGCATTAAGGATGGACTGGAGGGGGGAAAGTCGAGTGAGGGGGAGGCCAATTAAGAGAGAGTTACAGTAGTCAAGGCGGGAGTGGATCAGGGCAACAAACAAAAAGACTGTATCACTAGTTACTCCCTGTATGTGACTGTGACTGCAAGTAAAGAAGCTTTTACGTGTTTAAGCTGGTCTGGTTTTCTCCTTCTGAAGGTTTAAAGACTCAACACCCGGGATGGCGAGACACATGTGAGTATAGAAGTATCCTCCACGGAGACACCACAACACACACACCCAGGGATTCTCTGAGTCCCCTTTTTCTGCAGTGGGCCAGGGTGAGGATTTAATCACTGAAACTGACATGCCACTCGCCAACGACTGCCACCCTGTCCCCCGTTACATTTGGCGTAGTCGGCAGGATGCGAAGTCCTTGCATCCAAACAGCAGGGTGAACAGGTCATGTGGCAAGAGAGAGAAGATGCCAGATAAGGACATCACAAAAAATGCCCCTGGCACAGATGAGGCACCGGAAGATAAACAGATGAAACTGAAAGAATTGAAAAGCGTACAAACCAAGATGGCGGACGAAATTGGCGATCTCAAGATAGCGGCCGGCAACGTGAGTCCCAAGATGGCGGATGATGGCGCAGAGGCTGGCGATAGCTCCGCCCATCGTGGGCGTCCTGAGCGCAAAATGGCGCGAAAAACTGTATGGCATGGAAGCCGGGCCGGGCTGAGACTGTGGCCCCCTGTGAGCGGTGCCCGCCTGCGGTGGGCGCGGTGAAAAAAAAGAAACCCTGCCCACCATTGAAGATCCCAGAACCAGAGTCAGAGTGGGAAGAATTGGTGGAGGCGGCTCCACGCATGGAAGGGCGGAGCCTGGAAGGAGGATCCCTCATGTCAAGCAGTGCGGCACCATTGCTGAAGGAGACTGTTAAGCAGCAACAGCCTGAGACCATGTCACATCACGTTGGCCTTGGAATCATGGACTAGGAGCGGTGCAGGCAGCGCCAGAAGGCAGAAGAAGCGGCGGAACCAATCCGGGCGACCGGAGGAATAACTGCAGCAGCGGTGTCTGCAGATACCAGGCTCCGGTGACCATGGCGGTGGTGAGTCTTGATCCGGTTCATGCCCCTAGCACATCGTCCCCTACTTACCAGGAAGCGGTGATAACCCCCAGAGAGGAGGAGGAACAGTGTATCACGGGGGTGATAGAGGGAAAGAAGCGGCGAGAGCGCCAAGTACGGGAGGAACTACAGCGCCCAGGGGGAGGAGCCATGTCCGGCCGGATGACTCGTGACCTAGTTCGACATTTCAACTTGTCTCGCGGCTACGGTTTCCTACAAGAAACAGGGACCGGCGAGAACGTATACGTGAATGCCGGGTCTATCGATGGCCTCGGCCCCTTGCTAGTGGGCAGCAGACTCACGTTTATTAAGGAGTATGGGCCCCAAGGCCCGTATGCAGTGGCCGTCGCAATATTATCTGAGGCAGAGCAGCAACAGGCCACAAACCGTCCTGTGCGGCCGGAAACCATGGCCGTCATACAGCAGTTGATCGTGGTGCCTGCAGATCAGGAACCA
The DNA here is from genome assembly GCF_046119375.1 of Phyllobates terribilis. NCBI lineage: Eukaryota > Metazoa > Chordata > Amphibia > Anura > Dendrobatidae > Phyllobates > Phyllobates terribilis. Next base: position 71,949,030 of record NW_027362773.1, on the reverse strand, counting down.
GACCCCAGTGAGAAGTCCTCGCAAATATCCAAGTCTGTTACTCAGCTACTGCAGACCCTGTCTACGGCCCCAGTGTGGCAGGAACCAGCTGGAGCGGCGGCTGCTGCCGCCGCAACAAGTACCCCTACAGAGGTGGCTGGCCCAGCACCTAGCCCAGCCGTACGCGAGAGGACCAGGAGAGAGAGTGGAGGCTCCTCGTCTTCTACAGGATCGTCGGGACAGACGGTCCTAATATTCAAGGAGAATGGGGTGGTTAACTACAGCCACTATGTGGAAGCTGCAGACTAACCCTGCGGTGTGTGAACCGCCACCCAAGTTGTGCTAGTTGCACCGTGAAACATGCAAAAGGAACTGTTCTGCGTTCCTAGGGGCAGGAGCCCCTGTTCAGCCCAGTGATGACCGGAGGTGGCCAAGGATGTGGTCACCAATAGAGACTGTTCTGCGTCTCTTAAAGGGCAAGCAGCCCCGATAGCACCAGGAAGAATTGGTGCTGGCCGGACTGCCAGAAGATGACTTTATGTTTGTGCGTTTCCCCCTCTCCAAGTTCTGTTGCGCACGTTTGCGCATTACCCTGCTGGATTACGGGGCTGAACCCTGATAGGGTTAACTGAAGGACTGTGTGCAACTGATCCATGGACTGTGCTCTTGTATAGGAGCTATTGAGCAGTACATTTTTCTTAAAGGGACCATACTCAGCCAAAAAGGAGGGAGGGGGAGAAACTGTCAGGACGACCCAAAGATCATGCTGGGTCACTGCTCCAGGACTGTTGGAGCAGGATTTGTTGGCCAGCGGACCTGTGATGGACATTTTTTTTTGTCAGTCCCAGACAGACCCATATTCAAAGAAACTTGAACTCTGTGTTCCAGGGTCCCAACCGAGTGAGACGAGGGCAAGGTTGACCAGCGAGAAGAAGTGATTAAAGTGAATTGATCTGTTTGTGCATTTTAATATAAACATATGTGTTGAATGTTTTAAATGTGCATTGGTGTTTCTTTTTACAGGTGTTGTCATGGTTGGAATGACCATGTTTTAGGAGGGAGGTATGTAAGAGGGTGACTGGGACGGTCATGCGCCTCTTCCCTCTTAATGCACATAATGCTGTATTCTATGTTTATATATGAGCAATCATATGATCTAATGTCTGATGGATTACTTATAGGTTCAATATAGGTTGGTGCGGGTAGACTATTAGATTGATAGAAGAAGTAGTGCAGAGGTGGGCACTGTAGCACATAGAGTATGTAGTTATAAGTTAAGAAAGAGTTAAGTGGTTTAGGAGCTGCTGCAGTGTGAGAGGAGAAGGTTCAGTGAAGAACTGAGACACTTCCTGATTGCAGACAGTTTGAGTTGAGTGAGGGACAGTGACTAGTGAGGATGTGTCAGGAGGTCACAGGAGAAAGTACAGGAGAAGGATGTGTGTGTGTGTCACAGTCTGGGAGTTTTTGGACAATCTTATCTGGAAGGTGAATCCGAACAGTCTAGACAGCGGGGACAACAGGAACAGATGTACATGGAGAGGTCAATGTGGAAACTTCACCTTACGTGCCAAGACAGGACAGCCTCATCAGGGAGGTGGATCCAAGCAGGTCAGGCAGTGAGACAGAGAATGGAGTTGCCCAGAGAGCTGGCGCGCTCGGCGTTGGTCTTCATGCCCAAATCGGTGTCCGTGACTTTCATCACTGGTAAAGTGCTGCTGTATGTGAAGAGATCACAAAGAGACTGTATCACTTGCTACTCCCTGTATGTGACTGTGGCTGCAAGTAAAGAAGTTTTTACATGTTTAAGCTGGTCTGGTTTTCGCCTTCTGAAGGTTAAAAGACTCAACACCTGGGACGGTGAGACAGAAGTGAGTATGGAGGTATCCTCCACGGAGACACCACAACACATACACCCAGGGATTCTCAGAGTGCCCTTTTTCTGTAGCGGGCCAGGGTGAGGATTTAATCACTGAAACTGACATGCCATTCGCCACTGACTGCCACCCTGTCACCCGTTACAGGAGCACTACCCGGGACCCACACACCTACATCCAACACCACACCATTCCAGTAGGGAAGGGCGAGATTGCTCCTGAGGGAGAGTACAGTCCCTGTCCCTGTCTGGAGGAGGGAACTAAGTAGAGGAGGTGGGTGGAGGAAGTAGTTTAGGGGAGCACTGAAGGAAGGACTGAAGGTAGAGAGGACCACGTAGTGTGACAGTGAGTGACATAGGTCACATGACTGAGAGTATAAAAGGAAGGGTAGAAAGATCTAGAAGGGTCCTAGGAGCAAGAGCGCAGTGAGAGAGGACCGTGGAGTAGTTAGAGAGTTGGTCAGTCAGAGCAGTTGGTGACAGGAGTCTGTTACAGGGAGTGAAGAGAGAAGACCGGAGCAGTGAGAAGGGCTCCAGAGAGAGTGAGAAAGGATTTTAGAGGCACGGGAAGTGCGCAGTCCACCCGTGCGCCCGAGTTCACGACGACCATGAAGGGATCAGGTCGCAGTAGGGGAGCGGCCCCAGACTAGTGGAGAACTGCAAGACTCAGCTAGCAAACCGGAGGCTGCGATATCTCTATGTGCCGTAGTCAAAAACCACACACATTCGCTGAAAAGGTAGTCATATAGGACCAAGGGGACAGAGAGGACGTCGCCCGACAAGGCCCGAGGCCACTGGCTCGGGACACTGTGTGTGAGGCATAGGGCAGGAGGGCGAGAGCCAGCACAGAGAGATGACCCGGGAAGGTACACAAGAAGGGGGTCCCGATCAAGTGCACCCAAGTTATCTGAGAGTTGGCTGGATCACTTCCCCAGAGGACACAGGACTCGGAGGGCTTTTATACCCTGGCTAGCCGTTGTAGCCGGGAACACCATAAAAACTGTGAGTAAGCACTTGAAGACTGCACCCCGCTGTGTCCTTGACTTAATTGCTGCGTCACCTGCCTTGCGCTACACCACCAACATCAAAAATTCCTATTTAACTGCCCTGAGGCCTAGTTCTACCCGTGGAGAGCTGAACTATCTCTGTTGCATCACCAATGGCCCCAGTGGATTTGAACAGCAGCGGTGGCCATCTATAGCCACATACCATGGGTGGCGTCACAAAACTTTATCCCCAAAACTTTATTCCCCTCTTTTCTTTACTTATTGACTGCCCGGGGCCACAGAGCAGGTCACGCCACCGTGACTACCCCAAAAGGAACCGACTGGCCCTGCTTCCGAGTACCCCACGGCCCCAGGGGGCGCGTCAATACTATGTGCAGGATTATACAGTATGTGAGGCCATCACACTGTGTGCAGGACTATATGTGGGGCCATCATACTGTGTGCTGGACTATATGTGGGGCCATCATACTGTGTGCAGGACTATATGTGGGGCCATCATACTGTGTGCAGTACTATATGTGGGACCATCATACTATATGCAGGACTATATGTGGGGCCATCATATTATGTGCAGGACTATATGTGGGGCCATCATATTGTGTGCAGGACTATATGTGGGGCCATCATACTGTGTGCAGGACTATATGTGGGGCCATCATACTGTGTGCAGGACTATATGTCTGGCCATCATACTATGTGCAGGACTATATGTTGGGCCATCATACTGTGTGCAGGACTATATGTTGGGCCATCATACTTTGTGCAGCACTATATGTGGGGCCATGATACTGTGTGCAGGACTATATGTGGGGCCATCATACTATGTGCAGGGCTATATGTGGGGCCATCATATTATGTGCAGCACTATATGTGGAGCCATCATACTATGTGCAGCACTATATGTGGGGCCATCATACTATGTGCAGGACTATATGTGAGGCCATCATATTATGTGCAGCATTATATGTGGGGCCATTATACTATGTGCAGGACTATATATGGGGCCATCATATTGTGTGTAGGACTATATGTGGGGCCATCATACTGTGTGCAAGACTAAATGTGGGGTCATCATACTGTGTGCAGGATTATATCTGGGGCCATCATACTATGTGTAGGACTATATGCGGGGCAATCACACTATGTGCAAGACTGTATGTGGGGCCATCATACTATGTGCAGGACTGTATGCGGGGCCATCATACTGTGTGCAAGACTATATATGGGGCCATCATTCTGTGTGCAGGACTGTATGTGGGGCCATCATTTTATGCGCAGGACTATTAGGACGTTTTTGCTATGGGGCCCCATGATTTCTATGTATGCCCCCAGCCCCCGCCTAATCAGCTCCAGACAAGCAGTCAGCCGCAGTGTGTTGCCGTTCCTGACCTAATCTGCAGCAGTCTGGGTCACTTGGTGAGTTTGTGTTCTCTCTCAGCCCAGAGACACATTTAGTAAATTTAGATAGGTTGTCCACTCTTAACATTGATGACTTATCCTTAGGCTAGGGCATGATTGTCTGATTTGTGTAGCTGTGACACCTTGCTCCCCGCAGATCAGCTGTTCTAACAGCTCAGTTTTGGCACAGCACAACTCCTCCTACAGTATAGTGGCCTCAGCCAGGTACTGCACATTCATCACCTATTTAAATCAATAAGGGGCGGATGTGCAGTACCCGGTTGCGGCCACTATACAGTAGACGGAGCTGTGCAGTTCTGTAACTGAGCAGTACCTGCCGGCACCGAGAACCGCTGATTTGCGGGGGTGCCAACACCGATCAGACATTGATAACCTATCCTAAGGATAGGTCATCAGTGTTAAAGTAATGAACATTCCCTTTAAACATTCATGTTTCCCTCCTCTGGACCAGAGCTGGCTGGTGGCTGACTTTTGGGGCTGATGATAATTATGTTTTCTCCCTACTAAAAACGGCCAGTCCTAAAGCAAAATTTTGCACCAGGAACTTATTTGTCTAAGAATATATGATTTCTATGAGTGTTGGACAATCAGTCCCTATCGCTATATAAATCATATCTTCTTGGCCAAATAAGCTCCTGGTGCAAAACTGGCTGAAGGACTGGCCGTTTTTAGTAGGAGGGACAACCCTTTTATTTTTTCTTTATGTGGTGATAGTGTGGCACCCCAGGGGTCTGGTTGCCACGGTAATAGAAATATTATGTCTGAGAGCAAGTGGGAGGTTTCTCTGGTCAGGAGCCCTAAGCATGCAACACTGCCCGCCCAGACCTGGGAGGGGAGGAATCTGCCCTTATAAACTGGGTCTGGGGCGGGATTAGGACAGTCAGAGCCTGGAGAGGGAAAGATACATCAGGAGCTCGGTAGGAACAGTAGCTGAAGACCAGGGGCTGGAGCTGAGCAGAGCTCGCCCTGGCTGAGGACACTACAACCGGACACCGGAGTTCGAGGCTGTGGGGACTGATATACACCCAGCAGCAGAAACCAGCTGGCAGGGGATTCCAGGTCCTCTGGCCATAGAAGCCCGGAGGCTGAGTCACAAGGAAGGGACCAGCGCCGCCATCCAGGAGCGGAGGCTAACAGAAGGCCCCAAGTCACCAGCCATACGGGTGAGCACCACACGGTATACTCAGGGACGTGGGCTACTTGTAACCGCTTACAGCAAGGTAGCCAGGAAAGAGTGCAGATAGACGGGGAGGCCTACAACTTCGCCTGGCCAGGGGAGATCCTGCTTGCTCACAGACTGACCAGGCCTCTACTGCTAACCAGTACTCCCGGGAGGGTCTGCTTTATAACACCAGTAAAGACCCTGAACTGCACTACACGTCTCTGTGCTTCTTTTCCGCACCAGCACTACCAGTGCTGGGACGCTCGTGAACCATCACTACCATCATCCACACTAACTGCCCTGAGGCTATACTCCTCCCGTGGGGAGTCATCCCATTCTAAGCTGCACACATAATACCAGCCTCAGCGGTCTGCCCTGCAGCGGCGGTCCCCACTGGCCGCAATCTACGGGTGGCGTAGTCGGACAATTATCGTACTAATAAGCCTGCCACTGGTTTGACCACCCTGAGCCACGGACCGGGTCTACCGAGACTACCACCCCTAGCATCCCACCAGAGGCCCGGTTCCGGGTTCCCCACGCGGCCCAGGGGGCGAGTCAATAGCATTAAGGGCTCATTCACAGGATCGATGATTGCCAGTGACGCGCCCAGGGGATGGGGACGACTCGGCGCCCGGGCCTTGTTGTTGCCTGACCTTGGGGGGGATGTCGCAGTGGTCGGCTCCCAGGCCCGTACCCTTGGGTCACTCTTAAAAGAAAGGGGGAAAGTTGTATGGGATAGGGAATGTTCGTGACGCCACCTGTGGTGTCTGGTGAGGATCACCAGCGCTGCAACAGTCCTCTGAGGCCGGTGTTTAGGCAGCTTAGTTGGTAAGGCTCCCCCTCAGGGCAGCGTAAGTGAAGGGATGCAGGACAGAGGGGACCCAGCCTGGTCAGAGGAAGGATAGGCACACACACAACAGTTCACTTCAGTACCTTTACTGGTGGTGTTTCTGGCACGGTCCAGGGTACTTCAGGGTGAAGGGTGCATATCAGGACTCTCCCCAGTGAGCGGGTGTGGGGCCTCCTGTTCCTTGCCTTTCCTTGATAAGTTTCTGACCTGCCTGGAGCTAGGCCTAACTTGGTCTCTGTCTTGCACCTGCTGACCTGGTGGTAGGGCCTTCTATTGGAGTTCACACTCCCTGGTCTCCGGGGCCTCCGTGACTCCTGACCCTGGTACGTAATCAGCTTTTGGTGTTCCTGGGACATATAGTTCGCCAGGGGTTCCGGTTGTTTCTGCTGGATGTAAGGAATCCCTGCAGACGCGGACCCTGTGTCCGGTAAATGGTTCTGGGGTGAGCCGGTTAAGCTCCTCTGCCCCTTATGTAGCTTGCTTACTCCACTCGCCTTCGGCCATGCTCAGGGCCCTCACTAGGCTTCACACGGGCAGTAGGCCTCACTACTCTTTACCGCTCTTTTGGCGTCGGCACGCCCTAGGCTCACTAACTCGAGCTCTCTGAGTCTGGGCTGAACTGACTGAGCTCCACTGCAGGCTAGCTTCTGCAGGAGCTCCTCTCAACAGACTGACCTTCTCACAGACTGTGGACTCCAGACTGCATACTCCAGACTGAGCTGCCTAGCTCCACCTTCCCTTTTTATATCCCTAACGGGCTCCCTCTGCTGGTCTGAGGTGGAAGGTGGAGGTGTGTGAATGCTATGAGGGCCTCTTGTGGAGGAATCCATCCATACACCCCTCTGGGATCTGTTGCACCATTGCGCAGCAGGGTTCCACACCAGATAATCAGATCGATTATGGTAATGACATTGATCACACTCTGATCCGAGTTTGATCAGTGTCAGTTTACTGTGATCTGATTCTCTCGCACAATAGCATCGTATCACAGGTGCAGAGAAGACAGAGAGCTGAATTTCTCCATCTCCTCCATTGTCTGTGTCCGCTTACAACAGACTGTACTTGAGCGCAGTCCGATGTTTCACATGGACCCATAGACTTGAACGGGTGATCCTAATTTCAGAGCCACTCGCAGCTTGCTGCACATTTCAGACCAATTTGGTCTAGTGAGAACTATGCCGATCTGCACTGCTCACTGAACATTGGGCCGAGAGCTATCCGATAGCACTCAGCCTTGTTATACAATAGTGTGAGCGAGGCCTCACTGTGCCAAACACATTCTCATCTGCTTCCCTCAATAGAAAAGTAAGAGAATTGGAAGAGAAGTGATAAGAATGTGTTTGGCAGATCACATACTTATGTTCATGTGACAACTGCCTGAACCGCCTCGTAAAGCAGAATCCCAGCATTACACTCTGTTAGTAGTCAGCAAACTCCATTGCTGACAAAAAATATGCACTGGATGAAAAACCCCTATAACTAGGAGGTAGAGTGGGCTGAGTGTACAAATTATAATTATTAGAATATGCACTGACCTTAGGTCTTCCTGCAGCTAGGACCATACATAGAAGAAGTCTTAATTCTGGTTCCCCCTTTCAAAACCAAATATTCTTAGCGGGGTCACGGGGCATGGGCGCAGTCACAGAATGGCGTATCTCCCAACATTTAAAGAAAAAGTCATTTTTCACCTATTTACCTCCCTTAGCGTTCTCACCCACAAACTGTACGAAAAAAGGTTGCATAGAAAAGATACACTCCTATTTAAAAACATCAATTTGCATGTGGGCTGCTTTGGTTTGAGTGCCAGGGCTGATTTTCAGTCCCAGTCCGGCCCTGCATGTATAAAGCCGTGACCCAGCTTGTTTAAAGGCCAGATCATGAGTGCTGCTGTGACACCCCAGGGGTCTGGTTGCCACAGTAATAGAGATATTATGTCTGAGAGCAAGTGGGAGGTTTCTCTGGTCAGGATCCCTAAACATGCAACACGGTCCGCCCAGACCTGGGAGGGGAGGAATCTGCCCTTTTAAACTGGGTCTGGGGCGGGATTAGAGTAGTCAGAGCCTGGAGTTCAGTTCCATACACAGGGAAAGCAAGAACAGGAGCTCTGGAGGAGCAGTAGCTGAAGTCCAGGGGCTGGAGCTGAGCAGAGTTCGCCCTGGACGAAGGTACTAAAGCCGGACACAGGAGTCCGAGGCTGTGGGGACTGATATACACCCAGCAGCAGAAACCAGCCGGCAGGGGATTCCAGGTCCTCTGGCCATAGAAGCCCGGAGGCTCAGTCACAAAGAAGGGACCAGCGCCGCCATCCAGGAGCAGAGGCTAACAGAAGGCCCCAAGTCACCAGCCATACGGGTGAGCACCACACGGTATACTCAGGGACGTGGGCTACTTGTAACCGCTGACAGCAAGGTAGCCAGGAAGAGTGCAGATAAACGGGGAGGCCTACAACTCCACCTGGCCAGGGGGACTCCTGCTTGCTCGCAGACTGACCAGGCCCCTTATACTAGCCAGTACTCCCGGAAGGGTCTGCCTTGTACCATCAGTAAAGACCCTGAACTGCACCACACGTCTCTGTGATTCCTTGTCACACCAGCACCATCAGCACTGGGACCCTCACACCATCACTCCCATCATCTCTCACATTAGCTGCCCTGAGGCAATTACTCCTCCCGTGGGGAGTTATCCCATACTCGGCTGCGCAACCAACATCAGCCTCAGCGGTCGGCAGCGCAGCGGCGGTCCCCACTGACCGCAATCCACGGGTGGCGTAGTCGGACACTTATTACAACATTTAGACTGCCACTGGTTTGACCACCCTGGGCACGGATCGGGTCACCGCCACGGAGAACTACAACCCCCAGCGATCCGGCTCCGGGTATTCCCCCTGCACAGCAGCACAGCATAGGCCCAGGGGGCGCGTCAACTTTGGCGTAGTCGGCAGGATTTCGTGCCCGCAACCACCGGGTACTGCGGGCCTGAAAAAGAGACTTTTAAACTTACCTGTGGTGAAGTTTCCCGCCGTCCGGAGTCGATTCCCGCCATCCGGAGCCGATTCCCGCCATCAGACGCCATCTTGGACCGTTTCCCGCCGTCTTCTGCCTTCTTCCCGCCATCCGCAGCTGCTTCCCGCCTTCGGACGCCATCTTCGGGACGCCGCACGGGAAGAAGAGGGGCGTGGACGCCGAAAGCGCGCGAGATCCGAAGCTCCGCCCCATGCTCTGACGCTGCGCAAGGTCCTGGAAGGGAGGAAGAGCGACGCTGACGTCATCGGAGCGCGACGCCAGGTCCTCAACCCCGACGATCGACTGTGGAGCCGCAGCCTACGGAAGAAGAGCATCGCAAGGTAGGCCACGGTCCACTAGGGGGGAAGGAGGATGTCGGACACCGAGGGGAGCTCCACTGCCACAGCCACCGCCAGCGCAACCGCTGCAGCAGTCATGCCATTCACCATGCCCTATATCCCGGGGGCAACCTGGCTACCCCAGTACTCAGGGGAGTCACATACCCTAAATGACTTTAGAGAAAGACTGGATAGCCTCTTCCAGGTGTACCCCCTCACAGAAGAGCAAAAAGTGAGCATCCTGGTGGCCTAATTAATCGGGGCAGCCCAAAGGGAGGTAAAGTCCTGGCCACCTGGGAGGAAGAGGACTGTCAGAGACATACTAACCCGGCTGAAAGACACATTTGACACCTGCACCTCAGCCGAAATAAAACTAAGATTTTATGGGTGCAAACAACGGGCACATGAGAGTATAAGAGACTATGCGCTAAACCTACAAGAGGCCCTGAGAGCCATTAAGCAGGCAGACCCTGACAGCGTGGGAAATGAAGATAAGCTGTTGACTGAACAATTTATTGAGGGTCTACTGTGCAATGCCCACCGAACCCAGTTGCGGGCAATGGCCTTACAGGACCCTGACCTGGACTTTGCACAGTTCAAGGACAGAGCCATCCGGGTGCTCCGAGAACCGGCACCAGGTGGCGCTGTGACCCACAGGCGCCCTGCTATCACTTACCACCAGGAGACGGCGCCCTTGTCTGCAGGGCCTGTAGGAGCTGATGCGCAGGCTTTAAACAGTGACCCGGCTACAGACCTGCACCATCAGGTCCAAGAGCTGACTAAGAGCGTTGCCGCGCTAACCAGAACTGTGCAGTCTTTACAGGTCTCTTCTCCAGGAAAGATCCAGCTGGCCTCCGGACCGGAGGACGTCCCGTGGCGCCGACTGAGGAGGACCCCACCGGCCAGAGGAAGACCCAGCGACAGATACAACGAGGACGGACGACCCATCTGCCGCCGCTGCAATCAACCCGGACATGTGGCAAGGTACTGTCATTTAAACGGGCACAACCTGGGGTAGAGGGCCAACCCCCAGGCATAAGACCATCAGGCCCATCAAACTGGCGTGATAAATACGTAGGGGGACGTCCAATCTTGCCTGTGGTACTGGATGGCATTCCTATGAGTGCCCTACTAGACACCGGGTCACAGGTCACCACCATCCCGTACGTGCTCTTCAAGCAGTACTGGAATGACTCGGACATAACCCGCTACCCAGATGACGACCTGAGTATCATCGCCAGCAATGGTCAGCCCGTGCCGCAGGTGGGATTCAAAGAGGTGACCATTAAGATCGGTAAAGTCGAACTGGCGGCACAAGGACTGATAATAGTGGACATAGACCGTCATGAGAGTCACCCTAGAATAACCTTGGGAACTAATGTGATTGAAAATTGTCTTGCAGAGGTGATTCTCATTTTACAGCAGGTTGCCAAGAACGCCAGTTCCGGCCAGCAGCGTGTGCTCCAAAAAGAGATCCGGGCACTGATGAAGCGGCAACAGGTGGAACTATCTGGTGGTGAGATAGGTAGCGTGAGAATGTGTGACCCGTTCCCTATTGCCATGCCCCCAAAAAGTGAGATGATGATTTGGTGCCGGGCAGCTATTGGTCTAAAAGGTAGAGACTACCAAGCAATGGTAGAACCCGTCTACTCAGACAGTAGGCCCACCATTTTGACAGCACGGGGGGTGGTCGATGTATGCCATGGGAGGCTGCCCGTTCGCATCATAAATATTGGGGAGAGAGAATTACACCTGCCCCGGTATGCCACGCTAGCCAAATTGTTCACCATAAACCAGAATTCTGTACAGGCCGTGGAACCCTTGCCTCCATCTCAACCAGAGGAAGGTAACGGCTCTAAGAAACCAATGGAGGACTGGTGTCAGCAACTGCATTTGGGTACTGACTCCACTCCCTCACACCAGAAACAGGGAGTCTATCGGGTGGTTCGAGAGTACGAGAGAGTGTTTAGTAAACACCCGCTAGACTTCGGGCGAGTAAAGGGGGTAGAACACCACATCCCCACGGGAGACCATCCTCCCATAAAGGAGAGATACCGACCCATACCCCCGGCACACTACCAACATGCCAAGGGGATGCTTAGAGACATGAAGGAGGCTGGGGTAATCAGGGACAGCTGTAGCCCCTGGGCAGCTCCACTAGTCTTAGTGAAAAAGAAAGACAACACCATGAGAATGTGTGTAGACTACAGGAAGGTCAACCGTATCACACACAAAGATGCGTACCCGTTACCAAGGATAGAAGAGTCCTTAGCTGCATTAAAATCTGCTAACTTCTTCTCTACTTTGGATCTCACTAGCGGGTACTGGCAGGTTCCTGTAGCAGAGGCGGACCGGGAGAAGACCGCATTCACCACCCCGATGGGTCTCAGTGAATTTAACTGCATGCCGTTCGGGCTCTGCAACGCACCAGGAACCTTCCAACGGTTGATGGAATGCTGTCTGGGACACCGGAACTTCGAGACGGTCCTGTTATACCTGGACGATGTCATCGTCTATTCCAAGACCTACGAGGACCACCTGAAACACCTGGCAGAAGTGTTTGAAGCTCTGGCAAACTACGGCCTAAAGGTGAAACCCTCCAAGTGTCACCTCCTGAAATCAAAGGTGCAGTACCTGGGACACGTGGTGAGTGCTGACGGAGTGGCTCCCGACCCTGATAAGATCACCGTAATTAAGGACTGGCCAAGACCCTCCAGCATAAAGGAAGTGCGGCAGTTCCTCGGGTTGGTAGGCTACTACCGAAGATTCATTCCCGGTTTCACCAAAATGGCAGCCCCTATGCAGGACCTCCTGATAGGTCAATCTCGGAAAGCCAAAAACCAGAAGCCGCCCTTCAGGTGGGAAAAGCTGGAAGAGGAGTCCTTCTGCCAGCTGAAGATGGCCCTCACGGGGGATGAAATCCTGGCATATCCAGACTACAGCCAGCCCTTTATCCTCCACACGGACGCAAGCAACATCGGGCTAGGAGCCGTACTGTCCCAGATCCAGCAAGGGAAAGAACGGGTAATCACTTACGCCAGCCGAAAGCTACGGCCCACGGAGAGGAACCCTGAGAATTATAGCTCATTCAAGCTGGAGTTCCTGGCAGTAGTGTGGGCAGTGACCGAACGTTTCAAGCATTACCTTGCCTCCTCCAAATTCACCGTGTACACGGATAACAACCCGTTGACACACCTGGACACTGCAAGGCTCGGTGCCCTGGAACAGAGATGGATGGCCCGCCTGTCCAACTTTGAATTCACCATCAAATACCGGGCAGGACGCTCAAATGCCAACGCGGATGCCCTGTCTAGAATGCCGAACTTACCGGACGTAGGGGAAGATCCAGAAGATCTGGAAGAAGTTGAGCTCCCTGCGTTCCACCGTCATGGGATTACCCTGTATTCCCACCATGTGAAGGACAGGCGCTCCGTGATGTTCAATCCCTTGCCCCACTACAACTGGGCGGAGACGCAAGACAGTGATCCCGCAGTCCATTTGGTGAAGGAAATGCTGACCCAGGCCGATGCCCGTCTTGACCCAGATGCTCCGGAGGAGACCAAGCAACTGTATAAGGAGAAAAGTAAGCTGTTCCTCTACAGGGAGAAGCTGTGCCGGAGAATGGTTAACTCTCGAACACATGAGTTGACCTGGCAGGTAGTGGTCCCAAGACGAGACGCGGCTATGGTTCTGGAGGCATACCACAACGGAGCAGGGCATTTCGGATGGAAGAAGCTGGAGTTCTTGTTGCGTGAACGGTTCTACTGGGTAGGCATGAGAGGAGCCATCGAGAGGTGGTGCAGAGACTGTGGCCCGTGCCACCTGAGAAGAAAAGACCGAGCCAGCCAGAAGACTCCCCTGCAGCCCATCATCACCAGACAGCCACTGGAACTGGTAGCCCTGGACCATGTGAAACTGGCTCCAAGCAGATCTGGGTATGTCTACGCCCTCACAATCGTAGATCATTACTCCCGGTTCCTGGTGGTGGTCCCGGTCAAGGACTTAACGGCTCAAACAGCAGCTAGAGCCTTCCAGCAGCACTTCTGCCGTCCACACGGGTACCCGGACCAAGTGTTGACAGACCAAGGACCAGCCTTCGAAGCGGAGGTCTTCCAGGAGTTCTGCAACCTGTATGGCTGCAAGAAGATAAGAACAACGCCCTATCACCCTCAAACCAATGGACTCTGCGAGAAGATGAACCAGGTGGTGATAGATCTTCTAAAAACGTTGCCCCTGGAAGAACGCAGTCTGTGGCCTGAGAAACTGCCCGATCTGGTGGACCTGTATAACCACATCCCTGTAGGTTCCACCAACTGTACCCCGGCTTACCTAATGAGAGCAAGACCTGGTAAGCTGCCTATTGACCTGGATATGGGAGTCCTGACGCCTGAGGACACCTCACCAGAGGCAGACTGGGATACAGAACGGCAGCAGCAGTATCGGAAAGTGCAGGAAAGTGTCGAGCGAAGTCTGTCTCAAGCTAGAGAAAGGCAAGAGAAGGCTTATAACCAGTATGCTCCCGCTGTTCCCCTGGTACCTGGAGAGCAGGTCTTGAAGAGGAAGAGGCGGCTCCACAAGTTGGACGACCAGTGGGAAAAGGACCCGTACACCGTACTGCCATCAAGCCATGAGAACCCAAAAATCTGCGTAATCAGTAAGGATGGAGGAGAAACCACAGCCATTGTCTCCAGAGACCACCTGAAGAAGTGTCCCGAGCAGCTGCAAAGCCCTGAAGAAGATCAAGAAAACCCTCAACCCGCAGAGGAAAGGGAAGAAATGATCAGTACCGTACTAGGAGACTTCCCCCGGTCTTGGACACAAGTAAATGGCGCTGTCGTAGTACCCGTCCTCATCTTTCTCCAGCCAGCCCCGCAAGTGCCTACAGAGGAACCGGTAGAGCTGGAAGAGCAGCCGGCCCAAGAGGCAGAAGAGTCCACACCAGCAGTACAGGAGGATCAACCCTCTGCTAGTAGTGAGCCTGCTGTGCCCCTAGTGAGCCAAAGAGTGCACAGAAAGCTGCCCAGCTTGCCCATAACACCTCCTACACCCTGTAGTGCAGAACCAGTTAGGGAGCTCCGTAGGTCCACTAGGGTCACTAGAGGTCAGATGCCCGCTCGCTGGAGAATCTAAACCAATGCACTGTAAAGTTGACTGTTTATTGAAAAATGTTTATGGTTTATGTTTGTTGCCTGTTACTAATTATGTTTCTCAGTTACCCTGCAGATTTTTATGGACTAACAGGTTATGGATGCTGGATAACCGGAACAGTTTTGTAGATAGTTGCACCTTGGTGCCTCTTGTGAAGACGGCCGCGGAAGAGAAAAACTGTCTGGCGTGACCTACTTGCGGCCCAGAGTAGTTAGTCTACCCTTGCAGCCACGCCCAAGGACAACGCAAGGGGTTTGCTTTGGACAGGTCCCCTATTCTGTGCCAAGACTTCGCCTTGTTGGGTGACATGGACACCCCCTTTGTTTCATAAACTTCACCTTGGGTGATATGGACACCCGGTCACGGAAACGCCGTGACCTCTACAGACTAAAGTTTCTTGTAAATATGTTGTCTTGTTATTGTTATACCTTGTATTTATGTTTCTTTAAAAATGTGTTTAGTCCCGGAGTACTAAAATTTACTAGGGGGGAATGTGACACCCCAGGGGTCTGGTTGCCACAGTAATAGAGATATTATGTCTGAGAGCAAGTGGGAGGTTTCTCTGGTCAGGATCCCTAAACATGCAACACGGTCCGCCCAGACCTGGGAGGGGAGGAATCTGCCCTTTTAAACTGGGTCTGGGGCGGGATTAGAGTAGTCAGAGCCTGGAGTTCAGTTCCAGACACAGGGAAAGCAAGAACAGGAGCTCTGGAGGAGCAGTAGCTGAAGTCCAGGGGCTGGAGCTGAGCAGAGTTCGCCCTGAACGAAGGTACTAAAGCCGGACACAGGAGTCCGAGGCTGTGGGGACTGATATACACCCAGCAGCAGAAACCAGCCGGCAGGGGATTCCAGGTCCTCTGGCCATAGAAGCCCGGAGGCTCAGTCACAAAGAAGGGACCAGCGCCGCCATCCAGGAGCGGAGGCTAACAGAAGGCCCCAAGTCACCAGCCATACGGGTGAGCACCACACGGTATACTCAGGGACGTGGGCTACTTGTAACCGCTGACAGCAAGGTAGCCAGGAAGAGTGCAGATAAACGGGGAGGCCTACAACTCCACCTGGCCAGGGGGACTCCTGCTTGCTCGCAGACTGACCAGGCCCCTTATACTAGCCAGTACTCCCGGGAGGGTCTGCCTTGTACCATCAGTAAAGACCCTGAACTGCACTACACGTCTCTGTGATTCCTTGTCACACCAGCACCATCAGCACTGGGACACTCACACCATCACTCCCATCATCTCTCACATTAGCTGCCCTGAGGCAATTACTCCTCCCGTGGGGAGTTATCCCATACTCGGCTGCGCAACCAACATCAGCCTCAGCGGTCGGCAGCGCAGCGGCGGTCCCCACTGACCGCAATCCACGGGTGGCGTAGTCGGACACTTATTACAACATTTAGACTGCCACTGGTTTGACCGCCCTGGGCACGGACCGGGTCACCGCCACGGAGAACTACAACCCCCAGCGATCCGGCTCCGGGTATTCCCCCTGCACAGCAGCAGCGCACAGGCCCAGGGGGCACGTCACTGCCACCATTCCACTCTTAGCAGTGTACTGATAGGATGCAGATGGAGTGAGGGACAGATTCTGACTGCACACTCTGCAAAAAAAATGGTGTGTACTCTGCAACCCGTATTTGTGGTAGTACTGTGCTAAAAGCTGCTGTGTACTCTGCAATCCTGTCTGTGTGAGTACTGTGCTAAAAGCCACTGTGTGTACTCTGCACACCTGCCTGTGAGAGTACTGTTCCTTTAAGTCACTGTGTGCACTCCGCCCCCTGCTGCCTATGAAAGTACTGTTCCTTTAAGCCACTGTGTGTACTCTGCACCCTCACAACTGTGGGGGTACTATTCTGTTAAACTGCTGTGTATTTTCGAGTAGTCTGGGAAATAAATAATTGGCATCAGCCATCTAGTTGCCATTTATTGGACAAATAAATAATTTTTCTGGACCAGTGTGTGTTTTTTAGTACTCTGGGAAATAAATAATTTGCATCAGCTGTCTAGTTGCCATTTTTTAGGCCAAGGAAATAATTTTTCAGGAACGCTGTGCGATTTCTAGTACTCGTAGTGTTGCAAATAAATAAATCTACTGTTTTGTCATCTCTTTCCGAGTAGTATTTAGAAAAATGGTCCTGAATGACAGTATTTCCAAATTACTGGACTTTGAAATGCTGCCATTCCAGCTGGTGGAGACAGACAGTTTTAAAAAACTGATGGCGGTGGCTGTCCCGCAGTACTTTATTCCCAGCCGCCACTACATTTCCAGGAGGGACATCCCTGCCCTGAAGAAAGATGTTGGGGACCAAATCAGGTGTGCACTGCGCAACACTATCAGTAGCAAGGTAGCCAGGGATGTTACATCTCCCTAACTGCCCACTGCTTAAATGTAGTGGCGGCTGGGACAGAGGCGGAAGGCGTTCTAGCTCATGTCCTACCCCAACCTAGTATTGCTGCTCGTTTATCTGTCCAGGTTGCCTCCTCATCCTACTCCGCTTCCTCCATCTCCTCTTCATTCGATCACAGGAAGACATGCATCACCAACTTGAACACAGCCAGGGGGAAACGACAACAGGCTGTTCTTAAGCTCCTCTGTTTGAGGGACAAATCCCACAACGCACAGGAGCTGTTGTTACATGCACGCTGCTAGGTTCAGATAGGGGTGAGACAGGTTGAATTAATTCTTTGGAATCCTGGGGGAACCTTTCCTCAGGGAAACCATAGACCATGTGCTGCACCTTATCACAGGGACACAGGGGTATTGACCCTCAGGCACAGACACATAGGTTGTTTCACTTGCTGGCCAGACACACTTGACAAGAGTCTTCATGTCCTGTGACATCATTTCTTCCAGTCCTTATCTTTCTGCCTGACAATACTCTGCACTGTTAGTTCAGGAACTCTACCTGACCTGTGCTTAGCTTCACTACTGACTTGAATCCTTTGCACACACACCGCCTTTCTCTTCGGCTCCAGCCAGACAGTAAACAACTTCCCCACAATCCCTCTAGGGTGCTGTTAAAACACTCCCCTTCTCCTATGACTGTGTTAACCTCTCTAGTTGCTGAATGCTTCTGGATCACAACACTTCCTGTCTCATGTGCTTGTGTTACTTCTAATAGTTGCTGAATGCTTTTAAAGCAACAGCACTACTTCTGCAAGTCACAATCTGCAACAGCACTACTTCTGCATGTCAAACTCTTCCCTCCATTTTGAACGTTGTCCTCGACATTCGTTTTAATTGGTCAATCTGACCAATTCTGAGACAGTGGTGAAAGTTGGATAACTTTATATACAAATTGGCATTGTGAAATTGGTAGAACGTTCATAAACATTGATAACAACTAGTGATGGATCAGCACTAAAATGCTCGGGTGCTCGATGCTCGGGTAGAGCACATTGGAATACTCGGCTGCTCGACTCGAGCAATGAGCCCAAGGTAAAGTCTATGGGAAGCTCGAGCGTTTTTCAGGCGGCTAACCCCGCAGGTCAGCAGAGGGCCTAAAAATTGCCCAAATCGATGGGAACAGTGCTCAAATGGCATGGGAACAGCATCACGAAGACCCCTGGAAGCATTTCTGACTCCCAGGTCGCTGCTGTCAAAAATGTTGTCAGAGATATTACGCTACTTTTACGGACTCACAATAAAACATACTAAAACAAAACAAAAATGGATTTTCCTGGGAAATATGTTAAGGAACATCCTTTCCAGGGTAATGACTTGTATGTAAGGCAAAATAAATAACCAAAAACAAAAATACTCCTCCACACCTTGGGCTATGTTCACACATAGCGTTTTTGATGCGTTTTGCACTTTTACATTGCTTTCAACCATGACAAATGCAATCACCGGGAAACGTCATTTTAACATTTTACAACCTTATTTGGCATTGTGGTGTGTGAGACATGCTCAGACACATCCTGTTTCATTTAAATGGAGGGACTCTGAAAGTCACAAAGCCTATTTTTATAGGGCCATCAAATGGCCTTTACTATTCATAAAGGGTCAACAGTCGGCCCTCACTATTCTTAGAGAGCCATCAGACAGCTAGGCTTTGCTGTTCCCATTACTAAAGAGCAGGTCTCCTATACTGTTATTGCGTATGCAGTGAGTGGCAGGTCTGCCCAAAATTTGGACGCACCCCAATACCCCTTTGAAAATTTGAACGCACCCTAATACCCCTTGGAAGAGACTTGGAAGTCAGTGGGCCTCCTGAAAACAATGTTCCCATTATTAGGAAGTGGGTCTCCCATTGTGGTTGCCTATGCAGTGAATGCAAGGGTTGTCAAAAATTTGGACCTACTCCAATGCCTCTTGGAAGAGACATGGAGGTCAGAGGGCCTCCTGAAAACAATGTTCCAATTATTAGGAAGTGGGTCTCCTATAGTGTTGGCCTATACAGTGAATGCAAGGGCTGCCAAAAAATTGTAGGCACTCCAATGCCCCTTGGAAGAGACGTGGAGGTCAGAGGGCCTCCTGAAAACAATGTTCCCATTATTAGGAAGTGGGTTTCCCATTGTGTTTGCCCATGCAGTGAATGCAAGGGTTGCCAAAAATTGGGAGACACTCCAATGCCCCTTTGAACAAATGTAGAGGGCCTCATAAAAAAATGTTCTCATTATTAGGAAGTGGGTCTCCCATAGTGTTGGCCTATGCAGTGAATGCAAGGGTTGCCAAAAATTTGGATGCACTCCAATACCCCTTGGAAGAGACGTGGAGGTCAGAGGGCTTCCTGAATACAATGTTCCCATTATTAGGAAGTGGGTTTCCCATTGTGTTTGCATATGCAGTGAATGCAAGGGTTCCCAAAAATTTGGAGGCACTCCAATGCCCACTGGAAAAGACATAGAGGGTCTCATGAAAAAATCTTCCCATTAGAAAGGAGCGGGTTTCCTATACTTGTAATGCCCATGCACTAAATGTATGGACTGACTAACATTTACCCCTGGGGGGTATACATGAACATACTGTATGAAAAAAAAATTTTCACAGGCATCATAAACACTCTTTAAAAAAAATATGTGGGTGTTGCATCACGGACCACGGTCACCCTGGTGATATGGTGGTGGAGGATGAGGAGAACGAGGAGGACAAGAGCAAATAGCCAAAATCAGGAAGCATATACCCATGTGTGGGTGTGAAAAGGTGCATGGGAATACACCTCCTAAAAAAAGACACTTGATTTGAGTTTGTTACGCTGCTATCATTCAGTGGTGTTGAGAAGTCTGTCCCAATCCAGCCCTTGTTCATTTTTATAAGAGTCAGCCTGTCAGCATTTTCAGTTGACAGGCGGATGCTCTTATCAGTTATAATTCCACCAGCGGCACTAAAACACCTGCTAGTGGCAGGGAAGGCCAGGACCTCCAAAGCATAGAGAGCCAGTTCATTCCATGTATCTAGCTTGAATACCCAATAATTATAAGACACAGAGGAATCACGGAGGACGTTGGTAAGGTCGGCAAGGTACCCCCTCAGCATCTTCCCAAACTTTGCACTTCTTGTGAGTGTATCCCGCGCCTCAGGGCCTGTGCAATGGGAGGGGCTGAGAAAATTCTCCCAGAACTTTGACAGTGTTCCCCTGCCTCTGCTGGATTGGAGTTGTGTCTCTCTCACATGTAGTCCTCGGTTGTCCAACGAACTGTGACCTCTGCCGCCATCATTTTCAGATGGCAATTTTTTTAATAGTTCCGCAACAAGGGCCTTCTGGTACTGCCTCATTTTTGTAGACCTGTCTGCCTCAGGAATAAGAGATATAAAGTTCTCCTTGTAGCGTGGATCTAGAAGTGTCACCAACCAGTAATGACTGTCACTGAAAATTTTGAGAACGCGAGGGTCATGGGAATGGCAGCGTAACATAAACTCAGCCATTCGTGCCAGACTGCTAAGAGGCAAGACTTCCGTATTCTCAGCAAGAGGACGAGTGACCATGCTCTCCTCCTCCTCCTCCTCTCAGTCCTCAGGCCATCCACACTGAACAGACGGTATGACAGTTGTGCAGGTAGTACAGTCTATAGCTCATGAAACTAGCTCCTGTTCTTCCTCCTCCTCCGCTTCCTCATTGTCACCCAATCCACGTTGGGATGAGATGAGGCTGGGCTGTGTGTAATCACCCTGTATGGTTCCTTGCTCCATCTCATCATGCTCCGCCTGCAATGCATCCTCTTTGATTGTGAGCAGAGAGCATTTCAGAAGACAGAGAAGCGGGATGGTGACGCTAATTATGGCGTCATCGCCGCTCACCATCTTGGTGGAGTCCTCAAAGTTTTGGAGGATTGTACATATGTCTGACATCCATGTCCACTCCTGAGGTCTTATGTGTGGAGTTTGAGCTGAATACCAATGGCCTTGTTGACGCTGGTACTCAACAACTGCCCTCTACTGCTCACAAATCCTTCCCAACATGTGCAATGTAGAGTTCCAATGCGTGGGGACATCACACACGAGTCTGTGAGCCGGAAGCTGCAAACGCTGCTGAAACACGGCAAGGGCGTCGGAAGCTGTAGGTGACTTTCTAAAATGGGCACACTGGTGGCGTACTTTAACAAGCAGATCAGGCAGTTCTGGGTAGGATTTGAGAAACCGCTGAACCACGAGGTTAAACACATGGGCCAGGCATGGTATGTGTGTGAGCTTGCCTCGCCTCAGAGCCGTCACCAGGTTCCGGCCATTGTTACACACGGCCATGCCTGGCTGTAGGTTCAACGGTGTGAGCCACAGATCTGCCTGCTCTTTCCGAGCTGTCCTCAACTCTACAGCATTGTGCAGTTAGCCACCTAAGCATATTAGCTTCAGCACAGTCTTTTTCCACTTGTCCGAGGAAGTTCTGCACTGCTTCCAGCTTGTGACTGATGTGGTCATTTTGGAGATGGAGGCTGAAGAGTAGGAGGAGGTTGAGGAGGATGAGGTGCAGGAGCTGTAGACTGTGGGGGCAACCCTGATTGAACTAGGGCCTGCAATCCTTGGCTTCGGCAGGACGTGTTCCGTCCCAAGGTCCGACAGGGTCCCGGCTTCCACTATGTTAACCCAGTGTGCCGTCAGCAAGATGTACCATCCCTGCCCACAAGCACTTGTCCACATGTCCATGGTTAGGTGGACTTTCTCGGTAACTGCGTTGTTGAGGGCACGGCTAATGTTTTGGAACACATGCTTGTGTAATGCGGGGACGGCACACCGGGAGAAATAGTAGCGGCTGGGGACCGAGTACTGAGGGACGGCCGCCGTCATCAAGTTGCGAAATGCTTCCGTCTCCACGAGCCTAAAAGGCAACATTTTGAGCTCAAGCAGTCGTGCAATGTGGGAATTTAGCAGTGTGGCCTGTGGGGCATTGGATGCGTATTTGCGCTTATGTTCCAAGGACTGGGGTATGGACAACTGAACGCTGCGCTGGGACAAGGACGTGGAAGTGCTTCATGATGCTGCTACTTGAGAGTGTGCAATGACAGGTGCAGGGCAGGAGGCATCTTCGCATGCAACATGGACAGGGGATTGGCTTGCATGCACAACAGTGGAAGAAGCAATCGTGCCACCCACAGACACTGTTCCTGGACCCTGGGGTTTAGCCCACAAAGTCGGGTGCTTTGTTGCCATGTGCCTGATCATGCTGGTGGTGGTCAGGCTGGTCGTTTTGCCACCCCTGCTGATGCTGGCCTGGCAGATGGTGCAAATGGCCTTTTTGGGGTTATCGGCAGAGTCTTTAAAAAACAACCAAACTTGGTAAGACCTAACAGTTGTACTGGTAACTTCCTTCATGTTGGTGTTACAGAGAACAGTTGCCTGCCTTCTGTCTGTGGCCACCACACTGCTTCTTCCTGCTTATTGGGGTGCTCTGCCTCCCTCCCCCTGTGTGCTGCTGTCCTCGCTCTGCATGTCCTCCTGCCAGATTGGGTCAGTTACTATGTCATCCACCACATCGTCTTCCACTTCCGCACCCTGGTCCTCCTCCTGACTTTCTGGCATTTGTGTCTCATCATCGTCCACCTCTTGTGACACTTTCCCACCATCGCCTTCGTGTGACCGTGGCTGCTCAAATATTTGGGAATCGCTACTTGCAATCTCCTCTTGCCCCGCTTCAAGTGAACCGGGCAACAGGCCCGAATCTATAAATGTAAAAGTGAACAGCTCTTCAGAGTGTCCAAGTGTGGGATCAGTTGTCTCCGGGCACTCGGCATGGTGGGAGGAAGGAGGATCAGGGTGAGGAATATGCAGTCCAGACTCACGGCTACCGAAACTTGACTGTGTGGAAGACAGGGTGGTGGCTAAGTGACTGGAAGCATTATCCGCTATCCAACCAACAACCTTTTGACACTACTCTGGGTTCAATAGTGGTGTGCTGCTGCCCCCCTAGGAATTGAGACAGGAAGATCGGGCGAGAAGATGTGGGTGTTTTTTGTGGCACAATTTCAGCTTGCCCACGGCCTCGGCCTCTGCATGCACCATCACCATAACATCCAGCTCCCCGTCCCCTACCACGCGCCTTGCCCATTTTAAATGGAGGATAATATCTTCCACGCTCACTACGAAAGGCTGAATTTGGAGCAAAGTTATATGTAATCCGTGTGATGGAGAAACCACAGTTTTAAATACCTGGCCTGTAGGTAACTATTTTGAAGAGCAAACCAGTGTCGAAAATTTTGCTGACACACTGAAAAAAAATTTGAATGGAGGCCAAAAATGACAGTATTTTCAGCACAATTATATGTGATCCGTGTGACGGACAAACCACAGTTTTAAATAGCTGGATTTTTAGCACTGTAATATGGAAAGGACTTGGCTGCAGTGCCAACAAGCATATGGCGCAGAAAAACTGTGTTCTCTGGATTGCTTTTTAAGCAAATAATGAGGATAAAGATCCCCAAAAAATTATTCCTGGGCCTTTGTCTAGAAATGTGTAACGGCAGCATAAGGCAGAACTGGAATGGAGCCTCTTGTGCTATATGCACTGCAGTCTGCTATATACACTGCCTGCCTATATACACTGTCTGCCTGATATCTTTGCAGATGGATTAGTCCTCAGAAGGACTGTTTGTTGAGATGGATATGTGTAATGTACTTGTTTTCTCCCTACGCTACCTAATACACAACTGAATCTCTCCCTAGCTCAGCAGCACCTCTCCCTACACTGCCTGATTGCGGAGTAGACTATAGAGCACAGCGGCGCCAGGTCTGATATAGACCTGATGACGCTGTGTGGCCAGCCAATCACTGTAATGTCACAACCAATATGGCTGCGGCATTACAATGAGTGGCAGGCAATCCCTGTATGTTGATTGGCGCTCTAAAGAGCGGCAAATACACAGGGAGGGGACCCGAGCATCCACCCGAGCATCTCACAAGTACTCGGCAAGCTCCGAGCATCTCGAGTACTATGATGCTCGGGTGAGTACCGAGTACTTGCCAGTATGCTTGCTCATCACTACTGATAAAGCTGTGCGGCCAGCCAATCACTGTAATGCGACAACTAATATGACTGCGGCATTACAGTGAGTGGCAGGCAATCCGTGCATTTCATTGGCTCTGTAAAAAGCGCAAACATGAAGGGAGGGGACCCGAGCACCCGCCGAGCAACCCCGGAAATACTCGGCGAGCGCCGAGCATCTCGAGCAGTGAGATGCTCGGGCGAGCACCGAGCAGTAGCGCGCATGCTCGCTTATCACTAATAACAACCTAATCTTATGACCTTTTTCTTGTAGGATGCCTGTAAAAAATAAACAGTTAACACAATTAAACAATCAGTATCTCTTCAGCTGGAGCTTTTCGTACGTCTTCAACCAGCTCTCTCTCTTTAGGCTTTAACAGTTCTTTGTTTCTACAAAGTCTTTTAAGGAAAATCAAAGCATGAAAACAAGACTTTCCACCAGGCAACATCTTCCATACTGCCTCTCAGTGGTGAATACCACTCAAGTGGGCTTACCTGGTCCGCAGACAGAGATACCTATTTCCAGTAGACAGTCCTTGGCACTTGACGTTGTTCACCAAGTGTCTCATACGTTAGCATCACGGGCCTCCTGACTTCTCGAGTAGACATCCTCCTGGTGGGCTGTTCCTCAGAGACCACGGGTTCTTCAGTCACAGAAGTTTCTTCCACCGCACTCGTTTCCCATGCTTCCTCAGATGTTCTTGGAGCAGCCTCTGTAAGTTCCTGTACTTCTCCTGAATCGCTTGTTTCCGCACGGTCTGGTAATTCCACTCCTCCTGAGTAGAGATGAGCGGTGTTCGACTAGAACTGTTCGCCAATCTCAAATTCGAGCTGTTTTGGGCGGTGTTCGAGTTGTTCGACGAACCCGAACGATTTGCAAAAAATTCGGCTGTTCGAGGTTATGTTCGATAACTGTTCGTGCACCAAAAGCGTGTCCTGCATGTCTGGCGCTATTTAGAGCACCAATCATGCAGGGATTGTCTGCCACTCACTGTAATGCCACAGCAATGGTGGTTGTGGCATTAGAGTGATTGCCCAAATCGATGGGAACTGTGCTCACAGTGAAACATGAAAAGCCGGCAATTCAGCAGCGGTACACCGGTACCCGACAATTTAGAACCGAAAGAATAGAGCATCACACATAGATTAGATAGATAGAAACATGTCAGTCACATATATAAGAAGTACAGTGACAGTGTTGATTACTGTACTTGTCATTTAGTGTAAAGGATTTATAAAAAAAAATATTAGTGTTTTCATGCACCGTCTCTTTAAAAAAGCCGGCCGGCAATTCAGCAGCGGTACCCGACAATTTAGAATAGAAGGAATAGAGAATCACACATAGATTAGATAGATAGAAACATGTCAGTCACATGTATATGAAGTACAGTGACAGTGTTGATTACTGTACTTGTCATTTAGTGTTAAAATAAAGGATTTATTTTAAAAAAAATTGGCGTGGGATCCCCCATAATTTTAGTCTCTAGCGGAGGTTAAGCAGACGGCTGGGGCAGATGTTTGAAGCCTGGGAAGGGGTAATACCCACGGAGCTTCCCAGGCTACTAATATCAGCCCCCAGCTGAATGCCTAGCCTTTACTAGCTATTAAAATGGGGGACCCCCCAAAAAATTGACGTGGGGTCCCCCCTATTTTAATAGCTAGCAAAGGCTAGGCAGACAGCTGGGGGCTGATATTAATAGCCCAGGAAGGGTGCCATGAATATTGGCCCCCTCCCAGGCTAGAAACACCAGCCGTCAGCCGCCCCAGAAATGGCACATCCATAGGATGCGCCAATTCTGGCACTTAGCCTCGCTCTTCCCACTGCCCTGTAGCGGTGGCAGTGGGGTAATAGGGTTGGGGTTGATGTCAGCTTATAATGCCAGCTGACATCAAGCCCAGGTTAGTAATGGAGAGGCGTCTATAAGACACCCCCATTACTAACCCCATAGTCAAAGTTAAAAAAAAACACAAACACCCAGAATAAAGTCCTTTAATTGAAATAAAGACACAATTCTTTATTGTTCTAAATTAAACCATACTTACAATCACGCCCATTCCAGCTGAAGCCAACGATCCCCTGCAATAAAAGAAAAATAATAAAGCAACATAATCCTTACCTTCCCATGGTTCCCACGACAGCTTCAGCTCTGCTACATCGAGATGACAGGCTGGACCGCAGCAGAAAGCTGCCATCCAGCCTGTCATCCCGCAGACACTGAGAAGCGCAGGCTTGCTTGCGCTGCTCAGCGTCTCTCTGTGACGGCATCCAGATGAGCCGAGTTCATGTCCAATGAACTCGGCTCACCTCATGCACGTCACTGACAGCGTGGGAAAATTCTCACGCTGAAGTGCTGAGTGCAGGAGAATTCTCCCACGCTGTCAGTGACGTGCATGAGGTGAGCTCATGTCCAATGAACTCAGCTCACCTCATGCACCTCACTGACAGCGTGGGAAAATTCTCCTGCACTCAGCACTTCAGCGTGAGAATTTTCCCACGCTGTCAGTGACGTGCATGAGGTGAGCCGAGTTCATTGGACATGACCTCAGCTCATCTGGATGCCGTCACAGCGAGACAGTGAGGAGCGCAAGCATGCCTGCGCTTCTCAGTGTCCAAGGGATGACAGGCTGGATGGCAGCGTTCTGCAGGTCCAGCCTGTCATCTCGATGTAGCAGAGCTGGAGCTGTCCTGGGAACCATGGAAAGGTAAGGATGAGGTTGGTTTATTATTTTATTTTTATTACAGGAGATCGTTGGCTTCAGCTGGAATGGGCGTGACGGTAAGTATGGTTTAATTTAGAACAATAAAGAATTGTGTGTTTATTTCAATTAAAGGACTTTATTCTGGGTGTTTGTGTTTTTTTTAACTTTGACTATGGGGTTAGTAATGGAGGTGTCTTATAGACGCCTCTCCATTACTAACCTGGGCTTGATGTCAGCTGGCATTATAAGCTGACATCAACCCCAACCCTATTACCCCACTGCCACCGCTACAGGGCAGTGGGAAGAGCGAGGCTAAGTGCCAGAATTGGCGCATCCTATGGATGCGCCATTTCTGGGGCGGCTGACGGCTGGTGTTTCTAGCCTGGGAGGGGGCCAATATTCATGGCACCCTTCCTGAGCTATTAATATCAGCCCCCAGCTGTCTGCCTAGCCTTTGCTAGCTATTAAAATAGGGGGGACCCCACGTCATGTTTTTGGGGGGGTCCCCCATTTTAATAGCTAGTAAAGGCTAAGTATTCAGCTGGGGGCTGATATTAGTAGCCTGGTAAGCTCCGTGGGTATTACCCCCTTCCGAGGCTTCAAACATCTGCCCCAGCCGTCTGCTTAACCTCCGCTAGAGCCTAAAATTATGGGGGATCCCACGCCAATTTTTATTTTAATAAATCCTTTATTTTAACACTAAATGACAAGTACAGTAACCAACACTGTCACTGTACTTATTATAAATGTGACTGACATGTTTCTATCTATCTAATCTATGTGTGATGCTCTATCTTTCTGTTCTAAATTGTCGGGTACCGCTGCTGAATTGCCGGCCGGCTTTTTTAAAGAGACAGTGCATGAAAACACTATTATTTTTTTAAATAAATCCTTTACACTAAATGACAAGTACAGTAAGCAACACTGTCACTGTACTTCTTATATATGTGACTGACATGTTTCTATCTATCTAATCTATGTGTGAAGCTCTATTCTGTCTGTTCTAAATTGTCGGGTACAGATGCTGAATTGCCGGCCGGCTTTTTTAAAGAGACGGTGCATGAAAACACTAATATTTTTTTTAATAAATCCTTTACACTAAATGACAAGTGCAGTAACCAACACTGTCACTGTGCTTCTTATATGTGTGACTGACATGTTTCTATCTATCTAATCTATGTGTGATGCTCTATTCCTTCTTGTCTAAATTGTCGGGTACCGGTGTATGCCGCTGCTGAATTTGCCGGCCGGCTTTTTTAAAGAGAGTGTCTTCTGAGCAGTTTGTCAGCTTTTGGACACCTTTGCAGGTGTTTTCTATGTGTTTCTATGTGTCTTTGTTTGCCTGCCATTGGTTTTAACGGTGTTCGACGGTGTTCTAAGGTGTTCGACGAACAGTTCGACGAACAGTTCCTCGAACATCCCGGTGTTCGACGAACCGAACCGAACCCGAACACTACGGGGGTGGCTCAACACTACTCCTGAGTGTCTATTGGTCTCTTCAGTGACCGATGTTCGATCATCAGATCTGAATTGGACTTCATCTGCACTCCTTGGTACGAACTCTGAATCCTCATGACTTAGTTCACTCTCCTGAGGATGGCACATCCCTCTCCTTGCCGGTCCGAGAAATACAACGATGTGTTCTTCTCCATCGGTACTTTCAAGGTCACTATCCACCTCCGGAGCTTCAGTCTGTGGTGGTCCCTTAGTCAATCTCGGACGATGTCGGTCTACTTCTGGGAAGTCTTGTTGTGGTGGGAGATAATCACAGGGTAGTAGTAAATTCCGATGGATTATTCTGGTTTTCTTGTCTCCCGTTTCCAATCGGATTTCATACACTGGACTGTCATCGGCTTTCCTCCTTACGACCACATACACCTTGTCTTCCCAGTACGAACAAAGTTTTCCTGAACCACCTTTCTCACGTACGTTCTTGATTAGCACCTGGCTTCCCGGTGCCAATTCTGCTCCATAACATTTTCAGTCATAGTACTCCTTACTCTTGCTCTGTCCTTGCATAATCACTTTGGACGCTATGTTGTATGCCTCTGCCATCCATTCCTTCCATTTCTAAACGTACTCCGGATACGTTCTGTAAGTCTCTGACACCGGAGTATCGGACATGATGTCGATTGGCAGTCTTGGCGATCAACCATACAATAGGAAAAAGGGTGAGTAACCCGTTGCATCACTCTTTGTACAGTTATAGGCATATACCACTTTTGAATGAGAACTCTTCCAGTCTTTCTTCTCATCTGCTGTTAAAGTGCGCAACATCGACAATAATGTCTGGTTAAAAGGTACCACTTGTCCATTACCCTCTGGGTGATTGGGCGTTGTGTGGGATCTCTGAATTCTACAATACTTTCCTAGCTTGTCAAAGAGCTGATTCTCAATTCTCTTCTTTGGTCGTGGTGTAACCTCGTAGGGAACCCAAACCTCAAAGCAAAATCATTGAAGATCTTCTCTGCCGCTGTTCGACCTGATTTATTGGTGGTGGCATATGCTTGAGCAAATAGAGTGAAATGGTCCATCATCACCAAGATGTATTGGTAACCACCCTTGCACGTCTCGAGATGCAGAAAGTTTATTGAGACCATCTAGCCTCCTTTCTGGATGTTGCCCATAGGTGCCCGGGTTGATGTGTTGGGACGTTTATCTTTCAGACACCCACACTCCCTGGTCACGTACCTCTCAATATCTCTGTGCATGTACGGCCAGAAGAAACGTTCATGGATCAAATTTGTTGTCCTTTCCTCTCTCATGTGTCCCATGTTTTCATGGAGTTCTTTGAAGACCAACCTACGGAATACTCTGGGTAGTACCAGCTACCGATTTTGTCCTCCTTTATGATACAGGATACCGTCTTCACTGAGGTAGAGCTTTGTCCATTCTTTAATTAAAACAGGTACTGCTGGTAATTCATTGTCTCTCTCTCGTTTACTTGGAAACCGATTTTGGTCCACATAAAGTAGTATTCTACCAATTATCTGATCTTCCCGTTGTGCTCTATGGATTTTCCCTTTTGGTAGTTGTTGAATAGACCGGGAGTCATCTTGTTATCTCTCTTTTATGGTGGCTGCCACCGTCAACGGACACCATAATTATGTGTCTTCCTCCTGATAAGCTTGTACTGCTTGGGTAGTGCTCTCAATTGCTTCCAGACTGACTTCCTCCGAGCATTCGTGCATGAAATCCTCAGGCTCTAATGGCATTCTTGACAATCTGTCAGCATCCGTTTTGCATTTTCATGGCCTGTACTTGATGTTGAAATTGAAGTCAGCTAGTTCAGCGACCCATCTCTGACCCGTTGCATTCAGTTTGGCTGTAGTAAGGACATAGATCAAAGGGTTGTTGTCAGTGTATACCTCAAACTCTTTGCTGTAGTAGAGATAATCTCTAAATTGTTCACAGATAGCCCATTTCAATGCCAGGAACTCCAATTTTCCACAATGTAGATGGTAATTCTTCTCGGCGTCTGTTAACGTTCTAGAACCGTAACCGATGACTCTCAATTTTCCATCTTGAAGTTGATACAAGGCAGCTCCCGGTCCAACTTCAGAAGCGTCACAATGAAGAACAAATGGTAAATTGAAATCAGGATATCCCAAGATGGGTGGTTTTACCAGGTAGTCTACTAGTTCTTCCAATACCTCCTGGTTGTCTGCTGTCCAGAGAATGGGCTGTTGGGATGAAACGGCGTTGTTTCTTTTAAACTCCGTCCTACCCGCTTTCTTCTTTTTCTCCATGGGTGTTATTGTCTCTGTGGTCCCCCCCAAGAGAAGGTATAGTGGGGCGGCAATTCTGGAGAAGTTCCGAACCTAAGTACGATAGTAGGAGAGGAATCCTAATATCTGCCTCAACTCCCCGACGGTAGAGGGCCGCTTGTCTTTTAAGTCCCGTACCGGAGCGATTTCTGCTTGGTCCATGGTATATCTTTCTCTGGACACAATTTTTCCTAGAAATCGTACTTGTCTTTTGAACAGTTCACACTTCTTTGTGGTCAACTTAACTCCGTGTTGTTGATACCGTTGTAATACTGTTCTCCCATGTTCAACATGCTCCCAGAAGGTTTTGCTGTGTACCACATTGTCATCCAAATATGGCTGGCAGATATCATCCCTCAATCCTTCTAAACATGTCTCCATGCTCCTCTGGAATACTGCTGGAGCTGAAGTGAGCCCAAACTTTATGCGGATACACTCATATAATCCCCACGGTGTGATAAATGCTGTCAAGGGTCTACTGGACTCTTTGAAAAAGCCTTGGTGGTATGCCTTACCCTGATCGAGGACAGAGAACCAGGTGCTTCCTGATAGGCTATCCAGCATATATTGGATCTTTGGTATCGGGTGTCGATCAGGTACTGACTTTTGGTTTAGTTCCCGATAATCACAACAGAGTCTCAATGTACCATCTTTCTTCCTAACACAGACAATAGGAGATGAATAAGACGACTTCGACTTTTGGACCCAACCTCTGTTGATGAGATCTTGTAAATATTCTTTCACTTCACGATGTAATGGTTTTGGCACAGACATGTAACTTCTGGTTACTGGGGTCATGTCTTTCAAATTGATTTTCAAATGCAACGATGGGATACAGCCTATATCAGAGTCATCTTTGGAGAACGCATGACACTCTTCTCTCAGCATCTGTTTTGCTACCGCTAGATCTCCAGCACACAAGTGTTCCAGGGCTATTGGGGGATCCCAGGACCCGAGGTGGGTTGCGCAATTTCGTCCCCTAGGCAACTCCTATTCCTTGGTGGGGAGACTGAATACACTGTAGACCCCTGAGCTGGTCTCACACTGGTTGGATATACAGTTTTAACAGTTTTGATGTGACCTAACACAGTCTTTGGATCCAATCTAATTTCGTGTTTCGTAGTATTCATAACCGGTACTGTCACTCCAGCAAACCCACCAGTAGGAATCGTAAGCACAGTCTCACTTTGAACTAGGCCTTCTGGAAGTTCTGAGGAGTCTTTTGGCACGAACAATCTTTTCTGAACTTTTCGTCCCGGTTCTACCTGAACTCCACACCTCACCCCCACCATTTGGTTTGCAGGGATGATGGTTGGGCGCAAGCCTACCTTGACCTCTTTTAAGTCCATTGTATTCTATGCTTTCTTTACTCTATGAATCACATTTTTCGCCATGGCGTTCTGTATAGTGAGAGATGTGGCGATTGCATTCACCACCAACGCCCCTGTGTTGTGTTTCGTGATGATCTCACTGATTACATTATAACCCAGGATAGGATTCTCTGCCACGTTCTGATCACTGGTCACGAGAAAAGGTACCAAAAGCTCGATGGTGTTGCTGTTCTTTGTGGCCCTGAGTTGGAATGTCCTTTCACCTGGCCTATGAAAGGGATTTCGGCCTGGTTGACGGCTTTGCCGTGGAGTTCAACTGGTCCCAAGAGTACTTTTAGTGACCCGAAGGCAAGTGTGTGGCAGGTAGAGCTTTCTACATTCTTCATTTAAAAGGCTCGCTTGGGATCCTGTGTCCCACAGTGCTTTTACTAGGAATATTCTAGCTGGCACTGTATAAAGCACCTTTCACCGATTAGGCTGATGAGGCTATCTTTACTGACTGAGGAATCCTCCACCCAAGAGTACATCGTTTGACCTCCACACTGGGCATTAAGTAACTGATGCCCCTGTCTCTCTTGCAGCTGTTGTAGATTGGAACACACTTGGGGATAGTACTGACGCAGCCTTTTTACCTCATGCGCCGTTCTGGGGTTTGGTGAGATTTGGATTTGCTTCTGGGGCCTCCTCTGTGTCGCAGTTGCCAATTGCCCCTCACTGGTAACCTCCTGTTTTTTAACCCAAACGACCGTGACCATTGGCATTCCTTGGCATAATGTCCTTCCTCACCATATCTTAGACAGTGGACACACACCGTACTCTGATTTGATGAACGGCATGCTTCACATGCCGGGTATCTTCTGTTTTGGATCCCACTCCTGGATTAGAGGGATACCGGTTCTGGCCTGGAACGAATCAACTTTTTCACCTCCATCAGCTCAGCAAGCACTTCTCCTATTACTTCCTCCCAGTCA
This sequence comes from Phyllobates terribilis, assembly GCF_046119375.1. Classification (NCBI taxonomy): domain Eukaryota; kingdom Metazoa; phylum Chordata; class Amphibia; order Anura; family Dendrobatidae; genus Phyllobates; species Phyllobates terribilis. Next base: position 71,916,068 of record NW_027362773.1, on the reverse strand, counting down.
GCGCTGGCAGCCTCTCTTTTGTTGGTGATTTAAGGTTCCCTCTCGGAGGTGGCACTGGAGGGTCTCTATGATGATCTTCGGACTGGCCGCCGGGGGTCTCCAACTTCAGCTGACTCATTTTGGTGATTTTAGGAGCAGAGCCTTTCTTTAACTTCTGTTCGCTTTCTGACTCCAAACTAGCGGCCTTATTCATTTTTTCAATTAGGACTTCGTCTAAAATGCCAGGATCTTCTAGGTACTGTTTCAGCTGCAACTTGATGTCTTTGCTGATTAACCCCATTCCCAATGATCTCAAGAACACCTTCTGGACTAGTCCAGCGTCAAACTTCTCTTCCGCTTCTACATCCCTGGATGCAAACAACAGTCTATCCTTCAGTTCAATTGCTCTGAACAAGAAATTTTGGGGTGATTCATTATTTTTCTGTGAGAGGTTAATGAGTATGTGGAACAATTCTGAAGTACTCTCTTCTTTATAATGCCCTTTTAAAATATTCTTCAACTACGGAGGCTCAGTCTGGGGCTGATTGCTTTCACCACCCCCTCAACAATCTCATCTGGCTGGTAGCCTTTCTGTAAGCCTGCATCGATCTGGTGCAACAAGTTCCTATAAGACAGTCTCTGTTTCTGTTCACATTCTCCAATCTGCCCAGGATCTTGAATTCTTTCCTTATGGTGATTTATGGTGTTAGAGAGGACTGTCTCCCTGATTTATCTAACCTGAGTAGGTTAAAGGTCCTGTCTGAGTCTATTACCCGCTAAGAGGTTTTGGTCGATTGCTGCAAGGCTGTTGTTAGGGTTTTGCCTTGTTCTTTCAATTCATGTAGTTCAGTCTGTGGACGGAGATTTCTGCTTTTAGTAATTGGTGCTGCCCCTCCATCCTCCAACTTCAACCTGGTTAGAAACTGTGTTTGTTCCGGGAGGAATGTCCCCATGGCGTCTTCAGCTTCTTTCTCCCCCAGCTCATCCATTTTTGCATTAATGGCAGCTCACAGTTGCCTGTGGTAGTGTGATTTGGAAATCTGTTCTACTGACATATTTATATGTTCTGCTACTGTTCTCAATTCTTCACAGGTTAACTGAAGAAGCAGCTCACTAATTCTGTCCATTTGTATTTCCACATTTATTATGGCTAGTGAGTTTTTCTTTAGGGCTGGTCCCCTTTAACTGGTGTAGCAGAGTTGAATTGAGGTGCTGTGCTGCTGTGTTTTTCCAGACACTTTTCCTCTTCTCCATCTACATGCTAATTCCCACTCAGGATTCCCCGTACGGGCCACCAATGTTACACGTACGCCGCTAGGTTCAGATAGGGGCGAGACAGGTTGCATGAATTCTTTGGAATCCAGGGGAACCTTTACTCAGGGCAACCATAGACCATGTGCTGCAGCTTATCTCAGGCACACAGGGGTATTGACCCTCAGGCACAGACACGTAGGTTGTTTCACTTGCTGACCAGACACCCTTGACAAGAGTCCTCATAAACAGTAGAACAGTAGCATTTAATAAGAAGACGCACAGCCAGTGCAAGTTAAGTCTTATGAGCAACAGGCTCCAGTGACAAACAGTACAGTTTCCTTAGCAGTACAGCAGTTCACAGTCTTCCCAGTAGTACAGGACAGCACATTTCTAATGCAAAGGCACATTAATGAACACAGCATTCTTTACAGCACAGTGAGATAGAGAAGAGGGGGAGGGTTTGCTGAGGGAGACGATCCCTTTGACATCATTTCTTACAGTCCTTATCTTTCTCCCTGACAATACTCTGCACTGTTAGTTCAAGAACTCTACCTGACCTGTGCTTAGCTTCACTACTGACTTGAATCCTTTGCACACACACCACCTTTCTCTTCGGCTCCAGCCAGACAGTAAACAACTTCCCCACAATCCCCCTGGGGCTCTGCTAAAACACTCCCCTTCTCCTGTGACTATATTAACACCTCTAGTTGCTGGATGCTTCTGGAGCACAACACTTCCTATCTCATGTGCTTGTGTTACTTCTAATAGTTGCTGAATGCTTTTAAAGCAACAGCACTACTTCAGCAAGTCACACTCTGCAACAGCACTACTTCGGCATGTCACACTGTGGACTGGAATCAAACAGCTGAGTGGTTGGTGCAGGTGAACCTAAAGCCCGGCCTGGTGGTGTGCGATTATGAGCGAAATCTCGTAGCAGCCCTGGGTCTAGCCAGTTGACGCCTTGCCTGGCCCATGTGCTGAACTTGGTGGTGCGGAGCTTCCTGAAAAACTACTCACACATGTCGGAGCTGCAGCTGAAAGGGCAGGCAGTATGTGCGCACTTTTGTTGTTCTTACCCTGCTGCTGCTCGCCTGTCTGCACAGCAGCATCACTTCTGACTTCCCACTCACCGGCTGATATGCAACGTACCAACAAGTTGGAACTTCACCTTGCATATGCTGGAGAGACTATGCAAGCAGCAGTAGGCAATAGTGGAGTTTCAGCTGCAGCAAGCACGCACAAGTTGATCTGCAGAGCAAAACCGCTTCACCACCAATGAGTGGGCTTCCATGCGGAACATGTGTACCGTGTTACGCTGCTTTGAATATTCCTCCAATATGACCAATGCTGATGACACCATCATCAGCATTACTATACTACTTATAAGCCTACTGGAAAAAAACAATTCAGGCCATGATGGATGAGGTGGTGGCACAGGAGGAATAAGTGCAGGAGAAGCAGGGCCAATTCATACCATTATACGGCCTGTCATCCACACATGGCTCGGGGGGTAGGTTGCAGTCCTAACAGCGGCCAGGTATCCAACTGTACAGCCAGGGAACAGCCTGGAAGCCTGATGAGAAGAAGGAGGTGCTGAAGGACAAGGAACAACCATAAAATCTCAGATCAGCTTACGGGCATCACTGGAGTGTGGCTGGGGAGATACAAAGTACCCAGAAGAAATACCTCCCACTGATGACAGCTTGTCGTTACCTTCCCTCTGCTCCCGTCCTCTCTCGCTCTCTCTCCTGGGCCTCTCAGACTAGGCTTGTCTCCTCTCTCTCTCTCTCTCTTCTTCCTGAGCAGAGCTCCTCCTGAGCTCCTGCTCTGAGCTCTCTCTCCTCTGACTGGCCTCTGACTCTCAACTCCTTCTAGATGTTTCCACCCTCTCTTTTATACTCCTCCTGACGGTGCTCACCTGAAATACTTCCTCCACCCACACCCACTACATGGTTGCCCCTCTCTTGGTTCCCCCCATTCCAGCTAGGAACGGGGCTCAGCAGTGACAAAGTACATCTTGCCCCGTCTGCTGGCCTGGAGTGGTGTAGTGTTGGATGTAGGTGTGTGGGTCCAGGGTAGTGCTCCCTCCTTTCCTGAGAGTGGGGTACCACACCTCTGGGTGAGATGCAGTACCTCTGTGGCGACTGAACCCGCAAGGGCGCCACACATCTGCCTGTCCACATCCAACGTGGGAAAGCTAATATTCCTTGAAATGAACCAGGCATGGATCCCACAGAACTTGCCATACAACTCTTTGCCATTCGTTTCATTTGGGTGCCTCCTCCCCAAATAAAAAACCCAAAAAACTGTGTTGGCTACTTCCTTCTCCACCTCTTCCACCTACACCACCATGTCCTCCTCCAATTGGACCTCCACGCCTCATGGTTGTAGCTTATTAGTTTAGTTTGGGTTCATTCTATGTTCTTTGAAGTCAGTTCCCTAAAAAAAAAAGAAAGAAACCGTGTTGGATTACTCCTCCCTTGCCTCTTTCACCTATCACCTGTACCGCTATTGCGGTGCCCCAGCGGGTCCAGTTTCCATAGAGCTACTGCATCTCATCCACAGGTGTGGTACCCCACTCTCAGGCAAGGAGGGAGCACTGCCCGGGACCCAAACACTCACATCCAACACAACACCACTTCATAAGGGAAGGTCCAGATAGCTCCTAAGGGAGAGCACAGGCCTGGTCCCTGTTAGGAAGGTGGAACTAAGTAGAGGAGGTGGGTGGAGGAAGTAGTTTAGGGGAGCACTGACAGAGGAGTATAAAAGAAGGGTAGAAACATCTAGAAGGAGTTAGCAGTTTCAGAGGAGTTGAGAGAGGAGTAGGGCTCAGTAAGAGCAGCCCAGGAGGAGAGAACACCGGAGCAGTGAGAGGGGCTCCAGAGATAGAAGGGATCCTAGGGGCACGGCAAGTGCGGGATGCCAACCATGCGCCCGAGTTCACGCTGATCATGGAGGGATCAGGCCGCAGAAGGGGACCGGCCCCAGACTAGTGGAGGACTGCAAGACTCAGCTAGCAAGCCGGAGGTTGCGGTATCTTCAAGTTCCGTAACCAACAACCACACACATTCGCTGAAAAGGTGGCCATATAGGACAATAGGGGACAGACCAGATGTCGCCCAACAAGGCCCGGGGCCACTGGCTCGGGACACTGTGTGTGAGGTGCAGGACAGGAGAGAGAGATAGAGCCAGCGCAGAGAGAGACGACCTGGGAAGGTACATAAAAAAGGGGTCCCGTTCAAGTGCATCCAAGTTATCTGAGAGTTGGCTGGATCACTTCCCCGGAGGACACAGGACGACGTGGGCGGTTATAAACCGGTAATTGTAACCTGGAGCAACTTAACAACTGTGAGTAAATACTTGAAGACTGCACCCCGCTGTGTCCTTCACTTAATTGCTGCATCACTGGCCCTGCCCTACACAGTCTACACCAACAACATATACCTCATCAAGACCTATATAATGCCCTGGGGCTTAGCTCTGCCCATGGAGAGCTGAACCATCTTTGCTGCGTCACCAAAAGCCCCAGTGGATCTGAACAGCAGCGGCGGCCACCTATAGCAGCATACCACGGGTGGCGTCACAAACTTTATTCCCCTTTTCTTTATTTCCCAAATTGACTTTGTGTTTGTTGACCACCCTGGGCCAAGAACCGGGTCATTGCCGCCGTGACTACCACAAAAGGAACCGACCGGCCAGGCTACCGAGTACCCCACGGCCCCAGGGGGCGCGTCAACTTTGGCGTCACGAACAGGATGAACTGACCCATTACACTGGGTCTCGTGCGCCCAGAGACTGTTTTAGACCAAGTAGTGGCTAGTGTTGAGCCACCCCCGTAGTGTTCGAGTTCGCTTCGGTTTGTCGAACACCCGTGTGTTCGCCGAACTGTTCGTCGAACTGTTCGTCGAACACCTTCGAACACCGTTAAAACCAATGGCAGGCAAACAAAAACACATAGAAACACATAGAAAGCACCTTCAAAGGTGTCCAAAAGCTGACAAACTGCTCAGAAGACACAACTAACACATGGAAAAGTGACAAGTACATATAGTCATGCGAAAAGAAAAGAGGTGGAGGAGTAAAAGGAGGGGGAGACACAGATATAGGCATGTCATGCCCTTCTAAAATCCAAAAAGTGAGAAGCCGACACGTACAGTCCGCTCCTGCCCGTGCCACCTCCGTGTCGCCGGGTTTGTGCCAGAGCCACGGTGAACCCTGACGGCCAGCCCCCCTCTCCCAATACTGGTGCCTGTCCGCTGGTGGGTCGAGCGAGCCCCCCTGTGGTGGAGGCAGCTCTAAGCTTTTTAATTTAAATTGTCTCTCTAATTTGAATAAATACACTTTAAATCCATTTACAAGGATCTATTGGAGGGCAAGTCTCATGCCAGCAGCCGCGTAATTCCAGCTCCAGTAGCGTCCACTAAAGCTGCTGCAGTTAAAAAGCTTTTATAAGGATCGAGCTCGGCTGTCCACCGCAAGGCATCCTACTGCCAGTCCGAGCCCCTATGCCTTGGGGTGCCTCCTGATGCTCTTCACTGAGTATCCCGTGGTCCCGAAGCATTTCCTTTGAAAAAATGAAGTGTCCAAACTACAGGTGGTGTAGCTTGCTTAACAGCCGGGATAATCCGCTGACTAGCAGACCCTGCTACTAGGCACAAAGTATTTCCTGGGCTAGATGCAGTTAAAAATTTGTAATTAGATACTCTCGTTGGATGCTGAGAAAGCATTCCATAGAGTCTCCTGGCACGCCATATATGATTCTCTTAAAAAGCTTGGGGTAGGGGTCTAGGGGACCCTTTTATAGCCAAAATCATGGCCCTGTATCGCAATACGTCACCTAGGCTGAAGATAAATGGAACTGTAGCACCCTGAGGGCTCGGTTGCTACAGAGGTATTGCACCTCACCCAGAGGTGTGATATCTCACTCTCAGGTAAGGATGTAGTGTGGATCAGGACCCTACACCTGCATGCATTACACCACATTGCCGTGGGGCAGGGCGACCAATATGCCCCTGAGATGGGCACGACAGTCCCTGTCCCTGGCTGGAGTGGGGGGAGGGAACACTGAGGAAGGGGAACCCTGTAGTGCAGGAGCAGGGAGGAAGCAGTTCCTGGGTGCATTGAGAAGGGAGTATAAAAGGTGGGCACCATCTTAGTTCAGTGCAGAGAAGTCTGAGCAGAAGTGGCAGGGAGCAGGGGCTCTGCATGAGCTCTGCTCGGAGGCGGGCCTAGTAACAGAGGCCCAGGCCTGGAAGAGAGAGAAGGAAGGAAGAGGAGCGGAGAAGGCTCCAGGAACGAGGAAGGAAGGGATCTCAGGGGTGCGGACGGGCGAGTCGCCACCGCACGCCCGAATCCACCTGCGTGGAGGGGTCAGGCCAAAGGGGGAGACCGGTCCCCAAAACTAGTGGAGGCAGGAAACGACCTTCAGCTAGAAACAGGAGGCTGTGACATTTTATGTGGCGCAGCCCCTCGCTATACCCGCTAGGAAGGCACCACATAGGGTCAGGGAAACTGGCGCCAAGTTTACCAAGAGGAGGCCCGAGGCAGCCGGACAGAAGGGTTGGTAAGAAAGGCCAGACAAAGGACACACAAAGGGGGTCCTGTGAAGCACTCCAAAGTTATCTGGGAGTTGTCTGAGCCCCTCACCTGGTGAGCACAGTACGACGTGGGCAGCCGTTACCTGCAGACGTGGTCTGGATAATAATAACTGTGAGTAAAGGCCCTGGACTGCATCACTGACTCCGTGTCATTACTGCTGCTGCCCTGCACCATCACCCCCATCCTCCGCATACACTGCCCTGAGGCTATACTCCTCCCGTGGGGAGTTATGTTACGCTCTGCTGCACCCACAACACCAGCCTCAGCGGTCTGCCCTGGAGCGGCGGTTCACTCTGACCGCAATCCACGGGTGGCGTAGTCGGACATTTAAACATCAAAACCACATAAATAGCTCCGCCACTGGTTTGACCGCCCTGAGCCACGGAACCGGGTTGCCGCCACGGAGACTACAACCACGAGCATCCACCAAAAAGGGTCCGGCTCCGGGTGTCCCAAGGCCCAGGGGGCGCGTCAGAACATTTTCATCACCTTTCACAATCACCAATGGGACAAGGCAGGGATGTTCTCTGTCCCCTCTCTTACACATCCTAGTGACGGAGCACCTGCTCTCATCAATTCGCCATAACCCCAATATTAGGTGGATTGAGGTGGGAGGCACCGAGTACAAGTGCTCTCTATTTGCTGATGATGTCCTAGTATATATCACTCAATCACATATATCCATCCATGATGTTATGGCTGAAATAGATCACTTTGTTACATGGTCAAATTTTAAAATCAATGCAGCAAAGTCTGAGGCCCTCGATGTCTCCCTCCCCAAATCCATATAGGATTCCATCCAGTCCAACTTTCCCTTTGCCTGGCCCTCACAGGGTATCAAATACTTAGGAATTCCTATTCATAGAGACCTCTCCCATCTATGTTATCTTAATTTTGGGCCCTTTATTGAACAACTCCATACAGACCACGGTTGGCAAGTTAGAACTGTAAGATTCACTACGTGAACCACTGGTGTTTTGTGGAAAAGCACATGTACACTGTGTTCCAAATTATTATGCAAAAAGTGTTTAGGAGTGATAAGGGAAGAATTTGTTTGTTTGTCAGTTAAACTCATTGATGGTGATGTGTGTCAGGGCTCTTTATATCACTGTAAGCAATTGCAGACACCTGTGCTAATTAGTTTGGCAGGTGTGTCCAATGAAAGGCAAGACTACTTAAGAAGGCTGTCTCACATTATTAAGCAGCCTACATTTTCTGCCAAAATGGGAAAGAAAAAGGATGTGTCGGCTGCTGAGATGCAACAAATTGTGGAGTGTTTAGGTCAAGGCATGACTACAATCAACATTGTGCGATGATCAGGATGAAGTGTCTTGGCAATCAAGAAGTATGTAGCTGATTCACAGTACACACGTGTGCGTGCTGATAAGGGCAAATTGAGGACTCTTTCCTACAGGCAATTACGTCAGGTTGAAAGAGCAGCGGCAAAAAAGCCTTGTCATAGCAGCAGACAAGTTTTTGAAGCTGCTTGTGCCTCCAACGTCCCCCGAACAACAAGATGCAGGGTCCTTCAGAGGTTTGCAGCTGTGCATACGCCATCCTGTCGACCTCCTCTATCCACTTCACACAAGCAGAAACGGCTCCAGTGGGCCAAACATTACATGAAGACTGATTTCAAAACTGTTTTGTTCACGGATGAGTGCCGTGCAGCGCTCGATGGTCCAGATGGATGGAGTGGAGGATGGCAGGTTGATGGACACCGCACGCAAACACGGCTACAGCGCCAACAAGGAGGAGGTGGAGGAATGTTTTGGGCTGGAATCATGGGGAGAGAGATTGTCGGCCCCTTTAGGATCCCTGAAGGCGCTAAAGATGAACTTCATAATGTATGTGGATTTTCTCAAACAGCACTTCCTGCCATGGTTCAAGAAGAAGAACCGTGTATTTCACAGCAAGATCATTTTTCTGCATGATAATGCACCATCTCATGCTGCACATAAAACATCTGCATCTCTGGCTGATATGGGCATAAAAGGGGACAAACTTATGGTGTGACCCCCATGCTCCCCTGACCTCTACCCCATTCAGAACCTTTGAAGCATCATTAAAAGGAGTGTCTATGATGGCGGGAGGCAGTTCACATCTAAGCAACAGCTCTGGGAGGGTATTCTGTCCTCATGCAAAACAATTGAAGCAGAAACCATCCAAAACCTGACAAATTCAATGGACGAGAGAGTTCAGAAGCTCCTTTCGAACAAGGGGTCCTATGTGAAAATGTAACATCACCTAGAATAAAGTTTTGAGTTGAAAACTGTTTGATTTCAGTTTCTAACAACCTGCTAATGCTTATAATTTCAAAAATGACCATTTTTTTGGTCTTTATTAAAATGAAAAGGTTGATCGAAAAGTTTGGGGGATCTAAGAGTGTGGCAACCCAGTAGTCATGATTACTTCGAATTCTGACAATATGAGGGTCATGCTGCAGGTAGTGCAGCAAGAAGGCACTTATGTGTCTTGCGCATCTCGGAGCCCCAAAATTATTTTCCGGGCTAGATGCAGCTAAAAATTATTATTAATTTTAAATCTGGTGAAGCTTTAGTATAGATGGCCTAATAGGATCAGTGCTGCACACTGCTACAAAGCCCAAATTATTTTCCAGTCAAGATACAGATAAACATGATTAGTAATTTTAAATCTGGTGGAGCTTATTATAGATGGCCTAATAGAATCAGTGCTGCACACTGCTACAAAGCCCAAATTATTTTCCAGCCAAGATACAGATAAACATGATTAGTAATTTGAAAGCTTAAAATGGTTGGTAGGGTGATTTTAACCAATCATCAAGCTTTTACTCTCCCCAGGATGACACAGGGGTAGAAAAGTCGTTTCGGATCCATGATTTGTTCATCTTTATGAACGTGAGTCTGTCTACATTATCAGTGGAGAGCCGCGTGCGCTTATCTGTCAGCACACCACCAGCAGCGCTGAACACACGTTCAGACAGAACGCTGGCTGCGGGGCATGACAAGATCTCCAAGGCGTAAGTGGCTACCTCCGGCCATTTATCCAGATTGGAAGCCCAAAAAGAGCAAGGGTCCAGTGACACAGTCGTGGCTTCAATGTTTACTTGGAGATACTCCTGTACCATCGTCTCTAGGCGTTGACTATGTGTCAGACTTCTTGTCTCCTGTGGCCTTGCAAAGGATGGGCTAAAAAAGTGGTGAAATGATTCCGCAAAATTGATGTTACCAGCAGATACTGTGGTTCTGTTACGGTTTGAGTGCTGAACACTTGACGGTCCCACGGTTGGCAAGTTGGAACTGTGAGATTTACTACGTGCACCACTGGTATTTTGTGGAAAAGCACATGTAAGATTCTGCAACAGTCTCTGCTGATACTCCTGCATGCGTGCATCCCTTTCTATGGCAGGAATAATTTCTGCAAATTTACTTTTGTACCGGGGATCTAACAGTGTGGCAACCCAGTAGTCAGGATTATTTCTAATTCTCACAATTCGAGGGTCATGTTGCAGGTAGTGCAGCAAGAAGGCACTCATGTGTGTTGCGCATCCAGGAGCACCAAGTCCCTGTTGTGTTGGTGGCGAGGTAACAATCATGCTTCCTTCCTCTGTCCTCTCCCCCCAACCTCGCACAACAGAAATGTGATCAAGGTCTCCCTCATCTGATGAGTCTTCCATCAGTTCGTCCTCCACTTCTTCCTGGGCTCCTGCACCTTCCTCACTAGTTTGACTGCTACCATGCGCCCTGGTAAAACCATCTCCCCCACCCTCACATGCCTGCCGCCTTGGTTCTGCCGACCGTCTGGACCTTGCAGATGTTAGCCCTTCCGCATACAACTCCTCCTCCTCTACTTCCTCCACCTCCTCTTGTGCCACCACCTGACTCCGAATTCTGTTTAACATGTGCTCCAGCATGTAAATCACCGGAATAGTCATGCTGATAATGGCATCGTCAGCACTAAACATCTTCGTCGCCATTTCAAAACTGTGCAGAAGGGTGCATAGGTCCCTGATCTGAGACCACTCCTCCAGCGTGATTTGCCCCACCACTGGATCTCATTGGCCCAGGCTATACGTCAGAACGTATTGCACCAGGGCTTGTCGATGCTGCCACAGTCGCTGCAACATGTGCAGAGTTGAATTCCACCGGGTAGGCACATCGCATTTTAGCCGGTGAAGTGGCAGGCCCAACGACTTCTGTAGAGATGTAAGTCGCTGAGCTGCGGGATGCGAACGGCGAAAGTGAGCACACAGCGACCGTGCCCTCTGCAGAAGGCCATCTAGTCTGGGATAGTGGGCTAAAAATTGCTGGACAACCAGGTTCAACACGTGAGCCATACAAGGCACGTGTGTGACATTGCCCCGGCGAAGGGCCGCACCCAGGTTTGCAGCATTGTCGCACACGGCCTTCCCTGGTTTCAGGTCCAGTGGAGACAACCACTCATGAAATTGGTTCTCCAGAGCTGACCACAACTCCTCAGCTGTGTGACTCACATTTCCCAGACATTTCAATGTAAAAACCGCCTGATGACGTTGAGCCCTACTGCCAGCATAGTTAGGAGGTGTGCAGGATCCCTTCTGCGCAGTTAGAAAGCTTGTGGCATGACCAGACAGGCTTTGGGTGCAGGTGGAAGACCGAGAGGAGGTTGAGGAGGCAGAAGCAGTGGAGGAACTTTGACATAAAGAGGATTGACGCACAACTCGCCCCTTGTCCTGCTGTCACCATAGTTACCCAGTGCCCAGTCAGCGTCATGTAACGCCCCTGTCCATGCCTACTCATCCAAGTGTCTGTGGTGAAATGCACCCTGTCACACACAGAGTTTCTCAAAGAAGCGGTGATGTTGTGTGCGACATGCTGGTGGAGCGCAGGCACACCTTTCTTTGAGAAGTAGTGCCGACTGGGCATCTGGTACTGGGGCACTGCGACGGACATAAGGTCTCGAAAATCCTCTGTGTCCACCAGGCGGAAAGGCAGCATTTCTGTAGCCAAGAGCTTGCAGATGGTGAAATTCAACCTCTTAGCTTTCTCATGGCTAGGAGGAAATGGTCTTTTACTTGTCCACATCTGAGGGACCGAGGGCTGGCTATTGTGCTTAGACGGGGTTGATAAGGGTGTCCCCGGCAAACTGCCGGTCTGTGAGGAAGATGCAGGCGGACATGTTAGGTTGCCTTGATCCAAAGGTGGTGCTATCGATGTCGGACAGCGCTCAACACCAGCTGGTGTTACCACCTCCAAAGAAAATGATGACCTGCCAATCACGCTGGCTGTTGCGGGTAAAGAGGTGGCAGGTCTGCGCCCCAAAACAGGTGTGACTGCTGTCCCCCCAGTCACAGAGGATGAAGAGGCCGCGGATGCACAAGATATGGCAGACGGTGGTTGGCCCGGCCGGCTAGGCCGCATTGTAGCACACTGAGCTTCCCACTGCAACTTATGCTTCATGTCCATGTGCCGGTTCATGCATGAAGTACTCAAACTATGTATTTTTTGGCCTCTACTTAGCTTTTGCTGACAAATGTTACAGATAACACGAGTTGGGTCATCTTTATCGATCTGAAAAAATGCCCAGGCTATGCAAGGCTTAGCACCCATGCGACCTGAAGAGCCACCACGACTTGTGGTGAGAGGCAGAGTTGTGTTTGAGGATGCAGTTGTTGACGTGCTTCCAGTACTACGTCTCTGTACAGGAAGGTGCAACCTGACCTCGTCGTCACTAGCATCTTCCACCACCTCCTCTGCTGACCTCATCTCTTGGCTGACTGTGGGTTGACAGTAAGTGGGATCTCCAACCTCATCATCATCACCCTGTGCGTTATCACACCCGTCGTCCTCAGAGCCAACCTGTTCCTGCCCTGACAAAAAACTAAAGTTGTCGCTCCAATCAGGTATTTGAGTCTTATCATCGTCTTCCTCATTGTCTCCACCAACAGGAGTTACAGTTTGGGAATGAGGGTCTACATTATGGTCAGAACCTTCTGCGTCTGGTCCTGGATCCGACTCATAAAGATTCTGGGCATCAGTGCAGATCATTTCCTCGTCTGGATTCACAGAAGCGCTGGAGTCGACCTCTGATTCCCAGGCTATAGTATGAGTAAACAGCTCTGCAGACTCAACCATCTGTTCTACCTCATACTCAGACGGGCAGCTGGAGATTTGGGAGCTGTGAGGAAGCAAGTGCGATTGGGGTGACACCTTTGAGGACTGGAGTATTTGTGATGTTGAAGTTGATGTGGAGGAGAGCCCACTTAAAGGAGCACTTGATATCCGTTGAAGCACCTGCTGTTTTTGTGCCTCATCTGGAATTTGTAGCGATTGGCGTGGCCGTAAGAAAGGGATCTTATCACATTGTCCGCTAAAAGAAGTAGACATTTTAGTTTGGCTGGAAGATGGTCTTTCTTCTGCAGATGTTACTGTTGCTTTAACACCTACCCCACGGACACAACCTTTTTTCCCCTTCCCAACACGCCTATTCCCCTTTCCACCAGCAGCAGGCCTTTTTCCACTCATTTTGGTGGTTAACTAATTAACAACTCTGGAGTTGTTTGCACAAAAAAACAATGGATGGGAAGCGAGCAGAGCTGAGTGGCCAAACTGTGGTATTAGGCCAAAACTATTGGCTGGGTTAGATGCAGAAAAAAATTATATTCAATTTGCAACCTGATGGAGGTCAGTATAGATGGACTAATAGAGAAAGTCCCACACACTGCTAGAAGGCCAAATATTTTTTCAGAGCTAGATGCAGAAAAAAATATATTCAGTTTGCAACCTGATGGAGGTCTGTATAGATGGATTAATAGAACAAGTCCCACACACAGCTAGAAGCCCAATATTTTTTCAGAGGTAGATGCAGAAAAAAATATATTCAGTTTGCAACCTGATGGAGGTCTGTATAGATGGATTAATAGAACAAGTCCCACACACAGCTAGAAGCCCAATATTTTTTCAGAGGTAGATGCAGAAAAAAATATATTCAGTTTGCAACCTGATGGAGGTCAGTATAGATGGACTAATACAACAAGTCCCACACACAGCTAGAAGCCCAATATTTTTTCAGAGGTAGATGCAGAAAAAAATATATTCAGTTTGCAACCTGATGGAGGTCTGTATAGATGGATTAATAGAACAAGTCCCACACACAGCTAGAAGCCCAATATTTTTTCAGAGGTAGATGCGGAAAAAAATATATTCAGTTTGCAACCTGATGGAGGTCAGTATAGATGGACTAATACAACAAGTCCCACACACAGCTAGAAGCCCAATATTTTTTCAGAGGTAGATGCAGAAAAAAATATATTCAGTTTGCAACCTGATGGAGGTCTGTATAGATGGATTAATAGAACAAGTCCCACACACAGCTAGAAGCCCAATATTTTTCAGAGGTAGATGCAGAAAAAAATATATTCAGTTTGCAACCTGATGGAGGTCAGTATAGATGGACTAATACAACAAGTCCCACACACAGCTAGAAGCCCAATATTTTTTCACAGGTAGATGCAGAAAAAAATATATTCAGTTTGCAACCTGATGGAGGTCTGTATAGATGGATTAATAGAACAAGTCCCACACACAGCTAGAAGCCCAATATTTTTTCAGAGGTAGATGAAGAAAAAAATATATGCAGTTTGCAACCTGATGGAGGTCAGTATAGATGGACTAATACAACAAGTCCCACACACAGCTAGAAGCCCAATATTTTTTCAGAGCTAGATGCAGAAAAAAATTATATTCAATTTGCAACCTGATGGAGGTCAGTATAGCTGGACTAATAGAATGATGCTATGCCCAAAAGATTTTACTTCACTAGGTGCAGTAAAAAAATTGGTATTCTATACACAGGTGGTATATCTTGCAACACAGATAGGCTACTCCACTGACTAACACACTCTGCAATAGGCCAAAAAGGATTAGCTTTGCTAGATTCAGCCAAACGCTGTGAAAAAAACTTGCACAGCACTGGCACAGACCTGCCTGGCAAAAACTGATAGGAACTGATGTAACCTAGTCCTGAAAAGGACTCCAATTACAATTAGTCTTTACTCCCACAATCTATCTATTTAAGAGCACAGACCTGCCTGATAAAAGTCGTAGGAAATGCTGTAACCTAGTCCTTAAAAGGACTGCAATCACAACTATTCCCTACTCCCAAGCTATCTGTAGATTTGTGCGAAAATTGGCTTGAAATTAACAAGGTATAGCGCACACAGCAACAGCGGTGCCGTCTAACACGCAGCTGCAGCAGTGAGAAAATGATGGCGACGGGGAAAATGGCTTGGTCTTATAGGGCAAGGACATGTGACATACACTGCCAATGACACATGCCCTTGCTTGTGTGAAAAAAAGCACTTCGCTCCGTGTGTGCGCTGCTGATAGGCTGACAGATTGCACCTCCCCACTGTAAATGCGGGAAAGAGAAAAAAAAAATGGAGATCTTCATTGTTCCTGCAGAGATCCATCCCCTGCCCCTCCCCCCACCCCGCTGTACACTCAAACTGCGTATTAACATTAATTTTCATCATTACTGAGAAAAAATCCAGTTATGATTTTGGTGCACGAACAGTTATCGAACATAACCTCGAACAGCCGAATTTTTCTCAAATTGTTCATGTTCGCCGAACGGCTCGAACACCGCCCAAAACAGCTCGAATTTGAGATTGGCGAATAGTTCGAGTAGAACAACGCTCATCTCTAGTAGTGGCGCCCGGCCCAGAAGAACGGGCGCCATTATGTGTGTACTAAATGACGAAAAAAAGCCTCCCATCGTGGGCCGGGTTCTGGAATGGCGCCAAAAACGGAGCCCACCCCCAGCGGCCAAACACTTAGACTTGTCCATCAGTCTGGGGGAGCCGCCCCCTGGTGTGGCCAACAGCAAGCTGGAGTGGAACCGCACCCCGAAAGGTGAGAGGAGAAGAAAAACATTGGAGACAGGGCGGGGCCACCGGCAGTGGAGTCAGAATGCATCCGGCAGGCGCCATGGAAGCCAGTGACCCCCAGACTCTGGCCCGTGGCCTGCAAGCAAAAGGCTTTCCCCTTGACCTGGAGGGGGTATTGAGTCAGCTGCCCGTAGCGGACATGGGGTTCCTGTGCACTGAGGTGCAGGAGCTGGACCGGCGGATGGAAGAAGCCCAGAAGGCCGCCATCGCACAGTGGAAGGACGAGCTGCTGGAGAAGTTAACCCGGCAGCGGACCACGCTCATTACTACCATCAGCACCCCAGCCCCGGCGGGGCCTGTCCTAAGCTCAGAGGCAACACGCAATACCAGAGCGACAGCGAGCGCAGGTAACAAAAGCACTCCTGCCCCAGGCGCCGATGACACCGACACCCTCCTAGGCCCCCTTGAGGAACCATCAGCCCCTGCACCTGGCTGGGTGTATGGGCGTGCGAAGTGGGACTGGTCCGCACAGGTCGAGGACCAGCAAAGAGCCCCCTTAGTGCCCACGCCAGCGCCCCAGGTTGCCTGCGACGGAGGAGAGGAATACAGGTGGGACAACCTGGAGGGTGACCTCATGGGATTCCCCACAGAGACCCAAACAGAGGCCCTGTGGAGGGAGGAGTACTGCCGGCGACAACTCCGGAAGCTGGAGGCGGAGCGGTGGGAACGGCGGGTACAGTGGGAGGCGATGGAGGCCCGTAACATGCAGGCCAAGACCAGGGCCCGCAAAACCAGGCACACCAAGCCAGGTACCCGCGCGGAAGGCACCGTAGTAAAGTTCAACCTAGAAGGAGGTTGGGGCTTTATCCGGGAGCCTCAAACAGCCACAGACCTGTTCGTCAACCGGCGTGACATGGAGTCACACCTACAGCAGGGACACCCGGGACGGGATCTGTACCCCGGTGACAGAGTCACTTACACCCATTTCCGCGGAGAACGTGGGTGGTACGCCCTAAATGTATACAGAGTGGAAGAGGAGGAGGACGTACTCCTGCCATCTGAAGCTGATGACCCGGCAGGGCCATCCAGTGGTGACCAAATGTTTCCCCGGAGGGAGCACCACCACTGAACTGAACTAAGTAACCATCAGAAAAAAATGTGTATATAGTTACCCAGAAGGGTATTAGTTTCAGTATTGTGTGAAAAAAGGAAAATGTGTTTAAAAAACGTTTTTCATAGTTAACCGGTTAAGGTAAAAGGACTTTGTGGTTAAGGATGGTGAATAACCCAAAAACTTATATTGTAAAAAGTTAGCACTTCTTAAGATGCTTCTTGTTGGTTTTATAGACCACTGAACAAAAACACATTTGGCGTGGCCAAACACGTGGTCCAACGAGTGGATCAGCTATGCCCTGCAGCCACGCCCAGGGCCTACGTTGGAGGTTTTAGGACGGGTCCCTCATATTGCACTTACACCAGTGAGATGGACACCCTGATAAGAATCTCACTACAGTCTGCTGAACTTACTTGAAAAAGTGATAAAATGTTTTATAACTGAAAGAATGTTATTTAAAGTGATCTTATATTGTTTTATATGTAACGTTTAAGAAAAAGTGCCTCCCATAAAGGGAAGAAAAAGTTATCTATTTACCGTTTTTACCTGTGAAAGCATTTTAAAATTTTGTCTGTCTTAAAATTCTTGTTTTACTCTGTTACAGCCCGCGGATGTGCTGTGTTTAATGGGGGAGGGGGGGAATGTGGCGCCCCTGCGGGTCCAGTTGCCACAGAGGTACTGCAGAGGTAAGGTACCCCACTCTCAGGTAAGGAGGGAGCACTACCCTGGACCCAAACACTCACATCCAACACTACACCACTTCATAAGGGAAGGTCCAGATGGCTAATAAGGGAGAGCACAGGCCTTGTCCCTGTTAGGAAGGTGGAACTAAGTAGAGGAGGTGGGTGGACGAAGTAGTTTAGGGGAGCACTGACAGAGGAGTATAAAAGAAGGGTAGAAACATCTAGAAGGAGTTAGCAGTTTCAGAGGAGTTGAGAGAGGAGAAGGGCCCAGTCAGAGAGGCCCAGGAGGAGAGTGAGGAGAGAACACCGGAGCAGTGAGAGGGGCTCCAGAGATAGAAGGGATCCTAGGGGCATGGCGATTGTGGGATGCCACCCGTGCGCCCGAGTTCACGCTGATCATGGAGGGATCAGGCCACAGAAGAGGACCAGCCCCAGACTAGTGGAGGACTGCAAGACTCAGCTAGCAAACCGGAGGTTGCGGTATCTTCAAGTGCCTTAACCAATAACCACACACATTGGCTGATAAGGTGGCCATATAGTACATTAGGGGACAGACCAGACGTCGCCCAACAAGGCCCGGGGCCACTGGCTCGGGACACTGTGTGTGAGGTGCTGGACAGGAGAGAGAGAGAGAAAGAGTCAGTGCAGAAAGAGCCGACCTGGGAAGGTACATAAGAAAGGGGTCCCGTTCAAGTGCACCCAAGTTATCTGAGAGTTGGCTGGATCACTTCCCCGGAGAACACAGGAAGACTTGGGCGGTTATAAACTGGTAATTGTAACCTGGAGCAACTTAACAACTGTGAGTAAATACTTGAAGACTGCACCCCGCTGTGTCCTTCACTTAATTGCTGCATCACCGGCCCTGCCCTACACAGTCTACACCAACAACATATACCTCATCAAGACCTATATACTGCCCTGGAGCTTAGCTCTGCCCGTGGAGAGCTGAGTCATCTTTGCTGCGTCACCAACAGCCCCAGTGGATCCGAATAGAAGCGGCGGCCACGTATAGCATACCTCGGGTGGCGTCACAAACTTTATTCCTCTTTTCTTTATTCCCCCAATTGACTTTCATTGATTGACCGCCCTGGGTCACGGACCGGGTCCCTGCCGCCGTGACTACCCCCAAATAAAACCGACCAGCCAGGCTACCGAGTACCCCACGGCCCCAGGGGGTGCGTTACTATGTCCATCTCTTCCTCCACCTGAACCTATGCCTCGTGGTTCTAGATCAGTGTTCCCCAACTCCTGTCCTCAAGGCCCACCAACAGGTCATGTTTTCAGGATTTCCATAGTATTGCACAGGTGATGGAATTATTGCCTGTGCAGGTGATGTAATTATCACCTGTGCAATACTAAGGAAATCCTGAAAACATGACCTGTTGGTGGGGCTTGAGGACTGGAGTTGGGGAAACCTTTTCTAGATAGCTAGTTTTAGTTCTGTAAATTCTAGGTTGTTTTAAGTGAGCGACATAAAAAAAGAAAAAAAGGAAAAAAAAAAACAGTGTTGAATTACTCCTCCCTTGCCTCTTCCACCTATACCACCACATCCATATCTTCCTCCACTTGGACCTACGCCTCGTGGTTCTAGATAGCTAGTTTTATTTTTGTTAAACCTAGGTTGTTTTAAGACAGTTCCATAAAAAAATGGAAAATACAAAATAAGCAGTGTTGAATTACTCATCCCTTGAATCTTTATTTATTTATTTTACTCAGCTATATAGCGCCATTAATTCCACAGAGCTTTACAGACATTATCAGCACTGCCCCATTGGGGCTTACAACCTAATTTCACTTTCAGTATGTCTTTGGAGTGTGGAAGGAAACCCACAAAATCATGTGGAGAAGATATGAACTCCTTGCAGATGTTATCTTTGGTTGGATTTGAACCCAGGACTACAGCACTGCAAACCTGCAGTGAGCCACCGTGCTGCCTTGCTGCTTTCACCATTACCTTCACATCGGCCCACACCATCTCTTTCTAATGTGACGGCCCTGAGCACGGGTCGGGCCCGGGCCACGGCTGCATCCCATCTCTCCATCACAGGGCCCGACACCGACTCCCCAACACCCAGGGTAAAACACGGGCTTTCTGAGTAGAGGCGTCACAACCTGGCGTAGTCGGCAGGATATCGTACCCGCAGCAACGGAGAAGAGTGCTCATTGCTATCGGGTACTGTGTGCCTTACACCTTGAACTGTTGTTTTACACTTAAAATGGTGCCCACCCAAGAAGAACAGGCGCCATAATGCTGTAAAAAGACTGTCTTTGAACGCCTCCCATCGTGGGCTGGGCTCCCGCTTGGCGCCAACAATGTGGACTGCCCCTTCCAGCAGAGACTGTCTGCGGGGTAATGCCCGTCAAACTGGATGGGCTGAACAAAGGCTGGCCTGTCAGCATTCCGCCCAGGAACCGCCCCGAAAGAGGAGGAAGAAGAAAAGCAACAAGGTGCGGCCATAGCAGTCAGAGCTTGGCAGTCAACGGAGGCAGACATGGATGCCTCTGGGGAACAAGACCACGCATCTACTGAACCCGTTTCAGGCCCTTCACCCGGCAGAGAGCAAGGCGGCAGCGTGTTGACCCCGGGAGATATTGCATTTCTCCATCAAGAAGCTCCAGAACTCCTAAGAAGGCAGAGAGAGGCCCAAGAGGCGGCGACGGCAGCATGGCTGGAGGAGATGCTGCTGCGTATCCGAGACCGCCGCCAAGGAGCTGAGGTCCCAGGACAAGTCGACTCGGTGACAGAGGTCGAGGGTGACCTCGCGGCGGGTGAGTGTGCAACCCCTGCCCCAGCTGCAGAGCCTACTGTGACTGTCCTGGACCTCATGTCGGAGCGATGCTGCCCAAACCCTGATACGGAGGTGCCTGAAGCTGCGGAGGAAACTACCGGCTCCAACCCGGACTGGTCCGCGTCTACAGAGGACTCGCAGCAACCCATTCTAACCCCGCTACCCACACCAGCGGTAACCTGGCCCGAGGCTGAGGAGTGGGCCTGGGAAAACCAGGGGGGCGACCTAATGGGCTTCCCTCGGGAGACCCGGTCTGAAGAGCGAAGGAGGAGCCAGTGGTGCAGCGACCAGATTTTCCAGCTTGCATGGGAGCAGCGTCGGCGGGAGCAGCGCTGCAAGGGCCCCTCGAGGTCAGGACCAAAGCTGCAAAGACTCGGGCGTGTCAGGAGGAGGCCACCTGTCCCAGTCCCCGGTACGAAGGCCAAGTAGTCCGTTTTCATCATGAGGCGGGGTGGGGGTTCATCCGGTGTCCCCAGTTCCAGGACGATGTGTTCGTCAGCCGGCAGGACGTTGAGCCGCGCCTCAAGAAGGGACACCCCGGTCGGAACCTCCTCTCCGGCGACATAGTGACTTTCTCTCGCCACCAGGGGGAGCGTGGGTGGTACGCCCTGGATGTCCACAAAGTGTCTGGGAGCAACGCCACCCCACCCTCAGCCTCAGGTGACCGGCTGGCCTCCGTCGGGAGGAATGAGCCTTTTCCAAGAAGAGAGCCCGAGGTTTAAAGCAGCCGCCGGCTGCTGCTGTCGTTAAAGTTTTAAGTTGAATGCTGCTATTTTATGTTTTCCCCCTGTTTACAGAGACTTTGGTCCCTGCAGACTATGGCAGGCAGCGGACTGTGTTTGTATATAGTTATGTATTTATTTAGGTGCTCCCTATTGGTTTTATGCAAAACCGTGCTTCTTCTTCTAACTCAGACCTCAGAAGCAAAACCGGTCTGGAGTGGCTTTTGTGGAGGTCCAACTCCGGATCTTCATGCCCTGCAGCCACCCCAGGGCCCACGTAGAGGGTTTAGGGCAGGTCCCTCTTGCTACTGAACTGACCGGCGCCACTTTTAACAAGTCTGCTGCCATTGTCAAAAGTCTATTGTCCTAATTTATGCTTTATACTTTTATAATTTTGTATTTTTGCACTTTTACACTTTTATACCTTGTTATGCAACGTTTAAGAAATGTGCCTCCCATAAAGGGATGATAGTTTTGTTATTATAAAAAGAAAATTTCCTGGGTGTTACTTCCTTTGCAGCCCACGGACGTGCTGTGTTTTACCAGGGGGGAATGTGGCGCCCCTGAGGGTTCGACTGCCACAGGAATGCTGCACTTCTCCAATGGAGTGTGGTGTTCCTCCTCTGAGGTAAGACCGGTGTGATGGTTGTGACCTAGCCTTTTGCATCCAACACCACATTTCCACCAGAGGGAGCTAGTATGCACTAGGTGCTGCTCCCCTGGTTACAGGGAGACTGGGGAACACAAAGTGGTAGGAACCAGTTAGTGGGTGTGGGTGGAGGAACAACTAGTTAGTTACACTTCAAATCTAGTATATAATAGA
The DNA here is from genome assembly GCF_046119375.1 of Phyllobates terribilis. Classification (NCBI taxonomy): domain Eukaryota; kingdom Metazoa; phylum Chordata; class Amphibia; order Anura; family Dendrobatidae; genus Phyllobates; species Phyllobates terribilis. The sequence goes on along the minus strand of NW_027362773.1, from coordinate 71,894,261 downwards.
ATGCCATCTTTGATCTCGGTCCTGTCCGGTCCTGTCCTGTCCTTTCTTGTGCAGAGTTCTTCTCTGGTCCTTAGTCTAGCCTTTGCTAGTCTGTCGGCTGTCACTGTGCTGTCAAACTACTGTGTGTAATGTGACTTCCCTCCGGGAGCGCAGATCCTGTGTGGGCCTGCACCAGCAAGGGACATAGCCCTCGTACCCTGATCTTAGGACGAGAGGTAGGTTGCAGACAAGGAATGTCTCAACCCGGCCGAGGACCAGGATCAAGAAGGCCCGGGAGCTTTAGAGTGTGGCTCCCTAGCAAATGGGTCCCGGGGAGGATGCAGACGGAGTGGAGCACACCACCTGTCCTCGCCTACATGATCTATTCAGAGGGATTCCGGCTGCAAGAGGGGTACCGGCCCCCGACACCCGACCTTGTACTCTACGTCCAGGACGGGAAAGCCCGGTTAGGCCCTGAGGATCCCACAAGGTGTCGGATGGAGAGGAATTGCCACCCGAGCCCTACACCTGAGAGGAGCTCAGAGGGAGACCCGGCCTATCTACACACGCATTTCTGACTCCCAGGTCACTTCTGTCAACAACGTTGTCAGAGGTATTACTCCACTTTTACGGACTCACAATAAAACATACCAAAACGAAACCAAAATGGATTTTCCTATGAAATATGTTAAGGAACATCCTTTCCAGGGCAATGACTTGTATATAAAGCAAAATAAATAACCCAAAAAAAAAATGCTCCTCCACACCTTGGGCTATGTTTACACATAGCGTTTTTGATGCGTTTTTCACTTTTGCATTGCTTTTAACCATGACAAATGCATTCACCAGGAAATGTCATTTTAACATTTTACAACCTTATCTGGCCATGTGGTGTGTGAGATATCATCAGACACATCGTGTTTCATTTATGAAGGAGGGACTCTGAAAGTCACAAAGCCTATTTTTATAGTGCCAGCAGTTGGTCCTCACTATTCTTAGAGAGCCATCAGCCGGCTATGTTTTATTGTTCCCATTACTACAGAGTGGGTCTCCTATACTGTTATTACGTATGCAGTGAGTGGCAGGGCTGGCCAAAATTTGGACGCATCCCAATACCACTTTGAAAATTTGGATGCACCCCAATACCCCTTTGAAGAGACTTAGAGGAGGGCCTCCTCAAAACAATGTTCCCATTATTAGGAAGTAGGTCGTCCATTGTGTTTGCCTATGCAGTGAATACAGGGGTTGCCAAAAATTTGGAGGCACTCCAATGCCCCTTGGAAGAGACATGGAGGTCAGAGGGCCTCCTCAAAACAATGTTCCCATTATTAGGAAGTGGGTCTCCCATAGTTATATAAAAGAAAAAAAAGGGGAAAATTTCAGCCTACCATGCATATGCCATAAGGGTCCACTGGTGCACGGAAATCCTTGGTAGCAAATCCAGGGATGAGAAGCAGTAAGAAGTGGATTAGAAAAACTCTTCTCCAGTTAATTCTCCAGATTTAATTTGGAAATATGCTTGTATATTACATCAGGACAAAGCACTTCAGAGCATCCTTAAAGAAGGCATTAATTTTGTTGCTAAAAAATCCCCCAATATAGGAAATTTATTATCTCCAAGTATTTTGTCCACCAAAAGCCCAAGGTCAGACACAAGGTTTCATATTAATGGATCCTATAAATGTGGAGGCACCAAGTGTAACATTTGCAAATTTATGTTTAAGACCCAGACATTTACTGCACTTAGTGCCGGCAAAATATATAATATCAAGCACTTTATTAATTGCTCTAGTACATATGTCATTTATCAAGCACTGTGCACATCTTGCAAAAAATTTTATGTGGGTTGCACTAGCCGCATGCTTAAAAGACACATCGCAGAGCATGTTACTGGAGCGACTCCGAATCCTAATGCAGTGAGTCGCTCCATGTCAGGTATCAGCAAACATTTTGCTGATTTTCACTGTGGTGATCTTTCCACACTTAGGCTATGTGCCCACGATGCAGAAATGCTCCGGATTTTTCCTGAGCGTTTCTGCATCTCCCTGGCAGAAAAAACACATGCGTTTTTCCTGCCAGGGACATGCGGATGTGAAGCGTTCTTCACATGCATTTCCGCATGCGGGTTGACTAGCGCTTTCCAAGCAATTTTAGCATCACTTGGAAAGTGCTTGTCAACTTGGTCACACTATATAAATCCATGCAAACAGCATGGATTTATATAGTGTGACCGTAAAAGAATGTTTAAAAATAAAAAAATAAATCTATACTTACCTTCCGATGTCCCCCGGAGTCTTCCTTCCCTCCGTCCTGGCTGCCGGCACATCACGGTACACTGAAGGACCTGCCGACATCAGCGTCGCGTGACATGTCACATGACTATGATGTCAGCGCAGGTCCTTCAGTCCATCGCGATCTGCCGGCATGAGAGGACGAGCGCACCGGGGGCCGTCAGAAGGTAAGTATAACATTTATTTTTTATTTTCTTCTTTTTATTTCATAGTTATCTATGGTACCCGGGTCCGGAGGAGAGTCTCCTCTCCTCTAGACCTGGGTACCATCCGTGGCCCCCTGCTACCCACAGGTATCACAGGACCCAAAAGGGTGCATGGACGGACTTCTCCACAAGATGCCCTCAGTACACACAGACACCTCCACCCTTCCACCTTATACCACCAGAGGAAACCCTGTTAGGGATATATATATATACTGGAGGGTGGAGTTAGGTAGGGAGAGTGTGCTGACACTTTAGAGCAGCGAAGAAGCAGCACATGTTAGCTGCTGTGCTGAGGGCAAGTTAAGGCCTAAAGCACGTGCTGAAGCCTGAGGGCCTAGAGCGTGGATTGAGGCAAGGAGAGGAGAGAGAAATGTTGGGGAGCAGAGAAGCATCTTAGGCTTACCCCAGAACACAAGCCGGACACCGGGCCCGCGCTAACAGGCTCCTCTACGCCCAGTAGGAATAACCGGTATACCAAGGGGATTCTAGACCCCTGGTCAACCTGAAGCTGCAACCATCCAAAGAACTAGGAACCACGAAGGCCCCAGCGTCCAGGGATAGTGGTAGCCAGAGGAAAGTTCTTACCACCAAGCAGACAGGTGAGAGAGAGTACAGAAGCTAGACCTAGTTCCAAGCAGGTCAGGAGCTTCAGAGAGGGAGAGGAAGAAACAGGTAAGGAGGCCTTATACCCGCTCACTGGGGAGAGTCCAGAAGTGCACCCTTCCTACCAAGTACCCTGGACCGTACCTGCCACCTACACCAGTAAAGGTACTGAAGCGAATCCCCTGTGTGCGTGTCTGTTATTCTCCCCTGACCCGGCTGGGCCACCTCTCACCTGCATCCTTTCCATTAACCCTGCCCCGGGGGCCCGCTCTGCCTGTGGGGAGCAGAAACATCTCAGCTGCCATCCCATCACCCCCAGAGGTCTGCAGCAGCACTGGTACCCATTACCAGGAACCACAGGTGGCGTCACAAGATAAAACCGTTTATCATCCCTTCAAGCAACAACCGCTTTTAAGAGTGACCCCAGGGTACGGGCCCGGGAGCCGACTGCCATGACATCCCAAGAAGGTAAAGGCCCGTGTACCGAGTCCCCCATATTCCCCTGGGCGAGTCATCTCTTCCTGGTGTCAGGATTTCGTGCCCGTTGCCACCGGGTACTGTGTGCCGTGTTTGAACTGTGTATTCAGAACTGTGGTGAACATCGCCGCCATTACCGCGTCGCCACGCGGGAAGAAGAGGGGCGTAACTGTGGGAACCAGAGAGGCGTGAGAGTTGGTAGCGCACGAAGCCCAAGCCCCGCATTGCGCTCTGAGGAAGCACCAGGAAGCGTCAGGTCCTGGTAGGAGACCGCCATCCTAGGAAGCGCGCGCTCTGAAGTCAGCCACGAGGGAGACGCAAGGTCCTGCACTGAAGTTGCTCAACGGGAAATTCCTCACTTCCCATCTGCAGGGCTGCGGCCTACCCAATCGAAGGAAAGAAGGTAGGCTACGATTTACTAGGGGGGCGCAATCATGGCCGACGACCAGCAAAACGCCGGAGCACCGGTTGACGCTCCCGATGCTCAACCCGCGCCCGGCGCTGCTCAGGCCAGAGCAGCCGCCCCACCAGCAGGGGCCATGACTCTAATAATACCCATGGCCCTGCCGTACGTCCCCGGAGAGAAGTGGCTTCCCCAGTATGACGGCAAACAAGACACCCTGTCTGGGTTCAAAAGAAAAATATGCGGTGTATTGGACATGTACTCAATGACTGGTAAACAGAGAGCCGCTGTTGTACTGGGACAATTGACTGGTGCCGCAGAGCAGGAAATTGAAACCTGTCCAGCCGCAGATCAAGAATCAGTACCTATTATATTCAAGAGACTGCAAACTGTCTTTGAAAACCGCACTGAGACAAATCTCCGGATAAGGTTCTACCACTGTGCCCAGAAACCTGAGGACAGTACCCGGGACTATGCCTGGCGCTTACAAGGGGCACTGCGGGCCCTGAAACAGGTTAATCCAGCCAGCATACATGATGAGAACAAAATGCTGACAGAACAATTCATCCGGGAGTTGAGGTCCCAGGAGGAGAGCAGAACTGTACGGTGGTGGGCCTTAGATTATCCAAATGCTACCTTTGATGCCCTGAAGGACATGGCTATTAAGGGTCTGCTGCCCCTGGAAACATCAGATACTGCTATCCAGCATTACGAGGGTGGGGCCACCCCAGTGCCAACAGCACCCACTGCTCCTTCATTAGCGGCTGAGGTACAAGTGCAAACAGCGCCCACTAGCGAGCTGGACAGCCTGCGCTCTGAAGTGCGTCAGCTAAGTAAAACCCTGACCACCGTCCTAAGCGCCCTGCAGCTACAGACGGAGCCCAAGCCGGATGGAAGAATCCTACTCGCCGACAGTCCCAAGGATGTCCCCTGGATGAGGAGAAGAAGAAGGACAACGCCACCCCGTGGAGGACTAACGACCAATATCGCCCTCCAGGAGAACTCATCTGCTACCATTGCCACAAGGCAGGCCACCTCACCCGGACATGTCCTTTAAATGGACAAACCCTGGGGCCGAGGGCCAACACCCAGGAGTAGACCAACAAGGCCCATCAGGCTGGTACGACCGGTTTGTAGGAGGAAGACCTTTCCTGTCCATCGTGCTGGATGGCATAGCAACACCTGCACTACTGGACATCGGGTCACAGGTGACCATCATACCTGATATCCTCTACAAAGGGAACTGGTCCATAGATGAACTCCGCCTGCCAGACCCAAACCTCACTGTGTATGCCTCCAATGGCCTTCCTCTTAGCCTAATTGGGGTTAAGGACGTGACAGTGAAGGTGGGAAGAGTGGAATTAAAGGATCAAGGACTGATTGTAGTAGAGTCTAACCCTGGTGATGAAAACCCATATATGATACTTGGTACAAATGTTGTTGGTAACTGTCTGGGAGAAGTGTTGTTTTTACTCCAACAGATTGCTGACACTGCCAGACCAGGGCAGAGGAAGGTGCTCCAGAGAGAGATTCGAGCCCTCCTGTACCAGCAACAGGTAAAACTAACAGGTGGTGAGATTGGTAATGTATGGGTGACAGACCCAATAACCATTGTGATTCCCCCAATGAGTGAAATACTGATTTGGTGTAGGGGAGCAATAGGTCTCAAGGGACCGGACTACCAGGCGGTAGTAGAGCCCATCAGCTCAGAACACAGACCTACACTCCTAACTGCTAGAGGGGTAGTTGATGTGCGCAATGGAAGGGTACCCGTACGCCTCTTAAATTGTGGGGAGGAGGAAGTCAAATTGCCAAGATACGCCACTGTTGCCAGACTGTATACTGTGAATAATAATGCCATACACACAGTGGAACCCTTGACCCCACAAGACACGGTGGAGGACAATGACTCCAAAGCCCAGCTGGAGGAATGGTGTCAACAGCTCCATGTTGGAACTGACGCCACTCCTGTCCATCAAAAACACGGTGTCTACAGAGTGGTTCATGAATATGAACAGGTGTTTAATAAACACTCACTTGATTTTGGAAGGGTCAAAGGGATACAACACCACATACCCACAGGTAACCATCCACCCATCAAGGAGCGTTACAGACCCATACCACCAGCACATTACCAAAAAGCAAAAGAAATGTTGCATGACATGAAAAAGGCAGGGGTAGTAAGGGATAGCTGTAGCCCATGGGCAGCTCCCCTGGTCCTGGTCAGAAAGAATGACTGTAGCATGAGGATGTGTGTAGATTACAGACAAATTAATCGAATAACACATAAAGATGCATACCCTTTGCCCCGTATAGAGGAATTCCTGGCTGCACTAAAATCTGCCAATTATTTCTCCACATTGGATCTCATTAGCAGGTACTGGCAAGTTTCTGTTGCTGAGGAAGACCGGGAGAAGACAGCCTTCACCACCCCGATGGGATTATGTGAATTAAACATCATGCCATTTGGACTCTGCAATGCACCCGGAACGTTCCAAATGTTGATGGAGTGTGCAGTGAATGCAAGGGTTTCCAAACATTTGGAGGCACTACAATGCCCCTTGGAAGAAACGTGGAGATCAGAGGGCCTCCTCAAAACAATGTTCCCATTATTAGGAAGTGGGTCTCCCATTGTGTTTGCCTATGCAGTGAATGCAAGGGCTGCCAAAAATTTGGAGGCACTCCAATGTCTCTTGGAAGAGACGTGGAGGAGGGCCTTATAAAAAAAATGTTCCCATTAGAAAGGAAAGGGCCTCCTATGCCCATGCACTAAGAATATGGGCTGACAAACATTTACCCCTGGGGGGTATACATGAACATACTGTATAAAAAACATTTTTTACGGGCATCATAAACACCCTTTAAAAAAATGATGTGGGTGTTGCATCACGGACCACGGTCATCCTGGTGATATGGTGGTGGAGGGTGAGGAGAAGGAGGCGGACAAGAGCAAATAGCCAAAATCAGGAAGCATATACCCATGTCTGGGTGTGAAAAGGTGCATGGGAATACACCTCCCAAGAAAAAACACTGGATGAGTTTACGAGTTACGCTGCTATCATTCGGTGGTGTTGAGAAGTCTGGCCCAATCCAGCCCTTGTTCATTTTTATAAGAGTCAGCCTGTCAGCATTTTCAGTTGACAGGCAGATGCGCTTATCAGTTATAATTCCACCAGCGGCACTAAAAACCCGCTCTGATAAAACGCTGGCGGCAGGGCAGGCCAGTACCTCCAAGGCATAGAGAGCTAGTTCATTCTACGTATCCGGCTTGGATACCCAATAATTATAAGGCACAGAGGAATCACGGAGGACGTTGGTACGGTTGGCAAGGTACTCCCTCAGCATCTTCCCAAACTTTGCACTCCTTGTGAGAGTACCCCGTGCCTCAGGGCTTGTGCGATGGGAGGGGCTGAAAAATTTCTCCCAGAACTTTGACAGTGTTCCCCTGCCTCTACTGGATTGAAGTTGTGTCTCTCTCGCCTGTATTCCTTGGTTGTCCAACGAAGTGTGACCTCTGCTGCCAGCGTTTTCAGATGGGAATTTTTTTAATAGGACCTTCTGGTACAGACCCATTTTTGCAGACCTGTCCGCCTCAGGAATAAGAGATATAAAGTTCTCCTTGTAGCGTGGGTCTAGAAGTGTCACCAACCAGTAATGAATGTCACCCAAAATTTTGAGAACGCGAGGATCATGGGAAAGGCAGCGTAACATAAACTCAGCCTTGCGTGCCAGACTATTAACAGGCAAGACTTCCATGTTCTCACCAAGAGGATGACTGACCATGCTCTCCTCCTCCTCCTCTCTGTCCTCTGGCCATCCACGCTGAACAAATGGTAAGACAGCTGTGCAGGTAGTACCGACTATAGCGCATGAAACTAGCTCCTGTTCTTCCTCCTCCTCCTCTTCCTCATTGTCCTCCATTCCACATTGGGATGAGATGAGTCTGGGCTGTGTGTAATCACCCTGTACTGTTCCTTGCTCCATCTCACTGTGCTACGCCTGCAATGCATCCTCTTTGATTGTGAGCAGAGAGCATTTCAGAAGACAGAGAAGCGGGATGGTGATGCTAATTATGGCGTCATCGCCGCTCACCATCTTGGTGGAGTCCTCAAAGTTTTGGAGGATGGTACATATGTCTGACATCCATGTCCACTCCTGAGATCTTATGTGTGGAGTCTGAACTGAATACCGACGGCCTTGTTGATGCTGGTACTCAACAACTGCCCTCTTCTGCTCACAAACTCTTCCCAACATCTGCAGTGTAGAGCTCCAACGCATGGGGACATCACACACCAGTCTGTGAGCCGGAAGCAGCAAACGCTGCTGAAACACGGCAAGGGCGGCGGAAGCTGTAGGTGACTTTATAAAATGGGCACACAAGCGGCATACTTTAACAAGCAGATCCGGCAGCTCCGGGTAGGATTTGAGAAACCGCTGAACTACGAGGTTAAGCATATGGGCCAGGCATGGTACGTGTGTGAGCTCGCCTCGCCTCAGAACCGCCACCAGGTTCCAGCCATTGTCACACACGACCATGCCTGGCTCTAGGTTCAGCGGTGTGAGCCACAGATCTGCCTGCTCTTTCAGAGCTGTCCACAACTCTTCAGCATTGTGTAGTTTGTCAGCTAAGCATATTAGCTTCAGCACAGCCTGTTTCCGCTTGGCCGAGGCAGTGCTGCAGTGCTTCCAGCTTGTGACTGATGTGGTCATTTCGGAGATGGAGGCTGAAGAGGAGCAGGAGGCTGAGGAGGATGAGGTGCAGGAGCTGTAGACCGTGGGGGCAACCCTAATTGACCTAGGGCCCGCAATCCTTGGTGTCGGGAGGATGTGTTCCGTTCCAAGGTCCGACTGGGTCCCGGCTTCCACTATGTTAACCCAGTGTGCCGTCAGCGAAATGTACCGTCCCTGCCCACAAGCACTTATCCACGTGTCCGTGGTTAGGTGGACTTTCCCGGTAACTGCGTTGTTGAGGGCACGGCTAATGTTTTGGGACACGTGGTTGTGTAATGCGGGGACGGCACCCCGGGAGAAATAGTGATGGCTGGGGACCAAGTACCGAGGGACGGCCGCCGCCATAAGGTTGTGAAATGCTTCCATCTCCACAAGCCTAAAAGGCAATATTTCGAGAGCAAGCAGTCGTGAAATGTGAGAATTTAGTAATGTGGCCTGTGGGGGGGTTGGCTGCGTATTTGCGCTTGCGTTCCAAGGACTGGGGTAAGGACAAATGAACGCTGCGCTGGGACAAGGACGTGGACGTGCTTCCTGATGCTGCTACTTGAGAGTGTGCAACGACAGGTGCAGGGCAGGAGGCATCTTCGCATGCAACATGGACAGGGGATTGGCTTGCATGCACAATAGCGGAATAAGCATTGGTGCCACCCGCAGACACTGTTCCTGGAACCTGGGGTTCGGCCCACAAAGTCGGGTTCTTTGCTGCCGTGTGCCTGATCATGCTGGTGGTGGTCAGGCTGGTCGTTTTGCCACCCCTGCTGATCCTGGCCTGGCAGGTGGTGCAAATGGCATTTTTGGGGTTATCGGCAGAGTCTTTAAAAAACAACCAGACTCAGAAAGACCTAACATTTGTACTGGCAACTTCCTTCGTGTTGGTGTTACAGGGAACGGTTGCCTACCTTCTGTCTGCGGCCACCACACTGCTTCTTCCTGCCTGTTGGGGTGCTCTGCCACCCTCCCCCTGTGTGCTGCTGTCCTCACTCTGCATGTCCTCCTGCCAGGTTGGGTCAGTTACTATATCATTCACCACCTCGTCTTCCACTTCTGCACCCTGGTCCTCCTCCTGACTTTCTAGCAATTGTGTCTCATCATCGTTCACCTCTTGTGACACTTTCCCACTATCGCCTTCGTGTGACCGTGGCTGCTCAAATATTTGGGCATTGCTACATGCGATCTCCTGTTGTCCCGCTTCAAGTGGACCGGGCGAGAGGCCCGAATCTATAAATGGAAAAGTGAACAGCTCTTCGGAGTGTCCAAGTGTGGGATCAGTTGTCTCCAGGCACTCGGCATGGTGGGAGGGAGGAGCATCAGGGTGAGGAATATGCGGTCTAGACTCATGACTCGCCCCCTGGGCCGTGGGGCACCCGGAACCGGGCTTCAGTGCGATGATGGGGGTAGTAGTGGCAACCAGATCCCGTGGCTCAGGGTGGTCAGACCAAATGCTGTGGCAGTCTATTTGTAGAGTTATGAATGTCCGACTACGCCACCCGTGGATTGCGGTCAGGGATGACCGCCGCTGCAAGGCAGACCGCTGAGGCTGATGTTGGTGTGCAGCACAGGGATAGGATAACTCCCCACGGGAAGAGTGTAGCCTCAGGGCAGCATATGTGAATGCTGGGGGTGATAGTGCAGAGCGCAATAATAAGAGTTCAGAATCCGCTTCAAACAGTCCAGGGTCTTTATTGTAGGTATTACTAATGACCCAACAGGAGTACCAGGTAGGAATGGGCCTGGGTGTCTGAGAGCATTCGGGCGAGCCCCACTGGTCAGGGTGAGTGTGAAGGCCTACCGTTCTCTCTCTGCCCTTGCTGACTATCCCAATTTTTGTTGTGTAATAGCCCACATCCCTGAGCTGGCCGTGTACTTTGCCTTTATGACTTGCGACTCGGGCCTTAGGTACCTTTTGCTTCTCCGTGCTGTACTGGTCACTCTGTGTGGCAGAGCCTCCAGGCTTCTTATGCCAAGGGACCTGAAATCCCTCGCGGGTTGGTTCTCTGCTGCTGGGCTTGCAACCCTGACAGCCTCGGACCCCAATGTCCGGTAGTGTAGTTCTCTCAGCCAGGACCGGCTCTCGTCGCCTCTGTCCCTGGCTCGCAGCTTCTCCTCTGCCTCACGGACTCCTTGGCTACAACTGAACTGTCCCTCCTTCTCTGGGACTAGTTTCAGTCCTGAGCTAGGTCGTCCAGTTCTCTCTAACCCTGCCCCCAGTTCCAGCTTTTATAGGGGCAGCCAGCTCCCCCTACTGGCCTGGGACAGGAGGTGCTGTATGCTAATTGTCCCTAACCAGGGAACCTCCCTCCTGTTCTCAGACACAGCCTTTAATATTTGTGGCATCCAGGCCTGGGGTGACACACTCACGGCTACTGAGACTTGACTGTGTGGAAGACAGGGTGGTGGTGGTGGTTGTGGCTAAGTGACTGGAAGCATTATCCGCTATCCAACCAACAACCTTTTGACACTGATCTGGGTTCAATAGTGGTGTGCTGCGGTCACCTAGGAATTGGGACAGGAAGGTCGGGTGAGAAGATGTGGGTGTTTGTTGTGGCACAATTTCAGCTAGCCCACGACCTTGTCCTTGGCCTCTGCATGCACCATCACCATCACGTCCAGTTCCCCGTCCCTTGCCACGTGCCTTGCCCATTTTAAATGGAGGACAATATCTTCCACGCTCACTACAAATGACTGAGTTTGGAGCAAACTTATATGTGATCCGTATGACGGAGAAAACACAGTTTTAAATACCTGGCCTGTAGGTAAATAGTTTGAACAGCAAACTGGTGTCAATTGCTTCACTGACACACTGAAACAAATTTTTAATGGAGGCCAGAAATGGCAGCATTTTCTGACAGCCTATATGTGATCTGTGTGATGGAGAAAACACAGTTTTAAATTGCTGGATTTCTAGCGCTGTAATATGGAAAGGACCTGGCTGTATTCTGCAGTGCCAACAAGCAAATGGTGCAGAAAAACAGTGTTCTCTGGATTGCTTTTTAAGCAAATAATGAGGATTAAGATCCAAAAAAGGATTCCTGGCCCCTGAGACCTGGGCCTTTGTCTAGAAATATCTAACAGCAGCAGAAGGCAGAATTGGAGTGGAGCTTGTTGTGCTATATGCACTGCAGTCTGCTATATACACTGCCTGCCTATATACCCTGCCTGCCTGATATCTCTGCAGATGGATTAGTCCTCAGAAGGACTGTTTGTTAAGATTGATATGTGTAATGTACGTTTGTTCTCCCTACACTACCTAATACACAAGCAAATCTCTCTCTGACGCAGCAGCACCTCTCCCCACTCTGCCTGATTCCGGAGTGACTGTGACGAGCACAGCGGCGCCAGGTCTGATATTGACCTGATGACGCTGTGCGGCCAGCCAATCACTGTAATGCCACAACCACCATGGCTGGGGCATTACAATGAGTGGCAGGCAATCCCTGCATGTTGATTGACGCTCTAAAGAGCGCCAAACATGCAGGGAGGGGACCCGAGCATCCGCCCGGGCATCTGGCAAATACTCGGCGAGCTCCGAGCATCTCGAGTACTGAGATGCTCGGGAGAGTACCGAGTACTTGCGAGTATGCTCGCTCATCACTATTCTCTATTCCCCAGCACTTTAAAAGCACTGCTAGAACGCACCATTAGGTATGTTGATCTTTGACCTGAGAGGCCTCAGGTGGCTCTGTAACATGCGTTTTGGAGGGACTGCTGTTACTTAGACATTTAGGCGGTCCCTCCATCATTGACACTCAGATAGTGGAATACATATTCCATAGCAGTTTACAATGTGCCCATTGGAGCATTGGGCTTGACCCTGCTCCTCCTCCTCCTCTAACACCATGTGATACTGCGGCCCTAAAGTCAAATGTTCAGAGGGCCTGCAGTAGGCAGGAAAGCTGAGCTTTGTGAGAGCCCTCGTGTGGCATTGTAACATACATTTTGAAGTGCCCTCCTCTAGAAATTTTGGAGGTCCCTCTTGTGTACATTTGAGAGTGCCCTCACTTATTCATATTGTAGGGCCCTCACTCTATTAGTTAACTCATTTAACAACCTGTGACAAGGGCCTCCAATGACAAATAGTAGTTTGGAAGGACCACTATACATAACAGATTTGTCCACTGCCCAATGTGCATAAGGTTTGTAAAAATTAGCCCATATTGGCTGAGTCATGGTTGACACTGGAAGCCTCCATCCCAAGGGCCTCCAATCACAAATAGTAGTTAGGCTGGAGTAGGAATACTGTCATGGTTTGTCCACTACACAATGTGCAAAGGGTTTGTAAAAATTAGCCCTATCTACTGAGTCATCGCTGATGAAAGAAGGAAATGGGTTTTTATGGGAAGGGGATGAAGTTAACAGCAGTAGCATGAATCTGCATTTTTGGTGAATTTAGGTTGGCTTGCTGTCATCTGGAGGGATTACAAACTGTGAAGAAATCCAGTCCTTGTTGAATTTAATCAGAGTAAGTCTGTCTGCATTTTCCGTGGAGAGGCGTATGTGCCTATCAGTGATGATTGCCCCAGCGGAACGGAAAACACACTCTGACACCACAATAGCAGCCAGGCAGGCCAGCTCCTCCAAGGCATATAAGGAGAGGTCGGGCCAAGTGTTCAGCTTAGACACCCAATAATTAAAGGGAACTGAAGCATCAGAAAGGACGCATGTATGGTCACTTAAGTACCCGTTGACCATGTTCTGCAACGTATCCCTCCTTGGCATTGTTACAGGCACAGATAGCCCTTGCTGTTGTGCTGGTTTATTGAAAATTGCCCAATTTGTGCACATTTTCCCCCCACCTCTGTTGGAGCTAGTGTTAATGTCTCTCCCCATTATCCCTTGGTGTTGAAAAGAGCCGGGACCTCTGCCACCAGCATTGTCTGATGGTGATGTTTTAAGCAACCGATCTACAACGGTCCTCTTGAATGATTCCATTGTAAAACTCTTTGGTGACTCCAAAAGGAGAGAAGGAAATTTCTCTTTGTACCGTGGATCGAGAAAGGTTGCCAACCAGTATAGGTTGTTGGATAAAATGTGTATCACGCTAGGGTCTTGCCACAGACACTTACACATGAACTGTGCCGTATGGGCCAAGCTGCAAAAAGGCAAATGTTCTGTGTCCCCAACAGTAGAAACAGTACCAATCCTCTCCTCACGCTGACTCGCCTCTTCCTCCTCCATCTACTCCTCTCCAGTCCATCCAGGCTGGACAGACATGAAGGTTGGATTGGGTGTCCCCTCTGTAGCATTACGAGTCACCTCGGTAGCACAGAAAAACAATTCCTCTCCCTCCTTATTCTCCTCATCTTCCTCCTCATCACCCAATGTTGCCTCAGAATTTTGGCTGGGCTGGGTAGTATTACCCATTGGGAAATCTGGCTTCATACCAACATGCTGGGCACTCAAAGCTTCCTCTTTGAGATTATGCAGTGATTGTTTCAAGAGACACAGCAGCAGGATGGTTACGCTGATAATAGCCTGATCACAGCTCACGAGGTTGGTGCAGTATTCAAAGTTCTCAAGAACCTCACAAATGTCAGCGATACACACCGTTGTTACGTGTGGTGGCTGACTCTCAGTCTGACGGGCATGTTGAAGCTAGTATTCAGCTACTGCCCTCTGCTGTTCACTAATCCTCGCCAACATATGATATGTTGAGTTCCACCGCGTGGGCAGGTCGCAAATGAGTCGGTGACTTGGCAAATTCAAGCGCTTTTTCAGCTCTGTAAGAGCAGCAAAAGCGGTAGAGGAATGGCGGAAATGGGCGCTTCTCAAGTAGGTCTGGCAAGTCACGGTAAGTTTTCAGAAATTTCTGAACAACTAGGTTCAGCACGTAAGCCATGCATGGCACGTGTACCAGCTTGCCGACCTTGAAAGCCTCGACTAGGTTACGCCCATTATCGCAGATGACCAGAACGGGTTGGAGGTGCAGCATGGAGAACCACTGATCGGTCTGTTGTTTTAAAGCTTGCCACAGCTTTACTGCAGTGTGTGCTTTCTGACCTAAACAGATCAGCTTCAGCAGAGTGTGTTGCCACTTAGCTGATGCGCTGCAGCACAGGTCCCAGCTTGGCAGTGATGAGGAGGGTAATTCAGCAGAGGATGAGGAGCAGGAGGAGGGGAGAGAGGAAGTGGAATATAAAGAGGCAGAAAACCTGACAGAAGTTGGGCCCGCTTTTCTTGGCGTGGGTAGGATGTGTGATGTTCCAGTTTGCGCCTTTGTCCCACCCTCCACCAGGTTCACCCAGTGTGCCTTGACAGAAATGTATCGTCCCTGTCCACAACAACTGGTCCAGGTGTCTGTTGTTAGGTGGACTTTCTTGGTTACAGCGTTTGTGAGAGCACGGTTCAGATTGTTTACCACGTGCTTGTGTAACGCAGGGACAGCATACCAAGCAAAATAGTAGCGGCTGGGAACACTGTATAGTGGGGCACCCACAGCCAAGAGATCACGGAAAGACTGTGTTCCCACAAGCCTAAACGGCAACATCTCCACAGCTAGCAATTTGGCAATGTGTGAGTTTAGTATTTATGCCTGTGGGTGTGTAGCTGGGTATTTACGCTTTCTTTCCAAGCTCTCAGGCACAGACAATTGGATTCTTCGCTGGGCCAAGGAAGTGCATGTGGTTAATGTTTGTTGTGTGTGAGAAACCGCAGCTTGTGGGCAAGAGGTATGAGCACCTGATTCCTGAACAGCAGATTCTGAAGGACATAGCCCAGGCGACATGGCATTGGTTTGACCCACAGACGCAGATTTGGTACCCTGGTGTTCCGCCCACCTACTGGGGTGCTTGGCTGCCATGTGGTTTCGCATACTGGTGGTGCTCATGTTGCCTTTGCCCTGGCCTCTGCTCAACTTGGTATGGCAGATGCTACAGACTACAATGTTTTTCTCTGAAGGACTTTCAGAAAAAAAATTCCACACAGCAGCTGAATGCCCCCTTGCTCTGACTTGGCATACAGCGGGGGTGCTCTTGGGAACAGTTGACCCAGTTATCACGCTGGACAAACCACGACCCCATGGTGCCTGTGTTGGTGCTACATATCCATCTTCCTCTGTGTTGCTGTCATGGCTATGCATGCCAACGGTCCAGGTCAGATCAGTGGACTCATCATCGACCACCTAGTCTTCCATCTCATCCTCCTTCCCAGTTGACATTATAGGCTGACCTGATGACAACTGTGTCTCATCATCATCAGCCTCCACCTCTGGAGACAGTAAATGACGTTCCTCCCAGTGGCTTTCTTCTGGCCGTAGGTCCTCAAATACTTGAGCATCAACACACACCACCTCCTCTTCAATGCTGCTAGAGCCAACCAAAGGATGCATACCAAACAGATCCTCAGAGTGGCCAAGTTTGGGGTCATATGTCTCACGTGACTGATAATGGAGGGAGGAAGGAGAACCAGCTTCAGGATTGGATGGGCCAGCCTTCTGTGTATCGACAGTAGACTGTGTGGTCGTGGAAGATTTGTTGCTGCTTGGCAAATGCATAGAGGTCTTGTCTGCTATCCAAGACAGAAACTGCTCTCCCTCTTCTGGCTTCCACACACGTTTACGTTCCAGACCGGGAAATATTTCCAGGAACATAGTGGATGCATTAAGCTTCTTCTGACCTGACACAGACTGAGTGCCTTCTCGCACACCACTGACAACACCACGTTCACGTCCCTTAACAACAGTTTTTTTTGGCATTTTGGGTTTTGCTGACAGATTTTCAGATGTTGATGGCACAAGCCAAGCTAGCTGTCACAGCCAAAATACTGGGTAAAATTGCCTGGTGTGTGCTTGGTAGCAGGCAGTAGGAAATGTTTGGACTACTGCTTTGTGTAGGGCACTAAACGCTTTTTTAAGTGGGCTAATGTGGACAGAAGGCAGGCCGTCACCCCAAAAACAGAGGAGAAAATTGGCTGGTGTGTGCTTGGTAGCAGGCAGTAGCAAATGTTTGGACTACTGCTTTGCGTTGGGCACTAACCGCCTTTTTATGTGGACTAATGTATGTGGACAGCAGAAGCCAGGCTTTTAAAAAAATAGGCAGCACAAAATGCTACTACTCTTGTGTGCTGGAAAAATATTGCTTTTCCTCTGACAAGAGCTGTTTTAAGATGGACACTGGAAGAATACTTTAACCTCTCCCTACCTAATACACAATCTCTCCCTCCCTGTACTCTGACTTTGTTGTCTGCCTTCAGCTCTGAAAGGAGCTATTTTCTGGTGGTATTATGGATCTAGTGAGCGGCTCCTTTAAACTGTCGCTGCTCTAGTATCTCTCCCTCCCTACTCTACACTGAACTAGTATACACTGCAGGTGACGCGCCCCCTGGGCCGTGGGGTACTTGGCAGCCGGGCCTATGGATGCCGGTATGGGGGGATATCACGGTGGCTGGCCCGGTCCGTGACCCAGGGCGGTCAGTAAAAAGGGGAATAATAGGGGATTTGGAAAGTTCGTGACGCCACCTGTGGAATGCGGCTAAGGGGAGCCGCCGCTGCGGAGCAGTCCTCAGGAGCTGGTGTTACGGCAGCAGGGATGGTGTGGCTCTCCACAGGTAGAGCTAGCTACAGAGCAGCGTGGGATTTAATAGATGGTGGTGCAAGGGAGAGACGGCAGGACGGTCCCGGAGGAAAGACGGACACTCACACGGGGGTAAGCTTCAGTACCCTTACTGATGATGATGCAGGCATGGTCCAGGGTACTCCGGGCGAAGGGCACACTTTTGGACTCTCCCCAGTGAGCGGGTATAGGGCCACCTGATCCGTGGCTTTATTCGCTAAGCTTCTGACCTGCCTGGAGCTAGGCCTAGCTTGGTTACTGTCTCTCCTTGCACCTGCTGACCTGGGGGTAGGGCCTTCTCTTGGAGATCACTCTCCCTGGACGCTGGGGCCTCCGTGACTTCTAGCCCTGGTACTGTAGTCAGTGTTTGGTGATCCTGGGACCTGTAGTCCTCCAGGGGTTCCGGTGGTTCCTACTGAGTGTAAAGGGTACCTGTAGGCGCGGACCCGGTGTCCGGTATATATCTCGGGGTGAGCCTGGTAAGCTCCTCTGCCCCCTCACTACTTCTTCCTTCTCCTCTCACCTTCGGCCACACTCGGGGCCCTCACTAGGCCTTCACACATGCTGTAGGCCTTGGCTCGCCTAAGCACAGCAGCCAGCTTGCTGCCTCTTCGCTGCTCTCTGAGCGTCAGCACGCTCTCTGCTCGACTCTGAGCTCTGTCCCTCTCTGTGTCTGAGAGACTAACTGAGATGCCTGGCTCCACCCTCCCTATATATATCCCTAACGGGCTCCCTCTGCTGGTCTGAGGCGGTAGGGTGGAGGTGTGTGAATGTGTGAGGGCCTCTTGTGGAGAAGTCCATCCATGCACCCTTCTGGGTTGTGGCAACAGTGCGTAGCAGGGCGCCACACAGGTAGCCCTTAAAAGGGCTTTTGTTTTATCAAGAGGCCTTAACACTCTCCCTAGCAGCTCAGCGATCTGTCCCTATGCTTATAGAATGCAGGCTCCAGACGCAATGTGCACAAAATGGCGGCGCAGGGCTTAAATAGACCCTATGACGCTGGGCGGCCAGTCAATCACAGTAATGCCACAACCAAGATGTCTGCAGCATTACTGTGATTGGTTAAGAAGCCCAGCATGTTTAGTGGTTGCAAAGGAGGTGCCAAAACTGCAGGACGGGACATCCGAATATAGCGAGGCAAGTATACAAATACTCGCAACATAGCGAGTAACCTGAATACCGTACTATCCATGCGAATAGAGAATAGTAATGAATACACTAGCTCATCACTACTTATGTGGAAACATGTTCTGTGGTGAAATTTGTTATCAGGTTCTGCTCTGTGTGTGAAATTTTTAACTGGACTGCAGGAAGTAAGCCTCACTGCTAACCACCAGCTCGATCCAAGATCATATTAACAGCTTTTCATTGGCAGCATTTGTAACGTACGCTACGGGAACAGACATTTTGGAGCTGTGGGGGTACTGTGACCAACAATGGCTGTCTCCCGGATCTGGGGAGAAGGGGGCTGGGCTCCAGAACTTGACAGGCATCATCAGGGTTCGGTATCTTGGCCAGCGCAGTCTGGACTCTGAGTCTGGACCGGTATAGTCGGGTTCTATTATCTCGTGTCGATAGGGTCCTGTCTGTAAGCAGCCAGCACTCTGCTGGCAAATGCTTCCTGCTGCGGCCTGTCTCTCTGGCTGCAGCATCTTCTCGTGTGCACATCTGCACCTTGCACTCTCTTGGCACCAAAGTCTCCTGTTATTTGGTGCACAGGGCTTTTATATCCAGGAACTCTGTCATGCAAGGCACCTGACCAGGTCCGGCACAAGAACTCGCTCCCCCTGCAATTCTTCTGGTGCAGATTGGTTCTACCTGGTTTTGTCCAGCCAGCAGATAGCAGTCTTTCCTCACAAATGTCATATCATGCAGGGTCTCTTCCGAGAAACCATCGTTTCTTCTTACATAGCCATCATGAATGTAGTGGAGCGCAATTACAGTCCTTGTCATTGGAGGTGGCAGGTATCAATCCGCATGTGTTAACCGCCGCTATGCTGGTTCTACAATCCCTAAAACCCCCTTCTGAGTGTAAGGTAAAATTTGCTAGATTGTTTAGATGGGGCCGAAGTAAGTTTTACATTTTTCTTCCTTCATGTAAGTTGTTGTTTCATCTCCGTCCTGTTTAAACCAGAAGTGAGTGTCAACATGGGGGTATTGTTCTGTCTTTTCTTTGTGGAGATCCTCAGGCTGGGGCATTTTCTCTGCCTGAGGATTCTCCAGTGCTTTCTTCAGTAGACACTTTTTTCTCTCCATCAGGGAATGTAAACATAAATTCTCTAAAACTAAATTTTATTAGGAAATATTAAAAACACCAAATTCCCTTTTGTGATTGAAAGGGTCCCATTGCAGTCACAATAGTGTGACCGAAAAGAGACAATGATACAAGAAAAACCAACGTCCCTATGGGATTTGGATAAGCCCAATCAGGCACCAGGAGTATATACAGTGGGAGACACGGTGGGAAACCTGGACAAAACCATTCTGAGAAAAGAAACTGAGTGGATATTTAGATTACAGTCAGTATCCCCGAAAGGACTACACTGTGTGCAGAATTATTAGGCAAATTGTATTTTAGAGGATTATTTTTATTATTGATCAACAACTATGTTCTCAATCAACCCAAAAAGACTCATAAATATCCAAGCTTAATATTTTTGGAAGTTAGAGTGTTTTTTTTTTAGATTTGGCTATCTTAGGAGGATATCTGTTTGTGCAGGTAACTATTACTGTGCAGAATTAGTAGGCAACTTAATAAAAACCAAATATAATCCCATCTCACTTGTTTATTTTCATCAGGTAAACCAATATCAGTGCACAAAATTTAGAAAAAAACATTTCTGACATGCAAAAACAAAAAACAAAAAAAATTGTGATCAACATAGCCACCTTTCTTTATGATGACACACAACAGCCTTCCATCCATAGATTCTGTCAGCTGCTTGATCTGTTTTCGATCAACATTGCGTGCAGCAGCCACCACAGCCTCCCAGACACTGTTCCGAGAGGTGTACTGTTTTCCCTCCCTGTAGATCTCACATTTTATGATGGACCACAGGTTCTCTATGGGGTTCAGATCAGGTGAACAAGGGGGCCATGTCATTATTTTTTCGTCTTTTAGACCTTTACTGACCAGCCACGCTGTGGAGTAGTTGGATGCATGTGATGGAGCATTGTAATGCATGAAAATCATGTTTTTCTTGAACAATACCGACTTCTTCCTGTACCACTGCTTGAAGAAGTTGTCTTCCAGAAACTGGCAGTAGGTCTGGGAGTTGAGCTTCACTCCATCCTCAACCCGAAAAGGTCCCACAAGTTCATCTTTGATGATACCAGCCTATACCAGTACCCCACCTCCACCTTGCTGGCGTCTGAGTCGAAGTGGAGCTCTCTGCCCTTTATTGATTCACCCTCTGGCTATCCATCTGGCCCATCAAGAGTCACTCTCATTTCATCAGTCCATAAAACCTTTGAAAAATCAGTCTTAAGATATTTCTTGGACTATTCTTGACGTTTTATCTTATGTTTCTTGTTCAAAGGTGGTCGTTTTTCAGCCTTCCTTACCTTGGCCATGTCCCTGAGTATCGCTCACCTTGTGCTTTTTGATACTCCAGTAATGTTGCAGCTCTGAAATATGGTAAAACTGGTGGCGAATGGCATCTTGGCAGCTTCACGCTTGATTTTCCTCAATTCATGGGCAGTTATTTTGCGCCTTTTTTGGCCAACACGCTTCTTGCGACCCTGTTGGCTATTTGCCATGAAACGCTTGATTGTTCGGTGATCACGCTTCAAAAGTTTGGAAATTTCAAGACTGCTGCATCCCTCTGCAAGACATCTCACAATTTTGGACTTTTCAGAGCCCGTCAAATCTCTCTTCTGACCCATTTTCCAAAGGAAAAGAAGTTGCCTAATAATTAAGCACACCTTATATAGGGTGTTGATGTCATTAGACATCACCCCTCCTCATTACAGAGAGGCACATGACCAGATTTACTTAATTGGTAGTTGGCTCTCAAGCCTATGCAGCCTGGAGTAGGACAACATGTATAAAAAGTATCATGTGATCAAAATACGCATTTGCCTAATAATTCTGCACGCGGTGTAAATGAACAGTTCTCATATGTATGCTTTCTGTAAAGTATCCCCTCACCGTGTCTCCCACTGTATATACTCCCCATAATCCATGTCCTTGCCCCGTAAGCCTGGTGCTTTCCTTGACCTCTGCCTCAATATGGGCTCATTTCTATAAATTGTCATTCTCTATGTCCTCAGCATTGAGGAATTCCTATTATGGAATAGTTATATATCTTACATCTATTTTTGGGAATTTATATCTACATTTATATCCTTAATGGACTGATACCTAATTAGCTGTCCCTAATGATTTGTCTTTACACCTTCTATCTACACATGGACAAATATTTCCCACTGACAGAATCATCTTGACTGATATGGCGTGCTGGTATCTGTACTCTATTGCTTCATGTTAAAGCCCCTGGCATAATGTTTAGCAGCCATAAATAGCCATAAATAGCCAGTAAAAAAACTTCTTTATGATATGATAAACTGAACAATCACCGCAAGTGTATTATAGACCACCGCAGCATTATGCAATTAGCGTGTGCGATTGGGATAGTTTTTATGTGCTGGGAGCTTGTGTGCCTGCGCGTGCGGTCTGACCAGATGTACTGCACTCCACGCTGGAATGCAGCTGCTGCCTCCGGTCCGGATGTGACACAATAGCACATGCGCACTCTATCTTGCAACCCAGCCTCTAGTGTTTGCGGGACTGACATACGCAATGGAGTCCGGAGGGACAGCAGACCATATGGTGGGGATAGCTGTCCGGAATGAATGGGCTTATGTTTATGACGAGTATCCAATCTGTATACACATTTAAATAGAACCATATGGTTGAGGACCATAGCCTGCCACAATCTGTTATGCATCGCTGAAATAAGCACTACTGCTCTCTCTCTGGACATTTTTTTACCTGGCCTCCTGATGAACCGATGGGACGGGGAAATCCGTTGAGGCAAAACCCAGATCTATGAGATAAGTTCCAATAACATTATGCATGGATCAATATACCTGTGTGTTATCTCAGTGCAGTAACTACAATGTATTAGAATAGGCAGTCACCTTTTCTCTGTGTATAGCTCACCATCATAGGGCGAAACAGAGTAAGATAGGGACAGCCGTCGAGGAACGGGGGCGCCAAAATCGTTGTCATAGGGTGCCAAACCCCATGTTAGGCAGGAATTGATCAGGCTTTTATTAGGGCAAGTTAAGTGTTTTATATACCATTGGAGCCTGATTGGGCTTATCCAAATCCCGTAGGGACGTTGGTTTTTCTTGTATCATTGTCTCTTTTCAGTCGCACTATTATGACTGCAATGGGAACCTTTCTATCACAAGAGTTAATTTGGTGTTTTTAATATTTCCTAATAAAATTTAGTTTTAGAGGATTTATGTTTACATTCTACTAAAGTTTCCTCTTATGGTAATGACTCGCCCCCTGGGCCGTGGGGCACTCGGATCCGGGCAATAGGGAGCGATGGGAGTAGTAGTGGCAACCCGGTTCCGTGGCTCAGGGTGGTCAGGCCAGTGGTAGTCCGTTATATTGATTATGTCCGACTACGCCACCCGTGGATTGCGGTTATTAGGAACCGCCGCTGCATGCAGACCGCTGGGGCTGATGAGGTGTGCAGCTATGGTAGTGTGACTCCCCACGGGAAGAGTGCGGCCCCAGGGCAGTATAGTGGATGGTGGGAGTGATGGTAGTGCTGGAGGAGCAAGGAGCACACAGACAACAGGTTGCAGTCCAGGGTCTTTACTAAACAGGTAAACTGACCAACAAACAGTCCCGGCTAGGAGGGGACCTGGATGTCTGGGAGCAACGGGGAAATTGGCCCTGGTCATGGTGAGGGTGTAGGCCTACCGTGTTTTCTGCGCTCCTTCTGACTATCTCCTCCTGATAGGATAACAGCCCACGTTTCCGAGCTTTCCGTGCTTTCTCGCCTGTATGGCCTGCGACGTGGGTTCCTTTTTGCTCCCAGCCTTGTACGGCTTTACTGGTCCCTTCGGTTGTGGCAGGGCCTCCAGGCTTCTTAGGCCAAGGAATGTACAGTCCCTTGCGGACTGGTTCTCTGCTGGAGGATGTGGAATCCTTCCAGCCTCAGACACCAAAGTCTGGTAAAATTAAGTCTTTTCTCTGCCAAGACAGGCTCTCTTCGCCTCTTGTCTCTGGCTTGTGGCTCTCTCCTACTGCCACACTTCCTCTTAGGTGCAACACAACTTTCTGTCCCTGCTCTGGGACACGTCTCAAAGCTGAGACAGGCAATCCAGTTCTCTCTAACCCTGTCCCCAGTACCAGCTTTTATAGGGGCAGCCTGCTCCCCCTACTGGCCTGAGACAGGAGGCATTGCATGCTAATGTTCCCCTGACCAGAGAACCTCCCCCTTGCTCTCAGACACAGCTTTATTACACTTGTGGCATCCAGGTAGGGTGACACGTTCCCCCCTAGTGAAATTTAGTACTCCGGGACTAAACAATAAACAAAGACAATATGCATAACAATAAAACATTAATAGACAGACGACGCACAAATTGAGTTCTTTAGGTCACAGTGTGGTCTGTGACCGGGTGTCCATATCACCAAAACAACGGGGAGCCTTAACCAGGTGGGGGTCTGTCCTACCCCAAGTCCTTCACAGTCTTAGTTCACTCCTGGGTTAGGCTCCGAACGCAGTCCATACAAGGTCCCGGTTATAAAAAGTCCATAACCTGTGAGTCCTTACGGTTGCTGCAAGAGGCTGAAACACACTATTAATAAACATGCAGGTAACTTTGGCAAACATTTTAACATTTGGCAACAGGGTTATTTACAATCTTATTGCACACTATATTCTCCAGCGAGCGGGTATCTGTCCCTTTGTGCTCCTGGTTGACCTCCTTAACCCACTGTCTGGTGGTGGACCAACCTGGCTTTCCCCACTAGTGTTAGGGGTACAGCTACCAGCTGGGTGTACAGGTAGGGCAGGCAGCTGTCTGCGGGTTCTTTGGCTTACCGCAGGCATGGCAGGCTCACTGTCAGCAGAGGGTTGACTCTCCTGGGCTGCTGGAACAGGCTCTTCTGCCTCTGGAACCGCTTGCTCCTCTTCACCTTCCGGCTCTGGTGTTGGTTGTTGCTGGGCCGGTTGCAGGAAATGCAGGACGGGTACCACTATGGCATCATTTATGCGAGTCCAGGACTGAGGGAAATCTCCGAGAACGGTGCTGATCATTTCTTCCTTGTCCTCTGCGGGTTCAAGGTCACTCTGATCTTCTTCTGCACTACGGAGTTGCTCGGAGCATCTTTTGAGGTGGTACCTGGAGACGACACTAGTGGTTTCTCCTCCGTCCTTGGTGATTACACACACCTTTGGGTTGTCGTGGTCAGACTGCAGTACGGTGTAGGGTTCCCTTTCCCACTGGTCGTCCAACTTATGTAGCCTTCTTTTTGGCTTTAGGACTTGCTCACCAGGTTCTAGGGGACTAGCAGGGGCGTGTTGATTGAAGAGTCTTTCTTGCTTCTCTATCACCTGGGCCAGGCTCTTCTGCACACTCTCCTGTACCTTCTTGTACTGCAGTTGCCTTTCCGTATCCCAGTCCGCATCCGGGGAGGTGTCCTCAGGTATTAGGACTCCCATCTCCAGGTCTACGGGCAGCTTACCCGGTCTGGCTCGCATCAGGTAAGCTGGGGTGCAGTTTGTAGCGTTCACCGGGATATTGTTGTACATGTCTACCAGGTCCGGCAGTTTTTCTGGCCACAGGCTGCGTTCCTCCAGGGGCAACGTCTTCAGGAGATCAATGACTATATTGTTCATCTTCTCACACATCCCATTGGTTTGGGGGTGGTAAGGCGTTGTACGAATCTTCTTACAGCCATAGAGGTTGCAGAACTCCTGGAAGATTTCGGCTTCAAACGCTGGACCCTGGTCTGTCAGGACCTGTTCCGGATACCCGTGTGGACGGCAGAAGTATTGCTGGAAGGCTCGGGCCGCTGTTTGGGCTGTCAAGTCCTTTACCGGGACCACCACTGGAAAACGGGAATAGTGGTCCACGATTGTCAGGGCGTAGATGTATCCGGACCGGCTTGGAGTCAATTTGACGTGGTCCAGAGCTACCAGCTCAAGAGGCTGCGTGGTGACGATGGGCCTCAAGGGTGTCTTCTGGCTGGTGCGGTCCTTCCTCCTCAGGTGACAAGGGCCACAGTCTCTGCACCACTTTTCTACTGCTCCTCTCATGCCGACCCAAAAGAACCTTCCTCTTAGTAGGAACTCCAGTTTCTTCCAACCGAAGTGTCCCGCTCTGTCATGGTAAGCTCCCAGGACCATAGCTGCATCTCGCCTTTGGACCACGACTTGCCAGGTCAGCTCGTGCGTCCGGTGGTTGACAATCCTTCTGCACAACTTGCCTTCGTAGAGGAACAGCTTGCTCTTCTCTTTCCATAGCTGCTTGGCTTCCTCTGGGGCATCTGGATCTAGGCGGGCGTCTTCCCGGGTCAGCAGATCTTTCACCAGGCGGACAGCAGGGTCACTATCTTGGGTTTCGGCCCAGCTGTGGTGAGGTAGGGGATTCATCATCACAGTTGTTAGATCCTCCTCCTTCACGCGGTGAGAGTGTTGAGCGGCTCCATACCGGTGAAACGCGGGGAGTTCTACCTCTTCCAGCTCTTCTGGGTCTTCGTCACCTTCAGATAAGTGAGGCATTCTTGATAGGGCATCCGCGTTGGCGTTGGTTTTACCTGCCCGGTACTTGATCACGAAGTCATAGTTGGAGAGACGGGCCATCCACCGCTGTTCCAGGGCACCCAGTCTTGCATTGTCCAGGTGTGTCAACGGGTTGTTGTCCATGTACACGGTGAACTTTGCGGAGGCCAGGTAATGCTTGAAGCGTTCCGTCACGGCCCACACCACCGCCAAGAATTCTAGCTTGAAGGAGCTATAATTCTCCGGGTTCCTTTCGGTGGGCCTCAGCTTCCGGCTGGCGTATGCGATCACCCGTTCTCTGCCCTGTTGGTTTTGGGACAGTACGGCTCCCAGTCCCACATTACTGGCATCTGTGTGGAGAATGAAAGGCTGGCCGTAATCAGGGTAGGCCAGGATCTCATCCCCAGTGAGGGCCAACTTTAGCTGGCGGAAGGA
Organism: Phyllobates terribilis; assembly: GCF_046119375.1. Taxonomy (NCBI): domain Eukaryota; kingdom Metazoa; phylum Chordata; class Amphibia; order Anura; family Dendrobatidae; genus Phyllobates; species Phyllobates terribilis. The sequence goes on along the minus strand of NW_027362773.1, from coordinate 71,867,837 downwards.
CTCCTCTTCCGGTTTATCCCACTTGAAGGGTGGCTTTTGACTTCTGGACTTGGACTGTCCGATCAGGAGGTCCTGCATAGGAGCTGTCATCTTAGTGAACCCGGGGATGAACCTTCGGTAGTAGCCTACCAACCCGAGAAACTGTCTCACCTCTTTGATGTTCGAGGGGCTTGGCCAGCTCTTGATTGCCGTGACCTTGTCAGGGTCGGGGGCCACTCCTTCCGCGCTTACCACGTGCCCTAGGTACTGAACCTTTGGTTTCAGCAGGTGGCACTTCGATGGTTTTACCTTCAGGCCATAGCCTGCCAGGGCTTCGAACACCTCAGCCAGGTGCTTTAGGTGGTCCTCGTAGGTTTTCGAATAGACGATCACGTCGTCCAGGTAAAGGAGGACCGTCTCGAAGTTTCAGTGCCCTAGACAGCATTCCATCAGCCGCTGGAAGGTCCCTGGTGCGTTGCAGAGCCCGAAAGGCATACAGTTGAATTCGCTCAGTCCCATCGGGGTGGTGAAGGCGGTCTTCTCCTTGTCAGCCTCTGCCACAGGAACCTGCCAGTACCCGCTAGTAAGGTCCAAAGTAGAAAAGAAGTTAGCAGATTTTAGTGCGGCTAAAGACTCTTCTATTCTAGGCAGCGGATATGCGTCTTTGTGGGTGACACGGTTGATTTGTCTATAGTCCACGCACATTCTCATGGTGCCGTCTTTCTTTTTCACCAGAACCAAGGGGGCTGCCCAGGGGCTACAGCTATCTCTAATGACCCCAGCTTCTTTCATTTCCCGCAGCATACCCTTGGCGTTCTGATAATGTGCAGGGGGTACAGGTCTGTGCCTCTCTTTTATTGGTGGGTGGCTCCCTGTGGGGATGTGGTGTTCTATCCCTTTTACTCTGCCGAAGTCTAGCGGGTGCTTACTAAAGACTCTCTCGTACTCCTGTACCACCCGGTAGACTCCTTGTTTTTGGTGCTGGGGAGTGGAGTCAGCACCCACGTGGAGTTTCTGGCACCAGTCCTCCTTTTGTTTCTGGGAGCCATTACCGTCCGCCTGAGGAGATGGAGGCAAGGGTTCCACGGCCCTGATAGCTTGGTGTTCGACGACAAACAGTTTGGCGAGTGTAGCGTACCTGGGTAAGTGTACTTCCCTCTCCCCAATGTTGAGGATGCGGACGGGCACCCTCCCATGACGGACATCAACCACCCCCCGGGCTGTCAAAATGGTGGGCCTGCTGTCTGAGTACACGGGTTCTACCATGGCTTGGTAGTCTCTACCTCTCAACCCGATTGCAGTCCGACACCAGATCATCATTTCACTTTTGGGAGGCATGGAAATGGGGAATGGGTCACTCAGTCTTACGCTACCGATCTCACCACCAGACAGTTCTACCTGCTGCCGTCTCATCAGGGCTTTTATCTCCTTGTTGAGGACTCTCTTTTGGCTGGAACTAGCATTCACCGCCACCTGTTGTAGAATTACAATTACTTCTGAAAGACAATTTTCAATTATGTTAGTACCCACAGTTATTTTAGGGTGACTTTCATGACGGTCAATGTCCACAATAATCACTCCCTGTGCCGGCAGTTCAACTTTACCAATTTTAATGGTCATCTCCTTGAACCCCATCTGCGGCACGGGTAAGCCATTACTGGCGATGATGCTCAAGTTACTGTCTGGATACCGTGTGATATCAGCATCAGTCCAATACTGCTTAAAAAGTACATAAGGGATTGTGGTTACTTGCGACCCAGTATCCAGCAAGGCGCTCATGGGGATACCGTCCAGCACCACGGGTAAAACCGGGCGCCCCCCAACGTACTTATCACGCCAATTATAAGGGCCTGGTGATCTTATGCCTGGGGGTCGGCCCTCTGCCCCAGGTTGGACCCGTTTAAATTACAGTACCTGGAAATGTGTCCGGGCTGGTTGCATCGACGGCAAATCCTCTGCGTAGCAGTCTGTGGGCCTCCCTCGGAACGACGGGATCCTCCTCTGACGACGCCACGGGACATCCTCCGGACTTGAAGCCAGCTTGATGGGTCTTGACGGGTCCACTTGCAACGCCTGGACAGTCCTGGTCAACGCCGTGACGCTCCTGGTCAGCTCCTGGACTTGGTGGTGCAGGCCTTTCGACGGGGCTCCCCTGAGTATTTGGGCAGCCAGGCCGCTCCAGGGATGTAGGGCAGGGAAAAGGGCATCACCGCTGCTGCAGCTGCGTTGGTGGTAGTGGGCGCCTCTGTGTCCGACATCTTTCTACCCCTCTAGTGGACCGTGGCCTACCTTCCGACGATCCTCTTCTGTAGGCCGCGGCTCCGCTGCTGCTGCTATGGACGAGGACCTGGCGTAGCGTCCTGATGACGTCAGCGTCGCTCTCTCTCCCTTCCAGGACCTTGCGCAGCGTAGGTGCGTGGGGCGGAGCTTCGGATCTCGCGCGGTTTTGACGTCCACGCCCCTCTTCTTCCCGCGCGGCGTCCTGGAGATGGCGTCCGATGGCGGGAAACAGCTGCAGATGGCGGGAAGACGGCAGAAGACGGCGGGAAAAGGTCCAAGATGGCGTCTGATGGCGGGAATCGGCTCCGGATGGCGGGAAACAACTCCGGAAGGTGGGAAACTTCGCCACAGGTAAGTTACAAAAGTCTTTTTCAGGCACGCAGTACCCGGTGGTTGCGGGCACGAAATCCTGCCGACTACGCCAAAGCTGACTCGCCCCCTGGGCCGTGGGGCACTCGGATCCGGGCAATAGGGAGCGATGGGAGTAGTAGTGGCAACCCGGTTCCGTGGCTCAGGGTGGTCAGGCCAGTGGTAGTCCGTTATATTGATTATGTCCGACTACGCCACCCGTGGATTGCGGTTATTAGGAACCGCCGCTGCATGCAGACCGCTGGGGCTGATGAGGTGTGCAGCCATGGTAGTGTGACTCCCCACGGGAAGAGTGCGGCCCCAGGGCAGTATAGTGGATGGTGGGAGTGATGGTAGTGCTGGAGGAGCAAGGAGCACACAGACAACAGGTTGCAGTCCAGGGTCTTTACTAAACAGGTAAACTGACCCACAAACAGTCCCGGCTAGGAGGGGACCTGGATGTCTGGGAGCAACGGGGAAATTGGCCCTGGTCAGGGTGAGGGTGTAGGCCTACCGTGTTTTCTGCGCTCCTTCTGACTATCTCCTCCTGATAGGATAACAGCCCACGTTTCCGAGCTTTCCGTGCTTTCTCGCCTGTATGGCCTGCGACGTGGGTTCCTTTTTGCTCCCAGCCTTGTACGGCTTTACTGGTCCCTTCGGTTGTGGCAGGGCCTCCAGGCATCTTAGGCCAAGGAATGTACAGTCCCTTGCGGACTGGTTCTCTGCTGGAGGATGTGGAATCCTTCCAGCCTCAGACACCAAAGTCTGGTAAAATTAAGTCTTTTCTCTGCCAAGACAGGCTCTCTTCGCCTCTTGTCTCTGGCTTGTGGCTCTCTCCTACTGCCACACTTCCTCTTAGGTGCAGCACAACTTTCTGTCCCTGCTCTGGGACACGTCTCAAAGCTGAGACAGGCAATCCAGTTCTCTCTAACCCTGTCCCCAGTACCAGCTTTTATAGGGGCAGCCTGCTCCCCCTACTGGCCTGAGACAGGAGGCATTGCATGCTAATGTTCCCCTGACCAGAGAACCTCCCCCTTGCTCTCAGACACAGCTTTATTACACTTGTGGCATCCAGGTAGGGTGACACAGTAATACCTAATTGGTACTCTCTCCTTAAGGGCTCATTTATTATGATGATCCCGATAAAGTTGCTGTTGCTGAATCAATGATCCACAGGTTGGTTCAGGGAAAATGTAGTGTGGAGGACTACTGCTCTCAGTTCAGATGTCAGTCTGTGGACACCTCCTGGAACAACTCAGCTCTTTGCAGTTAATTTTTCCATGGTCTTAATAGTCAGATAAGAGATATGATGGTTTATAGTCCCTCCCAATTGTCTCTGGATGAGGCCATGTCAGTGGCAGTGTGTTTAGACAGACGATTTAGGGATAAGAAAACATTTGAGGGTCTTTTAGTGACTTCCCCCTCTCATCCTATTGAGGCAGGAGAACGGGTGAAAATTGGGGCCTGCAGGTAGTCCAAGGTGGAAATTAAACCTGAAACGCTGGCTCATTTCTGTCTATACTGCTCATGAACAGGTCATATAATGATTCAGTGTTTCAAATACATTGATAAATTTCGGAAATATAAGGAGAAGGAAAGAAAAGTATCATTAATATGTAAGGACACTGTTTCTAAAAGTTTGAGGTTATGTCACATGCAGACTACTGGTTGTTTTTTACAAGTGTCTTTGGCTACCAAATCTGGAGTCATAGCTAGCTACCTCTGCATTTGGAACTCTGGTTCCGCCTTAGATCTCATTGACAGTGATTTTGCTGTTGAGTGTGGGTACACAGTTGCATCTTTTGGTCATCCTGTTCAAGTATCCGCAATTGATAGTTCTCCCCTTATCCAAACTCATATTACTCTTAAGGTTGAGAATCAGTGATGAGCGAGCATGCTCATCACTGCTCGTAACTTGCCCAAGCATAACAGTGCTCGAGATGCTTGTTACACGGCAAGTATTTTTTGAATGTTCAGGCGGGAGCTCGAGTCCCTGCCCCGCATATTTGGTGCTTATTAGGCAGCCAATTAACATGCAGGGATTGCCTGACAGTCACTGTAATGACGTAGCCATGTTGGTTGTGGCATTACAGTGATTGGCTGGCCGCATAGCGTCATCGGCGCTATATCAGACCCGGGACCAGGGCCAGACTGGGTCAAAAAAGCAGCCCTGCCACACAAACCCCACCAGCCCACATACTATAAGGGTATGTGCACAAAGTCGGTATTGGCAGAGCTTTGAATGCAGTATACTTTATGCTGCGTCCAAAGAGCTGCATGCAGGTGAATCCTCATGTGTTTATTGAACCATTCACCGCATTCTATACATTGCATTGATATAATTTCTCTTGAGGACTAGCATCTCCGCAAGAGAAATTGACATGCTATGGTCTGGAAAGACGCGCCGCATGTCCATGTCCACGGGTGATCCGGAGGTGCACGGAGACGCATAGTGGACATGGGATTTCTACAAATCCCATCCACTATGCTGTAACATCTGGCCGCTGCGGATTGCACACAGCGCAAGTGCGCTACATGCAATCCATAGCAATTACTGATCGTGTGCACGTACCCTAACACTCATTACCCCCGATCAGTGAATTTTGCATTACTTTATCGTGCCCCTCACTCTCTTAAAATGAGTTATTTGAAGGGTCGCTTGTGAATGGCGCCACAGTGTATATGATTGGCCACAGCTCCATTTACATGGTGCTCTACAGAGCTCCGATTCTCTGGATCATGGGGGTCCCAACAGTTGGATCTTCAGCGATTGCACAGTTATCCCCTATGCAGAGGAGAGGGGGATTACTTGGGATAATCAATCTAAAGAGGTTTTCCAATATTTATTTTTATTTGGCCATAGTAATATTGAAAATACTAAACCAATATTGACACCTCTTCGACAACAGGACTGGAGAAGTGGTACTGTGCAGTGTATATACAGGACAGGAGGAGTGGTACTGTGCCGTGTGTATGCAGGACAGGAGGAGTGGTACTGTGCAGTGTGTAACGGGTCTGGGAGGTGGAACCTCTGAGCAACTATACAAAGGGGCAGTCCTTGTAAGGAAGCGGGTGGCTCCCAGGGAAGGCGGGCAGGCAGTCACGGCTAGTGATGGGGACAGTCTCTGGGTAAGAGGGCAGGAGGTCACGGCAAGTGACGGGGACAGTCTCTGGGTAAGAGGGCAGGAGGTCACGGCAAGTGATGGCTGAGCCTCCAGGTAGGCTAGCAGGCAGGTAGCAGGTGGACGCTCCCAGGTGAGCGAGCGAGAGTCCCTGGACAGACAGGTGGTCAAGGCAAGTGACGGCTGAGCCTCCAGGTAGGCTAGCAGGCAGGTAGCAGGTGAGCGCTCCCAGGTGAGCGGGTAAGAGTCTCTGGACAGGCAGGTGGTCACAGCACGTGACGGCAGAGCCTCCAGGTAGGCTAGCAGGCAGGTAGCAGGTGAGCGCTCCCAGGTGAGCGGGCAGACGGATCCATAGACAGACTGGCAGGGCTGGTAGGCAGACTGTCGGACCGCAGGAATAACAGCAGATAGACACGAGTCAGGCAGGTATCAGACAGGAAACTGGCAGGTAACTGGCAGGTAACTGGCAGGTAACTGGTAACGGGACCTGAGGGCTGAAGCAGAGTGATGAACTATGCTACAACATTGCTCGGGCACCTCCATTTTGGAGGAGGTGCCTTATATATGGGAGGTCCTCCGGCAATTGGCCGGGGACTCCTTAGGACGGCGCGCGCGGTCCCTTTAAGAGAGGGGGAGCACGCGCGCGCGCCCTAAGCACACTGCCGGGGAAGGAGCTCGTGCCGGAAGCAGCGGGGAGAGAAGCGCTGGAGGACGCCGCGCCAGGAGCGGGGAGGTGAGAGGGACGGCGTCTCTGCCTAGTACGGGGCAGAGACGCCGATGCTACAGTACCCCCCCCTTTAGGCCCCCTCTTTTTTTGGCCAGAAAGAAATTTTTCAAGGAGAAGCGGGGCGTTGATGTTCTCCCTGGGTTCCCAAGTTCTCTCCTCAGGACCAAACCCCTTCCAATCTACCAGAAAAAAGGTCTTTCCTCTTACCCTCTTGGAGGCCAGAATACTCTCTACCTCAAAGATGTCATCAGCGGAAACCGGAGCAGGAGGGGCACCTGGATTACTGGAAAAAGAGTTAAAGACAACGGGTTTGAGGAGAGATACGTGGAAGGAGTTCGGGATCCGTAGGGTGGCCGGGAGTTTTAATTTGTAGGCCACAGGGTTAATTTGCCTGAGGACTTCGAAGGGACCGATGAATCGAGGGCCCAACTTGAAGGAGGGTACTTTGAGCCGCACATGTTTGGACGAGAGCCAAACCTTGTCTCCCGGACAGAATTGAGGCGGATCCAGACGTCTCTTATCAGCATATCTCTTCATCCGCTCAGAGGACAGAAGAAGAGCGGACCTGGTACTCTCCCAAATAGTAGAAAATTCGCTGACAAGAGACTCCGCAGCAGGGTTGTCCACAGAAACGGAGACAGGAAGTGGAATCCGGGGATGTTGGCCACAGACTATAAAGAACGGGGATTTGGAAGAGGATTCGCTCTCATGGTTATTGTAAGAGAACTCGGCCCATGGTAGGAGATCCACCCAGTCCGAATGGTGTGCATTAACGAAGTGCCGGAGGTAACTGGTCAGGATCTGATTGATCCGCTCCACTTGACCATTGGACTGTGGGTGGTAAGCGGAGGAAAAGTCCAGGGTGATGTCTAGCAGCTTACATGTGGCTCTCCAGAAGCGTGAGGTGAACTGAACCCCACGATCCGACATGATGTGGAGGGGCAGGCCATGGAGAAGATGTGGCGGATAAAGTCTTTAGCCAGCTCGGGTGCAGATGGGAGACCAGGCAGGGGAATGAAGTGGGCCATCTTAGAAAAGCGGTCAGCGACAACCCAAATGACTGTACAACCGGCAAAAATAGGAAGATCGGTGATAAAGTCCATAGCAATGTGCTGCCAAGGAGCAGCAGGCACGGGAAGGGGCAGGAGATGGCCGGCTGGTAGATGTCTGGGAATTTTGTTACGGGCACAGGATGAGCAGACCGCGACGAAGTCTACCACGTCCTTACGCAGGGTAGGCCACCAGTAATGCCGGGTAATGAGTTGGAAGGTCTTCTTTTGGCCAGCATGGCCAGCTAGTTTAGAAGAATGTCCCCAGCGAAGAACCCTCTCCCGATCTGGTACAGCTACAAACGTCTTACCGGGTGGGAGACGAGTCAGATCCAAGGGGGCCACATTCATCACCTTGGAGGAGTCGATGATGTGTGTAGGCTCTTCCTCTTGATCGGAGGACAGGAAGGACCGGGACAAGGCATCAGCTTTGACGTTCCTGTCCGCCGGACGGAAATGAAGAATGAAGTCGAAGCGGGCATAAAACAACGACCACCGGGCCTGGCGAGGATTGAGTCTCTGGGCATTTTGGAGGTATGCCAGGTTTTTGTGATCCATGTAGATAATTACCGGGTAGAGAGCCCCTTCAAGCAGATAGCGCCACTCCCCCAGTGCCAATTTGATGGCTAGCAATTCACGGTCTCCTATGGAGTAGTTGCGCTCAGACGAGGAGAAGATTTTGGAGAAGAAGCCGCAGGTTACCATTCTCCCGGTAGAAGATTTTTGGGTGAGTACCGCTCCGGCTCCGGAGGAGGAGGCATCAACCTCCAGGTAGAATTGTTTATTACAGTCCGGACGGTGCAGGATGGGAGCAGAGGCGAAGGCTTTCTTTAAGGAAAGGAAGGCCTCCTCGGCTTCAGGTGACCATATCTTGGGATTTGCCCCCTTACGGGTAAGCGCAGATATGGGAGCAGTCTGAGACGAGAAGTGTGGGATGAAAAGACGATAGTAATTAGCGAAGCCCAGGAATCGCTGTATCGCCTTCAAACCTTCAGGACGAGGCCATTTTAGAACGGAAGAGAGCTTCTCGGGATCCATTTGCAGACCTGTCTTGGAGATGACATAGCCCAAGAACGGTATGGAGGTCTGGTCGAAGAGGCACTTCTCGTATTTGGCATAGAGGTGGTTCTGCCGAAGCCTAAGCAGGACCTGACGAACATCCCTTCGGTGTGTGGGGAGATCTGGAGAGAAGACCAAGATATCGTCCAGGTATACCACTACGCAGGAGTACAGGAGGTCACGGAAGATGTCGTTGACCAGCTCTTGAAAGACAGCGGGGGCGTTACAGAGACCAAAGGGCATCACAAGGTACTCATAGTGACCGTCCCGGGTATTGAATGCCGTCTTCCACTCGTCTCCTTGACATATACGGACCAGGTTATATGCTCCTTGTAGATCCAGCTTGGAGAAGATCCTGGCGCCCTTGAGACGGTCAAACAATTTGGAGATGAGCGGCAGGGGGTATTTGTTTTTTTAATGTGATGAGATTGAGTCCTCTGTAGTCAATACAGGGACGTAGCGAGCCGTCTTTCTTTTTGACAAAGAAGAATCCGGCTCCAGCCGGGGAGGTAGATTTTCGAATAAATCCCCTAGCCAGATTCTCTTCAATGTACTCAGACATGGCCCGGGTCTCGGCTGCAGACAACGGGAAGATACGCCCACGAGCAGGAGTGGTGCTAGGTACCAGGTCGATCGGGCAGTCATATGGCCTATGGGGTGGCAACGTCTCTGCTTCCTTCTTACCGAAGACATCCGCATAGGGCCAGTAAGGAGCCGGGAGACCTGGTAAATTAGCTGGAGTAGGCGGAGGGCGAGCTGGGCGGACCGGAACCAGGCAGGTCCTATGGCAGTCTGGACCCCATCGGAGTACTTCACCGGATCGCCAGTTCAATACGGGTTCGTGTGTCTGGAGCCAAGGTAGACCTAGCAACAGGGAGTGAGAAAGTCCGGACAGCACATGGAATGAGATTTCCTCAGAGTGCAGCATTCCCACCTGCAAGGTTATGGGTTCAGTGACGAGCAGGATGGTCTCTGAGAGAAGTCTTCCATCCACGGAGGCGACTGACAATGGTTCAGCCAGGGACTTGGTGGGAATACAGTATCTCTCAACCAGAGACTGGGAGATGAGGTTTCCAGCAGCTCCAGAATCCAGGTGGGCGAGTTCAAAGTGACGGTTTTCTCCCCAAGCAATAGAGACCGGTATAGTCAGAGACGGAGAGGGCTTACTTTTGTCTAGGACGACCTCTCCGAGCGGTCCTAGACACTGGCGTTTTCCCGGCTTTTCTGGGCAGGATTGGATGCAGTGCTCCATACTGCCTCAATAGAAACAGCTTCCCTCGGCTCGGCGAGATTCTTGGCGAGATCTGACCATCTTGGTCTGGTCGATCTGCATAGGTTCAGGCGAGTGCGCCCGCGGAGTGACTGGTTGAGAGGCAGGTCTCAGGGAAGTAGGAGCAGAGCGAGAAAAGTCTTTCTCCCAGGCAGTCTCTTTGGCATGTTCTTGGAACCGGATGCCAATCCGGGTAGCTAGTGACACCAGGTCATCCAGAGTGGTAGGAATGTCCCGACCAGCTAACTCGTCCTTAATCCGACCGGAAAGACCCTCCCAGAAGAGGGACACCAGAGCCTCATTTTCCCAGGCAAGCTCAGAAGCGAGGGTGTGGAACCGTGTGGCATATTGGCCCACGGTGAGACTCCCTTGGCGGAGACGTAGCAGAGAGGAGGCAGAAGAGGTTTTCAGTCCAGGTTCATCGAAGACTTTCCGGAAAGCAGCGAGGAAAGACGGCAGGTCGGACACCAGGGGATCCCCTCTCTCCCACAGGGGATTTAGCCATGCCAGTGCCTCCCCAGTGAGATGGGACATGATGAAGGCCACCTTGGCCCGGTCGGAGATGAACTGGTATGCCAATAGCTCAAAGTGCAGGGTGCACTGGTTTATGAAACCCCGAGCTAAAGTAGGTTCGCCGGCAAAGCGTGGAGGTGCCAGAAGCCGAGGTCCATAGTCGGGTACCATGAAGGGACTGGATTGCGGTACCGCAGGAATGGGCACGGCTGGACCAGAGGTAGACAAAGACGAGTCACACAATGCGCCTAGACGAGAGTTAACGGACCGTAGATAGGACAGTACCACTTCCTGCTGAGTTTTCTGACGTAAGACTTCCTGGTGCAGATCGGAGATCTGGGGACCACTGGGTTCCATGGCCCGAGCAAACTGTAATGGGTCTGGGAGGTGGAACCTCTGAGCAACTATACAAAGGGGCAGTCCTTGTAAGGAAGCGGGTGGCTCCCAGGGAAGGCGGGCAGGCAGTCACGGCTAGTGACGGGGACAGTCTCTGGGTAAGAGGGCAGGAGGTCACGGCAAGTGACGGGGACAGTCTCTGGGTAAGAGGGCGGGAGGTCACGGCAAGTGACAGCTGAGCCTCCAGGTAGGTTAGCAGGCAGGTAGCAGGTGGACGCTCCCAGGTGAGCGAGCGAGAGTCCCTGGACAGGCAGGTGGTCATGGCAAGTGACGGCTGAGCCTCCAGGTAGGCTAGCAGGCAGGTAGCAGGTGGACGCTCCCAGGTGAGCGGGCGAGAGTCACTGGACAGGCAGGTGGTCACAGCAAGTGACAGCTGAGCCTCCAGGTAGGCTAGCAGGCAGGTAGCAGGTGAACGCTCCCAGGTGAGCGAGCGAGAGTCCCTGGACAGGCAGGTGGTCGTGGCAAGTGACGGCTGAGCCTCCAGGTAGGCTAGCGGGCAGGTAGCAGGTGAGCGCTCCCAGGTGAGCGGGTAAGAGTCTCTGGACAGGCAGGTGGTCACAGCACGTGAAGGCAGAGCCTCCAGGTAGGCTAGCAGGCAGGTAGCAGGTGAGCGCTCCCAGGTGAGCGGGCAGACGGATCCATAGACAGACTGGCAGGGCTGGTAGGCAGACTGTCAGACCGCAGGAATAACAGCAGATAGACACGAGTCAGGCAGGTATCAGACAGGAAACTGGCAGGTAACTGGCAGGTAACTGGTAACGGGACCTGAGGGCTGAAGCAGAGTGATGAACTATGCTACAACATTGCTCGGGCACCTCCATTTTGGAGGAGGTGCCTTATATATGGGAGGTCCTCCGACAATTGGCCGGGGACTCCTTAGGACGGCGCCCGCGGTCCCTTTAAGAGAGGGGGAGCGCGCGCGCCCTAAGCACACTGCCGGGGAAGGAGCGCGTGCCGGAAGCAGCGGGGAGAGAAGCGCTGGAGGACGCCGCGCCAGGAGCGGGGAGGTGAGAGGGACGGCGTCTCTGCCTAGTACGGGGCAGAGATGCCGATGCTACACAGTGTATATATACAGGACAGGAGGAGTGGTACTGTGCAGTGTATATGTACAGGACAGGAGAAGTGGTACTGTGCAGTGTATATATACAGGACAGGAGAAGAGGTACAGTGCAGTGCAGGAGTGGTACTGTGCAGTGTATATACAGGACAGGAGGAGTGGTACTGTGCAGTGTATATATACAGGACAGGAGAAGTGGTACTGTGCAGTGTATATATACAGGACAGGAGAAGTGGTACTGTGCCGTGTGTATATACAGGACAGGAGGAGTGATACTGTGCCATGTATATAAAGGACAGGAGGAGTGGTGCTGTGCAGTGTATATATACAGGACAGGAGGAGTGATACTGTGCAGTGTATATATACACAGGACAGGAGAAGTGGTACTGTGCTGTGTATATATACAGGACAGGAGAAGTGGTGCTGTACAGTGTATATATACAGGACAGGAGAAGTGGAACTGTGCAGTGTATATATACAGGACAGGAGGAGTGGTTCTGTGCAGTGTATATATATAGGACAGGAGGAGTGGTACTGTGCAGTGTATATATACAGGACAGGAGAAGTGGTGCTTTGCAGTGTATATATACAGGACAGGAGGAGTGGTACTGTGCGATGTATATATACAGGACAGGAGAAGTGGTACTGTGCAGTGTTTATATACAGGACAGGAGGAATCGTTCTGTGCAGTGTATACAGTTATATGAAAAAGTTTGGGCACCCCTATTAATCTTAAGCTTAATGTTTTATAAAAATTGGTGTTTTTGCAACAGCTATTTCAGTTTGATATATGTAATAACTGTTGGACACAGTAATGTTTCTGCCTTGAAATGAGGTTTATTGTACTAACAGAAAATGTGCAATCTGCATTCAAACAAAATTTGACAGGTGCATAAGTATGGGCACCCTTATCATTTTCTTGTTTTAAATACTCCTACCTACTTTTTACTGACTTACTAAAGCACTTTATTTGGTTTTGTAACCTCATTGAGCTTTGAACTTCATAGCCAGGTGTATGCAATCATGAGAAAAGCTACTTAAAGTGGCCACTTGCAAGTTGTTCTCCTGTTTGAATCTCCTCTGAAGAGTGGCATCATGGGCTCCTCAAAACAACTGTCAAATGATCTGAAAACAAAGATTATTCAACATAGTTGTTCAGGGGAAGGATACAAAAAGCTGTCTCAGAGATTTAACCTGTCAGTTTCCACTGTGAGGAACATAGTAAGGAAATGGAAGAACACAGGGACAGTTCTTGTTAAGGCCAGAAGTGGCAGGCCAAGAAAAACATGAGAAAGGCAGAGAAGAAGAATGGTGAGATCAGTCAAGGACAATCGTCAGACCACCTCCAGAGAGCTGCAGCATCAACTTGCTGCAGATGGTGTCACTGTGCATCAGTCAACTATACAACGCACTTTGCGCAAGGAGAAGCTGTATGGGAGAGTGATGTGAAAGAAGCCGTTTCTGCAAGCACGCCTCAAACAGAGTCAGCTGAGGTATGCAAAAGCACATTTGGAGAAGCCAATTTCTTTCTGGAAGAAGGTCCTGTGGACTGATGAAACCAAGATTGAGTTGTTTGGTCATACAAAAAGGCGTTATGCATGACGGCAAAAAAACACAGCATTCCAAGAAAAACACTTGCTACCCACAGTAAAATTTGGTGGAGGTTCCATCATGCTTTGGGGCTGTGTGGCCAATGCCGGCACCGGGAATCTTGTTAAAGTTGAGGGACGCATGGATTCCACTCAGTATCAGCAGATTCTTGACAATAATGTTCAAGAATCAGTGATAAAGTTGAAGTTACGCAGGGAATGGATCTTTCAGCAAGACAATGATCCAAAACACCGCTCCAAATCTACTCAGGCATTCATGCAGAGGAACAATTACAATGTTCTGGAATGGCCATCCCAGTCCCCAGACCTGAATATCATTGAACATCTGTGGGATCATTTGAAGAGGGCTATCCATGCTCGGCGACCATCAAACTTAACTGAACTGGAATTGTTTTGTAAAGAGGAATGGTCAAAAATACCTTCATCCAGGATCCAGAAACTCATTAAAAGCTACAGGAAGCGACTAGAGGCTGTTATTTTTGCAAAAGGAGGATCTACTAAATATTAATGTCACTTTTCTGGTGAGGTGCCCATACTTATGCACCTGTCAAATTTTGTTTGAATGCAGATTGCACATTTTCTGTTAGTACAATAAACCTCATTTCAAGGCAGAAACATTACTGTGTCCAACAGTTATTACACATATCAAACTGAAATAGCTGTTGCAAAAACACCAATTTTTATAAAACAATAAGCTTAAGATTAATAGGGGTGCCCAAACTTTTTCATATAACTGTATATACAGGACAGGAGAAGTGGTACTGTGCAGTGTTTATATACAGGACAGGAGAAGTGGTACTGTGCAGTGTATTTATACAGGACAGGAGAAGTGGTACTGTGCAGTTACAAACTCTTCAGAGCGAACTTTGCAGTTAGAGGCATTAGAAGTAGTGTTGAGCATTCCGATACTGAAATATCGGGTATCGGCCGATATTCGCGGTATCGGAATTCCGATACTTAATTCCTATACTTTTACAATATCGAATACCGGAATCGGAAGTTCCCATAATGCCTGCGCTCTGCAGTGTCTCTGAAGGATGACAAGCTGGATGGCAGCGCTCAGCTGAGATCCAGCCTGTCATCAGAATGCCATCCCAGCGTGGGAGAATTCTCCTGATTGTTTAAAAGCCGGCGGGCGGTAAAAAGCCGCCGGCTTTTAAACAATCACACAGCCCCATACTGCTTCCCCGCAGCCTCCCACCCCGATCCTCCGCTCCCCTCGCTACCTCCCATCCCGATCGTAAGTTAGGACGGGGCGGGGAGCGCAGCACCAAGGAGCGGGGAGCGAAGGACCCGGGCTTGGAAGCCGGCAGTGAAAAGACTTCACCGCCGACTTTCCCGTTCTGTGCTGCACTTTCCCGCCGGTTATTTCAAATGAACAGCTGAGGTATCAGGTGATGCCGATCAGCTGTTCATTTGAAGTCGCCGCGGTGCCCTCAGAAGGTTCATGTGAGTTCATGCTTCACTGCATTGCATGAACTCACATGAACTTTCCCACGGTCGCACAGGTCAGCCTCACCTCCCAGACCCGTCATGATTGGTGTGTGTGGGTGTCTGTGCGATGTGTGCGGGTGTGCGCGGTGTCTGTGCGATGTCTGCGGTTGTGTGCGGTGTCTGTGCGATGTGTGCGGTGTCTGTGCGATGTCTGCGGGTGTGCGCGGTGTCTATGCGATGTCTGCGGGTGTGCGCAGTGTCTGTGCGATGTGTGCGGGTGTGCGCGTGCAGGCAGACATAGGCCGATGTGACACTACTACTCCCATCGGCCTATGTCTGTCCCCCGTCCACTCGTGCCAGCAGGATCAGCTTGATGGGAGCAGTAGTTCCCATCAGCCTGATCCTGCTATTTAAATTGCCCTATTGTGTCCCCAATAAATTTTAAATACATGTCATTGGTGGCCAGTGGTTGCCTACAATAAATTAGTTCATACATTACCTGTCCCCGCCGATCGCCACCTAAAATAAAGTAAAAAATAAAAAACTACACCTATACTCACCTAGACACCTAATTCCCCGAAGCCATCGATCTCCTGTAATAAAATATAAAATAATAAACCACAACCTTATCCTTACCCCTCCGTAGTAGTCCACGAGTGTCCCACGATGATCTCCAGTTCAGAGCAGCCACATAGAATGTGACCGCTCTGAACCGCCGCCGCCGCTAGAATGACGGGGCCGTAAAGCAGCCCCGTCATTGCATAAGCGGGTTCGCCGGAGTTCAGGCAGTGCTGCTCCGGTCAACTCCTTTACGGCCCTGCTGTATCGTGTGAAATTCCCTCGGTACAGCAGTGCCGTAAAGGAGGTCTCCGGAGCAGCGCTGACTGAATGCACTCCGGTGACCTCAGTCAGTGGCTCCCGCTGCCGGGAGCGGACGTGTTCCCGGCAGTGTGAGCTTACAGCAGCCATGCACAGCTGTCACCATCTCCAGATGTGACAGCTGTGCATGGGAGATCAGCGCAGGAACGTGGACAGGTAACTATTTTTTTTTAGTAAACTAAGAATTAAATAAAATGGTGTGTTTTATTTCAAATAAATTATTTTTTTCTGGGTGTAGTGTGTTTTTTCTTTTTAACACTTTTTAGGTTAGTAATGGGGGTGTCTTATAGACGCCCATCATTACTAACCTGGGCTTCATGGCAGCTGGCGCTGACATGAACCCCAGCCCTATTACCCCCTGCCACCGCACCAGAGCAGCGTGGAAGAG
Source organism: Phyllobates terribilis (assembly GCF_046119375.1). Classification (NCBI taxonomy): domain Eukaryota; kingdom Metazoa; phylum Chordata; class Amphibia; order Anura; family Dendrobatidae; genus Phyllobates; species Phyllobates terribilis. The sequence continues at coordinate 71,851,726 of NW_027362773.1, read as the reverse complement.
CGAGGCTAAGTGCCAGAAATGGCGCATCCATAGGATGCGCCATTTCTGGGGCGGCTGACGGCTGGTGTTTCTAGCCTGGGAGGGGGCCAATATTCATGGCTCCCTTCCTGGGCTATTAATATCAGCCCCCAGCTGTCTGCCTAGCCTTTGCTAGCTATTAAATTAGGGGGGACCCCACGTCATTTTTTTGGGGGGGTCCCCCATTTTAATAGCTAGTAAAGGCTAGGTATTCAGCTGGGGGCTGATATTAGTAATCTGGGAAGATCCGTGGGTATTACCCCCTTCCCAGGCTTCAAACATCTTCCCCAGCCGTCTGCTTAACCTCCGCTAGAGACTAAAATTATGGGGGATCCCACGCCAATTTTTTTTTTAAATAAATCCTTTATTTTAACACTAAATGACATTTGAGGAGTTAATAAAGATGCAGTCCCTAAATTATTATTTATTTTTTAATTAATTTTTCCCAAAAATTTTGACGTGGGCTTTGCCATATTTTTGTATGCCAGCCAGGTACAGCATCCAGCTTCTATGAACGCGCCATTTTCCGGGGCGGCTGCGGACTGCAATTTGCAGCGGGTGGGGCCCAGAAGGCTTGGGCCTCCCTGCGCTGCGGATTCCAGCCCCCAGCTGCCTAGTTGTACCTGGCTGGACACAAAAATAGGGCGAAGCTCCACGTATTTTTTTTTTTAATTATTTCATGAAATTCATGAAATAATAAAGAAAAAAAGGGCTTCCCTATATTGTTGTGTCCGGCCAGGTACAAATAGGCAGCTGGTGGTTGGGGGCAGCCCGTTCCTGCCTGCTGTACCTGGCTGGACCCAAATATAGTGCGAAGCTCCACGTCAATTTTTTTTTAATTATTTCATGAAATAATTTTTTTAAAAAAGGGCTTCCCTATATTGTTGTGTCCGGCCAGGTACAAATAGGCAGCTGGTGGTTGGGGGCAGCCCGTTCCTGCCTGCTGTACCTGGCTGGACACAAATATAGTGCAAAGCCCCACGTCAATTTTTTTTTAATTATTTCAGGAAATTCATGAAATAATTTAAAAAAAATTGACGTGGAGCTTCGCACTATATTTGGGTCCAGCCAGGTACAGCAGGCAGGAACGGGCTGCCCCCAACCACCAGCTGCCTATTTGTACCTGGAAAGGACACAACAATATAGGGAAGCCCTTTTTTTCTTAATTATTTCAGGAATTTCATGAAATAATTAAAAAAAAAAATACGTGGAGCTTCGCCCTATTTTTGTGTCCAGCCAGGTACAACAAGGCAGCTGGGGGCTGGAATCCGCAGCGCAGGGAGGCCCAAGCTTTCTGGGCCCCACCCGCTGCAAATTGCAGTCCGCAGCCGCCCCGGAAAATGGCGCGTTCATAGAAGCGCCATCTTCTGGCGCTGTACCCAACTCATCCAGGGCCCTGGTGCGGTGGCTCACTGGGTAATAAAGGGGTTAAGGCCAGCTTGGCATTATCAGCTGGCCCTAAGCCCGAAATTCATGGGGTCACGCCAATATTAGACATGACCACCATGAATTTCTAGTAAAGTATTTAAAAAAAACACAACACCCAGAATAAAGTCCTTTAATTGAAATAAATACACAATTCTTTATTGTTCTAAATTAAACCATACTTACCATCACGCCCATTCCAGCTGAAGCCAACGATCTCCTGCAATAAAAGAAAAATAATAAACCAACCTCATCCTTACCTTCCCATGGATCCCACGACAGCTTCAGCTCTGCTACATCGAGATGACAGGCTGCACCGCAGCAGAACGCTGCCATCCAGCCTGTCATCCCGCAGACACTGAGAAGCGCAGGCATGCTTGCGCTCCTCAGTGTCTCTCTGTGACGGCATAAAGATGAGTAAACAGTGGTGCAGCGGTCTCAGGGAGCGCCAAAGGAATACTGGACAATATAATAGATGGCAACCGACAGGACGGTACTACAAATAGAGGTGACCCGGAGCCTCATTAATCACACGCTTAATCTTGGTTGTGTAGACGTACACCATCACAGGTGAGTGTACTGGCACTTTTTAAATTAATTAAATAGCCCTGTGAGTCTACACATGCGCCCTTTCTTTTCTTTTCACACGGCATAAAGATGAGCCGAGTTCATGTCCAATGAGCTCGGCTCACCTCATGCACGTCACTGACAGCGTGGGAAAATTCTCCTGCACTCAGCGCTTCAGCGTGAGAATTCTCCCACGCTGTCAGTGACGTACATGAAGTGAGCTGAGTTCATTGGACTTGAGCTCACCTCATGCACGTCACTGACAGCGTGGGGAAATTCTCACGCTGAAGCGCTGAGTGCAGGAGAATTTTCCCACGCTGTCAGTGACGTGCATGAGGTGAGGTCATGTCCAATGAACTCGGCTCACCTCATGCACGTCACTGACAGCGTGGGAAAATTCTCCTGCACTCAGCGCTTCAGCGTGAGAATTCTCCCACGCTGTCAGTGACGTGCATGAGGTGAGCCGAGTTCATTGTCGGCTCATCTGGATGCCGTCACAGAGAGACACTGAGGAGCGCAAGCATGCCTGCGCTTCTCAGTGTCTGCGGGATGACAGGCTGGATGGCAGCGTTCTGCTGCGGTCCAGCCTGTCATCTCAATGTAGCAGAGCTGAAGCTGTCCTGGGAACCATGGAAAGGTAAGGATGATGTTGCTTTATTATTTTTCTTTTATTGCAGGAGATCGTTGGCTTCAGCTGGAATGGGCGTGACGGTAAGTATAGTTTAATTTAGAACAATAAAGAATTGTGTGTTTATTTCAATTAAAGGACTTTATTCTGGGTGTTGTGTTTTTTTTTAACTTTGACTATGGGGTTAGTAATGGGGGTGTCTTATAGACGCCTCTCCATTACTAACCTGGGCTTGATGTCAGCTGGCATTATAAGCTGACATCAACCCCAGCCCTATTACCCCACTGCCACCGCTACAGGGCAGTGGGAAGAGCGAGGCTAAGTGCCAGAATTGGCGCATCCTATGGATGCGCCATTTCTGGAGCGGCTGACGGCTGGTGTTTCTAGCCTGGGAGGGGGCCAATATTCATGGCTCCCTTCCTGGGCTATTAATATCAGCCCCCAGCTGTCTGCCTAGCCTTTGCTAGCTATTAAAATAGGGGGGACCCCACGTCATTTTTTTGGGGGGGTCCCCCATTTTAATAGCTAGTAAGGGCTAGGTATTCAGCTGGGGGCTGATATTAGTAGCCTGGGAAGCTCCGTGGGTATTACCCCCTTCCCAGGCTTCAAACATCTGCCCCAGCCATCTGCTTAACCTCCGCTAGAGACTAAAATTAAGGGGAACCCCACGCCAATTTTTTTTTTTTAATAAATCCTTTATTTTAACACTAAATGACAAGTATAGTAATCAACACTATCACTGTACTTCATATATATGTGACTGACATGTTTCTATCTATCTAATCTATGTGTGATTCTCTATTCCTTCTATTCTAAATTGTCGGGTACAGATGCTGAGTTGCCGGCCGGCTTTTTTAAAGAGACAGTGCATGAAAACACTATAATTTTTTTAAATAAATCCTTTACACTAAATGACAAGTACAGTAACCAACACTGTCACTGTGCTTCTTATATGTGTGACTGACATGTTTCTATCTATCTAATCTATGTGTGAAGCTCTATTCTGTCTGTTATAAATTGTCGGGTACCGCTGCTGAATTGCCGGCCGGCTTTTTTAAAGAGACGGTGCATGAAAACACTATAATTTTTTTAAATAAATCCTTTACACTAAATGACAAGTACAGTAAGCAACAATGTCACTGTACTTCATATATATGTGACTGACATGTTTCTATCTATCTAATCTATGTGTGAAGCTCTATTCTTTCTGTTGTAAATTGTTGGGTACCGGTGTATGCCGCTGATGAATTGCCGGCTTTTCGCATAATACATTCTACATTATTCTTAGTTGTTTTACTTCATGTAGAATTAACCTACAAGGAAAGAAAGGGTTTATTTTCATTCCGATATTAGTGTCCCATTGACTTGCATTGGTTTCCGGTATCGGAATCGGCGATTTCCGATACTTTTTGAGTATCGGTCCGATCCAATCCGATACGATATTTCCTGATATCGGAAGGTATCGCTCAACACTAATTAGAAGCTATTAATTAGTGCACAATATACAAGATCAAATCTGTGTCTGGATTGCTCATCCTAACTCTTAGGCTGTGTGCCCACTATGCGTTTTGTAAGCATTTCTGCAGCGGCAATTCCGCTGCAGAAACGCTTAAAAAAACGCTTGGTAGAAGGTCTGCCATGTTCCCAAATGATAATCCGCATGTGCAGTGCACATGCTGCGGAAATTTCCGCTGCGGAAAAATCCGCAGCACTACTAATTATTTTGCGGAAGCGCAGCATTTTCGTCGCCATTGACTTGCATTGGAACGCATGTCATCCACATCACTAGATAAGTACATGCGGATAACATGCGTTTCAATGTGCGGATGGTACCCGGGTTTGGAGAAGGGGAGACTCTCCTCAAGACCCGGGTACCATAGTACCTGTGAAAAAAAGAATAAAATAAAAAATAAATATTATACTTACCTTCTGATGGTCCCCGGTGTCCTTGTCTCGGCTTGCCTGCAGCTCGCGGTAGACTAAAGGACCTGCGGTGATGTCATTTAGTCATGTGATGAGCGACGGGACCGGAGCCGACGCCGGCTTGTCATCGCTTCACTGAAGATGCTGGCAGCGGTGGGACCGGACGCCTCTCCCATCCATCGGATAGGTGAGCATCCATAGTTTCTCCTGCGCCTCCATCAAAAAGCTATGGAATTACGCAGTGTGTGAACACCGCTGCGTAATTCCATCGCTTATAACGGGCACAATAGGAGAAAGCGCAGGAGGCAGCTGTGTAAAGAATTGACATGTCAATTCTTTACGCAACTGCGATTACGCACTGCGTAAACACACACAGTGTCTGAACGTCAAAGTGAATTTCCCATTCACTTTGCTGGCAGACACAAGGCACATTGCGTATTTTGAAAAAGCGCGCGCAAAAAAGCGCGTGAAAATACGCAATGTGTGAACGCAGACTAATACTGCAGATAGCACTAGTTAGGCCGAGTTTGTGGAGACCTAGTATAGAACAGAATAGGGTTCATTGCATGTTCTTTCTGCTGCTGGAACTCCTATCAATTTACCAAGATATCTGGGCTTTTACTCTTAATCTTGATAATTTTGGTGAAAAGCAATATAATATACAATTTATACTGCTCCATTTGCTTGTTAACAGCACTTGTCAACAGCATATAGCTAGATTTGGTTGATTTGAATAGCATTGCTGTATTGTGCAAGCAGAGAAACTTGTCCATCATCTCAGGTGGTAAATATTACTTCCGTAATAATGTTGAATTTTTTGGAAGCTGCCAAATATTATACTCCAGTTAAAGTGTAGCAGTTGTGCATTGAAAACATACCCAGACTTGGCCGCTGACTAATAGCATCACTGTACTGCCATTGCATAAAAATGTGGTCATCAGACCTGATCAGCTATTACTGAGGTAATAATCCTGATATTTTTTGCAAGCTGCAAAATATTATACTCCATTTAAAGTCTGCCAGTTGTGCGTACAAAACATATCCAGACTTGGTCGCTGACCAGTTGCATCGCTATATCGCCACTGCATAAAAACGTGGTCATCAGATGTGATCAAATATTGCTAAAAAAAAACACAATTTGAGCTTGGTTTAAAATGGTATACATGCAGCACATAAATGCATGTTTCACAATGGCCATAAATCAGAAAAACCTACAAGAGGCAAAATGAACAAAAACCCTGCTGTAAATAAATAAAAAGCAAGTGCATTTAAATAAAATAGGGTTCTTAGTAACACTGTTTTAGTATAAAAGCTATCCCACCAGCGACAAGGTGAACCCGTTTGGGATAGACCTACACTGTCTGTGGGATAGCTTTTATACTATTTTTGATCAAAAACAGTGCTACTAAGAACCCTATTTTATTTACAGTGGGTACGGAAAGTATTCAGACCCCTTTAAATTTTTCACTCTTTGTTTCATTGCAGCCATTTGGTAAATTCTAAAAAGTTCTTTTTTTTTCTCATTAAAGTACACTCTGCACCCCATCTTGACTGGAAAAAAACAGAAATGTAGAAATTTTTGCAAATGTATTAAAAAAGAAAAACTGAAATATCACATGATCATAAGTATTCAGACCCTTTGCTCAGTATTGAGTAGGGCTCTGGCTGGGCCAGTCAAGAATAGTCACAGAATTGTTCTGAAGCCACTCCTTTGTTATTTTAGCTGTGTGCTTAGGGTCATTGTCTTGTTGGAAGTTGAACCTTCAGCCAAGTCTGAGGTCCAGAGCACTCTGGAAGAGGTTTTCATCCAGGATATCTCTGTACTTGGGCACATTTATGTTTCCTTCAATTGCAACCAGTCGTCCTGTCCCTGCAGCTGAAAAATACCCCAATATAGACAGGTGTGTGCCTTTCCAAATCAAGTCCTATCAGTTTAATTAAACACAGCTGCACTCCAATGAAGGAGTAGAACCATCTCAAGGAGGATCACAAGGAAATGGACAGTATGTGACGTCAATATGAGTTGTAACAGTGTCACTGGTTTTATATGTGAGGAGAGGTATGTGTCACTCAGGATGCTCTCTTGTGTGAACTAAGACCTACTTTGTATTTCTGCCAGCGTGTTATATGCTGGTAGGTTTACTCTGTTAAAGGGTGTGCGGTTTTATGGGAATGGCAAAGAGGGCGGGACGCCATTCCCCCTACCTCCCCTCAGGGTGGGGCTGAGCAATGTGTAAAAGAGATATGTCACACAAAATAGTTAATAAATAACGTTTCCCACATGTCTACTTTACATCAGCACAATTTTGGAACCAAAATTTTTTTTTGTTAGGAAGCTATAAGGGTTAAAAGTTGACCAGCGATTTCTCATTTTTCCAACAAAATTTACAAAAACATTTTTTTAGGGACCACATCTTATTTGAAGTGACTTCGAGGGGCCTTTATGACAGAAAATACCCAAAAGTGACACCATTCTAAAAACTGCACCCCTCAAGGTGCTCAAAACCACATTCAAGAAGTTTATTAACCCTTCAGGTGTTTCACAGGAATTTTTGGAACGTGGAAGAAAACAATGAACATTTAACTTTTTTTCACAAAAATGTTATTTAGACCAAATTTTTTTATTTTCACAGGGGTAACAGGAAAAAATGGAATACTCAATTTGTAGTGCAATTTCTCATGGGTGCGCTGATACCCCATATGTGAGGGAAAACCACTGTTTGGGCGCACTGCAGGGTTCGGAAGGGAAGGAGCGCCATTAGACTTTTTGAATGTAAAATTTGTTTGAATAATTAGCAGACGCCATGTTGCGTTTGGAGAGCTCCTGATGTGCCTAAACAGTGGAAACCCCCCACAAGTGACACCATTTTGGAAACTAGACCCCTTAGGGAACTTATCTAGATGTGTGGTGAGCACCTTGAACCCTAAGGTGCTTCACAGAAGTTTATAATATTGAGCTGTAAAAATAAAATTTTCACATTTTTCCCACAAAAACGTTTTTCATCCCTTAATTTTGCATTATCATAAGGGTAATAGGATAAATTGCACCATGAAATTTGTTGTGCAATTTTTCCTGAGTACGCAGATACCTCATATGTGGGGGAAAACCACTGCTTTGGTGTACGGCAGGGTTCGGAAGAGAAAGGAGCGCTATGTTGGCTGGGATAGGTTGCAGACACCATGTCACATTTGAAGAGTCGCTGACATGCCGAAACAGCAGAAACCCCAACAAATGACCCCATTTTGTAAACTACACCTCTCAAGGAATTCATCTAGGGAAGTAGTGAGTATTTTTTCATTTTTAAATTTATACCATTGGGCAGTGAAAAAAGCATAATTATATTTTTACCACAAAAAAATGTTTTACCCTCAGATTTTACATTTTCACACAGGGCAATGGGTAAAAATGGTGCCGAAATGTGTCACACAATTTCTTCTAAAAGTGGCAATACCCCATATGTGGCTGTATCGTACCGCTTAGCCATACGGCGAGATCTGGGGGGACGGAGCGCTATTTGACAATTGGAGAACAAATTATTGTAGAATAGGCATTTGGATTTGGGAGCACAAAATTTTCTGAATTTCTTTTGGGGGGCAAGGGCCATTTCGCTTTTCCAGAGCCTTTCTGCTACCAGTAACTTGGAAGTCCCTTATACTTTTAACAGATGACGGACCTGAGTGGGGATTAGCTTTTTTTGAGGACTGAGTTGAAGCTTTTATTGAGAACATTTTACGTAACATTTATCCGGCGTTCTAGGCTGAACACTTACATCGGGGTTTCCATCTAAATTTCCAAGTGATGTAATTCAGATGAAACCCCTGCGGGATCCATTCACTGTAATGAGGTAGCAGAGTTACTCTGGACTCCGTCTGGCCTCTGTTTAGCGGTGTCCTTTTTTTCAGAAGTGCACAAAACTGTGGCCAACCACACTTTTATGCACGCCTAAAACAAATAACACCGTGGGATCACAGGCCAGATGGCATCTACAGTGGCCTATATCTGCCTCATTACAGGGAATCTTCGGTCATGGGTTCTGTCTGAATCACGTATTTCAGAGATTTACACGGAAACTCTGGTGTAAGTGCTCGGCGCAGTGCGCAGGATAAATGTGAGCAGAGCCTTACTGCGATCTTTGGGAGACATAATAAACAAATCAGTAGCAGGTGAAGAATTGGTTTTATTTATTTTTTACGCCGTTCCTCGTGTGATATAACTGATTAGATTACTTTATTCTTCGGGTCGCTGCGATTACAGAGATACCAGATTTATATCGGGTTTTTGTGGCGCCCCTGAGGGTTCGGTCGCCACAGGAATGTTGCACTTCTTTAATGGAGTGTGGTGTTCCTCCTCTGAGGTAAGTCCGGTGTGATGGTAGTTACCTAGTTTTGCATCCAACACCACATCTTTCCACCAGAGGGAGCTAGTATGCACTAGTGCTGCTCCCCTGGTTACAGGGAGACTGGGGAACACAAAGTGGTAGGAACCAGTTAAGTGGGTGTGGGTGGAGGAACAGTTAGTCAGTTACACTTCTAATTTGATATTTAATAGAATGTCATCTTTGATCTTGGTCCTTCGGTGAAGAGTCTTTGCTGGTCTGCTGGTTCTTCTTCAGTTGTTCTTGGTCTCTAGCAGACTTGCTGTCAAGTGGTCGTACTGTGCTGTCAAAATACTGTGCGTAAAGTGACTTCCCTCCGGGAGCGCAGATCCTGTGTGGGCCTGCACCGGCATGGGACACAGCCCTCATACCCCAATCTATGGGACGAGAGGGATTCCGGCTGCAAGAGGGGTACCGGCCCCCGACACCCGACCTCGTACTCTATGTCCAGGACGGGAAAGTCCGGTTAGGCCCTGAGGATCCCGGCGGGCCTCGGCTGGAAGGGAATTGCCACTCGAGCCCCAGAACTGAGAGGAGCTCAGAGGGAGACCCGGCCTATCTACACACGCACAGACGGGAAAGGGTGAAGTCTGTAGTGCAGGAACACTCTGGTGTAGGGACGCTACCAAACACTGGACTTCCTCGGAGGTAGCCGGACCCCCGTCCCTGGTGGCCGCAGGACTCCGCGAGGAGCAGAGAGAAGCCTTGCGCTGCTTATGAGAACTGTGAGTAAAGCCTTGGAAATTCATCCCTATGGCCTCCGGACTGTTCATTACCCGCCATTCCTAGCGACGATGGGTTCCCCTCTCCCACACTACTACCCCCTTCTTCCCGCCTTGCCTGCCCTGAGGCCGCGCTCCGCCTGTGGGGAGCAGCGAGAACTGTAGCCGCCATGACATCGGGCCTCAGCGGACTGCTAGCGGCGCTGGTGGCGCATCACCAGACACCACAGGTGGCGTAGTCAACAAAATACCACTCAACCCGGATAGCCCTAACATCCTTTTTAATGTGACGGCCCTGGGCACGGAATGGGTCTAGGCCATGACTGCATCCCTTCAACATCTGACCCGGCTCCGAGTACCCCATCTTCCCAGGGTAGGGCTTGAGAGGCGTCCCATCACTGGCGTAGTCGGCAGGATATCGTGCCCGCAGCAACGGAGAAAAGTGCCCATTGCTATCGGGTACTGTGTGCCTTACACCTTGGACTGTTGTTTTACACCTAAGATGGCGCCCGCCCAAGAAGAACAGGCGCCATCACGCAGTGAAAAGACTGACTTTGTACACCTCCCATCGTGGGCTGGGCTTCCGCTTGGCGCCAAAAATGTGGACTGCCCCTTCCATCAGAGACTGTCTGCGGGGTAATGCCCGTCAAACTGGATGGGCTGAACGAAGGCGGGCCTGTCAGCATGCCCCCCAGGAACCGCCCCGAAAGAAGAGGAAGAAGGAGCAAAGTAACAAGGTGCGGCCATTGCAGTTGAAGTTTGGCAGCGAACGGAGAAGGTCATGGATGACCCTGGAGAACCAAGCCATGCGACTGCTGCACCCAGTCCAGGCCCTTCACCCGGAGGAGAGTCTAGCGGCAGTGCGTTGACACCGGGAGACTTTGAGTTTCTTAACCGGGAGGCTCCAGAGCTTGCAAGGAGGCAGAAGGAGGCCCAGGAGGCGGCGACGGCTGCGTGGAAAGCAGAGATGCTGCAGCGGATCCGAGACCGCCGCCGAAGAGAGGAGGCTCCGGAAGCTGTCGGCCCGGAGGTCGAGGTGGAAACCGACCTGACGGCAGGTGAGGAGGCAACCCCTGCCCCGGCTGCGGAGCCCTCGGAGCTGATCCTGAACCTCATGGCGGAGTATGTACATCCCCAAACTGTCACCTGGGAGCAAGCGCTGGCTCCTGAGCTGCAAGCGGCTGCTATCGGTGGGGATTTTCACTGCCCTAAAAGCTCTCTAATGGAGGTGCCTGGAGTTGCGGAGGAGACTACCGCCTCCAACCCGGACTGGTCCGCTCTACTAGAGGACACTCAGCAGCCCGTTCTGACCCCGCTACCTGCCCCGGCGGTGATCTGGCCCGAGGCCGAAGAGTGGGCCTGGGAAAACCAGGGGGGCCACCTGATGGGCTCCCCGCGAGAGACCACCGCTGAAGCACAGAGGAGGAGCAGTGGTGCAGTGATCAGGTCCTCCAGCTGGCACGGGAGCGACGTCGGCGGGAGCAACGCTGCGAGCGCCTCGAAGTCCGGACCAAGGCTTCCAAGACTCGGGCACGACAGGAGGAGGCTACCCATCCCGGTCCCACGGTATGAGGGCAAGGTTGTGCGATTTCACCACGAGGCGGGGTGGGGGTTTATTCGGTTTCCCTCTTCCATGATGATGTGTTCTTCAGTCGGCGGGACGTCGAGCCGCGCCATAAGAAGGGACACCCCGGGCGGAACCTCTCCCCGGGTGATAGTGTGACTTTCGCTCGCCACCAGGGGGAGCGTGGGTGGTACGCCCTGGACGTCTGCAAAGTGTCCGGGAGCGAGGCCACCACCTCCTCAGCCTCGGGTGATCGGCTGCCCTCTGTCGGGAGGAATGAGCCCTTCCCTCCACGTGAGCCCCAAGTCTGAAGCAGCCCCCGGCTGCTGCTGTTGTTACTGTTTGAAGTTTGACTGTTGCTGCTATTTCTATTTTTGTGTGATCCTTTCTTTATAGAGACTTTGGTCCCTGCGGACTATGGCAGGCGGCGGACTGCAATGTACATAGTTATGCACCTATTTAGGTGCTCCCTATTGGTTTTATACAAAACCGTGCCTTTCTTACTACCTCTGACCTCAGAAGCAAAACCTGTCTGGAGTGGCACATGTGGGGGTCCAGCATCGGATCTTCATACCCTGCAGCCACCCCAGGGCCCACGTAGAGGGTTTTTTGCTACTGAACTTACCGCCGTTGCATCACTGACGTGGTCGTCACTTTAAACCAGTCCGCTGCCTTAATTAAAAAGTCTCTTGTCCTAATTTATAATTTTGCATTTTTTTATATCTCTGTCTTTTTATAATTTTATACTTTTGCACTTTTGTACTTTTATACTGTTATGCAACGTTATAAGAAATGTGCCTCCCATAAAGGGATAATCAGTGAATATGAATAGCGGTACCAGAGCGCCAATAACAGAGCAAAAATATTAAAAGGACTAATTTATTAATACACACAACGCGTTTCGGTGGACACAGCCACCTTCATCAGGTGTGACAAGCAGCAAACAATTGATCCTTATATACATTTGACTAGCTATACAATTACTTAATAGGGGCGGGGCCAGATACAGAGTAATACCTCTATATTAACCCCTTGAGTTCATATATGCTCAATAGAGTAAAAAGGATTGTTATAAATTAATACCTAATGAAGCATATAGGGTTCTTATAAAAAGGATTCGCTGTATAAAAACTTGTGAATCCTATAATCATAATACTTAATAGGATATATTGTTATCTACCACTCTATATTTTATATTATAAAAAAATATATATATATATTTTTACATACAACATAAAACAATGTATAAATATAAAGTTATAAAATTACAATCAGTTTCTATCATTATAATTAGGGAAAAGTGGACGAAGAAAGGAAAGAGAAGAAAAAAATTTATATATATCCACCTGAAACGCGTTCTGAGTATTAATAAATTAGTCCTTTTAATATTTTTGCCCTGTTATTGGCGCTCTGGTACCGCTATTCATATTCACTGATTGTCCCTTTCTCCCTGTTGGGGTGCGGTAGAGCTGCCTTTAATTTATTGTTCTTTCACCTGTGGGAGGAATTTAATTAGAATTACTACCCTGGTTTTCCAAGCTGCGCTGCCCTAACCCCTCCGGAACGCTCCCGGGGGTGTTGGTGAAGCTGGGCGTCCATCTCGGCGTTACATGCTACTAACCTGACCACGTGATCCACCACCGAGAGATCAGGTTCTGTGAACGCCGCTGGAAATAGATGACAGCCACCAACAGAGCGGAGCTTGTGGAGCTTTATACTGGGGTTGTGCAGAGGTGCACAACTTCATAAGGTTAGTAGCCATCCCCACACCCCTCTAACAATTGCAATACTGAGTCACCCATTGCGCCTTGTTCTCTCCTCTCTTTTCATATTGAGTCTGCTATTGCTGGGGGCTTAGCCTCAAGACCAGGAGCTGCAAATTGGGCGACCCAGATTATTCCACACATCGAGAGACTGAAAAACCTTGCAGAATCGTCAACAGATAAGAACTGTGTTTAAGACTTTAAAATCTAAATTGCTGGATCATTATGGACTTTTATGTGACCAATAGAGAGAAATTTAGATTATCTCTGATCAATACAGCCCTTAGTAAAGACTCTAAAGATGGCGACAGATGCATATATAATAATCCAACTATGCTGAATGATACAGATCAAAAAACGTTACGTGGACTGTTTTTGAACTTAGAAAATAATAGCAAAATAGAAATAACTAATCACATAGACACGATGTTTTTAGAACATTACATTAAGGATAACATAATACCCAAGGGATTGAGAATGAATCTCAATTCATCCTTTCCTCAGGATATTGTTTTTACTGAAAGATGGGACAGGTGTATTTCTGATTGCTCAACAACACTGATCAGATTGTTGATTGATAAAAGGAATACTCTGGCTATGCATGCTTTAGAAACAATAGCTAAAATTAAAGGGGATTTGGAGTTCTTTTCTTCATCTGCGGAATATTTTGCCACAGATAATGAGGTAAAACTAAGACTGGCTAAGTTTGAAAATGATTTAATAAATAAAAAAGCAAAAAAATATGAAAGAGATATAAAAGACTCTAAAAAAGAAAAAATCCAATAACCACTTCAAATTTCACCTGTTCCCATCATCCCTATGCAGAGAACAACTAGGGATAATCCATCATCCCCTATTCTAAGCAATGATACTGATAACCATACAAAACAAGTGAATAGTTTTCAAAAACAGTTTTTTATGAATAAATAACAACAAGCAATATATGAGACTCATAAAAAGAAGTTATCCATTAACAATAATTACAAGAAAAATACTGCATTTAATTCTAATTTGGAAAAAAATAATGACCTTATAATAGAGGGAATGTGTATGGAAATTACTCCTCCCTCCATATTGATTACTGATCCACCTATTTTATCCACACAAGCAGCAGATGTAGAATTTATTGCTAATCCGCCTACTATTTCCACACAAGTAGCAGATATTGATGAACTGAACTTCACATTACATATTAACACACAGGAGATATCCCATAGTGGATCTAATATCTCAGAGCTTTCTAGTGCAATACAGATTCCTTTTGCTGGATAGCGGATACACTGAATATTTTAAATCAAGGGAGACCTTCTGATAAAACAAATGGTATAAACCACATAAAACCCCCTATAAACAGAATGACATCCTTGGAATTATCTCCGATTTTGAATGAGAATAGTATCTTGATAAATCCTCAAACACAGAATGCAGTTGCATTCCAAACTAATAAAACGAAAATTACACATTTTTTTCACGTGGTCCCCGGACGTTGTCCAAAACGAAAAAGAAATTTAGGGGATGTAGAGGGAGTGGAAAAACCCGAGGCTCAACAACAAAAATAGTCCAAATGCCGAAATTGAGACACAATCCAAATATAAAGAAAATGAAATCTTGCCAATGAACCAGAATACAAATTCCCTGCAGATAGAAACCCCTATCGGTTGTGGGGGTATTTTTAATATTTCTAGCTATGTGCTATCTGAAGCTGGACCATCCTTGTTAGGTCGAGGATTATCTTTCTGTCCAGCTGTCCCATTTAATAATTTCACTTTGTTCTGTGATTTAAATGAATTTATAAGGAAATTGACACTAAAAAGACATTTTCTATTGGAAGATAAGAGAAAATCACATCCTATTAGTTCATGCTCAACAGTATCCCCCTCCATTCAAGAATCTAATATACCAGGCCCCCCATTACTGGACCCTTTCACTCATGTAAATGTGAAGGGGAAAAATAATTTTTATCCATTACATCATAAAGGTTCACACCTTGAAACTTTCCAACAATTAATTTTGAGGGACCTTAGGACATTCCCCCCAATTTCTAAAAAAGTGAATAACTTGAGCTACCAGGAGAAATGTGCATTAAAAACCCTTCAGGATAATAAAGAAATAATTATAAAGAGAGCAGATAAGGGAGGGGGGACTGTGATAATGAACAGAGGCTGGTACATCAAGGAGGGCCTCAGAATCTTAGACGACTCAAACTACTACATGAAATTAGAAGCAGACCCATCTGTAACCATTTTTTTGGAGTACAAAGGACTTGTAGCAGGGGCCTCTACAGCTGGCTTCCTCAATAAAAAAGAAAAATCCTTTTTAGACATTAAAAAATTCAAAGTCCCTTATTTTTATTTTTTACCCAAAATTCATAAAGATAAATTTAATCCCCCTGGACGTCCTATTATTTCTGGTATCAATTCTATCACATCCAACTCATCCCACTATATTGATCTTTTTTTACCGAAGTACGTTTTATCCCTAGATTCTCATTTAAAGGATTCTACACATTTAATTAGACTGTTGAGAGAATTACCCCCTCTTCCAGGCTGTCTTCTTATTACACTCGATATATGCTCTCTTTATTCCAATATCACACATGTATTGGGTTTACAGGCAATTAAAAAATTCCTAGATGAGGACCCAAACTTACAAGATCCTCAAAAAAACTTTTTATTGAGGGGTATAACTTTCATTCTTGAGAACAATGTATTTTCTTTTGAGGGGGTGATGTATCGGCAGCTGAGGGGCTGCGCGATGGGGACGAGGTTTGCCCCCAGTTATGCAAATCTATATATGGGGGCATTCGAGTCAATCCCTCGGCGCCGATAAACCCATCGTTATGTACCGCCGCTTTATAGATGATCTGTTTATCATATGGAGGGGAAATACTGTGGAGGCTGCCAAATTTATTGATGAATTAAATTCTAACGACTGGGGTCTTTCCTTTACCTCTACCATATCTGAGAGTAATATTCAATATCTTGACCTTCAGATAAATATAGACAATTCGGGCAAAATATCCACATCTACCCACTCTAAGGAAGTGGATGTAAATAGCTATCTTGAATTTGACAGTGGCCATTTGCCCAGTTGGATTAGAAATATTCCATACGGTCAATATTGGCGTGTCAGAAAAAATTGTACACATGATTCGGATTTTTTTCTGGAATCTAAGGTTTTACAAAAACGTTTCAGAGCTAAGGAATACCCCCAGAAATTATTAAAGGATGCTTTGTCCAAAACTAAATCCCTATCACAGAACTTGTTTATCAAAAAATCCAAGAATACCAGCCAAGAGCCAAACAACAATTTCAGTTTAAATCTGATTACTACTTATGGTAAACCTACACAAGTGTTATCCAGTTTATTAAAAAAATACTGGTTCATTTTAAATAATGATCCAATATTAACTGGTCATTTACCGGAATTTCCTCATGTCATATATTGGAGGAGTAAAAATCTAGGAAACTATATAGCCCCTAGCAATACAACAATTGGTAGAAGACCGAACCATTTAAATTCAGCTCCTATTAGCAATAATGGATGTTATAAATGCAACGTCCCTAAATGCTTATGCTGTCAATCCATTGATAACGGAGCTAAAACATTAATCTCTGTGGTCACTGGAGAGATATATCCCATTCACTTTAGACTTACATGTCAGTCCTCATATGTGATATATTTGCTCCAGTGATCCTGCGGCCTGCAATACATTGGCTGCACTATCCAGGAAATGCACTCCAGATTAAATAAACATCGCCAAAATATTAGAAACGGCTTTCCTTTACATAGCGTTTCTAATCATTTCTTAAAAGAACATCAAAAAAATCCTAATAACCTAAAACTAACTATCTGTAACGGGTCTGGGAGGCGGAGCCTCTGAGCAACTTATACAAGGGGGCGGTCCTTGTAAGGAAGCGGGTGGCGACCAGGGAAGACAGGCAGGTAGTCACAGCAGGTGACCGGGACAGTCTCTGGGTAAACGGGCAGGAGGTCACGGCAAGTGACCGGGACAGTCTCTGGGTAAACGGGCAGGAGGTCACAGCAAGTGACCGGGGCAGTCTCTGGGTGAACGGGCAGGAGGTCACGGCAAGTGACCGGGACAGTCTCTGGGTAAACGGGCAGGAGGTCACGGCAAGTGACCGGGACAGTCTCTGGGTAAAGGGTAGGTACGACCTGTGACGGCTGAGCCTCCAGGTAGGCTAGCAGGCAGATGGCAGATGTATGCTCCCAGGTGAGCAGGCGAGAGCCTCTGGAAAAGCAGGTGGTCACAGCATGTGACGGCGGAGCCTCCAGATAGGCTAACAGGCAGGTAGGAGATGAGCGCACCCAGGTGAGCGGGCAAGAGTCTCTGGACTGGCAGGTGGTCACAGCACGTGACGGCGGAGCCTCCAGGTAGGCTAGCAGACAGGTAGCGGATGAGCGCTCCCAGGTGAGCGGGCAAGAGTCTCTGGACTGGCAGGTGGTCACAGCACGTGACGGCGGAGCCTCCAGGTAGGCTAGCAGACAGGTAGCAGGTGAGCGCTCCCAGGAGAGCGGGCAAGCTGGTCCATAGACAGACTGACAGGTGTCGGAAGGCAGACCGTCGGACCTCAGGCTAGCAAGCAGGTAAGCGGATAATAGGCAGGAATCAGACAGCAAGGGCTGAGGGCTGAAGCAGAGTAGTGAACAGTGCAACAACATTGCTCGGGCACCTCCATTTTGGAGGAGGTGCCTTATATATGGTGAAGTCCTCCGGCCATTGGCCGGGACTCCTTAGGACGGCGCGCGCGGCCCCTTTAAGAGGGGGGGAGCGCGCGCGCGCCCTAAGCACCGTGGCCGGGAAGGAGCGCGCGCTGCCAGCAGAGCGGGAGGAGGACGCCGGGCTCGGAGCGGAGAGGTGAGGGGAACAGCGTCCCTGCCTAGCAGAGGGCAGGGACGCCGACGCTACAGTACCCCCCCCTTTAGGCCCCCCCTTTTTTAGGCCATACAGAAATTTAGCAAGGGTGAGAGGGGCATGGATGTTCTCCCGGGGCTCCCACGTTCTCTCTTCAGGACCAAACCCCTTCCAATCTACTAGAATAAAGGTCTTTCCTCTTACCCTTTTTGTGGCCAGAATGTTCTCTACCTCAAACTCGTTTTCAGCGGAAACCGGAGCAGGAGGCGTACCTGTAGACTTGGAAAAAGAGTTAAGTACCACGGGTTTGAGGAGAGATACATGGAAGGAGTTAGGGATCCGCAAGTTGGCCGGGAGTTTCAATTTATAGGCCACCGGGTTGATCTGACTGATGACCTCCAGAGGACCGATGAACCGAGGCCCTAACTTATAGGAAGGAATCTTAAGCCGGACATACTTGGACGAGAGCCAGACCTTATCCCCTGGACGGAATTGAGGAGGATCCAGACGTTTTTTGTCAGCATGTCTTTTCATACGCTCGGACGACTGAAGGAGTGCGGACCGGGTACTCTCCCACATGGAGGAAAATTTGTTAACAAGAGATTCCGCAGCCGGATTATCCACCGAGGTGGAGACGGGAAATGGGATCCGAGGATGCTGACCGAAGACTACAAAAAACGGGGATTTGGAGGAAGATTCGCTCTCGTGATTATTGTAAGAGAATTCGGCCCATGGCAGGAGATCCACCCAGTCTGAATGGTGGGCATTAATGAAGTGCCGGAGGTAACTGGTCAGGATCTGATTGATCCGCTCCACTTGACCATTAGACTGTGGGTGGTAAGCGGAGGAGAAGTCCAGGGTGACGTCTAGCAATTTACAAGTGGCTCTCCACAAACGTGAGGTGAACTGTACCCCACGATCCGACACGATGTGGAGGGGCAGGCCATGAAGACGGAAGATGTGGCGAATAAAGTCTTTAGCCGGCTCGGGTGCAGACGGGAGGCCTGGCAGGGGAATAAAGTGAGCCATCTTGGAAAAGCGGTCAGCGACCACCCAAATGACCGTACAACCGGCAGAGACGGGGAGATCAGTTATGAAGTCCATAGCTATATGCTGCCAGGGGGCAGCAGGTACAGGAAGCGGAAGGAGGCGACCGGCTGGCAGGTGTCTCGGGACTTTGTTGCGGGCGCAGGACACACAGGCAGAAACAAAGTCTATTACGTCCTTGTGCAGGGTAGGCCACCAGTAGTGCCGGGTAATAAGCTGGAGGGTCTTTTTCTGACCGGCGTGGCCAGCTAGTTTAGACGAATGACCCCAGTGTAGGATCTTCTCACGATCAGGTACCGATACGAACGTCTTACCGGGAGGGAGACGATTTAGACTCACGGGAGCCACCTGCATTACTCTGGCGGGATCGATGATATGTTTAGGTTCTTCCTCGAGATCAGACACCAGAAAGGATCGGGACAAGGCGTCCGCTTTGATGTTTTTGTCAGCCGGGCGAAAATGAAGAACAAAATCAAAGCGAGCAAAAAACAAGGACCACCGGGCTTGGCGCGGGTTAAGTCTCTGGGCATGCTGGAGGTAAGCCAAGTTCTTGTGGTCAGTGTAAATTATTACCGGGTGAAGAGCCCCCTCGAGTAGGTAACGCCACTCCTCCAATGCCAGCTTGATTGCCAATAACTCACGGTCTCCTATGGAATAGTTGCGCTCAGAAGAGGAGAAGAGTTTGGAGAAGAAGCCACAAGTTACCATTCTCCCGGAAGATGATTTTTGGGTAAGTACCGCTCCGGCTCCAGAGGAGGAGGCATCAACTTCCAGGAAGAACTGCTTGTTGCCGTCCGGGCGATGCAGCACCGGGGCGGAAGAGAAGGCCTGTTTTAAGGAAAGAAAGGCCTCCTCTGCTTTGGGCGGCCACTCTCTGGGATTAGTGCCCTTACGGGTGAGCGCGGAAATTGGGGCAGTCCGGGAAGAGAAGTGCGGTATGAAGAGGCGGTAGTAGTTGGCGAAGCCCAGGAACCGCTGGATAGCCTTCAACCCCTCCGGTCGAGGCCATTTCTCGATGGCAGACAGTTTCTCTGGATCCATTCGTAGGCCGGTCTGAGAAATAATGTAGCCCAAAAACGGAAGCGAGGTCTGCTCAAAGAGGCACTTCTCATATTTAGCGAAGAGGTGATTCTGCCTGAGCCTGAGCAGGACCTGACGAACATCCCTCCGGTGAGTCTGGAGATCCGGAGAGAAGACCAAGATGTCATCCAGGTACACCACTACGCAGGAGTAGAGAAGGTCCCGGAAGATGTCATTGACCAACTCTTGAAAGACGGCAGGAGCGTTACAGAGACCAAAGGGCATTACCAGATATTCATAGTGGCCGTCCCGGGTGTTGAATGCAGTCTTCCATTCATCCCCCTGACGGATACGGACCAGGTTGTATGCCCCACGGAGGTCCAGTTTGGTGAAGATTCTAGCCCCCCTCAGACGATCAAATAATTCCAGAATGAGCGGAAGGGGGTACTTATTCTTCACCGTGATCTGGTTAAGGCCTCTATAGGCTATACAGGGACGGAGAGAGCCATCCTTCTTTTTAACGAAAAAGAAGCCTGCTCCCGCCGGGGAGGTAGATTTCCGGATGAATCCCCGGGCCAGATTCTCCTTAATATATTCGGACATCGACCGGGTCTCAGCAGCGGACAATGGGTAAATACGCCCACGGGGAGCCGTAGTACCGGGTAACAGGTCGATAGGACAGTCGTATGGTCTATGAGGGGGTAATGTCTCTGCCTCCTTTTTATTAAAGACATCAGCAAATGACCAATAAGGAATCGGAAGTCCAGGTAGATTAGTTGGGGTAGGAGAAGGATGGACGGGATGAACGGGAACCAAACAAGTCTTATGGCAGTCCTGTCCCCAGCGAAGGACTTCTCCGGTCTGCCAGTCAAGCACGGGTGCATGTTTCTGGAGCCAAGGTAGGCCTAGTAAGAGGGCGTGAGAGAGTCCAGGCAGAACATGAAAAGAGATGCTCTCAGAATGCAGCATTCCCACCTGCAGAGTAATGGATTCGGTGATAAGTTGGATGGGACGTGGTAAGAGGCCCCCATCCACGGCAGCGACAGATATGGGTACAGCCAGAGGTTTGGTGGGAATGCGGTATTTTTCTACCAGGGACTGTGAAATAAGATTCCCGGCTGCTCCAGAGTCAAGTTGGGCTAGTTCGAAATAACGGTTCTCCCCGCAGATAATTGAGACTGACAGCAGCAGAGACGGAGAGGATTTATTCTTGTCTAGGTCGACCTCTCTGAGCGAACCTAGACACAGGCGTTTCCCGACCTCTCCGGGCAGGTACGGATCCGGTGCTCCTTGCTGCCACAGTAGAAGCAGCTCCCCTCGGCACGGCGTAAGTCCTGACGGGTTTTGACCATCTTGGTCTGGTCGACCTGCATAGGCTCAGGAGAGTGTACCTGGGGAGAAACGGAGGGGGTGACGGGTTTCTGGAAAGTAGGAGCAAGACGTAGAAACCTCCTCTCATGGGTGACCTCTTTGGCACGCTCCTGGAACCGTAGGTCAATCCGGGTGGCAAGAGTTATTAAGTCATCGAGAGTGGTAGGAATGTCCCGACCGGCGAGTTCATCTTTAATACGGCCGGACAGACCCTCCCAGAAGACAGATACCAGAGCGTCGTTATCCCAGACCAGCTCTGAGGCAAGGGTACGGAACCGTATGGCATATTGGCCCACGGTGAGACTTCCCTGACGGAGGCGTAGCAGAGACGATGCGGATGAGGTCTTCCTTCCGAGTTCGTAGAAGACTTTCCGGAAAGCCGTGAGAAAGGCAGGCAAGTCAGACACCAGGGGGTCTCCTCTCTCCCATAGAGGATTTAGCCAAGCCAGTGCCTCCCCCGTGAGATGGGACATGATGAAGGCTACTTTGGCCCGGTCGGAGTTAAACTGGTGGGACAGGAGTTCAAAGTGCAGGGTGCACTGGTTTATGAAGCCCCGAGCCTGAGCGGAGTCGCCTCCGAAGCGAGGAGGTGCAGAAAGCCGGGGTCCGGAGCAGGACACCATGGTATTGGTGGGCAGCGGAGCTGCCGGGTTGCGAGTCATGACACTAGCGGTGGTTGCTGGTGGAGCAGTCAGAGTGTCCAGGCGAGAATTGACATTCCGCAGGTGACTCAGGATGGACTCCTGTTGGGACCTCTGACGGGACAGTTCATGACAAAGGTCCGAGAGCGAGGGAGCTTGGGTGCCACCGGGTTCCATGGCCCGAGTAAACTGTAACGGGTCTGGGAGGCGGAACCTCTGAGCAACTTATACAAGGGGGCGGTCCTTGTAAGGAAGCGGGTGGCGACCAGGGAAGACAGGCAGGTAGTCACAGCAGGTGACCGGGACAGTCTCTGGGTAAACGGGCAGGAGGTCACGGCAAGTGACCGGGACAGTCTCTGGGTAAAGGGTAGGTACGACCTGTGACGGCTGAGCCTCCAGGTAGGCTAGCAGGCTGATGGCAGATGTGTGCTCCCAGGTGAGCAGGCGAGAGTCTGTGGAAAAGCAGGTGGTCACAGCATGTGACGGCGGAGCCTCCAGGTAGGCTAACAGGCAGGTAGCAGATGAGCGCTCCCAGGTGAGCGGGCAAGAGTCTCTGGACTGGCAGGTGGTCACAGCACGTGACGGCGGAGCCTCCAGGTAGGCTAACAGGCAGGTAGGAGATGAGCACTCCCAGGTGAGCGGGCAAGAGTCTCTGGACTGGCAGGTGGTCACAGCACGTGACGGCGGAGCCTCCAGGTAGGCTAGCAGACAGGTAGCGGATGAGCGCTCCCAGGTGAGCGGGCAAGAGTCTCTGGACTGGCAGGTGGTCACAGCACGTGACGGCGGAGCCTCCAGGTAGGCTAGCAGACAGGTAGCAGGTGAGCGCTCCCAGGTGAGCGGGCAAGCTGGTCCATAGACAGACTGACAGGAGTCGGAAGGCAGACCGTCGGACCTCAGGCTAGCAAGCAGGTAAGCGGATAACAGGCAGGAATCAGACAGCAAACTGGCAGGAAACTGGCAGGTAACTGGCAGGTAACTGGAAACGGGACCTGAAGGCTGAAGCAGAGTAGTGAACAGTGCAACAACATTGCTCGGGCGCCTCCATTTTGGAGGAGGTGCCTTATATATGGTGAAGTCCTCCGGCCATTGGCCGGGGACTTCTTAGGAGGGCGCGCGCGGCCCCTTTAAGAGGGGGGGAGCGCGCGTGCGCACGCGCCCTAAGCACCGTGGCCGGGAAGGAGCGCGCGCTGCCAGCAGAGCGGGAGGAGGACGCCGGGCTCGGAGCGGAGAGGTGAGGGGAACAGCGTCACTGCCTAGCAGAGGGCAGGGACGCCGACGCTACACTATCATTGATCATATAGTTGATACACATCATGATAGACTAAATTGTCTTATTACACGTGAAAATTATTGGATTTTCAAAATGGGAACCTTGTCTCCTGAAGGTTTGAACCTTAATATAGAGAAGACAACTTTTTAAATAATTGTTTTTACATTTTAGCAAATATATTATATATATCTTTTATAAGGGGGAGGAGGGAGGAGGGGAAAGGAGAGAGGGAGGGGAGGAGGGAGGAGAGAGGGAAAGGAGAGGGAATTTAAAAGGGGAAAGAGAAAAAAAAAAAAGGGGGAAATATATATATATATTTTTTTTTTTTCCTTCTCTTTCCTTTCTTCGTCCACTTTTCCCTAATTATAATGATAGAAACTGATTGTAATTTTATAACTTTATATTTATACATTGTTTTATGTTGTATGTAAAAATATATATATTTTTTTATAATATAAAATATAGGGTGGTAGATAACAATATATCCTATTAAGTTTTATGATTATAGGATTCACAAGTTTTTATACAGCGAATCCTTTTTATAAGAACCCTATATGCTTCATTAGGTATTAATTTATAACAATCCTTTTTACTCTATTGAGCATATATGAACTCAAGGGGTTAATATAGAGGTATTACTCTGTATCTGGCCCCGCCCCTTTTAAGTAATTGTATACCTAGTCAAATGTATATAAGGATCAATTGTTTGCTGCTTGTCACACCTGATGAAGGTGGCTGTGTCCACCGAAACGCGTTGTGTGTATTAATAAATTAGTCCTTTTAATATTTTTGCCCTGTTATTGGCGCTCTGGTACCGCTATTCATATTCACTGATTGTTCCTTTCCCCCTGTTGGGGTGCGGTAGAGCTGCCTTTAATTTATTGTTCTTTCACCTGTGGGAGGAATTAAATTAGAATTACTACCCTGGTTTTCCAAGCTGCGCTGCCCTAACCCCTCCGGAACGCTGCCGGGGGTGTTGGTGAAGCTGGGCGTCCATCTCGGCGTTACATGCTACTAACCTGACCACGTGATCCACCACCGAGAGATCAGGATCTGTGAACGCCGCTGGAAATAGATGACAGCCACCAACAGAGCGGAGGTTGTGGAGCTTTACACTGGGGTTGTGCAGAGGTGCACAACTTCATAAGGTTAGTAGCCATCACCACACCCCTCTAACAATTGCAATACTAACATTGCGCCTTGTTCTCTCCTCTCTTTACATCCCATAAAGGGATGATAGTTTTACTTGTTTATATAAAAAGAATTTTTCTGGGTGATATTCCTTTGCAGCCCGCGGACGTGCTGTGTTTTACCAGGGGGGAATGTGGCGCCCCTGAGGGTTCGGCCGCCACAGGAATGTTGCACTTCTTTAATGGAGTGTGGTGTTCCTCCTCTGAGGTAAGTCCGGTGTGATGGTAGTTACCTAGTTTTACATCCAACACCACATCTTTCCACCAGAGGGAGCTAGTATGCCCTAGTGCTGCTCCCCTGGTTACAGGGAGACTGGGGAACACAAAGTGGTAGGAACCAGTTAAGTGGGTGTGGGTGGAGGAAGAGTTAGTCAGTTACACTTCTAATTTGATATTTAATAGAATGTCATCTTTGATCTTGGTCCTTCGGTGAAGAGTCTTTGCTGGTCTGCTGGTTCTTCTTCAGTTGTTCTTGGTCTCTAGCAGACTTGCTGTCAAGTGGTCGTACTGTGCTGTCAAAATACTGTGTGTAAAGTGACTTCCCTCCGGGAGCGCAGATCCTGTGTGGGCCTGCACCGGCATGGGACACAGCCCTCGTACCCCAATCTATGGGAAGAGAGGTAGGTTGCAGACAAGGAATGTCTCAACCCGACCAAGGACCAGGATCAAGAAGGCCCGGGAGCTTTAGAGTGTGGCTCTCTAGCAAATGGGTCCCGGGGAGGATGCAGACGGAGCGGAGCACGCCACCTGTCCTCTTCTACCTGATCTATTCAGAGGGATTCCGGCTGCAAGAGGGGTATCGGCCCCCGACACCCGACCTCGTACTCTATGTCCAGGACGGGAAAGCCCGGTTAGGCCCTGAGGATCCCGGCGGGCCTCGGCTGGAAGGTAATTGCCACCCGAGCCCCACAACTGAGAGGAGCTCAGAGGGAGACCCGGCCTATCTACACATGCACAGACGGGAAAGGGTGAAGTCTGTAGTGCAGGAACACTCTGGTGTAGGGACGCTACCAAACACTGGACTTCCTCGGAGGTAGCCGGACCCCCGTCCCTGGTGGCCGCAGGACTCCGCGAGGAGCAGGGAGAAGCCTTGCGCTGCTTATGAGAACTGTGAGTAAAGCCTTGGAAATTCATCCCTATGGCCTCCGGACTGTTCATTACGCGCCATTCCTAGCGACGACGGGTTCCCCTCTCCCACAATACTACCCCCTTCTTCCTGCCCTGATTCCGCGCTCCGTCTGTGGGGAGCAGCGAGAACTTTAGCCGCCATGACATCGGGCCTCAGCGGACTGCTAGCGGCGCTGGTGGTGCATCACCAGACACCACAGGTGGCGTAGTTGACAAAATACCACTCAACCCGGATAGCCCTAACATCCTTTTTAATGTGACGGCCCTGGGCACGGAACGGGTCAAGGCCACGACTGCATCCCTTCAACATCTGACCCGGCTGCGAGTACCCCATCTTCCCAGGGTAGGGCTTGAGAGGCGTCACATTTTTATGACTGACAGCTGTCACACACTAAGAGACGCTTTTTTTTGCAAAATCTAGTTTTTGCATCGCCATATTTTGAGAGCTATAATTTTTCCATATTTCGGCCGACAGAGTCATGTGATGGCTTGTTTTTTGCGGGACGAGTTGACATTTTTATTGGTACCATTTTTGGGTACGTGACATTTTTTGATCGCTTTCTATTCCGTTGTTTGGGAGGTAAAATTAAGAAAAACCAACAATTCAGCTATCGCTCTGCACCGGTACTGCAGCGCTTGCAGGACCCTGGGGGTCCTGAGCGCTGCGGGACCACCCACCGTTTTTAAACCTCGGCGCTGCACAGAGCCCAGGCAGCGCCGACCTTTATGTACAGTGGGTGGTCGGGAACCGGTTAACCCAGAGGGGTCTTGTTTATTTTTCCTGCGGAACCCTGCATGAGTTTATGCCAGATAATAAACCAGCAGAAAGGTAACCTGAGAACGTGTGTCCTGAGTCTGCCTCCGGGAGAGCCGAGCGAGTCGTCTTGCCACAGTTGGTGTGAGAGTGCACGCAAGATTCCAGGAACACTTGTACCTGCCACAAAGACCGGTGGATGTCCTGGGTGAAGGCTGCCAGCCAGCCAATGAAGTCCAGCAGCATGGAGGAGCTCATTAAGCACCTGGTCCAGAGCCAACAGAGCATGCAGCAGCAACACCTACAGAGCCAGCAGAGTATGCAGCAGGCCCAGCAGAGCATGCAGCAGGCCCAGCAGAGCATGCAGCAGCACCAGGAGACAACCAAACTGTTACTTCAGCAAATCCAGTTGCAGCAAAAGTCGCATCAGCACCAGCAGGAGGCGCAACAGCAGATACAGCTTTTGGCGGACGCCATCCAGAGCAGGGCGGCTGCCCGACCCCCAGTGCCGACTGATAATTCTCACGTCAGGAAGGCGGTAAGGCGGGCCATGCTGAAGATGACCCCTGGAGATGATGTAGAAGCATTTCTGACTGTTTTTGAGAGGGTGGCTGATCGGGAGAGACTTCCACCAGCACAGTGGGCTGAGGTTCTGGCGCCATATTTATCGGGTGAACCCCAGAAGGCGTATTTTGACTTGGCGCTGCAAGATGCTAAGGAGTATCCCAAACTAAAGACAGAGATCTTAGCATGTCTGGGAGTAAATATGGTGGTGAGAGACCAATGAGTTCATCACTGGGCGTATGCTAGCGACAAACCCCCTCGCTCGCAGATGTTTGACCTCCTGCATCTTGTTCAGAAGTGGCTACAACTGGAGTCCTCCACTCCGGCCCAGATGGTTGAGCGGGTGGTGATTGACAGATTCATGCATTCCCTTCCCAAGCCAGTACAGACCTGGGTTGCCCAGGGTGATCCCCAGAACGCAGATGACTTTATCGGCCTGGTAGAGAGGTACCAGGTAGTTGAGAGATCTCTTGGGAAACCGGATGCAGTCACTTCTCCTTACTGGGATACCCAAAAGGGGATGGGTTCAGCATGAAAGGGGTCTAGAGTAGTGTTGAGCCACCCCCGTAGTGTTCGAGTTCGGTTCGGTTCGTCGAACACCCGTGTGTTCGCCGAACTGTTCGTCGAACTGTTCGTCGAACACCTTCGAACACCGTTAAAACCAATGGCAGGCAAACAAAAACACATAGAAACACATAGAAAACACCTTCAAAGGTGTCCAAAAGCTGACAAACTGCTCAGAAGACATAACTAACATATGGAAAAGTGACAAGTACATATAGTCATGCGAAAATAAAAGAGGTGGAGGAGAAAAAGGAGGGGGAGACACAGATATAGGCATGTCATGCCCTTCTAAAATCCAAAAAGTGAGAAGCCGACACGGCCAGTCCGCTCCTGCCCGTGCCACCTCCGTGTCGCCGGGTTTGTGCCAGAGCCGCGGTGAACCCTGACGGCCAGCCCCCCTCTCCCAATACTGGTGCCTGTCTGCTGGTGGGTTGAGCGAGCCCCCCTGTGGTGGAGGCAGCTCTAAGCTTTTTAATTTAAATTGTCTCTCTAATTTGAATGAATACACTTTAAATCCATTTACAAGGATCTATTGGAGGGCAAGTCTCATGCCAGCAGCCGCGGTAATTCCAGCTCCAGTAGCGTCCACTAAAGCTGCTGCAGTTAAAAAGCTTTTATAAGGATCGAGCTCGGCTGTCCACCGCAAGGCATCCTACTGCCAGTCCCAGCCCCTATGCCTTGGGGTGCCTCCTGATGCTCTTCACTAAGTATCCCATGGTCCCGAAGCATTTCCTTTGAAAAAATTAAGTGTCTAAACTACAGGTGGTGTAGCTTGCTTAACTGCCGGGATAATCCGCTGACTAGCAGACACTGTTACTAGGCACAAAGTATTTCCTGGGCTAGATGCAGTTAAAAATTTGTAATTAGATACTCTCGTTGGATGCTGAGAAAGCATTCCATAGAGTCTCCTGGCACGCCATATATGATTCTCTTAAAAAGCTTGGGGTAGGGGTCTAGGGGACCCTTTTATAGCCAAAATCATGGCCCTGTATCGCAATACGTCACCTAGGCTGAAGATAAATGGAACTGTAGCACCCTGAGGGCTCGGTTGCTACAGACGTATTGCAACTCACCCAGAGGTGTGATATCTCACTCTCAGGTAAGGATGGAGTGTGGATCAGGACCCGACACCTGCATGCATTACACCACATTGCCGTGGGGCAGGGCGACCAATATGCCCCTGAGATGGGCACGACAGTCCCTGTCCCTGGCTGGAGTGGGGGGAGGGAACACTGAGGAAGGGGAACCCTGTAGTGCAGGAGCAGGGAGGAAGCAGTTCCTGGGTGCATTGAGAAGGGAGTATAAAAGGTGGGCACTATCTTAGTTCAGTGCAGAGAAGTCTGATCAGAAGTGGCAGGGAGCAGGGGCTCTGCATGAGCTCTGCTCCGGAGGCGGGCCTAGTAACAGAGGCCCAGGCCTGGAAGAGGGAGAAGGAAGGAAGAGGAGCGGAGAAGGCTCCAGGAACGAGGAATGAAGGGATCCCAGGGGTGCGGACGGGCGAGTCGCCACCGCACGCCCGAATCCACCTGCATGGAGGGGTCAGGCCAAAGGGGGAGACCGGTCCCCGAACTAGTGGAGGCAGGAAACGACCCTCAGCTAGAAACCGGAGGCTCTGACATTTTATGTGGCGCAGCCCCTCGCTACACCCGCTAGGAAGGCACCACATAGGGTCAGGGAAACTGGCGCCAAGTTTACCAAGAGGAGGCCCGAGGCAGCCGGACAGAAGTGTTGGTAAGAAAGGCCAGACAAAGGACACACAAAGGGGGTCCTGTGAAGTGCTCCAAAGTTATCTGGGAGTTGTCTGAGCCCCTCACCTGGTGAGCACAGTACGACGTGGGCAGCCGTTACCTGCAGACGTGGTCTGGATAATAAGAACTGTGAGTAAAGGCCCTGGACTGCATCACTGACTCCGTGTCGTTACTGCTGCTGCCCTGCACCATCACCCCCATCCTCCGCATACACTGCCCTGAGGCTATACTCCTCCCGTGGGGAGTTATGCTACGCTCTGCTGCACCCACAACACCAGCCTCAGCGGTCTGCCCTGTAGCGGCGGTTCACTCTGACCGCAATCCACGGGTGGCGTAGTCGGACATTTAAACATCAAAACCACATAAATAGTTCCGCCACTGGTTTGACCGCCCTGAGCCACGGAACCGGGTCGCCGCCACGAAGACTACAACCACCAGCATCCACCAAAAAGGGTCCGGCTCCGGGTGTCCCAAGGCCCAGGGGGTGCGTCAGAACATTTTCATCACCTTTCACAATCACCAATGGGACAAGGCAGGGATGTCCTCTGTCCCCTCTCTTATACATCCTAGTGACGGAGCACCTGCTCTCATCAATTCGCCATAACCCCAATATTAGGTGGATTGAGGTGGGAGGCACCGAGTACAAGTGCTCTCTATTTGCTGATGATGTCCTAGTATATATCACTCAATCACATATATCCATCCCTGCTGTTATGGCTGAAATAGATCACTTTGTTACATGGTCAAATTTTAAAATCAATGCAGCGAAGTCTGAGGCCCTCGATGTCTCCCTCCCCAAATCCATATAGGATTCCATCCAGTCCAACTTTCCCTTTGCCTGGCCCTCACAGGGTATCAAATACTTAGGAATTCCTATTCATAGAGACCTCTCCCATCTATGTTATCTTAATTTTGGGCCCTTTATTGAACAATTCCATACAGACCACGGTTGGCAAGTTAGAACTGTAAGATTCACTACGTGAACCACTGGTGTTTTGTGGAAAAGCACATGTACACTGCGTTCCAAATTATTATGCAAAAAGTGTTTAGGAGTGATAAGGGAAGAATTTGTTTGTTTGTCAGTTAAACTCATTGATGGTGATGTGTGGCTCTTTATATCACTGTAAGCAATTGCAGACACCTGTGCTAATTAGTTTGGCAGGTGTGTCCAATGAAAGGCAAGACTACTTAAGAAGGCTCTCTCACATTATTAAGCAGCCTACATTTTCTGCCAAAATGGGAAAGAAAAAGGATGTGTCGGCTGCTGAGAAGCAACAAATTGTGGAGTGTTTAGGTCAAGGCATGACTACAATCAACATTGTGCGATGATCAGGATGAAGTGTCTTGGCAATCAAGAAGTATGTAGCTGATTCACAGTACACACGTGTGCGTGCTGATAAGGGCAAATTGAGGACTCTTTCCTACAGGCAATTACGTCAGGTTGAAAGAGCAGCGGCAAAAAAGCCTTGTCATAGCAGCAGACAAGTTTTTGAAGCTGCTTGTGCCTCCAACGTCCCCCGAACAACAAGATGCAGGGTCCTTCAGAGGTTTGCAGCTGTGCATACGCCATCCTGTCGACCTCCTCTATCCACTTCACACAAGCAGAAACGGCTCCAGTGGGCCAAACATTACATGAAGACTGATTTCAAAACTGTTTTGTTCACGGATGAGTGCCGTGCAGCGCTTGATGGTCCAGATGGATGGAGTGGAGGATGGCTGGTTGATGGACACCCCACGCAAACACGGCTACAGCGCCAACAAGGAGGAGGTGGAGTAATGTTTTGGGCTGGAATCATGGGGAGAGAGATTGTCGGCCCCTTTAGGATCCCTGAAGGTGCTAAAGATGAACTCCATAATGTATGTGGATTTTCTCAAACAGCACTTCCTGCCATGGTTCAAGAAGAAGAACCGTGTATTTCACAGCAAGATCATTTTTCTGCATGATAATGCACCATCTCATGCTGCACATAAAACATCTGCATCTCTGGCTGATATGGGCATAAAAGGGGACAAACTTATGGTGTGACCCCCATGCTCCCCTGACCTGTACCCCATTCAGAACCTTTGGAGCATCATTAAAAGGAGTGTCTATGATGGCGGAAGGCAGTTCACATCTAAGCAACAGCTCTGGGAGGGTATTCTGTCCTCATGCAAAACAATTGAAGCAGAAACCATCCAAAACCTGACAAATTCAATGGACGAGAGAGTTCAGAAGCTCCTTTCGAACAAGGGGTCCTATGTGAAAATGTAACATCACCTAGAATAAAGTTTTGAGTTGAAAACTGTTTGATTTCAGTTTCTAACAACCTGCTAATGCTTATAATTTCAAAAATGACCATTTTTTTGGTCTTTATTAAAATGAAAAGGTTGATCGAAAAGTTTGGGGGATCTAAGAGTGTGGCAACCCAGTAGTCATGATTACTTCGAATTCTGACAATATGAGGGTCATGCTGCAGGTAGTGCAGCAAGAAGGCACTTATGTGTCTTGCGCATCTCGGAGCCCCAAAATTATTTTCCGGGCTAGATGCAGCTAAAAATTATTTTTAATTTTAAATCTGGTGGAGCTTATTATAGATGGCCTAATAGGATCAGTGCTGCACACTGCTACAAAGCCCAAATTATTTTCCAGTCAAGATACAGATAAACATGATTAGTAATTTGAAAGCTTAAAACGGTTGGTAGGGTGATTTTAACCAATCATCAAGCTTTTACTCTCCCCAGGATGACACAGGGGTAGAAAAGTCGTTTCGGATCCATGATTTGTTCATCTTTATGAACGTGAGTCTGTCTACATTATCAGTGGAGAGCCGCGTGCGCTTATCTGTCAGCACACCACCAGCAGCGCTGAACACACGTTCAGACAGAACGCTGGCTGCGGGGCATGACAAGATCTCCAAGGCGTAAGTGGCTAGCTCCGGCCATTTATCCAGATTGGAAGCCCAAAAAGAGCAAGGGTCCAGTGACACAGTCGTGGCTTCAATGTTTACTTGGAGATACTCCTGTACCATCGTCTCTAGGCGTTGACTATGTGTCAGACTTCTTGTCTCCTGTGGCCTTGCAAAGGATGGGCTAAAAAAGTGGTGAAATGATTCTGCAAAATTGATGTTACCAGCAGATACTGTGGTTCTGTTACGGTTTGAGTGCTGAACACTTGACGGTCCCACGGTTGGCAAGTTGGAACTGTGAGATTCACTACGTGCACCACTGGTATTTTGTGGAAAAGCACATGTAAGATTCTGCAACAGTCTCTGCTGATACTCCTGCATGCGTGCATCCCTTTCTATGGCAGGAATAATTTCTGCAAATTTACTTTTGTACCGGGGATCTAGCAGTGTGACAACCCAGTAGTCAGGATTATTTCTAATTCTCACAATTCGAGGGTCATGTTGCAGGTAGTGCAGCAAGAAGGCACTCATGTGTGTTGCGCATCCAGGAGCACCAAGTCCCTGTTGTGTTGGTGGCGAGGTAACAATCATGCTTCCTTCCTCTGTCCTCTCCCCCCAACCTCGCACAACAGAAATGTGATCAAGGTCTCCCTCATCTGATGAGTCTTCCATCAGTTCGTCCTCCACTTCTTCCTGGGCTTCTGCACCTTCCTCACTAGTTTGGCTGCTACCATGCGCCCTGGTAAAACCATCTCCCCCACCCTCACATGCCTGCCGCCTTGGTGCTGCCGACCTTCTGGACCTTGCAGATGTTAGCCCTTCCGCATACAGCTCCTCCTCCTCTACTTCCTCCACCTCCTCTTGTGCCACCACCTGACTCCGCATTCTGTTTAACATGTGCTCCAGCATGTAAATCACCGGAATAGTCATGCTGATAATGGCATCGTCAGCACTAAACATCTTCGTCGCCATTTCAAAACTGTGCAGAAGGGTGCATAGGTCCCTGATCTGAGACCACTCCTCCAGCGTGATTTGCCCCACCTCTGAATCTCGTTGGCCCAGGCTATACGTCAGAACGTATTGCACCAGGGCTTGTCGGTGCTGCCACAGTCGCTGCAACATGTGCAGAGTTGAATTCCACCGGTCAGGCACATCGCATTTTAGCCGGTGAAGTGGCAGGCCCAACGACTTCTGTAGAGATGTAAGTCGCTGAGCTGCGGGATGCGAACGGCGGAAGTGAGCACACAGCGACCGTGCCCTCTGCAGAAGGCCATCTAGTCTGGGATAGTGGGCTAAAAATTGCTGGACAACCAGGTTCAACACGTGAGCCATACAAGGCACGTGTGTGACATTGCCCCGGCGAAGGGCCGCACCCAGGTTTGCAGCATTGTCGCACACGGCCTTCCCTGGTTTCAGGTCCAGTGGAGACAACCATTCATGAAATTGGTTCTCCAGAGCTGACCACAACTCCTCAGCTGTGTGACTCACATTTCCCAGACATTTCAATGTAAAAACCGCCTGATGACGTTGAGCCCTACTGCCAGCATAGTAAGGAGGTGTGCAGGATCCCTTCTGCGCAGTTAGAAAGCTTGTGGCATGACCAGACAGGCTTTGGGTGCAGGTGGAAGACCGAGAGGAGGTTGAGGAGGCAGAAGCAGTGGAGGAACTTTGACATAAAGAGGATTGACGCACAACTCGTGGGGACGGCAAGACTTGGACAGCAGCCCCTTGTCCTGCTGTCACCATAGTTACCCAGTGCCCAGTCAGCGACATGTAACGCCCCTGTCCATGCCTACTCGTCCAAGTGTCTGTGGTGAAATGCACCCTGTCACACACAGAGTTTCTCAAAGAAGCGGTGATGTTGTGTGCGACATGCTGGTGGAGCGCAGGCACACCGTTCTTTGAGAAGTAGTGCCGACTGGGCATCTGGTACTGGGGCACTGCGACGGACATAAGGTCTCGAAAATCCTCTGTGTCCACCAGGCGGAAAGGCAGCATTTCTGTAGCCAAGAGCTTGCAGATGGTGAAATTCAACCTCTCAGCTTTCTCATGGCTAGGAGGAAATGGTCTTTTACTTGTCCACATCTGAGGGACCGAGGGCTGGCTATTGTGCTTAGACGGGGTTGATAAGGGTGTCCCCGGCAAACTGCCGGTCTGTGAGGAAGATGCAGGCGGACATGTTAGGTTGCCTTGATCCAAAGGTGGTGCTATCGATGTCGGACAGTGCTCAACACCAGCTGGTGTTACCACCTCCAAAGAAAATGATGACCTGCCAATCACGCTGGCTGTTGCGGGTAAAGAGGTGGCAGGTCTGCGCCCCAAAACAGGTGTGACTGCTGTCCCCCCAGTCACAGAGGATGAAGAGGCCGCGGATGCACAAGATATGGCAGACAGTGGTTGGCCCGGCCGGCTAGGCCGCATTGTAGCACACTGAGCTTCCCACTGCAACTTATGCTTCATGTCCATGTGCCGGTTCATGCATGAAGTACTCAAACTATGTATTTTTTGGCCTCTACTTAGCTTTTGCTGACAAATGTTACAGATAACACGAGTTAGGTCATCTTTATCGATCTGAAAAAATGCCCAGGCTATGCAAGGCTTAGCACTCATGCGACCTGAAGAGCCACCACGACTTGTGGTGAGAGGCAGAGTTGTGTTTGAGGATGCAGTTGTTGACGTGCTTCCAGTACTACGTCTCTGTCCAGGAAGGCGCAACCTGACCTCGTCGTCACTAGCATCTTCCTCCACCTCCTCTGCTGACCTCATCTCTTGGCTGACTGTGGGTTGACAGTAAGTGGGATCTCCAACCTCATCATCATCACCCTGTGTGTTATCACACCCGTCGTCCTCAGAGCCAACCTGTTCCTGCCCTGACAAAAAACTAAAGTTGTCGCTCCAATCAGGTATTTGAGTCTTATCATCGTCTTCCTCATTGTCTCCACCAACAGGAGTTACAGTTTGGGAATGAGGGTCTACATTATGGTCAGAACCTTCTGCGTCTGGTCCTGGATCCGACTCATAAAGATTCTGGGCATCAGTGCAGATCATTTCCTCGTCTGGATTCACAGAAGCGCTGGAGTCGACCTCTGATTCCCAGGCTATAGTATGAGTAAACAGCTCTGCAGACTCAACCATCTGTTCTACCTCATACTCAGACGGGCAGCTGGAGATTTGGGAGCTGTGAGGAAGCAAGTGCGATTTGGGTGACACCTTTGAGGACTGGAGTATTTGTGATGTTGAAGTTGATGTGGAGGAGAGCCCACTTAAAGGAGCACTTGATATCCGTTGAAGCACCTGCTGTTTTTGTGCCTCATCTGGAATTTGTAGCGATTGGCGTGGCCGTAAGAAAGGGATCTTATCACATTGTCCGCTAAAAGAAGTAGACATTTTAGTTTGGCTGGAAGATGGTCTTTATTCCCCTTTCCACCAGCAGCAGGCCTTTTTCCAATCATTTTGGTGGTTAACTAATTCACAACTCTGGAGTTGTTTGCACAAAAAAACAATGGATGGTAACCGAGCAGAGCTGAGTGGCCAAACTGTGGTATTAGGCCAAAACTATTGGCTGGGTTAGATGCAGAAAAAAATTATATTCAATTTGCAACCTGATGGAGGTCAGTATAGATGGACTAATACAACAAGTCCCACACACAGCTAGAAGCCCAATATTTTTTCAGAGGTAGATGCAGAAAAAAATATATTCAGTTTGCAACCTGATGGAGGTCAGTATAGATGGACTAATACAACAAGTCCCACACACAGCTAGAAGCCCAAATATTTTTTCAGAGGTACTGTAAATGCAGATAAAAATTAGTTTTAATTTGCAACCTGATGGAGGTCAGTATAGATGGACTAATAGAGAAAGTCCGACACACTACTAGAAGGCCAAATATTTTTTCAGAGCTAGATGCAGAAAAAAATTATATTCAGTTTGCAACCTGATGGAGGTCAGTATAGATGGATTAATAGAACAAGACCCACACACAGCTAGAAGCCCAATATTTTTTCAGAAGTAGATGCAGAAAAAAATATATTCAGTTTGCAACCTGATGGAGGTCAGTATAGATGGACTAATACAACAAGTCCCACACACAGCTAGAAGCCCAATATTTTTTCAGAGGTAGATGCAGAAAAAAATATATTCAGTTTGCAACCTGATGGAGGTCAATATAGATGGACTAATACAACAAGTCCCACACACAGCTAGAAGCCCAAATATTTTTTCAGAGGTACTGTAGATGCAGATAAAAATTATTTTTAATTTGCAACCTGATGGACGTCAGTATAGATGGACTAATAGAGAAAGTCCGACACACTACTAGAAGGCCAAATATTTTTTCAGAGCTAGATGCAGAAAAAAATTATATTCAGTTTGCAACCTGATGGAGGTCAGTATAGATGGATTAATAGAACAAGACCCACACACAGCTAGAAGCCCAATATTTTTTCAGAGGTAGATGCAGAAAAAAATATATTCAGTTTGCAACCTGATGGAGGTCAGTATAGATGGACTAATACAACAAGTCCCACACACAGCTAGAAGCCCAATATTTTTTCAGAGGTAGATGCAGAAAAAAATATATTCAGTTTGCAACCTGATGGAGGTCAGTATAGATGGACTAATACAACAAGTCCCACACACAGCTAGAAGCCCAAATATTTTTTCAGAGGTACTGTAGATGCAGATAAAAATTATTTTTAATTTGCAACCTGATGGAGGTCAGTATAGATGGACTAATAGAGAAAATCCGACACACTACTAGAAGGCCAAATATTTTTTCAGAGCTAGATGCAGAAAAAAATTATATTCAGTTTGCAACCTGATGGAGGTCTGTATAGATGGATTAATAGAACAAGACCCACACACAGCTAGAAGCCCAATATTTTTTCAGAGGTAGATGCAGAAAAAAATATATTCAGTTTGCAACCTGATGGAGGTCAGTATAGATGGACTAATACAACAAGTCCCACACACAGCTAGAAGCCCAAATATTTTTTCATAGGTACTGTAGATGCAGATAAAAATTATTTTGAATTTGCAACCTGATGGAGGTCAGTATAGATGGACTAATAGAGAAAGTCCGACACACTGCTAGAAGGCCAAATATTTTTTCAGAGCTAGATGCAGAAAAAAATTATATTCAGTTTGCAACCTGATGGAGGTCAGTATAGATGGATTAATAGAACAAGACCCACACACAGCTAGAAGCCCAATATTTTTTCAGAGGTAGATGCAGAAAAAAATATATTCAGTTTGCAACCTGATGGAGGTCAGTATAGATGGACTAATACAACAAGTCCCACACACAGCTAGAAGCCCAAATATTTTTTCAGAGGTACTGTAGATGCAGATAAAAATTATTTTTAATTTGCAACCTGATGGAGGTCAGTATAGATGGACTAATAGAGAAAGTCCGACACACTACTAGAAGGCCAAATATTTTTTCAGAGCTAGATGCAGAAAAAAATTATATTCAGTTTGCAACCTGATGGAGGTCAGTATAGATGGATTAATAGAACAAGACCCACACACAGCTAGAAGCCCAATATTTTTTCAGAGGTAGATGCAGAAAAAAATATATTCAGTTTGCAACCTGATGGAGGTCAGTATAGATGGACTAATACAACAAGTCCCACACACAGCTAGAAGCCCAAATATTTTTTCAGAGGTACTGTAGATGCAGATAAAAATTATTTTGAATTTGCAACCTGATGGAGGTCAGTATAGATGGACTAATAGAGAAAGTCCGACACACTGCTAGAAGGCCAATTATTTTTTCAGAGCTAGATGCAGAAAAAAATTATATTCAGTTTGCAACCTGATGGAGGTCAGTATAGATGGACTAATAGAATGATGCTATGCCCAAAAGATTTTACTTCACTAGGTGCAGTAAAAAAATTGGTATTCTATATACAGGTGGTATATCTTGCAACACAGATAGGCTACTCCACTGACTAACACACTCTGCAATAGGCCAAAAAGGATTAGCTTTTTCTAGATTCAGCCAAATGCTGTGAAAAAAACTTGCACAGCACTGGCACAGACCTGCCTGGCAAAAACTGATAGGAACTGATGTAACCTAGTCCTGACAAGGACTCCAATTACAATTAGTCTTTACTCCCACAACCTATCTATTTAAGAGCACAGACCTGCCTGATAAAAGTCGTAGGAAATGCTGTAACCTAGTCCTTAAAAGGACTGCAATCACAACTATTCCCTACTCCCAAGCTATCTGTATATTTGTGCGAAAATTGGCTTGAAATTAACAAGGTATAGCGCACACAGCAACAGCGGTGCCGTCTAACACGCAGATGCATCAGTGAGAAAATGGTGGCGACGGGGAAAATGGCTTGGTCTTATAGGGCAAGGACATGTGACATACACTGCCAATGACACATGCCCTTGCTTGTGTGAAAAAAAGCACTTCGCTCCGTGTGTGCGCTGCTGATAGGCTGACAGATTGCACCTCCCCACTGTAAATGCGGGAAAGAGAAAAAAAAATGGAGATCTTCATTGTTCCTGCAGAGATCCATCCCCTGCCCCTCCTCCCACCCCGCTGTACACTCAAACTGCGTATTAACATTAATTTTCATCATTACTGAGAAAAAATCCAGTTATGATTTTGGTGCACGAACAGTTATCGAACATAACCTCGAACAGCCGAATTTTTCTCAAATTGTTCGTGTTCGCCGAACGGCTCGAACACCACCCAAAACAGCTCGAATTTGAGATTGGCGAACAGTTCGAGTAGAACAACGCTCATCTCTAGTCTAGAGCCACAACTGGGGGACGTCCCACTCCCACTGAAGATGCAGTTAGAACGGTTGGTAAAGATATAGTTTGTTGGCGGTGTCACCACCCTGTACATGTAGCCGCCAGGTGTCAAATATCCCCTGAGCCCATGGACTGCAGCCTAGGCAGATGGGTCTCCTATTATGCCTATCCAGCCTGTAGCGTGGACTGTCGACCCGGCGAGGGGCCGCAAGCGTGTGCAGTGTCCATTAATGGAGTAAAAGTGCTTGGGCTGTTGGACTCCGTAGTCTGGTGACCTTGATCAGAGCAACCCTTCCCCACCAGTTGATCCCTTCCAAAACCCTGGGCGTTCGGTGCATCCATGGTGATGCCAAGGACTATCCCCGTGGCCACAGTGACAGTGGGGACAGACTGTGGTGCCCAGTCCCATGAAGTCGGGGTAGTGAAGGACCTGATACACCCCGTCATATTGGGCCATGATTTTTCCTTATTCTGGGACTTGTGGGGAAAGGGAACTGGACTAAGTAGCATGGGGAAAAGCCAGGTCCTTGAAGAAGAACCCCCGATGAAGTCTCAGATGGAGGAGTTCCCACTGTGCATCCTTGTCGGTGACGAGGGTGAGACGGTGACCGAGGAGGCCGACCTCCCTGCGTTAGATATGTCCAGAGAGAACTTTGGGACTGTTCAAGTTCGAGACCTGACCTTAAAAAGGGCGTTCGACCAGGTTACTGTATGTAATGGGGTTGCCCAAGAGCCGGGGGCCGACATCAGATTCCCCCACTTTGCAGTGCAGGGGGAGTTGCTATATCGGGTGACCAAACTGAGGGGCGGTGAGATAGTGGAACAGCTGTTAGTGCCGGGGCCATATAGACGGAGGGTGCTAGATATGGCCCATTCACATGTTCTGGGGGGACACCTAGGGGTCGAGAAAACTCAGGAGAGGATACTGAGAAGGTTTTATTGGCCAGGGTATTATCGAGAAGTTCAAAACTATTGTAGGTCCTGTCCCACCTGCCAAATAACCGCTCGCTCCTCCCACTTCCGTAGCCCCTTAGTCCCACTACCTGTGATAGAGGTTCCCTTTGAGAGGATTGCCATGGACCTCGTGGGCCCCTTAGTTAAATCAGCTCAGGGCCACCAATATATCCTGGTCATCATGGACTATGCGACCCGATACCCTGAAGCGGTTCCCCTAAGGAACTCGTCCAGTAAAAGTATAGTCCGAGAGCTGGTCCATATTTTTGCTCGGATAGGTCTGCCAAAAGAGATTCTGACAGACCAAGGAACCCCCTTCATGAGCAAGGTGATGAAGGAGCTTTGCAGAGTCCTTCAGATAACTCAGCTTCGGACCTCGGTTTATCATCCACAGACGGACGGCCTAGTGGAATGCTTCAACAAGACCTTAAAGTCGATGCTCAAGAAGGTCATGGAAAAGGATGGGCGAGACTGGGACTACCTGCTCCCATTTCTGCTTTTCTCGGTCAGAGAAGTTCCTCATGCCTCCACTGGCTTCTCTCCATTTGAGCTCCTATATGGGCGGCATCCAAGAGGTCTCCTAGACATCGCCAAGGAAACTTGGGAGGCTGTAGTCACGCCACACTGGAGTATCATCGATCATGTCGCCCAGTTACAGGAGAGAATGTCAAAGGTGATGCCCATCGTGAAGGAACATCTCCTCCAGGTGCAGGAAGCCCAGAAGAGGGTCTATAACTGGTCGGCGAGACTAAGACAGTTCCAGCCCGGGGACCG
Organism: Phyllobates terribilis; assembly: GCF_046119375.1. Taxonomy (NCBI): domain Eukaryota; kingdom Metazoa; phylum Chordata; class Amphibia; order Anura; family Dendrobatidae; genus Phyllobates; species Phyllobates terribilis. The sequence continues at coordinate 71,811,182 of NW_027362773.1, read as the reverse complement.
TGTTTTGGTGCTGATACCTACCATCGAGAGCAAGTTCCTCGCCAAATGGCAAGGTCCATACGAGGTGGTGGAGAAAGTCAGCGAAGTTAATTATAAAGTCCACCAGCCTGGCCGAAGAAAGCCGCATCAAATATATCATGTAAATTATCTCAAGCCGTGGCGGGACCGTAAACCTGTGGAAACTCCTTGCCTGGGAGTTGCACCAGAAGGCAACGTGGAGGAGGTCACTATTGCAGAGACTCTATCACCGGCCCAGAAGCAACAGTGTCGAGAATTACTACAGCGGAATCGGGATCTGTTCTCAGAGTTGCCGGGGCATACTCAAGTGGTAGAGCATGACGTGCTGACAGAGCCGCACGTACGAGTGAATCTGAAGCCATATCGGATTCCGGAAGCACGGCGGGAGGTGATCTCGGCTGAGGTGAAGAGGATGTTAGACCTCGGGGTAATAGAGGAGTCAAAGAGTGGGTGGTCGAGCCCAATCGTCCTCGTGCTGAAACCCAATGGAGAGTGGAGATTTTGTAATGACTACCGCCGGCTGAATGAGGTATCCAAGTGTGACGCATACCCGATGCCCCACGTCGACGAACTCATTGAGATGCTTGGACCGGCGAGGTACATTACCACTCTTGACCTGACGAAGGTCTACTGGCAGATCCCCATGTCCCAGATGGCTAAGGAGAAGATGGCTTTCTCAACACCTGATGGGTGTTTTCAATACACGCGGATGCCGTTCAGACTACAGGGGGCCCCAGCCACGTTCCAGAGGGCTATGGATCGGATCCTAGCCCCACATAAAAAGTATGCCGCAGCCTACATCGACAACATTGTGGTCTTTAGCCCAGACTGGGCTAGTCACCTGCCTAAACTACAGGCCGTTCTGGAGGCGCTAAGGAAGGCAGGATTTACCATAAATCCGAGAAAGTGTGCCATCGGAAAAGAGGAGGCCAAGTACCTGGGCTATGTTGTTGGGAGAGGCGAAATAAAGGCGCAAATCAAGAAAGTGGAGACAATTCAAACCTGGCCGCAACCGCTCTCGAAGAAGCAGGTGAGAGCGTTCCTGGGAATGGTGGGATACTACCGGCGGTTTATCCCGAATTTCACCATGATTGCCTCGCCACTAACGGATCTTCTAAAAGGCACCAAATCAACCATGGTGAAATGGACGGAAGAAACAGAGACCGCGTTTCAACAGTTGAAGCTAACACTGTGCAAGCAGCCGGTCCTGGTCACGCCAGACTTCAAGAAAGAATTTGTGGTCCAGACAGACGCTTCAGAGGTTGGTCTAGGAGCCGTACTCTCCTAAGAGATAAATGGGGAAGAACATCCCATTCTCTATCTAAGCCGAAAGCTGTCCTCCTGAGAGAAGAACTACGCCATAGTAGAGAAAGAGTGTTTAGCCATAAAATGGGCCGTGGATACACTGAAATATTACCTACTAGGCCAGAAGTTTAAATTAGTATCAGACCATGCCCCGTTGAGATGGTTGAGGGAGAAGAGGGGTAAAAATGCCAGGGTAACTAGATGGTTCCTAGAGCTTCAAGATTTTAACTTTCACGTGGAGCATAGGCCGGAAGGTTACATGGTAATGCTGATGCCCTCTCTAGGATTCCCTGCCTGGTGTCAGAAGGTGCCCAAACCCCCGGCTTTGGGCAGAGGGGGGGGGGGGTGTGACAGTGTCACTGGTTTTATATGTGAGGGGCGGTATGTGTCACTCAGGATGCTCTCCTGTGTGAACTAAGACCTACTTTATTTTTCTGCCAGCATGTTATATGCTGGTAGGTTTACTCTGTTCAAGGGTGTGCGGTTTTATGGGAATGGCAAAGAGGGCGGGACGCCATTCCCCCTACCTCCCCTCAGGGTGTGGCTGAGCAATGAGTAAAAGCTCAGTCCTTTTTTTTTTCCCTCGGGAGTGTGGTCTGGAGAGGGAAGTCTCCAGACAGTATTGTGGAAGCTGCTGAGCTTGTTACCTGTGCAGTTTATGCTATCGAGAGCGGGCGGAACCCGCTCACCTATGAACTGAGCTATACTTTGTTTTGTTTTCCCGTTTAACCCAGAGGGGTCTTGTTTATTTTTCCTGTGCAACCCTGCATTTATGCCAGATAATAAACCAGCAGAAAGGAAACCTGAGAACGTGTGTCCTGAGTCTGCCTCCGGGAGAGCCGAGCGAGTCGTCTTGCCACAGAGTGTCTGAGCAAAGGGTCTGAATACTTATGACCATGTGATATTTCAGTTTTTCTTTTTTAATAAATTCGCAAAAATGTCTACACTTCTGTTTGTTTCAGTCAAGATGGGATGCAGAGTGTACTTTAATGAGAAAAAAATGAACTTTTTAGAATTTACCAAATGGCTGCAATGAAACAAAGAGTGAAAAATTTAAAGGGGTCTGAATACTTTCCTACCCACTGTAAATGCACTTGGTTTTTATTTATTTACAGCAGGGTTTTTGTTCATTTTGCTTCTTGTAGGTTTTTCTGATTCATGGCCATTGTGAAACATGCATTTATGTGCTGCATGTATACCATCTTAAACCAAGCTCAAATTGTGTTTTTTTATTTGTATTTTTTGCATTCTGTGCAAACCTGGGTGTGGCCTCCCTTTCTTGAGCTGGATAATACATTTGAAAAGCTTCCCTTGGGTGGGTGTTCATAGTTTTGGGCTTGGGCCTTTGTCTTCATTATTCACACTGAGGTCAATTTTGACACATGGTAAGGTTTTTAATATTAGACAGTGTAGGTCTATCCCAAATGGGTTCACCTTGTCGCTGGTGGAATAGCTTTTATACTATTTTTGATCAAAAACAGTGTTAGTAAGAACCCTATTTTATTTAAATGCACTTGCTTTTTATTTATTTACAGCAGGGTTTTTGTTCATTTTGCTTCTTGTAGGTTTTTTCTGATTCATGGCCATTTTGAAACATGCATTTACAGTGGGGAAAAAAGTATTTAGTCAGTCACCAATTGTGCAAGTTCTCCCACTTAAAAAGATGAGAAAGGCCTGTAATTGACATCATAGGTAGACCTCAACTATGAGAGACAAAATGAGAAAAGAAATCCTGAAAATCTCATTGTCTGATTTGGAAAGAAAATTTTCAAATTTTGGTGGAAAATAAGTATTTGGTCACCTACAAGCAAGCAAGATTTCTGGCTCTCACAGACCTGTAACTTCTTCTTTAAGAGGCTCCTCTGTCCTCCACTCATTACCTGTAGTACTGGCACCTGTTTGAACTTGTTATCCGTATAACAAACACCTGTCCGCAACCTCAAACAGTCACACTCCAAACTCCACTATGGTAAAGAACAAAGAGCTGTTGAAGGACACCAGAAACAAAATTGTAGCCTTGCGCCAGGCTGGGAAGACTGAATCTGCAATAGGCAAGCAGCTTGGTATGAAGAAATCAAATGTGGGAGCAATAGTTAGAAAATGGAAGACATACAAGACCACTGATAATCTCCCTCGACCTGGGGCTCTACACAAGATCTCACCCCGTGGGGTCAAAATGATCTCAAGCACGGAGAGCAAAAATCCCAGAACCACACGGGGGGACCTAGTGAATGACCTGCAGAGAGCTGGGACCAAAGTTACACATGCTACCATCAGTAACACACTACGCCGCCAGGGACTCAGATACTGTAGTGCCAGTCGGGTCCCCCTGCTTAAGCCATTACATGTCCGGACCCATCTGAACTTTGCTAGAGAGCATTTGGATGATCCAGAAGAGTATTGGGAGAATGCCATATGGTCAGATGAAACCAAAGTAGAACTGTTTGGTAGAAACACAACTCGTCGTGTTTAGAGGAGAAAGAATGCCGAGTTGCATCCAAAGAACACCATACCTACTATGAAGCATGGGGGTGGCAACATCATGCTTTGGGGCTATTTCTCTGCCAAGGGACCAGGACAACTGATCTGTGTACATGAAAGAATGAATGGGGCCATGTATCGTGAGATTTTGAGTGCAAACCTCCTTCCATCAGCAAGGGCATTGAATCTGAAACATGGCTGGGTCTTTCAGCATGATAATGATCCCAAGCACACCACCAGGGCAATGAAGAAGTGGCTTCGTAAGAAGCATTTCAAGGTCCTGGAGGGAATTCAAAGTCCGTGTTGCCCAGCGACAGCCCCAAAACATCATTGCTCTAGAGGAGATCTGTGTAACATCCCTGGCGGTGTGCTTGCATGGCTTACCACCTCCAACCATGCAAGACCACAATCTTACCTATCAGGCCAGGCTGCACACTTTGCTCCAGTACCTGCTGTTTGTATGCCTCTTGTCTGCTGGCTTAGGGCGGCGGCGCTGTTACTTCCTGATTCTTAAAGCTACAGTGTGCACAGTCCTAATGCGTCTCCAGCCTATTGCTGTGAGTCACTGGATACTTAAACCCCCTCCACCCAGTAGGAGATGCCTGAGCAACACTTTCCATCTGTGTGTTCCTTGCAACTGAGTTGCCAGGTCCTGTCCTGTATCTAGTCTGTTTCTGCCACACTGGGGGCTGTATACCCAGGCCTGTTACCTGTACCTGTGACTTCTAGTCAGTTTCCGCCACCCTGGGGGCTGAGTTCCCAGCCTCGTTCCTGTATCTTGTTCCTGGTTCAGATCCTGTCTGAACAGTGTCCTAGTCCATTACTTGTTTGTCTCTATGTCTGTACCATCCCCTTTTCCTGCAGTATCTGAACCTACACCTAACTCCAACTCGTTGTCTCTGCACTTCTGTTTGTGAGTTTTGTGTCCACTCGCTACTTCATTGCAAGTACCTTGTGTGTATCTGGTTCTGCTCGTTCTGTTTCTCTGGCTCAGTATCTAACTCCTGTGTTCCAGCTATATTCTTGTGTTTTCCAGTCTGTTCCATGTGAACAGAGCCCTGTCCTGTCTACCGCATCTGCTGGTTTTGCTCTGCTCTGCTTGTCTACCGCATCTGCGGGTTTTGCTTTGCTCTGCTTGTGACTCGCCCCCTGGGCCGTGGGGTACCCGGAGCCGGGCTTCTGTATGATGCTGGAGGCAGTAGTGGCAACCCTATCCCGTGGCTCAGGGTGGTCAGACCAAAGTGTGGCAGTCTATCAATCAGTGCTTTAAATGTCCAACTACGCCACCCGTGGATTGCGGTCAGGGATAACCACCGCTGCAAGGCAGACCGCTGAGGCTGGTGTTGGCGTGCAGCACAGGGGTAGGATAACTCCCCACGGGAAGAGTGTAGCCTCAGGGCAGTGTAGGTGGATGCTGGGGGTGATGGTGCAGGCGCAGCAGAAATCACACAGAGTCCAATGATGCAGTCAGGGTCTTTTACTCACAGTTGTTATCCAAGTCACTTCTGTCAGCAATGACTGCCCAAGCCGTGCTGCGTCCACCAGGTAAGGGGCTCGGTCAACCCCCAGACAATTCAGGAGTATGGCACAGGACCCCCTTCTGTCCTTTCTCTGGCCTCTCATACCCCACCAGTGACCAAACTTCTGTCCGGCTACCGCGGACCGTGTCGGGCAAGCGTTGGCTTTCACTTCCCGCTATCCTATATGGTGCCTTCCTAGCAGGTTTGGCGGGGGGTCGCACCAATAAATGATCATGACCTCTGGTTCTTGGCTGAGGGATGATTTACCTGCAGCAACTTGGGAATCCGGTACCCTTCCACACCCTGACCCTTCACCCGATATAACGCGGGTTTGCAACGGTTGCTATCCGTTCTGCTCTCTTAGGGTCCCTTCTGCCTTCTTGCTTCCGGAGCCCTTCCACTCCTCTGTCTCTTCTCCTTCCTTCCTTCTCCTTCTTCTCTTCTCCTCTCTAGCCGCGGCCTTTTCTCTAGGCCTGCCTCGTGGAGCTGAGCTTAGGCTGAGCCTCGGCTCCCTGTCAGCTCTCTCTCTCTCCCTCCTACTCTGACTGAACTCCAATCTAAAGATGGCTCCCACCTTTTATCTGTTTCTCTGTGTCTGAGCTCAGGTGACCTGCACCCAATGAGCTCCTTTCTGTGCTCCAGAAACCGTCCCCTTTCTGCTCCTACACCACTGGGTTCTCTTCCCCCCTCCCCACTCCAGCCAGGGACATGGTCAGTTGTGCCTGCATCTGGGAGCACCGTCGATCTGTCCCCCGGAAATGGGGTGAGTGTGTGTGTGCATGCAGCTAACTGAGCCCTGGTCCACACTCCATCCTTACCTGGGAGTGGAATATCACACCTCTGGTTGAGGTGCAATACCCCTGTAGCAACCGAACCCTCGGGGCGCTACACTTGTCTACTGCATCTTCTGGTTTTGCTCTGCTCTGCTTGTCTACCGCATCTTCGGGTTTTGCTCTGCTCTGCTTGTCTACCGTATCTGCGGGTTTTGCTCTGCTCTGCTTGTCTACCGCATCTGCGGGTTTTGCTCTGCTCTGCTTGTCTACCGCATCTGCGGGTTTTGCTCTGCTCTGCTTGTCTACCGCATCTGCGGGTTTTGCTCTGCTCTGCTTGTCTACTGCATCTGCGGGTTTTGCTCTGCTCTGCTTGTCTACTGCATCTGCAGGTTTTGCTCTGCTCTGCTTGTCTACCGCACCTGCGGCTCCATTCCTGTGTCCCAGTCTGTACTGGTCCCTATCCTGCCTGCGTTCCTACCTCCCAGTACCCGCCTGTCTGCATGCCAGCCGTGCCTGCCAGTGCCCACCTGTCTTCATACCAGCCGTGCCTGCCAGCGCCCACCTGTCTGCATACCAGCAGTGCCTGCCAATACCCATCTGTCTGCATACCAGCCGTGCCTGCCAGTATCCACCTGTCTTTATGACAGCCTAACCTGCCTGTTCCTGCATTCCCCGGTGTGAGTCAACAGCTGTGACCAGGGTCTGACCTGAAGTAGCACCTGGTCCCTCTGCTCGGTACCTCCCTGGTTCACGGAATCGACTGAGCCGCCGTGTGACCTTGGTCGGACCGAGTTGATACTTAGTTACGCCCCTCCAGGCACTCCTCGGTTTATAGTCCAGTGGGATCACTAATCATGCTCACGCCAGTCAGTCCGGGCGTGTGCGTAACAATCTGCATGGAGGAATGGGCCAACATACCATCAACAGTGTGTGCCAACCTTGTGAAGACCTACAGTGGTGGCCAAAAGTATTGGCACCCCTGCAATTCTGTCAGATAATACTCAGTTTCTTCCTGAAAATGATTGCAATCACAAATTCTTTGGTCTTATTATCTTCATTTAATTTGCTTGCAAGGAAAAAACACAAAAGAGAATGAAGCAAAAATCAAATCATTGATCATTTCACACAAAACTCCAAAAATGGGCCAGACAAAAGTATTGGCACCCTCAACCTAATACTTGGTTGCACAACCTTTAGCCAAAATAACTGCGAACAACCGCTTCCGGTAACCATCAATGAGTTTCTTACAATGCTCTGCTGGAATTGTAGACCATTCTTCTTTGCCAAACTGCTCCAGATCCCTGATATTTGAAGGGTGCTTTCTCCAAACTGCAATTTTTACATCTCTCCACAGGTGTTCTATGGGATTCAGGTCTGGACTCATTGCTGGCCACCTTAGAAGTCTCCAGTGCTTTCTCTCAAACCATTTTATAGTGCTTTTGGAAGTGTGTTTTGGGTCATTGTCCTGCTGGAAGACCCATGGCCTCTGAGGGAGACCCAGCTTTCTCACACTGGGCCCTACATTATGCTGCAAAATTTGTTGGTAGTCTTCAGACTTCATAATGCCATACACACGGTCAAGCAGTCCAGTGCCAGAGGCAGCAAAGCAACCCCAAAACATCAGGGAACCTCCGCCATGTTTGACTGTAGGGACCGTGTTCTTTTCTTTGAATGCTTCTTTTTTTTCCTGTACACTCTATGTTGATGCTTTTTCCCAAAAAGCTCTACTTTTGTCTCATCTGACCAGAGAACATTCTTCCAAAACATTTTAGGCTTTCTCAGGTAAGTTTTGGCAAACTCCAGCCTGGCTTTTTTATGTCTCGGGGTAAGAAGTGGGGTCTTCCTGGGTATCCTACCATACAGTCCCTTTTCATTCAGATACCGACAGATAGTACGGGTTGACACTGTTGTACCCTCGGACTGCAGGGCAGCTTGAACTTGTTTGGATGTTAGTCGAGGTTCTTTATCCACCATCCGCACAGTCTTGCATTGAAATCTCTCATCAATTTTTCTTTTCTGTCCACATCTAGGGAGGTTAACCACAGTGCCATGGGCTTTAAACTTCTTGATGACACTGCGCACGGAAGACACAGGAACATTCAGTTCTTTGGAGATGGACTTGTAGCCTTGAGATTGCTCATGCTTCCTCACAACTTGGTTTCTCAAGTCCTCAGACAGTTCTTTGGTCTTCTTTCTTTTCTCCATGCTCAATGTGGTACACACAAGGACACAGGACAGAGGTTGAGTCAACTTTAATCTATGCTAACTGGCTGAAAGTGTGATTTAGTTATTGCCAACACCTGTTAGGTGCCACAGGTAAGTTACAGGTGCTGTTAATTACACGAATTAGAGAAGCATCACATGATTTTTCAAACAGTGCCAATACATTTGTCCACCCCCTTTTTTAGGTTTGGTGTGGAATTATATCCAATTTGGCTTTAGGACAATTCTTTTTGTGTTTTTTCATTGAAGACAAATTAAATGAAGATAATAATACCAAAGAATTCGTGATTGCAATCATTTTCAGGAAGAAATTGAGTATTATCTGACAGAATTGCAGGGGTGCCAATACTTTTGGCCACCACTGTATATAAAACGTTTGACCTCTGTCATTGCCAACAAAGGATATTTAACAAAGTATTGAGATGAACTTTTGTAGGTGACCAAATACTTATTTTCCACCAAAATTTGAAAAAAAATTCTTTCCAAATCAGACAATGTGATTTTCAGGATTTGTTTTCTCATTTTGTCTCTCATAGTTGAGGTCTACCTACAATGTCAATTACAGACCTCTCTCAGCTTTTTAAGTGGGAGAACTTGCACAATTGGTGGCTGACTAAATACTTTTTTTCCCCACTGTATGTGCTGCATGTATACCATCTTAAACCAAACTCAAATTGTGTTTTTTTATTTGTATTTTTTACATTCTGTGCAAATCTGAGTGTGGCCTCCCTTTATTGAGCTGGATAATACATTTAAAAGGCTTTCCTTGGCTGGGTGTTCATAGTTTGGGGCTTGGGCCTTCGTCTGCCCTTATTCACACTGAGGTCAATTTTGACACATGGTAAGGTTTTTAATATTAGACAGTGTAGGTCTATCCCAAACGGGTTCACCTTGTCGCTGGTGGGATAGCTTTTATACTATTTTTGATCGAAAACAGTGTTACTAAGAACCCTATTTTATTAAAATGCACTTGCTTTTTATTTATTTACAGCAGGGTTTTTGTTCATTTTGTTTCTTCTAGGTTTTCGTGATCAAATATTACTGCCGTAAAAATCCTGAATTTTTTTGCAAGCTGCAAAATATTATACTCCATTTAAAGTCTGCAAGTTGTGTGTACAAAACATAACCAGACTTGGTCGCTCAATAGCATCGCTATACCGCCACTGCATAAAAACTTGGTCATCAAACATGATTAAATATTACTGCGGTAATAATTCTGACATTTTTTGCAAGCTGAAAAATATTATACTCCATTTAAGTGTGGCAGTTGTGTGTGGAAAACATATCCACACTTGGTCGCTGACCAATACCAATAGCATTGCTATACCGTCACTGCATAACAACTTGGTCATCAGACATGATCAAATATTACTGCTGTAATAATCCTGATATTTTTTGCAAACTTAAAAATATTACACTCCATTTAATGTCTGCCAGTTGTGCGTTCAAAACATATCCAGACTTGGTCACTGACCAATAGCATTGCTATACCGCCACTGCATAAAAACTTGGTCATCAGACGTGATCAAATATTACTGAGGTAATAACCTGACATTTTTTGCAAGCTACAAAATATTATACTGCATTTAAGTGTAGCAGTTGTGTGTTGAAAACATATCCACACTTGGCCGCTGACCAATAGCATTGCTATACCGCCACTGCATAAAAACTTGGTAATCAGATGTGATCAAACTTTACTGTGGTAATAATCCTGAGATTTTTGCAAGCTGCAAAATATTATACTCCATTTAAAGTCTGCCAGTTGTGCAGTCAAAACATATCCACACTTGGTCGCTCACCAATAGCATCGCTATACCGCCACTGCATAAAAACGTGGTCATCAGATGTGATCGAATATTACTGCCATTTTTTGCAAGCAGCAAAATATTATACTCCATTTAAAATGGGTAAGGGACAGGCAAGTGGATGTGATGCTAATGGTGCACGCAGAGGCCGAGGCCGTTGGGCAAGATGAAACTGTGCTTGTTGAGGGAGCACAACAAGCACCCATATCATATCAACCTACCTACCTGTACCACTTTCTAGGGGGCCGCGGAACTCCACTCTTAAGTTCAGGCAAGTGTGAAAAGGTTGTTGGTTGGATAGCAGATAATGCTTCCAGTCAGTTTGCCACCACCACCCTGTCTTCCACACGGTTAAGTCTCAGTAGCCGTAAGTCTGGACCACATATTCCTCACCCTGATCCTCCTTCCTCCCACCATGCCGAGTGCCTGGAGACAAGTGATCCCACACTTGGACACTCTGAAGAGCAGTTTACATTTCAATTTATAGATTCTGGCCTCTTGCACTGTCCACTTCAAGTGGGGCATGAGGAGATTGCATTTAGCGATGCCCAAATATTTGAGCATTCACAGTCCCACAAAGGTGACAGTGGGAAAGTACAATTACTGTCGCACGAGATGGATCATGATGATGAGACACAATTGCCAGCAAATCAGGAGGAGGCCCAGGGTGCATACGTGGAAGATGAGGTGGTGGACGATGAAGTCACTGACCCAACCTGGCAAGGTGACATGCATAGCGAGTACAGCAGCGCAGAGGGGGAGGGAGGCGTAGCACCACTTGGCCAAGCAGCAACAGACTCTGCTGAAGCTAATCTGCTTAGGTGACAAACTGCTGAAGTGTTGTTGAAAGCTGCAACAGAGCAGGCAGATCTGTGGCTCTCATCACTGAACCTATAACCAGGGATCGTCGTGGGTGACAATCGCCAGAATCTGGTGGCGGCTCTAAAGCTTGACAACCTCACACACGTACCATGCCTGGTCCATGGTCTCAACTTAGTGGTTCAGCAGTTTTTCAAAACCCGGATCTGCCTGAGCTGCTTGCGAAAGTACGCTGTGTGTGTGCTCACTTCCGAAAGTCAGCTTCCACCGCCCTGGCAGTACTTCAGCAGCATTTGCAGCTTCCAGCTCAGCGACTCGTGTGCGATGTCGCCACGTGTTGGAACTCAATGTTGCATATGTTGGGAAGGATTTGTAAGCAGCAGAGGGCAGTTGTCGAGTACCAGCTTCAACACGACCGTCGGTATTGCGGTTAGTCTCCGCAGATAAGAGTTGATGAGTGGGCATGAATGTCTGACATCTGTGCGGTTCTCCAAAGCTTTGAGGACTCACAATTAAAGAGGAAGCTGTCACGGGTGTGTCGCCACGAAGATCGTCGCGATTACACAGCCTGACTTCTCGCAGCTGAGTTTTTGGTGCTTGGTGTTTTTCGGCAGGGAGGGAGTTAATTCTCTCTCTCTGTGCTAGACGAGGCCCAGCCTCGCCCAGCTGCAGTTAATTCTGCAGTATTGGGACTCCTTCAAATACCTGCCGTTCTGATAGGGTAGTTGTTGGTGAAAGCTTCTCATGCAGACTATCAGAGCGATACGTGGTATTGTGGAGTTAGGAGCGAAGTGTACTCGGTGTGTTTTTTTCCCTTCCTCACTTTATTCTTTATCCCCTTACCCGTTGGTGTTCCCTCCATTGTAGTGGTGTAAGTTTTTGTATGCGAGGTGGTTTTTGGTTTGCCCCTTGTACTGTCTCGTTCGTCTTGTACTGTGTTTGGCATATACTGTCCTGTCCCCAATTGTTGTGATCGGGGTCCTTCTCAGGACTAGATTACTGAGATTCAGGGATTCTCAGGAGGTAGGTTTACGCTGGCGGCCTGGACCTCTTTACCATCAACAGTACCTTCAGGTAGAGGGATTAGGCAGGGCCTCAGTGTAGGGTCAGCATAGGCTCCTGACCTCCTGAACGCCGAGACAGCGTGACATTTTCACTGACCCACAAAAGATTCTCTCCAGCCACCATGGATCCAGTAGCCAATATAGCTCGGCAGTTGCAGAGTTTGTCCTTGGAGCTGGCGGACGTTAAGTCCAAGGTTTTGTATCCCCTGGAGCAAGCCGGACCAGAACCCAAAGTAGCTCTCCCTGACAGGTTCACGGGGGGGCGGGACAAGTTTTTTGTTTTCCGGGAGGCATGTAAGTTGTACTTTCGGCTGCGGCCTCGGTCATCGGAGAGTGAAGAACAAAGGGTGGGAATAGTCATCTCGCTCCTTCAAGGGGACCCCCAATCTTGGGCGTTCTCTCTTCCCCCGGTCTCTCCGGCTCTCCGGTCAGTGGATGGGTTTTTCTCTGCTCTGGGTCTCGTATATGATGACCCGGATCGGATCTCCCTTGCTGAATCTAAGTTACGTAGGATCCAGCAGGGAGATCGTCCAGCGGAGGAATTCTGTTCAGAGTTCTGTAGGTGGGCCACGGACACCCAGTGGAATGACCCGGCTCTTCGGAGCCAGTTTTGTCAAGGTTTATCTGACAAATTAAAGGATGTGTTGGCACAGTATGACTCTCCCGCGTCGCTGGAAGCCGCTATGGCCCTTGCTATTCGCATTGACAGACGGCTTCGGGAGAGGTGCGGGATAACTCCACCCCCTGTGATGACTCCACCTTCTACAAGGGCCCCTTATATGGAGGTTCCCCTGGTCAGTCCAGAGGAGCCTATGCAGTTAGGAGGGACATCCTTTCGGGGGAGGGGACCGGCGGTGCGCCACAAGACAGGAAGGTGTTTCTTCTGCGGGAGAAAGGGACATTTTATTGGGGGGTGTCCTTCCCGTCCTTTGCAGAGCAAAGAGTCGTCGGAAAACTATTGATCCCAGGTTGTGTGGTGGACGGCAATCTGGGAGTAGGTATTTCGTCCCTAGGTTCGTCTCAGTTTCTTGTACCGGCGGAGGTGGTGGTGGGTACGAGAACTGAGAGGTTATCTGTTCTTCTGGATAGTGGGGCCGGGGCTAATCTGGTGGACGCTCGGTTTGCTCGGGTTCAAGGTATGTGATTGAGTGTGTTGGCTAAACCCATCCCCATATTCTCGATCGATGCCAGGCCTCTCGGTCAGGGAAGTTTTTCGCAAGCGGTGCATAACATAAATCTTCAAGTGGGGGCGATACATAAAGAACTGTTGTCTTGTTACGTGTTGGAGGGTCTTCCCACTCCTATTGTGTTGGGCCTTCCTTGGTTAACTAAGCATAACCTGGTTATTAATTGGCAATCCAGAGAGATAAGCCAATGGAGTGAATTCTGTAAAAAAAACTGCATGAATACGGTCATCGGTGTGGTCGCTCCTAGGGTCTTACCCCCATTTCTGGCTGACTTTGAGGATGTGTTCTCGGAAAGAGGGTGTCAGGAACTACCTCCTCATCGCGTGTATGACTGTTCGGTAAAACTGCTTCCTGGGGCCAAGTTACCTAAATCTAGGTTGTATAATTTATCTGGTCCGGAGAGGCAGGTCATGAAGGATTATATTTCAGAGAGTCTGGCTAAGGGGCATATTAGACCTTCATCTTCCCCGGTGGCCGCGGGGTTCTTCTTTGTGAAGAAGAAAGATGGAGGCCTACGCCCTTGCCTGGATTTCCGTGAACTTAATCGGATTACGGTCCGAGATCCGTATCCGCTCCCACTTATCCCCGATCTCTTCAATCAGATCGTGGGTGCCAAATGGTTCTCTAAATTGGATCTCAGGGGGGCGTACAATCTGATTAGGATGAAGGAGGGGGATGAGTGGAAGATGGCATTTAACACTCCGGAGGGACATTATGAGAACCTTGTCATGCCATTTGGTCTGACTAATGCCCCGGCGGTGTTCCAACACTTTGTTAATGACATTTTTCGCTGCCTGGTGGGACAGTTTGTTGTTATTTATCTGGATGACATCTTAATTTACTCGCCTGATCTTGTGTCTCATCAGGAGCATGTTAGGCAGGTGTTACAGATCTTGCGGGATAATAAACTGTACGCCAAGTGGGAAAAGTGTGTGTTCGCCGTTCAGGAACTCCAGTTTCTCGGCTTCCTGGTGTCAGCGTCTGGTTTTCGTATGGACCCAGGGAAAGTGCGGGCAGTTCTTGAGTGGGATCTGTCAGAGAATCTTAAGGCACTACAACGTTTTCTGGGGTTTGCTAGTTGTTACCGGAAATTCATTCGTAATTTCTCGTCCATGGTTAAACCTCTCACAGACATGACAAAAAAAGGGATGGATTTTTCTAGGTGGTCTGACAAGGCTTGTCAAGCTTTCTCCTACTTGAAAAAATGTTTTGCCTCGGCACCCATACTCATTCAACCTGATGCGTCACAGCCATTCATTGTAGAGATAGACGCTTCTGAGGTAGGGGTAGGGGCAGTATTATCACAAGGTTCACCTCCTGGTAAATGGCGTCCGTGCGCTTTTTTCTCTAAAAAATTGTCGTCCGCTGAGAGGAATTACGATGTCGGCAATAGGGAACTCTTGGCCATTAAGTTAGCTTTTGAGGAGTGCCGCCATTTTTTGGAGGGGGCAATCCATCCGGTCACCGTCATCACCGATCACAAGAACCTGCTATATCTCGAGTCCGCAAAACGTCTGAATCCCAGACAAGCTAGGTGGTCATTGTTTTTTACCAGGTTTAATTTTGTCGTCACATATTGTCCTGGATCAAAAAATGTAAAGGCGGATGCCTTATCTCGTAGTTTCCCTGGGCCGGGAATACGGATGACCCGGTTCCTATCCTTCAGGAGGGGGTGGTGGGGTCGGCAGTATGCTCCGAGCTTGAGGAGGAAGTATTGGAGGCTCAGGGGGACGCCCCTGTTGGACCTCCTGGGAGACTGTTTGTTCCAGATCAGTTGCGACAAAAGGTGATCGAGGCACACCATAACTCAGCTTTGGCAGGACACCCAGGGAGTAAAGCAACTGTTGATCTCCTTTCGCGTCGGTTTTGGTGGCCTAATTTACATAGGGAGGTGGGAACTTTTGTTGCGTCCTGTGGGGTTTGTGCGCGCTCTAAGACCCCATGTACCCATCCGTCTGGGGCTCTCTTACCTTTGAAGATCCCGGAGCGTCCTTGGACTCATCTGTCTATGGACTTTATTACGGATCTCCCGCCATCTGCGGGTAAAACGGTCATACTCGTTGTAGTGGACAGGTTCAGCAAGATGGCACATTTTATCGCTCTTCCTGCTCTTCCTAATGCTAAAACTCTTGCGCAGGTGTTCATTGGGGAGATTGTAAGGCTTCACGATGTACCCTCTGATGTGGTGTCAGATCGGGGGTCTCAGTTTGTGTCCAAATTCTGGAAGGCATTTTGTACACGGCGGGGGATTCATTTATCGTTTTCTTCGGCTTTTCATCCTCAGACCAATGGTCAGACGGAACGTCTGTACCAGAGTTTGGAGACATATCTCCGGTGTTTTGTGTCAGAGAACCAGGAGGACTGGGCTTCTTTCTTACCTCTGGCGGAGTTTGCTCTTAATAATAGGCGGAGCGAGTCCACTGGTAAGTCCCCGTTTTTTGGGGCATATGGTTTTCACCCCCAGTTTTGTACTTTCAGTAGGGGGGGGCTCTTCGGGGGTTCCTGAGGAGGAACGATTTTCGTCATCACTCGCTTCGATATGGAAAGGGGTGTTGAATAATTTAAGTACTATGGGGAACCGATACAAACGTATGGCTGATAGGAGTAGAGTGTCTGGTCCGGACCTAAGTGTGAACGATCGGGTATGGTTGTCTACCAAGAATATAAAACTTAAGGTTCCCTCCTGGAAACTGGGTCCCAGGTTCATCGGACCGTATAGGATCTGCTCTATAATTAATCCGGTGGCATTTCGTCTTGACCTCCCCTCTACTTTTAAAATTCACAACGTGTTCCACAGATCTTTGCTTAAAAGGTATGTGGCACCGGTGATACCGTCACCTTTACCTCCTCCTCCTGTGGTGGTCAATGGTAACTTGGAGTTTCAGGTATCGAAAGTCATCGATTCACGTTTTAATCGCCGGTCCCTTCAGTACCTGGTTCATTGGAAGGGGTATGGTCCTGAGGAGAGGATGTGGGTTCCTGCGTCGGATATTAACGCAGACCGATTAATTCGGGCCTTCCACACGACTCACCCGGATAAACCTGGCCCTGAGGGTCCGGAGGCCCCTCGTAGAAGGGGGGGTACTGTCACGGGTGTGTCGCCACGAAGATCGTCGCGATTACACAGCCTGACTTCTCGCAGCTGAGTTTTTGGTGCTTGGTGTTTTTCGGCAGGGAGGGAGTTAATTCTCTCTCTCTGTGCTAGACGAGGCCCAGCCTCGCCCAGCTGCAGTTAATTCTGCAGTATTGGGACTTCTTCAAATACCTGCCGTTCTGATAGGGTAGTTGTCAGTGAAAGCTTCTCATGCAGACTATCAGAGCGATACGTGGTATTGTGGAGTTAGGAGCGAAGTGTCCTCGGTGTGATTTTTTCCCTTCCTCGCTTTATTCTTTATCCCCTTACCCGTTGGTGTTCCCTCCGTTGTAGTGGTGAAAGTTTTTGTATGCAAGGTGGTTTTTGGTTTGCCCCTTGTACTGTCTCGTTCGTCTTGTACTGTGTTTGGCATATACTGTCCTGTCCCCAATTGTTGTGATCGGGGTCCTTCTCAGGACTAGATTACTGAGGTTCAGGGATTCTCAGGAGGTAGGTTTACGCTGGCGGCCTGGACCTCTGTACCATCAACAGTACCTCCAGGTAGAGGGATTAGGCAGGGCCTCAGTGTAGGGTCAGCATAGGCTCCTGACCTCCTGAACGCCGAGACAGCGTGACAGAAGCTTTGCAAGCAGAGCACGATGATATGGAGCAAGGAACTATACAGGGTGATTCTACATAGTCTAGCCTTATCTCATCTCAACGCGGATTGGGTCATAATGAGGAGGAGGAATAACAGGATCTGGTTTTCTGTGCTACCGGTGGTACAATCCACACCACATTCATACCGTCGGTCCAGCTTGTATGGCCTGAAGAAGGGGAGGAGAGGGAGAATGAAGAGGAGGATCAGGAGTAGGATGAGGAGGGGAACTTGGACAGTTATCATCTTGGTGGGGATAGGGAACTGTTGGCTGTAGGCAGTCTGGAACACATGGCTGAGTTTATGTTCTGCTGCCTTTCCCGTGACCCTCGTGTTCCACGCATTTTGGGCAACAGTAATAACTGGTTGGTCACACTTCTAGACCCATGCTACAAGGAGTCCTTCCCGTGGCGGAGAGGTCTAATAAAATGTTGCAGTACCAGAAGGACCTTGCTGAAGAATTATTTAAAAAATTCCCATCTGACAACACTAGCAGCAGAGGTCACAGTTCCTTGGACAACCAAGGAGTACAGGCAAGGGAGACACAAAACAGATGCGGCAGAGGCTGGGGAACACTGTCAAAGGTCTGAGACTGTTTTCTCAGAATCTCCCAGCACCCAGGCCCTGATGCATAGGGTACTCTGACAAGGAGGGAAAAGTTTTGGAAGATGCCGAAAGAGTACCTTAGAGACCATACCAGCACCCTCCCTGATTCCTCTGTGCCTTACAACTATTGCGTATCCAAGCTGGACATGTGGCATGAACTGCCTCTCTACGCCTTGGAGGTGCAGGCCTGCCCTGCCGCTGGCATTTTGTCAGAGCGGGTTTTTAGATGCTGCCGGGGGTATTATAGCTGATAAGCGCATCCACCTGTCAACTGAAAATGCTGACAGGCTGACTCTTACTAAAATCAACAAAGCCTGGATTGGCCCAGACTTCTCAACACCACCAGATGACAGCAGCGGAACATAAACTCAAATCCAGTGTTTTTTTGGGGGGGATCTATTCCCATGCACCCATTCACACCCAGACATGGGTATATGCTTCAGGATTTCATCTATTTTATGTCCTCCT
Source organism: Phyllobates terribilis (assembly GCF_046119375.1). Classification (NCBI taxonomy): domain Eukaryota; kingdom Metazoa; phylum Chordata; class Amphibia; order Anura; family Dendrobatidae; genus Phyllobates; species Phyllobates terribilis. Next base: position 71,793,182 of record NW_027362773.1, on the reverse strand, counting down.
CCTCCTTCTCCTCATCCTTCACCACCATGTCAACAAGATGACCATCATGCAACACCCACATTATTTTTTTAAGAGTGTTTATGATGCCCGTAGGAACTATTTTTAGAGGCCTATCTCTAACATTCTAAAAAATATATATGTATATGACGCGCCCCTGGGCCTGCTGTGTCGCGTAGCGTCTCGCACACGGGGGCTTACCTTGCTAGAGGCGGGTATAAGTAGCCCACGTCCCTGAGTGTACCGTGTGGTGCTCACCCGTATGGCCGGTGACTCAGGGCCTTCTAATGGCTTCCGCTCCACGATGGCGGTGCTGGTCCCATGCTTGTGACCGTGCCTTCGGGTTTCTGGGCCAGAGGACCTGCAATCCCCTGCCGGTCGGTTTCTGCTGCTGGGTAGAGATTAGTCCCCACAGCCTCGGACTCCGGGTCCGGTGATACTCCTCAGTCAGGGCGAGCTCTGCAGCTGCCAGCCCCTGACTCTTTGTAACACTGCTCCCACAGAGCTCCTGTTGTTTCTTCCTATGCTGCTTCTCTGTCTCTACTTCTGCTCTTCTTCTACTCACTAACCCTGCCTCAGCCCCGGGTTTATATAGGGGAAGTCCTTCCCCTCCCAAGACTGGGCAGGAGGTGTGGCATGCACAGGATCCCTGACCAAAGGACCTCCCACCTGCTCTCAGACATAACATTACATTACTGTGGAAACCAGACTCCTGGGGTGCCACATTCCCCCCTAGTAAAATTTAGTACTCCGGGACTAAACATATTTTTGTAAACATAACAGAGTACAACCAAAACATTATAATAAAGAGACACATAACGATGGTCACGGCGTGTCCGCAACCGGGTGCAGTCTTTGAGGGAAAGCAAGGTGTCCATTTCACCAACACAGGGAGACGTAACCAGGTAGGGGCCTGTCCTGCCCCGAGTCCTTAACAGTCTTTAGTCCATCCTGGGTTACGCTCCAACTAATTGTACAAGGATTCCCGGTAAATCCACCAAGAACTCCTAAAAATAACTAGAAACACAAAATTATACACAAGCAACTATAAACAGGTAAACATTATAAGATAGCTTAAACATTTAGATCCTCCAACGTGCGGGTAACTGGCCTCTAGTGGCCCTAGTGGACCTACGGAGCTGACTATCTGGCCCTGAACTACAGGGTGTAGGAGCTGTCAAGGGTAAACTGGGCAGCTGTCTATGGGCCCTCTGGCTCACTAGGGGTATGGCAGGCTCACTATAAGCAGAGGGTTGATTTTCCGGGTCTGCTTGTGTAGAGTCTTCTGCCTCCTGGACCGGCTGTTCTTCCACCTCTACCGGTTGCTCCGTAGGTACTTGGGATGATGGTTGGAGGAAGGTGAGTACGGGTACCACAACTGCACCATTGACTTGAGTCCAAGACCGAGGGAAGTCCCCGAGCACGGTACTAACCATATCTTCCCTTTCCTCTACGGGTCGATGGTCTTCTTGTTCCTCTTCAGGGTTCCTCAGTTGTTCGGGACACTTCTTCAGGTGGTCCCGGGATACAATGGCTGTGGTTTCCCCTCCGTCTTTACTGATGGTACAGACCTTCGGGTTCTCGTGGCTTGAGGGCAGTACGGTGTACGGGTCCTTCTCCCACTGGTCGTCCAACTTGTGGAGCCGTCTTTTCCTCTTCAAGACCTGCTCTCCGGGTACCAGGGGAACAGCGGGAGCATACTGGTTGTAAGTTTTCTCTTGTCTTTCCCTAGCCTGACAGAGACTTCGCTCCACGCTCTCCTGTACTTTCCGGTACTGCTGCTGCCTCTCTGTGTCCCAGTCTGCTTCTGGTGAAGTGTCCTCAGGTGTCAGGACTCCCATTTCCAGGTCAACAGGTAACTTACCAGGTCTCGCCCTCATTAGGTAAGCCGGGGTACAGTTGGTGGAACCTACCGGGATGTGGTTGTATAGGTCCACCAGATCGGGCAACTTCTCAGGCCACAGACTGCGTTCTTCCAGGGGCAACGTTTTTAGAAGATCCATTACCACCTGGTTCATTTTTTCACAAAGTCCATTAGTTTGCAGATGGTAGGGTGTCGTCCTTATCTTCCGGCAGCCATACAGATTGCAGAATTCCTGGAAGACCTCCGCTTCAAAGGCAGGTCCCTGGTCCGTCAGCACTTGGTCCGGGTACCCGTGTGGACGGCAGAAGTGCTGCTGGAAGGCTCTAGCTGCTGTTTGAGCCGTTAAGTCCTTGACGGGGACGACAACCAAGAACCGGGAGTAATGATCCACGATGGTTAACGCGTAGACGTAGCCACTTCTGCTTGGGGTCAGTTTTACATGATCCAAGGCTACCAGTTCCAACGGTTGCCGGGTGACGATGGACTGCAGGGGAGTCTTCTGGCTGGCCCGGTCCTTCCTTCTCAGATTGCACGGGCCACAGTCTCTGCACCACTTCTCGATGGTTCCCCTCATGCCTACCCAGTGGAACCGCTCGTGCAGCAGGAACTCCAGCTTCTTCCACCCAAAGTGTCCAGCTCCGTCGTGGTATGCCTCCATCACCATGGCTGCGTCTCTTCGTGGCACCACTACTTGCCAGAGTAGTTCATGCGTCCGGGAGTTGACCATTCTGCGGCACAACTTCCCCTTGTAAAGGAACAGTCGACTCTTCTCCGCCCATAGTTGTTTGGCTTCCTCCGGAGCGTCTGGTTCAAGGCGAGCCTCCGGCCGAGTCAGCATCTCCTTCACCAGTCGGACAGCAGGGTCGCTGTCTTGCGTTTCCGCCCAGTTGTAGTGAGGTAAGGGGTTCAACGTAGCAGCCTGCTTACTCCTTACCCAGTGGGAATACTGGATAGTCCCATGACGGTGGAACGCAGGGAGTTCAATTTCTTCCAGTCCCTCCGGATCTTCTCCTTCGTCCGGCAGGTTGGGCATCCTGGACAGGGCGTCCGCGTTAGTATTGGAGCGTCCTGCCCGGTATTTGATTGTGAACTCGTAGTTGGACAGACGGGCCATCCACCTCTGCTCCAGGGCACCGAGTCTTGCCGTGTCCAGGTGTGTCAACGGGTTGTTATCCGTGTACACGGTGAACCGGGAAGAAGCAAGGTAATGCTTAAAGCGCTCGGTGACTGCCCATACCACGGCCAGGAACTCTAGCTTAAATGAGCTATAATTCTTGGGGTTCCTTTCGGTGGGTCGCAGTTTTCGGCTGGCGTAGGCGATTACTCGTTCTTTCCTCTGCTGGATCTGGGACAGTACGGCTCCTAGCCCGATGTTACTGGCGTCGGTGTAGAGGATGAAGGGCTGGCTATAATCCGGGTACGTCAAGATTTCATCCCCCGTGAGGGCCATCTTCAGCTGGCGGAAGGGCTCTTCTTCCAGCTCCTCCCATTTGAAGGGCGGCTTCTGGTTCTTGGCCTTCCGGGACTGGCCTATCAGGAGGTCCTGCATAGGCGCTGCCTTTTTGGTGAAACCGGGAATAAACCTTCGGTAGTAGCCTACCAACCCGAGGAACTGCCGCACTTCTTTTACGCTGGAGGGGCTTGGCCATCCCTTAATTGCGGTGATCTTATCAGGGTCGGGAGCCACTCCGTCAGCGCTCACCACGTGTCCCAGGTACTGCACCTTTGGTTTCAGGAGGTGACACTTGGAGGGTTTCACCTTTAGGCCATAACTCGCCAGAGCTTCGAACACCTCCGCCAGGTGTTTCAGGTGGTCCTCATAAGTCTTGGAATATACGATGACATCGTCCAGGTACAACAGGACCGTCTCGAAGTTTCTGTGGCCCAGACAGCACTCCATTAATCATTGGAAGGTTCCTGGGGCGTTGCAGAGTCCGAACGGCATGCAGGTGAACTCGCTAAGTCCCATCGGGGTGGTGAATGCGGTCTTCTCCCGGTCCGCCTCTGCTACAGGAACCTGCCAGTACCCGCTAGTGAGATCCAAGGTAGAGAAGAAGTTAGCAGATCTTAAAGCAGCCAATGACTCCTCTATCCTTGGTAAGGGGTACGCATCCTTGTGTGTGATACGGTTGATTTTCCGGTAATCTACACACATCCTCATGGTGTTGTCTTTCTTTTTGACTAAAACTAGTGGGGCTGCCCAGGGGCTACAGCTATCCCGGATTACCCCAGCCTCCTTCATGTCTCTAAGCATCCCCTTGGCGTGTTGGTAATGTGCAGGGGGTACGGGTCGATACCTCTCTTTTATGGGAGGATGATCTCCCGTGGGGATGCGGTGTTCTACCCCCTTGACTCGCCCAAAGTCTAACGGGTGTTTACTAAACACTCTCTCATACTCTTGAACCACCCGATAGACTCCTTGTTTCTGGTGTGAGGGAGTGGAGTCAGTACCCAGATGTAGTTGCTGACACCAGTCCTCCATGTCTTTCTTAGAGCCGTTACCTTCCTCCGGGTGAGATGGAGGCAAGGGTTCCACAGATTGTATAGAATTTTGGTTAATGGTATATAATTTGGCTAGCGTGGCATACCGGGGCAGGTACACTTCCCTCTCCCCGATATTTATTATGCGAACGGGCACCCTCCCATGGCGTACATCAACCACCCCCCGTGCTGTCAAAATGGTGGGCCTACTGTCTGCGTAAACTGGTTCTACCATTGCCTGGTAATCCCTACCTCTCAGACCAATAGCTGCCCGGCACCAAATCATCATTTCACTTTTTGGGGGCATGTCAATAGGAAAAGGGTCACACATTCTTACGCTACCAATCTCACCGCCGGAGAGTTCCACTTGTTGCCGTCGCATCAGTGCCCGGATCTCTTTCTGGAGCACCCGCTGCTCGCCGGAGCTGGCGTTCTTGGCAACCTGCTGTAAAAGGAAAATCACCTCTGCAAGACAATTTTCAATTACATTAGTTCCTAGAGTTATTTTTGGGTGACTCTCATGTTTGTCAATATCTACAATGATCAGTCCCTGTGCGGCCAGTTCGACTCTACCGATTTTGATGGTCACCTCTTTAAATCCGATCTGTGGCACGGGCTGGCCATTGCTGGCGATGATACTCAAGTCGTCGTCAGGGTAGCGGGTAATATCCGAGTCATTCCAGTACTGCTTAAAGAGCACGTACGGGATAGTGGTGACCTGTGACCCGGTGTCCAGTAGGGCACTCATGGGAATGCCATCCAGTACCACAGGCAAGACTGGACGTCCTCCCACATATCTGTCGCGCCAGTTCGATGGGCCTGGTGATCTTTTTCCTGGGGGTTGGCCCTCTACCCCAGGTTGTGCCCGTTTAAAGAACAGTACCTTGCCATATGTCCGGGTTGATTGCAGCGGCGGCAGATGGGTCGTCCGTCCTCGCTATATCGGTCACTGGGTCTTCCTCTGGCCGGTGGGGTCCTCCTTGGTCGACGCCATGGGATGTCCCCCGGTCCGGATGCCAGCTGGATCTTCCCTGGGGTGGAAACCTGTAAAGACTGCACAGTTCGGGTTAGCGCAGCAACGCTCTTAGCTAGCTCTTGGACCTGATGGTGTAGGTCTGGAGCCGGGTCATTGTCCAAAGCCTGCGCATCAGCTCCCACAGGCCCTGCCGACAAGGGCGCCGCCTCCTGGTGGTAAGTGATAGCTGGGCGCCTGTGGGTCACAACGCCACCCGGTGCCGGTTCTCGGAGCACCCGGATGGCTCTGTCCTTGAACTGTGCAAAGCCCAGATGGGGATCCTGTAAGGCCATTGCCCGCAACTGGGTTCGGTGGGTATTACAATATAGTCCCTCTATAAATTGTTCGGTCAATAGCCTGTCCTCGTTTCCCACCCCATCAGGGTCGGTCTGCTTTATGGCCCTCAGGGCCTCTTGTAGGTTTAGTGCATAGTCCCTTATACTCTCATGCGCTCGCTGCTTGCACCCGTAGAATCTAAGCTTAATCTCGGCTGAGGTGCGGGTATCAAAGGTGTCCTTCAGCCGGGTTAGTATCCCTGCGACAGTCTTCCTCCCAGGTGGCCAGGATTTTACTTCCCTTTTGGCTGCCCCGGTTAGTTGGGCCACCAGGATGCTCACTTTTTGCTCTTCTGTGAGGGGGTATACCTGGAAGAGGCTATCCAGCTTTTCTCTAAAGTCATGCAGGGTATGTGACTCCCCTGAGTACTGGGGTAGCCAAGCTGCTCCCGGGATATAGGGCATTTTGAAGGGCATAACTGCAGCACCGGTGGCGCTGGCGGGGGTTGAGGCAGTGAAGCTCTCCTCCGTATCCGACATCTTCCTCCCCCCTAGTGGACCGTGGCCTACCTTGCGATGATCCTGTTCCGTAGGCCGCGGCTCCGAAGTGGATCGTCAGGGTTGAGGACCTTCCGTCGCGTTCCGGTGACGTCGGCGTCTGCTGGGCTCCTTCCAGGACCTTACGCAACGTCCGGACGTGAGGCGGGGCTTCAGTTCTCGCGCGCTTTCGGAGTCCACGCCCCTCTTCTTCCCGCGCGGCGTCCTCAAGATGGCGTCCAATGGCGGGAAAACTCTACGGATGGCGGGAAGAAGGCCGAAGATGGCGCCGGATGGCGGGAAAACTTCGCGGATGGCGGGAAGAAGGGAGAAGATGGCGCCGGATGGCGGGAAACCTCCACGGATAGCGGGAATCTTCACCACTGGTAAGGTTGAACAGTCTTTGCTTTTCAGGCATGCAGTACCCGGTGGTTGCGGGCACGAAATCCTGCCGACTACGCCAAAGTTGACGCGCCCCTGGGCCTGCTGTGTCGCGTAGCGTCTCGCACACGGGGGCTTACCCGGAACCGGATCAGATGAGGGTTGTAGTCTCCGAGTGGCAGGACCCGGTCCGTGCCCAGGGAGTCAAGCTCAGTGTATGGCAGTCTTGATAGATGTTATTTGAGGGTCGACTACGCCACCCGTTGATTTGCAGCTATGGAGCTGCCGCTGCAGGGCAGACCGCTGGGGCCGGTGTAGAATTGTGCAGCGCGATAGTATAACCCCCAACGGGAGGGGTTTGGCCTCAGGGCAGCCGACGTGGAAGATAGGGGTAGCAGGAACCACTCAGAGACGGTGCGGTGTAATTCAGGGTCTTTACTGGTAACAACGATAGACCCTCCCGGAGTACTTGCTAGCGATCGGGGCCTGGTCAGTCCTTGAGCAGATGGGATCTCCCCTGGCCAGGCGGAGTTGTAGGCCTTCCCAACTAACTGTACTCTTCTGGCTACCTTGCTAGAGGCGGGTATAAGTAGCCCACGTCCCTGAGTGTACCGTGTGGTGCTCACCCGTATGGCCGGTGACTCGGGGCCTTCTAATGGCTTCCGCTCCACGATGGCGGTGCTGGTCCCACGCTTGTGACCGTGCCTTCGGGTTTCTGGGCCAGAGGACCTGCAATCCCCTGCCGGTCGGTTTCTGCTGCTGGGTAGAGATTAGTCCCCACAGCCTCGGACTCCGGGTCCGGTGATACTCCTCAGTCAGGGCGAGCTCTGCAGCTGCCAGCCCCTGACTCTTTGTAACACTGCTCCCACAGAGCTCCTGTTGTTTCTTCCTATGCTGCTTCTCTGTCTCTACTTCTGCTCTTCTTCTACTCACTAACCCTGCCTCAGCCCCGGGTTTATATAGGGGAAGTCCTTCCCCTCCCAAGACTGGGCAGGAGGTGTGGCATGCACAGGATCCCTGACCAAAGGACCTCCCACCTGCTCTCAGACATAACATTACATTACTGTGGAAACCAGACCCCTGGGGTGCCACATATACCCCCAAGGTTTAATGTTTTTCAGCCCATGCACTTAGTGCATGCGCATTACCAGTCTAGGAAACCCATACCTTAATAATGGGAAAAAAAATTTTGACTGAGGCCCTTCACTACGTCTCTTCAAAGTGCTATTGGAGTGTGTCCTAATTTGGCAGCCCTTGTGTGGCGCCCAGCTGCGCTTGGTGCCACAGATCTTAGAAGGGTGTATTGATGGAATCCTCCACAAGAGGCTCCCATAAACATTCACACATCTCCACCTTCCACCTCAGACCAGCAGAGGGAGCCCATTAGGGATATAAATAGGGAAGGTGGAGCTAGGCAGTTCAGTTCCTCTGAAGAGTTCCTGCAGAGTGAGACACAGAAACAGGTCAGTCTGCAGTGGAGCTCAGTCTAGTTTGGTGAGAACTCAGCTAATAGTTCAGCTGTGGAGCACGAAGCTCCTGCTAGCTAGACTCAGTTGTAGCTCAGAATAGTGAACTTTAGGTGTGCCGAAGCCATAAGAGCGGTGAAGAGCGGCAAGATGCCGCTAGTGTGAGTAGCTTAGAGAGGGCCCGAGCGTGGCCGAAGGTGAGTGGAAAGTGAGTAGCAGTGGGGGCGGAGGAGCTTACCCAGCTCACCCCGAAACATATACCGGACACCGGGTTCGAGCTTACTGGGATCTCTACGACCCAGTAAGGCATAACCGGAATCCCTGGAGAACTACAGGTTCCAGGTTCACCAGAGAGCTGATACGTAATAGAGCCAGGAGACACATAGGCCCCGTAAGCTAGGAGCGTGCACTCCAAGAGAAGGCCCTACCACAACGTCAGCCGGTACAGGACAGAGATAAAGTTAGGCCTAGCTTCAGGCAGTTCAGAAACTTACTATGCAGAGACAAGAAACAGAAGGCCCTACACCCGCTCATTGGGAAGGATCCTGATATGCACCCTTCACCCTACAGTGCTACGGGATGTGCCTGAATTTCCATCAGTAAAAGGTACTGAAGTGACTATCGTGTCCATCCCCGTTCTTGCTCTGACCTGGCTGGGTCTCGCCTGTCCTGCATCCCCCTCTCCGTACACTGCCCTGAGGCCTAGCTCCACCTGTGGGGAGCTATACCAGCAAGCTGCCTTATCACTGGCCTCAGTGGACTGCCGCAGCGCTGGTGATTCTCACCAGAAACCACAGGTGGCGTCACGAACTTTCATAGAGTTAACCAATAATCCCCTTTTAAAAGCTGACCCCAGAGTACGGGCCCGGGAGCCGACCACCGCGACCATCAGGCTAAGGCCCGGGTACCGAGACGTCCCCATCACCCTGGGCTAGTCATCTTTCCTGGCGTCACGAACAGGATCGCGTGCCCGCTGCAACGATGGAGTTATGCCCGTTTCCACCCGGTGCTGTGCTCCTTTAATTAAAAACTGTGTACGTTCCACTGTGGTGAAGATTGCCGCCATTGTTGGGCCGCTGAGCGAGAAGAAGGGCGTAACCGCGGGAAACTGAGGGGCATACCTGCAAAAGCGCGTGAAGCCCCGGACACGCACCACGCCTCGACGTAAAACCAGGAAGTGCCAGGTCCTGGAAGGAGCGTCGCTGAATGCTCTGACGCAGGACGCAAGCGACGCAAGGTCCTGAAGACGACCGTCACCTGTGGAGCTGCGGCCTACCGGAAGAAAAGAAAAGAAGGTAGGCCACGGTTCACTAGGGGGGTGACAGAATGTCCGTGGAACAACACGACGCCGGAATACCGGTTAACGGCCCTGATGTTCAACCCGCGCCCGACACCGAGCAGGCCAAAGCGACCGCTCCATCAGCAGCGCCTGTAACTCCTGTCATCCCCATAACTCTACCGTAAATTCCTGGAGCAAAGTGGCTCCCCCAGTACAACGGCAAACCAGATACCCTCTCTGAATTCAAACGGAAGATATGCGGTATCTTGGATATGTACTCTATGACAGGCAAGCAGAGGGCCGCTGTTGTATTAGGACAACTGACTGGTGCTGCGGAACGGGAAGTAGAAATCTGGTCGGCCGCAGACCAGGAGTCAGTGTCCACAATCTTTAAAAAGCTACAGACTGTTTTTGAGGATCATGCTGAGGCGGACCTCCGGATGAGGTTCTGCAACTGTTCCCAACAGCCGGAGGACAATGTTCGGGACTATGCCTGGCGTCTACAAGGGGCCCTGCGGGCTCTGAAACAGGTTAGTCTGACCAGCATCGAAAATGAAAGCAAAATGCTGAAGGAACAGTTTGTCCAGGGAGTGAGGTCTCCAGAGGAGAGCAGGACTGTGCGTTGGTGGTCCTTAGATCATCCAGATGCTACCTTTGACAATCTTAAGGACATGGCTAGGCTATAAAAGGACTGCAACCCCTGGAAACAAATGCCATCCAATGTTACAAGGGTGGGGCTACCCCAGTACCTGCTACACCCACCTTTTCCCCAGTGGCTGCTGAAGCCAAGGTTCCAGCAACGTCCCCTAGAGAGCTGGACAGTCTGTGCTCTGAAGTGCGCCAGTTGAGCAAAACCCTGACCACTGTGCTGAGTGCTGTGCAGCTGCGGACGGAGCCCGAGGAAGGAGGGAAAATCCTGTTAGCCGATAGCCCTGAAGATGTCCCCTGGATGCGAAGGAGGAGGAGGATAACACCACCCTCTATGAGGATCAGTGACCAGCACAGTCCACAGAAGGACCCTACCTGCTACCGCTGCCGCAAGACCGGACACACCGCCCAGAATTGTCCTTTAAACGAGAAAACCCTGGAGCCGAGGGCCAACACCCAGGAGTAACTCAGCCAGGCCTCTCAGACTGGTACAACAGGTTCGTCGGAGGAAGACCTTTCCTGTGCATTGTGCTGGACGGCATCCCGACGCACGCTCTGCTGGACACAGGTAACCATAATGCCTGATGACCTCTACAAGTGGTTCTGGTCCATGGACGACCTACGTCCGCCAGCTCCAAATCTTTCTGTTTATGCCTCAAATGGACTCCCCCTTAACCTAATCGGGGTTAAGAATGTGACAGTAAAAGTGGGGAGAGTGGAGCTGAAGAACCAGGGACTAATTGTAGTAGAGACTAATCCTGATGGTACAGTACCAATCCGTATATGGTACTAGGCACTAACATTGTTATTGTTGGTAACTGTTTGGGAGAAGTTGTGTTCTTTCTCCAACAGATAGCTGACACTGCCAGACCAGGACAGAGGAGGGCACTGCAGAAGGAGATCTGAGTCCTGATGTACCAACAGCCAGTAAGGTTAACAGACGGTGAAATCGGTAATGTGCGGGTGACGGACCCCATACCCATTGTGATCCCCCCAATGAGTGAAATGCTTATCTGGTGTAGAGCTGCTATAGGTCTTAGAGGACTGAGCTACCAGGCGGTAGTAGAACCCCTTTGCTCCGAGCATAGACCCACGCTCTTAACCGCCAGAGGAGTGGTAGATGTACGCAATGGGAGGGTGCCCGTCCGTCTTCTCAACTGTGGGAAAGATGAGGTCAGATTGCCACGTTATGCCACTGTTGCCAAATTACATGCTGTAAATAACAACTGCATTCACAAGGCAGAGTCCTTAACCTCACCAGACGAAGTGGAGGATGATGACCCTGCAACCCAGGTGGAGGATTGGTGTCAACAGCTCCATGTTGGGACAGACACCACTCCTGCCCATCAGAAACAGGGTGTACACCGGGTGGTTCAAGAATACGCGCAGGTGTTCAGTAAACATCCACTTGACTTCGGTATGATTAAGGGGGTTCAACACCATATCCCCACAGGTGACCATCCACCCATCAAAGAACATTACAGGCCTATACCACCAGCACACTACCAGAAGGCTAAGGAAATGTTGCACAACATGAGAAAAGCGGGGGTAGTAAGGAATAGTTGTAGTCCCTCGGCAGCTCCCCTAGTGCTAGTTAGGAAAAAGGATGGGAGCATGAGAATGTGTGTAGATTACTGACAAGTAAATCGCATCACACATAAAGATGCATACCCTTTACCACGCATAGAGGAGTCCCTAGCTGCCTTAAAGTCTGCAAATTACTTTTCCACCCTTGACCTCACTAGTGGGTACTGGCAAGTAGCTGTGGCTGAGGAGGATTGGGAGAAGACGGCCTTCACTACCCCGATGGGACTCTGCGAGTTCAACAGTATGCCGTTTGGACTCTGCAATGCCCCTGGAACGTTCCAGAGATTGATGGAGTGCTGCCTGGGACACCGCAACTTCGAGACTGTGTTACTATACCTGGATGACGTGATAGTGTACTCCAAAACGTATGAGGACCTCTTGAAGCACCTGGCAGAGGTATTTGAGTCACCTTCCCGGTACGGGATGAAGTTGAAGCCCTCAAAGTGCCACCTGCTCAAGAGAAAGATATAGTACCTGGGGCACATTGTCAGTCCAGATGGGGTAGCACCAGACCCGGAGAAGGTCACCGCCATCCAGAAGTGGCCAGAGCCGAAGAACCTCAAGGAGGTGCGTCAGTTCTTGGGACTAGTAGGATACTACCAGAGGTTTGTAAAAGCCTACACCAAGAAAGCAGCTCCTCTGCAAGACCTCCTGGTAGGGCAGTCCCCCAAAGGCAGAAATCCCCCATTCCACTGGGGTAAGGAGCAAGCCGAGTCAATTCAGGAGATGAAGGAGATCCTGACAGGCGATGAGATTCTAGCATACCCTGACTACAGCCAACCGTTCCTGCTGTATACTGATGCCAGCAACGAAGGACTGGGAGCTTTGTTAAGTCAGAAGCAGAATGGCCAAGAGAAAGTGATCGCATATGCAAGCAGGAAGCTCCGCCCGACCGAGAGGAACCCAGAGAACTATAGCAGCTTTAAGTTGGAGTTCCTGGCCTTGGTCTGGGCCATCACTGAAAGGTTCAAGCACAATCTAGCCTCCAGTAAGTTCACTGCCTTCACTGATAACAACCCCTTGACCCATCTTGAAACAGCTAAGCTAGGAGCGCTGGAACAATGATGGATGGCCTGGCTGTCAAATTATCAATTCACAATTAAATACCGGTCGGGCCGCAAGAATGCCAACGTCAATGCCCTGTCCAGGATGCCTCACCAGTCAGACACAGAAGAAGAAGTGGATGACCTGGAAAAGATTGAGCTACCTGCCTTTCACTGGAATGGGATGGTCCACCAGCAACGAGCCTCCAGGAGGCTGCGTGGAAAGACGTTAAACCCCCTGCCTCACCACAGCTGGAAAGAGACCCAGGACAGCGACCCGGCTGTCAGCCACATTAAGGAGCTGATAACCCAAGAAGGTTCCTCCCTGGAGAAGGAAGCGTCTCTCCAAGCCAATCAGCTGTGGAACGAGAGAAGCTGGCTGTTTATCTACCGTGAGAAGCTGTGCCGGAGGTACGTCAATCAAAAAACCCATGAGATGGTATGGCAGATAGTGGTCCCCAAGACAGACATCCAAATGGTGTTGGAGGCCTACCACGATCAGGCGGGGCACTTTGGCTGGAAAAAGCTAGAGACCCTGCTGAAGTGTCGATTCTACTGGGTAGGAATGCGCAGCTCCATTGAGCGGTGGTGCCGGGACTGTGGACCCTGTGGCCTTAGAAGAAAAGACTACAGCAGCCAGAAGGCACCCTTGCAACCCATCAAGACGTCTAGACCCCTGGAGATCGTGGCCCTGGACCATGTCAAGCTGTCCCCCAGCAGGTCAGGGTATTCTTATGCTCTGACCATGGTGGATCACTACTCATGTTTCCTGGTGGTCGCCCCCGTCAAAGACCTGACGGCAGAGACAGCAGCAAAGACGTTCCAAGCATATTTCTGTAGACCCCATGGTTATCCTGAGCAGATGTTGACGGACCAAGGCCCGGCCTTTGAGGCTGAGTTGTTCAAGGAGTTCTGCCATCTATATGGGTGAAAGAAGATAAGAACTACACCGTGCCACCCACAAACCAATGGTCTCTGTGAGAAGATGAATAACATCATCATTGACCTGCTAAATACCATACCACTTGAGGAGAGAAATCAGTGGCCAGACCTACTACCTGACCTAGTAGATCTGTACAATCACATACCAGTAAGTTCCCCCAACTGTACTTCGGCATATCTCCTGCGGGCAAGGCCAGGAAAGCTGCCCATGGACCTGGAGCTTGGTGTTGTAGAACCAGAAGTGGATGTGACCACTGAAGACTGGGACATGGCCAGACAGGAGCAGTACAGAAGAGTACAAGCCTGTGATGAAGACAGTCTCACTCGGGTGAGGGACAAACAGGAAGCTCAATACAACAGAGTTGCCCAAGCAGAACCCTTCACACCTGGTGAAGTAGTACTAAAAAGGAAAAGAAGAAACCTCAAACTTGATGACCAGTGGGAGAGGGAACCCTACACTGTGTTGAATTCAAGATTTGATAATAAGAAGACCTGCTTAATTAGTAGAGACAGAGGAAGGACGACTGCAACAGTATTCAGGGATCACCTAAACTTGTGTCCAGATCTGCTAAAACCCCAAGAGGAAGTGCCTCTCGTTATCCCAGAGGAGCCTAAAGAAGCAGTAATACACAGTGACTTAGGAGATTTCACGGCAGATTGGCCCCAACTAGGAGGAGCAGTAATCATCCCTGTAATTACCTTCTACCCACAGCAAGAAGAGCCTGTAAGTGCTGAAGAGGAGCCAGCTCAAGAAGAATCCCTGGACAAAGGATCCCCGGTAGGAGAAGAGCAAGAAGGCCCAGCCAATGGTGAACTTGTCAGTCCTGTAGAGAGGTCAATGCAGCCTTGCAGCCCCTCCACAGCTAGTACTGACACATTGGGAGGTAGAGCACCTATTAGTGCCTCACACATTCCAGTACCACGCAGGTCCACGTGTAGCACTAAAGGTTAACCCCCTGTCAGGTATAATCAGTAAGATAGCTAAACTCTGAAAAGTATAGATAGTTACCCCTGGGGTATTATATAGCATAGTATTGTGTGCTTTTATGAATATGCATTTAACTTATGTTTTTGCCTTTATTAATGGACAGTTCAAGTGATATGGACACTTTGCCTAATGACTTCCTTATTTATCTAAGAACTCCGTGGCTGAGGACTGTGTGCAGCCCAAAAACTATTTATTGTATATAATTGCACTCCCTGGAGTTCCCCTTTTAGGTGACCTCAGAAGTAAAACCTGTCTGGAGTGGCTCTACTGGAGGTCCAACTCGGGATCTTCATGCCCTGCAGCCACCCCAGGGCCTACGTTGAGGGTTTGGGACAGGTCCCTCAAACCACCAAGTACTCTACCCTGTGAGATGGACATCCTGTCTGGGAACCTCACCATAAGAGACTTGAATTCTGAGGACGCTTTGTACCTGTTTATGTTATTATGCAACGTTTAAGAAATGTACCTCCCATAAAGGGAAGAGTTATTGCATTGTTAATGTTTACTATTGTTGTTTTAAAATGTACTTCAGTCCAGGAGTGCTGAGCTTTGCTAGGGGGGAATGTGGCGCCCAGCTGTGCTTGGTACCACAGATCCTAGAAGGGTGTATTGATGGAATCCTCCACAAGAGGCCCCCATAAACATTCACACATCTCCACCTTCCACCTCAGACCAGCAGAGGGAGCCCGTTAGGGATATAAATAGGGAAGGTGGAGCTAGGCAGTTCAGTTCCTCTGAAGAGTTCCTGCAGAGTGAGACACAGAAACAGGTGAGTCTGCAGTGGAGCTCAGTCTAGTTTGGAGAGAACTCAGCTAATAGTTCAGCTGTGGAGCACAAAGGTCCTGCTAGCTAGACTCAGTTGTAGCTCAGAATAGTGAGCTTTAGGTGTGCCGATGCCATAAGAGCGGTGAAGAGCGGCAAGTTGCCGTTAGTGTGAGTAGCTTAGAGAGGGCCCGAGCGTGGCCGAAGGTGAGTGGAAAGTGAGTAGCAGTGGGGGCAGTTTAGCTTACCCAGCTCACCCCGAAACATATACCGGACACCGGGTCCGAGCTTACTGGGATCTCTACGACCCAGTAAGGCATAACCAGAATCCCTGGAGAACTACAGGTCCCAGGTTCACCAGAGAGCTGACACGTAACAGAGCCAGGAGACACATAGGCCCCGTAAGCTGGGAGCGTGCACTCCAAGAGAAGGCCTTACCACAACGTCAGCCGGTGCAGGACAGAGATAAAGTTAGGCCTAGCTTCAGGCAGGTCAGAAACTTACTACGCAGAGTCAAGAAACAGGAGGCCCTACACCTGCTCATTGGGGAGGATCCTGATATGCACCCTTCACCCTACAGTGTTCCGGGACGTGCCTGAATTTCCATCAGTAAAAGGTACTGAAGTGACTATCGTGTCCGTCCCCGTTCTTGCTCTGACCCGGCTGGGTCTCGCCTGTCCTGCATCCCCCTCTTCGTACGCTGCCCTGAGGCCTAGCTCCACTTGTGGGGAGCTATACCATCGAGCTGCCTTATTACCGGCCTCAGTGGACTGCCGCAGCGCTGGTGATTCTCACCAGAAACCACAGGTGGCGTCACGAACTTTCATAGAGTTAACCAAGAATCCCCTTTTAAAAGCTGACCCCAGAGTACGGGCCCGGGAGCCGACCACCGCGACATCCTCAAGGCCAGGCTAAGGCCCGAGTCGTCCCCATCACCCTGGGCTAGTCACTTGCACATATTGCATATGTAATAACAGTATAGGAGACCCACTCCTTTATCATTTTTATTACAATTTTTCTGAGGCCCTTCATTATGTCTCTTCAAAGTAGTATTGGAGTGCGTCCTAATTTTTGGCAGTCCTTGCACTTACTGCATACGCAATAACCGTATAGGAGACCCACTCCTTAATCATTTTTAATACAGTTTTTATGAGGTCCTTCACTACGTCTCTTCAAAGTGGTAATGGAGTGTGTCCTAATTTTTGGCAGATCTTAAACTTACTGCATATGCAATAACAGTCTAGGAGACCCACTCCTTAAAGAAGTTGTCCACTACTTTGACACTGATGCCCTATCCATAGGATAGGTCATCAATGTATGATCGGCTGGGGTCCCGCACGTGGCACCCCTGCTGATCAGCTGTTATTGGTGGCAGCAGCGGCCGGAAGATCTTACCAGCGGTGCTTGGCCATCCATCTGCAGTGGCCACTGCGGGGTACTGCACATCCACCTCCCATTCAATTGAATGGGAGGGCGATGTGCTGTAACAAGCGCCGGCCACTACAAATTGATGGAGAAGCACGGCAGGCAAGGACTTCTGGCTGGCGGCCTCCACCACCGGCACCAGTAACAACTGATCGGCAGGGGTGCCGCATGCGGGACCCCGGCCGATCATACATAGATGCCCTATCCTTTGGATAGGGCATCAATGTCAAAGTAGTGGACAGCCCCTTTAATAATTTTTAATACAATTTTTCTGAGGTCCTTCACTACGTCTCTTCAAAGTGGTATTAGAGTGCACCCTAATTTTTGGCAGCCCTTTCACTTAATGCATACGCAATAACTGTGTAGGAGACCCACTCCTTAATCATTTTTTTATATATTTATTCTGAGGCCCTTCACTACGTCTCTTTAAAGTGGTATTGGAGTACATCCTAATATTTGGCAGCCCATGCACTTACTGCATATGCAATAAGAGTATAGGAGACCCACTCCTTAATAATGGGAAGGCCAATTCAAATTGATTCTATATTCTACAATATTACCTTGCTTATCTGCAATTCATGTACGGGTGAGCTATCGCACTAGGAATAACGTATTACATGCATCTAGCCAGGGATTATTGCCTTATACTCCTTCATGCTGCAACCAAACAAAAAAAACTATTCTATTCCCTTTTGATACCACTGTTAGCTGCATTTAGCATAGTGATAGGTTCTAGGTATCATCAGCTGGAAATGATTGTTCATTCTGGTTGCATACATCTCTTCCACAGTTCATAACTGGATTGCTCTTTTCAAAAAATCATTGACACATTCATGTTTTTTAATGTAGTCTGCATTGACCGATTCATAATTTTTACTCAGAATTCATCAAAGCAGGCAGGGTTGCTTGCGTTCCTTCACAGTTTGGTGCTGCCACGTACCAAAAAAACTCTTTGGAGCCAGTTAAAATCTATTTTTTATTCTACAACATTACCTCTCTTATCTGCGATTTGTGTACGGGTGTGCTATTTCACCATGGATAGTGTATTACACGCATCGAGACAGGGATTATTGTTCTATACTCCTTGCTGTTACAACCAAACAAAAAAAAATCTATTCTATTCCCTATTGATACCACTGTTAGTTGCATTTAGGATAGGGACAAGTGCTAGGTGGTAACATCGGCTGGAAATGAGAGTTCATTCTGGTCGCATACATCTCATCCACAGTCCATAACTACATTTTTTTTTTCCGTACATTCATTGACCGATTCATAATTTTTACGGTGATCTGTACTCACAAATTAATCAAAGTTGACAGAAATTGATCATAGTTGACAGAAAATCATCAAAGTTGTCAGAAATTTTTAACTTTCATTAATTTATGTCAAATTTTAACAAATTGTAATGATTTGATGTGTCGATTCGCAATTTCTTTGTAGCTTCTGCATGTAAGAGGTAGTGGTGGGAGACTTGATGCTGCTGGAGCTGGAATTACCACTTTAGAACTCTCCAGTCCTTTGTTTCCATCCATTTCTGGGTGCTTATAGAAGTATGTTTGGGGTCATTGTCCTGCTGGAAGACCCATGAGCTAGAATGCAAATCCAGCTTTATGACACTGGGCACAACATTGCAACCCAAAATCCTCTAGGAATCTTCACATTTCATGATGCCTTGCACACAATCAAGGCACCCAGTGCCAGAGTCAGCAAAACAACCCCTAAATATCTTTGAACCTTCACCATATTTGACTGTAAGTACCGTGTTCTTTTATTTCTAGGACTGATTCAATTTACATTAAACAGTTGAATGATGTGTGTGAAGACCTGGGGTCTTCCGTGGGCGTGACGCTACTCAGACAACCCATGGTAAGGGTAAAACAGCATGGCAATACTTTATTGAACCACAAAGCAGACAATAAAGACATAGAACAGTCCCAGCTAATTCCGAAGATGCTACAACATTACACTGTCTCACTCTTCCACTCCACCCACCTGGGGTAGAACAGCAGAGACTTTGGGACTTCCAGAGCCAACCACCTCAACGAGTGGCCCCCCGATTCTGGCTGGTCCCCAGAGAGAGAAGGTAGTAGCAAGCTTAGGAAGATAGCAGTCCATCGAGGTACAAGGCCAGGAGACCCAAGAGTCCCACCCTGGCCTCTCTGAGAGTTTTCATGGGGCCAAATGACCGGTGAGTCCCAATCTGGCTTCTCCGAATGTCTCCATGGGTTCCAGGCAACCGGTGGGTCCCTCCTGGCAACCCCAAACAACATATCCATGGGGCCAGTTGACTTCATCATCCCAAACTGGTGTCCCCAAAATGTATCCATGTCTTTCTGATGGTCAATGGAGCAGATCCATATTTTTCCAGTTAGGGCCGATACCCTTAGGCTAGTATCATGTAGAATCCAAATATGTGACTCTTTCTATGGAGCTGCCATGCTATCCATCTACTTTTCTGAAGGATGTCTCTCATTATCTTTGTAAAGTCTTTATGATGCTCCTTGATTCTGCTTCAAGTCTGACTGCTACAGATGCACATGTCAGGGGTTAGAGAGGGCTCAGCTATCATTATTTGAGCTATTCTATTTACATATTTGGTATCACAGGGGCTATTGTAAATAAACTTTCAGCTGACTTAGTATAATATGTAATTAGCATAGTAGCAAACAACATTGTACACCTAACCAAGAGGAGACAGCAATCGGTTATTATACAAATACTGGTCTATCCTTTAGAAATACACGAACATATACAAGTCAATTTAAACACAATAGTGTATTTCTCTTGGATTAACAAATCTAATTGTCTGGATAATTAAGATTATAGGCTGTATCGTCACATTGCTCCCCCCAATCTTAATTAGCCAGACATATTAGGATTTTAATCATTCTTCTACACTTATTGGAGACAGCAGTCCATCAGCCTGTCTTTAAGCACAGACATGAATGTAAGAGGTCTCACCTTTATGAGAACAAAACTTTGTATCATCCAGTTTCCTAAGAGCATATTCCATGTCTTTCTTGCGAATAAACTCCACATGTAATTGACGAAAACAGACAGGTATCCATTCCATCCACATATGCCGTCCTCTGCATCCTGTGGTTCCTGAATTAAATCCGATGAGTGTCGGTGGCCTGGTATTCAATCCGTTGAAGCAGGCACAGCTCCTGTAGGTGCCGTGTCTTGTTGCTGCTGTATATCCTCTCCGGTCCACCTCCCAAGGCCAGGCTGGTGGGGTTAGCCATGGTAACATCTGAAACCCACTGTGTATGCCTCACCTATGGTCTGCTGGGTTGTTCTAGGGCTCAGCTATCATTGTTTGAGCTAATCTATTTACATAGTTGGTATTACAGGGGTTATTGTAAATAAACTTTCAGCTGACTTAGTATAATATGTAATTAGCATAGTAACAAACAACATTGTTCACCTAATCAAGAGGAGACAGCAATCAAAGTTATACAAATACTGGTCTGTAGTGATGGGCGAACCCGAACAGTAAAGTTTGGCGTCCGTACCAAACACCTACTGTTCGGTCATGGACAGTAACCCTCTGGAAGTCCGTGTTACTGTTCGGGCTCGGGTTCAGGTGTTTACCGCACTGTCAGTTGCGTGACAGCGCAGGAAGCACAGGCTCTGATCGGTGGTAATTGTACAGG
Organism: Phyllobates terribilis; assembly: GCF_046119375.1. Taxonomy (NCBI): domain Eukaryota; kingdom Metazoa; phylum Chordata; class Amphibia; order Anura; family Dendrobatidae; genus Phyllobates; species Phyllobates terribilis. The sequence continues at coordinate 71,772,836 of NW_027362773.1, read as the reverse complement.
TGTCAGAATGATGCCACAGCTGTGACAGTAAGAAACTAAAAAATGATAGTGTTGGTCCCCTTAAAAATAGTCTGGGTGAAATGGTGGATGAGGATGAAGAAAAAGCCAACATGCTAAATGATTTTTTATCAACAGTATTTACACGAGAAAATCGAATGACAGAAAACATGATCAGTGATAACAAAAATTCTAAATTAAATGTCACTTGCTGAACCCAGCAGGAAGTACGGCGGCGTCTAAAAATCACTAAAGTTGACAAATCCCCGGACCCGGATGGGATACACCCGCGAGTACTGCAGGAATTAAGTAAAGTCATAGATAGACCATTATTTTTAATCTTTAAAGATTCCATAATAACAGGGTCTGTACCACAGGACTGGCATATAGCAAATGTGGTGCCAATATTCAAAAAGGGGACAAAAACTGAATTTGGAAATTATAGGCCAGTAAGCTTAACCTCTACTGTGGGTAAAATCCTGGAGGGTTTCCTAAGAGATGCTATACTAGAGTATCTGAAAAAAGAATAACCTCATGACCCAATATCAACATGGGTTTACGAGAGACCGTTCCTGTCAAACTAATCTAATCAGCTTTTATAAAGAAGTAAGTTCCGGACTGGACCAAGGAAATGCAGATGATGTTGTGTATGGACTTTTCAAAAGCTTTTGATACGGTTCCACACAAAAGGTTGATACATAAAATGAGAACATTGGAGATAGGGGAAAATATATGTAAGTGGGTTAAGAACTGGCTCAGTGATAGGAAACAAATAATAATAATAATAATAATAGTTTTTATTTTTATAGCGCCAACATATTCCGCAGCACTTTACAAATTTTAGGGGGGAACATATACAGACAATACAGAATAAGCATATCTCATATCGAAAGGAGTGAGGGCCCTGCTCGCGAGCTTACAGTCTATGAGGAAGTGGGGGAGACACAAAAGGTAAAAAGTACATATATTGTATAATGCAGCCTTGATATACTGAATAGGATAAATAATAATACATGGACTGGTCGCCAGCCAGTATGTGTGCAGTCCTGACAGAGGCTATTATGTGCATGGTTGGTATGAACCTGAAGTTGAAGAAGATTTTAATATGGGGGAAAACTGGGACGGACAGAGTGTGTTTAGGCGATACGCCAGGCTAAAGAAATGTGTTTTTAGGGTTCGCTTGAAACTGTGGGTATTGGGAATTAATCGAACTGTCCTGGGTAGTGCATTCCAAAGAATTGGCGCAGCACACGAGAAATCTTGGAGACGGGAGTGGGAAGTTCGGATTATGGAGGATTTTAGTTTTAAGTCATTTGCAGAACTGAGGGCACGTGTAGGGTGGTAGACTGAGACAAGGGAGGAGATGTAGGGGGGTACTGAAGCATGGAGCTCTTTGTGGGTAAGCGTGATAAGTTTAAATTGAACTCTATATTGGATGGGCAACCAATGCAATGACTGGCACAGGGAAGAGGCATCGGTGTAGCGGTTGGCGAGGAATATGATCCTGGCTGCTGCGTTCAGGACTGATTGGAGAGGGGAGAGTTTAGTAAGAGGGAGACCGATTAGTAGAGCGTTGCAATAGTCAAGACGAGAATGAATAAGAGCTACAGTAAGAGTTTTTGCTGAGTCAAAGGTGAGAAAAGTCCTGAACAAATGGTGGTTATTAATGGAACACACTCAGACTGGGTCACAGTTAACAGCGGAATACTACAGGGGTCAGTATTGGGCCCGCTTCTTTTTAACATATTTATTAATGACCTTGTAGGGGGCATACAGAGTAGTATTTCAATATTTGCAGATGACACTAAACTCTGCAGGGTAATCAATACAGAGGAGGACAATTTTATATTACAGGAGGATCTATGTAAACTAGAAGCTTTGGCTGATAAATGGCAAATGAGCTTTAATGGGGATAAATGTAAGGTAATGCACTTGGTCAGAGGAAATAAAATGTATAATTATATGCTTAATTGTAAAACACTAGGCAAAACTGTCACTGAAAAAGACCTGGGTGTATTGGTGGACGACAAGCTCATGTTTGGTGGCCAGTGTCAGGCAGCTGCTACAAAGGCAAATAAAATAATGGGAGGCATTAAAAGAGGCATAGATGCTCATAAGGAGAACATAATTTCACCCCTATACAAGTCACTGGTGCGATCACACTTAGAATACTGTGTACAGTTCTGGTCTCCGGTGTATAAGAAAGACATAGCTGAACTAGAGCAGGTGCAGAGCAGGGCGATCAAGGTTATTAGAGGACTGGGGGGTCTGCAATACCAAGACAGGTTATTACACTTGGGGTTATTTAGTTTGGAAAAACGAAGGCTTAGGGGTGATCTTATTACTATGTACAAATATATGAGGGGACAGTGCAAAGACTTTTCTATTGATCTTTTTACTCTGAGGCCTGAGACGGGGACAAGGGGGCATCTTCTACATCTGGAGGAAAGAAGGTTTAATCATAATCACAGACGTGGATTCTTTACTGTAAGAGCAGTGAGACTATGGAACTCTCTGCCGCGTGATGTTGTAATGAGTGATTCACTACTTAAATGATTGGCCACGGATCCCCAAGAAGGCATTGAGCGTATACTACTGATCCTACTATCAATTATATCCTTCAGTTTCTACATACCAACATATGACTTTTACCATATGGGTATTAATCAACAACCCAGCATCCAATCCCTCTTGGATTGGGAGGCTGAGTTTAAGTCGGTTTGGACATTAATTGTTGTCTTTGAGTCGACCACTGGACTGTTTCCATATGTTTGCATCTATTATGTCCAAATTTTAAATTTTCATTTTCAACGATTTTTTTTTTTTGAGTTATGGAGTTCTATTTGAATAATAGAGAGGGTTACAGGTAGAGATGAGCGTTGTTCTACTCGAACTGTTCGCCAATCTCAAATTCGAGCTGTTTTGGGCGGTGTTCGAGCCGTTCGGCGAACACGAACAATTTGAGAAAAATTCGGCTGTTCGAGGTTATGTTCGATAACTGTTCGTGCACCAAAATCATAACTGGATTTTTTCTCAGTAATGATGAAAATTAATGTTAATACGCAGTTTGAGTGTACAGCGGGGTGGGGGGAGGGGCAGGGGATGGATCTCTGCAGGAACAATGAAGATCTCCATTTTTTTTTCTCTTTCCCGCATTTGCAGTGGGGAGGTGCAATCTGTCAGCCTATCAGCAGCGCACACACGGAGCGAAGTGCTTTTTTTCACACAAGCAAGGGCATGTGTCATTGGCAGTGTATGTCACATGTCCTTGCCCTATAAGACCAAGCCATTTTCCCCATCGCCACCATTTTCTCACTGCTGCAGCTGCGTGTTAGACGGCACCGCTGTTGCTGTGTGCGCTATACCTTGTTAATTTCAAGCCAATTTTCGCACAAATCTACAGATAGCTTGGGAGTAGGGAATAGTTGTGATTGCAGTCCTTTTAAGGACTAGGTTACAGCATTTCCTACGACTTTTATCAGGCAGGTCTGTGCTCTTAAATAGATAGATTGTGGGAGTAAAGACTAATTGTAATTGGAGTCCTTTTCAGGACTAGGTTACATCAGTTCCTATCAGTTTTTGCCAGGCAGGTCTGTGCCAGTGCTGTGCAAGTATTTTTCACAGCATTTGGCTGAATCTAGCAAAGCTAATCCTTTTTGGCCTATTGCAGAGTGTGTTAGTCAGTGGAGTAGCCTATCTGTGTTGCAAGATATACCACCTGTGTATAGAATACCAATTTTTTTACTGCACCTAGTGAAGTAAAATCTTTTGGGCATAGCATCATTCTATTAGTCCATCTATACTGACCTCCATCAGGTTGCAAATTGAATATAATTTTTTTCTGCATCTAGCTCTGAAAAAATATTGGGTTTCTAGCTGTGTGTGGGACTTGTTGTACTAGTCCATCTATACTGACCTCCATCAGGTTGCAAACTGCATATATTTTTTTCTTCATCTACCTCTGAAAAAATATTGGGCTTCTAGCTGTGTGTGGGACTTGTTCTATTAATCCATCTATACAGACCTCCATCAGGTTGCAAACTGAATATATTTTTTTCTGCATCTACCTCTGAAAAAATATTTGGCCTTCTAGCTGTGTGTGGGACTTGTTCTATTAGTCCATCTATACTGACCTCCATAAGGTTGCAAACTGAATATAATTTTTTTCTGCATCTACCTCTGAAAAAATATTTGGCCTTCTAGCTGTGTGTGGGACTTGTTCTATTAGTCCATCTATACTGACCTCCATAAGGTTGCAAACTGAATATAATTTTTTTCTGCATCTACCTCTGAAAAAATATTTGGCCTTCTAGCTGTGTGTGGGACTTGTTCTATTAGTCCATCTATACTGACCTCCATAAGGTTGCAAACTGAATATAATTTTTTTCTGCATCTACCTCTGAAAAAATATTGGGCTTCTAGCTGTGTGTGGGACTTGTTCTATTAATCCATCTATACAGACCTCCATCAGGTTGCAAACTGAATATATTTTTTTCTGCATCTACCTCTGAAAAAATATTGGGCTTCTAGCTGTGTGTGGGACTTGTTGTATTAGTCCATCTATACTGACCTCCATAAGGTTGCAAACTGAATATAATTTTTTTCTGCATCTACCTCTGACAAAATATTTGGCCTTCTAGCTGTGTGTGGGACTTGTTCTATTAGTTCATCTATACTGACCTCCATAAGGTTGCAAACTGAATATAATTTTTTTCTGCATCTACCTCTGAAAAAATATTTGGCCTTCTAGCTGTGTGTGGGACTTGTTCTATTAGTCCATCTATACTGACCTCCATAAGGTTGCAAACTGAATATAATTTTTTTCTGCATCTGACGCGCCCCCTGGGCCAGTGCTGTAGTGCGGCGCACGTGTGCGCGGGGGAATACCCGGAGCCGGATCCGATGGGGGTAGTAGTCTCCGAGTGGCGGGGACCCGGTCCGTGCCCAGGGTGGTCATACTAAGTGTGTGGCAGTCTTTGTAGATGTTATTTAAGTGTCGACTACGCCACCCGTTGATTTGCGGTCGCAAGGCCGCCGCTGCAGAACAGTCCGCTGAGGCCGGTGGTATGTGTGCAGCAATGGTGGTATAACCCCCAACGGGAGAGGTATGGCCTCAGGGCAGCTGGTGCGGGTGAAGGGAGTGATAGAAAGGGCGTCCCGGTACCTTTAGTGCTGGTAGTGCGATGGAACACAGAGACTGATTGCAGTTTTCAATGCTTTACTCACAGATGTTATCAGTGTCAGTCCTGCAGGTGATGACGACCCGAGCCGTGCTGCGTCCACCAGGTACGGGGCTCGACCAACCCCCAGGCAGTTCCAGAGTGTGACCTTGAACTCCTTTCTCCGTTCCTTTCTCTGGCCGTCCCCACTAGGGACCCACCCATGTCCAGCTTCCTCGGGCCTTCTGGTGGCGAAACCTATCTCCGGTTTCCCTGACCCTATGTGGCGTGCCTTCGTGGTGAGTGTAGTGAGTGGTCGCGCCAAGACGTGGCCACGACCTCCGGTTCCTGGCTGAGGATAAGTGGCCTCCACCAGTTCGGGATCCGGTACCCTGATCTGCCAACCCTTCACCCGCTGACTCCTAGCGTGTTCGGGTTCCCTCTTCCTTCATGTCTCTGGGCCTTTCTCCAGGTTCCATTCCTTCCTTGTTCCTTGTTCCTTTCCTCTTGTCTTTCTCTCTCTTGCTCCCTTCAGGAGCAGCACCCAGACAGGGCTGCTGCTCCCTGTCACTACTCTTCTCCTCTTCTTCTGTCTGACTGAACTCCTAAGATGGTGCCCACCTTTTATATTCCCTCTGACACCCGAGCCCAGGTGACTAGCCACCAATGGGCTCCTTCCTATGCCCAGAGTCCCTCCCCTCTCTGCTCCTGCACCACTGGGATATTCCTCCCCCCCTCCCACTCCAGCCAGGGACAGACGCTGTCGTACCTGCACATCTATCTGGTGGGAGTACCGTTGATCTGTCCCCCGGAAATGGGATGTATGTGGTGCATGCAGCTAACTGAGTTCTAGTCCACACTCCATCCTTACCCGGGAGTGGAATACCACACCTCTGGTTCGAGGTGCAATACCCCTGTAGCAGCCGAGCCCTCGGGGTGCTACATTCCCCCCTGGTAAACCACAGCACGTCCTCGGGCTGAAATAGAGTAAAAACAATTTTTAAAGTGTACGTACACATAAAACACATCAACTTTCATCCATCCCTTTATGGGAGGTTTTCTCAACAGCTGGCTAATGCCACCAGAACTCTTTTACTAAAACACTATGTAAAACTTTGGCATCATATCAAATTTCACATTAAGGCATTCTCAAATAAAACATTCTTGAATTCTGGGGTTCTTGGGATCTTGGGATCTGGCCGCTCTCAGTCTTCGGCCAGGTAGAGGGAAGGGATGACCGCTCTCAGTCCTCGGTCAGGTTAGGGATTAGGGCAAAAATAGGCAACAGTTCTCTTTCTGTCCCAACGGGGACCACACTCTTAGTGGAAACAGTCCCACAACAGTCCTTATACCCGGTCGGGTAACTATTTACATCTCCTCTTTTACCGTTTACGATTAACGGTGTGCTCCACACGCTCCTTTCTCTTCCTCAGGTTCAGACCCGTCCGGGCCCTCTTTCTCCTCCTCCTCCTGGTACGATTGCTCCTCTTCTTCCTTGACCCGGTGGACATGAAGGGCGTACCACCCCTTCACTCCCTTATGCCTGGTATAGGTGACGGTATCTCCAGGCACCAGGTCCCGTCCACTGTGCCCCTCCGGTAGGTGGGACTCTACGTCGCTCCTGTTTACAAACACCTGGCTTATGGTCTTCGGGTCTTAGATGATGCCCCAGCCACATGCCATGTGAAACTTAACAACAGTCCCGGTGACTCGGGGACCATGAGCTGTACGGGGGGGGTCCTGGCGGGTCCTTGTCTTCTGCTCCACGTTTTTAATGTGGAGCCACTCCTCCTTCACTTTCCTCTCTCTCCGCTCCCGCTCAAACGTTGCCAGTTGTTGGCGGCAGGTCTCATAGCGCCGGGCGGCGCCCGCCCGGGTCTCCTGAGTGAACCCCATCAGGTCTTCTCCAGTGGGGTCCCCCTCGAATTGGGCGTCCTCCAGCGGGGTGAAGAGAGGTCCACGGGCTCCGGAGCTGGGATTAGCGGTTCATCTGGGGCCCTTGCTCCTACGGGATGACTCTTCCTGGAGCGGGGGTTGGTGTACTCAGGCGGCCAGACGAATGGTGTCCCATCTGGGCAGGTGTGCTGCTCATACAGGTCTTTCCCCAATGATGGCACGACTGGGGGCCCCGGCTGGGGTGCAGCGCCCGCGGGCACTCGGCCTTTTAACCAGGCCGGTGACTTTCCGATCGTGCCCGGTGTTGGGGAGCACGTTTCAGGGCGAGGCTCCACTGCAGAGCTTGCTGCTGGAGGGCTGACTACTGGTGGTGGAGGTACGGTGGGCGGTGCGGCACCCAGAGCTTCGGGTCCCGCGGCGGGAGGTAGGGGCAGGTCCGCGGCCTCAGGGCCCGGAGTAACGGCGTTCCCCTTACTTGTCGTTGCGGCCTCCCCCTCGGCGTCGTCCCCGGCCTCCGGTCCGCTTCTGCTGCCTCTCGGGATCGACGCGGTGCTGGATGGTGGCTGCACCTCCGGTTGGCAGGTCAGCGTGCGCCGGGTCAAATCCTCCTTCCACCCGGCGAGCACGTCTCGTTGCGCCCAGATCATCCTCCTGTTCAGCTCTTCCAGCGCGGCCTGCGCGTACTCCGGTTCTTCCTTCTGGAGCACCGCTAGCAGCTCTGCAATCTGGTATGGCGGCTGTGGCGGTGAAGCTCTCCTCCGTATCCGACATCTTCCTCCCCCCTAGTGGACCGTGGCCTACCTTGCGATGATCCTCTTCCGTAGGCCGCGGCTCCGCAGTGGATCGTCAGGGTTGAGGACCTTCCGTCGCGCTCCTGTGACGTCGGCGTCTGCTGGGCTCCTTCCAGGACCTTACGCAACGTCCGGACGTGAGGCGGGGCTTCAGTTCTCGCGCGCTTTCGGAGTCCACGCCCCTCTTCTTCCCGCGCGGCGTCCTCAAGATGGCGCCCAATGGCGGGAAAACTCCACGGATGGCGGGAAGAAGGCAGAAGATGGCGTCGTTTGGCGGGAATCGGCTCCGGATGGCGGGAATCGACTCCGGACGGCGGGAAACTTCACCACAGGTAAGTAAAAAGTCTCTTTTTCAGGCACGCAGTACCCGGTGGTTACGGGCACGAGATCCTGCCGACTACGCCAAAGTTGACGCGCCCCCTGGGCCAGTGCTGTAGTGCGGCGCACGTGTGCGCGGGGGAATACCCGGAGCCGGATCCGATGGGGTTAGTAGTCTCCGAGTGGCGGGGACCCGGTCCGTGCCCAGGGTGGTCAAACTAAGTGTGTGGCAGTCTTTGTAGATGTTATTTAAGTGTCGACTACGCCACCCGTTGATTTGCGGTCGCAAGGCCGCCGCTGCAGAACAGTCCGCTGAGGCCGGTGGTATGTGTGCAGCAATGGTGGTATAACCCCCAACGGGAGAGGTATGGCCTCAGGGCAGCTGGTGCGGGTGAAGGGAGTGATAGAAAGGGCGTCCCGGTACCTTTAGTGCTGGTAGTGCGATGGAACACAGAGACTGATTGCAGTTTTCAATGCTTTACTCACAGATGTTATCAGTGTCAGTCCTGCAGGTGATGACGACGCGAGCCGTGCTGCGTCCACCAGGTACGGGGCTCGACCAACCCCCAGGCAGTTCCAGAGTGTGATCTTGAACTCCTTTCTCCTTTCCTTTCTCTGGCCGTCCCCACTAGGGACCCACCCATGTCCAGCTTCCTCGGGCCTTCTGGTGGCGAAACCTATCTCCGGTTTCCCTGACCCTATGTGGCGTGCCTTCGTGGTGAGTGTAGTGAGTGGTCGCGCCAAGACGTGGCCACGACCTCCGGTTCCTGGCTGAGGATAAGTGGCCTCCACCAGTTCGGGATCCGGTACCCTGATCTGCCAACCCTTCACCCGCTGACTCCTAGCGTGTTCGGGTTCCCTCTTCCTTCATGTCTCTGGGCCTTTCTCCAGGTTCCATTCCTTCCTTGTTCCTTGTTCCTTTCCTCTTGTCTTTCTCTCTTTTGCTCCCTTCAGGAGCAGCACCCAGACAGGGCTGCTGCTCCCTGTCACTACTCTTCTCCTCTTCTTCTGTCTGACTGAACTCCTAAGATGGTGCCCACCTTTTATACTCCCTCTGACACCCGAGCCCAGGTGACTAGCCACCAATGGGCTCCTTCCTATGCCCAGAGTCCCTCCCCTCTCTGCTCCTGCACCACTGGGATATTCCTCCCCCCCTCCCACTCCAGCCAGGGACAGACGCTGTCGTACCTGCACATCTATCTGGTGGGAGTACCGTTGATCTGTCCCCCGGAAATGGGATGTATGTGGTGCATGCAGCTAACTGAGTTCTAGTCCACACTCCATCCTTACCCGGGAGTGGAATACCACACCTCTGGTTCGAGGTGCAATACCCCTGTAGCAGCCGAGCCCTCGGGGTGCTACACATCTACCTCTGAAAAAATATTGGGCTTCTAGCTGTGTGTGGGACTTGTTGTATTAGTCCATCTATACTGACCTCCATAAGGTTGCAAACTGAATATAATTTTTTTCTGCATCTACTTCTGACAAAATATTTGGCCTTCTAGCTGTGTGTGGGACTTGTTCTATTAGTCCATCTATACAGACCTCCATAAGGTTGCAAACTGAATATAATTTTTTTCTGCATCTACTTCTGACAAAATATTTGGCCTTCTAGCTGTGTGTGGGACTTGTTCTATTAGTCCATCTATACAGACCTCCATAAGGTTGCAAACTGAATATAATTTTTTTCTGCATCTACCTCTGACAAAATATTTGGCCTTCTAGCTGTGTGTGGGACTTGTTCTATTAGTCCATCTATACTGACCTCCATAAGGTTGCAAACTGAATATAATTTTTTTCTGCATCTACCTCTGAAAAAATATTTGGCCTTCTAGCTGTGTGTGGGACTTGTTCTATTAGTCCATCTATACTGACCTCCATAAGGTTGCAAACTGAATATATTTTTTTCTGCATCTACCTCTGAAAAAATATTGGGCTTCTAGCTGTGTGTGGGACTTGTTCTATTAATCCATCTATACAGACCTCCATCAGGTTGCAAACTGAATATAATTTTTTTCTGCATCTACCTCTGAAAAAATATTGGGCTTCCAGCTGTGTGTGGGACTTGTTGTATTAGTCCATCTATACTGACCTCCATAAGGTTGCAAACTGAATATAATTTTTTTCTGCATCTACCTCTGACAAAATATTTGGCCTTCTAGCTGTGTGTGGGACTTGTTCTATTAGTCCATCTATACTGACCTCCATAAGGTTGCAAACTGAATATAATTTTTTTCTGCATCTACCTCTGAAAAAATATTTGGCCTTCTAGCTGTGTGTGGGACTTGTTCTATTAGTCCATCTATACTGACCTCCATAAGGTTGCAAACTGAATATAATTTTTTTCTGCATCTACCTCTGAAAAAATATTGGGCTTCTAGCTGTGTGTGGGACTTGTTCTATTAATCCATCTATACAGACCTCCATCAGGTTGCAAACTGAATATATTTTTTTCTGCATCTACCTCTGAAAAAATATTGGGCTTCTAGCTGTGTGTGGGACTTGTTGTATTAGTCCATCTATACTGACCTCCATAAGGTTGCAAACTGAATATAATTTTTTTCTTCATCTACCTCTGACAAAATATTTGGCCTTCTAGCTGTGTGTGGGACTTGTTCTATTAGTCCATCTATACTGACCTCCATAAGGTTGCAAACTGAATATAATTTTTTTCTGCATCTACCTCTGAAAAAATATTTGGCCTTCTAGCTGTGTGTGGGACTTGTTCTATTAGTCCACCTATACTGACCTCCATAAGGTTGCAAATTGAATATAATTTTTTTCTGCATCTACCTCTGAAAAAATATTTGGCCTTCTAGCTGTGTGTGGGACTTGTTCTATTAGTCCATCTATACTGACCTCCATAAGGTTGCAAACTGAATATAATTTTTTTCTGCATCTACCTCTGAAAAAATATTGGGCTTCTAGCTGTGTGTGGGACTTGTTCTATTAATCCATCTATACAGACCTCCATCAGGTTGCAAACTGAATATATTTTTTTCTGCATCTACCTCTGAAAAAATATTGGGCTTCTAGCTGTGTGTGGGACTTGTTGTATTAGTCCATCTATACAGACCTCCATCAGGTTGCAAATTGAATATAATTTTTTTCTGCATCTAACCTAGCCAATAGTTTTGGCCTAATACCACAGTTTGGCCACTCAGCTCTGCTCGGTTCCCATCCATTGTTTTTTTGTGCAAACAACTCCAGAGTTGTGAATTAGTTAACCACCAAAATGAGTGGAAAAAGGCCTGCTGCTGGTGGAAAGGGGAATAGGCGTGTTGGGAAGGGGAAAAAAGGTTGTGTCCGTGGGGTAGGTGTTAAAGCAACAGTAACATCTGCAGAAGAAAGACCATCTTCCAGCCAAACTAAAATGTCTACTTCTTTTAGCGGACAATCTGATAAGATCCCTTTCTTACGGCCACGCCAATCGCTACAAATTCCAGATGAGGCACAAAAACAGCAGGTGCTTCAACGGATATCAAGTGCTCCTTTAAGTGGGCTCTCCTCCACATCAACTTCAACATCACAAATACTCCAGTCCTCAAAGGTGTCACCCCAATCGCACTTGCTTCCTCACAGCTCCCAAATCTCCAGCTGCCCGTCTGAGTATGAGGTAGAACAGATGGTTGAGTCTGCAGAGCTGTTTACTCATACTATAGCCTGGGAATCAGAGGTCGACTCCAGCGCTTCTGTGAATCCAGACGAGGAAATGATCTGCACTGATGCCCAGAATCTTTATGAGTCGGATCCAGGACCAGACGCAGAAGGTTCTGACCATAATGTAGACCCTCATTCCCAAACTGTAACTCCTGTTGGTGGAGACAATGAGGAAGACGATGATAAGACTCAAATACCTGATTGCAGCGACAACTTTAGTTTTTTGTCAGGGCAGGAACAGGTTGGCTCTGAGGACGACGGGTGTGATAACGCACAGGGTGATGATGATGAGATTTGGAGATCCCACTTACTGTCAACCCACAGTCAGCCAAGAGATGAGGTCAGCAGAGGAGGTGGAGGAAGATGCTAGTGACGACGAGGTCAGGTTGCGCCTTCCTGGACAGAGACGTAGTACTGGAAGCACGTCAACAACTGCATCCTCAAACACAACTCTGCCTCTCACTGTAACGGGTTTGGGAGGTGGAAACTCTGAGCTACTATACAAGGGGGCGGTCCTTGTAAGGGAGCGGGTGGCGACCAGGGAAGACGGGCAGGAAGTCACAGCAGGTGACCGGGACAGTCTCTGAGTGAACGGGCTGGAGGTCACGGCAAGTGACCGGGGCAGTCTCTGGATGAACGGGCTGATGGTCACGGCAAGTGACCGGGGCAGTCTCTGAATGAACGGGCAGATGGTCACGGCAAGTGACCGGGGCAGTCTCTGGATGAACGGGCAGATGGTCACGGCAAGTGACCGGGGCAGTCTCTAGGTAAAGTGTTGGTACGACCTGTGGCGGCTGATGATAGATGTGAGCTCCCAGGTGAGCAGGCGAGAGTCTCTGGATGAACGGGTGGTCACAGCATGTGACGGCGGAGCCTCCAGGAAGACCAACAGACAGGCAGCAGATGAGCGCTCCCAGGTGAGCGGGCAGAAGTCTCTGGACAGGCGGGTGGTCACAGCACGTGACGGCAGAGCCTCCAGGTAGGCTAGCAGACAGGCAGCAGATGAGCGCTCCCAGGGGAGCGGGCAGGAGTCACTGGACAGGCAGGTGGTCACAGCACGTGACGGCGGAGCCTCCAGGTAGGCTAGCAGGCAGGTAGCAGATGTGTGCTCCCAGGTGAGCGGGCAAGCTGGTCCATAGACAGACTGACAGGAGTTGGAAGGCAGACCGTCGGACCTCAGGCAAGCAGGCAGGTGGCTGATGTGCGCTCCCAGGTGAGAGGGCAGGCTGGTCCTTAGACAGACTGACAGGAGTAGAAAGGCAGACCGTCGGACCTCAGACTAGCAGGCAGGTAGCAGATAATCAGGCAGGACTAAGACAGCAAGCTGGCATGAATCTGGCAGGTATCTGGCAGGTAACTGGCAACGGGACCTGAGGGCTGAAGCAGAGTAGTGAACAGTGCAACAACATTGCTCGGGCACCTCCATTTTGGAGGAGGTGCCTTATATATGGTGAAGTCCTCCGGCCATTGGCCGGGGACTCCTTAGGACGGCGCGCGCGGCCCCTTTAAGAGGGAGGGAGAGCGCGCGCGCGCGCCCTAAGCACAGTGGCCGGGAAGGAGCGCGCGCTGCCAGCAGAGCGGGAGGAGGACGCCGGGCACGGAGCAGAGAGGTGAGGGGAACAGCGTCCCTGCCTAGCAGAGGGCAGGGACGCCGGCGCTACACTCACCACAAGTCGTGGTGGCTCTTCAGGTCGCATGGGTGCTAAGCCTTGCATAGCCTGGGCATTTTTTCAGATCGATAAAGATGACCCAACTCGTGTTATCTGTAACATTTGTCAGCAAAAGCTAAGTAGAGGCCAAAAAATACATAGTTTGAGTACTTCATGCATGAACCGGCACATGGACATGAAGCATAAGTTGCAGTGGGAAGCTCAGTGTGCTACAATGCGGCCTAGCCGGCCGGGCCAACCACCGTCTGTCATATCTTGTGCATCCGCGGCCTCTTCATCCTCTGTGACTGGGGGGACAGCAGTCACACCTGTTTTGGGGCGCAGACCTGCCACCTCTTTACCCGCAACAGCCAGCGTGATTGGCAGGTCATCATTTTCTTTGGAGGTGGTAACACCAGCTGGTGTTGAGCGCTGTCCGACATCGATAGCACCACCTTTGGATCAAGGCAACCTAACATGTCCGCCTGCATCTTCCTCACAGACCGGCAGTTTGCCGGGGACACCCTTATCAACCCCGTCTAAGCACAATAGCCAGCCCTCGGTCCCTCAGATGTGGACAAGTAAAAGACCATTTCCTCCTAGCCATGAGAAAGCTAAGAGGTTGAATTTCACCATCTGCAAGCTCTTGGCTACAGAAATGCTGCCTTTCCGCCTGGTGGACACAGAGGATTTTCGAGACCTTATGTCCGTCGCAGTGCCCCAGTACCAGATGCCCAGTCGGCACTACTTCTCAAAGAAAGGTGTGCTTGCGCTCCACCAGCATGTCGCACACAACATCACTGCTTCTTTGAGAAACTCTGTGTGTGACAGGGTGCATTTCACCACAGACACTTGGACGAGTAGGCATGGACAGGGGCGTTACATGTCGCTGACTGGGCACTGGGTAACTATGGTGACAGCAGGACAAGGGGCTGCTGTCCAAGTCTTGCCGTCCCCACGAGTTGTGCGTCAATCCTCTTTATGTCAAAGTTCCTCCACTGCTTCTGCCTCCTCAACCTCCTCTCGGTCCTCCACCTGCACCCAAAGCCTGTCTGGTCATGCCACAAGCTTTCTAACTGCGCAGAAGGGATCCTGCACACCTCCTTACTATGGTGGCAGTAGGGCTCAACGTCATCAGGCGGTTTCTACATTGAAATGTCTGGGAAATGTGAGTCACACAGCTGAGGAGTTGTGGTCAGCTCTGGAGAACCAATTTCATGAATGGTTGTCTCCACTGGACCTGAAACCAGGGAAGGCCGTGTGCGACAATGCTGCAAACCTGGGTGCGGCCCTTCGCTGGGGCAATGTCACACACGTGCCTTGTATGGCTCACGTGTTGAACCTGGTTGTCCAGCAATTTTTAGCCCACTATCCCAGACTAGATGGCCTTCTGCAGAGGGCACAGTCGCTGTGTGCTCACTTCCGCCGTTCGCATCCCGCAGCTCAGCGACTTACATCTCTTACAGAAGTCGTTGGGCCTGCCACTTCACCGGCTAAAATGCGATGTGCCTACCCGGTGGAATTCAACTCTGCACATGTTGCAGCGACTGTGGCAGCACCGACAAGCCCTGGTGCAATACTTTCTGACGTATAGCCTGGGCCAACGAGATTCAGAGGTGGGGCAAATCACGCTGGAGGAGTGGTCTCAGATCAGGGACCTATGCACCCTTCTGCACAGTTTTGAAATGGCGACGAAGATGTTTAGTGCTGACGATGCCATTATCAGCATGACTATTCCGGTGATTTACATGCTGGAGCACATGTTAAACAGAATTCGGAGTCAGGTGGTGGCACAAGAGGGGGTGGAGGAAGTAGAGGAGGAGGAGTTGTATGCGGAAGGGCTAACATCTGCAAGGTCCAGACGGTCGGCAGCACCAAGGTGGCAGGCATGTGAGGGTGGGGGAGATGGTTTTACCAGGGCGCATGGTAGCAGCCAAACTAGTGAGGAAGGTGCAGGAGCCCAGGAAGAAGTGGAGGACGAACTGATGGAAGACTCATCAGATGAGGGAGACCTTGTTCACATTTCTGTTGTGCGAGGTTGGGGGGAGAGGACAGAGGAAGGAAGCATGATTGTTACCTCGCCACCAACACAACAGGGACTTGGTGCTCCTGGATGCGCAACACACATGAGTGCCTTCTTGCTGCACTACCTGCAACATGACCCTCGAATTGTGAGAATTAGAAATAATCCTGACTACTGGGTTGCCACACTGTTAGATCCCCGGTACAAAAGTAAATTTGCAGAAATTATTCCTGCCATAGAAAGGGATGCACGCATGCAGGAGTATCAGCAGAGACTGTTGCAGAATCTTACATATGCTTTTCCACAAAATACCAGTGGTGCACGTAGTGAATCTCACAGTTCCAACTTGCCAACCGTGGGACCGTCAAGTGTTCAGCACTCAAACCGTAACAGAACCACAGTATCTGCTGGTAACATCAATTTTGCGGAATCATTTCACCACTTTTTTAGCCCATCCTTTGCAAGGCCACAGGAGACAAGAAGTCTGACACATAGTCAACGCCTAGAGACGATGGTACAGGAGTATCTCAAAGTAAACATTGAAGCCACGACTATGTCACTGGACCCTTGCTCTTTTAGGGCTTCCAATCTGGATAAATGGCCGGAGCTAGCCACTTACGCCTTGGAGATCTTGTCATGCCCCGCAGCCAGCGTTCTGTCTGAACGTGTGTTCAGCACTGCTGGTGGTGTGCTGACAGATAAGCGCACGCGGCTCTCCACTGATAATGTAGACAGACTCACGTTCATAAAGATGAACAAATCATGGATCCGAAACGACTTTTCTACCCCTGTGTCATCCTGGGGAGAGTAAAAGCTTGATGATTGGTTAAAATCACCCTACCAACCGTTTTAAGCTTTCAAATTACTAATCATGTTTATCTGTATCTTGGCTGGAAAATAATTTGGGCTTTGTAGCAGTGTGCAGCACTGATTCTATTAGGCCATCTATAATAAGCTCCACCAGATTTAAAATTACTAATCATGTTTATCTGTATCTTGACTGGAAAATAATTTGGGCTTAGTAGCAGTGTGCAGCACTGATCCTATTAGGCCATCTATACTAAAGCTTCACCAGATTTAAAATTAATAATAATTTTTAGCTGCATCTAGCCCGGAAAATAATTTTGGGGCTCCGAGATGCGCAAGACACATAAGTGCCTTCTTGCTGCACTACCTGCAGCATGACCCTCATATTGTCAGAATTCGAAGTAATCATGACTACTGGGTTGCCACACTCTTAGATCCCCCAAACTTTTCGATCAACCTTTTCATTTTAATAAAGACCAAAAAAATGGTCATTTTTGAAATTATAAGCATTAGCAGGTTGTTAGAAACTGAAATCAAACAGTTTTCAACTCAAAACTTTATTCTAGGTGATGTTACATTTTCACATAGGACCCCTTGTTCGAAAGGAGCTTCTGAACTCTCTCGTCCATTGAATTTGTCAGGTTTTGCATGGTTTCTGCTTCAATTGTTTTGCATGAGGACAGAATACCCTCCCAGAGCTGTTGCTTAGATGTGAACTGCCTCCCGCCATCATAGACACTCCTTTTAATGATGCTCCAAAGGTTCTGAATGGGGTAGAGGTCAGGGGAGCATGGGGGTCACACCATAAGTTTGTCCCCTTTTATGCCCATATCAGCCAGAGATGCAGATGTTTTATGTGCAGCATGAGATGGTGCATTATCATGCAGAAAAATGATCTTGCTGTGAAATACACGGTTCTTCTTCTTGAACCATGGCAGGAAGTGCTGTTTGAGAAAATCCACATACATTATGGACTTCATCTTTAGCGCCTTCAGGGATCCTAAAGGGGCCGACAATCTCTCTCCCCATGATTCCAGCCCAAAACATTACTCCACCTCCTCCTTGTTGGCGCTGTAGCCGTGTTTGCGTGGGGTGTCCATCAACCAGCCATCGTTCACTCCATCCATCTGGACCATCGAGCGCTGCACGGCACTCATCCGTGAACAAAACAGTTTTGAAATCAGTCTTCATGTAATGTTTGGCCCACTGGAGCCGTTTCTGCTTGTGTGAAGTGGATAGAGGAGGTCGACAGGATGGCGTATGCACAGCTGCAAACCTCTGAAGGACCCTGCATCTTGTTGTTCGGGGGACGTTGGAGGCACAAGCAGCTTCAAAAACTTGTCTGCTGCTATGACAAGGCTTTTTTGCCGCTGCTCTTTCAACCTGACGTAATTGCCTGTAGGAAAGAGTCCTCAATTTGCCCTTATCAGCACGCACACGTGTGTACTGTGAATCAGCTACATACTTCTTGATTGCCAAGACACTTCATCCTGATCATCGCACAATGTTGATTGTAGTCATGCCTTGACCTAAACACTCCACAATTTGTTGCTTCTCAGCAGCCGACACATCCTTTTTCTTTCCCATTTTGGCAGAAAATGTAGGCTGCTTAATAATGTGAGACAGCCTTCTTAAGTAGTCTTGCCTTTCATTGGACACACCTGCCAAACTAATTAGCACAGGTGTCTGCAATTGCTTACAGTGATATAAAGAGCCCTGACACACATCACCATCAATGAGTTTAACTGACAAACAAACAAATTCTTCCCTTATCACTCCTAAACACTTTTTGCATAATAATTTGGAACACAGTGTACATGTGCTTTTCCACAAAACACCAGTGGTTCACGTAGTGAATCTTACAGTTCTAACTTGCCAACCGTGGTCTGTATGGAGTTGTTCAATAAAAGGCCCAAAATTAAGATAACATAGATGGGAGAGGTCTCTATGAATAGGAATTCCTAAGTATTTGATACCCTGTGAGGGCCAGGCAAAGGGAAAGTTGGACTGGATGGAATCCTATATGGATTTGGGGAGGGAGACATCGAGGGCCTCAGACTTCGCTGCATTGATTTTAAAATTTGACCATGTAACAAAGTGATCTATTACAGCCATAACAGCATGGATAGATATATGTGATTGAGTGATATATACTAGGACATCATCAGCAAATAGAGAGCACTTGTACTCGGTGCCTCCCACCTCAGTCCACCTAATATTGGGGTTATGGCGAATTGATGAGAGCAGGTGCTCCGTCACTTGGATGTATAAGAAAGGGGACAGAGGACATCCCTGCCTTGTCCCATTGGTGATTGTGAAAGGTGATGAAAATGTTCTGACGCACCCCCTGGGCCTTGGGACACCCGGAGCCGGACTCTTTTTGGTGGATGCTGGTGGTTGTAGTCTTCGTGGCGGCGACCCGGTTCCGTGGCTCAGGGTGGTCAAACCAGTGGCGGAACTATTTATGTGGTTTTGATGTTTAAATGTCCGACTACGCCACCCGTGGATTGCGGTCAGAGTGAACCGCCGCTACAGGGCAGACCGCTGAGGCTGGTGTTGTGGGTGCAGCAGAGCGTAGCATAACTCCCCACGGGAGGAGTATAGCCTCAGGGCAGTGTATGCGGAGGATGGGGGTGATGGTGCAGGGCAGCAGCAGTAACGACACGGAGTCAGTGATGCAGTTCAGGGCCTTTACTCACAGTTCTTATTATCCAGACCACGTCTGCAGGTAACGGCTGCCCACGTCGTACTGTGCTCACCAGGTGAGGGGCTCAGACAACTCCCAGATAACTTTGGAGCGCTTCACAGGACCCCCTTTGTGTGTCTTTTGTCTGGCCTTTCTTACCAACACTTCTGTCCGGCTGCCTCGGGCCTCCTCTTGGTAAACTTGGCGCCAGTTTCCCTGACCCTATGTGGTGCCTTCCTAGCGTGTGTAGCGAGGGGCTGTGCCACATAAAATGTCAGAGCCTCCGATTTCTAGCTGAGGGTCGTTTCCTGCCTCCACTAGTTCTGAGACCGGTCTCCCCCTTTGGCCTGACCCCTCCACGCAGGTGGATTCGGGCGTGCGGTGGCGACTCGCCCGTCTGCACCCCTGGGATCCCTTCATTCCTCGTTCCTGGAGCCTTCTCCGCTCTTCTTCCTTCCTTCTCCCTCTTGCAGGCCTGGGCCTCTGTTACTAGGTCCGCCTCCGGAGCAGAGCTCATGCAGAGCCCCTGCTCCCTGCCACTTCTGCTCAGACTTCTCTGCACTGAACTAAGATGGTGCCCACCTTTTATACTCCCTTCTCAATGCACCCAGGAACTGCTTCCTCCCTGCTCCTGCACTACAGGGTTCCCCTTCCTCAGTGTTCCCTCCCCCCACTCCAGCCAGGGACAGGGACTGTCGTGCCCATCTCAGGGGCATATTGGTCGCCCTGCCCCACGGCAATGTGGTGTAATGCATGCAGGTGTCGGGTCCTGATCCACACTCCATCCTTACCTGAGAGTGAGATATCACACCTCTGGGTGAGGTGCAATACGTCTGTAGCAACCGAGCCCTCAGGGTGCTACAGTTCCATTTATCTTCAGCCTAGGTGACGTATTGTGATACAGGGCCGTGATTTTGGCTATAAAAGGGTCCCCTAGACCCCTACCCCAAGCTTTTTAAGAGAATCATATATGGCGTGCCAGGAGACTCTATGGAATGCTTTCTCAGCATCCAACGAGAGTATCTACTTACAAATTTTTAACTGCATCTAGCCCAGGAAATACTTTGTGCCTAGTAGCAGTGTCTGCTAGTCAGCGGATTATCCCGGCTGTTAAGCAAGCTACACCACCTGTAGTTTGGACACTTAATTTTTTCAAAGGAAATGCTTCGGGACCACGGGATACTCAGTGAAGAGCATCAGGAGGCACCCCAAGGCATAGGGGCTGGGACTGGCAGTAGGATGCCTTGCGGTGGACAGCCGAGCTCGATCCTTATAAAAGCTTTTTAACTGCAGCAGCTTTAGTGGACTCTACTGGAGCTGGAATTACGCGGCTGCTGGCATGAGACTTGCCCTCCAATAGATCCTTGTAAATGGATTTAAAGTGTATTCATTCAAATTAGAGAGACAATTTAAATTAAAAAGCTTAGAGCTGCCTCCACCACAGGGGGGCTCGCTCGACCCACCAGCGGACAGGCACCAGTATTGGGAGAGGGGGGGCTGGCCGTCAGGGTTCACCGCGGCTCTGGCACAAACCCGGCGACACGGAGGTGGCACGGGCAGGAGCGGACTGAACGTGTCGGCTTCTCACTTTTTGGATTGTAGAAGGGCATGACATGCCTATATCTGTGTCTCCCCCTCCTTTTACTCCTCCACCTCTTTTCTTTTCTCATGACTATATGTACTTGTCACTTTTCCATGTGTTAGTTGTGTCTTCTGAGCAGTTTGTCAGCTTTTGGACACATTTGAAGGTGTTTTCTATGTGTTTCTATGTGTTTTTGTTTGCCTGCCATTGGTTTTAACGGTGTTCGAAGGTGTTCGACGAACAGTTCGGCGAACACACGGGTGTTCGACGAACCGAACCGAACTCGAACACTACGGGGGTGGCTCAACACTAGTTACAGGTCACATCTCATCCAGGCAGCAGTAGGGAACTATGGGAGAACAACCCTTGATTGTTCCCCCTGTTCTATTTTACAACAGGCCAGCGAGGTAAATAGAAAACTTTTGCATGCATTATTCTTGGAATATGAGTCCAAATGTAAAATCGAAATTACGAATCATCTGGACACCATGTTCTTGAATCAGTATCTCTCTGAGAAAATCATACCAAGGGGTCTTAGGTTACCTTAGAAATCCTCGTTTCCTCAGGATCTAATTTATTCTGAGGAATGGGATTCCTATGTATTTGAATGTTCTGTAGGGATGATCAAATTATTGATCAAAAAAAGAAATCTTTTAGCGGCAAAAGCGTTTGAAGATATCGCCATACTAAAAGGGAAACTTAAACACTATTCACCGTTTGCTGGATTTAGAGATTTTGACCTGAGTTTAAATCTAAGATTGATCAAATTTGTGAATGATATTATTAAAAGAAAGGCCAATAAGAGAGAGAGGGATCATAGAGAGTTCTGTGTCCAAGTTGAGAACATGGACACCTCATCTCCATCCAGGGATCTGGCTATACCACCCAATCAATCGGTAGATCTGGGTGCGGCATTTGTTAATAAAGCCAATCCCAGGGAAGTGGATTACTCTTTTAATATTTTGAAGGATAAAAAAACAGATTGCCCTTTATGAGAAACATAAAAAAACTCTGAATAGCAAGTCTTCAAAAAAAACTTCTTTGCCTAATGAACTTATGGCCAATGGTATGGTAGGTGGGGGTTGTGGCAATCCGACCATTGATGGTAGTGTTACCAATGTCCTAGGCACACCTGTTAAGGGTTTGGTTGTCATACCTCCCACCCTAACCCAGTCCAGTAGAGTTCTGCTTTCCACGCCTCCAACCTTCCCAATGGATCCAATTCTAAAGAAAATGAAATTCAAATAGGAAATTTAGGTACCCCTCAGGAACCGGATATGAATATTGGAAATGGTCTCTTCAATATCTCCGGTTACCAACTTACAGAGGGTGAAATTTCATTTTTAAATCAAGGCCTATCCTTCTGCCCCAACAGCCCCTTGAACATGTTCACTGTTTTTCTAGATCTTAGTGAACTCTTTAGAAAATTAACATTAAAACATCATTTCCTTTTAGAGACCAAAAGAGGACTAAATCCCATAGATGACAATCCATCCAATACTGTCGGTATGGGAGGACGGGATGGGTTTACCTCTGAATTTTCACATGTATCAGTAGAAGGGCGTTCGAATTTCTATCCTCTATATCACAAGTGTTCTCATTTGGAAACTTTCCAACAATTGATCCTGAAGGACCTTCATTCTTTTAAACAATCTAAGAAAAAGGACAATCTTAGTCCCATTGAAAGACAATCCATTGAGATCCTGTGTGATAATAAGGAGATTATCATTAAAAGTGCCAACAAAGGGGGTGGGATCGTAATAATGGATAGAAGTTGGTACATCGGGGAAGGATTGAGAATTCTTAGTGATCCTAATTATTATGAAAAAGTGCTTAAGGATCCCTCAATTTCGATATTTTTGGAGTATAAGGCGCTTATTTCCAAAGCTAATCAGGCTGCTATTCTAAATAAAAAAGAAAAAAAGTTTTTAGATATTAAAAAGTTTCAGGTCCCTTATTTTTATTTTCTACCTAAAGTTCACAAAGATGTAAAAAATCCTCCCGGGCGTCCCATTATTTCTGGGATTAATTCCATTACATCAAACCTTTCCCATTATATTGATCTTTTTTTGCAAAAATATGTATCCACCCTCGACTCCCGTTTGAAGGACTCCATCCATTCGATTTGTCTTTTGAAGGAATTACCCCCTTTAACTGGTTGCATTTTTCTGATGTTAGATGTCACTTCCTTGTATTCCAATATTACCCATGAGTTGGGACTCAAAGCAGTTAGTAAATACTTATCAGGTGATTCAGCTATGCATGAAACACAAAGAATTTTCATTTTGGAAGGCATCTCCTTCATTTTGATCAACAATGTTTTTTCTTTTGAGGGTACTATGTTCCACCAGATGAGGGGCTGTGCAATGGGGACAAGATTCTCCCCAAGTTATGCCAATCTTTTTATGGGGTCATTTGAATTTGTCCACATTGCACAGTCCCCCTGGCTTTTAATCACATTAAATTGTATAAGGCTGTGTGCCCACTATGCATTTTTTAAGCGTTTCTGCAGCGGCAATTCCGCTGCAGAAACGCTTAAAAAACGTTTGGTAGAAGGTCTGCAATGTTCCCCAATGATAATCCGCATGTGCTGTGCACATGCTGCGGAAATTTCCACTGCGGATTATCATTGCGGGAAAATCTGCAGCACTAGCATTTATTTTGCGGAATCATGGCGTTTTCGCCGCCATTGACTTTCATTAAATCACTTAATATCCGCATGACTACATGTGCACATACGGATATTAAGCGATTCAATGTGCAGATGGTATCCGGGTCTGGAGAAGAGGAGACTCTCCTCCAGACCCGGGTACCATAGTACCTGTAAAAAAAGAATTAAAATAAAAAATATACATTATACTCACCTTCTGATGGC
Source organism: Phyllobates terribilis (assembly GCF_046119375.1). Classification (NCBI taxonomy): domain Eukaryota; kingdom Metazoa; phylum Chordata; class Amphibia; order Anura; family Dendrobatidae; genus Phyllobates; species Phyllobates terribilis. The sequence continues at coordinate 71,749,393 of NW_027362773.1, read as the reverse complement.
CCCCGGTCTCCATAGCGATGCATCCTGGCTTCCCGGCAGCTCGCGATGGTCTAAAAGGACCTGCCATGACGTCACTTAGTCATGTGACAGGTCACGCGACTGCTGACGTCGGCAGTCGTGTGACCTGTCACATGACTAAATTACGTCATGGAAGGTCCTTTTAAACAACCGCGAGACACCGGGAAGACCTGACGCATCAGATAATGAAACAGTGGCCATCGGAAGGTGAGTGTATGTTTTTTTGTTTTTTTTTTACCATTTTTATTCTTTTTTTAACTAACTTGGTCACACTATATAAAATCCATGCCAGTTGCATGGATTTATATAGTGTTACCAAGTTGTCAAGCACTTTCCAAGTGATGCTAAAATCACTTGGAAAGCGCTTGACAACCCGCATGCGAAATCGCATGATCAAAACGCTTCACTTCCGCTTATCCCTGGCAGGAAAAACACATGTAAAATCCGCATGCGTTTTTTCTGCCAGGGAGATGCAGAATCGCTGAGGAAAAATCCGGAGCATTTCTGCATCGTGGGCACTTAGCTTAAACGTTTTATAGATGATTTATTTGTTATCTGGCGAGGCACTAAGGATGAAGCCCTTCAATTTGTGGCTGATCTAAATAAACATTTGTGGGGGTTAACCTTTACCCCCACAGTTTACGAATTCATGATGCAGTTCCTTGATCTCTCCACCCAGTTTGATGACACTGGGAAGATTTCCACGTCAACACATTTTAAAACCGTTGACGTCAACAGTTATTTAAGTTGGACATCTCCCCAGTTGGATTTCCAACATCCCGTATGGGCAATATTGGAGGATCAGGAAGAACTGTACCTTGGACCAGGACTTTGTCACTGAGTCCAGAATTCTCAAAAAGAGATTTGTATCCAAAGGCTATCCAAAGAAATTATTGAATGATGCCTTTACTAAAACTAGGTCTCTGACCACAGGAAGTTTGCTTAAATCATATTGAATCCACTTCTACTTTAGGCCCCAGCATTTCCAATAAGGCCAATTGTAACCTTATAACCACCTATAGTTACTCTCGCTTGGCGTTACAAAAACTGGTAAAGAAATATTGGTTTATTTTATTAAATGACCCAATCCTTTCAGATCATTTACCAAAACAACCTAAAATTATTTATAGACGGAGTCGAAATTTACGTAGTTATATTGCCCCCAGCAATACTTCCATCCTGCCCAAGCAACTGAATGGATCAATCTTCCCTAGGGTCAGTTGTTTCCGTTGTAATACACCGAAATGCCTTTGTTGTTTCAGCCTAGTTAATGGTGTTAGGTCCTTCACTTCCCGGACCACGGGAAAAAATTTCCCTATTAGATGTAATGTAACTTGTCAATCCTCGTATGTTGTCTATCTGCTTCAGTGTACTTGTGGCCTACAATATGTGGGCCGCACCATACAGACAATGCACGCTAGGCTAAATAAGCATAGGCAAAATATTCGTAATGGCTTTATCTTCCATAGTGTCTCTAAACATTTTTCTATTGAACATCAAAAGGATCCTAAATTCTTGAAATTAATCATCATTGATCAAATTGGTGATTCTGAGAATGACAGACTTAACCGTCTGATCAATAGGGAAAGCTATTGGATATATAAATTGGGAACTCTTGCCCCTGAAGGATTGATTTTAACATTGGATAATGTGGTACATTAGGAACGTGTCTTGTTGTATCACTATTGTTTTCCTTTTTATGTTTTCCTTTTTATTTATTCCTTTTTGAAGATTTTTTTATTTTGATTTTCATCTGCGTTTTCATTTTTTAATTTTTTTAATTTTTATTTTCATTCTGGTATAATTCTGTACTTAATTCAATTCATTGTATTTAATTTATTTTACATCATTGTATATTATCTTACTGGTTTAGTCTTTTTAGATTTAATCCATTCTGTGCCCATCAGGGTTAAAGTAATTATTTCTTAATTGATTGTTATCCATTAACAGATGTGTTATTTGCTATAAAATGTCAGTCTTGTAATTACATCCTATGACCTGAAGAAGGCAGTATTCCACTGCCGAAACGCCTTGTCTTATTCTGACCTAATAAAGGTTTGTTTTTAAGCATAATTACCCCTCCATCCTGAATCCCTGGTGCTCCATAGACCGTGGTTTTCCTTACCTTTGTTTGCCACTATCCCTCCTTGAGTGTTCGCGGCAGGAGCTGCCATGCCATCGGAGTCGAGTGTCTTGAGGACCTGCGCCTCAGGAGGACCTGCGTCAACGTCACCGTTGGTCACATGATTGCAGAGCCGCAGCCACTTGGCAGCTCTCCGGGTCCTCCGCTTTCCAGGCTGTGTCCGGGGTTGTGCAGGGGTGCACAACCCGGTCAGGTGAGCAGACACCTCTCCCCCCCTTCCTCCTTCACCTCCAGGTTTCACCCATAGTGCCCCTTGTCCTCCTTTCTTTATTAAAATTTAAGAAGGGCATGGATGCCTTTCCTGAAAAGAGTAATATTACAGGTTATATATACTAGATTCCTTGATAGGGCGTCGATCCAGGGAACTAGTCTGATTGCCGTATGTGGAGTTAGGAAGGAATTTTTTTCCCTAATGTGGAGCTTAGTGTTTGCTATGGGTTGAACTACATGGGCTTAGTCTTCCTTCAACCTTAAAAACGATGTATGTTACTATGTAATAACCCGGCGGTAAAAAGCTTACCGCGGGTTATAGGCGCCGGCTGATGGTATTACTACCAACATCAGCCGGCGCCTCCTGCCATAGGAAACAGAAAACTCAGGCACCCGCTGGATGGGAGCAGTAGTCTCCCATTCGCAAGCGTCTGTGCTTTGCTGAATGTCAAAAAAAATAAAATAAAATGAATAAAAAAAAATTAAAATAAAAATAAAAGACATTATACTCACCTACACCTTGTCCCCTATGTTCGCCGTCCCTGCAAAAAAACAAACAAAAAAAAAACCACCATATACTCACCTTACAGCTAATCCCCGAAGCCCATGATCACGTGTAGTAAAAGTAAAATAATAAACCAACCTCATCCTTACCCTTCCGAAGTAGTCCAAATAACGAAGAACCCATGAACAGAACAGCCACAATGTATGTGACCGCTCTGTTCATTTGCCAGCAATACACTGACTCAGTGTATTGCCCGCAAATAGGTCAGCGCATGCGCAGTGATTAATTCTAACATTTTTTTTTTACATTCAGCAGAGCACAGGTGCCGGCGGATGGGAGACTACTAGTGAAAATGCTCGGGTACTCGTTGTTTGAGTCAAGCAAATTGGAATGCTCGAGTGCTCGGAACGAGTACCCGAGGATTTTAGTGCTTGCGCATCACTATTGAGAATGTGTGCATGAAAGTGGGTGTGTTACACACAGAATCTAGTTGTTTATCTAAACACTTGTCATCTAAAGTATGAGATCTCCTCCTCCAGATTTTCTCAGGATTCTGAGGGTGTTTTTTCTGAGAGTGTGAAGTTCTTCCCAGGGGCGTACATAGAAGTCATGGGGCCCCATAGCAGAAACTCTAATTGGGCCCCCCCCCCCTACAAAAAATAAATATTTGTCTGTGTCACAGAAGAGCAGATTTCAGAACTTTCCAGCCTTTACATAGTAATTTACCTCCTTCTGAAGTCGTAGATTCCTCCTTCATTGCCCCCATAAAGTATGATGCCAACAAAAGTGCCCCCCAAACAGTATGATACCCCTATGGTGCATTCCTCCACATGCACAGTATAATGACACTATTGTACCCCACTTCAACTCCCACGGCAAAGTATGGTGACCCTAACACAGTATAATCCCCCAACTGTGAACCCCACAGAGCCCTCCATACACTCTCATGGCCCCACACAGCCCTCCAAACAGTATAATGACCCCACACAAACATTCATACTGTATAATTGCTTTCATACAGTATAATGGCCCGCCACATAGACCTCAAAATATTATAATACCCCCACATAGCCTTCCATATAGTATAATGCACCACCAATAATCTTCCATATAGTATAATGCGCCCCCATAAACCTCCATATAGTATAATGCGCCCCCCATAATCCTCCATATAGTATAATGAACTTCCCATGGTCCTCTATAGAATATAATGCACTCCCCATAGTCCTCCATACAGTATATTACACACCCCATAGAGTAAAATGCAGCCCCCATATAGTATAATGCACGCCACAGTCCTGCAGTATTATGGGCACCACGTACTCACTGATTTTAAAATACCGTATATTTTAAATAAGCTGACCCGAATATAAGCCGAGGCCCCTAATTTTACCACATAAAAATGGGAAAACCTATTGACTTGAGTATAAGCCTAGGGTGGGAAATGCAGCAGCTACTGGTAAATTTCCCCATCCTCGTATGTGTGGCCCCCTCAATCCCACAATCCCTGGTATGTGTGGCCCCACAATCCCTGGTATGTGTAGCCTCCTCAATCCCCCAATCCCTGGTATGTGTGGCCCCCTCAATCCCACAATCCCTGGTATGTGTGGCCCCCTCAATCCCACAATCCCTGGTATGTGTGGCCCCTCAATCCCACAATCCCTGGTATGTGTGGCCCCCTCAATCTCCCAATCCTGGTATGTGTGGCCTCCTCAATCCCCCATTCCTGGTATGTGTGGCCTTCTCAATCCCCCAATTCTGGTATGTGTGGCTTCCTCAATCCCCCAATCCTGGTATGTGTGACCTCCTCAATTCCCCAATCCTGGTATGTGTGGCCTCCTCAATCCCTCAATCTTGGTATGTGTGGCCTCCTCAATCCCCAAATCCTGGTATGTGTGGCCTCCTCAATCCCCAAATCCTGGTATGTGTGGCCTCCTCAACCCCCCAATCCTGGTATGTGTGGCCTCCTCAAAGCCCCAATCCTGGTATGTGTGGCCTCCACAATCCCCCATTCCTGGTATGTGTGGCCTCCTCAACCCCCCAATCCTGGTATGTGTGGCCTCATCAATCCCCCATTCCTGTTATGTGTGGCCTCCTCAATCCCCCAATCCTGGTATGTGTGGCCTCCTCAATCCCCAAATCCTGGTATGTGTGGCCTCCTCAATCCCCAAATCCTGGTATGTGTGGCCTCCTCAATCCCCCATTCCTGGTATGTGTGGCCTCCTCAATCCCCCATTCCTGGTATGTGTGGCCTCCTCAATCCCCCATTCCTGGTATGTGTGGCCTCCTCAATCCAAGTATCCTGGTATGTGTGGCCTACTCAATCCCCTAATCGCTGGTATGTGTGGCCTCCTCAATCCCCAAATCCTGGTAAGTGTGGCCTCCTCAATCCCCAAATCCTGGTATGTGTGGCCTCCTCAATCCCCCATTCCTGGTATGTGTGGCTTCCTCAATCCCACATTCCTGGCATGTGTGGCCTTCTCAATCCAAGTATCCTGGTATGTGTGGCCTCCTCAATCCCCTAATCCCTGGTATGTGTGGCCTCCTCAATCCCCAAATCCTGGTAAGTGTGGCCTCCTCAATCCCCCATTCCTGGTATGTGTGGCCTTCTCAATCCAAGTATCCTGGTATGTGTGGCCTCCTCAACCCCTTAATCACTGCACACATAAAACAATAAACACTTATACTCACCATCCTTCCTCACCTCTGCTCCAGCGCTGCGTCCTGTCTGCAGCAGCTCATGTCAGCATCTGAGCAGCGGGCGCTCTCAGAAGCCGAGGTGAGCTGCTGCCGGCACATTCCCTCCTCTCCACGCCGCGACTATGGGCGTGGAGCATCGTGAATATGCTTTCTCTTTAGCAGCGGGCACTGACAGCAGGAGCCGGGGCTCAGCGCTCCTCCGTGCCCGCTACTAAAGAGAATGAATATTCCGTCTTCTCCACGCCCATGGGAGTGGAGAAGAGGGAATATTCATGCCCCTTTAGCTGCGGACACACGTGGTAGCTGCAGCAGCGGCTACAGCGTGTGCTCCGCTCCTCCACTGCCGCAACCCGCTCCTCTGCCGCAGCAACCTCCTACTCACCTATCCTCCTCGTTCCCACTCTGCTTGGGGCCCTCACGGGTCCCCTCCGGCCACGGGCCCCAGAGCAGTGGCGTGGTCTGCCGTCATTGGCGGTATGCCACTGGTTCTTCCCCTGCAGAGGTCTTATGATTATGCTCAGATGGATCCGTAAAGGTACAGACCGAACCTTAAAGATTTACAGATGTTCTTAGAGTTTTCTCATTTTTATCGTAAATTCTTTGAGAACTTTTCGATCATAGTAAAACCTCTTACTGATATGACCAACAATGGTACTGACATTTCCTCTTAGTCTACTGATGCTGTTGATGCTTTTGCTGCCCTCAAGATATCTTTTTTAAAGCTCCTGTCCTCAGTCAACCTGATATTGATTTCTCTGTGACATATCTACCTGATACTAAGAATGATGATGTTGATGCTTTATCACGTAGACTTGCTCCAGAGTGTGAGAGAAGTGAATGTTGGGTTCCATATTTGTCAGACGTAGTGATAAGCGAGCACTAAAATGCTCGGGTACTCATTGCTCGAGTCGGGCTAATTGGAATGCTCAAGTGCTCGATCCAAGCATCGAACCCAATGTAATTCTATGGGAAACTCGAGCATTTTTCTGGTGGCCCCCCGGAGGTCTGCAGAGGGCCTAAAAATTGCCGAAATCGATGGGAACAGTGCTCCGATGACATGGGAACAGCATGGGGAAGACCCCTGGAAGCATCTCTGACTCCCAGGTCACTGTTGTCAACAATGTTGTCAGAGTATTACGCCACTTTTATAGACTCACAATAAAACATACAAAAATGAAACCAAACTGCATTTTCCTGGGAAAAATGTTAAGGAACATCCTTTCCAGGATAATGACTTGTATATAAAGCAAAATAAATAAGCAAAACCAAAAATACTCCTCTACACCTTGGGCTATGTTCACAAGTAGCGTTTTTGATGCGTTTTTGCACTTTTGCATTGGTTTCAACGGTGAAAAATACATTTACCACTAAATGGTATTTTAACATTTTACTACCTTATCTTCCCATGTGGTGTGCGATACATCATCAGACACATCCATACAGTGCTGAAAAGACATGGGAACAGCATGAGGAAGACACCTGGAAGCATCTCTGACTCCCAGGTCACTGCCTATAACTGTGGTCATCAGACGTGATCCTATATTACTGCCGTAATAATACAGACATTTTGGGCAACGTGACAAATATTAAACTCCATTTAAAATGGGCAAGTTGTGTGGCAAGGGACGGGGAAGTGGATGTAATGGTGATGATGCATGCAGAGGTCGAGGCCGTGGGCAACATGAAACTGTGCCTGCTGAGGGAGCACAACAAACATCCACATAATTTCGAACTACCTTCCTGTCCAAATTTCTAGGGGGCCACGGAACAAGACTATTGAAGCCAGAGAAGTGTGAAAAGGTTGTTGGTTAGATAGCAGATAATGATTTCAGTCAGTTTGCCACCACCACCACCACCCAGTCTTCCACATGGTCCAGTCTCAGTAGCCGTGAGTCAGGACTACATTATTATTATTATTTTATCGCCATTTATTCCATGGCACTTTACATGTGATAACGGGGTATGCATCGCAAAAATAATTACAATAATCTTGAACAAAAATGTGACAGTGACTGATACAGGAGAGGAGAGGACCCTGCCCGCGAGCACTTACAGTCTACATGAGATGGGTGAGGATACAGTAAGTGAGGATAGAGCTGGTTGTGCAGCGGTATGATGGAGCGAGGGTTGTATGCTTGTCAGAAGAGGTGGGTCTTCAGGTGCCTTTTAAAGGTTTCAACAGTAGGCGAGAGTCAGAAATGTTGGGGTAGAAAGTTCCAGAGAAGGATGCATGTGAGAAATGTTGTATGTGATTGTGGGAAGAGGAGATAAGAGAGGAGTAGAAAAGGAGATCTTGTGAGGATTGGAGGTTGCGTGCAGATAAGTACCAGATGACTAGGTCACAGATGTATGGAGGAGACAGGTTGTGGATGGCTTTGCATGCCATTGCATGCCAAGGTTAGGATTTTGAACTGGAGTCTCTGGGCAATGGGGAGCCAGTGAAGGGATTGACAGAGGAGAGGCCAGGGAATAGCGATGGGACAGGTGGATTAGTTGGACAAAAGAGTTTAGGATAGATTGGAGGAATGCGAGAGTGTTAAAAGGGAGACCACACAGCAGGTAGTTGCATTCGTCGAGATGGGAGATGATGAGGGTGTGCACTAGTGTGTTTTTAGATTCGTGGTTGAGGAATATGCGGATCCAGGAGATTTTTTTTTACTTGGAGTCAACATCTTCCTCACCCTGATCCTCCTTCCTCCCACCATTCCGAGTGCTCTGAGACAACTGATCCCACACTTGGACACTCCAAAGAGCTGTTTTGTTCATCTTTCCATTTATAGATTCTGGCCTCTCGCTCGGTCCGCTCGGAAGTGGAAAGAGCTTGGATATGTGGTTTCAAGGAGAGATTAGAGTCCAGGGTTACCCCAAGAGCTATCCAGCTTCAAGCAGGGCAACAGAAGATCGCATGTAGCGATTTGAACAGCCATGGTGACCCAAAGGTGATGGTCGGAAAGTGCAATTACTGTCACAAGAGGTGTATAATGATGAGACACAATGGACAGAAAGTCAGGAGGAGGACCAGAGTGCGTTAGTGGAAGACAAAGAGTTTGACGATGAAGTCACTGACCCAACCTGGCAAGAGGACTTGCAGAGGACAGCAGCACACAGGGGATGGAGGCGTAGAATCACAACAGGCAGGAACAAGCAGTGTGGTGGCCACAGACACAAGGTGGGCAAATGCTCCCCGGAACACCAACATGACGGAAGTTACCAGTACAACAGTTAGGTCTTCCGAGTCTGGTTCTTTTTTAAAGACTGTTTAGATAACCCCAAAAAGGCCATTTGCAACATCTGCCAGGCCAGCATCAGCAAGAGCACCAAAACTACCGGCATGCTCAGGCACAAGATAGCAAAGTACCTGCCTAGCTGGGACGAACGCCAAGGTCCAGAAACAGAGTCTGCGGGTGACACCACTGCCTCTTCCACTGTTTTGCGTGCACACCAATCCTCTGTCCATGGAGCATGCGAATATGCCTCCCGCCCTGCACCTGTCATTGCAGACTTACAACCATCACCGTCCACGTCCTTGTCCCAGCACAGCGTTCAGCTGTCCCTACCCCAGTCCTTGGAATGCAAGCGCAAGTATGCAGCCAGCCACCCACTCACAGGCCGCCATACTAAACTGCCACATTTCTAGCCTGCTTGCATTTGAAATGTTGCCATTTAGGCTTGTGGAAGTGGAAGCTTTCCACAACCTCATGGCGGTGGCCGGGGCTCCGTACTTGGTCCCCAGCCACTAGAGATGAGTGAATGTGTGGCGCCCCTGAGGGTTCGGTCGCCACAGGGGTACTGCATCTCTTTAATGAGGTGTGGTATCTCTCCTCTGAGGTAAGGATGGTGCAGCTGCCGGGATAAGTGGAGATGGGGGAACCAAAGTAAGGGGGAACCTAGTAGTGGGTGAGGGTGGAGGATGCACACTGAGGTTACTCAACAAAAATTCATATTTAATAAACAGCCATCTTGGGCTTATGGTCTTTTGATTGTGATCTTCATCACTGAACGTGGCTTTCTGCGTGAACCTGCAGTTGATGGGGACACGGTCCTCGTACTCTGGCCTTGAGTCGAGGAGCGGGCAAGAGTTAACGGCTGTCTCTACCCGGTCAAGGTCCCTACCCAAGAAGGCCTGGAGGGGAGCAGAGGAGACAAGCTCCACAGGCAAAAGGATCCCAGGGGGATGCAGACGGAGCGGTATACGCCACCTGTCCTCACTATTCTGGCCTAGTCAGGGGGATTCCTGCTGCAAAAGGGGTAATGGCCCCCGATATCTGACTCTGTCACTTCACGACTTAGTCGGAGAAGCCCGGAGGCTTAGTGGATCCCACCGGGTAACGGACGGAGCATAGTCGCCACCCGTACCCTTGTTCTGTGCATAGTCCAGAGGGAGACCCGGCCTTAGTACACGCACCACATACGGACTGGAGAGGACCTAGTTTGAAAGTCTAGGAACACTCTGGTGCGGGGTCCTGACCAAAGCACCTGAACTACCCGGAGGTTGTCGGACCCCAGTCCTGGTGGCCGCAGCACGCCGCGAGGAGCATGGAGAAGCCTTGCAGCTTTGCATTCTACCGTGAGTAAAGCTTGTAAGACTACCCCTATGGCCTCTGGTTCCTTATTGCAATGCGGCACCGCACTACACCGCACCACATCTTCCACTACAACTCCCATCCCCTTTTTCTCTCTGCCCTGAGGCCCTGCTCCGCCTGTGGGGAGTAGTATCATCTCCGGCTGCCACTACATCCCACCTCAGAGGACTGAACGCAGCGCTGGTGGGGAAATCACCAGACACCACAAGTGGCGTAGTCAATACAACCACTCAATTAACACCAACTCTGAAAGCCCATTACACCCTTTTAATGTGACAGCCCTGGGCACGGAACGGGTCCAGGCCACGGCTACATCCCCAAACATCTGACCCGGCTCCGAGTACCCCCATCTCTCAGGGTTGGGCTGTGAGCATCACACAAATGTTTCAATATTAGATTCGGATTATGATCACCGAATTTGCAATATTCGCCGATTTATTAGTAGAATGTTCGTCGAACGTTACTAAACGCCATAGGATTCAATGGGGGGGCAGAAAAAACGCATACACAACAACTTTAAACAGGCCCAAAAGCTGCCAAAACACATAAAATTAGGGGTAGACACCTGGAAAGTGCCATCAGTTGACCGAGAGTACAAGTACTATAATTATCATTACTACCTTTTAGAAGTGCATTTAGCTGTAGGTTGGATTGCTGGGAAAAAAAAACCTCTTTAAATCTTCTTCCTTAGCGAGTGTAAACGAGCTGAGTGTGACCGGAGCATAAGTGCAAACGGAAGTAAGTGTGTGACTTGTTTTTCAGTGAATAGGTAATTGGGAATCCTGCAGAAAATACCTGTGTGAATTGCTGTGAGTTGTTGAATTGTGAACTGCTGAGTGCTTTTCTACCTGTTTAGTTTTATTGGGCTTTTTAAAACCTATTTTCTCTCTACAGTTTTACAGTCTCTTATTTTACTACCTGTGTGTTTAAGGGTTAACTACATTGCACTTAAATCTTGAGGTGTAGCTATACTCACAAGGGGTTAATTAAGAGTGAGTTGTCATAATTAAGGGTTTATAAGGGGCAGCTGGTTGGGGCATCCAGTCCTTTGGAAGTGAATTGAGCTGTAGGATGGATTGCTGCTAAAGGAAAAAAAAAACCTCTTTAAATCTTCTTCCTTAGCGAGAGTGAACGAGCTGAGTGTGACCGGACCGTGTGTGCAAACGGAAGTAAGTGTGTGACTTGTTTTTCAGTGACTTGGATTCAGGGAGTTTGGAAGGGAGGAATTTGGACTGAATTGCTGTCTGTATTTTATTAATTCTTTGCATATCTTTTTACTTAACATTTCTGTCTAGTGCAATCCCCATTAGGAAATTAGCTGCATTATCGACAATGCTATCCAGTGAACATCTTGCCACATGTATGCAATCCTTGAACAGCCAATCGTGGGTGCATACTGCTGTGCGAGATGTGTGCACGTTGCGCGTTTGGAATCCCAGGTACTGGATCTAAATGAGCAGCTGGCAACACTGAGATCCATTGACAATATGGAAAGGAGTCTGCTGCTCACTGGGGTAGATGTAGGGGAGGGTGGTAGTAGGGAGCTGCAGGACAGTGAGGCAGCTAGCTGGGTGACAGTTGGAAGGTGGAGTAGAGGGAAGAGTGCCAAGGAGGCTAGTCCTGATCTGGCACAACCCAATAAGTTTGCAAAGTTGGGAGATAAGGGGGGTGTCGGTACAGGGGTAGCACTGCAGCAGCAAGGCATGTCCTCTGAAAGCTGGAGGAGTGCCAGCTCCAGTAAGGGGGGAAATAGGAGAACAGGGCAGGCCAGGCAGGTGCTGGTAGTGGGGGACTCAATTATTAGGGGAACAGATAGGGCAATCTGTCACAAAGACAGGGATCGTCGAATAGTGTGTTGCCTACCTGGCGCTCAAGTCCGGCACATCGCTGATCGGGTTGACAGATTACTGGGAGGGGCTGGTGAGGACCCAGCGGTCATGGTGCACATTGGCACAAATGACAAAGTTAGAAGTAGGTGGAAGGTCCTTAAAGATGATTTCAGGGAATTAGGCTGCAAGCTTAAAGCAAGGACCTCCAAGGTGGTATTCTCTGAAATACTGCCTGTACCACGTGCCACGCCAGAGAGGCAATGGGAGATTAGCGAGATAAATAAGTGGCTCAGGAATTGGTGTAGGAAGGAGGGGTTTGAGTTTCTGGAGAACTGGGCTGACTTCTCAGTTGGCTACAGGTTTTATGCTAGGGACGCAGTGCACCTCAATGGGGAGGGTGCAGCTGTGCTGGGGGAAAAAATGGCTAGAAGATTGGAGGAGTGTTTAAACTAGGGATTGGGGGGAGGGTATTCATTTTATAGGTGGGGAAAATAGTGCAGATAGTGACCTGGGCACAAATAAAGAAATTGGGGATGGGGTTAGAAGAGTCAATATAGTAAGAAGGTATAGAGGTACAGAGAGATTCATAAAATGCATGTACACTAATGCCAGAAGCCTCACCAACAAAATGGAGGAATTAGAATTAATTTTGTTGGAAAATAATTATGACACGGTGGGGATATCTGAGACATGGCTGGACGAGAGCCATGACTGGGCAGTTAATTTACAGGGCTATAGTCTGTTCAGAAATGACAGTACAAACAAGCGATGGGAGTGTGTTTATATGTAAAATCATCCTTAAAACCCATCTTGCGTGAGAATATATGTGAATCTAATGAAAATATAGAGTCCCTGTGGGTGGAGATAAGGGGAGGGGGAAAAATAATAAATTACTGATAGGGGTTTGCTATAAGTCTCCAAAAATAATGGAAGCACTGGAGAATATCCTCATAAAGCAAATAGATGAAGCAGCGACTCAAGGAGAAGTCATTATTATGGGGGGACTTTAACTGCCCTGAAATACATTGGGGAACAGAAACCTGTAGTTCAAGCAAAGGTAATAGGTTTTTGACAACTATGAGAGACAATTACCTTTCACAACTGGTTCAGGACCCAACAAGAAGGGGGCACTGCTAGACCTACCATTAATCAACAGGCCAGACCGCATATCAATTATACGAGTTGGGGGTCACTTGGGTAATAGTGATCACAAAATAATAAGTTTTCATGAATCCTTTAATAAGATGTGTAGTAGAGGGGTTACAAGGACACTAAATTTCAGGAAGGCAAATTTCCAATGGTTGAGAGATTATCTTAGTGCAATAAACTGGGACGAAATCCTGGGACATAAAACTACACAAAGCAAATGGGAGACATTTATTAGCATTCTGAATAGGACCTGTGCACAATATATACCCTATGGGAATAAACATGCTAGAAATAGGAGGAAACCACTATGGCTAAATAGAGCTGTAAGGGGCGCAATAAGTGAAAAAAAGAAAGCATTTAGAGAACTAAAGCAAGTAGGTAGTGATGAGGCATTAACCACTTCGCGCCAGAGCCTGTTTTTGCCTTCGTGACCAGGCCAATTTTTTCAATTTTGACCACTGTCACTTTATGAAGTAATTACTCTGGAACGCTTCAACGGATTCCCCTGATTCTGAGATTTTTTTTTTCGTGACATATTTTACTTCACGATAGTGGTAAAATTTCTTCGACATCACTTGTGTTTATTTGTGAAAAAATCAGAAATTTGGTGAAAATTTTGAAAATTTTGCAATTTTCAAACTTTGAATTTTCATGCCCTTAAATCAGAGAGATATGTCACATAAAATAGTTAATAAATAACATTTCCCACATGTCTACTTTACATCAGCACAATTTTGGAACCAAAATTTTTTTTTGTTAGGAAGCTATAAGGGTTAAAATTTGACCAGCGATTTCTCATTTTTCTAACAAAATTTACAAAAACATTTTTTTAGGGACCACATCTTACTTGAAGTGACTTTGAGGGGCCTTTATGACAGAAAATACCCAAAAGTGACACCATTCTAAAAACTGCACCCTTCAAGGTGCTCAAAACAACATTCAAGAAGTTTATTAACCCTTCAGGTGTTTCACGGGAATTTTTGGAATGTGGAATAAAACAATGAACATTTAACTTTTTTTCACAAAAATGTTACTTTAGACCCAATTTTTTTATTTTCACAAGGGTAACAGGAAAAAATGGAATACACAATTTGTAGTGCAATTTCTCATTAGCACGCTGATACCCCATATGTGAGGGAAAACCACTGTTTGGGCGCACTGCAGGGTTCGGAAGGGAAGGAGCGCCATTAGACTTTTTGAATGTAATATTTGTTTGAATAATTAGCAGACGCCATGTTGCGTTTGGAGAGCCCCTAATGTTCCTAAACAGTGTAAAACCCCCACAAGTGACACCATTTTGGAAACTAGACCTCTTAGGGAACTTATCTAGATGTGTGGTGAGCACCTTGCACCCCCAGGTGCATCACAGAAGTTTATAATATTGAGCCGTAAAAATGAAATTTTCACATTTTTCCCTCAAAAAATGTTTTTCATCCCCTAATTTTGCATTATCATAAGGATAACAGGAGAAATTGCACCATGAAATTTGTTGTGCAATTTCTCCTGAGTACGCTGATACCCCATATGTGGGGGAAAACCACTGCTTTGGCGTACGGCAGGGTTCGGAAGAGAAAGGAGCGCTATGTTGGCTGGGATAGGTTGCAGACACCATGTCTCATTTGAAAAGTCGCTGACATGCCGAAACAGCAGAAACCCCCACAAGTGACCCCATTTTGTAAACTACACCTCTCAAGGAATTCATCTAGGGAAGTAGTGAGTATTTTTTAATTTTTTAATTTATACCATTGGGCAGTGAAGAAAACATAATTGTATTTTTACCACAAAAAAATGTTTTACCCTCAGATTTTACATTTTCACACAGGGCAATGGGTAAAAATGGTGCCGAAATGTCACACAATTTCTTCTAAAAGTGGCAATACCCAATATGTGGCTGTATCCTACCGCTCAGCCATACGGCGAGATCTGGGAGGGACGGAGCGTTATTTGACAATTGGAGAACAAATTATTGTAGAATAGGCATTTGGATTTGGGAGCACAACATTTTCAGAATTTCTTTTGGGGGCCAAGGGCCATTTCGCTTTTCCAGAGCCTTTCTGCTACCAGTAACTTGGAAGTCCCTTATATTTTTAACAGATGACGGACCTGAGTGGGGACTAGCTTTTTTTGAGGACTGAGTTGAAGCTTTTATTGTCAACATTTTACGTAACATTTATCCGGCGCTCTAGGCTGAGCACTTACATCGTGGTTTCCATCTAAATTTCCAAGTGATGTAATTCAGATGAAACCCCTGCAAGATCCATTCACTATAATGAGGCAGCAGAGTTACTCTGGACTCCGTCTGGCCTCTGTTTAGCGGTGTCCTTTTTTTCAGAAGTGCACAAAACTGTGGCCAACCGCACTTTTATGCACGCCTAAAAAAACTGACACCATGGGATCACAGGCCAGTTGGCATCCACAGTAGCCTATATCTGCCTCATTACAGGGAATCTTCCGTCATGGGTTCCGTCTGAATCACATATTTCACAGATTTACATGGAAACTCTGGTGTAAGTGCTCAGCGCAGAGCGCAGGAGAAATGTGTGCAGAGCCTTACTACGATCTTTGGGAGACATAATAAACAAATCAGTAGCAGGTGAAGAATTGGTTTTATTTATTTTTGACGCCGTTCCACGTGCAGTATAAGTGATGAGATCACTTTATTCTTCGGGTTGGTGCGATTACAGAGATAAAAAGCCCTTTTATCTATTTATTATGAAAGATAATCTTTAATAGTCATATTTGACAAATATAACATACATAAAGTGCCCATAAAGTGCCCATAAAAAGTGACCTAGTGCAGGCAGAAATATACATTCATCATGATTAATTTTTCCTATTTTCACACCTTCTTACTGAAGACGATAATCTTTCACTACTTGATATATAATATATAATATATAGGTGTGAACTTGAACAAAAACAGCCTATACATAATAGGTCACTGATCTTAAAAACAGCAGGAGAAGGTTATTGTAGGTGGGACTTATGAATACATATCTATTATTTCCCAAGCTACATCAATATACCACATACATGTCAAGGGCTTTACCCTATATATGGAGTCCTTAATCAGATTCTTTACACATATTACAGTATGATATTCCCAAAGTTAACAGTGCTAATCCTACTCACAGTTTGAGTTTATATGATAAGCTGATACTCCATTCCAAATACTTTTTCATGACAATAACATGATCTTCTCCTGATGAACCACTAAACAACGGGGAAACGCGTCGAGGAGTTTGGAGGAATGGTGGGGGCAACCTAAATACATATTTCAGATAAGTCCTTTTTGATCATGTTATTGTCATGAAAAAGTATTTGGAATGGAGTATCAGCTTATCATATAAACTCAAACTGTGAGTGGGATTAGCACTGTTAAGTTTTGGAATATCATACTGTAATATGTGTAAAGCATCTGATTAAGGACTCCATATATAGGGTAAAGCCCTTGACATGTATGTGGTATATTGATGTAGCTTGGGAAATAATAGATATGTATTCATAAGTCCCACCTACAATAACCTTCTCCTGATGTTTTTAAGATCAGTGACCTATTATGTATAGGCTGTTTTTGTTCAAGTTCACACCTATATATTATATATTATATATCAAGTAGTGAAAGATTATCGTCTTCAGTAAGAAGGTGTGAAAATAGGAAAAATTAATCATGATGAATGTATATTTCTGCCTGCACTAGGTCACTTTTTATGGGCACTTTATGGGCACTTTACGCATGTTATATTTGTCAAATATGACTATTAAAGATTATCTTTCATAATAAATAGATAAAAGGGCTTTTTGTGTTAGTTGGTAAAAGATATTCCCTTTATATATGGAATCAAGACTTTGTGATCTTGCGATTACAGAGATACCAGATTTATATCGGGTTTTTATGACTGACAGCTGTCACACACTAAGAGACACTTTTTTTTGCAAAATCTAGTTTTTGCTTCGCCATATTTTGAGAGCTATAATTTTTCCATATTTCGGCCGACAGAGTCATGTGATGGCTTGATTTTTGCGGGACGAGTTGACATTTTTATTGGTACCATTTTAGGGTACGTGACATTTTTTGATCGCTTTCTAATCCGTTTTTTGGGATGTAAAATTAAAAAAACCAACAATTCAGGAATTGCTTTTTGAGTTTTTTTTTTATGCCGTTCTGCATGTGGTAAAAGTGATAAGGCAGCGTTATTCTTCGGGTCAGTACGTTTACAGCGATACTACACTTACTGTATATTTTTTTTATGTTTTGGCGCTTTTACACAATAAAACAATTTTATAGAAAAAAATATTTTTTTTGCATCGCTTTATTCTGAGAGGTATAACTTTTTTATTTTTCGGCTGATGGAGCTGTATGGCAGCTTTTTTTTGCAGAACAAGATGACGTTTTCAGCGGTACCATTTTTATTTCCATTTTGCTTTTTGATCGCATTTTTTTTCCACTTTTTGTTTGGCTATATGATGAAAAAGCATAGTTTTTTGCTCCGTTTTTTATTTATTTTTATTACGGTGTGCACAGAAGGGGTTAATTAGTGTGACAGTTTTATGGATCGGGTTGCTTCGGATGTGGCGATACCAAATATGTGTACTTTTTTTGTTTTTGAATAAATATACAGATTTATTGGTTTAATATTTTATTTATTTATTTTTATTTATTTTGTGATTTTTTTTAACAGTTTGAAAACATTTTTTAGACTTTTTTTTACATTTTTACATAGTCCTTTATGGGAAATTTATTCTTATTTTTCTGATCACTGTTCTCATGCAATGCAATAGATATGTATTGCATTGCATGAGAACTTTGCTGACAGTTTCACACTGTCTGTCTCCTGCTGGACTCAGATGCAGGCTAAGCTTAGCAGGACACCATATATGGCAGATCTGGAGGCGGTGATGTGACCTCCGGCTGCCATAACAAGGGCAGGTCCTGGAAGACATCAGGGGGCCGTTGGAGAGGTAAGTGGACGACCCCCTCTCCTCTCGCTATCTTCTATATGCTGCGATCACTATAGGTAGCGGCATATAGAAGATAGCAAAGGGTTAACATCATTGGGACCTGATCCAATCATAGCAAATGTGGTGCCAATATTCAAAAAGGGGACAAAAACCGAACTTGGAAATTATAGGCCAGTAAGCTTAACCTCTACTGTGGGTAAAATCCTGGAGGGCTTCCTAAGAGATGCTATACTAGAGTATCTGAAGAAGAATAACCCCATGACCCAATATCAACATGGGTTTACGAGGGACCATTCCTGTCAGACTAATCTGATCAGCTTTTATGAAGAGGTAAGTTCCAGACTGGACCAAGGAAAAGCAGTGGATGTTGTGTATATGGACTTTTCAAAAGCTTTTGATACGGTTCCACACAAAAGGTTGATACATAAAATGAGAACAATGGGGATAGGGGAAAATATATGTAAGTGGGTTAAGAACTGGTTCAGTGATAGGAAACAAAGGGTGGTTATTAATGGAACACACTCAGACTGGGTCACAGTTAACAGTTGGGTACCACAGGGGTCAGTATTGGGCCCGCTTCTTTTTAACATATTTATTAATGACCTTGTCGGGAGCATACAGAGTAGTATTTCAATATTTGCAGATGACACTAAACTCTGCAAGGTAATCAATACAGAGGGGAGGACAATTTTATATTACAGGAGGATCTATGTAAACTAGAAGCTTTGGCTGATAAATGGCAAATGAGCTTTAATGGGGATAAATGTAAGGTAATGCACTTGGTCAGAGGAAATAAAATGTATAATTATATGCTTAATTGTAAAACACTGAGCAAAACTGTAACTGAAATAGACCTGGGTGTATTGGTGGACGACAACGTCACGTTTGGTGGCCAGTGTCAGGCAGCTGCTGCAAAGGCAAATAAAATAATGGGATGCATTAAAAGAGGCATAGATGCTCATGAGGAGAACATAATTTTACCTCTATACAAGTCACTAATGCGACCACACTTAGAATACTGTGTACAGTTCTGGTCTCTGCTGTATAAGAAAGACATAGCTGAACTAGTGCGGGTGCAGAGAAGAGCGACCAAGGTTGTTAGAGGACTGGGGGGTCTGCGATACCAAGACAGGTTGTTATGACTCGCCCCCTGGGCCGTGGGGCACGCGGATCCGGGCGATAGGGGAACGATGGGGGTAGTAGTGGCGGCCCGGTCCCACGGCTCAGGGTGGTCAGGCCAATGGTAGTCTGCTACGTGCTTTAGATAATGTCCGACTACGCCACCCGTGGATTGCGGTTATTAGGAACCGCCGCTGCAAGGCAGTCCGCTGGGGCTGATGATGAATGCAGCTGGGATGGTGTGACTCCCCACGGGAAGAGTGCGGCCCCAGGGCAGTGTAGTGGATGGTGGGAGTGATGGTGGTGAGAGTCCCAGTACCGGTAGTGCTGGAGGCGCAAAGGAGCACACAGACAACAAGTTACAGTCCAGGGTCTTTGATGCGCCCCTGGGCCTGTGTCGCGCTGCGTTGCGCACGCGGGAGCTTACCCGGAGCCGGATCTGTTGAGGGTTGTAGTCTCGTGGCGGTGACCCGGTCCGTGCCCAGGGAGTCAGACTAAGTGGCGCTGTATTAGCAGTGATGTTAGATGACTACGCCACCCGTTGAATGCAGCTTTAGAGCTGCTGCTGCAGGGCAGACCGCTGAGGCCGGTGGTAGGATTGTGCAGCGTGGTAGCATAACCCCCAACGGGAGGGGTATGGCCTCAGGGCAGCCGACGTGGATGATGGGGGTAGCAGGAACCACTCGGAGACGGTACGGTGTAGTTTAGGGTCTTTACTGTTAACAAATATAGACCCTCCCGGAGTACTGGCTAGCGATTGGGGCCTGGTCAGTCCTTGAGCAGATGGGATCTCCCCTGGCCAGGCGGAGTTGTAGGCCTCCCAAACTAACGATACTCTTCTGGCTACCTTGCTAGAGGCGGGTATAAGTAGCCCACGTCCCTGAGTGTACCGTGCGGTGCTCACCCGTATGGCCGGTGACTCGGGGCCTTCTAGTAGCTTCCGCTCCACGACGGCGGTGCTGGTCCCACGCGTGTGACCGTGCCTTCGGGTTTCTGGGCCAGAGGACCTGCAATCCCCTGCCGGTCGGTTTCTGCTGCTGGATAGGAGTTAGTCCCCACAGCCTCGGACTCCGGGTCCGGTGATAACTTCTCAGTCAGGGCGAGCTCTGCAGCTGCCAGCCCCTGACTCCTTGTAACACTGCTCCCACAGAGCTCCTGATGTGCTTTTCCTATAGCTGCTTCTCTGTCTCTACTTCTTCTCTACTCACTAACCCTGCCTCAGCCCCAGGTTTACATAGGGGAAGTTCTTCCCCTCCCAGGACTGGGCAGGAGGTGTGGCATGCATAGGATTCCTGACCAAGAGACCTCCCACCTGCTCTCAGACACAATATTGCATTACTGTGGAAACCAGACCCCTGGGGTGCCACATTCCCCCCTAGTGAAATTTAGTACTCCGGGACTAAACATATTTTTGTAACATAACAAGGTATAACAATAACAATAACAATAAGAAAAACACATAACGATGATTACGGAGTGTCCGCAACCGGGTGCAGTCTTTGAAGAAAAGCAAGGTGTCCATTTCACCAAAACAGGGAGACGTAACCAGGTAGGGGTCTGTCCTGCCCCGAGTCCTTAACAGTCTTTTAGTCCATCCTGGGTTACGCTCCAACTATACACAAAGGATTCCCGGTAAATCCACCAAGGACTCCTAAAAATAACTAGAAACACATAATTATACACAAGCAACAATAAACAGGTAACCACAAATAAAACAATTTATACACTTCAAATCCTCCAACGTGCGGGTAACTGGCCTCTAGTGGCCCTAGTGGACCTACGGAGCTGACTGTCTGGCCCTGAACTACAGGGTGTAGGAGCTGTCAAGGGTAAACTGGGCAGCTGTCCACGGGCCCTTTGGCTCACTAGAGGTACGGCAGGCTCACTATAAGCAGAGGGTTGATCCTCCTGGTCTGCTGGTGTGGGGTCTTCTGCCTCCTGGACCGGCTGTTCTTCCAGCTCTACCTGTTGCTCCGTAGGTGCTTGGGATGATGGTTGGAGGAAGGTGAGTACGGGTACCACAACTGCACCATTGACTTGAGTCCAAGACCGAGGGAAGTCTCCGAGCACAGTACTAACCATATCTTCCCTTTCCTCTACGGGTCGATGGTCTTCTTGTTCCTCTTCAGGGTTCCGCAGCTGTTCAGGACACTTTTTCAGGTGATCCCGGGATACAATGGCTATGGTCTCCCCTCCGTCTTTACTGATGGTACAGACCTTCGGGTTCTCGTGGCTTGAGGGCAGTACGGTGTATGGGTCCTTCTCCCACTGGTCGTCCAACTTGTGGAGCCGTCTTTTCCTCTTCAAGACCTGCTCTCCGGGTACCAGGGGAACAGCGGGAGCATACTGGTTGTAAGTTTTCTCTTGTCTTTCCCTAGCTTGACAGAGACTTCGCTCCACACTCTCCTGTACTTTCCGGTACTGCTGCTGCCTCTCTGTGTCCCAGTCTGCTTCTGGTGAAGTGTCCTCGGGTATCAGGACTCCCATTTCCAGGTCAACAGGTAACTTACCAGGTCTCGCCCTCATTAGGTAAGCCGGGGTACAGTTGGTGGAACCTACCGGGATGTGGTTGTATAGGTCCACCAGATCGGGCAGCTTCTCAGGCCACAGACTGCGTTCTTCCAGGGGCAACGTTTTCAGAAGATCCATTACCACCTGGTTCATTTTCTCACAAAGTCCATTAGTTTGCGGATGATAGGGTGTCGTCCTTATCTTCCGGCAGCCATACAGATTGCAGAATTCCTGAAAGACCTCCGCTTCAAAGGCAGGTCCCTGGTCCGTCAGCACTTGGTCCGGGTACCCGTGCGGACGGCAGAAGTGCTGCTGGAAGGCTCTAGCTGCTGTTTGAGCCGTTAAGTCCTTGACGGGGACGACAACCAAGAACCGGGAGTAATGATCCACGATGGTTAACGCGTAGACGTAGCCACTTCTGCTTGGGGTCAGTTTTACATGATCCAAGGCTACCAGTTCCAACGGCTGCCGGGTGACGATGGACTGCAGGGGAGTCTTCTGGCTGGCACGGTCCTTCCTTCTTAGGTTGCACAGGCCACAGTCTCTGCACCACCTCTCGATGGTTCCCCTCATGCCTACCCAGTGGAACCGCCCGCGCAGCAGGAACTCCAGCTTCTTCCATCCGAAGTGTCCAGCCCCGTCGTGGTATGCCTCCATCACCATGGCTGTGTCTCTTCGTGGCACCACTACTTGCCAGATTAGTTCATGCGTCCGGGAGTTAACCATTCGGCGGCACAACTTCCCCTTATAAAGGAACAGTCGACTCTTCTCAGCCCACAGTTGCTTGGCTTCCTCCGGAGCGTCTGGGTCAAGGCGAGCCTCTGGCCGAGTCAGCATCTCCTTTACCAGCCGGACGGCAGGGTCACTGTCTTGCGTTTCCGCCCAGTTGTAGTGAGGCAAGGGGTTAAACGTAGCGGCTTGCTTACTCCTTACCCGGTGGGAACACTGGATAGTCCCATGACGGTGGAACGCGGGGAGTTCGACTTCTTCCAGTCCCTCTGGATCTTCTCCTACGTCCGGTAGATTTGGCATCCTGGACAGGGCGTCCGCATTGGTATTGGAGCGTCCTGCCCGGTATTTGATTGTGAACTCGTAGTTGGACAGACGGGCCATCCATCTCTGCTCTAGGGCACCGAGTCTTGCTGTGTCCAGGTGTGTCAACGGGTTGTTATCCGTGTACACGATGAACCGGGAAGAAGCGAGGTAGTGCTTAAAGCGTTCGGTGACTGCCCACACCACTGCCAGGAACTCTAGCTTAAATGAGCTGTAATTCTCAGGGTTTCTCTCGGTGGGTCGCAGTTTTCGGCTGGCGTAAGCGATTACTCGTTCTTTCCCCTGCTGGATCTGGGACAGCACAGCTCCTAGCCCGATGTTACTTGCGTCGGTGTAGAGGATAAAGGGCTGGCTGTAATCAGGGTACGCCAGGATTTCATCCCCCGTGAGGGCCATCTTCAGCTGGCAGAAGGACTCTTCTTCTAACTTCTCCCATCTGAAGGGCGGCTTCTGGCTCTTGGCCTTCCGGGACTGGCCTATCAGGAGGTCCTGCATAGGAGCTGCCTTTTTGGTGAAACCGGGGATGAATCTGCGGTAATAGCCTACCAACCCGAGGAACTGCCGCACTTCCTTTACACTGGAGGGACTTGGCCATTCCTTAATTGCGGTGATCTTATCAGGGTCGGGAGCCACTCCGTCAGCGCTCACCACGTGTCCCAGGTACTGCACCTTTGGCTTCAGGAGGTGACACTTAGAGGGTTTCACCTTCAGACCGTAACTTGCCAGGGCTTCGAACACTTCCGCCAGATGTTTCAGGTGGTCCTCATAAGTCTTGGAATATACGATGACATCGTCCAGGTACAACAGGACCGTCTCGAAGTTTTTGTGTCCCAGACAGCACTCCATTAATCGTTGGAAGGTTCCTGGTGCGTTACAAAGTCCAAACGGCATGCAGGTAAACTCGCTAAGTCCCATCGGGGTGGTGAATGCGGTCTTCTCCCGGTCCGCCTCTGCTACAGGAACCTGCCAGTACCCGCTAGTGAGATCCAAGGTAGAGAAGAAGTTATCAGATCTTAAAGCAGCCAAAGACTCCTCTATCCTTGGTAAAGGGTACGCATCCTTGTGTGTGATACGGTTGATTTTCCGGTAATCTACACACATCCTCATAGTGTTGTCTTTCTTTTTGACTAAAACTAGTGGGGCTGCCCAGGGGCTACAGCTATCCCGGATTACCCCAGCCTCCTTCATGTCTCTAAGCATCCCCTTGGCGTGTTGGTAATGTGCAGGGGGTACGGGTCGATACCTCTCTTTGATGGGAGGATGATCTCCCGTGGGGATGCGGTGTTCTACCCCCTTGACTCGCCCGAAGTCTAACGGGTGTTTACTAAACACTCTCTCATACTCTTGAACCACCCGGTAGACTCCCTGTTTCTGGTGGGAGGGAGTGGAGTCAGTTCCCAAGTGTAGTTGCTGACACAAATCCTCCATTACTTTCTTAGAGCCGTTACCTTCCTCCGGGTGAGATGGAGGCAAGGGTTCCACAGACTGTATAGAGTTTTGGTTGATGGTATATAATTTGGCTAGCGTGGCATACCGGGGTAGGTATACTTCCCTCTTCCCGATATTTATTAGGCGAACGGGCACCCTCCCATGGCGTACATTCACCACCCCCCGTGCTGTCAAAATGGTGGGCCTACTGTCTGAGTAAACTGGTTCTACCATTGCCTGGTAATCTCTACCTCTCGGACCAATAGCTGCCCGGCACCAAATCATCATTTCACTTTTTGGGGGCATGGCAATAGGGAAAGGGTCACACATTCTTACGCTACCAATCTCACCACCGGAGAGTTCTAGCTGTTGCCGTCGCATCAGTGCCCGGATCTCTTTCTGGAGCACTCGCTGCTGGCCGGAGCTGGCGTTCTTGGCAACCTGCTGTAAAAGGAAAATCACCTCTGCAAGACAATTTTCAATTACATTAGTTCCTAGAGTTATCTTTGGGTGACTCTCGTGTTTTTCAATGTCTACAATGATCAGTCCCTGTGCTGCCAGTTCGACTCTACCGATTTTGATGGTCATCTCTTTAAATCCGATCTGCGGCACGGGTTGACCATTGCTGGCGATAATACTCAAGTCGTCGTCAGGGTAGCGGGTTATATCCGAGTCATTCCGGTACTGCTTGAAGAGCACGTACGGGATGGTGGTGACCTGTGACCCGGTGTCCAGTAGGGCACTCATAGGGATGCCATCCAGTACCACAGGCAAGACTGGACGTCCTCCCACATATTTGTCGCGCCAGTTCGATGGGCCTGGTGATCTTTTTCCTGGGGGTTGGCCCTCTACCCCCAGGTTGTGCCAGTTTAAAGGACAGTACCTTGCCATATGTCCGGGTTGATTGCAGCGGCGGCAGATGGGTCGTCCGTCCTCGTTGTATCGGTCACTGGGTCTTCCTCTGGCCGGTGGGGTCCTCCTTGGTCGACGCCACGGGATGTCCTCCGGTCCGGATGCCAGCTGGATCTTCCCTGGAGTGGAAACCTGTAAAGACTGCACAGTTCGGGTTAGCGCAGCAACGCTTTTAGCTAGCTCTTGGACCTGATGGTGCAGGTCTGGAGCCGGGTCATTGTTCAAAGCCTGCGCATCAGCCCCCACAGGCCCTGCCGACAAGGGCGCCGCCTCCTGGTGGTAAGTGATAGCTGGGCGCCTGTGGGTCACAACGCCACCCGGTGCCGGTTCTCGGAGCACCCAGATGGCTCTGTCCTTGAACTGTGCAAATCCCAGATGAGGGTCCTGTAAGGCCATTGCCCGCAACTGGGTTCGGTGGGCATTGCAATATAAACCCTCTATAAATTGTTCAGTCAACAGCCTGTCCTCGTCTCCCACGCCGTCAGGGTCGGTCTGCTTAATGGCTCTCAGGGCCTCTTGTAGGTTCAGGGCATAATCCCTTATACTCTCATGTGCCCGCTGTTTGCACCCGTAGAATCTAAGCTTGATCTCGGCTGAGGTGCGGGTATCAAAGGTGTCCCTCAGCCGGGTTAGTACCCCTGCGACAGTCCTCCCCCCAGGTGGCCAGGACTTTACCTCCCTTCGGGCTGCCCCGGTTAATTGGGCCACCAGGATGCTCACTTTTTGCTCTTCTAAGAGGGGGTACACCTGGAAGAGGCTATCCAACTTTTCTCTAAAGTCCTGCAGGCTATGTGACTCCCCTGAGTACTGGGGTAGCCAGGCTGCCCCCGGGATATAGGGCATGGTGAAAGGCATGACCGCAACAGCGGTGGCGCTGGCGGGGGTTGGAGCGGTGAAGCTCTCCTCCGTATCCGACATCCTTCTCCCCCCTAGTGGACCGTGGCCTACCTTGCGATGATCCTCTTCCGTAGGCCGCGGCTCCGCAGTGGATCGTCAGGGTTGAGGACCTTCCGTCGCGCTCCTGTGACGTCGGCGTCTGCTGGGCTCCTTCCAGGACCTTACGCAACGTCCGGACGTGAGGCGGGGCTTCAGTTCTCGCGCGCTTTCGGAGTCCACGCCCCTCTTCTTCCCGCGCGGCGTCCTCAAGATGGCGTCCAATGGCGGGAAAACTCCACGGATGGCGGGAAGAAGGCTGAAGATGGCGCCGGATGGCGGGAATCTTCACCGATGGCGGGAAGAAGGCTGAAGATGGCGCCGGATGGCGGGAATCTTCACCACAGGTAAATTTTAAAAGTCTCTTTTTCAGGCACGCAGTACCCGGTGGTTGCGGGCACGAAATCCTGCCAACTACGCCAAAAGTTGACGCGCCCCTGGGCCTGTGTCGCGCTGCGTTGCGCACGCGGGAGCTTACCCGGAGCCGGATCTGTTGAGGGTTGTAGTCTCGTGGCGGTGACCCGGTCCGTGCCCAGGGAGTCAGACTAAGTGGCGCTGTATTAGCAGTGATGTTAGATGACTACGCCACCCGTTGAATGCAGCTTTAGAGCTGCTGCTGCAGGGCAGACCGCTGAGGCCGGTGGTAGGATTGTGCAGCGTGGTAGCATAACCCCCAACGGGAGGGGTATGGCCTCAGGGCAGCCGACGTGGATGATGGGGGTAGCAGGAACCACTCGGAGACGGTACGGTGTAGTTTAGGGTCTTTACTGTTAACAAAGATAGACCCTCCCGGAGTACTGGCTAGCGATTGGGGCCTGGTCAGTCCTTGAGCAGATGGGATCTCCCCTGGCCAGGCGGAGTTGTAGGCCTCCCAAACTAACGATACTCTTCTGGCTACCTTGCTAGAGGCGGGTATAAGTAGCCCACGTCCCTGAGTGTACCGTGCGGTGCTCACCCGTATAGCCGGTGACTCGGGGCCTTCTAGTAGCTTCCGTTCCACGACGGCGGTGCTGGTCCCACGCGTGTGACCGTGCCTTCGGGTTTCTGGGCCAGAGGACCTGCAATCCCCTGCCGGTCGGTTTCTGCTGCTGGATAGGAGTTAGTCCCCACAGCCTCGGACTCCGGGTCCGGTGATAACTTCTCAGTCAGGGCGAGCTCTGCAGCTGCCAGCCCCTGACTCCTTGTAACACTGCTCCCACAGAGCTCCTGATGTGCTTTTCCTATAGCTGCTTCTCTGTCTCTACTTCTTCTCTACTCACTAACCCTGCCTCAGCCCCAGGTTTATATAGGGGAAGTTCTTCCCCTCCCAGGACTGGGCAGGAGGTGTGGCATGCATAGGATTCCTGACCAAGAGACCTCCCACCTGCTCTCAGACACAATATTGCATTACTGTGGAAACCAGACCCCTGGGGTGCCACATTTTTACTCACAGTTCATTTGTTCCGGGTCACTTCTGTACAGGTAGTGACCGCCCGAGCCGTGCTGCGTCCACCAGGTGTGGGGCTCGGTCAACTCCCAAGCAGTTCAGGAGCATGGCACAGGACCCCCTTTAATCCTTTCTCTGGCCTGCCTCACCAGTGACCCACTTTTGTCCAGCTGCCGCGGACTTGTGCGGTTAAACGTGGGCCCCGTCCTCCGCTGTCCTATATGGTGCCTTCCTAGCAGGTTTGATGAGGTGTCGCACCAATAGATGATCACGACGACCGGTCTTTGGCTGAGGGTAGTTTCTCCTCCACCAACTTGGGATCCGGTACCCTTAATCTGCCTGACCCTTCACCCTGGATTCTCGTGGGTTCTTAGGGTCCCTTCCACCTTCTTGTTCCTGAGCCCTTCTGTTTCTCTGTCTCTTCTTCTCCCTTTCCGTTCCTTCCTATTCCTTTCTGTTCCTTTCTGTTCCGTTCTCTTGGAGCTGAGATGAGCCAAAATCCCAGCTCCCCTTCACCTCCTCCTCGGCCTCTCACTAGGCCTTCCTGGAGTAGAGCTCCTACAGAGCCTCTACTCCCTGTCTTCTCCTCTGGCTGAACGAACGAACCTAGATCTAAGATGGTGCCCACCTTTTATACCTCCCTCTGACCATGAGCCCAGGTGACCAGCAACCAATGGGCTCCTTCCTACGCTTAGGAACCAACCCCTATCTGCCCCTACAGCACTGGGTGTTCCACCCCCCTCCTCACTCCAGGCAGGGACATAGTCGGTCGTGCCTGCACTTCTGTCTAGTGGGAGCACCGTTGAGCTGTTCCTCGGAAATGGGGTGTGTGTGCTGTATGCAGCTAACTGAGCCCTGGTCCATACTCCATCCTTACCTGGGAGTGGAATATCACACCTCTGGTCTGAGGTGCAATACCCCTGTAGCGGCCGAACCCTCGGGGCGCTACATTTACACTTGGGGTTATTTAGTTTGGAAAAATGAAGGCTTAGGGGTGATCTTATTACTATGTGCAAGAATATAAAGGGACAGTACAAAGACCTTTCTACTGATCTTTTTACTCTGAGGCCTGAGGAGGAGACAAGGGGGCATCTTCTACTTCTGGAGGAAAGAAGGTTTAATCATAATCACAGACGCGGATTCTTTACTGTAAGAGCAGTGAGACTATGGAACTCTTTGCCGCATGATTCACTGCTAAAATTTAAGAATGGCATGAATGCCTTTCTTGAAAAATATAATATTACAGGTTATATATACTAGATTCCTTGATAGGGCGTTGATCCAGGGAACTAGTCTGATTGTCGTATGGAGTCAGGAAGGAATTTTTTTCCCCAATGTGGAGCTTAGTGTTTGCCACATGGGTTTTTTTTTGCCTTCCTCTGGATCAACATGTTAGGCTATGGGTTGAACTAGATGGACTTAGTCTTCCGTCAACCTTAAAAACTATGTTACTATGTTACTATTACAGCGACGTTTATTCCGTGGCGCTTTACATGTGAAAAGGAGTCACAGTCGGTGACTCATCGACTGGTACAAGAGGAGAGAGGACCCTGCCCGCGAGGGTGCACAAACAATCTAGAAGGGATGGGTGAGGATACAGTAGGGCAGGGTACAGCTAGTCATGCAGCAGTATGCTGGAGTGAGGCTTAACGCAGATTGTACGCTTGTCACAAGAAGTGGGTCTTCAGCTTCCTTTTCAAGGTTTCCAGGGTAGGCGACAGTCTGATGTGTTGGGGTACAGCATTATCACAGTAGGGGAGATGCACAGGACAAATCTGTGGAGAGCCTAAATCACGTTAAGCTTCCAGGAGCTCACAAATGAGCAGATTAACCCCTGCACTGATTAATACGAAGGCGAAAAGCTTCTTTTTATTGACTGCAGGAGTGCAAGGAGTCAGACGCTGCGGTCTTCCGGCTCCTCTCTGTCATGGTAAACCAGTGACACCTTGCAAGCTTCAATACAATGTTCACAAGGTAGACAGCAGTGGTGGTCGGTCTCCTAGATGACGAGCTAACTTCTTTATGATGATAGAGGACAACATCTGAAAGTAGTTTGTATGCTTTCCCCGTGTTTGCGGGGGTTTTCTCCAGGTTCTCCGGTTACCTCCTCAATAAAAAAGCAGCCATGCAGGAGTGTTCACAGTTCAAAAAATTAGGGCCTGACACCACCATTTCAATGGCCAATAGATTGGAGATGGTGGATTTCCACCTCTTAGCTTTGTCACGTGTGGGAGGAAACAATCTTTTACGTGACCACAAATGCGGGACTGAGAGCTGGCTGCAGTGCTGAGAGATTGCGGAGTATGGTGAAACGGACAAACTGCTGGACCGTGAGTGAGGTGCAGGGGGACATGTTACGGTGGATTGAGAAAGATGTGGTGTGCTCGGTGAAACAAACACAGCATGCATTTCTGCTTCCGTTACAGCTGACAGGTTCTCACTCAGCCTGACTGGAGCAGGTAGAGAAGCAGAGGTTCTGCAGTTGGAGACCTGCGTTCCAATACTTGGCATGGTAACAGAGAAGGAGGAAGAAGCAGTGGATGCAGTTGATGGAGCAGCTGATGGTTGTTGAGGTCCACTGCTCCGCATTTTATTGCAGTGAGATTGCCAGAGTAACGCATGTTGATTGCGCATGTGAAGGTTCATGCATGTACTAGTCAAATTAATGCACTTTTTCCCTCTACTGAGTTTTTTATTGCAAAGTTTGAAGATAACATGAGTTGGCTCTTCCTTTGCGGTCTCAAAAAATGCCCAGGCTAGGCAACCCTTGCCGTTCCTGCAAGCTGCAAACCTGTGACCGCTGCTGGTCACTGCCACGGTTGTGGCTAAGGATGCAGTGCTCCTCGTGCTTTCATCACTCTGTGTCTGCGTCATAGGACGCAACATAACCTCCTCGTCTTCATCCTCCACCTCCTTAGATGAGCTACTCAGCTGCGTGCCTCTGGGTTCACACCAACTTGGATGTGCAACCTCATCATCATCCAATGTGTTATCCCATTCCTCGCCCTCAGAGTCACCCTCCTCTTCTTCTTTCCGTGACAGCACAGTACAGTTGAGGGTCAGGAAGCTGCTCGAACTCAACCTTTTTTTTTCCCCTGTGTGGAGAAGAATATCTGCCCCAAACAATTTTAAGCTGAGATGCAGTCTGCTTTATATACCCATGTAGAGTTTATCAGGTCTGTGTACCCATGTGTGGAGAAGAATATCTGCCCCAATCAATTTTAAGCTGTGATGCAGTCTGCTTTATATACCCATTTTGAGTTTATCAGGTCTGTGTACCCCTGTGTGGAGAAGAATATCTTCCCCAATCAATTTTAAGCGGAGATGTAGCCTGCTTTATATATCCATTTTGAGTTTATCAGGTCTGTGTACCCCTGTGTGGAGAAGAATATCAGCTCCAAACAATTTTAAGCGGAGCTGTAGCCTGCTTTATATACCACGATAGAAAGAAAACCAATTTCTATTTTATCATGTGTTCTCCTGTGAGAACAATATCTGCACCAAACAATTCATTTAAATTGAGTATAAGTATACTGTCTCCTTCCCTGTTCCTGTAGAATGTAAGCCCACAAAGGCAGGGTCCTCTTCCTTCTGTACCAGTCTATCATTGTTGGTTTGTTTACTGTAAGTGATATCTGTATTTTGTATGTAATCCCTTCTTATGTACAGCACCATGGAATCAATGGCGCTATTAAAATAAATAATAATAATAAGTATTATAATGGGGACAGACACCTCTTCCACTACAGCCAACCCAGCAGATGGAAACACAATCAGGAGTGTTCACATTTAAAAAAAATTAGGGCCTAACAACACCATTTCTGTGGCCAACAGAATGGAGATGGTGGAGTGCAACCTCTTAGCTTTGTCATGTGTAGGATAAAACAATCTTTTACCTGACCACAAATGCGGGACTAAGATCTGGCTGCAGTGCTGAGAGAGGGGGGGTACAGTGAACCGGACAAACTGCGGATCTGTGAGTGAGGTGCAGGGGGACATGTTATGGTGGATTGAGAAAGATGTGGTGTGCTCAGTGAAACAAACACAGCATGCATGTCCACTTCCGTTACAGCTGACGGGCTCTCACTCAGCCTGACTGGATCAGGTAGAGAAACAGAGATTCGGCAGTGGGAAACTGGCGTGCCAATACTTGGAGGAGGAGGAAGAAGCAGCGGATGCGGTTGATGGGGAAGCTGATGGTTGTTAAGGTTCGCTGCTCCGCATTTTATCGCAGTGGGATTGCCAAAGTAACGCATGTTGATTGTGCATGTGAAGGTTCATGCATTTAGTAGTCAAATTAATGCACTTTTTTCCTCTACTGAGTTTTTTATCGCAAAGTTTGCAGATAACGTGAGCTGGCTCATCCTTTGTGGTCTCAAAGAAGGCCCAGGCTAGGCAACCCTTGCCTGAAAGCGGCAGACCAGCGACCGCTGCTGGTCACTGCCATGGTTGTGGTTAAGGACGCAGTGCTCCTCGTGCTTTCATCACTCCGTGTCTGCGCCATAGGACGCAACATAACCTCCTTGTCCTCGTCCTCCACCTCCTCAGACAAGCTACTCAGCTAGTGCCTCTGGGTTCACACCAAGTTGGATGTGCAACTTCATCATCATCCAATGTGTTATCCCATTCCTCGCCCTCAGAGTCACTCTCCTCTTCTTCTTGCCATGACAGCACAGTACAGTCGAGGGTCAGGAAGCTGCTCAGACCCAACCTTTTTTTTTTCCCCTGTGTGGAGAAGAATATCTGCCCCAAACAATTTTAAGTTGAGATGCAGTTTGCTTTATATACCCATATTGAGTTTATCAGGTCTGTGTACTTCTGTGTGGAGAAGAATATCTGCACCAAAAAATTATTTTCACTAGAGTATTACTATTGTAAAGGAGACCAAAACCTCTTCCACTGCAGTCAACCCAGCACATGGAGACCCAATCAGGAGTGTTCACATTTCCCTAAATTAGGGCCTAATGCCACCGAAGTGGCATAAATTTCAGTACAGTATAAATAGTATAATTAGAACCGACACTTCTTCTCCTACAGCCAATACCTCTCCAAGAGACATCCATCTACTTATGTGTGGGATAATAAGATCCTGCGGCAATTAAAATCGCCTGAGGCATAGAGGTGGAGTGCTCAGTCAAAGTTTATACATAAAAACAGAAAAAACTGACCGGCACTTCCAAAACAAGAAATAGGTGTGAACAGGTGCTTACTAGGAGCAGCCATCTCCATATACAACTAACAAACAAAGTAGCACTCTGTAAAGCTAAGTATGCGAACATGAAATATCTGAAATATGAATAGCATTACTGCTGTAGAAAATAGAAATAAATGAGAAATCTTAGCGCATAAATTGGCCAATTCGTGTGCAGCACACTAAAAACTACATCGCCTACTCTGCACAGTCTGCAATTGGGGTGCAAAATTCCTTTGAGATCCATGACTTGTTCATCTTGATGAAAGTTAGGTGGTCAACGCTTTCAATCAGGACACCACCAGCAGCGCTGAACACACTTTCTGAGAGAACGCTGGCTGCCGCACATGATAAAACCTCCAAGGCATGACAGGCGAGCTCATGCCATTCATCCATTTTTGAAGACCAAAATGTAAAAGGGTCAAAATCCTCAATGATGGTATTCGTATTGAGCTCTAGATAGTCCTCCAAAATCCTCTCCAGTCGTTCTCCATGTGTCAGACCTGTACTCTGTAGTGCTAGTGCACAAGCAGGTCTAAAAATTGTATGAAAGGACTCACAGAAATTGTTTCTCCCACTTACTCTGCTGCTGCTAATGTTTTGGCGTTGACGAACTGACGTGCCGGAGGTTGAAAGATACTGTGTGCCTCACTTCTATTGTGGGGAAAAGCTCTATTAAGGTTGCTTAAAAGCTTGTTTCGATACTCCAACATTAGCGTGTCCCTTTTCAGGGCGGGAAGCATATGGCAAAATTTACTCTTATAACGTGGATCTATCAGAGTGGCAACCCAGTAGTCAGCATTATTTTGAATCCTAACTATACAGAAATCATGTTGCAGAAAGTGCAGCAAGAAGGCACTCATATGTCGGGCTCTTCAGGGTGGTCCAAAGACAGACTCTATTGTTGGCTGCTGTTACATGTACGTCACTAACAGAGTCGGACTGGGCTGGCGGGGTACCGGGTATTTTCTCGGTGGGCCCCTCCCCCTGCTGCAGAGGAGAGGGGGAGAAGAGAAAGAAAAAAAAACTGCAGTTTTAAGGGGCGCGGGCCCTTTAAAAGCGCAGGCAGTGTATGCAGGGACGCGCGCACGCGGCGTTCATTACCTGAACCGCCGCGGCGCACGTCCCAGTGAAGCAGTTGAAGTTGCTCGGCTCCCTTTGCCGGCCGTCATCGTCGTGCCCCTGCTGTGAAGAAGGCGCGCAACTCAGCCGCCGGAGAAGGAGGACACCGCACGGGAGCACAGGAAGGTAAGAGGTGTGTGTATGTGTATGCAGAATGGGATGGCTGGACACACAAGGGGGGACCTGGCTGGACACATGAGGGGGGCCCTGGCTGGACACACAAGGGGAGGTCCTGGCTGGACACACAAGGGGGAACCCTGGCTGGACACACGAGGGGGAGCCCTGGCTGGACACACGAGGGGGATCCCTGGCTGGACACACGAGGGGAAAACCTGGCTGGACACAGGAGGGGAAACCCTGGCTGGACACAGGAGGGGAAACCCTGGCTGGACACAGGAGGGGGAACCCTGGCTGGACACACGAGGGGGGGCTCTGGCTGGACACATGAGTGGGAACCCTGGCTGGACACACGAGGGGGGGCCCTGGCTGGATGCACGAGGTGGGAACCCTGGCTGGACACACGAGGGAGGAGCCTGGCTGGACACACAAGGGGTGGCCCGGATGGACACACAAGGGGGAGCCCGGCTGGACACATAAGGTGGCGGGGGCTGGCTGGATAGATTAAGGGGGGAGCCCGGATGGACGCATAAGGGGGGGGCCTGGATGGACACATAAGGAGGGGCCGGCTGGATACATTAAGGGGGGAGCCTGGCTGGACACATAAGGGGGGGAAGACTGGCTGGACACACGGGAAGGGGGGTCAGGATGGATATATGGGGGGGCACACTGGACACATGGAGGCCAGGATGGATATATGGGGGGGCACACTGGACACATGGAGGCCAGGATGGATATATGGGGGGGCAGGCTGGACACAATGAGGCCAGGATGGATATATGGGGGGGCAGGCTGGACACATGGAGGCCAGGATGGATATATGGGTGGGGCCAGGCTGGACACATGGAGGCCAGGATGGATATATGGGGGGCAGGCTGGACACATGGAGGCCAGGATGGATATATGGGGGGTCAGGATGGATATATGGGAGGGGGCAGGTTGGACACATGGAGGCCAAGATGGATATATGGGGGGGCAGGCTGGACACATGGAGGTCAGGATGGATATATGGGGGGGCCAGGCTGGACACATGGAGGCCAGGATGGATATGTAGGGAGGCAGGCTGAACACATGGAGGCCAGGATGGATATGTAGGGAGGCAGGCTGGACACATGGAGGCCAGGATGGATATATGGGGGGCAGGCTGGACACATGGGGCACTAGATGCATATATGGGAGGGGGAAGTCTGGACACATGGAGGCCAGGAAAGATATATGGGGGGGCAGGCTGGAAACATGGAGGCCAGGATAGATATGTGGGGGGGCAGGCTGAGGCTGGCCACATGGGGGACTAGGATGGGTATATGGGAGGGGGCAGGCTCGATACACGTGGGCTAGGATAAATATATGGAGGGGTCACACTGGACATATGGGGGCCAGCACGTGATATATGGGGGGGGTGTCAGGATGGATATATGCAGGGAAGGGGCGGCCAGGATGGATATATGGGGGTGCCAGGCTGGATATATGAGAGACGGCAGGTTGGACACATGGAGGCCAAGATACAGTACAGACCAAAAGTTTGGACACACCTTCTCATTTAAAGATTTTTCTGTATTTTCATGACTATGAAAATTGTACATTCACACTGAAGGTATCAAAACTATGAATTAACACATGTGGAATTATATACTTAACAAAAAAAGTGTGAAACAACTGAAAATATGTCTTATATTCTAGGTTCTTCAAAGTAGCCGCCTTTTGCTTTGATGACTGCTTTGCACACTCTTGGCATTCTCTTGATGAGCTTCAAGAGGTAGTCACCGGAAATGGTTTTCACTTCACAGGTGTGCCCTGTCAGGTTTAATAAGTGGGATTTCTTGCCTTAAAAATGGGGTTGGGACCATCAGTTGTGTTGTGCAGAAGTCAGGTGGATGCACAGCTGATAGTCCTACTGAATAGACTGTTAGAATTTGTATTATGGCAAGAAAAAAGCAGCTAAGTAAAGAAAAACGAGTGGCCATCATTACTTTAAGAAATGAAGGTCAGTCAGTCCGAAAAATTGGGCAAACTTTGAATGTGTCTCCAAGTGCAGTTGCAAAAACCATCAAGCGCTACAAAGAAACTGGCTCACATGAGGACCGCCCCAGGAAAGGAAGACCAAGAGTCACCTCTGCTTCTGAGGATAAGTTTATACGAGTCACCAGCCTCAGAAATCGCAGGTTAACAGCAGCTCAAATTAGAGACCAGGTCAATGCCACACAGAGTTCTAGCAGCAGACACATCTCTTCAACAACTGTTAAGAGGAGACTTTGTGCAGCAGGCCTTCATGGTAAAATAGCTGCTAGGAAACCACTGCTAAGGACAGGCAACAAGCAGAAGAGACTTGTTTGGGCTAAAGAACACAAGGAATGGAAATTAGACCAGTGGAAATCTGTGCTTTGGTCTGATGAGTCCAAATTTGAGATCTTTGGTTCCAACCACCATGTCTTTGTGCGACGCTGAAAAGGTGAACGGATGGACTCTACATGCCTGGTTCCCACCGTGAAGCATGGAGGAGGAGGTGTGATGGTGTGGGGGTGCTTTGCTGGTGACACTGTTGGGGATTTATTCAAAATTTAAGGCATACTGAAACAGCATGGCTACCACAGCATCTTGCAGTGGCATGCTATTCCATCCGGTTTGCGTTTAGTTGGATCATCACTTATTTTTCAACAGGACAATGACCCCAAACACACCTCCAGGCTGTGTAAGGGTTATTTGACCAAGAAGGAGAGTGATGGAGTGCTACGCTATGACCTGGCCTCCACAGTCACCAGAGCTGAACCCAATCGAGATGGTTTGGGGTGAGCTGGACCGCAGAGTGAAGGCAAAAGGGCCAACAAGTGCTAAGCATCTCTGGGAACTCCTTCAAGATTGTTGGAAGACCATTTCCGGTGACTACCTCTTGAAGCTCATCAAGAGGATGCCAAGAGTGTGCAAAGCAGTCATCAAAGCAAAAGGTGGCTACTTTGAAGAACCTAGAATATAAGACATATTTTCAGTTGTTTCACACTTTTTTGATAAGTATATAATTCCACATGTGTTAATTCATAGTTTTGATGCCTTCAGTGTGAATGTACAATTTTCAAAGTCATGAAAATACAGAAAAATCTTTAAATGAGAAGTTGTGTCCAAACTTTTGGTCTGTACTGTAGATATATGGGGGTGCCAGGATGGATATATGGGAGGCATTCCTGTAGTTGTTATCTATAAAA
Organism: Phyllobates terribilis; assembly: GCF_046119375.1. Lineage (NCBI taxonomy): Eukaryota > Metazoa > Chordata > Amphibia > Anura > Dendrobatidae > Phyllobates > Phyllobates terribilis. The sequence continues at coordinate 71,712,285 of NW_027362773.1, read as the reverse complement.
GTTTGAAGATTACACCTTCCGTTCTGCCTGTCACAAAAGATTTACAACAGGATTTGTTCGCATTCAGTTTGGCCTGCAGCAGCAGGTATTTTCCAGGGGCACCACGAGGAGGAACGGACTCACCCCCATACACTGCTTAGTCTTCTTCTGCTTATAATTTAGATAACATCTTTTGCTCTGATTTTTAGTCTTATGCTTAATGTTCTTCTGCTTTTTGTTCTGCAGCTTCTTGTTCTTCTGCTTCTTGGTCTTCTGTCTCTTGTTCTTCTGTATCTTGGTGGTTGTCTTCTTGTTCTTTGTCCTCTTGGTAATTTTCTTCAGGGTCATCTTCTTGGTCTTCTTTGGGGTGGTCTTCAGGGTCGTCATCTTCAGGGTCGTCGTCTTCGGGGTCCTCGTCTTCTTCGGGGTTGTCTTCAGGGTCGTCTTCGGGGTCCTCGTCTTCTTCAGGGCAGTCTTCAGGGTCGTTGTCTTCAGGGTCGTTGTCTTCGGGGTCCTCTTCTTCTTCGGGGTTGTCTTCAGGGTCATCGTCTTCAGGGTCGTCGTCTTCTTCGGGGTGGTCTTCAGGGTTGTCATATTCGGGGTCCTCGTCTTCAGGGTCCTCGTCTTCTTCGGGGTGGTCTTCAGGGTCGTCGTCTTCAGGGTCATCGTCATCGGGGTCCTCGTCTTCTTCAGGGTGGTCTTCAGGGTCGTCGTCTTCAGGGTCGTCGTCTTCCGGGTCCTCGTCTTCGGGGTCCTCGTCTTCTTCGGGGTGGTCTTCAGGGTTGTCGTCTTCAGGGTCGTTGTCTTCGAGGTCCTCGTCTTCTTCGGGGTGGTCTTCAGGGTCGTCGTCTTCAGGGTCGTGGTCTTCGGGGTCCTCGTCTTCTTCGGGGTGGTCTTCAGGGTCGTCAGGGAGATCCAGAGTGATTACCAAAAACCATTTCAAAAAGCTGGAACTTGGAAATGTAGCAGAAAGTACAAGAAGGCTGAGGAACTGCCGAGAACCAGCTGACGGTACTGGAACCCGGATGGGTAGCAGAAGGTACAAGAGCCAATGGAACTACCGAGGACCAGCTGATGGTACTGGAACCCGGTTACTAAGCAGGAGGTACCTGTGCCAGAAAGTACTACCAAGGACCAGCAGACGTTGGTGGAACTCGGATACTGAGAAGGAGGCACCTAAGCCAAAGGCACTGCCGAGAACCAGCTGACGGTACTGGAACCCGGATGGGTAGCAGAAGGTACACATGAAAAAAAAGGTGCAAGGCTGCGAGCCGTCCGGAGTTACCGAAACCCACAGTCCTACAGGGGGTGCTTGTCCTATTGGCACTATGGAACCAGCCTTCATTGCCAGATCCCGCAGCCCACATAGGAGTCACCTAAACTGCAGGTACCATAGAGTCGGCTAACCCGACCGCAACACGACAGGACAACGTATTGGAGGCAGAGTGTCGTTGACACTACCCGGAAAAAGCTGGCGTGCTGGAACCAGGCTGGGCAGGAGGGAGTACCCATGCCAAAGACACTGCCGAGAACCAGCTGACGGTACTGGAACCCGGATGGGTAGCAGAAGGTACAAGAGCCAATGGAACTACCGAGGACCAGCTGATGGTACTGAAACCTGGTTACTAAACAGGAGGTACCTGTGCCAGAAAGCACTACCAAGGACCAGCAGACGTTGGTGGAACTCGAATACCAAGAAGGAGGCACCTAATGCAAAGGCAATGCCGAGAACCAGCTGATGGTACTGGAACCCGGATGGGTAGCAGAAGGTACACATGAAAAAAAAAGTTGCAAGGCCGCGAGCCGGCCGGAGTTACTGAAACCCACAGTCCTATTGGCACTATGGAACCAGCCTTCATTGCCAGATCCCGCAGCCCACATAGGAGTCACCTAAACTGCAGGCACCATAGAGTCGGCTAACCCGACCGCATCACGACAGGACAACGTATTGGAGGCAAAGTGACATTGACACTAGTCGGAAACAGCTTCCGTGCTGGAACCAGGCTGGGCAGGAGGGAGTACCTGTGCCAAAGACACTGCTGGGAAACAGCTGGCGGTGCTGGAACCCAGGGTAAATACTAAAAACAGAGTGGAGCCGGAGGTCTAATTGGAGCAAGTTTAAAATCAGTAGTAGTGTGAATGTGAACAGAGCAGGAGAAATTGCCGGACACACAGCAGGGGATCAGCTGACATTACTGAACCCCAATAAAACTGGAGCAAGTGTTGACTGTGCAGACGGCACTTCTGAGCAGCAACTGGCGGTGTTGGAGCCCAGGGTAAATACTAAAAACAGAGCGGAGCCAGAGGTCTAATTGGAGCAAGTTTAAAATCAGTAGTAGTGTGAATGTGGACAGAGCAGGAGAAATTGCTGGACACACAGCAGGGGAACAGCTGACGTTACTGAACCCCAATAACACTGGCGGAAGTGTTGACTGTGCAGACGGCACTTCTGAGCAGCAACTGGCGGTGTTGGAGCCCAGGGTAAATACTAAAAACAGAGCGGAGCCAGAGGCCTAATTGGAGCAAGTTTAAAATCAGTAGTAGTGTGAATGTGGACAAAGCAGGAGAAATTGCCGGGCACACAGCAGGGGAACAGCTGACGTTACTGAACCCCAATAACACTGGAGCAAGTGTTGACTGTGCAGACGGCACTTCTGAGCAGCAACTGGCGGTGCTGGAGCCCAGGGTAAATACTGAAAACAGAGAGGAGCCAGACAGAGGCCTAATTGGAGCAAGTTTAAAATCAGTAGTAGTGTGAATGTGGACAGAGCAGGAGAAATTGCCGGACACACAGCAGGGGATCAGCTGACGTTACTGAACCCCAATAACACTGGAGAAGTGTTGACTGTGCAGACGGCACTTCTGAGCACCAACTGGCGGTGTTGGAGCCCAGGGTAAATACTAAAAACAGAGCGGAGCCAGAGGTCTAATTGGAGCAAGTTTAAAATCAGTAGTAGTGTGAATGTGGACAAAGCAGGAGAAATTGCCGGGCACACAGCTGGGGAACAGCTGATGTTACTGAACCCCAATAACACTGGAGCAAGTGTTGACTGTGCAGACAGCACTTCTGAGCAGCAACTGGCGGTGCTGGAGCCCAGGGTAAATACTGAAAACAGAGAGGAGCCAGACAGAGGCCTAATTGGAGCAAGTTTAAAATCAGTAGTAGTGTGAATGTGGACAAAGCAGGAGAAATTGCCGGGCACACAGCAGGGGAACAGCTGACGTTACTGAACCCCAATAACACTGGAGCAAGTGTTGACTGTGCAGACGGCACTTCTGAGCACCAACTGGCGGTGTTGGAGCCCAGGGTAAATACTAAAAACAGAGTGGAGCCAGAGACCTAATTGGAGCAAGTTTAAAATCAGTAGTAGTGTGAATGTGGACAGAGCAGGAGAAATTGCCGGACACACAGCAGGGGAACAGCTGACGTTACTGAACCCCAATAACACTGGAGCAAGTGTTGACTGTGCAGACGGCACTTCTGAGCAGCAACTGGCGGTGTTGGAGCCCAGGGATTACAGTTCAGGTGGTAGAAACATGAACACAACAGGAGACCTGGATACTGTTGCCAACCAATTATTTAATCTGGAAGAGGACTGGCAAATTCATGCGAGATCCAGGCCTTGTTCATTTTCAGAAAAGTAAGCCGGTCAATGTTATCGGAGGATAGTCGGATGCGACGGTCTGTTAGTACACCACCTGCGGCACTAAAGACGCGTTCCGATAATACACTAGCAGCAGGGCAAGCCAGCACCTCCAATGCATACTGGCTAAGCTCTGGCCATGTATCCAGCTTAGAGACCCAAAACTTGAAGGGGTAAGAGCCGTCTGGGAGTACACTGACAGGGCAAGACATGTAGTCTGTCACCATCTGACGGAAACGTTGCCTCCTGCTGACTGGAGCCGTCTGTGATTGTGTAGACATTTGTGGCGGGGACACAAAACTTTGCCACATTTGGGCCATACTGGTCTTACCTTGTGCTGAGGCGCCGCTTCTGCTCCCTCTTTGTGCAGAGCTGCCTAGACGCACTGAGCTGCTTTGCAAAGCACTAGCAGCACTGCTCTCGGGTGGAATGGAGAACATGATGGAATGCACCAGTGTGTCTTGGTACTCCCGCATTTTACGCTCCCGGTTCAACGGTGTTATGAGGCTTTGTAAGTTGTCCCGGTAGCGAGGATCTAGGAGGGTGGACACCCAATAATCAGCCGTGTTGAGAATGTGGGCGATGCGGCGGTCGTTTCTCAGGCACTGCAGCATGAAATCAACCATGTGCTGCAGACTGCCAACTGGCCAAGAAACGCTGTCCCCTGCTTGAGGCGTGATCTCTGTCTGCTCTGCATCACCCCACCCTCACTCTAGATACTGACTACTAGAGCATTGTGTACCTCCCTCCTCTGGACAGATGTCTTCCTCCTCCATTTACTCCTCCTCATCCTCCTCCCCTGCCTAGGCCTTTGTGAGGAACCACGTTGCGCAGACTGTACAGAAGTAGATGGCATTTGTGACTCCTCATCCTCCACCTCTTCCAAATCCTCCTCCCTTAGTGCTTCCAGTGTTTTTTCAAGCAGGCAGATAAGGGGGATAGTCATGCTGACTAGTGCATCATCTGCACTCGCCATCCGCGTGGAATAATCGAAGACACGCAAAACGTGGCAGATGTCCTTCATAGAGGCCCACTCAGTGGTGGTGAAGTGTGAACGGCGCGCAGTGCGACTTGTTTGTGCCTGCTGCAGCTGGTACTCCATTACTGCTGCCTGCTGCTCACACAACCTCTCCAACACATGTAACGTTGAATTCCACCTGGTGGGTAGGTCACATATGATGCGATGTTCCGGAAGGCGTAATCGGCGCTGCAGAGCTGCAATGCGCGATCTTGTGATGCTGGAACGCCGCAAGTGAGCGCACTCTAAGCGGACCTTGTGCAGCAGTTCATCAAGATCCGGATAGTCCCTCAAAAAACTCTGCACGACCAAGTTGAGCACATGTGCCAGACATGGGATGTGAGTGAGGTTGCCTAGGCCCAGAGCTGCCACCAGATTTCAGCCATTGTCACACACTACCATGCCTGGCTGGAGATTCGCTGGCACAAAACACGCATCGCTCTGCTGCTTGATGGCATTCCAGAGCTCCTGCGATATGTGGCTTCGATTTCCCAAATAAATTAATTTCAATACGGCCTGTTGACGTTTGGCCACGGCTGTGCTCATATCGGTCGTAACAGGTAACCGTTCACGGGTCAATGTGGAGGAAGACCGTGACGGCTCCTGCAGCGCTGATTCAGAGGAACTGGATTAAGAAGAGGAGTCAATGTGTACAGACTGGATTCCTGCAATCCTTGGAGTTGGCAGAACATGTACAGCGCCACTCTCAAGATCTGTACCCGGCTCCACAACATTTACCCAATGGGCAGTGAGGGAAAGGTATCATCCCTGTCCATGCTTACTGGTCCACGCATCAGTGGTCAGGTGGACCTTGCTACTGACGGCGTTTTGTAGCGCATGTTTAATTTTTCCCTCCACATGCTGTTGCAGGGCAGGGACGGCTTGCCTGCTGAAATAAAAGCGGCTGGGCACGTTGTATTGTGGGACTGCCAATGCCATCAAGTTACGGAAGGTGTCAGTCTCCACCAGCCTGAATGATAGCATTTCAAGGGCCAGTAGTTTTGCAATGCCAGCATTCAGAGCCTGTGCTCGGGGGTGGTTTGCCGAGTATGGGCGCCTTTTCTCCCATGCCTGTGCTAACGATGGCTGCAGACTGGCCTGGAAGTGTGAGGATGACAGGGAACGTGGTGCTGTGGGTGGAATGACACTGTGTCTCTGTACAACAGTGCCAGAGGTTCTTCCATGGCGATCCTGTGAGGAAGCCGAACCAGCTGTGTGTGAGCTGGAGGAAGAGGCTACAACACGAGCTGAAGAGGTGGTAGGTTGCGCTGTAGGTTGGCCTAGGTCTTCAGTGTGTCTTTGTAACTCCACCACGTGCTTGGTCCGCACATGTTTCCACATATATGTGGTATTGAGGTTACTGACACTTTTCCCTCTTTTCACTTTCTGATTACACAGCTTGCATTTGACAAAGCAAATGTCATCTGCAACTGTGTCAAAAAAGGACCAGGCACTGCAAGTCTTGGGAGCGCCCGTTTTGGGTTTTGGAAGAGGCATGCTCCTAATGGGTGACGAAGTGGAGGCTACAGGCAACCAAGTCTGCCCCCTACCTCTCCCTCCTTTTTGGGCCATTTGGGGAATCTCTTCCTCAGAGCTGCTCCCACAACCTTCGTGTACCTCACGCCATGATGGATCAAGGACCTCATCATCTACACTACCCTCTTCAAACAACTGCTTCTCCTGGGTAGTCTCGAGAGCACAGTACACACCAGAAAGTGGCACCTGAGTCTCATCATCAGATGCGTACTGAGGTGTGCTGACCATAGGCACTGGCCCACCCGCCTCTTCAGATTCAGAGAGACAAAGCGGTTGCGCTTCACTGCATACTACCTCTTCTTCAAATTCTAGAATTCTGCTTGGCTGGCCGCCTCTTTCTAAGCCAAGAGATTCAGAGTACAGAAGTAGAGATGGCTCCTGTCCAGGGCTCTCTGACTGCCTGGGCAATTTGGCAGGTGGTGAAGAGACAGATGGGTGCTCTTCAGTGCTCAGGACCTGAGAGGATCTGGAACTAATTGAAGTTGATGCGTTAGCTGCCATCCACCCGACAACGGCTTCAATTTGGTCCTCCCGCAACAGTGGGGTATGGCGAGCTCCTACAAAGCTGCACATAAAGGACTGTTCCCTGGTAAAACTGGGGGATGCTGAGTCACTGGTGCCCGCAGCAGGCACAGAATCCCCACGTCCTCTCCCTGCAAAAACTCCACGCCCACGACCACGACTACATGCTTTACTCCCTGCCTTCTTCATCTTGGTAGACTGATAAAGATAGGCAGAAAAGTACTAAGGGCTTAGTGTGCTTATTCCTGAACAGCTACTAACAGGTATAAGAAACACTAATTTTATAAAGTGTGGACTAGACTTTAATATGAGCTAATGTGGCCTACACAACTGTAAAGTGGAGTGTTTGGTGAACTTTATTTAAGTTTTTTTTTCACAAAAAGACACTGGATGTGCCCAAAGATGTAAAACCGATAGTATCACAAACTTTTTGCAGCTATTGCAATGCAGGAAGGTAACCTACAATGCAATAAATGAAGCTACAAAAAATAGGCTAATACTAATCTGGCTGGGGCTGCAGGGCACAAGGCTGCAGAAAGGCTCCTCTATCTACTCCTATATAGTGTGTTTGGAAGCAATCTATCTGGATACGGATGGAACCACACTAACAGGAGAAATCAGGAAAAATGAGCAGCACTAATGCAAAAAAGCACAATGTATGAGGCAGTGACGCACGCTGAGCGGACTACAACCGGACGTGGCTGCAGAACACACTACAGCGTGAGCTGCACTCACACACAGAGACCTCGCAGACAGCCGTGAACAGTGCAGAGAACTGTACACTAGCGCTGCAAGGCAAAAGAAAGCTCCTCTATCTACTCCTATATAGTGTGTTTGGAAGCAATCTATCTGGATACGGATGGAACCACACTAATAGGAGAAATTAGGAAAAATGAGCAGCACTAATGCAAAAAAGCACAATGTATGAGGCAGTGACGCATGCTGAGCGGACTACAACCGGACGTGGCTGCAGCACACACTACACCACACCATGAGCTGCATTCACACACAGAGACCACGCATACAGCCGTGAAAAGTGCAGTGAACTGTGCAGTAGTGCTGCAAGGCAAAAGAAAGCTTTATAAAGTAGCCTGGGTAAAGCACAATAAAACAAATAGGTAGCTAAAACTGTCCCTCAGAACAGCAGTGTCCTATCCCTAACTGAGTTCACAGCAGAGTGAACCCAAAATGGGGGGCGGTGGCTTTTATAGTGCATCATGACATCATTTCAGTGGCCAATCACAGCCACGCCATTAGTTACCATGCCTAACAGGCCTAACAGGATGTGCCCACACTTCTTAGGATCCTCATTGGCTGAATAAAATGAAACTGGCTCATTGCATTATGGGAACTTCCGATTCCGGTATTCGATATTCTAAAAGTATCGGAACTCAGTATCGGAATTCCGATACCGCGAATATCGGTCGATACCCGATATTTCAGTATCGGAATGCTCAACACTACTGATGTGCCTTGCCAAAAACTTCCAATTTTGTCTCAGCTGTCCATAGGACATTCTACCAGAAGATTTGCGGCTTGTCAACATGTAGTTTGGCAAATTCCAGTGTGGCTTTTTTATGATTTTTTTTTCAACAATGGTGTTCTCCTTGGTTGTCTCCCATGAACTCCACTTTGGATCAAACAACGACGGATGGTGCGATCTGACACTGATGTTCCTTGAGTTTGAAGTTCACCTTTAATCTCTTTAGAAGTTATCCTGGGCTCTTTTGGTACCATTCATGTTATCCATCTCTTTGATTTATTATCAATTTTCCTCCTGCGGCCACGTCCAGGGAGGTTGGCTACAGTCCATGGATCTTAAATTTCTGAATAATATGTGCATCTGTAGTCACAGGAACATTAAGCTGCTCGGAGATGGTCTTATAACCTTTACCTTTAACATGCTTGTCTATAATTTTCTTTCTAATCTCCTGAGACGACTCTTTCCTTTACTTCCCCTGGTCCATGTTGAGTGTGGTACACACCATGTCACCAAACAGCACAGTGAGTATCTGTAGCCCTATATACAGGCCCAATGACTGATTACAAGATTGTAGACACCTGTGATGCTAATTAGTGGACACAACTTGATTTAACATGTCCCTTTTGTCACATTATTTTCAGGGGTACCATCATTTCTGTCCAGGCCTATTTCATGAGTTTAATTTTTTTTTTTAATTCTGTGGAAGCAGGGTTGAAAAGCAATGTCTGACTTTCATTCGTTCATTTTCATTGATTTTTAATTTATTATTACTTTTGTCAGATTAAAGTTATTTCTGTGACCATTTTGGGCTTTTCTTTCAATAAACGAGGGGTACCAACAATTTTGACCACGTGTGTATATAATATATACAGAGCTCCTGTGTATAATGTCACTGGTGATCACTGTATTACCTATACACTATATACAGAGCTGCTGTGTATAATGTCACTGGTGATAAAAACAGTGTTGCTAGTATTGTGGTTTGTATTAATGATCAGTATTGTAGTATTTGGTCACTTTGGGGTGGTAATATGTAGTCTGGTCATGGTGTAGCCGTATTTTTTCCTTGTATGTGGTATTATTCGGTCACTATGTGGTGGTAATATGTGATCTAGTCATGGTGTGGTGATATTTGTCCCTTTTGCATGTGGTGTTATTGGTGTTGATATAGTGGACTGTGTTGTGTATGGCGGTCATTTTGTTCTTGCTGATATTAACTAGGAAAAGATTTTTTTTTAATTAGGCCACACCCCCACCATTAGTATTTGGTCAGTATTTATTCTCAGGAGTGGCTGCCAAAACAAGGAGTGGATGATAAATGCAGAATTGGTGACTTGTTTCTATTAGCCCTTTCTGTGATTGTTCCTCACCTGGTTTTGGCTCCCACTCCTGAGAAAAAATACTGACAGGATACTGACTGAATACTGATAGTAGGGCCATGGCCTTAGAGATTAAATACTTGGACCAGAGCAGCAGAAATGCACTTACACAGGTCTCTGGTGAAAACAAGTAATCACCTCTCCACAGGATCAGTGATAATATTGATTGGTGGGGGTCTGACTGCTGGCACACACCGTCAGAATGTGGAGCTTTTCTCCCCATCAGACTGGAGCGGCATATGAGATGCAACCACTGATTCATTAATTCCCTCAGTGGCTGTGAGCGCTGCTCTTTTTTGTAAGCCCCCAAGAGAATGAATGGAGCTCCGGTCAGACGTCCCACCTGTCGCTGCATTTTAAAATAGGGATAAGTGTCCAGTCAGGGATAAAACTTCCCCATTCTTTCGATAGGTGCAGTTTCCAATGTTCGGACCCAAACGCTCAATAAGTGATCACCGATCCTGTGAATCCCATGGATCGGTGATAACTTGTTTTAATCAAAGGAAGCTCTTTAATGCAAACATGTACATCCCAGTTATAGTGTGCACAGTAGATGTGCAGGAGCCGCCAGTCAATGCTCCACTATAACATGGATAGCGGATAACAGATATTTGCATATTGCTGTAGGTGGGCCCCTAGAGTCAGTTCCCCCTGTGGGCCCCAGACACCCCAGTCCGACCCTGGTCGCTAGGTTCAGATAGGTGCGAGACAGGTTACATGAATTCTTTGGAATCCTGGGGAACCATTACTCAAGGCGACCATAGACCATATGCTGCAGCTTCTCTCGGGCACACAGGGGTATTGACCCTCAGGCACAGACATGTAGGATGTTTCACTTGCTGACCAGACACACTTGATAAGAGTCCTCATAAACGGTAGAACAGTTGCATTTAATAAGAAGCTGCACATTCAGTGCAAGTTAAGTCTTATGAGCAACAGGCTCCAGTGACAAAGTACAGTTTCCTTAGCAGCACAGTAGTTCACAGTCTTCCCAGAAGTACATGACAGCACAGTTCTAATGCAAAGGCACATTAATTAACACAGCATGCTTTACAGCACAGTGAGATGGAGGAGGGGGGGGTGTTACTGAGGGTGATGATCCCTGTGACACCATTTCTTTCAGTCCTTATCTTTCTGCCTGACAATACTCTGCACTGCTAGTTCAGGAACTCTACCTGACATGTGCTTAGCATCACTCCTTACTTGAATCCTTTTCACTTGCAGGGGCGCTTCTGTGAGATACAGAACACACACCACCTTTCTTTTCGGCTCCAGCCAGACAGTAAACAACTTCCCCACAATTCCCCTGGGGCTCTGCTAAAACACTCCCCTTCTCCTGTGATTGTGTTAACCCCTCTAGTTGCTGGATGCTTCTGGAGCACAACACTTCCTGTCTCATGTGCTTGTGTTACTTCTAATAGTTGCTGAATGCTTTTAGAGCAACAGCACTACTTCTGCATGTCACACTCCGCAACAGCACTACTTCTGCATGTCACACTCGTCCCTCCTTTTTTAATGTCGTCCTCGACATTCATCTTAATTGGCCAATCTGACCAATTTTGAGACAGTGGTAAAAGTTGGATAACTTTATATACAAATTGGCATTGTGAAATTGGTATAACTTTCATAAACATTGATAACAACCTAATCCTATGACCTTTTTCTTGTAGGATGCCTGTAAGAAATAAGCAATTAACACCATTAAAATAATCAGTATCTCTTCAGCTGGAGCTTTTCATACGTCTTCAACCAGCTCTCTCCATCTATGCTTTAACAGTTCTTTGTTTCTACAAAATCTTTTAAGAAAAATCAAAGCATGAAAACAAGTCTCCAGGCAACATCTCCCATACTGCCTCTCGGTGGTGAATACCACTCAAGTGGGCTTACCTGGTCCGCAGGCAGAGTTACCTGATTCCAGGCGACAGTCCTTAGCACTTGACTCGGTTCACCAAGCGTCTCATATGTCAGCATCACGGGCCTCCTCACTTCTCGAGTAGACATCCTCCTGGTGGGTTGTTCCTCAGAGACCACGGGTTCTTCGGTCACAGAATTTTCTTCCGTCGCACTCGTTTTCCATGCTTCCTCAGATGCTCTTGGAGCAGCCTCTGTAAGTTCCTGTACTTCTCCTGAGTCGCTTGTTTCCGCACGGTCTGGTAATTCTGACTTAGTTCACTCTCCTGAGGATGCTACATCCCTCTCCTTGCCAGTCCGAAAAATACAATGGTGTGTTCTTCTCCATTGGAACTTTCAAGGTCACTATCCACATCTGGAGCTTCAGTATGTGGTGGTCTCTTAGTCGATCTCGGACGATGTCAGTCTACTTCTGAGAAGTCTTGTTGTGGTGGGAGATAATCACAGGGCAGCAGTAAATTCCGATGGACTATTCTGGTTTTCTTGTCTCCCGTTTCCAATCGGATTTCATACACTGGGCTGTCATCAGCTTTCCTCCTTACGACCACATACACCTTGTCTTCCCAGTATGAACGAAGTTTTCCTGGACCGCCTTTCTCACGCACGTTCTTGACTAGCACCCAGCTTCCCGGTGCCAATTCTGCTCCACAACACTTTCGATCTTAGTACTCCTTACTCTTGCTCTTTCCTTGTGTAACCACTTTGGATGCTATGTTGTATGCCTCTGACATTCGTTCCTTCCATTTCCAAATGTACTCCGGATATGTTCTGTAAGTCTCTGACATCGGAGTATCGAACATGATGTCGATTGGCAGTCTTGGCGATCATCCATACAATAGGAAAAAGGGTGAGTAACCCGTTGCATTGCTCTTTGTAAAGTTATAGGCATGTACTACTTTTAACAGAGAACTCTTCCAGTCTTTCTTCTCATCAGCTGTTAAAGTGCGCAACATCGACAATAATGTCCGGTTAAAACGTTCCACTTGTCCATTACCCTCTGGGTGATAGGGCATTGTGTGGGATCTCTGAATTCTACAATATTTTCCTATTTTGGCAAAGAGCTGGTTCTCAAATTCTCTTCTTTGGTCGTGGTGTAACCTCGTAGGGAACCCAAACCTCAAAGCAAAATCATTGAAGATCTTCTCTGCTGCGGTTCAACCCGATTTATTGGTGGTGGCATATACTTGAGCAAATCGAGTGAAATGGTCCATCACCACCAAGATGTATTCGTAACCACCCTTGCACGTCTCGAGATGTAGAAAGTCTATTAAGACCATCTCAAACTGATACGTAGTTTGGATGTTGTCCATAGGTGCCCAGGTTAATGTGTTGGGATGTTAATCTTTCAGACATCCACACTCCCTGGTCAATTACCTCTCAATATCTCTCTGCATGAACGGCCAGAAGAAACATTCACGGATCAAATTTGTTGTCCTTTCTACTCCCATGTGTCCCATGTTTTCATGGAGTTCTTTGAAGACCAACCTACGGAATACTCTGGGTAGTACCAACTGCCAGTTTTGTCCTCCTTTATGATACAGGATACTGTCTTCACTGAGGTAGAGCTTCGTCCATTCTTTAATTAAAACAGATACTGCTGGTGACTCATAGTCTCTTTCCCGTTTACTTGGAAAACGAATTTGGTCCACATAAAGTAGTATTCTACCAATTATCTGATCTTCCCATTGTGCTTTACAGATTTTCCCTTTTGGTAGTTGTTGTATAGAGCGGGGGTGATCTTGTTCTTTCGCTGTTATGGTGGTTTCCACCGTCAACGGACACCACAATGGTGTGTCTTCCTCCTGATAAGCTTGTACTGCTTGAGTAGTACTCTCAATTGTTTCCAGACTGACTTCCTCTGAGCATTCTTGCATGAACTCCTCAGGCTTTAGTGGCATTCACGACAATCCGTCAGCATCCGCATTGCATTTTCCTGGCCTGTAATTGATACTGAAATTGAAGTCAGCTAGTTCAGCGACCCATCTCTGACCCATTGCATTCAGTTTGGCTGTAGTAAGGACATAGGTCAAAGGCTTGTTGTCAGTGTATACCTCAAACACTTTGCTGTAGTAGAGATAATCTCTAAATCGTTCATTTCAATGCCAGGAACTCCAATTTTCCGGAATGTAGATGGTAATACTTCTCAGCATCTGTCAATGTTCTAGTACTGTAACCGATGGCTCTCAATTTTCCATCTTGATGTTGATACAGGATAGCTCCCAGTCCAACGTGAGAAGAGTCACAATGAAGAACAAATGGTAAGTTGAAATCAGGATATCCCAAGATGGGTGGTTTTACCAGGTAGTCTACTAGTTCTTCCAATGCCTCCTGGTGGTCTGCTGTCCAGAGAATGGGCTGTTGGGACGAAAAGGCGTTGTTTCTTTTAAGCCCGGTCCTACCCGCGTTCTTCTTTTTCTCCGTGGGTGTTTTCATCTCTGTTGTTCCCCCCCAACAGGAGGTATAGTGGGGCGGCAATCCTGGAGAAGTTCCGAATGTAAGTACGATAGTAGGAGAGGAATCCTAATGTCTGCCTCAACTCCCCAACGGTAGAGGGCCTTTTATCTTTTAAGGCCAGTATCGGAGCGATTTCTGCTGGGTCCATGGTATATCCTTCTCTGGACACAATTTTCCCTAGAAATCGGACTTGCCTTTTGGACAGTTCACACCTCTTTGAGGTCAACTTAACTCCATGTTGTTGATACCGTTGTAATACGGTCCTCACATGTTCAACATGCTCCTGGAAGGTTTTGCTCAGTACCACATTGTCATCCAAATATGGCTGGAGGGTCCCCATGATGATCTTCGGACTGGCCACTGGGGGTCTTCAAGTTCAGCTTACTCATTTTGGTGATTTTAGGAGCAGAGCCTTTCTTTAACTTCTGTTCGCTCTCTGACAACAAACTAGCAGCCTCATTCATTTTTTCAATTAGGACTTTGTCCAAAATGCCAAGATCTTCTAGGTACTGTTTCAGCTGCAACTTGATATCTTTGCTGATTAATCCCATTCCCAATGATCTCAAGAAATTCTTCTCGACTAGTCCAGCATCAAACTTCTCTTCCGCTTCTACATCTCTGGAAGTAAACAACAGTCTATCCTTCAGTTCAATTGCTCAGAACAAGAAATTTTGGGGTGATTCATTATTTTTCTATGAGAGGTTAATGAGTGGAACAATTCTGAAGTACTCTCTTCTTTATAGTGCCCTTTTAAAATCATCTTCAGCTGTTGCAAGGTCAATTGACTTTTCATTTCTAGCATACTACGGAAGTTCTGTCCTGGTCTGATCGCTTTCACCACCCCCTCAATGATCTCAACTGGCCAGTAGCCTTTCTGTAAGCCTGCATCGATTTGGTGCAACAAGTTCATATAAGACAGTGTCTCTTTCTGTTCACATTCTCCAATCTGTCCCAGGATCTTGAATTCTTTCCTTACGGTGATTTGTCGTGTTAGAGAGGATTGTCTCCCTGATTTATCTAACCCGAGCAGGTTAAAGGTCCTGTCTGAGTCTATTACCCGTTCAGAGGTTGTGGTCGATTCCTGCAGGGCTGTTGTTAGGGCTTTGAATTGTTCTTTCAATTCCTGTAGTTCTGTCTGCAGAGGGAGATTCCCGTTTTTGGTAATTGGTGCTGTGGCACCCTGCTGTTCACAGGTACCACAGGACCCAAAAGGGTGCATGGACGGACTTCTCCACAAGAGAACTTCACTACATGCAGACACCTCCACCCTTCCACCTCATACCACCAGAGGGAGCCCTGTTAGGGATATATATGGAGGGTGGAGTTAGGCAGTTGAGTTCAGACAGAAAGTTAGAGAGCGTGCTGGCGCTGAGACCAGTGAAGGAGCAGCACGTCTGCTGCTGAGTTGAGGGCCCTGAGTGTGGCCGAGGGGAGGAGAGAGGAGAAAGGTGTTAAGGGGGCAGAGGAGCATTACAGGCTCACCCCAAGACACAATCCGAACACTGGGTCCGCGCCTACAGGGTCCTCTATACCCAGTAGGGATTACGGCATACCAGGAGGATACAGATCCCTGGTCATCCTGAAGCTACCAGCAATAACAGGACTAGGAACTACGAAGGCCCCGGCGTCCAGGGATAGTGGTTGCCAAGGAAAAGTCCTACTACCAAGCGGTCAGGTGAGAGAGCAACACAACACAGAAGCTAGGCTAAGTTCCAGGCTGGCCAGAAGCTTAGAGAGAGGAAGACACGCATCAGGAGACCTTATACCCGCTCACTGGGGAGAAGTCCAGAAGTGCACCCTTCCTAGCAAGTACCCTGGACCATACCTGCCATTACACAAGTAAAGATACTGAAGCGAATCCCCTGTGTGCGTGTCCGTCATTCCCCCTGACCCGACCGGGCCATCTCTCACCGGCATCCCTTCTATCAACCCTGCCCCGGGGGTCCGCTCCGCCTGTGGGGAGCAGAAACATCCCAGCTGCCATCCCATCATCCCCCGGAGGTCTGCAGCAGCGCTGGTAACTATTACCAGAAACCACAAGTGGCGTCACGAGACAAACTGCTAATAAAACCCCTTTTAAAGAGTGACCCCAGAGTACGGGCCCGGGAGCCGACTGCCGTCACATCCCAAGGAGGTAAAGGCCTGGGTACCGAGTCACCATATCCCCCTGGGCAAGTCATCTCTTCCTTGCGTCACGAACAGGATTTCGTGCCCGTTGCCACCGGGTACTGTGTGCCGTAATTGAACTGTGTTTTAACTGTGATGAACATCGCTGCCATTACCACGTCGCAGCGCGGGAAGAAGAGGGGTGTAACTGCGGGAATCAGAGAGGCGTGACTGCTGGAAGCGCGCAAAGCTCAAGCCCTGCCTCGCGCTCTGACACAGCACCAGGAAGCGTCAGGTCCTGGAAGGAGACCGTCGTCTGCAGAGCTGCTGCCTACCCGAAAAAGAAAGAGAAGGTAGGCTACGGTTTACTAGGGGTCACAACCATGGCCGACGACCAGCAAAACGCCGGAGCACCGGATAACGCTCTCGATGCTCAACTTGCGCCCGGCACTGCTCAGGCCGGAGCGGCTGCCCCACCAGCAGGGGTCGTGACTCCATTGATACCCATGGCCCTGCCGTATATCCCCCGAGCGAAATGGCTTCCCCAGTATGACGGCAAACCAGACACCAGTCTGGATTCAAAAGGAAAATATGTGGTGTACTGGATATGCACTCAATGACTGGTAAATAGAGAGCCGCTGTTGTGCTGGGTCAATTGACTGGTGCCGCAGAGCGGGAAGTTGAAACCTGGCCAGCCGCAGACCAGGAATCAGTATCTATCATATTTAAGAGACTGCAAACTGTCTTTGAAAACCGCACTGAGACAGAACTTCGGATGAGCTTCTACCACTGTACCCAAAAACCTGAGGACAGTATCCGGGACTATATTGGCATTTGCAGGAGGCACTGCGGGCCCTGAAACAGGTTAGTCCAACCAGCATACATGATGAGAACAAGATGCTGACAGAACAATTCATCTGGGGGTTAAGGTTCCAGGAGGAGAGCAGAACTGTATGGTGATGGGCCTTAGATCATCCAAATGCCACCTTTGACACCCTGAAGGACATGGCTATTAAGGGCCTTCAGGCCCTGGAAACCTCAAATACTGCTATCCAGTGTTACCAGGGTGGGGCCACCCCAATGGCCACAGCACTCACTGCCCCTTCATTAGCGGCTGAGACAAAAGTGCAAACAGCGCCCCCTAGTGAGCAGGACAGCCTGCGCTCTGAAGTGTGTCAGCTAAGTAAAACCCTGACCACTATCCTGAGCGCCCTGCAGCTACAGGCGGAGCCCGAGCCGGATGGAAGGATCCTACTCACCGACAGTCCGGAGGATGTCCCCTGGATGAGGAGAAGAAGGAGGACATTGCCACCCCGTGGGAGGACCAACGACCAACGTCGCCCTCCAGGAGAATTCATCTGCTACCGTTGCCACAAGGCAGGCCACACCGCGTGGATCTGTCCTTTAAAAGGGCAAACCCTAGGGCCAAGGGCCGACACCCAGGAGTAGATCAACCAGGCCCATCAGGCTGGTACGACCTGTTTGTAGGAGGAAAGCCTTTCCTATCCATCATGCTTGATGGCATAGCAACACCTGCATTACTGGACACCGGCTCACAGGTAACCATCATACCTGATGTCCTCTATAAAAGGTACTGGTCCATAGATGAACTCCACCCGCCAGCCCCAAATCTCTCTGTGTATGCCTCCAATGGCCTTCCTCTTAACCTAGTAGGGGTTAAGGACGTGACAGTGAAGGTGGGGAGAGTGGAACTAAAGGACCAAGGACTGATTGTCATAGAATCTAACCCTGGTGATACCAATCCGTATATAATACTCGGTACAAATATTGTTGGTAACTGTTTGGGAGAAGTGTTGTTTTTACTCCAACAGATTGCTGACACTGCCAAACCAGGGCAGAGGAAGGTGGCTCCAGAAGGAAATTCGCGCCCTCCTGTACCAGCAACAGGTAAAGCTAACAGGTGGTGAGATTGGTAATGTACAGGTGACAGACCCGATACCCATTGTGATTCCCCCAATGAGTGAAATGCTGATTTGGTGTAGGGCAGCAATTGGTCTCAAGGGACAGAACTAGCAGGCGGTAGTAGAGTCCATCAGTTCAGAACACAGACCTACACTCCTAACTGCTAGAGGGGTAGTTGATGTACGCAATGGGAGGATACCGGTACGTCTCCTGAATTGTGGGGAGGAGGAAGTTAAATTGCCATGATACGCCACTGTTGCCAGACTGTATACTGTGAATAATGATGCCATACACACAGTGGAATCCTTGACCCCACCGGATACAGTGGAGGACAATGACTCTGAAGCTCAGCTGGAGGAATGGTGTCAACAGCTCTATGTTGGGACTGACGCCACTCCTGTCCATCAGAAACACGGTGTTTACAGAGTGGTTCAGGAATATGAACAGGTGATTAGTAAGCACCCACTTGATTTTGGAAGGGTTAAAGGGGTACAACACCACATACCCACCGGTAATCATCCATCCATTAAGGAGCGTTACGGACCCATACCACCAGCACATTACCAAAAAGCCAAGGAAATGTTGCATGATATGAAAAAGGCAGGGGTAGTAAGGGATAGCTGTAGCCTCTGGGCAGCTCCCCTGGTCCTAGTCAGGAAAAAGGACGGTAGCATGAGGATGTGTGTAGATTACAGACAAATGAATCAAATAACACATAAAGATGCATATCCTTTGCCCCGTATAGAGGAATCCCTGGCTGCACTAAAATCTGCCAATTATTTCTCTACATTGGATCTCACTAGCGGGTACTGGCAAGTCTCTGTTGCTGAGGAAGACCGGGAGAAGACAGCCTTCACCACCCCAATGGGATTATGCGAATTCAACAGCATGCCATTTGGACTCTGCAACGCACCCGGAACGTTCCAGAGGTTGATGGAGTGTTGCTTGGGACACCGGAACTTTGAGAGAGTGCTGCTATACCTGGATGACATTGTGTACTCGAGGACGTATGAAGACCATCTAAAGCACCTGGCGGAGGTATTTGAGGCATTGTCCCGGTATGTGATGAAACTAAAACCTTCCAAGTACCACCTGCTCAAACAGAAGGTTCAGTACCTGGGACACGTGGTCAGCTCAGAGGGAGTAGCACCAGACCCGGAGAAGGTCACTGCCATCTAGAAGTGGCCTGAACCAAAGAACATCAAAGAAGTACGTCAATTCCTGGGACTGGTCGGGTACTACAGGAGGTTCATTAAGGACTATACCAAAAAGGTAGCACCTCTACAAGATCTCCTGGTAGGACAGTCCAAAAAAGGAAAAAGTCCCCCATTCCAGTGGGGCAAAGAGCAGACAGAGTCCTTTGCATTAATGAAGGAAGCCCTAACCGGTGAGGAAATCCTGGCTTACCCCGACTACAGCCAACCTTTCCTGTTATACACAGATGCCAGCAACGAGGGACTGGGAGCTGTGTTGTCCCAGAAGCAAAACGGCAGAGAAAAGGTAATTGCCTATGCCAGTAGGAAGCTTCACCCTACTGAGAGGAACCCGGAGAATTACAGTTCCTTCAAGCTGGAGTTCTTGGCCTTGGTCTGGGCTATCACTGAAAGATTCAAGCATTACCTAGCCTCAACTAAATTCACAGCATTTACCGACAATAACCCCTTGACACACCTGGAGACAGCCAGGTTGGGAGCCATGGAACAGTGTTGGGTGGCCAGGTTGTCGAATTATCAGTTCACAATCAAGTACCGGGCAGGTCACAAGAACACCAATGCTGATGCCCTGTCAAGAATGCCCCACCAGTCGGACACCAAGGACGAAGTGGATGACCTAGAAGAAATTGAATTACCTGCATTCCACAGAAGCGGAGTGGTCCACGAGCAACACGCCTCCAGAAGATGTCATGGTAGGACGCTGAATCCTTTACCTCATCACAGTTGGAAGGAGACCCAGGACAGTGACCCGGTTGTCAGCCTCATCAAAAGACTGATAACCCAAGAAGGTTCTCACCTGGAGAAGGATGCTCCTCCACAAGCCAAACACCTGTGGAATGAGAGAAGCCAGCTGTTCATCTACAGAGAAAAGCTGCGCAGGAGGTATGTCAACCCCAGAACCCATGAAATGGTGTGGCAGATTGTTGTACCCAGGACGGATATCCAGATGGTGTTAGAGGCCTACCACGACCAAGCAGGTCACTTTGGCTGGAAGAAGCTGGAAACCTTGCGGAAGGACCGATTCTATTGGGTTGGAATGTGGAGTTCCATAGAAAGGTGGTGCCGAAATTGTGGGCCCTGTAGCCTTAGAAGGAAAGACTACAGCAGCCAGAAAGCACCCTTACAGTCCATCAAAACAACCCAACCCCTGGAGATTGTCGCTCTGGATCACGTCAAACTGTCGCCCAGCAGATCAGGCTATTCCTATGCCCTGACCATGGTGGATCACTATTCCCGGTTCCTGGTGGTAGCTCCTGTCAAGGATCTGACAGCAGAAACTGCAGCAAGAACGTTCCAAGCCTACTTCTGCAGACCCCATGGATATCCGGACAAGGTGCTAACAGATCAAGGCCCTGCTTTTGAAGCTGAGCTATTCAAAGAATTCTGTCACCTGTATGGATGCAAGAAGATCCGGACTACGCCATATCATCCGCAAACCAACGGTATGTGCGAGAAAATGAATAACATCATTATAGACCTGTTAAAAACCCTACCTTTGGAAGTGAGGAACCAGTGGCCAGACAACCTACCTGACCTAGTGGACCTGTATAACCACATACCTGTGGGTTCTTCTACTTGTACCCCAGCGTACCTCATGAGAGCAAGACCTGGAAAATTGCCCATGGACCTGGAGCTCGGAGTGGTAGAACCTGCTGCAGATACGTCTACTGAAGATTGGGACACAAGTCGGCAAGAGTAGTACAGGAAGGGACAGGCCTGTGTCGAAGACAGTCTAAACAGAGTAAGGGAAAGGCAAGAAGAACAGTGCAATAAGCATGCACCAGCAGAACCCTTGGCACCTGGAGAAATAGTGCTCAAGCAGAAAAGAAGAGGTCACAAGCTAGATGACCAGTAGGAAAGAGAGCCCTACACCGTGTTAAACTCCAGATTTGACAACAGTAAAACCTGCCTGATCAGCAAGGACGGAGATAAGACAAATGCAACAGTCTCAAGAGACCACTTTAAATTGTGCCCAGGTCTACTGAAGACACCGGAGGAAGAAGCACTTGTAATACCGCAGGAATCCAAGAAAGATGTACTTCATACAGTTCTAGGAGACTTCCCTGCGGACTGGCCTCAACTTGATGTAGCAGTTATTATACCAGTAATACACTTCTGTCAACCACAAGAAGAACCTGTGAGCGCCCTAGAAGAACCTGCTCAGGAACAGGAAGAGTCCCCCGTAAGAGGAGGATCACCAATTGAAGTGGAACCTGAAGGCCCAGTAATCAGTGCACTTGCCAGTCCCATAGAGAGATTGAGGCAGTTTTATAATCTACCAGCACGTACACCTGATAGGTTAACAGAGAGTGCATGCACAGACACCAGTATCACCCTAGTGCTACGAAGGTCCACACGCAGCACACAAGGCCAAATCCCTGCCAGGTATAGGGAATAAGTACAAAGTGCCTATATTGTAAATAGTTACCCAGTTGGGTATTGCCTACTGTTATTTAATGTGTAAACTAAAAATAATGTGTTCATTTAGTTACCCGTAAGGGTATAGAGACTTGTAGGCTGAGGACTGTGAGCAGCCAAAAACTTTCCATTGTGCATAGTTGCACTTATTAAAGTGCCCCCTCCTTAATTTCATAAAAAGACCACAGAACAAAAACCCGTTTGGTGTGGCCGAAGACGTGGTCTAACACCTGGATCACTTATACCCTGTAGCCACGCCCAGGGCCTACGTTGAGGGTTTTCAGGCGAGTCCCTCATGATACTCTTGTTACACCATCATCAGTAAAATGGACACCTGGTTACGGGACTTACTGTAACTTTACATAGTAACATAGTAACATAGTTTGTAAAGCCGAATAAAGACTTGCGTCCATAAAGTTCGACCTGTTAGTTCTGTAATTGCTAAAGTTGATCCAGAGGAGGGCAAAAACTACAAATGATTTAGCCAATCTTCACCTGAGGAAAAATTCCCTCCCGACTCTGAAACCAGCAGTCAGAATAAATCCCTGTATCAACCTACTATTTTATTTTATTTTTAAGTATATGCTGAAATCTGCCTGGTATCTAGAAATGCATCCAGTCCCCGCTTGAACTGGTGTAGTGAATCTGACATTACCGTCTCCTCACTCAGTGAATTCCATATTCTCACTGCTCTTACCGTAAAGAACCCCTTCCTATCCTGGTGCTGAAACCTTTTCTCTTCCAGTCTTAGTGAATGCCCTCTTGTTACCGTAATATCCCTCCTTTTGAACAAATCCCGGGCAAGATCTCTATACTGTCCCCTAACATATTTGTACACATTTATTATGTCCCCCCTCAACCTTCTCTTTTCCAGGCTGAATAGTCCTAGTTTTGCCAACCTCTCTGGGTATTGCAGTCCCTCCATTCCCTTTATTAATTTTGTTGCCCTTCTTTGTACCTTTTCAAGCTCATTTATATCCTTTCTATATATTGGGGCCCATAACTGAGCACAGTATTCCAAGTGTGGTCTGACCAGTGCTTTGTACAGTGAAAGAACAATGTTCTCATCCTTTGCAGCTATACCTCTTCTGATACATCCCATTACCCTGTTTGCCCTTACAGCAGCAGCCTGACTTTGGGCACTCCAATTTAGTTTGCTATCAATCAAGATGCCCAAGTCCTTCTCCATCTCTGAATTCCCCAATGATTTCCCATTCAGTGAGTACTGGTGACTTCCATTTTTCCTTCCCATATGTATGACCTTACATTTCTCCTCGTTAAACCTCATTTGCCATTTAATGCTCCACCTACCCAGCTTATCCAAATCCCTCTGTAGGTCTGCACTGTCCTCTTTTGTATTAATTGTTTTACATAACTTTGTGTCATCTGCAAATATTGATATTTTACTATTTATCCCGTTGACTATGTCGTTAATAAAGATATTAAATAACATTGGGCCTAGTACAGACCCCTGTGGTACCCCACTAGTGACGCTTACCCAATCTGAGTATATTCCATTTATAACCACCCTCTGCCTTCTATCCTTTAGCCAGTTAGCTACCCACTTGCAGACATTTTCCCCCAGCCCCATCATTCTCATTTTGTATACCAACCTATTATGTGGCACGCTATCGAACGCTTTTGAGAAGTCGAGATACACGACATCCACTGGTTCCCCCTGATCTACTCGAGAGCTAACCTCCTCGTAGAAGTCAATCAGGTTTGTTTGGCAGGAGCGATTCCTCATGAATCCATGTTGGTTCAGGATTAAAAGATTATTAGCATCAAGATGCTCCGTAATTGCCTCTTTAATGAAGCTTTCAAAAATTTTGCCCACAACGGACGTCAGACTCACCGGCCAATAGTTTCCGGCGTCACTTTTCGCTCCCTTTTTGAATATTGGCACTACATTCGCCTGTCGCCAATCAAGTGGTACAGACCCAGTCTCAACAGAGTCCTTAAATATAAGATATAACGGTCTGTCTATCACATTACTTAGTTCCCTTAGTACCCGTGGGTGTATGCCATCAGGTCCTGGTGATTTGTTTATTTTAATGTTACTGAGGCGTTTCTGTACCTCAACTTGGGTTAGATTTGTCATACTTAGTGGAGGATTAAGTTTGTCACTTCTCATTTCTCCTGTTAGTTCTATTTCCTTTGTGAAAGTTGTCGAAAAAAAATTATTTTATAGATTAGCTTTATCCTCATCTTTCTCTATAATTTTGCCTTCCTCACTTTTTATTGGTCCAATATTATCCGATTTAATCCTTTTACTATTTATATACGTAAAGAACAGTTTGGGATTTGATCTACTTTCCCTAGCAATACGTCTCTCTGTTTCCTCCTTCGCTATTTTTATTTGTTTTTTACAGGTTCTCGTTTTTTCCTTGTAACACATTAGTGCCTCCTTACTGTTTTCCTGTTTTAATCTCTTGAATGCCTCTTTCTTGCTATTTAACGCCCCTTTTACGTTCTTGTTCAACCATATTGGTTTCCTCTTATTTCTGGCCCTTTTATTCCCATACGGTATATACCTCTCGCACTGAGTATTCAGAATTCTTTTGAAGGTTTCCCATTTACTATTCGTATTCCTTTGATTAAGTACTTTGTCCCAGTCAATAAGTTGAAGGTTTTCTATCAGCTGATCAAACTTCGCCCTCCTAAAGTTTAATGTTTTTGTTGTTCCCTTATTGATAACCCTACTGAAGGGCATTTTGAAGTCGATAATATTATGATCGCTATTACCTAGGTGCCCCCCTATCTGTACCTCAGTTATTCTATCAGGCCTATTAGTCAATATTAAGTCCAACACGGCCTTCCCTCTCGTTGGTTCCTGCACTAGTTGGGAGAGATAATTATCCTTAATATTTGTCAAGAACCTTTTTCCTTTCTGAGATCTAGAGGTTTCTGTTTCCCAGTCAATATCCGGGTAGTTGAAATCCCCCATTACAATCACTTCATTATGTTTTGCTACTTTGTCTATTTGTCCTAATAGCAGATTCTCATTCTCCTCTGTTATATTTGGTGGCTTATAGCAGACCCCCAGTAATATTTTATTATTATTTTTTGCCCCCTCTATCTCTACCCACATGGACTCGACCCCCTCTTCTCCCTCTCCTATATCTTCCCTTAGTCTGGGTTTTAGACATGACTTTACATATAAGCAGACTCCTCCGCCTTTCCCCTGTTTCCGGTCCCTTCTAAATAAACTATAATCTAATAAATTTACCCCCCAGTCATAGCTATCGTCTAGCCAAGTCTCTGTTATACCTACGATGTCATACCTCTCCTCCGATATAATCGCCCGCAGCTCATCCGCCTTATTGGTCAGGCTTCTTGCGTTGGTCAGCATGCAAGATAAAACTTTGGGGTTATTTAGCATCCTATTCTTCTCTAACGATCTAACTGTACTATCCCCACCCCCCTCTCCACCCTCATTATATTCACTTCTCCCCTTCCCCCTTGCTTGCCTCACATCCCACCTATTTCCTTGGTTCCCCCCCCCCGTCTCTAGTTTAAAAACTCCTCCAACCTATTAGCCATCTTCTTCCCCAGCACCGCTGCACCCTCCCCATTGAGGTGCAGCCCGTCCCTACGGTAGAGCCTGTAGCCGACCGCGAAGTTGGCCCAGTTCTCCATGAACCCAAACCCTTCTGCCTTGCACCAACTCTTTAGCCACTTATTCACCTCCCTAACTTCCCGTTGGCGCTCCTGTGTGGCTCGCGGGATTGGTAGTATTTCTGAGAAAACTACCTTGGAGGTCCTTGCCCTAAGCTTCCTACCTAGGTCCCTGAAATCATTTTTAAGGACCCTCCATCTACCACTCACTTTGTCATTGGTGCCGATGTGGACCATGACCGCTGGGTCTTCGCCAGCCCCACCCAGTAACCTGTCAACCAGATCCGCGATGTGCCGGACTCGAGCGCCAGGGAGGCAGCACACCGTTCGGCGATCCCGGTCTTTGTGACAGATTGCCCTGTCTGTCCCCCTAATAATAGAGTCACCCACTACCAGAACCTGTCTTGCCTGCCCTACACTTCCCCCCTCCCCCTCATTACTGGAGCATACACTCCCCCGGCGGTCAGAGGATCTGTCGTGCTCCAATAATGCCGGTTCTGAACCAGCCTTCCTATACTTCTTCCCTCTATCCCTCCTAACTGTTATCCAGCTCCCTGCCTGTTCAGCCTGCACTTCCCCTCTATGCTCCACCCCCAGTATTGACCCATTGAGTGTCTGCTCGGTGAGCAGCAAACTCCGTTCCATGTTGTCGATGCTCCTCAGTATCGCTATCTGAGCACTTAGATCCAGAATTTGGGCTTCCAAGTGCATGATATGCTCACATCTCTCGCAGCAGTATGGATCCTCGAGCGGTTGCTCACGGAATGCATACATTGCGCAAGATGTACACTGCACGGCTCCGGCCAACAAGGACGTCATTCTAAATATGGGGATACAGTCAGTATATATATACAAGTACAAAACACAATTATTTATATATAGGTGTATGGACGGGGATCAATTAGGGATGTGCAAGTGTATCAATTAGATATCGGCGGGGGATCAGTTAAGTATGGACGGGGAATCAATTAAGTATCAAGTATGGACAGGGGAATCAGCTAAGTAATTAAGTAAAAAGTAAAGTAAAGAAAGAATGAAAGCACTACGCTCCGGACACACGCAGCTCGTTCATACTCGCAAACGCAATTCACACAGGTATTTTCTGCAGGATTCCCAATACCTCTTCACTCAATGCACTTCCAAAGGGAACAATAACTTTGTTATTGTTATTTTAATTAATTATTATTGTTATTGTTGTAACCTGTTTAAAATGCTTCAGTCCAGGAGTACTGAATTGTACTAGGGGGGAATGTGGCACCCTGCTGTTCACAGGTACCACAGGACCCAAAAAGGTGCATGGACGGACTTCTCCACAAGAGGCCCTCACTACATGCAGACACCTCCACCCTTCCACCTCATACCACCAGAGGGAGCCCTGCTAGGGATATATACAGTGCCTACAAGTAGTATTCAACCCCCTGCAGATTTAGCTGGTTTGATAAGATGCAAATAAGTTAGAGCCTTCAAACTGCAAACGAGAGTAGGTTTTATGAACAGAAGCATAAATCTTACAAACCAAAAAGTTATGTTGCTCAGTTGAATTTTATTACATTTTAAACATAAAAGTGTGGGTCAATTATTATACAACCCCTATGTTTAATATTTTGTGGAATAACCCTTGTTTGCAATTACAGCTAATAATTGTCTTTTATAAGACCTGATCAGGCCGGCACAGGTCTGTGGAGTTATCTTGGCCCACTCCTCCATGCAGATCTTCTCCAAGTTATCTAGGTTCTTTGGGTGTCTCATGTGGACTTTATTCTTGAGCTCCTTCCACAAGTTTTCAATTGGGTTAAGGTCAGGAGACTGACTAGGCCACTCCAACACCTTGACTTTTTCCCTATTGAACCAGGCCTTGGTTTTCTTGGCTGTGGGCTTTGGGTCGTTGTCTTGTTGGAAGATGAAATTACGACCCATCTTAAGATCCTTGATGGAGGAGCGGAGGTTCTTGGCCAAAATCTCCAGGTAGGCCGTGCTATCCATCTTCCCATGGATGCGGACCAGATGGCCAGGCCTCTTGGCAGAAAAACAGCCCCACAGCATGATGCTGCCACCACTATGCTTGACTGTAGGGATGGTATTCTTGGGGTCGTATGCAGTGCCATCCAGTCTCCAAACGTCACGTGTGTGGTTGGCACCAAAGATCTCGATCTTGGTCTCATCAGACCATAGAACCTTGAACCAGTCTGTCTCAGAGTCCTCCAAGTGATCATGAGCAAACTGTAGACGAGCCTTGACATGACGCTTTGAAAGTAAAGGTACCTTACGGGCTCGTCTGGAACGGAGACCATTGCGGTGGAGTACGTTACTTATGGTATTGACTGAAACCAATGTCCCCACTGCCATGAGATCTTCCCGGAGCTCCTTCCTTGTTGTCCTTGGGTTAGCCTTGACTCTTCGGACAAGCCTGGCCTCGGCACGGGAGGACACTTTCAAAGGCTGTCCTAGCCGTGGAAGGCTAACAGTAGTTCCATAAGCCTTCCACTTATGGATGATGCTCCCAACAGTGGAGACAGGTAGGCCCAACTCCTTGGAAAGGGTTTTGTACCCCTTGCCAGCCTTGTAACCCTCCACGATCTTGTCTCTGATGGCCTTGGAATGCTCCTTTGTCTTTCCCATGTTGACCA
Source organism: Phyllobates terribilis (assembly GCF_046119375.1). Lineage (NCBI taxonomy): Eukaryota > Metazoa > Chordata > Amphibia > Anura > Dendrobatidae > Phyllobates > Phyllobates terribilis. Next base: position 71,684,453 of record NW_027362773.1, on the reverse strand, counting down.
TGTCTGAGTGCTGTTCACAAGTTTGGGGAGGGTCTTAAATAGTCAGAAAAGGCTGGCAAAAAAGATCTTTAATCCACACATGTGAAGCTCATTATTCTTGGTGCCTGAACTACTTCTTAATACTTTAGGGGGACCAAACAGAATTCTTGTGGTTTGAGGGGTTGAATAATAAATGACACTCTGAATTAACTTTTTACGTTTAAAAAAAAAAAAAATTTGCTGCAGTGCATTTCCCACTTCCAGGCTGATCTACAGTACAAATGTCACAATGCCAAGTTAATTCCGCATGTGTCAACCAGCTAAATCTGCAGGGGGTTGAATACTACTTGTAGGCACTGTATATGGAGGGTGGAGTTAGGCAGTTGAGTTCAGACAGAGAGAAAGTCAGAGAGCATGCTGGCGCTGAGACCAGTGAAGGAGCAGCACATCTGCTGCTGAGTTGAGGTCCCCGAGTGTGGCCGAGGCGAGGAGAGAGGAGAAAGGAGTTAAGGGGGCAGAGGAGCATTACAGGCTCACCCCAAGACACAATCCGGACACCGGGTCCGCGCCTACAGGGTCCTCTATACCCAGTAGGGATTACGGCATACCAGGAGGATTACAGATCCCTGGTCATCCTGAAGCTACCAGCAATAACAGGACTAGGAACCACGAAGGCCCCGGCGTCCAGGGATAGTGGTTGCCAAGGAAAAGTCCTACTACCAAGCGGTCAGGTGAGAGAGCAACACAACACAGAAGCTAGGCTAAGTTCCAGGCTGGCCAGAAGCTTAGAGAGAGGAAGACACGCATCAGGAGGCCTTATACCCGCTCACTGGGGAGAAGTCCAGAAGTGCACCATTCCTAGCAAGTACCCTGAACCATACCTGCCATTACACCAGTAAAGGTACTCAAGCGAATCCCCTGTGTGCATGTCCGTCATTCCCCCTGACCCGACCGGGCCATCTCTCACCTGCATCCCTTCTATCCCTTCTATCAACCCTGCCCCGGGGTCCGCTCCGCCTGTGGAGAGCAGAAACATCCCAGCTGCCATCCCATCATCCCCCGGAGGTCTGCAGCAGCGCTGGTAACTATTACCAGAAACCACAGGTGGCGTCACGAGACAAACTGCTAATAAAATCCCTTTTAAAGAGTGACCCCAGAGTACGGGCCCGGGAGCAGACTGCCACGACATCCCAAGGAGTCCCCATATCCCCCTGGGTGAGTTAGTGCCGCCCCTCCACCCTCTAACTTCAACCTGGTTAGAAACTGTGTTAGCTCCTGGAGGAATGTCCCCATGACGTCTGCAGCTTCTTTCTCCCCCAGCTCATCCATTTTTGCATTAATGGCAGCTAACAGTTGCCTGCGGTTGTGTGCTTTTGAAATCTGTTCTTCTGACATCTTTATATGTTCTGCTACTGTTCTCAATTCTTCACAAGTTAACCGAAGAAGCAGCTCACTAATTCTGTCCATTTGTATTTCCACATCCATTGCTGCTAGTGAGTTTTCTTTAGGGCTGGTCCCCTTTAACTGGTGTAGCAGAGTTGAATTGAGGTGCTGTGTTGCTGTGTTTTTCCAGACACTTTTCCTCTTCTCCCTCTACACGCTAATTCCCGCTCAGGATTCCATACGGACCACCAATGTTACACGTACGCCGCTAGGTTCAGATAGGGGTGACTCGCCCCCTGGGCCGTGGGGCACTCGGATCCGGGCAATAGGGGAACGATGGGGGTAGTAGTGGCTACCCGGTTCCGTGGCTCAGGGTGGTCAGACCAGTGGTAGTCCCTTTATAAGGTCGTCCAGTTCTCTCTAACCCTGCCCCCAGTTCCAGCTTTTATAGGGGCAGCCTGCTCCCCCTACTGGCCTGAGACAGGAGGTATTGCATGCTAATGTTCCCCTGACCAGAGAACCTCCCCTTTGCACTCAGACACAGCTTTATTATATTTGTGGCATCCAGGCCAGGGTGACACATTCCCCCCTAGTGAAATTTAGTACTCCGGGACTAAACAGGAAACAAGATAATATGCATGACCATAAAACATTAACAGACAGACGACGCACCGGTTGAGTTCTTAAGGTCACAGTGTGGTCTGTGACCGGGTGTCCATATCACCAACACAACGGGGAGCCTTAACCAGGTGGGGGTCTGTCCTACCCCAAGTCCTTTACAGTCTTAGTTCACTCCTTGGTTAGGCTCCGAACGCAGTCCATACAAAGTCCTGGTTATTAAAAGTCCATAACCTTTGAGTCCGTACGGTAAGTGCAAGAAACTGAAATACACTATTAATAATCATGCAGGTAACTTGGAAACATTTCAACATTTGGCAACAGGGTTATTTACAATTTTAGTGCACCCTATATTCTCCAGCGAGCGGGTATCTGCCCCTTTGTGCTCCTGGTTGACCTCCTTAACCCACTGTCTGGTGGTGGACCGACTTGGCTTTCCCCACTAGCGTTAGGGGTACAGCTACCAGCTTGGTGTACAGGTAGGGCAGGCAGCTGTCTGCGGGTCCTTTGGCTTACCGCAGGCATGGCAAGCACACTGTCAGCAGAGGGTTGACTCTCCTGGGCTGCTGGTACAGGCTCTTCTGCCTCTGGAACTGCTTGTTCTCCTTCATCTTCCAGCTCTGGTGTATGTTGTTGCTGAGCCGGTTGCAGGAAATGCAGGACGGGTACCACTATGGCATCGTTTATTCGAGTCCAGGACTGAGGGAACTCTCCGAGAACGGTGCTGATCATTTCTTCCTTGTCCTCTGCGGGTTCAAGGTCACTTTGATCCTCTTCTGCACTACGGATTTGCTCGGGGCATCTTTTGAGGTGGTCTCTGGAGACGGTACTAGTGGTTTCTACTCCATCCTTCGTGATCACGCACACCTTCGGGTTGTCGTGATCAGACTGCAGTATGGTGTAGGGTTCCCTTTCCCACTGGTCGTCCAACTTATGTAGCCTTCTCTTTCGCTTCAGGACCTGCTCACCAGGTTCCAGGGGACCAGCAGGGGCGTGTTGGTTGAAGAGTTTTTCTTGCCTCTCCCTCACCTGAGCCAGGCTCTTCTCCACACTCTCCTGTACCTTCTTGTACTGCAGTTGCCTTTCCGTATCCCAGTCCGCATCCGCGGAGGTGTCTTCAGGTGTTAGGACTCCCATCTCCAGGTCTACGGGCAGCTTACCTGGTCTGGCTCGCATCAGGTAAGCCGGGGTGCAGTTCGTAGCATTCACCGGGATATGGTTGTATAAGTCTATTAGATCCGGCAGTTTTTCTGGCCACAAGCTGCGTTCCTCCAGGGGCAACGTCTTCAGGAGATCAATGACTATATTGTTCATTTTCTCACACATCCCATTGGTTTGTGGGTGGTAAGGCCTTGTCCGAATCTTCTTACAGCCATAGAGGTTGAAGAACTCCTGGAAGAGTTCAGCTTCGAACGCTGGACCCTGGTCTGTCAGGACCTGTTCCGGATACCCATGTGGACGGCAGAAGTATTGCTGGAAGGCTCTGGCCGCCGTTTGGGCTGTCAAGTCTTTCACTGGGACCACCACTAGAAAACGGGAATAGTGGTCCATTATTGTCAGGGCGTAGATGTATCCTGACCGGCTTGGAGCCCATTTGACGTGGTCCAGAGCTACCAGCTCAAGAGGCTGCGTGGTGACGATGGGCCTCAAGGGTGTCTTCTGGCTGGCACGGTCCTTCCTCCTTAGGTTACAAGGGCCACAGTCTCTGCACCACTTCTCCACAGCCCCTCTCATGCTGACCCAAAAGAACCGTCCTCTTAGCAGGAACTTCAGTTTCTTCCAACCGAAGTGCCCCGCTCTGTCATGGTAAGCCCCCAGGACCATAGCTGCATCCCGCCTTGGGACCACGACTTGCCAGGTCAGCTCGTGTGTCCGGTGGTTGACAAGTCATCTGCACAGCTTGCCTTCATAGAGGAACAGCTTGCTCTTCTCTTTCCATAGCTGCTTGGCTTCCTCTGGAGCATCCGGACCTAAGCGGGCATCTTCCTGGGTCAGCAGATCTTTCACCAGGCGGACTGCAGGGTCACTATCTTGGGTCTCGGCCCAGCTGTGGTGAGGTAGGGGATTGATCATAACGGTTGTTAAATCTTCCTCCATCGCGCGGTGGGAGTATTGAGCGGCTCCGTACCGGTGAAACGCGGGGAGTTCTACCTCCTCCAGCTCTTCTGGGTCTTCGTCACCTTCAGGTAAGTGAGGCATTCTCAATAGGGCGTCAGCGTTGGCATTGGTTTTGCCTGCCCGGTACTTGATCACAAAGTCATAATTGGAGAGACGGGCCATCCACCGCTATTCCAGGGCACCCAGCCTTGCATTGTCCAGGTGTGTCAACGGGTTGTTGTCCGTGTACACGGTGAACTTTGCGGAGGCCAGGTAATGCTTGAAGCGTTCCGTTACGGCCCACACCACCGCCAAGAATTCTAGCTTAAAGGAGCTGTAATTCTCCGGGTTCCTCTCGGTTGGCCTCAGCTTCCGGCTGGCGTACGCGATCACCCTTTCTCTGCCCTGTTGGTTTTGGGACAGTACGGCTCCCAGTCCCACATTACTGGCGTCTGTGTGGAGAATAAAAGGCTGGCCATAATCAGGGTAGGCCAGGATCTCATACCCCGTGAGGGCCATCTTCAACTGGCGGAAGAACTCTTTGTAACGGGTCTGGGAGGTGGAACCTCTGAGCAACTATACAAGGGGGCAGTCCTTGTAAGGAAGCGGGTGGCTCCCAGGGAAGGCGGGCAGGTAGTCACGGCTAGTGATGGGGACAGTCTCAGGGTGGAAGGGCAGGAGGTCACGGCAGGTGACGGGGACAGCCTCTGGGTAGAAGGCCAGGAGGTCACGGCAAGTGACGGGGACAGTCTCTTGACAGGCGGGTGGTCACAGCAAGTGACGGCAGAGCCTCCAGGTAGGCTAGCAGGCAGGTAGCAGGTGGACGCTCCCAGGTGAGCGGGCAAGAGTCTCTGGACAGGTCGGTGATCACAGCAAGTGACGGCTAAGCCTCCAGGTAGGCTAGCAGGCAGGTAACAGATGAGCGCTCCCAGGTGAGCGGGCAAGAGTCTCTGGACAGGCAGGTGGTCACAGCACGTGACGGCAGAGCCTCCAGGTAGGCTAGCAGGCAGGTAGCAGGTGAGCGCTCCCAGGTGAGCGGGCAAAAGTCTCTGGACAGGCAGGTGGTCACAGCACGTGACGGCGGAGCCTCCAGGTAGGCTAACAGGCAGGTAGCAGGTGAGCGCTCCCAGGTGAGCGGGCAAAAGTCTCTGGACAGGCAGGTGGTCACAGCATGTGACGGCGGAGCCTCCAGGTAGGTTAACAGGCAGGTAGCAGGTGAGCGCTCCCAGGTGAGCGGGCAAAAGTCTCTGGACAGGCAGGTGGTCACAGCACGTGACGGCGGAGCCTCCAGGTAGGCTAGCAGACAGGTAGTAGGTGAGCGCTCCCAGGTGAGTGGGCAGACTGATCCATAGACAGACTGGCAGGGCTGGTAGGCAGACTGTCGGACCACAGATAGATAAGTATCAGGCAGGAATCTGGCAGGTGACTGGCAGGTGACTGGCAGGTAACTGGCAGGTAACTGGTAACGGGACCTGAAGCAGAGTGAAGGCTTTGCAACAACATTGCTCGGACACCTCCATTTTGGAGGAGGTGCCTTATATATGGTGAGGTCCTCCGGCCATTGGTCGGGGACTCCTTAGGACGGCGCGCGCGGCCCCTTCAAGAGAAGGGGAGCGCGCGCGCGCGCCCTAAGCACGGAGGCCGGGAAGCAGCGCGCGCTGCCAGCAGAGCGGGAGGAAGCCGCCGGGCACGGAGCGGAGAGGTGAGGGGAACGGCGTCCCTGCCTAGCAGGGGGCAGGGACGCCGAAGCTACAGTACCCCCCCTTTAGGCCCCCCCTTTTTTAGGCCAGAGAGAAATATAGCAAGGATGAGAGGGGCATGGATGTTCTCCCGGGGCTCCCATGTTCTCTCCTCAGGACCAAACCCCTTCCAATCTACCAAAAAAAAGGTCTTTCCTCTTACCCTCTTAGTGGCCAGAATACTCTCTACCTCAAAGATGTCTTCAGCGGAAACCGGAGAAGGAGGAGTACCTGGATTGTTGGAAAAAGAGTTAAAGACAACGGGTTTGAGGAGAGATACGTGGAAGGAGTTGGGAATCCGCAAGGTGGCCGGGAGTTTTAATTTGTAGGCCACTGGATTAATTTGCCTGAGGATTTCGAAAGGACCGATGAAGCGAGGACCTAACTTGTAGGAGGGTATCTTGAGTCGTACATGTTTGGAAGAGAGCCAAACCTTGTCTCCCGGACGGAATTGAGGCGGATCCAGATGTCTCTTATCAGCATATCGCTTCATCCGCGCGGAGGACTGAAGAAGTGCAGACCTAGTACTCTCCCAAATGGTAGAAAACTCGCTGACAAGAGACTGCACGGCAGGGTTGTCCACAGAGGCGGAGACGGGAAAAGGAATTCCGGGGATGCTGGCCATAGATAATAAAGAACGAGGAGTTGGAAGAGGATTCGCTCTCGTGGTTATTATAAGAGAATTCGGCCCAAGGAAGGAGGTCCACCCAATCAAAATGGTGGGCATTAACAAAGTGCCGGAGATAGCTGGTAAGGATCTGATTGATCCGCACCACTTGACCATTGGACTGAGGGTGGTAAGCGGAGGAGAAGTCCAGGGTGACGTCTAGCAGTTTACATGTGGCTCTCCAGAAGCATGAGTTGTACTGAACCCCTCGATCCGACACGATGTGGAGGGGAAGGCCATGGAGACGGAAGATATGGCGGATAAAGTCCTTAGCCAGCTCAGGTGCAGACGGAAGACCAGGCAGGGGAATGAAGTGGGCCATTTTAGAGAAGCGGTCCGCGACCACCCAAATGACAGTACACCCGGCAGAGACAGGAAGATCGGTAATGAAGTCCATAGCGATGTGTTGCCACGGGGCAACAGGTATGGGAAGAGGCAGGAGATGACCAGCTGGTAAGTGTCTGGGAACTTTGTTGCGGCCACAAGATGAACAGGCAGAGACGAAGTCTACCACATCCTTACGCAGGGTAGACCACCAGTAATGCCGGGAAATGAGTAGGAAGGTCTTTTTTTGGCCGGCATGGCCAGCTAGTTTAGAAGAATGACCCCAGTGAAGAACCCTCTCACGGTCTGGAGGCGCCACGAACGTCTTGCCGGGTGGAAGATGAGTCAAATCCAAGGGGGACACATTCATCACCTTGGAGGGGTCGATAATGTGCATAGGCTCCTCCTCTTGGTCGGAGGACAGGAAGGATCGGGACAAGGCATCAGCTTTGACATTTTTGTCCGCCGGGCAGAAGTGAAGGATGAAATTGAAGCGGGCAAAAAACAAAGACCACCGGGCCTGAGGTGGATTAAGTCTCTGGGTATTTTGAAGATATGCCAGGTTCTTGTGATCCGTGTAGATGATCACCGGGTATAGAGCCCCTTCAAGCAGGTAACGCCACTCCTCCAGCGCCAATTTAACGGCTAACAGTTCTCGGTCTCCTATGGAGTAATTGCACTCAGAGGAGGAGAAGGTTTTAGAGAAAAAGCCGCAGGTTACCATTCTCCCGGATGAAGACTTTTGGGTGAGCACCGCTCCGGCTCCAGAGGAGGAGGCATCAACCTCCAGGAAGAACTGTTTGTTGCAGTCCGGACGGTGCAGCACAGGGGCAGTGGAGAAGGCCTGTTTCAGGAAAAGGAAGGCCTCCTCAGCTTCGGATGACCATACCTTGGGATTTGCTCCCTTACGGGTGAGCACAGATATGGGCGCAGTCCGTGACGAGAAGTGAGGAATGAAGAAACGATAGTAATTAGCGAAGCCCAGGAATCGCTGTATCGCCTTCAAACCCCCCTTGACGGGGCCACTTTAGGACAGCAGAGAGCTTCTCGGGATCCATTCGCAAGCCTGTCTGGGAGATAACATAGCCCAGGAAAGGAAGAGAGGTCTGCTCAAAAAGGCACTTCTCGTATTTAGCATAGAGGTGGTTCTGCCTGAGCCTAAGCAGGACCTGACGAACATCCCTCCGGTGTGTGGGAAGATCCGGAGAGAAGACCAAGATGTCGTCCAGGTATACCACCACGCAGGAGTAAAGAAGGTCACGGAAGATGTCGTTGACCAGTTCTTAGAAGACGGCGGGAGCATTGCAGAGACCGAAGGGCATCACACGGTACTCATAGTGTCCGTCCCGGGTATTAAATGCTGTTTTCCACTCGTCTCCCTGACGGATACGGACCAGGTTATACGCTCCACGTAGATCCAGCTTGGAAAAGATCCTGGCTCCTTTAAGGCGATCAAATAACTCAGAGATGAGCGGAAGGGGGTATTTATTTTTAACCGTGATCTGATTGAGTCCTCTATAGTCAATACAGGGGCGAAGCGAGCCATCTTTTTTTTTGACAAAGAAGAATCCGGCTCCAGCCGGGGAAGTAAACTTCCAGATGAATCCCCTGGCCAGATTCTCCTCTATGTACTCAGACATGGCCCGGGTTTCAGCCGCAGACAACGGATAAATACGCCCACGGGGTGGAGTGGCGCCGGGTACCAGGTCGATCGGGCAATCATATGGCCTATGAGGTGGCAATGTTTCTGCCTCCTTCTTACCGAAGACGTCAGCATAGGGCCAGTAAGGAGCCGGAAGACCGGGTAAATTAGCTGGGATAGGTGGAGGACGAACCGGAACCAGGCAGGTCTTATGGCAGGCCGGCCCCCACCGGAGTACTTCACCAGAATGCCAGTTCAACACGGGTTCATGTGTCTGGAGCCAAGGTAGACCTAGCAATAGGGAGTGGGAGAGTCCGGACAACACATGGAAGGAGATTACCTCAGAGTGCAGCATTCCCACCTGCAGGGTTATGGGTTCCGTGACGAGCAGGATGGTCACCGGAAGGAGTCTTCCATCCACGGAGGCGACTGACAAAGGTTCAGCCAGAGACTTGGTGGGAATATGGTATTTCTCAACCAGGGACTGAGGGATGAGGTTTCCAGCGGATCCAGAGTCCAGATGGGCGAGTTCAAAGTGACGGCTCTCTCCCCAGGAGATAGATACAGACAAAGTCAGGGTTGGAGAGGACTTATTTTTGTCTAGGGCGACCTCTCCGACCGGTCCTAGACACTGGAGTTTCCCGGCCTCTCCGGGCAGGAACGAATCAGGTGCTCCTTACTGCCACAAGAGAAGCAACTCCCCTCGGCTCGGCGTGACTCTTGGCGAGATTTGACCAACTTGGTCTGGTCGATCTGCATGGACTCGGGTGAGTGCGCCCGGGGAGTGACAGAAGAGGAGACAGGTTTCTGGAAAGTAGGAGCTAGGCGGGGAAACCTTCTCTCACGGGTGGTCTCTTTGGTATGTTCTAGAAACTGAATGTCAATCCGGGTAGCCAGAGACACCAGGTCATCCAGGATGGTAGGAATGTCCCGACCGGCGAGCTCATCTTTAATTCGACAGGAAAGGCCCTCCCAGAAGATGGACACCAGGGCCTCATTATCCCAGGCAAGCTCAGAAGCGAGGGTGCAGAACCGTATGGCATATTGGCCCATGGTGAGACTCCCTTGGCGGAGACGTAGCAAAGAGGAGGCAGATAAGGTCTTTCGTCCCGGTTCATCGAAGACTCTTCGGAAAGCAGTGAGGAAAGAAGACAGTTCGGACACCAGGGGATCCCCTCTCTCCCACAGAGGGTTAAGCCATGCCAGTGCCTCCCCAGTGAGATGGGACATGATGAATGCCACTTTGGCCCGGTCGGAGAAAAACTGGTGGTCCAGGAGTTCAAAGTGCAGGGTGCACTGGTTAATGAAGCCCCGAGCTTGAGCGGGGTCGCCTCCGAAGCGAGGAGGTGCAGAAAGCCGGGGTCCGGGGCAGAATGCCATGGTATTGGTGGGCAGCGGCGCTGCCGGGTTGCGAGTCATGACACTAGCGGTGGTTGCTGGTGGAGCAGTCAGAGTGTCCAGGCGAGAGTTGACATTCCGCAGGTGGCTCAGGATGGACTCCTGTTGGGACCTCTGACCGGACAGTTCATGGCATAGGTCCGAGAGCGAGGGAGTTTGGGTGCCACCGGGTTCCATGGCCCGAGCAAACTGTAACGGGTCTGGGAGGTGGAACCTCTGAGCAACTATACAAGAGGGGAGTCCTTGTAAGGAAGCGGGTGGCTCCCAGGGAAGGCGGGCAGGTAGTCACGGCTAGTGACGGGGACAATCTCAGGGTGGAAGGGCAGGAGGTCACGGCAAGTGACGGGGACAGTCTCTTGACAGGCGGGTGGTCACAGCAAGTGACGGCAGAGCCTCCAGGAAGGCTAGCAGGCAGGTAGCAGGTGGACGCTCCCAGGTGAGCGGGCAAGAGTCTCTGGACAGGCCGGTGATCACAGCAAGTGACGGCTAAGCCTCCAGGTAGGCTAGCAGGCAGGTAGCAGATGAGCGCTCCCAGGTGAGCGGGCAAGAGTCTCTGGACAGGCAGGTGGTCACAGCACGTGACGGCAGAGCCTCCAGGTAGGCTAGCAGGCAGGTAGCAGGTGAGCGCTCCCAGGTGAGCGGGCAAAAGTCTCTGGACAGGCAGGTGGTCACAGCACGTGACGGCGGAGCCTCCAGGTAGGCTAGCAGACAGGTAGTAGGTGAGCGCTCCCAGGTGAGCGGGCAGACTGATCCATAGACAGACTGGCAGGGCTGGTAGGCAGACTGTCGGACCACAGATAGATAAGTATCAGGCAGGAATCTGGCAGGTGACTGGCAGATGACAGGCAGGTAACTGGCAGGTAACTGGTAACGGGACCTGAGGGCTGAAGCAGAGTGAAGGCTTTGCAACAACATTGCTCGGGCACCTCCATTTTGGAGGAGGTGCCTTATATATGGTGAGGTCCTCCGGCCATTGGCCGGGGACTCCTTAGGACGGCGCGCGTGGCCCCTTTAAGAGAGGGGGAGCGCGCGCGCCCTAAGCACGGAGGCCGGGAAGCAGCGCGCGCTGCCAGCAGAGCGGGAGGAAGCCGCCGGGCACGGAGCAGAGAGGTGAGGGGAACGGCGTCCCTGCCTAGCAGGGGGCAGGGACGCCGACGCTACACTCCTCTTCCGGTTTATCCCACTTGAAGGGTGGCTTTTGACTTCTGGACTTAGACTGTCCTATCAGGAGGTCCTGCATAGGAGCTGCCATCTTAGTGAACCCGGGGATGAACCTTCGGTAGTAGCCTACCAACCCGAGAAACTGCCTCACTTTCTTGATGTTTGAGAGCCTTGGCCAGCTCTTGATTGCCATGACCTTGTCAGGGTCGGAGGCTACTCCTTCCGCACTTACCACGTGCCCTAGGTACTGGACCTTTGGTTTCAACAGGTGACACTTCGATAGTTTCACCTTCAGGCCATAGCCTGCCAGGGCTTCGAACACCTCGGCCAGGTGCTTTAGATGATCCTCGTAAGTCTTCGTCGTCCAGGTAAAGGAGGACCATCTCGAAGTTTCGGTGCCCTAGACAGTATTCCATCAGCCTCTGGAAGGTCCCTGGTGCGTTGCAGAGCCCGAAGGGCATACAGTTGAACTCGCTTAGTCCCATCGGGGTGGTGAAGGCGGTCTTCTCCTTGTCAGCCTCTGCCACAGGAACCTGCCACTACCCGCTAGTAAGGTCCAAAGTAGAAAAGAAGTTAGCTGATTTTAGTGCGGCTAAAGACTCCTCTATTCTAGGCAGCGGGTATGCGTCTTTATGGGTGATACGGTTGATTTGTCTATAGTCTACGCACATTCTCATGGTGCCATCTTTCTTTTTCACCAGAACCAAGGGGGGCTGCCCAGGGGCTACAGCTATCTCTAATGACCCCAGCTTCTTTCATTTCTCTTAGCATGCCCTTTGCGTTCTGATAATGTGCAGGGGGTACAGGTCTGTGTCTCTCTTTTATTGGTGGGTGGCTCCCTGTGGGGATGTGGTGTTCTATCCCTTTTACTCTGCCGAAGTCTAGCGGGTGCTTACTAAAGACTCTCTCGTACTCCTGTACCACCCGGTAGACTCCTTGTTTTTGGTGCAGGGGAGTGGAGTCAGCACCCACATGGAGTTTCTGCCACCAGTCCTCCTTTTGTTTCTGGGAGCCATTACCCTCCGCCTGTGGAGATGGAGGCAAGGGTTCCACGGTCCTGATAGCTTTGTGCTCAACAGCAAACAGTTTGGCAAGTGTAGCGTACCTGGGTAAGTGTACCTCCCTCTCTCCAATGTTGAGGATGCGGACGGGCACCCTCCCATGACGGACATCAACCACCCCCCGGGCTGTCAAAATGGTGGGCCTGCTGTCCGAGTACACGGGTTCTACCATGGCTTGGTAGTCTCTACCTGTCAACCCGATTGCAGTCCGACACCAGATCATCATTTCACTTTTGGGAGGCATGGAAATGGGGAATGGGTCACTCAGTCTTACGCTACCGATCTCACCACCAGACAGTTTTACCTGCTGCCGTCTCATCAGGGCTTTTATCTCCTTGTTGAGGACTCTCTGTTGGCTGGAGCTAGCATTCACCGCCACCTGTTGTAGAATTACAATTACCTCTGAAAGACAATTTTCAATCACGTTAGTACCCACAGTTATTTTAGGGTGACTTTCACGACAGTCAATGTCCACAATAATCACTCCCTGTGCCGGTAGTTCAACTTTACCAATTTTAATGGTCATCTCCTTGAACCCCATCTGCGGCACGGGTAAGCCATTACTGGCGATGATGCTCAAGTTACTGTCTGGATGCCGTGTGATATCAGCATCAGTCCAATACTGCTTAAAAAGTACATAAGGGATAGTGGTTACTTGCGACCCAGTATCCAGCAAGCCGGTCATGGGGATACTGTCCAGCACCACGGGTAAAACCGGGCGCCCCCCAACGTACTTATCACGCCAATTATAAGGGCCTGGTGATCTTATGCCTGGGGGTTGGCCCTCTGCCCCAGGTTGGACCCGTTTAAATTACAGTACCTGGAAATGTGTCTGGGCTGGTTGCATCGACGGCAAATGGGCTGTCCATCCTCTGCATAGCGGTCTGTGGGCCTCCCTCGGAACGACGGGATCCTCCTCTGTCGACGCCACGGGACATCCTCCGGACTTGAAGCCAACTTGATGGGTCTTGACGGGTCCACTTGCAACGCCTGGACGGTCCTGGTCAACGCCGCGACGCTCCTGGTCAGCTCCTGGACTTGGTGGTGCAGATCTTTCGACGTGGCTTGGTTGAGGGCCTGTGCATCAGCCCCCACAGAGTCCATAGAGGAGGGCGCCGCCTCCTGGTGGTAGGTGAGAGCAGGGCGCCGGGGGTTTATAGCGCCACTGGTTGCGGGTTCACGGAGCACCCTTATGGCCCTGTCCTTGAATTGGGCAAAGGTCAGATCAGGGTTCTGAAAGAACATGAGGCGCAGCTGGGTCCTGTGGGCGCTAGACAGCAGACCTTCTATGATCTGTTCTGTTAGTAGCTTATCCGTATCCTGCACGCTGCCAGGGTCAGCTTGTTTGATGGCCCTCAAGGCTTCCTGCAAATTTAGGGCATAGTCTCTAATGCTGTCCTGTGCCCGCTGCTTACATACATAGAACCGCATTTTAATTTCAGCGGAGGTACGGGTATCAAAGGTACCTCGCAGCCGGGCCAGAATGTCCTTCACAGTCCTTTTCTCCTCAGTGGGCCATGACTTTACCTCCCGCTGGGCTGCGCCAGTTAACTGCCCCGTCAGTATGCTGACGTTCTGTTCCTCTGTCAGGGGGTAAACTTGGAACAAACTGTACAGCCTTTCCTTAAAGTCAGTTAGGGCATGGGGCTCCCCTGAGTACTTGGGCAGCCAGGCCGCTCCAGGGATGTAGGGCAGGGAAAATGGCATCACCGCTGCTGCAGCCGCGTTGGTGGTAGTGGGCGCCTCTGTGTCCGACATCTTCCTCCCCCCTAGTCAAGCGTGGCCTACCTTCCGACAATCCTCTTCTGTAGGCCGCGGCTCCGCTGGTGCTGCTCCGGACGAGGACCTTGCGTCGCGTCCTGGTGACGTCAGCGTCGCTCTCTCTCCCTTCCAGGACCTTGCGCAGTGTCGGTGCGTGGGGCAGAGCTTCGGATCTCGCACGGTTTGGACGTCCACGCCCCTCTTCTTCCCGCGCGGCGTCCTGAAGATGGCGTCCGATGGTGGGAAAACGGCTGAAGATGGCGGGAACCGATGGAAGATGGCGTGAGACGGCGTGGAAATGGCGGGAAACGGCTCCGGATGGCGGGAAACTTCACTCAGGTAAGTGCAAAGTCTTTTCTAGGCACGCAATACCCGTTTGTGGCGGGTTGGTTACAATCCTGCCGACTACGCCAAAGCTGACTCGCCCCCTGGGCCGTGGGGCACTCGGATCCGGGCAATAGGGGAACGATGGGAGTAGTAGTGGCTTCCCAGTTCCGTGGCTCAGGGTGGTCAGACCAGTGGTAGTCCCTTTATAAGTTTTAAGTGATGTCCGACTACGCCACCCGTGGATTGCGGTCAGGGTTAACCGCCGCTGCAAGGTAGACCGCTGGGGCTGATGATGTATGCAGCTGGGATGGTGTGACTCCCCACAGGAAGAGTGCAGCCCCAGGGCAGTATAATGGAAGATGGGGGTGATGGTGTAGGACGTCCCAGTACCGTTAGTGCTGGAGGAGCAAGGAGCACACAGACAACAGGTTGCAGTCCAGGGTCTTTACTAGAACAGGTGAACTGACCCACAAACAGTCCCGGCTAGGAGGGGACCTGGATGTCTGAGAGCAATTGGGAAATTGGCCCTGGTCAGGGTGAGGGTGTAGGCCTACCGTGCTCTCTGCGCTCCTTCTGGCTATCTCCTCCTGGTAGGGTAACAGCCCACGGTCCCGAGCTCACCGTGTCTTCTCGCCCGTATGGTTTGCAACGTGGGTTCCTTTCTACTCCCGGCCTGGTACGGCTCTGCTGGTCCCTTCTGCTGTGGTGGAGCCTCCGGGCTTCTTAGGCCAAGGAACATACAGTCCCCTGCGGACTGGTTATCTGCTGTAGGACGTGGAATCCTCACAGCCTCAGACGCCAAAGTCTGGTAAATTTGGTTCTTTGTCTGCCAGGACAGGCGTACTTCACCTCTTGTCCCTGGCTTGTGGCTCTCCTACTGCCACACGTCCTCTTAGGGTGCAATACAACTGTCCCTCTCTGCTCTGGGACACTTCTCAATCCTGAGACAGGTCGTCCAGTTCTCTCTAACCCTGCCCCCAGTTCCAGCTTTTATAGGGGCAGCCTGCTCCCCCTACTGGCCTGAGACAGGAGGTATTGCATGCTAATGTTCCCCTGACCAGAGAACCTCCCCTTTGCTCTCAGACACAGCTTTATTATATTTGTGGCATCCAGGCCACGGTGACACAGGGGCGAGACAGATTACATGAATTCTATGGAATCCTGGGGTAACCGTTACTCAGGGTGACCATAGACCATATACTGCAGCTTCTCTCGGGCACACAGGGGTATTGACCCTCAGGCACAGACACGTAGGTTGTTTTACTTGCAGACCA
Source organism: Phyllobates terribilis (assembly GCF_046119375.1). Taxonomy (NCBI): domain Eukaryota; kingdom Metazoa; phylum Chordata; class Amphibia; order Anura; family Dendrobatidae; genus Phyllobates; species Phyllobates terribilis. The sequence goes on along the minus strand of NW_027362773.1, from coordinate 71,669,022 downwards.
GACACACTTGACAAGAGTCCTCATAAACGGTAGAATAGTTGCATTCAATAAGAAGTCGCACAGCCACTGCAAGTTAAGTCTTATGAGCAACAGGCTCCAGTGACAAACAGTACAGTTTCATTATCAGGACAGTAGTTCACAGTCTTCCCAGTAGTACAGGACAGCACAGTTCTAATGCAAAGGCACATTAATGAACACAGCATTCTTTATAGCACAGTGAGATGGAGGAGGGTTGCTGAGGGAGATGATCCCTGTGACACCATTTTTTCCAGTCCTTATCTTTCTGCCTGACAATACTCTGCACTGCTAGTTCAGGAACTCTACCTGACCTGTGCTTAGCTTCAGTCCTGACTTGAAATCTTTTCACTTGCAGGGGCGCTTCTGTGAGATACAGAACACACACACCACCTTTCTCTTCGGCTCCAGCCAGACTGTAAACAACTTCCCCACAATCCCCCTGGGGATCTGCTAAAACACTCCTCTTCTCCTTTGACTGTGTTAACCCCTCTAGTTGCTGGATGCTTCTGGAGCACAACACTTCCTGTCTCCTGTGCTGGTGTTTCTTCTAATAGTTGCTGAATGCTTTTAAAGCAACAGCACTACTTCTGCATGTTACATTCTGCAAAAGCACTACTTCTGCATGTCACACTCTGCAAAAGCACTACTTCTGCATGTCACACTGCATTACACTGATAAATGTTTGCTCCGTCCCCTCCTACCAACCACTTTCAACAGAGAGGGGATGATTATCCTTTTCATCTTCTGACTGTTGCTCGCCCATCACCTCTTCCTTCTCCATTTGTTCCTCGGCTCTTGCACCTTCACTAACAGTAAGCCTGGTATCACCAAACCCCCTCAATCGCTGGAAGCCACTGTCACTTGGCACCTGCCTGTGTGACGACTGTCTGGAACTTTGAACTTATCCCTTCTTCTGTGACAACCACCTTCTGCCGCACGCTATTCAAAATCTTCTCCAGCATGTAGATGACCGGAAGAGTGATGCTGATGACGTCATTGTCAGCGCTAACTAGTTTAGTAGCCATTTCAAAACTGTGCAGAAGGGTGCAGAGATCCTTAATCTGTGCCCACTCCGTAAACATGATATGCCCCACGTCCGTACTGCGTTGGCTTAGGCTATATGACATGACATACTGCGTCAGGGCTCGTTGCTGCTGCCACAGTCACTGCGACATGTGCCGAGTGGAATACTACCACGACGGCACATCGCATATCAACCTGTTAACTGGCATGGACAAAGACCTCTGTATCGATGTAAGTCGATGACATGAGGGATGCGAATCGCGGAAGTGAGCACACAGCTTCAGTACTTTCTGAAGCAGCTCATCCAGGCCGGGATAGTGGCGAAGAAATCGCTGTACCACCAGGTTGAGGACGTGAGCCATGCAAGGTATGTGTGTGAGTTCGCCCCGGCGTAAGGCCGCCAACAGGTTTGCACCGTTATCGCACACGGCATTCTCTGGTTTCAGGTTCAGCGGAGACAGCCATTGCTGAAAACGAGCCTGGAGAGCTGTCCACAATTCTTCAGCTGTATGACTGCGATCTCCAAGGCATATTAATTTGAAGACTGCCTGATTGCGGTGAGCCCTGGCTGCGCAGTACGGAGGTGGTGTGGATTCGCTCTGCACTGTTGGAATGCGTGTCTCGTTAAGGCAGAGGTTGATTGCACATGTGGAGGCCCTAGAGGAGGTGGAGGACGCAGAAGCAGTGAAGGAAGTGTGAAATACAGAGGTTTCTTCTGCAAGCCTTAGGGATTCCAAGATTTGTGGAACAGCCCCTTCCCCGCCTGTCCCCACAGCCACCAGAGTCATCCAGTGCCCAGTCAGCGAGATGTAATGCTCTTGGCCATGCTTACTCGTCCAGGTGTCTGTCGTGAAATGCGCCCTGGCAGATATAGATTTAGTCAAGGAATGGGTGATGTTGTCTGTGACATGCTGGTGTAGCGCAGGCACAGCTTTCTTAGAGAAGTAATGGCGACTGGGCAACTGGTACTGGGGGACTGTGACGGCCATCAGCTTTCGGAAACTGTCTGGATCTACCAAGGAGAAAGGCAGCATTTCCATGGCCAACATATTTGAGATGGTGGAGTTCAACCTCTTAGCTTTGTCATGTGTAGGATGAAACAATCTTTTACGTGACCACAACTGTGGGACCGAGGGCTGGCTGTGGTGCTGAGAGTGGGAGGAGCATGGTGAAACAGTCAAACTGCTGGACTGTCAGTGAGGTGCAGGCGCAGATGTTACGGTGGATTGAGAAATGTGTGGTGTGCTCGGTGAAACAAACACAGCAGACATGTCCACTTCCGTTACAGCTGATGGGCTATCACTCAGCGTGACTGGAGCAGGTAGAGAACCAGAAGTTTTGTGGTGGGAGACCTGCGTGCCAATGCTTGGCATGGTAACAGAGGAGGAGGAAGAAACAGCAGATGCGGTTGATGAGGCAGCTGATGGTTGTTGAGGTCCGCTGGTCTGCATTTTAGCGTAGTGAGATTCCCAGCGTAGCGCATGTTGTGTGCGCATGTGAAGGTTCATGCATGTGATAGTCAAATTATTGCACTTTTTCCCTCTACTGAGTTTTTTCTTGCAAAGTGTGCAGATAACGTGAGTTGGCTCATCCTTTGCAGTCTCAAAAAAGGCCCAGGCTAGGCAACCTTTGCCACCCCTGCGAGCTGGAAACCTGCGACAGCTGCTGGCCACAGCCACAGTTGTGGCTAAGGATGCAGTGCTCCTCGTGCTTGCATCACTCTGTGTCTGCACCGTAGGGTGGAAGGTAACCTCCTCGTCTTTCTCCTCCACTTCCTCAGATGAGCTACTTGGCTGCATGACTCTGGGTTCCAACCAAGTAGGATCTTCAACCTTGTCATCATCCAATATGTTATCCCATTCCTCGCCCTCAGAGTAACCCTTCTCCTCTTGTTGCCCTGACAGCACAATACAGTCCGCATAAGCCTCAGGTATCTGAGTCTCATCAGGATCACCTCCCTCCCAAGTGGTTAATGTCTGGTGACAAACCTGCTCCGATCCTACTCTGTCCTGCCCCAAATCCAACATAAAAAAATTTGGGGCATCAGTGCAGATGCTTTCCTCTTCTTCTTGACTCTGTGAATGTTTGGAGTACACTTCTGATGCCCATGGTATAGAATGGGTGAACAGTTCAACAGATTCGCCCATCTGTGGTTCAATACAGTCAGTTGGGCACTTGGAAATTTGTGACACAGGGGAAAGCTAGGGTAATTGGGGTGACACCACTGTGGACTGTACTGTGTGTGATGTTGAGGTGGAGGAAGAAGAGGAGTGGCCACTTGAAGCAGCACTTGCCATCCACTGGAGCACCTGCTCTTTCTGGCCCTTATCAACAAGGCGTATCGCTTTGCGGCTGCCAAAGAAAGGGAGTAGAGTAGCCTGTCCAGTAACAGAAGTTGTCAGTTGTCTTTGGATAGGACATGACGGTGTTGGTTCACTAGTGCTTTCACTAACATTACCACCTACCCCACGTATACCTTGAACACCAAGTCTATTCCCCCTTCCACCACTACCTCTCTTTTTCCCACTCATGTTGCTCAGATACTGTAGTAGGAGCACGCTATTAGCAAAACAAAATTAGATTTTTTCCTCTGCAACAGCTCTGCACACACCTGAATTTCAGCGGCACTAAATTACAAGGTAAGATATGGCTTGCTGTATAACATTACTAACCAAACAAAGAATTTTTTTTACTGTGAACGACGCCTATATAACATAGGAGATTTTCTCCAAACTATTTCAAACTGAGATGTCCCTGCTGTATAATGTTAGGAACCAAACAAAGTATTTTTTTTACTGTGGATGAGGCCTGTATAACATAAGACATATTCTCCAAACTATTTCAAACTCAGATCTAGCCTGCTGTATAATGTTAGCAACAGCAAAAAAAAGATTTTTTGACTCTGCACAAGCTTTGAATACAGCTGAATTTCACCGCCATTAAAAGGACTAGGTGGCTTATAGCAGAGTGTAACACGTTTGCCACACAAAAAAATATTTTTGGGACTCTGTCTAGCAACAGAAAAAATCAATTTTTTTACTCTGAAAACAGCAGAAGTTCACCACCACTAACGTAGTAGCTGACGTATAGCAGAGTGTATGACATTTGCCACACAAAAAAATCGTTCGTGGACTCTGCCAAGCAAGACAAAAAAAATCTAACTTTTTACTTTGAAAAAGGCTGAGGTTCACCGCCACTAAAATAGTAGGTGGATTTTAGCAGACTGTATCACATTTGCCACACAAAAAAATCTTTGGTGGACTGTGGCTAGCAATAGAAAAAAAAATATTTTTTTAACTCTTGAAAACAGTTGAAGTTCACCGCCACTAATGTAGTAGCTGACGTATAGCAGAGTGTATGACATTTGCCACACAAAAAAATCATTTGTGGACTCTGCCTAGCAAGACAAAAAATCGAACACCGTTGCAGAGTTGTCAAAAGCTGTATCAGAGAACCTGGTGGCGGCTCTGAAGCTAGGCAAGTTCCTACACCATGCTTGGCCCATGTGCTCAACTTAGTGGTTCAGCGGTTTCTCAAAACCTACCCAGATCTGCCAGAGTGGCTTGTGAAAGTACACAGCATGTGTGCCCATTTCAGAACGTCAGCTACAGCTTCCACCACCCTGGCAGGGTTTCAGCAGCGTTTGCAGCTTCCAGCTCACCAACTGGTGTGCAATGTGACCACACATTGGAAATCAATGTTGCAGATGTTTGGAATGATTTTGAGCAGCTGAGAGCAGTTGTTGAGTACCAGTTTCAACATGCCCATCGGCATTCAGGTCAACCTCTGCACATAAGAGCTGATGAGTGGGCATGGATGTTTGACATATGTGCCGGCCTCCAAAACTTTGAGGACTCCACCAAGATGGTGAGCTGCGATGATGCCATAATTAGCATCACCATCCCGCTTCTCTGACTACTGAAATGCTCGCTGCTCACAATTAAAGAGGAGACATTGCAGGCAGAGCAAGGATTTAAACTGGGTGATGCTACTCAGCCCAGCCTCATCTCATCTCACCACGAATTCGGTGATAATGAGGAGGAGGAGGAAGAGAACATGGACAGTCATCCTCTTGGTGAGAACAGGGAAGTATTGGCTGTTGGCAGTCTGGAACACATGGCCGACTTTATGTTCCGCTGGCTTTACCGTAACCATCGAGTTGTATGCACTTTGGGCATTACAGAAAACTGGCAATGCACGAGAGAATTCTTGGAGATGGAGGTGTGAGGTTCTGATTAAGGAGGATGTCAGTCTTAGATCAGTTGCAGAACGTAGGGCACAGGAGGAGTGATATACAGAAATGAGGGATGAGATATAGGGCGGTACAGAACTATGGACAGATTGGTGGGTGAGAAACATGAGTTTGTATTGTATTCTGTAGTCAGTGGTGTACCGCCAATGGCGGCAGGCCACACCACTGCTATGGGGCCCGTGAGCCTGGGGGGTCCTGAAGCAGCGGGGGAACAAGGAGGATAGGTGAGTATTCTATTTTCCTGGGGGGGGGGAGGTTGCGGCAGTGGAGGAGCGGAGCACACGCAGTAGCAGCTGCTGCAGCTACCGCATGTGCCGCTGCTAAAGGGTAATTAATATTCCCTCTTCTCCACTCCCATGGGCATTGAGAAGAGGGAATATTCTTTTTTTTTTTAGCAGCGGGCACGGAGGAGCGCTGAGCCGCAGCTCCTGCTGACAGTGCCTGCTACTAAAGAGACTACATATTCACTGCTCTCCACGCGCATAGTCCCGGCGTGGAGAGGAGTGAATATGCTGGCAGTTTACATCAGTGTTTGAGAGCGCGCGCTGTGCCTCAGATGCTGACATGAGCTGCTGGCAGACAGGATGCAGCGCTGGAGCAGAGGTGAGGAAGGAAGGTGAGTATAAGTGTTTATTTTTTTATGAGTAAAGTGATTGGGCCATACATACCAGGATTGGGAGATGAGGGGTGCCATGCATACCAGGATTGGGGGTTGAGGGGTGCCATGCATACCAGGATTTGGGGTGAGGGGTGCCATGCGTACCAGGATGGGGAAATTTACTAGAAGCTGCTGCATTTCCCACCCTAGGCTTATACTCTAGTCAATACGTTTTCCCAGTTTTTTGTGGTAAAATTAGGGGCTTATATTCGGGTCGGCTTATTTAAAATGTACGGTATTTTAAAATCAGTAAGTACATGCCCATAATACTGCAGGACTGTGGGGTGCATTATACTATATGGGGGCTGCATTTTACCCTTTTGGCGGTCTGGGTCCTCCCTGGGGATGTTTTTCCTGTGGAGACTGTTCAGCCTGTAAATATATTGTAAGAACAAAAGTATTTACCAACATGAATCATACCAAAACCTTTAAAATCGTTCACCATATTACTTGCAACACAACAGCGGTAATATATTATGCAAAATGTCCTTGTGAACGTATTTATATCGGTATGACAACCAGAGCACTGAAAACAAGAGTACAGGAACATGTCCGGGATATAAGAAATGCAGCGGCTTGTTCTGAACTGCATTTACTCAAGACCATTCCCAGACATTTTCACGAATACCACAACTGTATATGGGCATTAGAGGAGGGAATGTAAAACAAAAACTGCTCCAGAAAGAAACTCAATGGATTATCACCTTGGATACGTTATCCCCTAACGGTCTAAACGAAACCATCAGTTTCAAATCTTTTCTTTGATTTTCTTCTTTTTTAAACTCTCTGGTGGACACTATACTTGGTCTTTTATTATTTTTTATCTATTTTTTTGCTTGTTATTTATATTGATTTTCTTTGTATACTTTAGTTTGGATGTACTCATATATCCTATCTCATCGAACACTGGCTTTTGATGATCCGATACCACTCTCTACCCTTTTTGAAAGGACTATGGACTGTGATTCTGGAATTATCGTCAAGGAGGATTGTCACCATGCCTATCATCAAAACAGCTCGCAGCGATACGGACTATCATTTATGATTAAGGAAGAATCACCATGATACTTACCACTGAAATGGCATATTGATATGTGGACCATTATTACAATTGGAAAAAGGCGATTAGCTGGGTATTTTCTCCTTTTGGGCAAATAATATAGACTCACAGCTTGCCCCCCTACGGACATAAAGGGGAACAATATCAATTCTTGTAAGCTGAGAGTCATATGTATGCCTCTTCTTTTATGATAAATTGTGATAAATGACTACATGATCATGTAAATTTTGGTGAATGGCCACATGATTATGTAAATTATTATTATAAATGACCATATGATCACGTAAATTATCACGTATAAAGTATGGCCATAATTGGAGGGCTACATATGTGCCTTTTCATAGCTTTGTTGTAAATTATTAATATCTGCATGATAACAGCTCTTGGACATGAGGGGTCACATATGTGGTCCCCCTTGTGGAGTTTTCTAGTACCCTTTAGGAGGAACTTATTAAGCTATCAGCCTTAGATATAATATTTTTGATAGTCGTATATTTATCTGTATATATGTATATGGTAATAATTTTTTCGGCAAGTATGGCCATTTATTGACGTCCCTCTTTTATTTACACCAACAATTAGAGGAAATTTAATTTTGTCATCCCCTTTTTGTGCTGTCGATTTGGGATGGAGGCAATTTGGAAGAATTACTACTAATGAGGTAGTTGCATATCTTCTGGCGGGGATCTATTCAAATAGGTCATATATCCCTACCCCTATCCTTTTCTAAGTTACTGTGAGCTAGCAGCACTTCTTATTAAAACTTCCGTCCTCAATCATGTGGTTAGACCTGGTGTCTGATCTCAACGGCGCAGGTGCATCTCGCACATGCGCTGCTTGTTCCCTGTGGCGCCGCGGGCTAGACGCGTTACCGAGACAACGGAGGCGATGACGTCGTCCTCTCTTCCGTCGTTTCCGGCACACGCTGGCCGGCCGCGCCCCCGAGGGAGGAGCAACATGTCGAGCGATGCGCCGATTCGCCAATGATCCGGACACTTTCATTTAAATAGTGCCCCCTTTTAACTCTCTATATGCCTCCTGACGAAGCCAGAAGGAGAAACGCGCGTCGAGGCGCTTCTTTGGATGTCCCACCCGCTATAGGGCACACCAGCATGTCTTCAGGTATAGTTTTGCATACATAATGCCTACAATGCTTTGTTTATTTATCAGGCATTTGTATATGATCGCGTATTATTTATATGCACAATTCTGCTTACTGATTACCTATTCCTGAGTGAGCACATGCTCCTTGCTGCCCGTGTAATTACCATTGTGATTAGGGTTGGAGATCCAATGTGTTCTCATGGTCTCTATCTGTTTAACTTTTCTTGAAAAATTTTAGCAATCTATTCTGTCTCACCTTTTTATGGATACTCCATTTATATAAATATGTATCTTTAATAAAATTTGCTGCATATATAATGAAACTGATCCCGTAGTTTTTTTCTGATTAGAGTCATCTGATGTTGTTTATTCAACTTTAATTATTATAAAGAACCCTTAGAGATTATTAGTACATTATTATTTTTTCTGGTTCTTTTTGTACTGAATATATATTCTAAAATCATAGGACTCTGTCAACTTCTTTTGGTTTAAAATTTTACCCTATGGGGTGTGTAATATACAGTATGGAGGACTATAGGGAGTGCATTATATTCTATGGAGGACCATGGGAAGTTCATTATACTATATGGAGGATTATGGGGGGCGCATTATACTATATGGAAGGCTATGTGGGGGCCATTATACTGTATGAAAGCAATTATACAGCGTGAAGGTTTGTGTGGGATCCATCATACTGTTTGGAGGGCTGTGTGGGATCAATCATACTGTTTGGATAGCTGTGTGGGATCCATCATACTGTTTGGAGGGTTGTGTGGGGCCATTATACTGTTTGGAGGGCTAGTGAGGGCCATTATACAGTGTGAAGGTTTGTGTGCGGTCTTTCATACTGTGTACGGGCCATTAAACTGTTTGAAGGGCTGGTGCGGGCCATTATACTGTATGTAGGCCCATTATACTGTATGGAGGGCTGTGTGGGAGTCACAGTTGTGGGATCATACTGTGTTAGGGTCACCATATTTTTCCTTGGGAATTGAAGTGGGGTATAATAGGATCATTACACTGTGCATGTGGAGGCTAATGTGGAGGAATGCACCATGGGGGTATCATACTGTGTTTGGGGGGTACTTTTATTGGCATCATACTTCATGGGGGCAATGAAAGAGGAATCTAGGACTTCAGCAGGAGGAAAATTACTATGTAAAGGCTGGAAAGTTGTGAGATATGCTCTTCTGTGACACAGACAAATATTTATTTATTTTTTGCAGGGGGAGGGCCCAATTAGAGCTTCTGCTGTGGGGGGATTTCTATGTACGACCCTGCACCTTTTGGGTGCAGCTTTATATTCTGTCCCTCTGCTGTCGTTTCATGCTGCTGATAGATTAATTTGGATGTTTTGACATTCTATTCATGTTTGGAGCAAGTCTGAGATTTCAGCTAAGGGTTTTCATTTTTCTGTTTCTTTGCTATACTTTGCACTTATCTTCTGTTTATCATTAGGAAGTATATTTATTAACAGTACTTGATTCTTTGTTTGGTATTTCGTTATTTACTTTACTCACTTTGGGATCTTTCCTTTGTTCAGCATACTTCTCTTCTTGAAGGTAATTCACACTGTGCTCTGCCCTCTGGTTCTTTAGGAGGAACGTGAAGCAACTCATCGGCTTTTAGGAAGTTTATGCCAGATATGTCATCTCCTAGTCTGTGGTTAGGTATATCTCAACCCCTGCAGGTACCAGTAGGGACTGCAGAGCCAGGATATCTAGTCTGTACAGGAACCGGCAGGGTCAGTTGCAGTTTCTAGTGTATAACCTATTTTCCTACACAAGCATAGCTATTCTAGGAGCTATTAGGAGCAATCAGGGTGAGCCGCCGTCGAGTGGGGGCGCAATTGAGTTATCTTAGTGTGCCAACCTCTGTGGTCAGGTAGGGACAGAACAGGGTCAGAGTAGGGTTTTTACCAGTCTGAACAGGGATTTGTCAGGTTCAGGTATTTGTTCCACTGGTTTGTTCGCTACCCGTGTTAATATGCTTGTGCAGTCATAACAGCGCCAGAGGACACGATGCACCCTATAGCCACTATGCCGAGCCTTGAGCTACTGATATTACCTGAATGTCTGCACGGGATTCTAGTACAGTCTCTAACAGGCCTTGAATGATAGTTACATGTTGGCTCTAGCAGCCCACTGCAGTTGAACTTGACCTTTTGACTGTATCTGGCAACCATTAGGAAGTGAGTCCCTTTTCTAACCTTACTAACTTTTTCCTGCTCTGGGCTAGTCCCAAACATTAACTGTATCTTATACCTGCATCTTGAGCTAGCTACAGTCACTATGCTATAACAGTATGTACTAAGCCTATTCTTACCTTATGTCCTATCCTTATACTGTTCACTATTATCATGTCCTATACCACTGCCAAATACTATGCATATTATACCAACAATACTTATACTACCCTATAGCACAGTCTAGTTACAATACACACTAAAACCCCAGTAGATAGTTCACATTTCACATGGCACTATATATTATTATTATTATTATATATTTTATATACTTATATGGCACCATTGATTCCATGGTGCTGTACATGAGAAGGGGTTACATACAAAATACAGATATCACTTACTGTAACAAATAAACAACGATAGACTGGTAAAGAAAGAAGAGGACCTTGCCTTTGCGTGCTTACATTCTACAGGCTTGTATATTTAAAACGTATGACATTATCTATACTACGCGATTGTTGACTTTAGGAGCCGGAACAGGGCAATATAGTCCACACCCTTACGTTCCTCCCCTCTTTGAACATGTTTGCCTTTGACCATCTAGAAACCTAAAAGACAACTTATTTGTCAACACAAATTAATGGCCCCCCCTTCCCGAGGTATATAGTGTACATGCCGGACCTGCCTGGGAGACCCTGGAATAAAAGAGTTCAAGATCCTTGGGCCCGTAGGCAAACATAATAATAACTGCCCAGCAGTCCTTGGGCACATACCAAGTCCTTCTCCTGCACAACAGTTAGATTAGTCGGTCCTCTTCATTAGAACCACAGAACTAATGTTCATCCGAGTCCATGTTTCCTGTAAATCAATGTCCCTTAGGCCAGGGCCGGCGTCAGCACCCGGTGCACCCGGGCAAGTGCCGGGGCCCTGAGCAGGCAGAGGGGCCCACTGGCGGTCGCACACCCCGCCGGGCTATGGGTGGAGGAGAGCGGTGTCAGCGCCTGCCGTTCCCCCCCGCTCGCTCAGGGCCCCGGCAGCCGGATACTTACCTCTCCCCATGCCTCTGCAGATCCGCTGTCTTCCTGGTGCGCGCTCCCTGTGACGTCTCAGGTCAGAGGGCGCGGTGGCGTCTTTACACCGCGCCCTCCCCTGAGCCGTCACAGGGAGCGCTGAGCGAGAAGACACCGACAACGCTGGAGTCCGGACCTGAGCAGCGGGCAGCAGGTAGCAGGTGAGGAGGAGGGAGGTGAGTATTTGATTTTTTTTTTTTTATGTATGGAGGCATGGGGCATTATAAAGGAAGGGGGTTGGCATTCTGCATGGGGCATTATAAAAAGAGGGGGGGCATCCTGCATGGGGCATTATAAAGAGAGGGGGGGGGTGACAGCCTGCATGGGGCATTATAAAGAGAGGGGGGGTGGCATCCTGCATGGGGCATTATAAAGAGGGGGGGTGGCATTCTGCATGGGGCAGTATAAAGAGAGGGGGGGTGGCATCCTGCATGGGGCATTATAAAGAGAGGGGGGGCATCCTGCATCGGGCATTATAAAGAGAGGGAGGGGGTGACAGCCTGCATGGGGCATTATAAAGAGAGGGGGGGTGGCATCGTGCATGGGGCATTATAAAGAGGGGGGTGACATCCTGCATGGGGCATTATAAAGAGAGGGGGTGACATCCTGCATGGGGCATTATAAGGTGGGGAACAGCCTGCATGGGGCATTATAAAGAGGGGGGGTGGCATCCTGCATGGGGCATTATAAAGAGAGGGGGGGCATCCTGCATGGGGCATTATAAAGAGAGGGAGGGAGTGACAGCCTGCATGGGGCATTATAAAGAGAGGGGGGGGTGGCATCCTGCATGGGGCATTATAAAGGGGGGGTGACATCCTGCATGGGGCATTATAAAGAGAGGGGGTGACATCCTGCATGGGGCATTATAAGGTGGGGAACAGCCTGCATGGGGCATTATAAAGGGGGGGGCAGCCTGCATGTAACGGGTCTGGGGGTGGAACCTCTGAGCAACTATACAAGGGGGCAGTCCTTGTAAGGAAGCGGGTGGCTCCCAGGGAAGGCGGGCAGGTAGTCACGGCTAGTGACGGGGACAGTCTCTGGGTGGAAGGGCAGGAGGTCACGGCAGGTGACGGGGACAGTCTCTGGGTAGAAGGACAGGAGGTCACGGCAAGTGACGGGGATAGTCTCTTGACAGGCGGGTGGTCACGGCCAGTGACGGCAGAGCCTCCAGGTAGGCTAGCAGGCAGGTAGCAGGTGGACGCTCCCAGGTGAGCGGGCAAGAGTCTCTGGACAGGCCGGTGGTCACAGCAAGTGACGGCTAAGTCTCCAGGTAGGCTAGCAGGCAGGTAGCAGATGAGCGCTCCCAGGTGAGCGGGCAAAAGTCTCTGGTCAGGCAGGTGGTCACGGCACGTGACGGCAGAGCCTCCAGGTAGGCTAGCAGGCAGGTAGCAGGTGAGCGCTCCCAGGTGAGCGGGCAAGAGTCTCTGGACAGGCAGGTGGTCACGGCACGTGACGGCGGAGCCTCCAGGTAGGCTAGCAGGCAGGTAGCAGGTGAGCGCTCCCAGGTGAGCGGGCAGACTGATCCATAGACAGACTGGCAGGGCTGGTAGGCAGACTGTCGGACCGCAGGAATGCAAGCAGATAGACAAGTATCAGGCAGGTATCAAGCAGAGATCTGGCAGGTAACTGGCAGGTATCTGGTAACGGGACCTGAGGGCTGAAGCAGAGTACAAAGGCAACAACATTGCTCGGGCACCTCCATTTTGGAGGAGGTGCCTTATATATGGTGAGGTCCTCCGGCCATTGGCCGGGGACTCATTAGGACGGCACGCGTGGCCCCTTTAAGAGAGCGGGAGCGCGCTCGCGCGCGTCCTAAGCACAGAGGCCGGGAAGCAGCGCGCACTGCCAGCAGAGCGGGAGGAAGCCGCCGGGCACGGAGCGGAGAGGTGAGGTGAACGGCGTCCCTGCCTAGCAGGGGGCAGGGACGCCAACGCTACAGTACCCCCCCCCTTTAGGCCCCCCCTTTTTTAGGCCAGAGACAAATTTAGCAAGGATGAGAGGGGCATGGATGTTCTCCCGGGGCTCCCATGTTCTCTCCTCAGGACCAAACCCCTTCCAATCTACCAGAAAAAAGGTCTTTCCTCTTACCCTCTTAGTGGCCAGAATACTCTCTACCTCAAAGACGTCTTCAGCGGAAACCGGAGCAGGAGGAGTACCTGGATTGTTGGAAAAAGAGTTAAAGACAACGGGTTTGAGGAGAGATACGTGGAAGGAGTTGGGAATCCGTAAGGTGGCCAGGAGTTTTAATTTGTAGGCCACTGGATTAATTTGCCTGAGGATTTCGAAAGGGCAGATGAAGCGAGGACCTAACTTGTAGGAGGGTATCTTGAGCCGTACATGTTTGGAAGAGAGCCAAACTTTGTCTCCCGGACGGAATTGAGACGGATCCAGACGTCTCTTATCAGCATATCGCTTCATCCGCTCGGAGGACTGAAGAAGTGCAGACCTAGTACTCTCCCAAATGGTAGAAAACTCGCTGACAAGAGACTGCACGGCAGGGTTGTCCACAGAGGCGGAGACGGGAAATGGAATCCGAGGGTGCTGGCCATAGACAATAAAGAACGGGGATTTGGAAGAGGATTCGCTCTCGTGGTTATTGTAAGAGAATTCGGCCCAAGAAAGGAGGTCCACTCAATCAGAATGGTGGACATTAACAAAGTGCCGGAGATAGCTGGTAAGGATCTGATTGATCCGCTCCACTTGACCATTGGACTGAGGGTGGTAAGCGGAGGAGAAGTCCAGGGTGACGTCCAGCAGTTTACATGTGGCTCTCCAGAAGCGTGAGGTAAATTGAACCCCTCGATCCGACACGATGTGGAGGGGTAGGCCATGGAGACGGAAGATATGGCGGATAAAGTCCTTAGCCAGCTCAGGTGCAGATGGAAGACCAGGCAGGGGAATGAAGTGGGCCATTTTAGAGAAGCGGTCCGCGACCACCCAAATGACAGTACACCCGGCAGAGACAGGAAGATCGGTAATGAAGTCCATAGCGATGTGTTGCCACGGGGCAACAGGTATGGGAAGCGGCAGGAGATGACCAGCTGGTAAGTGTCTGGGAACTTTGTTGCGGCCACAAGATGAACAGGCAGAGACGAAGTCTACCACATCCTTACGCAGGGTAGGCCACCAGTAATGCCGGGAAATGAGTAGGAAGGTCTTTTTTTGGCCGGCATGGCCAGCTAGTTTAGAAGAATGACCCCAGCGAAGAACCCTCTCACGGTCTGGAGGCGCCACGAACGTCTTGCCGGGTGCAAGACGAGTCAAATCCAAGGGGGCCACATTCATCACCTTGGAGGGGTCGATAATGTGCATAGGCTCCTCCTCTTGGTCGGAGGACAGGAAGGATCGGGACAAGGCATCAGCTTTGACATTTTTGTCCGCCGGGCGGAAATGAAGGATGAAATCGAAGCGGGCAAAAAACAAAGACCACCGGGCCTGACGTGGATTAAGTCTCTGGGCATTTTGGAGATATGCCAGGTTCTTGTGATCCGTGTAGATGATCACCGGGTATAGAGCCCCTTCAAGCAGGTAACGCCACTCCTCCAGCGCCAATTTAACGGCTAACAGTTCTCGGTCTCCTATGGAGTAATTGCGCTCAGAGGAGGAGAAGATTTTAGAGAAAAAGCCGCAGGTTACCATTCTCCCGGATGAAGACTTTTGGGTGAGCACCGCTCCGGCTCCAGAGGAGGAGGCATCAACCTCCAGGTAGAACTGTTTGTTGCAGTCCGGACGGTGCAGCACAGGGGCAGACGAGAAGGCTTGTTTCAGGGAAAGGAAGGCCTCCTCAGCTTCGGGTGACCATACCTTGGGATTTGCTCCCTTAAGGGTGAGCGCAGATATGGGCGCAGTCCGTGACGAGAAGTGAGGAATGAAGAGACGATAGTAATTAGCGAAGCCCAGGAATCGCTGTATCGCCTTCAAGCCCTCTGGACGGGGCCACTTTAGGACAGCAGAGAGCTTCACGGGATCCATTCGCAAGCCTGTCTGGGAGATAACATAGCCCAGGAAAGGAAGAGAGGTCTGCTCAAAAAGGCACTTCTCGTATTTAGCATAGAGGTGGTTCTGCCTGAGCCTAAGCAGGACCTGACGAACATCCCTCCGGTGTGTGGGAAGATCCGGAGAGAAGACCAGGATGTCGTCCAGGTATACCACCACGCAGGAGTAAAGAAGGTCACGGAAGATGTCGTTGACCAGTTCTTGGAAGACGGCGGGAGCATTGCAGAGACCGAAGGGCATCACACGGTACTCATAGTGTCTGTCCCGGGTATTAAATGCTGTTTTCCACTCGTCTCCCTGACGGATACGGACCAGGTTATACGCTCCACGTAGATCCAGCTTGGAAAAGATCCTGGCGCCTTTAAGATGATCAAATAACTCAGAGATGAGCGGAAGGGGGTATTTATTTTTAACCGTGATCTGATTGAGTCCTCTATAGTCAATACAGGGGCGAAGCGAGCCATCTTTTTTTTGACAAAGAAAAATCCTGCTCCAGCCGGGGAAGTAGACTTCCGGATGAATCCCCTGGCCAGATTCTCCTCTATGTACTCAGACATGGCCCGGGTTTCAGCCGCAGACAACGGATAAATACGCCTACGGGGTGGAGTGGCGCCGGGTACCAGGTCGATCGGGCAATCATATGGCCTATGAGGTGGCAATGTCTCTGCTTCCTTCTTACCGAAGACGTCAGCATAGTGCCAGTAAGGAGCCGGAAGACCGGGTAAATTAGCTGGGGTAGGTGGAGGACGAACCGGACGAACCGGAACCAGGCAGGTCTTATGGAAGGCCGGCCCCCACCGGAGTACTTCACCGGAATGCCAGTTCAACATGGGTTCATGTGTCTGGAGCCAAGGTAGACCTAGCAATAGGGAGTGGGAGAGTCCGGACAACACATGGAAGGAGATTACCTCAGAGTGCAGCATTCCCACCTGCAGGGTTATGGGTTCCGTGACGAGCAGGATGGTCACCGGAAGGAGTCTTCCATCCACGGAGGCGACTGACAAAGGTTCAGCCAGAGACTTGGTGGGAATACGGTATTTCTCAACCAGGGACTGAGAGATGAAGTTTCCAGCGGATCCAGAGTCCAGGTGGGCGAGTTCAAAGTGACGGTTCTCTCCCCAGGAGATAGATACAGACAAAGTCAGGGTTGGAGAGGACTTATTTTTGTCTAGGGCGACCTCTCCGAGTGGTCCTAGACACTGGAGTTTCCCTGCCTCTCCGGGCAGGAACAAATCAGGTGCTCCTTACTGCCACAATAGAAGCAGCTCCCCTCGGCTCGGCGTGACTCTTGGCGAGATTTGACCATCTTGGTCTGGTCGATCTGCATGGATTCGGGTGAGTGCGCCCGGGGAGTGACAGAAGAGGAGACAGGTTTCTGGAAAGTAGGAGCTAGGCGGGGAAACCTTCTCTCACGGGTGGTCTCTTTGGTACGTTCTTGAAACCGGATGTCAATCCGGGTAGCCAGCAACACCAGGTCATCCAGGGTGGTAGGAATGTCCCGACCGGCGAGCTCATCTTTAATCCGACCGGAAAGGCCCTCCCAGAAGACGGACACCAGGGCCTCATTATCCCAGGCAAGCTCAGAAGCGAGGGTGCGGAACCATATGGCATATTGGCCCACGGTGAGACTCCCTTGGCGGAGACGTAGCAAAGAGGAGGCAGATGAGGTCTTTCGTCCCGGTTCATCGAAGACTCTTCGGAAAGCAGTGAGGAAAGACGACAGATCGGACACCAGGGGATCCCCTCTCTCCCACAGAGGGTTAAGCCATGCCAGTGCCTCCCCAGTGAGATGGGACATAATGAATGCCACTTTGGCCCGGTCGGAGATAAACTGGTGGGCCAGGAGTTCAAAGTGCAGGGTGCACAGGTTTATGAAGCCCCGAGCTTGAGCGGGGTCGTCTCCGAAGCGAGGAGGTGCAGAAAGCCGGGGTCCAGGGCAGGATGCCATGGTATTGGTGGGCAGCGGCGCTGCCGGGTTGCGAGTCATGACACTAACGGTGGTTGCTGGTGGAGCAGTCAGAGTGTCCAGGCGAGAGTTGACATTCCGCGGGTGGCTCAGGATGGACTCCTGTTGGGACCTCTGACGGGACAGTTCATGGCATAGGTCCGAGAGCGAGGGAGTCTGGGTGCCACCGGGTTCCATGGCCCGAGCAAACTGTAACGGGTCTGGGGGGTGGAACCTCTGAGCAACTATACAAGGGGGCAGTCTTTGTAAGGAAGCGGGTGGCTCCCAGGGAAGGCGGGCAGGTAGTCACGGCTAGTGACGGGGACAGTCTCTGGGTGGAAGGGCAGGAGGTCACGGCAGGTAACGGGGACAGTCTCTGGGTAGAAGGGCAGGAGGTCACGGCAAGTGACGGGGACAGTCTCTTGACAGGCGGGTGGTCACGGCCAGTGACAGCAGAGCCTCCAGGTAGGCTAGCAGGCAGGTAGCAGGTGGACGCTCCCAGGTGAGCGGGCAAGAGACTCTGGACAGGCCGGTGGTCACAGCAAGTGACGGCTGCCTCCAGGTAGGCTAGCAGGCAGGTAGCAGATGAGCGCTCCCAGGTGAGCGGGCAAGAGTCTCTGGACAGGCAGGTGGTCACGGCACGTGACGGCGGAGCCTCCAGGTAGGCTAGCAGGCAGGTAGCAGGTGAGCGCTCCCAGATGAGCGGGCAGACTGATCCATAGACAGACTGGCAGGGCTGGTAGGCAGACTGTCGGACCGCAGGAATGCAAGCAGATAGACAAGTATCAGGCAGGTATCAAGCAGAGATCTGGCAGGTAACTGGCAGGTATCTGGTAACGGGACCTGAGGGCTGAAGCAGAGTACAAAGGCAACAACATTGCTCGGGCACCTCCATTTTGGAGGAGGTGCCTTATATATGGTGAGGTCCTCCAGCCATTGGCCGGGGACTCCTTAGGACGGCGCGCGTGGCCCCTTTAAGAGAGATGGAGCACGTGCCCTAAGCACAGAGGCCGGGAAGTAGCGCGCACTGCCAGCAGAGCGGGAGGAAGCCGCCGGGCACGGAGCGGAGAGGTGAGGGGAACGTCGTCCCTGCCTAGCAGGGGGCAGGGACGCCGACACTACACTGCATAGTGCATTATGTGGGGGGAACAGCCTGCATGGAGCATTATAAGGGGGGGGCAGCCTGTATGGGGCATTATGTGGGGGGTAACAGCCTGCATTGAGCATTAAAAGGGGGGACCTGTATGGGGCATTATGTGGGGGGTAACAGCCTGCATGGAGCATTATAAGGGGGGGACAGTCTGTATGGGGCATTATGTGGGGGGTAACAGCCTGCATGCAGCATTATATGGGGGCCAGTATCCTGTATGGAGCGTTATAAGGGGACCAGTATCCTGTATGGAGCTTTATAAGGGGACCAGTATCCTGTATGGAGCGTTATATGGGGGCCAGTATTCTGTATGGAGCCTTATATGGGGGCCAGTATTCCGTATGGAGCCTTATATGGAGGCCAGTATTCCGTATGGAGCCTTATATGGGGGCCAGTATTCCGTATGGAGCCTTATATGGGGGTCAGTATTCCGTATGGAGCCTTATATGGGGGCCAGTATTCCGTATGGAGCCTTATATGGGGGCCAGTATTCCTTATGGGGCCTTATATGGGGGCCAGTATTCCGTATGGGGCCTTATATGGGGGCCAGTATTCCGTATGGAGCCTTATATGGGGGCCAGTATTCCGTATGGGGCCTTATATGGGGGCCAGTATTCCGTATGGAGCCTTATATGGGGGCCAATATTCCGTATGGGGCCTTATATGGGGGCCAGTATTCCGTATGAAGCGCTATATGGGGGCCAGCATTCCGTATGGAGCCTTATATGGGGGCCAGTATTCTGTGTGGAGCGATTCACCGGTTTCTGAGCTATTGTGGAATTTACAATAGATATCACTCATGTAATGTAAGAAGTGAAATTTTTGCATTGTACTATATATATATATATATATATATATATATATATATATATATATATATATACACAGTACAGACCAAAAGTTTGGACACACCTTCTCATTTAAAGATTTTTCTGTATTTTCATGACTATTAAAATTGTACATTCACACTGAAGGCATCAAAACTATGAATTAACATATGTGGAATTATATACTTAACAAAAAAGTGTGACACAACTGAAAATATGTCTTATATTCTAGGTTCTTCAAAGTAGCCACCTTTTGCTTTGATGACTGCTTTGCACACTCTTGGCATTCTCTTGATGAGCTTCAAGAGGTAGTCATCGGAATTGGTTTTCACTTCACAGGTGTGCCCTGTCAGGTTTAATAAGTGGGATTTCTTGCCTTATAAATGGGGTTGGGAACATCAGTTGTGTTGTGCTGAAGTCTGGTGGATACACAGCTGATAGTCCTACTGAATAGACTGTTAGAATTTGTATTATGGCAAGAAAAAAGCAGCTAAGTAAAGAAAAACGAGTGGCCATCATTACTTTAAGAAATGAAGGTCAATCAGTCCAAAAATATTGGGAAAACTTTGAAAGTGTCCCCAAGTGCAGTTGCAAAAACCATCAAGCGCTACAAAGAAATTGGCTCACATGAGGACCGCCCCAGGAAAGGAAGACCAAGAGTCACCTCTGCTTCTGAGGATAAGTTTATCCAAGTCACCAGCCTCAGAAATTGAAGGTTAACAGCAGCTCAGATTAGGGACCAGGTCAATGCCACACAGAGTTCTAGCAGCAGACACATCTCTTCAACAACTGTTAAGAGGAGACTTTGTGCAGCAGGCCTTCATGGTAAAATAGCTGTTAGGAAACCACTGCTAAGGACAGGCAACAAGCAGAAGAGACTTGTTTGGGCTAAAGAACACAAGGAATGGACATTAGACCAGTGGAAATCTGTGCTTTGGTCTGATGAGTCCAAATTTGGTCTTTGTGCGAAGCAGAAAAGGTGAACGGATGGACTCTACATGCCTGGTTCCCACCATGAAGCATGGAGGAGGAGGTGTGATGGTGTGGGGGTGCTTTGCTGGTGACACTGTTAGGGATTTATTCAAAATTGAAGGCATACTGAACCAGCATGTCTACCACAACATCTTGCAGCGGCATGCTATTCTATCCGGTTTGCGTTTAGTTGGACCATCATTTATTTTTCAACAGGACAATGACCCCAAACACACCTCCAGGCTGTGTAAGGGCTATTTGACCAAGAAGGAGAGTGATGGGGTGTTACGCCAGATGACCTGGCCTCCACAGTCACCAGACCTGAACCCAATTGAGATGGTTTGGGGTGAGCTGGACCGCAGAGTGAAGGCAAAAGGGCCAACAAGTGCTAAGCATCTCTGGGAATGCCTTCAGATTGTTGGAAGACCATTTCCGGTGACTACCTCTTGAAGCTCATCAAGAGAATGCCAAGAGTGTGCAAAGCAGTCATCAAAGGAAAAGGTGGCTACTTTGAAGAACCTAGAATATAAGACATATTTTCAGTTGTTTCACACTTTTTTTGTTAAGTATATAATTCCACATGTGTTAATTCATAGTTTTGATGCCTTCAGTGTGAATGTACAATTTTCCTAGTCATGAAAATACAGAAAAATCTTTAAATGAGAAGGTGTGTCCAAACTTTTGGTCTGTACTGTATATATATATATATATATTTCTCCGCCGTATCTCTGCATCATGAATCGTGGTATGTGTTAAAGGGGCCCACTGAGACTCTTTCGCCCAGGGCCCAGAAAAACCTGGAGCCGGCCCTGCCTTAGGCCCACACAACAATGGCTCCTCAGTCCATGAGCACAGTCTTTGAAAGTCCCTCATCAGTCCTGAAGATGAGGACACAGTCCACAAAGTCCATGACCTGGCTGGAACCTTTGGGTAGTCCGTTTCCTCCCCTCCCCCTTTTGTGAACAACAGTCCCTTTTAATTTGAACATTGCGATCCCCAGTGTCAAACTCACAGTCCCTTGGGGAAAAGTTCGTGAATAGCATGGGTCAGAGTTCATGGAGCAACAGGACCAAGTTCAGAGGGGCAATATGCACAGTCCATAGGGATAAAAAGGGTTTTGAACCCTTTAACAGTCCACAGTCCCTCAATCTAGCAGGGGTGATACACAAATGTGCGTTAAACAAACAGAAAAGGGGAAACATAAAAACCCTTTGGTCGTCCTGACCAACATCAGGGCTTCCCGGTACACCTAGGGCCTCCTGCCCACAGGATCGCGAAACAGTTCCTTTCCGTGCTAGCACAACAGAGCTTTTAGGGTTCCACTACTGACCATCATGCTTTATACTGCAGCCTCTCTTCACACCCACGTTTCCTGGGGCCCAATTTTCCCACGTAGATGATGGAATGGGATCCTTGGCAGACATACACTGCAGCCGTAGCACTGCCATTTTAGATATGCCCGAGACCTTAGTACTGCCCGTGGAGGAAGCATGGCAGGAGGTCGTCTCCCCGCTGCTCCTGTGTGAACGTACCACAGCTTCCAGAGGGTCTATGGCCTAGGGGTTCACATCTTCCGGTCGCACAGTCTGAGGATCTTCCTCCAGAATTAGGGTAATTGCCACTGCATTACCACCCTTGCTACCCTGCCTCTTTTACTAAGCAGACGCAGTCCCACTCCTGGAGGGTGGACCCGTAATGCAGTAACCCGACGTTCACATGGAAGTGGTCACACGTTCCCACCTCCTGGATGAAGCCATAGCCTTTCTTGCTGTCAAAGTACTTTACGACCCCATTTGTCATCTGACCACCAACTGCTCCACCCCCCTGAAGGTTCAGCTGGGCCCGCACCCAATTTTCTTGCTCCTTCTTCTCTTTGGTCACTTTTGCCACTGATCCTTATCAGGGGCTGCGGTCTCCTCCTCATACATCGGTGGCCAAGGGGCAGGAGCTGCTTCTCAGGCTGGTACCTCCTTAAGGGGTCGAGGTGTACTTACCGGCATAGCCATCACCAACGCCCTCAGTCATTCTGCCTTGCCATACAGACTCAGCTGCCTTCGGTTCAGGTACCGGTTCCTGGGCCTTCGCTGGTGCCTTGACTGGGCCCTCCACCGAAGCCTCCGCAGCAGCTGCTGCTGTTCTCAGTCCTCCAGGCCAGAGTTCTTCCTCAAACCACACCACCCTCGCTTCTACTCCATATGTCCTGGGCCTCTGCAGACTGTGATATTATGGTACCGCTCCATCACATCTTGCTCACTGTTCTCCTTGCTCACCAACAATGGTGCTGGCCCACTCTTCCATGGCTATACTCTTCCATTGCTCCGCCCCCTCCTGGGTGGAGATACTTCCAGCTCACCTGCCCGCTTCCTGCCTGGCTCACCTCAATAGCCAGGTCTTCTTTTTCTTTTACGTTGCGCCCATTGGGGGCGGCACCATTGACTACAGGCTGGTCTCTCCGAATAAGCCACTTCCCAGGCTGCATGGATTTTTGTGCTCTTCCACTTCTCTTATGCCCACGATGATCAGGTCTGTCTCGTTGTTTCGTGCCACTCACCCCCATCCTGCAGTCCGTGCTCAGTGCCATCTTTATGTGACGCCCAGCTGAGCTTGGTATCACAGATCCTAGAAGAGTGCATTGATGGATTCCTCCACAAGAGGCCCCCATAAACATTCACACATCTCCACCTTCCACCTCAAACCAGAAGAGGGAGTCCGTTAGGGATATAAATAGGGAAGGTAGAGCTAGGCAGTTCAGTTCCTCTGGAGAGTTCAGCAAGTACAGACCTGAATACAGAGTCAAGCTCAGTCTAGCCAGAACAGAGTTCCTGCTCACAGCCAGAGAGGGACAGAGTTCTCAGTTCGGTTCTTGCAGAAGTTTGTCTGCACAGGTAAGCCCAGCCTAGACTCAGTTGTAGCTCAGAATAGTGAGCTTAAGGTGTGCCGGCGCCATAAGATCGGTGAAGCGGGCAAGCTGCCGTTAGTGTGAGTAGCCTAGTGAGGGCCCGAGCGTGGCCGAAGGCGAGTGGAAAGTGAGTAGCAGTGGGGGCAGAGGAGCTTACCCAGCTCACTACGAAACATATGCCGGACACCGGGTCCGAGCTTACCGGGATCTCTACGGCCCAGTAAGGCATAACCGGAATCCCTGGAGAACTACAGGTCCTAGGTTCACCAGAGAGCTGATACGTAACAGAGCCAGGAGACACATAGGCTCATGTAAAATACTGATCAAACACTGAACGTGTGAACGTGGCCTAATAAAGTTTGTTTGATTCATCAAAAAAAACTTAAAAATGCAGCAAAAAACACTGTTGTGATATTTGCAGCTTCTTTTCATTTTTCATTGCTTTCAATGGGTGAAAAAATGCTGAAAGTACTGACGTGCAGCAGATTTAAAAAACGATGCAGTTCTGAAATTCAGTCAGGGAAAAAAAAACAAGTGTGGGCAGGAGATTTCCGAGATCTCATAGCTTTTGCTGGTACTGTAAAAAGTAGCTTTTAGCTATGTTCAAATACAGAATTTTTTCAGCGCTTTTTTCTGCAAATAAAAAGCTGCATTTTACAGCACAAACAAAACCTATGAGATTTCAGAAATCTCCTGCACGCAATAAAAAGTGAAGAAAAACTGCAGATATCGCAACAGCATTTTTCACTGCATTTTTGGTGAATAAAACTAATTCATTAAACATGTACTGTAGACAAGCATACATGTAATCCACACCCAAAAATGCTGTAAAAAGAAAAAAAAACGCAGCAAAAATGCTGTGTGTGAATATAGCCTTAAATTTGCATTCAAATGATTCATGTGCCAGTGGTTTAGGCAACATGAGTCTCATGTGAGTTTCAATTTAGAAGCATTTTACATATAAATACAGTGGGGAAAATAAGTATCTGATACACTGCCAATATTGCATGTTTTCCCACTTACAAATAATGGAGAGGTCTGTCATTTTTATCGTAGGTACACTTCAACTGTGAGAAACAGAATCTTAAAAAAAATCCAGAAAATCACATTGTATGATTTTTACATAATTAATTTGCATTTAATTGCATGAAATAAGTATTTGATTCAATAGAAAAATAGAATTTAATATTTGGTACAGAAAACTTTGTTTGCAATTACAGAGGTCAGACGTTTGCTGTATTTCTTGACTAAGTTTGCACACAATGCAGCAGGGATTTTGGCCCCCTCCTCCATACAGATCTTCTCCAGAGCTTTCAGGTTTCAGGGCTGTTGCTGGGCAACATTAAGTTTCAGCTACCACCAAAGATTTTCTATTGGGTTCAAGTCAGAAGACTGGCTAAGCCATTCCAGGACTTTGAAATGCTTCTTAAGGAGCCACTCCTCAGTTGCCCGGTGTGTGTGTTTTGGGTCATTATCATGCTGAAAGACCCAGCCACGATCCATCTTCAATGCTCTTACTTAGGGAAGGAGGTTGATGGCCAAAATCTTCTCGTGATACATGTCCCCATCCATCCTCCCTTCAATACGGTGCAGTTGTCCTGTCCCCTTCACATCAAAGCACCCCCAAAGTATGATGTTTCCCCCACTGTGCTTTATGGTTGGGATGGTGTTCTTGGGGTTGTACTCATCCTTCTTCCTCCAAACACGGCGAGTGGAGTTGATACCAAAAAGTTCTATTTTGGTCACATCTGACCACATGACCTTCTCCCATGCCTTCTCTGGATCATACAGATGGTCATTTGCGAACTTTAAATGGCCTGGACATGTACTGGCGTGAGCAGGGGGACTTTGTGTGCTCTGCAGATTTAATCCATGACGGCGTAGTGTGTTACTAACGGTAATGTTTGAGACTGTGGTCCCAGCTCTCTTCAGGTCATTGACCAGGTGCTCCAGTGTATTTCTGGGCTGATTCTTGACCTTTCTCAGAATCATCCTTACCCTATGAGGCGAGATCTTGCGTGGAGTCCCAGACTGAGGAAGATTGAAAGTCATCTTGTGTTTTTTCCATTTTCTAATAATTGTGCCAATAGTTGTTGCCTTCTCAGCAAGCTGCTTGCTTATTGTCTTGTAACCCATCCTAGCCATGTGTAGGTCTACAATTTTGTCCCTGGTGTCCTTAGACAGCTCAATGGTCTTGGCCATGGTGGAGAGGTTGGAGTGTGATTGATTAAGTGTGTGGACAGGTGTCTTTTATAGAGGTAACGAGTTCAAACACGTGCAATGAGTGCAGAGTAGGAGGGCTTCTTAAAGAAAAACTAACTGGTCTGTGAGAGCCAGAATTCCTGCTGGTTGGTAGGTGATCAAATACTAATTTCATGCAATAAAACACAATTTAATTATTTAAAACTCATACAATGTAATTTTCTGTTTTTTATTCTGTCTCTCACATTTGAAGGGTACCTACGATAAAAATTACAGACCTCTCCAATCTTTATAGGTGAGAAAACTTGCAAAATCAGCAGTGTGTTAAATACTTATTTTCTCCACTGTATATATGTGTGTGTATATATTTATAGATAAACAAAAAAGGTATATACTGATAAAACACACCTGTGCTATATACCCTTATTATCTCACAGAGGTATTTATTTCTATATAATGAATACACTAGTTCAGCAGAAAATATTCCTTTGTGTTGTGTCATCCAGACTGTAATGACAGGAGGTCGCCCTGTCAGAGATTACAAACAGTGATTAGTGACTGTGCTGGGATCTCCACTGCTGGTCAGTGCTGTATGTGGCTATGAACCTGATCCTGCACCAACCAGCACCAGAGCTCAGGGATCTCAGAGTTAATCGCTGGTCCTAATCTGACAGCGCTGCTTGTCAATGCTGATATAGGAAATGAAACATAGAATTTCAGTCTGGGGCAAACCTGCTCTTGCAAGAGAAAACTGAGTGAGAAGCTGCAGAATCTGGACAGATGGTGGCGCTCCGTTCACAGTCTGTGCAGACACCGATCTGCAGAGAGCGGGAAGCTGAACTAGCCGGAAGGAGGAGCAAAGCAGATAGACGTGTCTATTTATGGACAATTGAGGGGAAATATTCAGATAAAAAAAACTTTATTGACAAATGCAGTCCAAGAGGTCCGGGGCAGTGCACTTTTTTTTATCCGTGGCCTCAGTCCCGAATCAAAGTGCCAAGCAATGTCCCTGATGGTGTGCCACTAGCTGGGGACCCTGGGGAAATGAGGGCCCTGGGCATTTGCCCAGTTTGCCTTCTCCCAGTGGCAGCCCTGCTTGCATTGTTAGCAGCAGGCAACAAGCACACATGCCCTGTGGCTTCTGACTAGTGCCCTAAGTCTCTTGGTATCAGTAATCAATACATTCACTATTCATCACACACCTTGCTTAGTTCAAAGGATGATAGAAGCTATCATCAATTACTAATCTATATTAGCCTAAAAATAATGAAACTGGGGAAAACATCAGCACGTGACTATTGTATTCTTAAATAGTGCAAGATTAAGGTTAATGGGGATCCCAACCTGGAGTCTATGAAAGTTATAGAGACACTTGAGCCTGCAACTTAAAAAAGGAGAGGCATGTATATATAGTCCCCTCTCCCCCACTTATCTGGCTGATAAGAATCATCATCAGGGAGAACAGGTTGTGGAGGCCATAGGACAAAATACCCCGTGAGGAGGATGGGTTGTGGAGGCCCTATGGCAAATACCAAATATGGAGTATAGGACAGGGAGGCCCTAGGGCAAATACTCTGTATGTCCTCCTGATAATCTGCCCCTGATCTTCAGTTTGGATATTTGAAGCGATGGAACTGTATGACTATTTAAGCACCTGCACTGACTTCTGCTTGTAGTTCTGTGCGGTTTTCTTGTCATAGAGAAAGAGAGAGACAGATTCAGTATAACAGCCCTTTAAATGTATGTGCAGCATTAGGGTGGTCCTTGATTAATGCAAGAAAAAAATTATATTTTCAAATTTTTGATGGGGCACCCTCTAAAATGATTCACTTGGGTAAAAAACTAAATAAACTACAAACATTTTAAAAATCTTTTCAATTTTACAGGTCCCTACAGATCAAGATATGTAGCCGTTTGAACATATCTTTGTAATGAACAGCAATTACAAATCATGTATATTTCTCAACAAAAACAGTTACTTTTGTTGCCTGACAGTTAAATACTTGTTTGATAGCATCACTTATTTGCAGTTCATGAGTGTCTCTCCATATCGGTCTCGATACTCCTTGACTACCAGTTGCAGAAATTGTTTCTGTTCTTCATTTATTGTGTGCAAATTGTTATATTCTTTCATCAGTGCTACTCCTTATTCTGCAATATCATTAGTCACTCTCATATCACTGACTGTTTTCTTGGCAGCCTGGTAGCCTTCGTCTTTGGATAGGAACGCCAATGACATGTCGGTGTTGCTAAAGAATCTGTAGGTTTTCAGAGAGACAAAGTCTTCCAGGTTCTTTATCACAACTGATGCTGAATCAACAGTTATCTTCTTGGGAAGATGTTCTGCAGCTGGTGTTTATAGGGCTGTCACCATCAGACGTTTTGTGTCATTTGACACAACATGATTAAACAAGGGCAAGTCAATCAGTTCCTCGGACAAGTACCATAAGTGTCTTTTCACTTCTGACACTGAGAACAGATAGATGCCCTTGAGCAGCTGGAGATCAATGCGTGGAGCTGATGGTGGTGACGGCACCAGGAACCACGCCTTCTCATAGATCAAAACGTGAACTGACAGATGTCTGTAATAACCTTTTCTTCCTCATTTGTCAGCACAAACTGACTCCTGAACATCCACATTTTCAGACCATAGACGGCCTTTTGCTGATGGCAGTACCTTTGATGTTTCATATGTTTCATCGTCTTCCATATCTGTATCTACTTCATCTTCATGAGATGATGGCAACACCACCTTTTCTTGTCTCTCCTTCTCGATTCTTTTCTTGTAATTTGCCTCTTTCAACAAAATTTCTGTTTTTTCTTAAACTCTTTGTCAACACCTCCCATTTTTCCATGGCGTCCAGTTTGTATCTGCGCTAGCAAAAACTCCTTGTCTTCCAGTATTCTTGTCATATCCATTGTCCTAGCATGCGCAATATCAAACAAGTTGCCTAAACCTGCATTCCATTCGTCCTCCTTCTTATTCAGACTATAAGAACGTTTAGTTTTGTTTTCTTTGTTTTTCTTCAACTTTTCATATTCTTTGAAGAGACCTTCCACTTTTTCAACAACTTTTTTTTAGCCTCATGGGGATCCCTGCCTTTGCCCAGACATCAAGAACATCATTTAGTGTTAAATGAGCTGCATCACGAACTGCCTGGTCAGTAATTTTCTTGTAGTAGTAGAACAGTGACATAACCTCTCTCTCGGATGGCAGTTTAGTTGAAGATAAACTACTATCAGACATTCGTACAATTTCGCTTCCGGTTGTTGGTTTTGACATATTGCAGTGCTAGCTGCTATGTTTGATGCTTTATTTTTTAAGCCCTGTAAAGAGAATATGGTGTTCAGGAACTGATGCAAACAGAAACAGACAGTGCTTCTCAGTAAGAGACATTAATCATCTCAAAGCTGTATTGCCGTGGCAACCTGGGGGAGGAGGAGCAACACCAAAGGACAGGACTGATTGGCTGAGCAAGCTGGAGAAGGAGGGTGTTATTAATGTCAGGCTATATTTGTGCTGTCCTGACACAACCAGATCTTTTAGACAAGGTACAAATGGGACTCGGCCATGGCAAAAATCCAGAAAGTTTGATGGTAGGTAGAGACCCCTAAATCTGTGTGTATCTGGCTGAATTATTTTCTGCATTTTTAGTTTACATAGAGAAACTTAATGAAGGGGTGCCTACTGAAGAAAACAGACTTTCGAAAGTAAGGCCCACCCTAGTGCAACATTGAGGTGGCTATCCGGATAGTGCTATGTACATCTGCTATGATTCATTGGTGATAGCACTGGCCATGAGGATATGACATCCCTTCTCATGCACTGGCCATGAGGATATGACATCCCTTCTTATGAACTGGCCATGAGGATATGACATCCCTTCTCATGCACTGGCCATGAGGATATGACATCCCTTCTCATGCACTGGCCATGAGGATATGACATCCCTTCTCATGCACTGGCCATGAGGATATGACATCCCTTCTCATGCACTGGCCATGAGGATATGACATCCCTTCTTATGAACTGGCCATGAGGATATGACATCCCTTCTCATGCACTGGCCATGAGGATATGACATCCCTTCTTATGAACTGGCCATGAGGATATGACATCCCTTCTCATGCACTGGCCATGAGGATATGACATCCCTTCTCATGCACTGGCCATGAGGATATGACATCCCTTCTCATGCACTGGCCATGAGGATATGACATCCCTTCTCATGCACTGGCCATGAGGATATGACATCCCTTCTCATGCACTGGCCATGAGGATATGACATCCCTTCTCATGCACTGGCCATGAGGATATGACATCCCTTCTCATGCACTGGCCATGAGGATATGACATCCCTTCTCATGCACTGGCCATGAGGATATGACATCCCTTCTTATGAACTGGCCATGAGGATATGACATCCCTTCTCATGCACTGGCCATGAGGATATGACATCCCTTCTTATGAACTGGCCATGAGGATATGACATCCCTTCTCATGCACTGGCCATGAGGATATGACATCCCTTCTCATGCACTGGCCATGAGGATATGACATCCCTTCTCATGCACTGGCCATGAGGATATGACATCCCTTCTCATGCACTGGCCATGAGGATATGACATCCCTTCTCATGCACTGGCCATGAGGATATGACATCCCTTCTCATGCACTGGCACTGGCTCTGACAGTTGGTTCAGTTATACTGGCTTTTCTCTACAGGAAAACTTTGCTCACCTTTCAGCCACAAAGAAAAATGGCTACAGTTATGCCAGTCTACTTTCCTTCCCTGTATGACAAGAATGTATTTGATTCTTCAGAGAGTCAATTTAACATCTGGAAGAAACTTGGAATCATTTTTGCTGAAAACTCTGAGAGCTGCAGAGGCGAGGTCTCACGCTGGCCACCAGGGTTAGCAGATCTCAATTATATTCCAATCTGGTTCTTCTCAACTCATATCCAGGAAGACCTGCGACCCCAAACAAGCCTGGCTGACAAGCTTTGTGAGATGGAGATCCAAATCAAGGAGACAGAACTCCTTAATATAACAGGGGATTGTTTTGATGCTCAGAAATGTGAGTGATTATAATGGGCCAATAATTTGGATGTGTACATTTAAGCAGTACAACTTTTAGGGGTAATTAGCATACAGAACCATTGCTGGTTAGTTTTTGTCTTACTGCAGTGCTTACAGTACTAGTCCTAGTGAAATACTGCTTGAAACCTATGAGGGTAAAAGTAATAATAATAGCACGTCCTTTGTATTGGTGTGGAGTACTGTATCTTTAAATCCCTGGTAACTCTTCACCCTCTGGCAGTTGTTGGTGGCCAGGTGGACATGTCAGTTGGAGAATTTACTGTACAAAAATAAGTACAGTATATACATATATGTATACCTCTAGTTAAAGTATTTTATATGTATTATAGAGGCATGTCAGAAAATTGGGGGAATCCATGGGCTTCATAAAGGGGCTTCTGTGGCCTTTGGCTGATACTTTTGTATCTATGTCTTCTGTATTGGATCTATATTTTTTATTTTTTATAGTTTTGGTCCAAATCTGATTAACATTATTATAATCTAACACGAGTTAAAGAAAACCTGTCTTCAGGATATTGGACCCTTAACTAAAGGCATGTGTGTAAAGGCCCTTACTATATCCGCATGTCTCTTGTAGTATTTCATTTAGAGATTGTAGAGAAATCCAGTCTTGAAGTTTTAACCGCAAGTGTAGAGGGCAGATACTGCACCTCCAGCTCTTCTGCCTCTCCCTATTTCACCATCACTGGCGGACTCAGGTCTCCAACAGGTCACTCTGCTCTCAGAAAAGTTGCACGGTAAAAACATCTGTGCAACTTGTCTGCAACTTGCTGTCATGTGACTATTTTTAGAGCTGTGATTTTGCTGTAAATAAAACAGCAAATAGCAGACAAGTTGCATGAAAGTCACACGTCACATGCAACTTGTATTAAAGTCTGTGCATAGAGTGTCGCATGCGGTTCACGACAAGTGACAGAAAATCCAACACTTTTGGAAAAATTTGCAACTCTGTCACAGCAAGTCACAAGTCGCAACACAACGCCATAGGAAATCATTATTCCAATATGGCAATATATTACTGCATTTTCAGTGTCGCACATGTCACCAAGAGGCACTAGCCAAACTGTGTTGCTTCAGAATGCATTCTGCAGAGACCAGAGCAGCAGGGGAATGGTGACAGGTAAGTAACTTTGTTTTATTTTAATTTTATCAATCAGTAATAAGCTGTCATCCTGTGTGTGGGGATAAACTGTAGGGCTATCATACTGTGTTTAGGTGGATGTGGGGCCATCATAAAGTGTGAGGAGCTTTGGGAGCCATTATCTGTATGTGGGGGATTTTGAGAGTGGTCAAACTGTGTGTGGGTCTGTAGGGGCAATCACACTGTCTGGGGGCAACTATACTGTGTGAAGGCCTAGGTTGAGCTATTATACTGTGGGTGGGGCTGTGTGGGTGTCATTATGCTGTTTTGTTGAACTTTGGGAGCCATCATTTTTGTGTTCTAAGACTGTGGGGGCCATCATGCAGCAGTGTTTTGGGACTGTAGGGGCCATAATACTATGTTGTTAGGCTGTGGGGACCATGGTATTGTATTGTGGGTCTGTGGGGATCTTCATACTGTGTTGTGAGACTGTGGGGGCCATCAAACTGTGTTGTGGGTTGTGGGGGCTATTATACTGTGTTGTGAGACTGTGGGGCAATTATCCTGTGTTGTGGGACTATGGGTTAATTATAATGTGTTGTGGGGGGCCATCATATTGTGTTTTGGGACGTGGGGCTGTCATACTATGTTGTGAGACTGTGGGAGCCAATACACTGTGTTTTGGGACTGTGGGGTCCATTATACTGTGTTGTGGGATTGTGAGGACCATCATACTGTATTTGAGCTTTGTGGGCTATTATATTGTATTGTAGGACTGTAGGGGTAACCATACTGTGTTTTGGGACTATGAAATCATCATACTGGGTCACAGGGGCCATCATACTGTTTTGTGGGACTGTAGGGACCATCATACTGTGTTGTTAGACTGATGGGGCCATAATACTGTGTTCTAGGACTTTGGTGACTATCATACTGTGGGGCCATTTTTGGGGGGACTGTCATACTATCATACTGTGTTAGGGGACTGTGTGGGCCATCATAATGTTTTGGAGGACTGTGTGGGCAATCATGTTTTGACTGTTGGGTCATTATACCATTTTTAGGGACTCTGGGGGCCCATCATACTTTGTTGTTGGACTTAGGGAGCCATCAAACTGTGTTGTGGGTCTGAGGTGGTATCATACTGTTTTGTGGGACTGTGGGGGCGATCATACTGTGTTGTGGGACTGTGGGGGCTATTATACTGTGTTGTGTGACTGTGGGGGCCATCATGTTGTGTTGTGGAACTGTGGGGCCATCATACTGTGTTGGGGTCACTGGTGGCCTCATGTTCTGTATGGGAACTGTGAGATCACTGTTTTAGGGGCGCTGTGGGAAAATCACTGTGTTTGGAAAACTATGGGGGCATCATACTATGTTCACAACACTATAGAATCATACTACATGGGGTATTGTGAGGACATCATACTCTGCGGAGAGAATACTATGTGATCATCATGCTGTGACTGGAGAAATTCACTGTGAGGGTATCATAATGTTTTATTGAGCATTTTTGTTGGCATTACACTTCATGAGAGCCATGAAAGGGGTGGATCAGGTAGCATGTATCAGCTGTCAGGTTCACTTTAATGCCATTTTCAGTTATTGGATAAGGTTATAAATATCAACTTTTAAAATAAGTAATGGGTGGGTAGCTGCAAAGAAAACATTAAAAGAACGCTTAAGAGAAAACTTCTCTCTGCAAATCTTTGACAATTGAAAGGTGAAAACCCAACTCAAGTTCACAAGATAATTGACAAGCTGCTGGTTTGTAGATCTGCGGCATGCTGGACTTTGCATACAAATTTTTCCTGCTATTTATAAATGGGATTTTCAAAGTGGTAGATGTAGAAGTTATATATTAGATTAGGATAAAGGGTTCCATCACAATAAAAATGGTCACAATTACTCTTGGTATCCAGCGTCAAGTAGTAAGTTACATTACTATACTGATGTTGTAGTCTAAGGAAGCAACTTTATGTAAACTTCTAATAGGAAACATTTAAAACATGGTCTCATAATTTAAGATAAATTGGAAATATTACATTTCTCCAATTCCCTGTAATGTCCTATCCAGCGGAGAGAAGCTACATTACAATTGCTCTTTGTCTTGGAAGAAAGATGATCTCTGAACATGTCAAAAAGCATTTCCGAGCATCTCGCCCATTACATTAGTTTGTACAATAATCAGTAGTTAAAGGAAGATTAAGAGATCTAGGTAGAATTTGTTACATTTTGTTGTGAGGCCTTTGTACCAGAAGTGCAATTTTCATTTATTTCTTTATTTTCAGATCACTTTTTGAAAGCTGTAAAGGAGAAGATGATTCATAATATAAAGGCAATGAAGGCTCACGGGACACAATCTTCTTTAAAAACGAAACTTTTTTAATATATTTACAATTGTAAATTGAAGCATCATTTAAGCGTTATGTTTCATTAGTAGATTGTAAAATAAAATTGTATTTCTTGAATTTCTTGAGTTATTTTTCCAGTTCAGCCAAACAAATGACAGGTGAAACCTGGAGATCTTGGGCACTGAAAAAAAATCTGTATCACAGCCATTACCTGTTTTGTCAGTTATAATACTGGTGTCTAGTGATGAGCGAGCATACACGCAAGTACACGGTACTCGCCCGAGCATCTCAGTACTCGAGATGCTCGGAGCTCGCCAAGTACTTGCGAGATGCTCGAGCGGATGCTCGGGTCCCCTCCCTGCATGTTTGGCGCTCTTTAGAGCGCCAATCAACATGCAGGGATTGCCTGCCACAAACTGTAATGCCGCAGCCATGTTGGTTGTGGCAATACAGTGATTGGCTGGCCGCACAGCGTCATCAGGTCTATATCAGACCTGGTGCCGCTGTGCTCGTCAGTCTACTCCGCAATCAGGCAGTGTAGGGAGAGGTGCTGCTGAGCTAGGGAGAGATTTGGTTGTGTATTAGGTAGTGTAGGGAGAAAACAAGTACATTACACATATCCATCTCAACAAACAGTCCTTCTGAGAACTAATCCATCTGCAGAGATATTAGGCAGGCAGTGTATATAGGCAGGCAGACAGTGCATATAGCACAAGAAGCTCCATTCCAGTTCTGCCTTCTGCTGCTGTTAGATATTTCTAGACAAAGGCCCAGGTCTCAGGGGCCAGGAATCATTTTTTTTTGGATCTTCATCCTCATTATTTGCTTAAAAAACAATGCAGAGAATACAGTTTTTCTGCGCCATTTGCTTGTTGGCACTACAGAATACAGCCAGGTCCTTTCCATAATACAGCGCTAAAAATCCAGCTATTTAAAACTGTGGTTTGTCAGTCACACAGATCACATATAATTGCACTGAAAATACTGCCATTTTTGGCCTCCATATAAATTTTTTTTCAGTGTGTGAGCAAGTTTTTGACACCTGTTTGCTGTTCAAAATAGTTACCTACAGTCCAGGTATTTAAAACTGTGGTTTCTCAGTCACACGGATCACATATACGTTTTCTGAAAATTCTGCCATTTTTGGCATCCCTTAAATGTTTTTTTCAGTGTGTCAGCAAAGTTTTTGACACTGGTTTGCTGTGCAAAATAGTTACCTACAGGACAGGTACAGTATTTAAAACTGTGGTTTGTCCGTCACATGGATCACATATAATTGTGCTGAAAATACTGCCATTTTTGGCCTCCATTCAAATTGTTTTTCATTGTGTCAGCAACGTTTTTGGCACCGGTTTGCTGATCAAAATAGTTACTTACAGACCAGGTATTTAAAACTGTGGTTTCTCATCACACGTATCACATTCACATGTAATTGCGCTGAAAATACTGCCATTTTTGGCCTCCATTCAAATTTTTTTCAGTGTGTCAGCAAAGTTTTTTGGCACCGGTTTGCTGTTCAAAATAGTTACCTACAGGCCAGCCATTTAAAATTGTGGTTTGTCCGTCACACGGATCACATATACGTTTTCTGAAAATTCTACCATTTTTGGCCTCTATTCTATTTTTTTTTCAGTGTGTCAGCAAAGTTTTTGGCACCGGTTTGCTGTTCAAAATAGTTACCTACAGGCCAGGTATTTAAAACTGTGGTTTCTCCATCACACGGATTACATATAACTTTGCTCCAAATTCAGCCATTTGTAGTGAGCGTGGAAGATATTGTCCTCCATTTAAAATGGGCAAGGCGCGTGGCAAGGGACGGGGAACAGGACGTGATGGTGAAGGTGATGGTGCATGCAGAGACCGAGGCCATGGTCAAGCTGAAATTGTGCCACAACAAACACCCACATCTTCTCGCCCGACCTTCCTGTCCCAATTCCTAGGGGACCATAGCATAGCACTAATGTACCCAGAGCAGTGTCAAAAGGTTGTTTGTTGGATAGCGGATAATGCTTCCAGTCATTTAGCCACCACCACCAACCTGTCTTCCACAAGGTCACATCTCAGTAGCCGTGAGTCTGGACTGCATATTCCTCAACCTGATCCTCCTTCCTCCCACCATGCCGAGTGCTTGGAGACAAATGATCCCAGACTTGGACACTCTGAAGAGTTGTTCACTTTTCCATTTATAGATTCGGGCCTCTCGCCCAGTCCACTTGAAGTGGGGCAAGAGGAGATCGCATGTAGCGATGCCCAAATATTTGAGCAGCCACAGTCACATGAAGGTGACGGTGGGAAAGTGTCACAAGAGGTGAACAATGATGAGACACAATTGCCAGAAAGTCAGGAGGAGGACCAGGGTGCGGAAGTGGAAGATGAGGTGGTGAATGATATAGTAACTGACCCAACCTGGCAGGAGGACATGCAGAGCAAGGACAGCAGCACACAGGGGGAGGGAGGCAGAGCACCCCAACAGGCAGGAAGAAGCAGTGTGATGGCCGCAGACAGAAGGCAGGCAACCGTTCCCCGTAACACCAACACGAAGGAAGTTGCCAGTACAACTGTTAGGTCTTCCCGAGTCTGGTTGTTCTTTAAAGACTGTGCCGATAACCCCAAAAAGGCCATTTGCGCCACCTGCCAGGCCAGCATCAGCAGGGGTGGCAAAATGACCAGCCTGACCACCACCAGCATGATCACGCACATGGCAGCAAAGCACACGACTTTGTGGGTCGAACCCCAGGGTCCAGGAACAGTGTCTGCGGGTGGCACCATTGCTTCTTCCGCTGTTGTGCATGCAAGCCAATCCCCTGTCCATGGTGCATGCGAAGATGCCTCCTTCCCTGCACCTGTCGTTGCACATTCTCAAGTAGCAGTATTAGGAAGCACGTCCATGTCCTTGTCCCAGCGCAGCGTTCAGTTGTTCTTTGAACTCAAGCGCAAATATGCAGTCAACGCCCCACAGGCCACACTACTAAATTCTTGCACTCAAAATGTTGCCTTTTAGTCTCGTGGAGACGGAAGCATTCCGCAACCTGATGGCGGCAGCCATCCCTTGGTGCTCGGTCCCCAGTCGCCACTATTTCTCCTGGTGTGCCGTCCCTGCATTACACAAGCACGTGTCCCAAAACATTAGCCGTGCCCTCAACAACGCAGTTACCGGGAAAGTCCACCTAACCACGGACACGTGGACAAGTGCTTGTGGGCAGGGACGGTACATCTCGCTGACGGCACACTGGGCTAACATAGTGGAAGCCGGAACCCAGTCGGACCTTGGGACGGAACACGTCCTCCCGACGCCAAGGATTGCGGGCCCTAGGTCAATCAGGGTTGCCCCCACGGTCTACAGCTCCTGCACCTCATCTTCCTCAGCCTCCTCCTCCTCTTCAGCCTCCATCTCCGAAATGACCACATCAGTTACAAGCTGGAAGCACTGCAGCACTGCCTCGGCCAAGCAGCAACAGGCTGTGCTGAAGCTAATTGTAGCGCCGGCGTCCCTGCCCTCTGCTAGGCAGGGACGCTGTTCCCCTCACCCCTCTGCTCCGAGCCCGGCGTCCTCCTCCCGCTCTGCTGGCAGCGCGCGCTCCTTCCCGGCCCCTGTGCTTAGGGCGCGCGCGCGCTCCCTCCCTCTTAAAGGGGCCGCGCGCGCCGTCCTAAGGAGTCCCCGGCCAATGGCCGGAGGACTTCACCATATATAAGGCACCTCCTCCAAAATGGAGGTGCCCGAGCAATGTTGTTGCACTGTTCACTTCTCTGCTTCAGCCCTCAGGTCCCGTTGCCAGTTACCTGCCAGATTCCTGCCAGTTTGCTGTCTGATTCCTGCCTGATATTCTACTTACCTGCCTGCTAGCCTGAGGTCCGACGGTCTGCCTACCGACTCCTGTCAGTCTGTCTAAGGACCAGCTTGCCGCTCACCTGGGAGCGCTCCTCTGCTACCTGCCTGCTAGCCTGAGGTCCGACGGTCTGCCCTCCAACTCCTGTCAGTCTGTCTATGGACCAGCTTGCCCGCTCACCTGGGAGCGCACATCTGCTACCTGCCTGCTAGCCTACCTGGAGGCTCCGCCGTCACGTGCTGTGACCACCTGCCATTCCAGAGACTCCTGCCCGCTCACCTGGGAGCGCACACCTGCTACCTGCCTGCTAGCCTACCTGGAGGTTCCGCCGTCACGTGCTGTGACCACCTGCCATTCCAGAGACTCCTGCCCGCTCACCTGGGAGCGCACACCTGTTACCTGCCTGCTAGCCTACCTGGAGGCTCCGCCGTCACGTGCTGTGACCACCTGCCATTCCAGAGACTCTCGCTTGCTCACCTGGGAGCACACATCTACCATCTGCCTGCTAGCCTACCTGGAGCCTCTGCCATCACAGGTCGTACCTACCCTTTACCCAGAGACTGCCCCGGTCACTTGCCGTGACCTCCTGCCCGTTCATCCAGAGACTGCCCCGGTCACTTGCCGTGACCTCCTGCCCGTTCATCCAGAGACTGCCCCGGTCACTTGCCGAGACCTCCTGCCCGTTCATCCAGAGACTGCCCCGGTCACTTGCCGTGACCTCCAGCCCGTTCACTCAGAGACTGTCCCGGTCACCTGCTGTGACTGCCTGCCCGTCTTCCCTGGTCGCCACCCGCTCCCTTACAAGGACCGCCCCCTTGTATAGTAGCTCAGAGGTTCCGCCTCCCAGACCCGTTACAGTTTGCTCGGGACATGGAACTTGGTGGCACCCAAGCTCCCTCACTCTCGGACCTGTGTCATGAACTGTCCCGTCAGAGGTCCCAACAGGAGTCCATCCTGGGTCACCTGCAGAATGTCAATACTCGCCTGGACAGTCTGACTGCTCCACCAGCAACCACCGCCAGAGCCATGACTCGCAATCCGGCAGCTCCGCTGCCCACCAATACCATGGTATCCTACCCCGGACCCCGGCTTTCTGCACCTCCTCGCTTCGGAGGCGACTCCGCTCAGGCTCGGGGCTTTATAAATCAGTGCACCCTGCACTTTGAACTCCTGTCCCACCAGTTTAACTCCGACCGGGCCAAAATTGCCTTCATCATGTTCCATCTCACCGGGGAGGCCCTGGCCTGGCTAAATCCTCTATGGGAGAGAGGAGACCCCCTGGTGTCCGACTTGCCTGCCTTTCTCACGGCTTTCCGGAAAGTCTTCGACGAACCTGGACGGAAGACCCCATCCGCATCATCTCTGCTACGCCTCCGTCAGGGAAGTCTCACCGTGGGCCAATATGCCATATGGTTCCGTACCCTTGCCTCGGAGCTGGCCTGGGATAACGACACTCTGGTATCTGTCTTCTGGGAGGGTCTGTCCGGCCGTATTAAAGATGAACTTGCCGGTCGAGACATTCCTACCACTCTCGATGACCTAATAACTCTTGCCACCCGGATTGACCTACGGTTCCAGGAGCGTGCCAAAGAAGTCACCCGTGAGAGGAGGTTTCCACATCTAGCTCCTACTTTTCAGAAATCCGTCACTCCCTCCATTTCTCCCCAGGTACACTCTCCTGAGCCTATGCAGGTCGACCAGACCAAGATGGTCAAAACCCGTCAGGACTTACGCCGTGCCGAGGGGAGCTGCTTCTACTGTGGCAGTAAGGAGCACCGGATCCGTACCTGCCCGGAGAGGTCGGGAAACGCCTGGTGTCTAGGTTCGCTCAGAGAGGTCGACCTAGACAAGAATAAATCCTCTCCATCTCTGCTGCTGTCAGTCTCAATTATCTGCGGGGAGAATCGTTATTTCGAACTAGCCCAACTTGACTCTGGAGCGGCCGGGAATTTTATTTCACAGGCCCTGGTAGAAAAATACCGCATTCCCACCAAACCTCTGGCTATACCATTATCTGTCGCTGCTGTGGATGGGGGCCTCTTACCACGTCCCATCCAACTCATCACCGAATCCGTAACTCTGCAGGTGGGAATGCTGCATTCTGAGAGCATCTCTTTTCATGTTCTGCCTGGACTCTCTCATGCCCTCTTACTAGGTCTACCTTGGCTCCAGAGACATGCACCCGTGCTTGACTGGCAGACAGGAGAAGTCCTTCGCTGGGGACAGGACTGTCATAAGACTTGCTTGGTTCCTGTTCATCCCGCCCGTCCTTCTCCTACCCCAACTAATCTACCTGGACTTCCGATTCCCTATTGGTCATTTACTGATGTCTTTAATAAAAAGGAGGCAGAGACATTACCCCCTCATAGACCATACGACTGTCCTATCGACCTGTTACCCGGTACTACGCCTCCCCGTGGGCGTATTTACCCATTGTCCGCTGCTGAGACCCGGTCGATGTCCGAATATATTGAGGAGAATTTGGCCAGAGGATTCATCCGGAAATCTACCTCTCCGGCGGGAGCAGGCTTCTTTTTCGTAAAAAAGAAGGACGGCTCTCTCCGTCCCTGTATAGACTATAGAGGCCTTAACCACATCACGGTGAAGAATAAGTACCCCCTTCCGCTCATTCCAGAACTATTTGATCGTCTGAGGGGGGCTAGAATCTTCACCAAACTGGACCTCCGTGGGGCGTACAACCTGGTCCATATCCGTCAAGGGGATGAATGGAAGACTGCATTCAACACCCGGGACGGCCACTATGAATATCTGGTAATGCCCTTTGGTCTCTGTAACGCTCCTGCCGTCTTTCAAGAATTGGTCAATGACATCTTCCGGGACCTTCTCTACTCCTGCGTAGTGGTGTACCTGGACGACATCTTGGTTTTCTCTCCGGATCTCCAGACTCACCGGAGAGACGTTCGTCAGGTCCTGCTCAGGCTCAGGCAGAATCACCTCTTCGCTAAATATGAGAAGTGCCTCTTTGAGCAGACCTCGCTTCCGTTTTTGGGTTACATTATTTCTCAGACCGGCCTTCGAATGGATCCAGAGAAACTGTCTGCCATCGAGAAATGGCCCCGACCTGAGGGGTTGAAGGCCATTCAGCGGTTCCTGGGCTTCGCCAACTACTACCGCCTCTTCATACCGCACGTCTCTTCCCGGACTACCCCAATTTCCGCGCTCACCCGTAAGGGCACTAATCCCAGAGAGTGGCCGCCCGAAGCAGAGGAGGCCTTTCATTCCTTAAAACAGGCCTTCTCTTCCGCCCCGGTGCTGCATCGCCCAGATGGCAACAAGCAGTTCTTCCTGGAGGTTGACGCCTCCTCCTCTGGAGCCGGAGCGGTACTTACCCAAAAATCATCTTCCGGGAGAATGGTAACTTGTGGCTTCTTCTCCAAACTCTTCTCCTCTTCTGAGCGCAACTATTCCATAGGAGATCGAGAGTTATTGGCCATCAAGCTGGCATTGGAGGAGTGGCGTTACCTGCTCAAAGGGGCTCTTCACCCGGTAATAATTTACACTGAAGACAAGAACTTGGCTTACCTCCAGCATGCCCAGAGACTTAACCCGCGCCAAGCTCGGTGGTCCTTGTTTTTTGCTCGCTTTGATTTTATTCTTCATTTTCGCCCGGCTGACAAAAACATCAAGGCGGACGCCTTGTCCCGATCCTTTCTGGTGTCTGATCTCGAGGAGGAACCGAAACACATCATCGATCCCGCCAGAGTAATGCAGGTGGCTCCCATGAGTCTAAATCGTCTCCCTCCCGGTAAGACGTTCGTATCAGTACCTGATCGGGAGAAGATCCTACACTGGGGTCACTCGTCTAAACTAGCTGGCCACGCCGGTCAGAAAAAGACCCTCCAGCTTATTACCCGGCACTACTGGTGGCCTACTCTGCACAAGGACGTAATAGACTTTGTTTCTGCCTGCGTGTCCTGCGCCCGCAACAAGGTTCCGAGACATCTGCCAGCCGGTCGCCTCCTTCCGCTCCCAGTACCTGCTGCCCCCTGGCAGCATATAGCAATGGACTTTATAACTGATCTCCCCGTCTCTGCCGGTTGTACGGTCATTTGGGTGGTCGCTGACCGCTTTTCCAAGATGGCTCATTTCGTTCCCCTGCCAGGCCTCCCGTCTGCACCCGAGCTGGCTAAAGACTTTATCCGCCACATCTTCCGTCTTCATGGCCTGCCCCTCCACATCGTGTCGGATCGTGGGGTACAGTTCACCTCACGCTTCTGGAGAGCCACTTGTAAACTGCTAGACGTCACCCTGGACTTCTCCTCCGCTTACCACCCACAGTCTAATGGTCAAGTGGAGCGGATCAATCAGAACCTGACCAGTTACCTCCGGCACTTCGTTAATGCCCACCATTCAGACTGGGTGGATCTCCTGACATGGGCCGAATTTTCTTACAACAATCATGAGAGCGAATCTTCCTCCAAATCCCCGTTTTTTGTTGTCTTCGGTCAGCATCCTCGGATCCCATTTCCCGTCTCCACCTCGGTGGACAATCCGGCTGCGGAATCTCTTGTTAACAAATTTTCCTCCATATGGGAGAGTACCCGATCCGCACTCCTTCTGTCATCCGAGCGTATGAAAAGACATGCTGACAAAAAACGTCTGGATCCTCCTCAATTCCGTCCAGGGGATAAGGTCTGGCTCTCGTCCAAGTATGTCCGGCTCAAGATTCCTTCCTATAAGTTAGGGCCTCGGTTCATCGGTCCTCTGGAGGTCATCAGTCAGATCAACCCAGTGGCCTATAAATTGAAACTCCCGGCCAACTTGCGGATCCCTAACTCCTTCCATGTATCTCTCCTCAAACCGGTGGTACTTAACTCTTTTTCCAAGTCTACAGGTACGCCTCCTGCTCCGGTTTCCGCTGAAAACGAATTTGAGGTAGAGAACATTCTGGCCACCAAAAGGGTAAGAGGGAAGACCTTTTTTCTAGTAGATTGGAAGGGGTTTGGTCCTG
The DNA here is from genome assembly GCF_046119375.1 of Phyllobates terribilis. NCBI lineage: Eukaryota > Metazoa > Chordata > Amphibia > Anura > Dendrobatidae > Phyllobates > Phyllobates terribilis. Next base: position 71,626,322 of record NW_027362773.1, on the reverse strand, counting down.
AAGAGAGAACGTGGGAGCCCCGGGAGAACATCCATGCCCCTCTCATCCTAGCTAAATTTCTCTCTGGCCTAAAAAAGGGGGGGGGCCTAAAGGGGGGGGTACTGTAGCGCCGGCGTCCCTGCCCTCTGCTAGGCAGGGACGCTGTTCCCCTCACCCCTCTGCTCCGAGCCCGGCGTCCTCCTCCCGCTCTGCTGGCAGCGCGCGCTCCTTCCCGGCCCCTGTGCTTAGGGCGCGCGCGCGCTCCCTCCCTCTTAAAGGGGCCGCGCGCGCCGTCCTAAGGAGTCCCCGGCCAATGGCCGGAGGACTTCACCATATATAAGGCACCTCCTCCAAAATGGAGGTGCCCGAGCAATGTTGTTGCACTGTTCACTACTCTGCTTCAGCCCTCAGGTCCCGTTGCCAGTTACCTGCCAGATTCCTGCCAGTTTGCTGTCTGATTCCTGCCTGATATTCTGCTTACCTGCCTGCTAGCCTGAGGTCCGACGGTCTGCCTACCGACTCCTGTCAGTCTGTCTAAGGACCAGCTTGCCGCTCACCTGGGAGCGCTCCTCTGCTACCTGCCTGCTAGCCTGAGGTCCGACGGTCTGCCCTCCAACTCCTGTCAGTCTGTCTATGGACCAGCTTGCCCGCTCACCTGGGAGTGCACATCTGCTACCTGCCTGCTAGCCTACCTGGAGGCTCCGCCGTCACGTGCTGTGACCACCTGCCATTCCAGAGACTCCTGCCCGCTCACCTGGGAGCGCACACCTGCTACCTGCCTGCTAGCCTACCTGGAGGCTCCGCCGTCACGTGCTGTGACCACCTGCCATTCCAGAGACTCCTGCCCGCTCACCTGGGAGCGCACACCTGTTACCTGCCTGCTAGCCTACCTGGAGGCTCCGCCGTCACGTGCTGTGACCACCTGCCATCCAGAGACTCTCGCTTGCTCACCTGGGAGCACACATCTACCATCTGCCTGCTAGCCTACCTGGAGGCTCTGCCATCACAGGTCGTACCTACCCTTTACCCAGAGACTGCCCCGGTCACTTGCCGTGACCTCCTGCCCGTTCATCCAGAGACTGCCCCGGTCACTTGCCGTGACCTCCTGCCCGTTCATCCAGAGACTGCCCCGGTCACTTGCCGTGACCTCCTGCCCGTTCATCCAGAGACTGCCCCGGTCACTTGCCGTGACCTCCAGCCCGTTCACTCAGAGACTGTCCCGGTCACCTGCTGTGACTGCCTGCCCGTCTTCCCTGGTCGCCACCCGCTCCCTTACAAGGACCGCCCCCTTGTATAGTAGCTCAGAGGTTCCGCCTCCCAGACCCGTTACACTAATATGCTTAGGTGACTAACCGCACAATGCTGAAGAGTTGTGGACAGCTCTGAAAGAGCAGACAGATCTGTGGCTCACACCAGTGAACCTATAGCCAGGCATGGTCGTGTGTGACAATGGCCGGAACCTGGTGGTGGCTCTGAGGTGACGCGAGCTCACACATGTACCATTCCTGGCCCATGTGCTTAACCTTGTGGTTCAGCGGTTTCTCAAATCCTACCCGGAGCTGCCGGATCTGCTTGTTAAAGTACGGCATCTGTGTGCCCATTTTAGAAAGTCAGCTACAGCTTCCGCCGCCCTTGCCGTCTTTCAGCAGCGTTTGCAGCTTCTGGCTCACAGACTGGTGTGTGATGTCCCCACGCATTGGAACTCTACACTGCAGATGTTGGGAAGGATTTGTGAGCAAAATAGGTCAGATGTTGAGTACCAGCATCAACAAGGCCATCAGTATTCAGTTCAGACTCCACACATAAGACCTCAGGAGTGGACATGAATGTCAGACATATGTACCATCCTCCAAGACTTTGAGGACTCCACAAAGATGGTGAGCGGCGATGACGCCATAATTAGCATCATCATCCCGCTTCTCTGAGGATGCATTACAGGCGGAGCACGATGAGATGGAGCAAGGAACCATAAGGGTGATTACACACAGCCAAGCCTCATCTCATCCCAACATGGATTGGGTGACAATGAAGAAGAGGAGGAGGAGGAATGACAGGAGCTAGTTTCATGCGCTGTAGACGGTAGTACCTGCACAGCTGTCATACCGTCTGTTCAGCGTGGACAGCCAGAGGACAGAGAGGAGGAGGAGGAGAGCATGGTCAGTCATCCTCTTGGTGAGGGCACGGAAGTCTTGCCTCTTAGTAGTCTGGCACGCATTGCTGAGTTTATGTTACGTTGCCTTTCCCATGACCCTCAAGTTCTCAAAATTTTGGGTGACAGTCATTAATGGTCGGTGACACTTCTAGTCCCACGCTACAAGGAGAACTTTATATCTCTTATTCCTGAGGCGGACAGGTCTACAAAAATGGGGCTGTACCAGAAGGCCCTTGTTGCGGAACTATTAAAAAAATTCCCATCTGAAAATGCTGGCGGCAGAGGTCACAGTTCGTTGGACAACCAAGGAGTACAGGCGAGAGAGACACAACTTCAATCCAGCAGAGGCAGGGGAACACTGTCAAAGCTCTGAGAGAATTTTCTCGGCCCGTTTCATCGCATAGGCCCTGAGGCGCAGGGTACTCTCACAAGGAGTGCAAAGTTTGGGAACATGCTGAGGGAGTACCTTGCCAACCGTACAAATGTCCTCCGTCATTCCTCTGTGCCTTATAATTATTGAGTATCCAAGCTGGATACGTGAATTGAACTGGCTCTCTATGCCTTGGAGGTCCTGGCCTGCCCTGCTGCCAGCGTTTTATCAGAGCGGGTTTTTAGTGCCGCTGGTGAAATTATAACTGATAAGCGCATCCACCTGTCAACTGAAAATGCTGACAGGCTGACTCTTATAAAAATGAACAAGGGCTGAATTGGGCCAGACTTCTCAACACCACCAAATGATAGCAGCGTAACATAAACTTAAATCTAGTGTCTTTTTTGGGAGGTGTATTCCCATGCACCTCTTCACACCCACACATGGGTATACGGTTCCTGATTTTGGCTATTTGCTCTTGTCCTCCTCCTTTTCCTTATCCTCATCCTCCATCACCATATCACCAGGGTGACTGTGGTCCGTAATGCAACACCCACATAATTTTTTTAAAGAGTGTTTATGATGCTCGTCAAAAAATTTTTTATACAGTATGTTCATGTATACCACCCAGGGGTAAATGTTTGTCAGCCCATACACTTAGTGCATGGGCATTACAAGTATAGGAGGCCTGCTCCTTTCTAATGGGAACATTTTTTTTGATGCCCTCCTCCACGTCTCTTCCAAGGGGCATTGGAGTCCCTCCAAATTTTTGCAGCCCTTGCATTCACTGCATAGGCAAACACAATGGGAGACCCACTTCTTAATAATGGGAACATTGTTTTCAGGAGGCCCTCTGACCTTCACGTCTCTTCCAAGGGGCATTGGAGTGCCTCCAAATTTTTGCAGCCCTTGCATTCACTGCATAGGCAAACACAATGGGAGACCCACTTCTTAATAATGGGAACATTGTTTTCAGGAGGCCCTCTGACCTTCACGTCTCTTCCAAGGGGCATTGGAGTGCCTCCAAATTTTTGGCAACCCTTGCATTCACTGCATAGGCAAACACAAGGGGAGACCCACTTCCTAATAATGGGAACATTGTTTTCAGTAGGCCCTCTGACCTCCACGTCTCTTCCAAGGGGCATTGGAGTGCCTCCAAATTTTTGGCAACCCTTGCATTCACTGCATAGGCAAACACAAGGGGAGACCCACTTCCTAATAATGGGAACATTGTTTTCAGTAGGCCCTCTGACCTCCACGTCTCTTCCAAGGGGCATTGGAGTGCCTCCAAATTTGTGGCAACCCTTGCATTCACTACATAGGCAAACATAATGGGAGACCCACTTCCTAATAATGGGAACATTGTTTTCAGGAGGTCCTCTGACCTCCACGTCTCTTCCAAGGGGCATTTTTAGTGCCTCCAATTTTTTGGCAACCCTTGCATTCACTGCATAGGCAAACACAATTGAAGACCCACTTCCTAATAATGGGAACATTGTTTTCAGGAGGCCCTCTGACCTCCACATCTATTCCAAGGGGCATTGGAGTGCCTCCACATTTTTGGAAACCCTTGCATTCACTGCATAGGCAAACACAATGGGAGACCTACTTCATAATAATGGGAACATTGTTTTCAGAAGGCCCTCCTCTAAGTCTCTTCAAAGGGGTATTGGGGTGCGTCCAAATTTTGGACAGCCCTGCCACTCACTGCATATGGAATAACAGTATAGGAGACCCACTCTTTAGTAATGGGAACAATAAAACATAGCCGGCTGATGGCTCTCTAAGAATAGTGAGGGACGACTGCTGGCCCTTTAAGAATAGTAAAGGCCGCCTGATAGCCCTATAAAAATAGACTTTGTGACTGTCAGAGTCCCTCCTTCATAAATGAAGCACGATGTGTCTGATGATATCTCACACAGCACATGGCCAGATAATGTTGTAAAATGTAAAATGTGAAAAAGGAGATTACCTGGTGACTGCATTTGTCACAGTTGAAAGCAATGCAAAAGTACAAAAACGCATCAAAAACGCTAAGTGTGAACATAGCCCAAGGTGTGGAGGAGTATTTTTGTGTTTGGTTATTTATTTTTCTTTATATGCAAGTCATTACCCTGGAAAGGATGTTCCTTAACATATTTCCCAGGAAAATCCATTTTGGTTTCGTTTTTGTATGTTTTATTGTGAGTCCGTAAAAGTGGCGTAATACCTCTGACAACGCTGTTGACAGAAGTGACCTGGGAGTCATAAATGCTTCCAGCGGTCTTCCCCGTGCTGTTCCCATGTCATTTGAGCACTGTACCCATCGATTTGAGCAATTTTTAGGCCCTCTGCAGACCGCCAGCGGGAGCCGCCTGAAAAATGCTGCAGTTTCCCATAGACTTACATTGGGCTCCTTGCTCGGGTCGAGCACCCGAGTATTCCAATGTGCTCGACCCGAACTTCGAGCACCCGAGCATGTTAGTGCTCGCCCATCACTACTGGTGTCTTCTTATATGGCTGAGAAACCTTGAGACACAGCAGCTGATATGTCACTTCATTCCTAATAGCTACACTCCTTATTATATAAATATAATAGTTGCACTTTAACCCCTTAATAACATCTGACGTACTAATACGCGTCTGTGCCCTGGGACTTAAGAGCCAGACCCGTATTAGTACGTCATTGCGATCACGCGCGCACACAGGCTGTGCGGGCGCGATCGCAGCCGGGTGTCAGCTGATTGTCACAGCTGACACCCGGTACTATGTGCAGGGAGCTGTCCTGCACCGCTCCCAGCACATTAACCCCCGCGATGCTGCGATTGAAGTTGATCGAAGTCGATCGCGGCATTGCGGGGGCAAGGGGAGGTGATCGGCGATACTCACCTCCTCTTCCGGCTTCCAGCGCAGTCTGCAAAGGCTTCCAGGGTGTTGCCATGACGACCCGATGTCGTCATGACAACATCCGGGTCACCAGAGAGCAGGAAGGTTGCTTGGACATGCGCAGTGCATCTCCAAGCAATCTTCACACTGTGCATTTCTGACAGCCTTCATGGCATAGGGATGGTGCTCCATTCCTGTGCCATGCAGGCGATCAGAAAAAAAAAAAGTGAAAGTCCCAGAGTGGGACAAAGTAATAAAGTGTATAAACTGTGTGAAAGTGGAAAAAAAAAAAGTGCAAAAATATTATAAAAAAATAAAAAAAATAATACACCAAAAATAAAAATATAATGTACCCATCAATAAATATTATTATAAAAAAATTAAAAAAAAACAATAAAAGTACACATATTTGGTATCGCCGCGTCCGGAAAAACCTGACCTATAAAACTGTCCCACTAGTTAACCCCTTCAGTTAACACGGTAAAAAAAAAAAAAAAAAAAAAACGAAGCAAAAAACAATGCTTTATCACCATACCGCCAAACAAAAAGTGGAATAACACGCGATCAAAAAGACGCATATAAATAAAAATGATACCGCTGAAAATGTCATCTCGTCCCGCAAAAAACAAGCCGCTATACAGCTCAATCAGCCGAAAAATAAAAAAGTTATAGCTCTCAGAATAAAGCGATACTAAAAAATATTTTTTTCTATAAAATAGCTTTTATTGTGTATAAGCGCCAAAACATATAAAAATGATACAAATGTGGTACCGCTGTAAACATACTGACCCGAAGAATAAAGCTACCTCATCAATTTTACCACATGCGGAACAGAATAAAAAAAAAAAAAAAAACAATTCCTGAATTGTTGGTTTTTGTTTATTCTGCCTCCCAAAAATCGGAATAGAAAGCGATCAAAAAATGTCACGTGCCTGAAAATGGCACCAATAACAACGTCAAGTCATCCCGCAAAAAACGAGCCGTCACATGACTGTCTGCCAAAATCTGGAAAAATTATAGCTCTCAAAATATGGCGATGCAAAAACTAGATTTTACAAAAAATGCGTCTTTTAGTGTGTGACAGCTGTCAGTCATAAAAACCCCATATGATTCTGGCATTGCTGTAATCACACCGACCCGAAGAATAAAGTCGTCTAATCACTTATACCGCACAAGGAACGGCGTCAAAAATAAACTCTTGGGTTAGGATTGGGCTAGGGTTAGGGCTGGGTTTGGGGCTAGGGTTGTGCTGGGGCTAGGGTTGTGCTAGGGTTAGGGCTGGGGTTGGGATTTTTTTCAAAAGTAAGAAAAAAAGATGACGATATGGCGACTAGTGTTGAGAGCAAGTGCTCGCTACTTGAGTTTGCATCGGGTGCTCTGGTATGCATTGAGTATCGTGGGTATTTGAGTGACATGCTCGAGTCTCTGCCCCATATGCTTCGCGGCCAAAAAACTTTACGGGGATTGCCTGCCATGCACGAGCGATCCCCGCATGTTTTTTTGGGGTGTCTAATAACCGTCAAACATGCGGAGCAGGGACTTGAGCATGTCACTCGAGCACACGCTGTACATGGTGCATACCTGAGTACCCGATGCAAACTCAAGTAGCGAGCACTTGCGCTCAAGAATAATGACAACTTATTCAATATGATGACCTAATGTAAACAAATTCTGTGCCGTACCTCTGGGTTCAAAATGTTCACTATACACCTTAATAAAATCCTTGAGGGGTATAGTTTCCAAAATGGGGACACTTGTGGGGGAGCTCCACTGTTTAGGCACATCACGGGCTCTCCAAACGCGACATGGTGTCCGCTAACAAATTGAATGGAAAATCGGCTCAAATTGTTAGCGGACGCCATGTTGCGTTTGGAGAGCCCCTGTGTGCCCAAACATTGGAGCTCCCCCACAAGTGACCCCATTTTGGAAACTAGACCCCCCAAGGCACCTATCTAGATGCATAGTGAGTAGTGTTGAGCCACCCCCGTAGTGTTCGAGTTCCGTTCGGTTCGTCGAACACCCGTGTGTTCGCCGAACTGTTCGTCGAACTGTTCGTCGAACACCTTCGAACACCATTAAAACCAATGGCAGGCAAACAAAAACACATAGAAACACATAAAAAACACCTTCAAAGGTGTCCAAAAGCTGACAAACTGCTCAGAAGACATAACCAACACATGGAAAAGTGACAAGTACATATAGTCATGCGAAAATAAAAGAGGTGGAGGAGTAAAAGGAGGGGGAGACACAGATATAGGCATGTCATGCCCTTCTAAAATCCAAAAAGTGAGAAGCCGACACGGCCAGTCCGCTCCTGCCCGTGCCACCTCCGTGTCGCCGGGTTTGTGCCAGAGCCGTGGTGAACCCTGACGGCCAGCCCCCCTCTCCCAATACTGGTGCCTGTCCGCTGGTGGGTCTCTCTAATTTGAATGAATACACTTTAAATCCATTTACAAGAATCTATTGGAGGGCAAGTCTCATGCCAGCAGCCGCGGTAATTCCAGCTCCAGTAGCGTCCACTAAAGCTGCTGCAGTTAAAAAGCTTTTATAAGGATCGAGCTCGGCTGTCCACCGCAAGGCATCCTACTGCCAGTCCGAGCCCCTATGCCTTGGGGTGCCTCCTGATGCTCTTCACTAAGTATCCCATGGTCCCGAAGCATTTCATTTGAAAAAATTAAGTGTCTAAACTACAGGTGGTGTAGCTTGCTTAACAGCCGGGATAATCCGCTGACTAGCAGACACTGCTACTAGGCACAAAGTATTTCCTGGGATAGATGCAGTTAAAAATTTGTAATTAGATACTCTCGTTGGATGCTGAGAAAGCATTCCATAGAGTCTCCTGGCACGCCATATATGATTCTCTTAAAAAGCTTGGGGTAGGGCTCTAGGGGACCCTTTTATAGCCAAATTCACGGCCCTGTATCGCAATACGTCACCTAGGCTGAAGATAAATGGAACTGTAGCACCCTGAGGGCTCGGTTGCTACAGACGTATTGCACCTCACCCAGAGGTGTGATATCTCACTCTCAGGTAAGGATGCAGTGTGGATCAGGACCCGACACCTGCATGCATTACACCACATTGCCGTGGGGCAGGGCGACCAATATGCCCCTGAGATGGGCACGACAGTCCCTGTCCCTGGCTCGAGTGGGGGGAGGGAACACTGAGGAAGGGGAACCCTGTAGTGCAGGAGCAGGGAGGAAGCAGTTCCTGGGTGCATTGAGAAGGGAGTATAAAAGGTGGGCACCATCTTAGTTCAGTGCAGAGAAGTCTGAGCAGAAGTGGCAGGGAGCAGGGGCTCTGCATGAGCTCTGCTCCGGAGGCGGGCCTAGTAACAGAGGCCCAGGCCTGGAAGAGGGAGAAGGAAGGAAGAGGAGCGGAGAAGGCTCCAGGAACGAGGAATGAAGGGATCCCAGGGGTGCGGACGGGCGAGTCGCCACCGCACGCCCGAATCCACCTGCGTGGAGGGGTCAGGCCAAAGGGGGAGACCGGTCCCCGAACTAGTGGAGGCAGGAAACGACCCTCAGCTAGAAACCGGAGGCTGTGACATTTTATGTGGCGCAGCCCCTCGCTACACCCGCTAGGAAGGCACCACATAGGGTCAGGGAAACTGGCGCCAAGTTTACCAAGAGGAGGCCCGAGGCAGCCGGACAGAAGTGTTGGTAAGAAAGGCCAGACAAAGGACACACAAAGGGGGTCCTGTGAAGTGCTCCAAAGTTATCTGGGAGTTGTCTGAGCCCCTCACCTGGTGAGCACAGTATGACGTGGGCAGCCGTTACCTGCAGACGTGGTCTGGATAATAAGAACTGTGAGTAAAGGCCCTGAACTGCATCACTGACTCCGTGTCGTTACTGCTGCTGCCCTGCACCATCACCCGCATCCTCCGCATACACTGCCCTGAGGCTATACTCCTCCCGTGGGGAGTTATGCTACGCTCTGCTGCACCCACAACACCAGCCTCAGCGGTCTGCCCTGTAGCGGCGGTTCACTCTGACCGCAATCCACGGGTGGCGTAGTCGGACATTTAAACATCAAAACCACATAAATAGTTCCGCCACTGGTTTGACCGCCCTGAGCCACGGAACCGGGTCGCCGCCACGAAGACTACAACCACCAGCATCCACCAAAAAGGGTCCGGCTCCGGGTGTCCCAAGGCCCAGGGGGTGCATCAGAACATTTTCATCACCTTTCACAATCACCAATGGGACAAGGCAGGGATGTCCTCTGTCCCCTCTCTTATACATCCTAGTGACGGAGCACCTGTTCTCATCAATTCGCCATAACCCCAATATTAGGTGGATTGAGGTGGGAGGCACCGAGTACAAGTGCTCTCTATTTGCTGATGATGTCCTAGTATATATCACTCAATCACATATATCCATCCCTGCTGTTATGGCTGAAATAGATCACTTTGTTACATGGTAAAATTTTAAAATCAATGCAGCGAAGTCTGAGGCCCTCGATGTCTCCCTCCCCAAATCCATATAGGATTCCATCCAGTCCAACTTTCCCTTTGCCTGGCCCTCACAGGGTATCAAATACTTAGGAATTCCTATTCATAGAGACCTCTCTCATCTATGTTATCTTAATTTTGGGCCCTTTATTGAACAATTCCATACAGACCACGGTTGGCAAGTTAGAACTGTAAGATTCACTACGTGAACCACTGGTGTTTTGTGGAAAAGCACATGTACACTGCGTTCCAAATTATTATGCAAAAAGTGTTTAGGAGTGATAAGGGAAGAATTTGTTTGTTTGTCAGTTAAACTCATTGATGGTGATGTGTGTCAGGGCTCTTTATATCACTGTAAGCAATTGCAGACACCTGTGCTAATTAGTTTGGCAGGTGTGTCCAATGAAAGGCAAGACTACTTAAGAAGGCTCTCTCACATTATTAAGCAGCCTACATTTTCTGCCAAAATGGGAAAGAAAAAGGATGTGTCGGCTGCTGAGAAGCAACAAATTGTGGAGTGTTTAGGTCAAGGCATGACTACAATCAACATTGTGCGATGATCAGGATGAAGTGTCTTGGCAATCAAGAAGTATGTAGCTGATTCACAGTACACACGTGTGCGTGCTGATAAGGGCAAATTGAGGACTCTTTCCTACAGGCAATTACGTCAGGTTGAAAGAGCAGCGGCAAAAAAGCCTTGTCATAGCAGCAGACAAGTTTTTGAAGCTGCTTGTGCCTCCAACGTCCCCCGAACAACAAGATGCAGGGTCCTTCAGAGGTTTGCAGCTGTGCATATGCCATCCTGTCGACCTCCTCTATCCACTTCACACAAGCAGAAACGGCTCCAGTGGGCCAAACATTACATGAAGACTGATTTCAAAACTGTTTTGTTCACGGATGAGTGCCGTGCAGCGCTCGATGGTCCAGATGGATGGAGTGGAGGATGGCTGGTTGATGGACACCCCACGCAAACACGGCTACAGCGCCAACAAGGAGGAGGTGGAGTAATGTTTTGGGCTGGAATCATGGGGAGAGAGATTGTCGGCCCCTTTAGGATCCCTGAAGGCGCTAAAGATGAACTCCATAATGTATGTGGATTTTCTCAAACAGCACTTCCTGCCATGGTTCAAGAAGAAGAACCGTGTATTTCACAGCAAGATCATTTTTCTGCATGATAATGCACCATCTCATGCTGCACATAAAACATCTGCATCTCTGGCTGATATGGGCATAAAAGGGGACAAACTTATGGTGTGACCCCCATGCTCCCCTGACCTCTACCCCATTCAGAACCTTTGGAGCATCATTAAAAGGAGTGTCTATGATGGCGGGAGGCAGTTCACATCTAAGCAACAGCTCTGGGAGGGTATTCTGTCCTCATGCAAAACAATTGAAGCAGAAACCATCCAAAACCTGACAAATTCAATGGACGAGAGAGTTCAGAAGCTCCTTTCGAACAAGGGGTCCTATGTGAAAATGTAACATCACCTAGAATAAAGTTTTGAGTTGAAAACTGTTTGATTTCAGTTTCTAACAACCTGCTAATGCTTATAATTTCAAAAATGACCATTTTTTTGGTCTTTATTAAAATGAAAAGGTTGATCGAAAAGTTTGGGGGATCTAAGAGTGTGGCAACCCAGTAGTCATGATTACTTCGAATTCTGACAATATGAGGGTCATGCTGCAGGTAGTGCAGCAAGAAGGCACTTATGTGTCTTGCGCATCTCGGAGCCCCAAAATTATTTTCCGGGCTAGATGCAGCTAAAAATTATTTTTAATTTTAAATCTGGTGGAGCTTATTATAGATGGCCTAATAGGATCAGTGCTGCACACTGCTACAAAGCCCAAATTATTTTCCAGTCAAGATACAGATAAACATGATTAGTAATTTGAAAGCTTAAAACGGTTGGTAGGGTGATTTTAACCAATCATCAAGCTTTTACTCTCCCCAGGATGACACAGGGGTAGAAAAGTCGTTTCGGATCCATGATTTGTTCATCTTTATGAACGTGAGTCTGTCTACATTATCAGTGGAGAGCCGCGTGCGCTTATCTGTCAGCACACCACCAGCAGCGCTGAACACACGTTCAGACAGAACGCTGGCTGCGGGGCATGACAAGATCTCCAAGGCGTAAGTGGCTAGCTCCGGCCATTTATCCAGATTGGAAGCCCAAAAAGAGCAAGGGTCCAGTGACACAGTCGTGGCTTCAATGTTTACTTGGAGATACTCCTGTACCATCGTCTCTAGGCGTTGACTATGTGTCAGACTTCTTGTCTCCTGTGGCCTTGCAAAGGATGGGCTAAAAAAGTGGTGAAATGATTCCGCAAAATTGATGTTACCAGCAGATACTGTGGTTCTGTTACGGTTTGAGTGCTGAACACTTGACGGTCCCACGGTTGGCAAGTTGGAACTGTGAGATTCACTACGTGCACCACTGGTATTTTGTGGAAAAGCACATGTAAGATTCTGCAACAGTCTCTGCTGATACTCCTGCATGCGTGCATCCCTTTCTATGGCAGGAATAATTTCTGCAAATTTACTTTTGTACCGGGGATCTAACAGTGTGGCAACCCAGTAGTCAGGATTATTTCTAATTCTCACAATTCGAGGGTCATGTTGCAGGTAGTGCAGCAAGAAGGCACTCATGTGTGTTGCGCATCCAGGAGCACCAAGTCCCTGTTGTGTTGGTGGCGAGGTAACAATCATGCTTCCTTCCTCTGTCCTCTCCCCCCAACCTCGCACAACAGAAATGTGATCAAGGTCTCCCTCATCTGATGAGTCTTTCATCAGTACGTCCTCCACTTCTTCCTGGGCTCCTGCACCTTCCTCACTAGTTTGGCTGCTACCATGTGCCCTGGTAAAACCATCTCCCCCACCCTCACATGCCTGCCGCCTTGGTGCTGCCGACCTTCTGGACCTTGCAGATGTTAGCCCTTCCGCATACAACTCCTCCTCCTCTACTTCCTCCACCTCCTCTTGTGCCACCACCTGACTCCGAATTCTGTTTAACATGTGCTCCAGCATGTAAATCACCGGAATAGTCATGCTGATAATGGCATCGTCAGCACTAAACATCTTCGTCGCCATTTCAAAACTGTGCAGAAGGGTGCATAGGTCCCTGATCTGAGACCACTCCTCCAGCGTGATTTGCCCCACCTCTGAATCTCGTTGGCCCAGGCTATACGTCAGAACGTATTGCACCAGGGCTTGTCGGTGCTGCCACAGTCGCTGCAACATGTGCAGAGTTGAATTCCACCGGGTAGGCACATCGCATTTTAGCCGGTGAAGTGGCAGGCCCAACGATTTCTGTAGAGATGTAAGTCGCTGAGCTGCGGGATGCGAACGGCGGAAGTGAGCACACAGCGACCGTGCCCTCTGCAGAAGGCCATCTAGTCTGGGATAGTGGGCTAAAAATTGCTGGACAACCAGGTTCAACACGTGAGCCATACAAGGCACGTGCGTGACATTGCACCGGCGAAGGGCCGCACCCAGGTTTGCAGCATTGTCGCACACGGCCTTCCCTGGTTTCAGGTCCAGTGGAGACAACCATTCATGAAATTGGTTCTCCAGAGCTGACCACAACTTCTCAGCTGTGTGACTCACATTTCCCAGACATTTCAATGTAAAAACCGCCTGATGACGTTGAGCCCTACTGCCAGCATAGTAAGGAGGTGTGCAGGATCCCTTCTGCGCAGTTAGAAAGCTTGTGGCATGACCAGACAGGCTTTGGGTGCAGGTGGAAGACCGAGAGGAGGTTGAGGAGGCAGAAGCAGTGGAGGAACTTTGACATAAAGAGGATTGACGCACAACTCGTGGGGACGGCAAGACTTGGACAGCAGCCCCTTGTCCTGGTGTCACCATAGTTACCCAGTGCCCAGTCAGCGACATGTAACGCCCCTGTCCATGCCTACTCGTCCAAGTGTCTGTGGTGAAATGCACCCTGTCACACACAGAGTTTCTCAAAGAAGCGGTGATGTTGTGTGCGACATGCTGGTGGAGCGCAGGCACACCTTTCTTTGAGAAGTAGTGCCGACTGGGCATCTGGTACTGGGGCACTGCGACGGACATAAGGTCTCGAAAATCCTCTGTGTCCACCAGGCGGAAAGGCAGCATTTCTGTAGCCAAGAGCTTGCAGATGGTGAAATTCAACCTCTTAGCTTTCTCATGGCTAGGAGGAAATGGTCTTTTACTTGTCCACATCTGAGGGACCGAGGGCTGGCTATTGTGCTTAGACAGGGTTGATAAGGGTGTCCCCGGCAAACTGCCGGTCTGTGAGGAAGATGCAGGCGGACATGTTAGGTTGCCTTGATCCAAAGGTGGTGCTATCGATGTCGGACAGCGCTCAACACCAGCTGGTGTTACCACCTCCAAAGAAAATGATGACCTGCCAATCACGCTGACTGTTGCGGGTAAAGAGGTGGCAGGTCTGCGCCCCAAAACAGGTGTGACTGCTGTCCCCCCAGTCACAGAGGATGAAGAGGCCGCGGATGCACAAGATATGGCAGACGGTGGTTGGCCCGGCCGGCTAGGCCGCATTGTAGCACACTGAGCTTCCCACTGCAACTTATGCTTCATGTCCATGTGCCGGTTCATGCATGAAGTACTCAAACTATGTATTTTTTGGCCTCTACTTAGCTTTTGCTGACAAATGTTACAGATAACACGAGTTGGGTCATCTTTATCGATATGAAAAAATGCCCAGGCTATGCAAGGCTTAGCACCCATGCGACCTGAAGAGCCACCACGACTTGTGGTGAGAGGCAGAGTTGTGTTTGAGGATGCAGTTGTTGACGTGCTTCCAGTACTACGTCTCTGTCCAGGAAGGCGCAACCTGACCTCGTCGTCACTAGCATCTTCCTCCACCTCCTCTGCTGACCTCATCTCTTGGCTGACTGTGGGTTGACAGTAAGTGGGATCTCCAACCTCATCATCATCACCCTGTGTGTTATCACACCCGTCGTCCTCAGAGCCAACCTGTTCCTGCCCTGACAAAAAACTAAAGTTGTCGCTCCAATCAGGTATTTGAGTCTTATCATCGTCTTCCTCATTGTCTCCACCAACAGGAGTTACAGTTTGGGAATGAGGGTCTACATTATGGTCAGAACCTTCTGCGTCTGGTCCTGGATCCGACTCATAAAGATTCTGGGCATCAGTGCAGATCATTTCCTCGTCTGGATTCACAGAAGCGCTGGAGTCGACCTCTGATTCCCAGGCTATAGTATGAGTAAACAGCTCTGCAGACTCAACCATCTGTTCTACCTCATACTCATACGGGCAGCTGGAGATTTGGGACCTGTGAGGAAGCAAGTGCGATTTGGGTGACACCTTTGAGGACTGGAGTATTTGTGATGTTGAAGTTGATGTGGAGGAGAGCCCACTTAAAGGAGCACTTGATATCCGTTGAAGCACCTGCTGTTTTTGTGCCTCATCTGGAATTTGACTAAATAGACCCTATAAGAGTGAAATTGGCATGTCCGGGAAGAAAAATGTCCCAGATCTGCCAATCTAAGCCAACTCATGAAATACATAAATGCATAGGAGAAAAACGAGTGTATAGGCATAATAAATGTATAAATTTTAATTCCATCAAATTTAAAAGCGTACATAGTAGAGGGAAAGAGAGGTTGACATCATGCGGATAATATAGAGACACTAGTAAAATTATCAGTGTAATAAAATGAACAACATTGATTATATAGCAGCAGGCTGGTATATCAAAATAATCGGACGAATAAGATAGTATATCAGGCAGTGATCTATAAATATTCCATATTCATCGGATATACACTTGCCATAAATATAACAAATTTCCATCTCAATGGTGTTCACACCAACAAGTAATCAAATACGTGCCACATAAAGTATATAAAGGTAATCTCTTATCAAAAAGAGTGTCAAAAGGAGGGGAAGGTAAGGTACGTAAAAGAACGCACAGTAGCAACCCCCAGTAAACACACATATGATCACAGAAGGATAAGAACAATATAAACAATATAGAATAAAGTTAATGTATCAAGGCAGTCCGATGAGTATAGTATTATATCAGAAATTAATCCAAAGATATTATCATGATCAGTAAATTAACACTTGCCACATACATCAAGCGTCCAGCTCAGTAGTACTCCTGCCACAAATAATCAAGTATATATCACATAGAATAATAAGAGGTGATCTCTTACCGCACAATATGTCAGAAAGAAGGTAAGGTGAATAGGGGAACGCACAGAGATAGCCCCGACGCGCGTTTCGCGGTCCGCAACGACCGCTTCCTCAAGCGTCGGGGCTATCTCTGTGCGTTCCCCTATGCACCTTACCTTCTTTCTGACATATTGTGCGGTAAGAGATCACCTCTTATTATTCTATGTGATATATACTTGATTATTTGTGGCAGGAGTACTACTGAGCTGGACGCTTGATGTATGTGGCAAGTGTTAATTTACTGATCATGATAATATCTTTGGATTAATTTCTGATATAATACTATACTCATCAGACTGCCTTGATACATTAACTTTATTCTATATTGTTTATATTGTTCTTATCCTTCTGTGATCATATGTGTGTTTACTGGGGGTTGCTACTGTGCGTTCTTTTACGTACCTTACCTTCCCCTCCTTTTGACACTCTTTTTGATAAGAGATTACCTTTATATACTTTATGTGGCACGTATTTGATTACTTGTTGGTGTGAACACCATTGAGATGGAAATTTGTTATATTTATGGCAAGTGTATATCCGATGAATATGGAATATTTATAGATCACTGCCTGATATACTATCTTATTCGTCCGATTATTTTGATATACCAGCCTGCTGCTATATAATCAATGTTGTTCATTTTATTACACTGATAATTTTACTAGTGTCTCTATATTATCCGCATGATGTCAACCTCTCTTTCCCTCTACTATGTACGCTTTTAAATTTGATGGAATTAAAATTTATACATTTCTTATGCCTATACACTCGTTTTTCTCCTATGCATTTACTCATCTGGAATTTGTAGCGATTGGCGTGGCCGTAAGAAAGGGATCTTATCACATTGTCCGCTAAAAGAAGTAGACATTTTAGTTTGGCTGGAAGATGGTCTTTCTTCTGCAGATGTTACTGTTGCTTTAACACCTACCCCACGGACACAACCTTTTTTCCCCTTCCCAACACGCCTATTCCCCTTTCCACCAGCAGCAGGCCTTTTTCCACTCATTTTGGTGGTTAACTAATTCACAACTCTGGAGTTGTTTGCACAAAAAAACAATGGATGGTAACCGAGCAGAGCTGAGTGGCCAAACTGTGGTATTAGGCCAAAACTATTGGCTGGGTTAGATGCAGAAAAAAATTATATTCAATTTGCAACCTGATGGAGGTCAGTATAGATGGACTAATACAACAAGTCCCACACACAGCTAGAAGCCCAATATTTTTTGAGAGGTAGATGCAGAAAAAAATATATTCAGTTTGCAACCTGATGGAGGTCAGTATAGATGGACTAATACAACAAGTCCCACACACAGCTAGAAGCCCAAATATTTTTTCATTGTCGGCTCAAATTGTTAGCGGATATCATGTTGCATTTGGAGAGTCCCTGTGTGCCCAAACATTGGAGCTCCCCCACAAGTGACCCCATTTTGGAAACTAGACCCCCCAAGGCACCTATCTAGATGCATAGTGAGCACTTGGAACCCCAGGTGCTTCACAAATTGATTCATAAAAATGAAAAAGTGTTTTTTTTTTCACTTTTTCATTATTACGAATCAATTTGTGAAGCACCTGGGGGTTCCAAGTGCTCACTATGCATCTAGAAAGGTGCCTTGGGGGGTCTAGTTTCCAAAATGGGGTCACTTGTGGGGGAGCTCCAAAGTTTGGGCACAGAGGGGCTCTCCAAACGCAATGTGATGTCCGCTAACAATTTGAGCCGATTTTCCATTCAATTTGTTAGCGGATACCATGTTGCATTTAGAGAGTCCCTGTGTGCCCAAACATTGGAGCTCCCCCACAAGTGACCCCATTTTGGAAACTAGACCCCCCAAGGCACCTATCTAGATGCATAGTGAGCACTTGGAACCCCTAGGTGCTTCACAAATTGATTTGTAAAAATGAAAAAGTGTTTTTTTTTTCACTTTTTCATTATTACGAATCAATTTGTGAAGCACCTGGGGGTTCCAAGTGCTCACTATGCATCTAGAAAGGTGCCTTGGGGGGTCTAGTTTCCAAAATGGGGTCACTTGTGGGGGAGCTCCAAAGTTTGGGCACAGAGGGGCTCTCCAAACGCAATGTGGTGTCCGCTAACAATTTGAGCCGATTTTCCATTCAATTTGTTAGCGGACACCATGTTGCATTTAGAGAGTCCCTGTGTGCCCAAACATTGGAGCTCCCCCACAAGTGACCCCATTTTGGAAACTAGACCCCCCAAGGCACCTATCTAGATGCATAGTGAGCAGTTGGAACCCCCAGGTGCTTCACAAATTGATTCGTAACAATGAAAAAGTGTTTTTTTTTTCACTTTTTCATTTTTACGAATCAATTTGTGAAGCACCTGGGGGTTGAAACTGCTCACTATGCATCTAGATAGGTGCCTTTGGGGGTCTAGTTTCCAAAATGGGGTCACTTGTGGGGGAGCTCCAATGTTTGGGCACACAGGGGCTCTCTAAACGCAACATGGTGTCCGCTAATTATTCAAGCAAATTTTACAATCAAAAAGTCAAATGGCGCTCCTTCCCTTCCGAGCCCTACAGTGCGCCCAAACAGTGTTTTTTCCCCAAATATTGGGAATCTGCGTGCCCAGGGGAAATTGCACAACAAATTTTGCGGTCCATTTTTTCTTGTTACCCTGTGAAAATAAAAAAAATTGGGTCTAAAGTAACATTTTTGTGAAAAAAGTTAAATGTTCATTTTTTTCTTCCACATTCAAAAAATTCCTATGAAGCACCTGAAGGGTTAATATAGTTCTTGAATGTGGTTTTGAGCACCTTGAGGGGTGCAGTTTTTAGAGTGGTGTCACTTTTGGGTATTTTCTGTCATAAAGACCTCTCAAAGTGACTTCAAATATGATGTGGTCCCTAAAAAAATGGTTTTGTAAATTTTGTTGGAAAAATGAGAAATCGCTGGTCAACTTTTAACCCTTATAGCTCCCTAACAAAAAAAAAATTTTGGTTCCAAAATTGTGCTGATGTAAAGTAGACATGTGGGAAATGTTATTTATTAACTCTTTTGTGTGACATATCGCTCTGATTTCAGGGCTTAAAAATTCAAATTTTGAAAATTGCAAAATTTTCAAAATTTTCGCCAAATTTCCGTTTTTTTCACAAATAAACGCAAGTGATATGGAAGAAATTTTTCCACAATCATGAAGTACAATATGTCACGAAAAAACATTCTCAGAATCAGGGGGATTCGTTGAAGCGTTCCAGAGTAATTACCTCATAAAGTGACAGTGGTCAGAATTGTAAAAATTGGCCCGGTCATTAACGTGCAAACCACCCGCGGGGCTTAAGGGGTTAAAGATAAAAATATATTTTTCTACGGTGTGCTAAAAAGTTTTTATGGTATGAATATGTACATGAATTGCTTTTTTATACCTTGTGTGGCATACTTAAATGACTTTTTCATTACATTGTGGCATGCCAGTTATCAAAGCACGGAGTGGGAACCACATCAATGACCCAAAAGAAAAAGAGGCGAGTGCAATAAAATGTGCCTGTCACTTTAAAACAAGGCTGCATCTTAACAAATGACAAAGAGATTATGGAGAGGCAGAACGCCATGCCGCAGAAGTAACCAAGAGTGGGTTGGGGCCTGGACACATGCAGTATATAATGTATTACTCGGAGAAGCCCACTATAAACAATTTTCATTTCAGCAGTTTCCTTGTCTGCTATAGCATAAAGTGACCGAGGGCAGTAGCTGTGGTCTAGCTGCTGCTCCATAACGCTCTGGCACTTTACAGAAAAATCATGTCACAGTCTCAATGTGCTGTCAGGTGTGGGATATATCATATTCGTGAACACATATTCCCTCTAAAACAATAGATTTTATTTAGTTGATTAAAAAACACAAAAAAAAAATCCAGTGTATTAAAATATTCTGTTGTCTTGCTAGAAGACAATAAAGCTCCCAGAATAATATGATGGCCATAACAAGCCCTGATATGCCACTGATTAGATCCTTCCTAGCGTGGGGGTTGGCACCCTAATATTGCGTGTTTGGCGCCCCCACTCAACGGCGGCTGTCCCCGTCTCTCCCTGTTAAACCCTACCGGGTGATCTAAACAAGGTATAAAGGTGTCTGCCTATTATAATACATAGTAGCTCCTATTTCTAGTAAAAGTATATAGGAGATATAGATAAACATTCTGACAAAAAGTAAATTGATAGACTTAGCTTATGTCATATTAGCGCCTCAACGCGTTTCCCCAACTGGGTCTGATTCATCAGGAGGCAGATGTAGATGTATATTCATAGAAGATGGAGCTGCATGATGAAAGCTGTTGCAGGATAGCTGGCTCAGGTGTGGGATTTATCATACTCACTTGTAGGCCGCAGGCCTCCGCTGTTCCAGGGCCTCCATCTTCCGAAGCCGCCACACATATCTCAGGGGACCCACAGTTCATTTTAAAACACAAAAGTTTACTGGACAATTCAAGTTCATCAGATTGTAACACGCCATTTTGGGCACAACACTTCTTATTTCTTGTTTCCGTAATACAGTACATTTTCAGCATTACTATCCGTTCTTCCTGGACAATCCCCAAGTTTACTGGCTCTGTCAGCCCCAGGAATTTCCCGCCCAGTTCCACAGTACACCCAGAATCTGTTACCTTCCCTTAAAGTGGTTACACATCCAACTTCCTCTGTACGCCAGAGGATAAGGCATTGTCTGTAGTACCTGTCCTTGAGCTCCTGACATTGCAGGAATGTCTGCAAGGGATCCCAGTAAGGCCCTCCACTGCCCCGGATGATAGATTATTGCCCACAGCACTTGAACTTGACCCTTGTTACTGTACTTCCCTATGTCCCTCCTATCAGGAAGCAGTCCCTTTTTACTGGGGCTTTCCCCTCCCACTATGAGCTAGTCCCGAACTTTAAATATATCTGTTCCTACATCTGTAGCTGACAGATTTCTTTACACTACACATTATGATCTACAGTACAGACCAAAAGTTTGGACACACCTTCTCATTTAAAGATTTTTATGTATTTTCATGACTTTGAAAATTATACATTCACACTGAAGGCATCAAAACTATGAATTAACACATGTGGAATTATATACTTAACAAAAAAGTGTGAAACAACTGAAAATATGTCTTATATTCTAGGTTCTTCAAAGTAGCCACCTTTTGCTTTGATGACTGCTTTGCACACTTTTGGCATTCTCTTGATGAGCCTCAAGAGGTAGTCACCGGAAATGATTTTCACTTCATAGGTGTGTCCTGTCAGATTTAATAAGTGGGATTTCTTGCCTTATAAATGGGGTTGGGACCATGAGTTGTGTTGTGCAGAAGTCAGGTGGATACACAGCTGATAGTCCTACTGAATAGACTGTTAGAATTTGTATTATGGCAAGAAAAAAGCAACTAAATAAAGAAAAATGAGTGGCCATCATTACTTTAAGAAATGAAGTTCAGTCAGACCGAAAAATTGGGCAAACTTTGAAAGTGTCCCCAAGTGCAGTTGCAAAAACCATCAAGCGCTACAAAGAAATTGGCTCACATGAGGACCGCCCCAGGAAAGGAAGACCAAGAGTCACCTCTGCTTCTGAGAATAAGTTTATCCCAGTCACCAGCCTCAGAAATCGCAGGTTAACAGCAGCTCAGATTAGAGACCAGGTCAATGCCACACAGAGTTCTAGCAGCAGACACATCTCTACAACAACTGTGTAACGGGTCTGGGAGGCGGAACCTCTGAGCTACTATACAAGGGGGCGGCCCTTGTAAGGGAGCGGGTGGCAGTCTCTGGATGAACGGACAGGGAGATACGGCAAGTGATCAGGGCAGTCTCTGGGTAATGGGTAGGTACGACCTGTGATGGCAGAGCCTCCGGGTAGGCTAGCAGGCAGATGGTAGATGTGTGCTCCCAGGTGAGCAAGCGAGAGTCTCTGGAATAACAGGTGGTCACGGCACGTGACGGCGGAGCCTCCGGGCTGGCAAGCAGGCAGGTAACGGAGAAACGCTCCCAGGTGAGCGGGCAAGAGTCTCTGAAATAGCTGGTGGTCACAGCACGTGACAGCGGAGCCTCCGGGTAGGCAAGCAGGCAGGTAGTGGAGAAGCGCTCCCAGGTGAGCGGGCAAGAGTCTGAAGTAGCTGATGGTCACAGCACGTGACAACGGAGCCTCCGGGCTGGCAAGCAGGCAGGTAACGGAGAAGCGCTCCCAGGTGAGCGGGCAAGCTGGTCCATAGACAGACTGACCGGAGTTGTAAGGCAGACCGTCGGACCTCAGGCAAGCAGGCAGGTAGCTGATGTGCGCTCCCAGGTGAGCGGGCAGGCTGGTCCTTTAGACAGACTGACAGGAGTAGTAAGGCAGACCGTCGGACCTCAGACTGGCAGACAGGTAACAAGTATTCAGGCAGGAATCAGGCAGGTAACTGGCAACGGGACCTGAGGGCTGAAGCACAGGTGAGACACAGGTGCAAACAACATTGCTCGGGCACCTCCATTTTGGAGGAGGTGCCTTATATATGATGAAGTCCTCCGGCCATTGGCCGGGGACTCCTTAGGACGACGCGCGCGACCCCTTTAAGAGGAGGGGAGCGCGCGCGCGCCCTAAGCACAGGGGCCGGGAAGGAGCGCGCACTGAGAGCAGAGCGGGAGGAGGACGCCGGGAAGGAGCGCGCGCTGACAGCAGAGCGGGAGGAGGACGCCGGGCACGGAGCAGAGCGGTGAGGCGAGCAGCGTCCCTGCCTAGCAGAGGGCAGGGACGCCGGCACTACAAACTGTTAAGAGGAGACTTTGTGCAGCAGGCCTTCATGGTAAAATAGCTGCTAGGAAACCACTGCTAAGGACAGGCAACAAGCAGAAGAGACTGGTTTGGGCTAAAGAACACAAGGAATGGACATTAGACCAGTGGAAATCTGCGCTTTGGTCTGATGAGCCCAAATTTAAGATCTTTGGTTCCAACCACCATGTCTTAATGCGACGCAGAAAAGGTGAACGGATGGACTCTACATGCCTGGTTCCCACCGTGAAGCATGGAGAAGGAGGTGAGATTGTGTGGTGGTGCTTTGCTGGTGACACTGTTGGGGATTTATTCAAAATTGAAGGCATACTGAACCAGCATGGCTACCAAAGCATCTTGCAGCGGCTTGTTATTCCATCCGGTTTGCATTTAGTTGGACCATCATTTATTTTTCAAATGGACAATGACCCCAAACAAACCTCCTGGCTGTGTAAGGGCTATTTGACCAAGAAGGAGAGTGATGGCGTGCTACGCCAGATGACCTGGCCTCCACAGTCACCAGACCTGAACCCAATCAAGATGGTTTGGGGTGAGCTGGACCGCAGAGTGAAGGCAAAAGGGCCAACAAGTGCTAAGCATCTCTGGGAACTCCTTCAAGATTGTTGGAAGACCATTTCCGGTGACTACCTCTTGAAGCTCATCAAGAGAATGCAAAGAGTGTGCAAAGCAGTCATCAAAGCAAAAGGTGGCTACTTTGAAGATCCTAGAATATAAGACATATTTTCAGTTGTTTCACACTTTTTTGTTAAGTATATAATTCCACATGTGTTAATTCACAGTTTTGATGCCTTCAGTGGAAATGTACAATTTTCATAGTCATGAAAATACAGAAAAATCTTTAAATGAGAAGGTGTGTCCAAACTTTTGGTCAGTACTGTACATATACTTCCTGTCAAAACACATTATAATGTTTGACAAAATCTGTCCTACCCCATAGTCACTATCTTATGTCCTAAATCCTAACCTATGCTCATCATATACTGTATACTAAACATTACTACACATTACTTATGCATTACACATTATCATAATAACGTATGCACCTAAAACTGCAATGCACAGTTCACACTTCACATGGCAAAACATATGTACAAAAACGCATGACACTATTTACATAATGCAATTGTTGTCTTCAGGGGCAGGAATGTGACAGTAGAGTCCACACCCTTACATTACAAACAAGATTCTCATGGAGATTTAAAAAATCTCCTGTCTGTGTTTTTGGATCCTTGATAAAAATGGTTCCATTTAAGGCAATGAAGGAGTTGTCCGTTATCACTCACTTCTACATGGAGAGGTGAGTGGCACCAATGACTTTGTGTCTACACACAACCGTTCACATGCATGCATCCCTGCAACATCATCAGCATCGCTCACCTCTCAGTGCAGAAGTCAGTGACTCCAGACAATCCCTTTAATCCTTTAATCAGGCAAAACAGCTTGCCTCATTGAGTGGATATGCTTAGTATATCAGTTGGCATCGGATTAATCTCTGTACTGACCATCCGTTCAACAGTGAATATATATTTATTCAGGAACAAAGATAACACAGTTTACAACTGGTATTTCTTACAGTTTAGGATCTTAGCATCATGTCTGCCAGCTTGCAAAGTAAAAGTGAAAGTGTGCTCCAGCTACACACACAGTGAGTGAAGTTTTTTTGCTTTTTTTAACAGTGACTTACTGGCAATATAACACTATTACTGGAGGCAAAAAATCAAGCTCTATTAAACATAGTAAATAATAATTGATGCAATATACACAATAATAGGCAATATTCCAACACCTGCACTCAACAACTGTTAGTTCCTTAATGGCTCTGAATTATTCAAAGTGGCTTTTGGAAGTGGCTTTGTCATAACATCAGTTATCATTTGGTCCGTCTCGCAATAAACAAACTCAATTGTGCCACGTTCTATCAAATCACGCAGGTGATGATGTTTAACGTCAATGTGTTTGGTTCTCGCATTGATCTTCTCACTGCATGCAAGTGTAATGTATCATTGGTTGTCTTCATAAATCACCATCGGTTGAGTTGATGGCTTACCAAGATCGCCTAATGTCGAGCCCAGGGGATGGGGATGACTCGGCACCTGGGCCTTGTTGTCTGATCTTGGGGGATGTCGCGGTAGTCGGCTCCCGGGCCCGTACCCTGGGCCTCTCTTTAAAAGAAAGGTTAATTATATATTTAAGTTTGTGACGCCACCTGTGGTGTCTGGTGAGGATGACCAGTGCTGCGGCAACCCACTGAGGCCGGTGTTAAGGCAGTTTGCGTGGTATAGCTCCCCACAGGTGGAGCTAGGCCTCACGGCAGCGTGGATGTATGGATGCAGGGATGCAGGACAGAGGTGACCCAGCCAGGCCAGAGTAAGAATAGGGACAGACACGATAGTCACTTCAGTACCTTTTACTGATGGAAATTCAGGCACATCCCGGAGCACTGTAGGGTGAAGGGTGCATATCAGGATCCTCCCCAGTGAGCGGGTGTAGGGCCTCTTGTTTCTTGCCTTTGTGTAGAAAGTTTCTGACCTGCCTGGAGCTAGGACTAACTTTGTCTCTGTCCTGCACCGGCTGACTTGGTGGTAGGGCCTTCTTTTGGAGTACGCGCTCCCAGCTTGCGGGGCCTCCGTTACTCCTGGCTCTGATACGTATCAGCTCTTAGGTGATCCTGGGACCTGAAGTCTTCCAGGGGTCTCCGGTTGTCTCTACAGGGGGATATACAGCCCTGTAGGCGCGGACCCGGTGTCCGGTATATGTTTTCTGGGGTGAGCTTGTACAGCTCCTCTGCCCCCAATGCTACTCACTCCTTTAGCCTTCGGCCTCGCTCGAGGCCCTCACTAGGCTACACACACTGGCGGCAGCTTGCCGCGCTTCACCACTCTTATGGCGTCGGCATATCTTAAGCTCTAACTGAGCTACAACTGAGTCTGGACTGGGCTTCACTGCAGGCTGACCTCTCTCAGGCTTAACTACTGCAGGAACTCTCTCAACAGACTTGACTCTCTGTCGACTCCAGACTGAACTGCCTAGTTCCACCTTCCCTATTTATATCCCTAAGGGCTCCCTCTGGTGGTCTGAGGGGGAAGGTGGAGGTGTGTGTGTGCTGTGGGGGCCTCTTGTGGAGGAATCCGTTCATGCACCCTTATAGGATCTGTGGCACTAATGCACAGCAGGGCGCCACACTAACAATTGGTTTAACCAAAAGACCTCTTGACTTGTGTGAATGCATCCTCTGCTTCTGTAGATGACAAGGCTACAGACACCTGTTTGCTAGACCAAGAAAATGAACTTTCCCCAAGCTTCAACAAATAGCCGATTGTCGATTTACAATCATTTATGTACTAGGTGTAATAAAAATAATATAAGCTAATACCTCCAATTAGAAATGTATATAGTTTTTCTGATTTGCTATGTCCCTTTCCACATGTGCAGGCATCTCAGGACCTTAGGTATCCTATCGTATGGTTACGACCACTAGCTAAATAACTGTCACTATATCAGTGGTTGGCATTCTCCCAAATTTGTTGTATACTTCAGCGAGATATATTTCAAGTTTCTTTGGAACTTCAACTTTGCTGTGTAGCAAATAGACAACTGTACTGTATATCTTGAATAATCATCGGTAAATGTGAGAAAATATCTCTTATTTCCAGGAGTTTAAGTACTTATTGGACCACAAACATCTATGTGTATTAAGTCCTGAAGCTGTTCTGATTTTGTAGTACTATTCTTAGGAAAGGATTTTCTTGAAATTTTACTTTAAGACAGCTAGTATATATCATTGTCTGCTTACACAGATCGACTATACTACCATCAGCAAGTTGTTTTTGAACTAACTTTCTTATTGCTTATGGGTCTCTATGTGCAAGACACCTGTGCCATACATGGATAGAATTCTTGTGCTGTTCATGTTTAGCAGTGTATACACTTTCCTTGCATTTTAGCTGGTACAACTCATCTTTGATTTTTGCT
Organism: Phyllobates terribilis; assembly: GCF_046119375.1. Classification (NCBI taxonomy): domain Eukaryota; kingdom Metazoa; phylum Chordata; class Amphibia; order Anura; family Dendrobatidae; genus Phyllobates; species Phyllobates terribilis. Next base: position 71,599,579 of record NW_027362773.1, on the reverse strand, counting down.
TCTGCTAGTGTGTGACCTTCTTTTGTGATGATATAGCTGTCATCTTTAAATGTAACTTCATTTCCTTGTCTTGTGAGTTTCTTCACAGATAACAGATTTCTTTGAAGACTAGGGACATAGAGCACGTTCTTTACTGGGATCTTTCAGCTTTGTGTTGCGGAGACTTGACAATTAATGTAATCATCTCCTATTCCATCTGAATTAATATACTAACCATTAGCCAAGATCACTTTATTTGACTTACTTTGGTCAAGGTTAGAGAAGAAGCTTATGTCATTAGTCATATGACCAGTTGCCCCAGAATCTATACACCAAGCATGCTTTGATGTACTTGCATTAACAATAAATGCAGCTTCAGTACTTGAAGTGTCATATTCTTTAGTAATAGCACTTTAAATCTTTTGATGATTATTTTGCTTTTTCAACTGATTCATTCTAGCTTTACAGACTCTGCAGTCAGCCTTTAGGTGCCATGATTTCTTGCAGACAAAACACTCACATCTTTCCTTCAAGTGACTTTTATTTTTGGGTAGATCTTGGGTTTTTAAAGCAGATTCTGCTTTTGATACCACATTGCTGCTTACACTTTCTGTCTTTTATGCTCTTCTACAAGCTTTCCTCTGACATACTCCAATGTAAGCTCATAATTTGGGCATGCATCTAGTGCAGTTACAAGTGTGTCATAGCTTTCTGGTAGACCACTTAGTAGTAGTGCAGCAACATGGAAATCCTTTAAATCATTTATATCTTCCCCAATGCAGGAGCTCTACAATTTTTAGAGTATTTCTTATGTACTCCTGCATATCTGGGCCCTTATTTAGCTTAGACTGATACAGCTTTCTCATTAAATAGAGCTTATTGCTGAGATTTATCCTTTCATGCACTTTCTGCAGCTGTTCTCACATTTCTTTTGCAGTTTCACATTTACATACATGCACAATCTGATCATCATCTATACTGAGGGAGAGCTTTGTGCTTCTCTACCCAGACTTCTGGCAGTGGGTCAGGTCTAGACTCCTGTGTGCATTTTCAGGTACCTTCTCTTATCAGCGGCATCTTTACCTTGAATTTCCAGGATTGGTAGTTCTGGTTAGTTACCGTATTTTTTGGACTATAAGACGCACCGGACTATAGGACGCACCTAGGTTTTAGAGGAGGAAAATAAAAAAAAAATTTAAGCCAAAAATGTGGTCATGATGCACTTTTCAGGGGGAGGGGGTCTTCTGCTGACACTGGTATAGGAGTAATGTTCCCCAATTCTGACAATATCCGCCATCCTGGTATATATGCCCCCCCTTCCTTTTATACGTGGTCCCCATCCCCATCCTGGTATGCCTGGCACCCCTCTATCCTGGTATGCATGGCACCCCTCATCCTTATCCTGGTATGCATGGCAACCCCTCATCCCCATTCCTGGTATGCATGGCAACCCTCATCCTTATCCTGGTATGCACGGTACCCCTCATCCTTATCCTGGTATGCATGGCACCCCTCATCCCTATCCTGGCATGCATGGCACCCCTCATCCCCAATCCTGGTATGCATGGCACCCTCATCCCTATCCTGGTATGCATGGCACCCCTCATCCTTACCCTGGTATGCATGGCATCCCTCATCCTTATCCTGGTATGCATGGCACCCCTCATCCCCAATCCTGGTATGCATGGCACCACTCATCCCTATCCTGGTATGCATGGCACCCCTCATCCCCAATCCTGGTATGCATGGCACCCCTCATCCCAAATCCTGGTATGCATGGCACCCCTCATCCCTAATCCTGGTATGCATGGCACCCCTCATCCCTATCCTGGTATGCATGGCACAGTAATCCCCATCCTGGCATGCATGGCACCCCTCATCCCTGTCCTGGTATGCATTGCACCCCTCATCCCTATCCTAGTATGCATGGCACCCCTCATCCCTGTCCTGGTATGCATGGCACCCCTCATCTCTGTCCTGGTATGCATGATACCCCTCATCCCTATCCTGGTATGCATGGCCCCCCTAATCCCTGTCCTGATATGTATGGCCGCCTCATCCTTATCCTAGTATGCATGGTCCCCCTAATCCCCATCAAGCTTCACATAAAAAAAATAAACACTCCTACTCACCTTTCCTCTTACCTCCAGCGCTGCGTCCTGTCTGCCAGCACTGATCTCTCCATGTGAGCCGCACATGACGTCACTGCCATGCACGGCTCACAAGGAGAGATCAGCTGCCAGAAGTCACTGCTCCCCACGCCGGGACTGTGTGTGTGGGGAGCAGTGACTTCATGCTGCTTAATAGCGGCACACAGCGTAGCAGCAGCGCAGCTCCTGCTGCTGCCGGGCTATCGTGTGCCGCTATTAAGGAGCATGAATACTCAGTGCTCCCCAAGCCCAATAGGCGTGGAGAGCAGTGAATATTCATTTTCTTTAGCAGCGGGGACAGTGTAGGCTGCAGTGGGTGGCTGCTGCCTCCTGTGCCATGCTCCTCCACCGCTACCGCTCCCCCCACACCCCATATATATATATACCCCCTACCACCCAACATTCGGACTATAAGACATACCCCCCATTTTCCTCCAAAATTTTGGAGGAAAAAAGTGCGTCTTATAGTCCGAAAAATACGGTAGATTTGGCAATGTGAATTTCACAGAGTTGCTGCTTGTGGTCATTTTGCTTCTTCTTCTTAGCACACTGTTGTTCGCTTGCGTCTGGGCTGTTTCTGGGCCCATAACCTTTTGGCAGCAGATTAATCTCTGTACTGTCCAGCTGTTTAACAGTGAATATAAATTTATTCAGGAACAAAGATAACACAGATTACAACTGGTATTTCTTATAGCTTAGGATCTTAACATCTTGTCTGTCAGCTTGCAAAGTGAAAGTGTGCTCCAGCTACACACACTAAGTGAACAGCAACTTCCTATTTTTTTGTTTTAACAGTGAATTATTGGCAGTATAACACTATTGCTGGAGACAGAAACTCATGCGCCATTAAACAGTAGTAAATGGTAGATGCAATATCTAGAATAATAGTCATTATTCCAACAACATCCCATCCCATTCCCTTGCACAGGACTGCCTGAGACCCCTTCATATGTGCTAAGTAACAGGGATTGCCAAAGTCAACCATATAACAAACATTGATAGGCTATCCTGCCTCTATTCTACTCATTTACCCCATTATTTGAGAACCTTTTTGTCACTGCTTATTTTATAGCTTGTAGTTTATACGTCAGAGGAATTGGATGACAGACTATTCCAGACTCCCATTAGCAATGCAGCTGAGCAGAAAACACATATGTGAAGACCCGGGGTCTTCCGTGGGCTAAAACTACTCAGACAACGCAGGGTGAGGGTAAAACAGTGTGGCAATACTTTATTGAACCACAAAACAGGTAGTAAACAGATAGAACAGTCCCAGCAAATACCCAAGATGGTACAACACTACATAGTCCACACCCTTCCGCTGGCCTGCCTGGGTTAGAACAGCTGCGACTTAGGGACTTCTAGGGCCAACTACTTCAACCAGTGGCCCCCTGCTTTTGGCGGGCCCCCACAAAGAGGAGATACCGACAAGCTTAGGAAGCCGACAGTCCATTGAGGTACAAGGCCAGGAGACCCGGGGGTCCCACCCTGGCCTCTCCAAGAGTTTCCATGAGGCCAGATCACTGGCTAATCCCAATCTGGTTTCTCAGAATGTCTCCATGGTTTCCAGGTGACCAGAGGGTCCCACCTGGCAACCCCAAACAACATATCCATGGGGTCAGGTAACATCATTGTCCTACCCTGGTCTTCCCAAATGTATCCATGAGCTCTCTGATTGTCAGTGGAGCAGATCTGTATCTTTCCAGCCAGGGCCATATACCCTTAGGCTGGAATCATGTAGAATCCAAATCTGTGTCTCTTTGGTTAAAGCTGTGCTTCCAAGCTGATGGTCTGAGAGAGTCTGACCTTTGATTCTCCTTGTAAAGTCTGCCTGCTACAGAGGCTCATGTCCTTTTAAGTACACATCCACAGTTCAAGTGTTAGGGAGCATATTATTCCACAGGCCTCAGGTCTCATTGTTTGTGCATTTAATCAATTTACATAGTTGGTACAGCAGGGGGCTCTTGTGAATAAACATCTAGCTAGCTTAGCATAATATGCAATTAGCATAGTAACAAACATCATTGTTCACAGACCAATATAAGACAACATTCAGGGTTATACAAATACTGGTCTGTCCTTCTTGACCAGCCACATAAATACACATACATTTACAAGTCAACACAAACACAATAGTGTATTTCTCTTGGCTTAACAAATCTAATTGGCTGATTAAGATTATAAACTGTATTGTCACAACATATTTCAGCTTTATCCTAATAGAGCAGAGCAATAAAAAATAGTCAGCAGCTGAAGTGCCAAAACTATTATTTAGTTGATGAACTTGCTAAGGACAAATATCCGAAACCATAGGTAGACGGCCCCTAGTACAGGTTCTAGCTGTTTAATAACCCCAATGTCAATGTTTTTTAGCGCTCAGTGAGTAACCTAACTTAGGAAATGCTCCAGTCCTCACATCCAGAGTCTTATACACTTTAATTAATGGAAAATTGAAATAGTATCCTTGACTCTTTGACTAAGTATTAGTTCCATAGCACATCTATTTTTATTCCAGTTTCTCATGGTTAAGATTGTTTTTTTGAAATTTGAAAGAGGCATCTCCCACTATAATGTGCTGAACATCTGATTCCACCTAGACATTTTTGGATCAAAAATGTGCTGTCAGGTTGGCAGCTTTATTACCTAGGCCCACTGCCATGTGCTTTCGAGCAGTAACAGTCTTTTTTAAATTAGGTTGCAAACTGATAGCAACCTGGAGAAGAGACTTCAAGGAGATAGCAACTAATATTCTCCAGTTACACCTGGACCTGAGCTTTACTTCCAGAATTTGTACAATATACAGCACAAGGCCAGATCCCAGCATCCAGAGTTGTCCTTGTAAAAAAAAGGATCAATTCCATCTCTCATTAAGAGTTCAGATATCTTAATATAGACAGCCAGGCAGTGTACCGAGATTTGGACTGCACAGCTGGCTTGTTAAAGTTGGAAGCAGAGGGACAATCTTTCTAAACAATCGCAGCTTTGATAGGACTGATGATAGACAGAAAATGCTCTTAGACATTGCTATAGTTCACTGACCGTGTAGAGCTGAGAAATACAATCTGGAAGTGCAACAGTTTAATCTCTAGAAAATTAATTAGCTACAAATATTTTGAAGAGATAAAAAGGAAAGTCTGTGGGCACCAACAGAGAGTTGTGAGTCTTATATCTATTAGAATTTAAAGGGAACCTGTCATGTAAAAAAAGGTATTAACCTGCAAATATGGGGTTAATCTGCAACTTAGAAGCAGTTTGAAGCCCTGAGGCCACTACAGTAAAACCTGACTACTAGGAGGAAATTAACTTTATTATTCGCTGCAACCTTCGACTTTCAGTCATGGAGGTGCAGCCAGTGCGGCTTCAGTCACTCCTCAGTGTATAGTGAGCGGCGGCTGTACCACCACTCCGGCATTGAATGACAGCCGGCTCTGTACTGATACACTGCTGAGCCGGCTGTGGGTCATTGCCGGGGGGCCGTTACTGCTGCTGCTCACTATGTACTGAGCTGTGGCTGAACCTGTGCCGGTTGTGCCTTTATGTCTGAAAGCCTGGAGCTGCCGGGAGGAATAAAGTTCATTACCTCTTGGCAGCAGGGCGTTCAATGCAGTGGTTGCAGAACTCTATTAACCTGCAGATAAACCCCATATAAACAGATTAATAGCGTGTTTTTTACATGACAGGCTCCCTTTTAAGAAGCACTCCAGCAAAAATGTTTTTTTGCTTATATAGAGCAGCATAGGTTATTATTATAAGAATAATGTAGAGGTTTTTTGTCTAAACCTTGAGAGGGTTTGCTTTAGTTGATGTGCCATGCCTGGATTATCTGCCATTTTGATTCCTTCTTCCTCTTTGATATTATTCCCCTAATGCAGATTATATTTACCGCACCTTATCATAACGTTTATCTCCAATCTAGTGACAGCAGTGGTACATCAGTGGTATAAAGCTGTTGTTCTCTGCAGAGTGTCAGTGTATTATATGTGAGGTATACAGCAGTCTTAGTGTAACCTATGTAGTGCCACTGGCCATTGGCAAATCTGGCAAATGATAGATGTGCCGGTACAACTATGGGCCGTATTGATTGCAACCCTGTCAAAAGTACTGTCATCCTCAGGACTCCGATACTGTTAACATCTGTGCAGAGCACTGACCCATAGTCTCCCTGCTTCATCTGTTAATCTCGCAGGATGCAGGCTACTTTCAGCTTGCAGCCTGCTGGAGGCCGCCTCCACTCAGGGTATGGCCCACTGCGAGGCAAGATAGAAGAAGAGATGGAGGCTGCAGTAGAAGAGGAGCCTGTATTAGGTGAGTATACGGATATTTTATTTTATTATTGGGACTGGGAGTATGATGATGTGGACATAATACTGTATGAGGGATTGTGTGGGCCATCATATTGTATGATGGGGCTGTGGGGACCATCATACTGTATGGGGCTCTGTGGGGGCTATAATACTGTTTGTGGAGGCAGTAAGACTATTATACTGTATGGGGGAGTGATGAATATCATGCCGTATGGGGGACTGGGATGGATAACATACTGTGTGAGAGCTGCGGTGACCATAATGAGAGTGACTGTGTGAGAGCTGTGCTGGATACCATATTTTGGAGGGTTTCTGTGGGACATCATACTTTGTAGGGTGGCTGTGATGACTATGCTGTATCTGTAGCTGTAGTGTTTATCATACTGCATGGTGGACTGTGGGGACCATCATACTCTATAGGTGTCTATGTGCACTGCCATGCTGTGTGGGGGACTATGGTCACCATTATATGTATGGAGAGAGCTGTGATAACTATCTTACTGTGTGAATTGCAGCAGTATCTTTGGTGACATCATGGTCATGTGACCATCATGTGACCAAAGGTCCTGTACCTTTCTGGAATCTAAAAGAACTGAAAAGGAGAAGACAGGCTGGTAAGTGCTTTATAGTATGTGTATACTCATGTGTATATTCATGCGCCGTGAATACATACAGTATGTGTGTATGTGACTTCATCATCACTGTCCCTATTGGGGCTCACAATCTAAATTCCCAATCAGCATGTCTTTGGTGTGTGGAAGGAAACCAAAGTATTTGGACAAAACCCACGCAAACACAGAGAGAGCATACAAACTCATACGTGCTCTGTGTATACATGAGTGTGTGATCCGTGTATACATATATATGTGTTGTCAGAATGAAAAGCCAAAGTGGTGATAATGATGATGATGGCTTTCATTATCACCTCTATGCTGATGACACACATGTCTACCTCTCTGGACCAAATATCACCTCATTACTATCCAAAATCCCACAATATCTGTCCGTTATTTAATCTTTCTTCACTGCTAGATTTTTAAAATTTACCATGGAGAAAACAGAATTCATCATTTTTCCCACATTTCACTCAACACCCCCAACAGACCTATCCATTAAAGTAAATGGCTGCTCACTCTCCCCAGTCCCGCAAGCTTGCTGCCTTAGGGTAACTCTGGACTCTATCCTCTTCTTCAAACCACATATCCAAGCTTTTTCCACTTCCTGTAGACTCCAACTCAAAAATATCTCCCAGATCCGTACTTTCCTTAATTACAAATCTGCAAAAATCCTAGTGCACGCCCTCATCATCTCCCGCCTTGATTACTGCAACCTCCTGCTCCATGGCCTCCCTTTTAACACCATCGCACCCCTCCAATCTAATCTAAACTGTGCTGCCCTATTAATCCACCTGTCCCCCCGCTATTCCCCGGCCTCTCCTCTCTGTCAATCCCTTCACTGGCTCCCCATTGCCCAGAGACTCCAGTTCAATACCCTAACCATGTGTCACACCAGGTGTGGGAAAGACTTAGTGCAACACAGAGGGAAGAGGGAAAAGGAGCCTAGGGAAAGGGGGAGTAGAGACCTCCTATTTTGGTCTAGTGTCACCCTGTCTCAACTACCGTCCCTATATTGGCTCTGCACCAATCGCCGCACGCGTGCCTCGTCCTGACTTTCCCTGGCATATGGCTAATGCTAGGAATGGGAGGAGATGAGCACTAGTTGATCTCCACTAGACTCTGTAGACAACAAGGGTAGACAAACAGGGGGGGATTGATTAGCTTTAGACGATTCCAGACAAATACGCATACGGCCTCAAGCTCCAGAGAGGACGAAGTACTGCTCTTGCTAAAGCCTCACAAGTAGTAATGAATATCGCCGGCACCGCCCTCTCAGACACACCAGGTATTTATACACCCGGCGAGGGATCTAATTAACCAGAGGGAGGTAGGCGCTGGGTCCTAGAGACAGCCAGCCTCTCAGAAGATGTCTGTAATGCCAAACGTAGAGATCTCTTGCAACCAACTGCAGGGCGACTGTCTGTCACCTCTGATACACCTGTGACAGTACCCCCCTCTACGAGTGGCCTCCGGACACTCAGGACTGGGTTTCTCAGGAAAAGAGGTGTGAAATGAGTGAACCAATCTGGGAGCGTTCACCTCTGATGCTGAAACCCACATCCTCTCCTCTGGACCATAGCCTTTGCAGTGCACCAAGTATTGTAGAAAACGACGTTGGAGATAAGAATCTACACTCCCCGAAATCTGTAACTCCAGATTACCATCAACCATTACTGCGGGCGGTCGTTGAGGAGAGGGCTTAAGAGGTTCCACATGTTTTTTAAGTAAGGACCTATGGAACACATTGTGGACCTTAAAGGCATGAGGAAGTTCACGATGAAACGCTGCTGGGTTAATGATGGCAGTTATTTTATAGGGACCAATAAACCTAGGTCCCAGCTTCCAAAAAGGAACTTTCAATCTTATATTCCTGGTAGACAACCACACAAAGTCATTCACATTCAGGTCCGGACCTGGCAAGCGTTTTCTGTCAGCCATACGTTGATACCTGTCTCCCATCATCTTTAAATTACTCAGCACACCCTGCCATACCGAAGAGAGAGATGAAGCAAACCGTTCCTCCTCAGGAACTCTCCCACTAGAGGTACCAAACTGTGGGTGGTAACTGTATGTGACGTGCCCCCTGGGCCGTGGGGTACTCGGTGCCGGGCCCGTCGTTGCTAAGGGAGATGTCACAGTGGCGGTGACCCGGTCCGTGACCCAGGGCGGTCATTAAAAGGGATTTATTTACAGGGGATTTATAGTTTTTATATATACAGTTCGTGATGCCACCTGTGGTATGCGTTTATATGGAGCCGCCGCTGCGGAGCAGGTCCTCTGGAGCTGGTGTAAATGCAGCAGAGTTGGTTTAGCTCTCCACAGGTAGAGCTTAACTCCAGGGCAGTGTAGATGTTGCTGTTATGAAGCAGCACTCGGGGTGCAGTGTAGTGCAGGGATTGATGGCGTAGCAGCAATAACTGACAAAGGTGGTGGGGTGCTGTCTTCAGGATTTTACTCACGATTTTCAGACTCCCAGTTACCAGGGTCAGGGTAACTTCCCACGTCGTCCTGTGCTTACTCAGGGAGGGGTTTAGCCAACCCTCAGGTACCTCCGGAGTACATAGCGGGACCCCCTTCTGTGTGTTCCTTCTGGCCCTCTCCCTGCACCTCACACCTAGTGTCCCAATCCAGTGACCGCGGACCTTGTCGGGCAACGTCTTCTCTGTCCCCTGGGTCCTCTATGGCCACCTTCTTGTTGAGACAGATGTGGCTTGTGGCTACAGTACCTGAAATACTACAGCCTCCAGTTTCCTAGTTGAGGCTTAAGAACTCTGCTAGTTTAGGGACCGGTTCTGGCGTACGGGTGGCCTCCAGCACTACCCGTAACCCTGGGGTCCCTTCCACGTTCCTGGTGCCTTTCCTGCTCCTCTCTCTCTCTCTTCAGTATTGGGCCTCTCTGGGTAGGCCCTCCTCCTGAGCAGAGCTCCTGCTCACAACTCTTCCTCTCCCTGAAGAATCCTTCTAGATTGTTCCACCCTCTTTTTATATCACTTTTTTCAATGCTCCCCTGATTTACTTCCTACACCCACACCCACTACATGGTTCCCCCTACGTTGGTTCCCCCCACTCCAACCAGGGACAGGGCTCAGCAGGACGCGACGCATCTTGCCCCTCCTGCTGGTCTGGAGTAGTGTAGTGTTGGATGCAGGTGTTAGGGTCCCGGGCTGTACTCCTTCCTTACCTGAGAGTGAGGTACCTCACCTCTGGGTGAGATGCAGTACATCTGTGGTTACCGAACCCTCAGGGGTGCCACATACCCCCCTGGTAAAACACAGCATGTCCGCAGGCTGGAACAGAGTATAACACATTTTAGGCATACAAAATTTTTGATGCATCACATAGAAGAATTTTCAAAACTTTTTCTTCCCTTTATGGGAGACGCATCTGACTCGCCCCCTGGGCCGTGGGGCACTCGGAACCGGGCTTCAGGGCAATGCTGGGAGTAGTAGTGGCGACCCGGTCCCGTGGCTCAGGGTGGTCAGACCAGTGGCAGTCTTTTATATGTTTTAAGTAATGTCCGACTACGCCACCCGTGGATTGCGGCTATTATAAACCGCCGCTGCAAGGCAGTCCACTGAGGCTGATGGTGTGTGCAGCTGAGGTAGTGTAACTCCCCACGGGAAGAGTGTAGCCCCAGGGCAGTGAGCGTGGATGGTGGGGATTGTAGTGCAGGGCGTCCCAGTACCGGTAGTGCTGGTGCGGCAAGAAATGCAAGGACAACGTGTTGCAGTCCAGGGTCTTTTACTCACAGTTCGTTTAGTCCAAGTCACTTCTGTACAGGTAATGACTGCCCAAGCCATGTCGTGTCCACCAGGCGAGGGGCTCGGTCAGCCCCCAGGCAATTCAGGAGTATGGCACAGGACTCCCTTCTATCCTTCCCCTGGCTCGTGCCCCACCAATGACCAAGCTTTTGTCCAGCTGCCGCGGATTTATGCGGGTAAACGTGGGCCCCGTTTCCCGCTATCCTATATGGCGCCTTCCTAGCAAGGTTTAGCAGGGGGTCGCACCAAGTGATGATCACGACCTCCGTTTCTTGGCTGAGGATTATTTGCCTCCACCAACTTGGGATCCGGTACCCTTTTCTTGCCTGACCCGTCACCCGATTTCACGTTGGTCCTTAGGGTCCCTTCTGCCTTCTTGTTTGAGCCCTCTTACACTTTGGGTACTTCTCTTCCTTTTCCGTTCCTTTCTGTTTCTGTTCCTTTCTCCTGGCTCCGGCCTTCACCCTAGGCCTGCCTCGTGGAGCTGAGCCCAGGCTGAGCTACAGCTCCCTGTCAGCCCTCTCTGGCTGAACTCCTTCTCTCACTGAACTGACCCAGAACTAAGATGGTGCCCACCTTATATACCTTCCCCTAGTGTGTGAGCTCAGGTGACCAGCAACCAATGAGCTCCTACCTATGCTCAGAAACCGTCCCCTTCTGCTCCTACATCACTGGGTATTCCTCCCCCCTCCCCACTCCAGCCAGGGCCATGGTCTGTCGTGCCTGCATTACTGTATAAATGGGAGCACCGTTGAGCTGTCCCTCGGAAATGGGGTGTGTGTGATGCATGCAGCTAACTGAGTCCCGGTCCATACTCCATCCTTACCCGGGAGTGGAATATCACACCTCTGGCAGAGGTGCAATACCCCTGTAGCGGCCGAACCCTCGGGGCGCTACACATCACTTGAACGTTACTGGTTTCTATTAGCATATCAAACATTATAAAAGCATTTTAAATAACATTCTTCTTCACATATAAAACATTTTTCACATAAAACATTCTCAACAAGTTACAGCGCGATCTGTAACCAGGTGTCCATTCCACTAAAAAAGGTGCAATCTGTGCAGCATGAGGGACCCGTCCGAAAACCCTCAACGTAGGCTTCTGGGCGTGGCTGCAGGGCATAGGTGATCCAGGTGTTGGACCACGTCTTCGGCCACGCCAAACAGGTTTTTGTTCTGAGGTCTGTCTGGTTGTATAAAACCAATAAGGGGCACTTTAAGAAGCGCAACTATTTACAGGTAAAGTTTTTGGCTGCTCACAGTCCTCAGCCTACAAGTTCTGGTACCCTCACCGGGTAATTACGTAAACACACACATAACTAAACTTGAGGTGTCTCTGTTGTACCCTTCAGGGTATCTATATACAGTTCAGTTAACTAGAACAGTTTAACAGTGGGGCTCCCTCCGGGGGAACTCCTGGTTTCTGCAGGCTGACCCATCCAGGTCATCAGCCTCATACTGCGGGGGCATGTTCTTTCTCTCCTTCACCACTCTGTATACCTGGAGGGCATACCACCCGCGCTCACCCTTGTGGCGGGTAAAGGTGGCACGGTCACCGGGTAGAGGTCTCGGCCTGGATGCCCCTGCTGGAGATGGGGCTCGACGTCCCTTCTATTTACAAAGATGTCCCAATCCGTCTGCGGCTCTCTGACGAAATCATACCCAGCGTCCAGGTCAAATTTCACCACTATCCCCTCCAGACGGGGACTGGGTGTGGTGGACCTTGCCTTGCGGACACGGGCCGACAAATGCAGTCCCGGAACAGGGCAGCCAAAACCCGGGTCCGCAAGTCAAGGTCTGTACTCCTTCCTTACCTGAGAGTGAGGTACCACACCTCTGGGTGAGATACAGTACCTCTGTGGCGAATGAACCCGCAGGGGCGCCACATATGCACTGAAGAACGGTGACCTGCCAGTGGATTCTTGACGATGATTATTAATGGAAAATTCTGCAAGCGGTAGGTAGGATGCCCAATCCTCCTGATTTTCAGAAATGAAACACCTGAGATAGGTCTCCAAATTCTGATTGACACGCCCGGTCTGTCCATTCGACTGAGGGAAGAAGGCAAAGGAAAAGGACAGCTGCACCCCCAGTCGAGAACAGAATACCTTCCAGAACTTGTTAACAAACTGGGTCCCTCGATCTGACACCACATCGGAGGGAACCCCGTGAAACTTCACGATCTCATTTATGAAAACCTGGGCAAGTGTCTTGGCATTTGTAAGTGCAGGCAATGCGACAAAATGAACCATTTTACTGAACCTATCTACTACCACCAAAACCACTGTTTTGCCTGCAGAAACTGGTAGGTCAGCAATAAAATCCATGGACAAGTGTGTCCATGGTCTATTAGGGATAGTTAAGAAAAGTACCAGATGGACGGGTATGAGAAAACCTTAGAACGCGCTCAAATACTACAGGCTGCTACATGTTCAATTACATCCCGATGCAACCCTGGCCACCAAAAACAACGAGAGAGGAGGTCCGTGGTTGCCTTACCACCTGGATGCCCAGCAAGGAAAGAGTTATGATGTTCCTTAATTATTATTTATCAGCGCAGAACTAATAGTACAATTAACCTCCCTGAAGGGTAGGAGGCAGGGGCGACCCCCTGAACCTCCAACACCTCACCCTCCAGTTCAGGATACAGAGCCGAAATGACTACCTCTTACTGTAATATTGGGGCAGCGTTCTCATGGTCACCACCACCAGGGAAGCTCCGGGACAAAGCATCAGCCTTGATATTTTTAACCCCTTGATGAAAAGTGACAACGAAATTGAGCCTAGTAAAAAACAGGGACTATCTGGCCTGCCTAGGGTTGAGACGTTTAGCTGACTGGAGCTATGATAGGTTCTTATGGTCAGTAATAACAGTAATAGGATGGACAGCCCCCTCCAACCAATTTTATTGCCAAAAGTTCCCTATTACCCACGTCATAATTTCTCTCAACCGAAGACAATTTTTTTTAGAAAAGAAGGCGCATGGATGCCATTTACCAGGAGATGGACCCTGAGACAACACAGTCCCAACCCCGACATCTGACTCATCAACCTCCACAATAAAGGGTTGGAAAACATCGGGTTGGCTGAGTATAGGTGCAGTGTGTAGCATCGGCGTCTCAGAGACGCCGTCCCTCTTACCTCCCCGCTTCTGGCGCGGCATTTTCCAGCACGTCTCTCCCCGCTGCTTCCGGCACGCGCTCCTTCCCCGGCAGTGTGCTTAGGGCGCGCGCGCTCTCCCCCTCTCTTAAAGGGACCGCGCGCGCCGTCCTTAGGAGTCCCTGGCCAATTGCCGTTGGACCTCCCATATATAAGGCACCTCCTCCAAAATGGGGGTGCCCGAGCAATGTTGTTTGCACTGTGTCTCACCTGTGCTTCAGCCCTCAGGTTCCGCTGCTAGCCTGACTTCTCGTCCTGCCTGCCAGCCTGTTACTTGCCTTGTCCGCCAGACCGCTCACCTGGCAGCGTCTACCTGTTACCTGCCTCGTCAGTCAGACCGCTCACCTGGGAGCGTCCACCAGTTACCTGCCTGCCTCCTGCCTCGTCTGTCAGCCCGCTCACCTGGAGCGGCCACCAGTTACCTGCCTGTTACCTGCTGTCTCCGTCAGCCCGCTCACCTGGGAGCGCCCGCCAGTTACCTGTCAGGTATCCGCCTCGCCTGTCTACCCAGAGACTGTCCCGGTCACTTGCCGTGACCACCTGCCTGTCTACCCAGAGACTGTCCCGGTCACTTGCCGTGCCCACCTGCCTGTCTACCCAGAGATTGTCCCCGTCACTTGCCGTGACCACCTGCCTGTCTACCCAGAGACTGTCCCGGTCACTTGCCGTGACCACCGGCCTATCTACCCAGAGACTGTCCCCGTCACCTGCCGTAACCACCTGCCCGTTTACCCAGAGACTGTCCCCGTCACTTGCTGTGACTACCTGCTTGCCTTCCCTGGGAGTCACCCGCTTCCTTACAAGGACTTCCCCCTTGTATTGCAGCTCAGAGGTTCCACCTCCCGGACCCGTAACACAGTGGCAAAATGATTCTTTAAGGAAGAAAAAGCCTGGAGGGAGGCATTTAACCATTTGAAAAAAATTGGACCCCTTATTAGTCATGTCAGTAAGGGGTTTCACAATTACAGAGTAATTTTGGATGAATTTCTGTTAAAAATTAGTAAAGCCCAGAAAGTGTTGTAGAGCCTTCAGGAGCCTGAAAACGACAACAAGTACCCCAAAAACTGCACCTCCTGAACAGCAAAAACACATTTTACCAGTTTGTCATTAGTGTTGAGCCACCCCCGTAGTGTTCGAGTTCGGTTCGGTTCGCCGAACTGTTCGTCGAACTGTTCGTCGAACACGTTCGAACACCGTTAAAACCAATGGCAGGCAAACAAAAACACATAGAAACACATAGAAAACACCTTCAAAGGTGTCCAAAAGCTGACAAACTGCTCAGAAGACACAACTAACACATGGAAAAGTGACAAGTACATATAGTCATGCGAAAAGAAAAGAGGTGGAGGAGTAAAAGGAGGGGGAGACACAGATATAGGCATGTCATGCCCTTCTAAAGTCCAAAAAGTGAGAAGCCGACACGGCCAGTCCGCTCCTGCCCGTGCCACCTACGTGTCGCCGGGTTTGTGCCAGAGCCGCGGTGAACCCCGACGGCCAGCCCCCCTCTCCCAATACTGGTGCCTGTCCGCTGGTGGGTCGAGCGAGCCCCCCTGTGGTGGAGGCAGCTCTAAGCTTTTTAATTTAAATTGTCTCTCTAATTTGAATGAATACACTTTAAATCCATTTACAAGGATCTATTGGAGGGCAAGTCTCATGCCAGCAGCCGCGCAATTCCAGCTCCAGTAGCGTCCACTAAAGCTGCTGCAGTTAAAAAGTTTTTATAAGGATCGAGCTCAGCTGTCCACCGCAAGGCATCCTACTGCCAGTCCCAGCCCCTATGCCTTGGGGTGCCTCCTGATGCTCTTCACTGAGTATCCCGTGGTCCCGAAGCATTTCCTTTGAAAAAATTAAGTGTCCAAATTACAGGTGCTGTAGCTTGCTTAACAGCAGGGATAATCCGCTGACTAGCAGACACTGCTACTAGGCACAAAGTATTTCCTGGGCTAGATGCAGTTAAAAATTTGTAATTAGATACTCTCGTTGGATGCTGAGAAAGCATTCCATAGAGTCTTCTGGCATGCCATATATGATTCTCTTAAAAAGCTTGGGGTAGGGGTCTAGGGGACCCTTTTATAGCCAAAATCACGGCCCTGTATTGCAATACGTCACCTAGGCTGAAGATGAATGGAACTGTAGCACCCTGAGGGCTCGGTTGCTACAGAGGTATTGCACCTCACCCAGAGGTGTGATATCTCACTCTCAGGTAAGGATGGAGTGTGGATCAGGACCTGACACCTGCATGCATTACACCACATTGCCATGGGGCAGGGAGACCAATATGCCTCTGAGATGGGCACGACAGTCCCTGTCCCTGGCTGGAGTGGGGGGAGGGAACACTGAGGAAGGGGAACCCTGTAGTGCAGGAGCAGGGAGGAAGCAGTTCCTGGGTGTATTGAGAAGGGAGTATAAAAGGTGGGCAGCATCTTAGTTCAGTGCAGAGAAGTCTGAGCAGAAGTGACAGGGAGCAGGGGCTCTGCATGAGCTCTGCTCCGGAGGCGGGCCTAGTAACAGAGGACCAGGCCTGGAAGAGGGAGAAGGAAGGAAGAGGAGCGGAGAAGGCTCCAGCAACGAGGAACGAAGGGATCCCAGGGGTGCGGACGGGCGAGTCGCCACCGCACGCCCGAATCCACCTGCGTGGAGGGGTCAGGCCAAAGGGGGAGACCGGTCCCCGAAACTAGTGGAGGCAGTAAACGACCCTCAGCTAGAAACCGGAGGCTGTGACATTTTATGTGGCGCAGCCCCTCGCTACACCCGCTAGGAAGGCACCACATAGGGTCAGGGAAACTGGCGCCAAGTTTACCAAGAGGAGGCCCGAGGCAGCCGGACAGAAGGGTTGGTAAGAAAGGTCAGACAAAGGACACACAAAGGGGGTCCTGTGAAGCGCTCCAAAGTTATCTGGGAGTTGTCTGAGCCCCTCACCTGGTGAGCACAGTGCGACGTGGGCAGCCGTTACCTGCAGACGTGGTCTGGATAATAAGAACTGTGAGTAAAGGCCCTGGACTGCATCACTGACTCCGTGTCGTTACTGCTGCTGCCCTGCACCATCACCCCCATCCTCCGCATACACTGCCCTGAGGCTATACTCCTCCCGTGGGTAGTTATGCTACGCTCTACTGCCCCCACAACACCAGCCTCAGCGGTCTGCCCTGCAGCGGCGGTTCACTCTGACCGCAATCCACGGGTGGCGTAGTCGGACATTTAAACATCAAAACCACATAAATAGTTCCGCCACTGGTTTGACTGCCCTGAGGCACGGAACCGGGTCGCCGCCACGGAGACTACAACCACCAGCATCCACCAAAAAGGGTCCGGCTCCGGGTGTCCCACGGCCCAGGGGGTGCATCAGAACATTTTCATCACCTTTCACAATCACCAATGGGACAAGGCAGGGATGTCCTCTGTCCCCTCTCTTATACATCCTAGTGACGGAGCACCTGCTCTCATCAATTCGCCATAACCCCAATATTAGGTGGATTGAGGTGGGAGGCACCGAGTACAAGTGCTCTCTATTTGCTGATGATGTCCTAGTATATATCACTCAATCACATATATCCATCCATGCTGTTATGGCTGAAATAGATCACTTCGTTACATGGTCAAATTTTAAAATCAATGCAGCGAAGTCTGAGGCCCTCGATGTCTCCCTCCCCAAATCCATACAGGATTCCATCCAGTCCAACTTTCCCTTTGCCTGGCCCTCACAGGGTATCAAATACTTAGGAATTCCTATTCATAGAGACCTCTCCCATCTATGTTATCTTAATTTTGGGCCCTTTATTGAACAACTCCATACAGACCACGGTTGGCAAGTTAGAACTGTAAGATTCACTACGTGAACCACTGGTGTTTTGTGGAAAAGCACATGTACACTGTGTTCCAAATTATTATGCAAAAGGGTTTAGGAGTGATAAGGGAAGAATTTGTTTGTTTGTCAGTTAAACTCATTGATGGTGATGTGTGTCAGGGCTCTTTATATCACTGTAAGCAATTGCAGACACCTGTGCTAATTAGTTTGGCAGGTGTGTCCAATGAAAGGCAAGACTACTTAAGGAGGCTGTCCCACATTATTAAGCAGCCTACATTTTCTGCCAAAATGGGAAAGAAAAAGGATGTGTCGACTGCTGAGAAGCAACAAATTGTGGAGTGTTTAGGTCAAGGCATGACTACAATCAACATTGTGCGATGATCAGGATGAAGTGTCTTGGCAATCAAGAAGTATGTAGCTGATTCACAGTACACACGTGTGCGTGCTGATAAGGGCAAATTGAGGACTCTTTCCTACAGGCAATTACGTCAGGTTAAAAGAGCAGCGGCAAAAAAGCCTTGTCATAGCAGCAGAAAAGTTTTTGAAGCTGCTGGTGCCTCCAACGTCCCCCGAACAACAAGATGCAGGGTCCTTCAGAGGTTTGCAGCTGTGCATACGCCATCTTGTCGACCTCCTCTATCCACTTCACACAAGTAGAAATGGCTCCAGTGGGCCAAAAATTACATGAAGACTGATTTCCAAACTGTTTTGTTCATGGATGAGTGCCGTGAAACGCTCAATGGTTCAGATGGATGGAGTGGAGGATGGCTGGTTGATGGACACCCCACGCAAACACGGCTACAGCGCCAACAAGGAGGAGGTGGAGTAATGTTTTGGGCTGGAATCATGGGGAGAGAGATTGTCGGCCCCTTTAGTATCCCTGAAGGGGTAAAGATGAACTCCATAATGTATGTGGAGTTTCTCAAACAGCACTTCCTGCCATGGTTCAAGAAGAAGAACCGTGTATTCCACAGCAAGATCATTTTTATGCATGATAATGCACCATCTCATGCTGCACATAAAACATCTGCATCTCTGGCTGATATGGGCATAAAAGGGGACAAACTTATGGTGTGACCCCCATGCTCCCCTGACCTCTACCCCATTCAGAACCTCTGGAGCATCATCAAAAGGAGTGTCTATGATGGCGGGAGGCAGTTCACATCTAAGCAACAGCTCTGGGAGGGTATTCTGTCCTCATGCAAAACAATTGAAGCAGAAACCATCCAAAACCTGACAAATTCAATGGACAAGAGAGTTCAGAAGCTCCTTTCGAACAAGGGGTCCTATGTGAAAATGTAACATCACCTAGAATAAAGTTTTGAGTTGAAAACTGTTTGATTTCAGTTTCTAATAACCCGCTAATGCTTATAATTTCAAAAATGACCATTTTTTTGGTCTTTATTAAAATGAAAAGGTTGATCGAAAAGTTTGGGGGATCTAAGAGTGTGGCATCCCAGTAGTCAGGATTACTTCGAATTCTGACAATATGAGGGTCATGTTGCAGGTAGTGCAGCAAGAAGGCACTTATGTGTCTTGCGCATCTCGGAGCCCCAAAATTATTTTCCAGGCTAGATGCAGCTAAAAATTATTATTAATTTTAAATCTGGTGGAGCTTAGTATAGATGGCCTAATAGAATCAGTGCTGCACACTGCTACAAAGCCCAAATTATTTTCCAGCCAAGATACAGATAAACATGATTAGTAATTTGAAAGCTTAAAACGGTTGGTGAGGTGATTTTAACCAATCATCAAGCTTTTACTCTCCCCAGGATGACACAGGGGTAGAAAAGTCGTTTCGGATCCATGATTTGTTCATCTTTATGAACGTGAGTCTGTCTACATTATCAGTGGAGAGCCGCGTGCGCTTATCTGTCAGCACACCACCAGCAGCGCTGAACTCACGTTCAGACAGAACGCTGGCTGCGGGGCATGACAAGATCTCCAAGGCGTAAGTGGCTAGCTCCGGCCATTTATCCAGATTGGAAGCCCAAAAAGAGCAAGGGTCCAGTGACACAGTCATGGCTTCAATGTTTACTTGGAGATACTCCTGTACCATCGTCTCTAGGCGTTGACTATGTGTCAGACTTCTTGTCTCCTGTGGCCTTGCAAAGGATGGGCTAAAAAAGTGGTGAAATGATTCCGCAAAACTGTGAGATTCACTACGTGCACCACTGGTGTTTTGTGGAAAAGCACATGTAAGATTCTGCAACAGTCTCTGCTGATACTCCTGCATGCGTGCATCCCTTTCTATGGCAGGAATAATTTCTGCAAATTTACTTTTGTACCGAGGATCTAACAGTGTGGCAACCCAGTAGTCAGGATTATTTCTAATTCTCACAATTCGAGGGTCATGTTGCAGGTAGTGCAGCAAGAAGGCACTCATGTGTGTTGCGCATCCAGGAGCACCAAGTCCCTGTTGTGTTGGTGGCGAGGTAACAATCATGCTTCCTTCCTCTGTCCTCTCCCCCCAACCTCGCACAACAGAAATGTGATCAAGGTCTCCCTCATCTGATGAGTCTTCCATCAGTTCGTCCTCCACTTCTTCCTGGGCTCCTGCCCCTTCCTCACTAGTTTGGCTGCTACCATGCGCCCTGGTAAACCATCTCCCCCACCCTCACATGCCTGCCACCTTGGTGCTGCCGACCGTCTGGACCTTGCAGATGTTAGCCCTTCCGCATACAACTCCTCCTCCTCTACTTCCTCCACCTCCTCTTGTGCCACCACCTGACTCCGAATTCTGTTTAACATGTGCTCCAGCATGTAAATCACCGGAATAGTCATGCTGATAATGGCATCGTCAGCACTAAACATCTTCGTCGACATTTCAAAACTGTGCAGAAGGGTGCATAGGTCCCTGATTTGCCCCACCTCTGGATCTCGTTGGCCCAGGCTATACGTCAGAACGTATTGCACCAGGGCTTGTCGGTGCTGCCACAGTCGCTGCAACATGTGCAGAGTTGAATTCCACCGGGTAGGCACATCGCATTTTAGCCGGTGAAGTGGCAGGCCCAACGACTTCTGTAGAGATGTAAGTCGCTGAGCTGCGGGATGCGAACGGCGGAAGTGAGCACACAGCGACTGTGCCCTCTGCAGAAGGCCATCTAGTCCGGGATAGTGGGCTAAAAATTGCTGGACAACCAGGTTCAACATGTGAGCCATACAAGGCACGTGTGTGACATTGCCCCGGCGAAGGGTCGCACCCAGGTTTGCAGCATTTTCGCACACGGCCTTCCCTGGTTTCAGGTCCAGTGGAGACAACCATTCAAGAAATTGGTTCTCCAGAGCTGACCACAACTCCTCAGCTGTGTGACTCACATTTCCCAGACATTTCAAAGTAAAAACCGCCTGATGACGTTGAGCCCTACTGCCAGCATAGTAAGGAGGTGTGCAGGATCCCTTCTGCGCAGTTAGAAAGCTTGTGGCATGACCAGACAGGCTTTGGGTGCAGGTGGAGGACCGAGAGGAGGTTGAGGAGGCAGAAGCAGTGGAGGAACTTTGAGATAAAGAGGATTGACGCACAACTCGTGGGGACGGCACGACTTGGACAGCAGCCCCTTGTCCTGCTGTCACCATAGTTACCCAGAGCCCAGTCAGCGACATGTAACGCCCCTGTCCATGCCTACTCGTCCAAGTGTCTGTGGTGAAATGCACCCTGTCACACACAGAGTTTCTCAAAGAAGCGGTGATGTTGTGTGCGACATGCTGGTGGAGCGCAGGCACACCTTTCTTTGAGAAGTAGTGCCGACTGGGCATCTGGTACTGGGGCACTGCGACGGACATAAGGTCTTGAAAATCCTCTGTGTCCACCAGGCGGAAAGGCAGCATTTCTGTAGCCAAGAGCTTGCAGATGGTGAAATTCAACCTCTTAGCTTTCTCATGGCTAGGAGGAAATGGTCTTTTACTTGTCCACTTCTGAGGGACCGAGGGCTGGCTATTGTGCTTAGACGGACGGGGTTGATAAGGGTGTCCCCGGCAAACTGCCGGTCTGTGAGGAAGATGCAGGCGGACATGTTAGGTTGCCTTGATCCAAAGGTGGTGCTATCGATGTCGGACAGCGCTCAACACCAGCTGGTGTTACCACCTCCAAAGAAAATGATGACCTGCCAATCACGCTGGCTGTTGCGGGTAAAGAGGTGGCAGGTCTGCGCCCCAAAACAGGTGTGACTGCTGTCCCCCCAGTCACAGAGGATGAAGAGGCCGCGGATGCACAAGATATGGCAGACGGTGGTTGGCCCGGCCGGCTAGGCCGCATTGTAGTACAGTGAGCTTCCCACTGCAACTTATGCTTCATGTCCATGTGCCGGTTCATGCATGAAGTACTCAAACTATGTATTTTTTGGCCTCTACTTAGCTTTTGCTGACAAATGTTACAGATAACACGAGTTGGGTCATCTTTATCGATCTGAAAAAATGCCCAGGCTATGCAAGGCTTAGCACCCATGCGACCTGAAGAGCCACCATGACTTGTGGTGAGAGGCAGAGTTGTGTTTGAGGATGCAGTTGTTGACGTGCTTCCAGTGCTACGTCTCTGTCCAGGAAGGCGCAACCTGACCTCGTCGTCACTAGCATCCTCCTCCACCTCCTCTGCTGACCTCATCTCTTGGCTGACTGTGGGTTGACAGTAAGTGGGATCTCCAACCTCATCATCATCACCCTGTGCGTTATCACACCCGTCGTCCTCAGAGCCAACCTGTTCCTGCCCTGACAAAAAACTAAAGTTGTCGCTCCAATCAGGTATTTGAGTCTCATCATCGTCTTCCTCATTGTCTCCACCAACAGGAGTTACAGTTTGGGAATGAGGGTCTACATTATGGTCAGAACCTTCTGCGTCTGGTCCTGGATCCGACTCATAAAGATTCTGGGCATCAGTGCAGATCATTTCCTCGTCTGGATTCACAGAAACGCTGGAGTCGACCTCTGATTCCCAGGCTATAGTATGAGTAAACAGCTCTGCAGACTCAACCATCTGTTCTACCTCATACTCAGACGGGCAGCTGGAGATTTGGGAGCTGTGAGGAAGCAAGTGCGATTGGGGTGACACCTTTGAGGACTGGAGTATTTGTGATATTGAAGTTGATGTGGAGGAGAGCCCACTTAAAGGAGCACTTGATATCCGTTGAAGCACCTGCTGTTTTTGTGCCTCATCTGGAATTTGTAGCGATTGGCGTGGCCGTAAGAAAGGGATCATATCACATTGTCCGCTAAAAGAAGTAGACATTTTAGTTTGGCTGGAAGATGGTCTTTCTTCTGCAGATGTTACTGTTGCTTTAACACCTACCCCACGGACACAACCTTTTTTCCCCTTCCCAACACGCCTATTCCCCTTTCCACCAGCAGCAGGCCTTTTACCACTCATTTTGGTGGTTAACTAATTCACAACTCTGGAGTTGTTTGCACAAAAAAACAATATTTTGAATTTGCAACCTGATGGAGGTCAGTATAGTTGGACTAATAGAACAAGTCCCACACACTGCTAGAAGCCCAAATATTTTTTCAGTGGTAGATGCAGAAAAAAAATTATATTCAGTTTGCAACCTGATGGAGGTCAGTATAGATGGACTAATAGAACAAGTCCCACACACAGCTAGAAGCCCAAATATTTTTTCAGAGGTAGATGCAGAAAAAAAATATATTCAGTTTGCAACCTGATGGAGGTCAGTATAGATGGACTAATAGAGAAAGTCCCACACACTGCTAGAAGGCCAAATATTTTTTCAGAGCTAGATGCAGACAAAAAATTATTTTGAATTTGCAACGTGATGGAGGTCAGTATAGATGGACTAATAGAACAAGTCCCACACACTGCTAGAAGGCCAAATATTTTTTCAGAGCTAGATGCAGAAAAAAATTATATTCAGTTTGCAACCTGATGGAGGTCAGTATAGATGGACTAATAGAACAAGTCCCACACACTGCTAGAAGCCCAAATATTTTTTCAGAGCTAGATGCAGAAAAAAATGATATTCAATTTGCAACCTGATGGAGGTCAGTATAGATGGACTAATAGAATGATGCTATGCCCAAAAGATTTTACTTCACTAGGTGCAGTAAAAAAATTGGTATTCTATACACAGGTGGTATATCTTGCAACACAGATAGGCTACTCCACTGACTAACACACTCTGCAATAGGCCAAAAAGGATTAGCTTTGCTAGATTCAGCCAAATGCTGTGAAAAAAGCTTGAACTGCACTGGCACAGACCTGCCTGGCAAAAACGGATAGGAACTGATGTAACCTAGTCCTGAAAAGGACTGCAATTACAATTAGTCTTTACTCCCACAACCTATCTATTTAAGAGCACAGACCTGCCTGATAAAAATCGTAGGAAATGCTGTAACCTAGTCATAGAATCATAGAATCATAGAATCATAGAATGGTAGAGTTGGAGGGGACCTCCTGGGTCATCTGGTCCAACCCCCTGCTCAAAGCAGGATTCACTAAATCATCTCAGACAGATGTCTGTCCAGCCTCTGTTTGAAGACGTCCATTGAAGGGGAACTCATCACCTCTCGTGGCAGCCTGTTCCACTCATTAATCACCCTAACTGTCAAAAAGTTTTTTCTAATATCTAATCTGTGTCTCCTCCCATTTAGTTTCATCCCATTGCTTCTAGTCTTTCCTTGTGCAAATGAGAATAAAGATGATCCTTCTACAATGTGACAGCCCTTGACATATTTGTAGACAGCTATTAAGTCTCCTCTCAGTCTTCTTTTTTGCAAGCTAAACATTCCCAAATCCTGCAACCGTTCCTCATAGGACATGGTTTGCATACCAGTCACCATTCTGGTCGCTCTTCTCTGAACTTGCTCCAGTTTGTCTATGTCTTTTTTAAAATGTGGTGCCCAAAACTGTACACAGTATTCCAGATGAGGTCTGACCAAAGAGGAGTAAAGACCGATAATGACTTCACGTGATCTAGACTGTATGCTTCTGTTAATACATCCCAGAATTGTATTTGCCTTTTTTGCTGCTGCATCACACTGTTGACTCATGTTCAGTCTATGATCTATTAGTATACCTAAGTCTTTTTCACATGTACTGCTGCTTAGCTCTATTCCTCCCATTCTGTATATGCTTTTTTCATTTTTATTGCCCAGATGTAGGACTTTGCATTTTTCCCTGTTAAAAACCATTTTGTTAGTTACTGCCCACTGCTCCAGTTTATTTAGGTCTTTTTGAAGCCTCTCTCTCTCTTCTCTAGTATTAGCTATCCCTCCTAGCTTTGTGTCATCAGCAAATTTAATCAGTTTACCCTCAATTCCTTCATCTAAATCATTGATAAAGATGTTGAACAATACAGGTCCCAGGACGGAGCCCTGTGGTACCCCACTTGAGACATTCATCCAGCTGGATGTGAAGCCATTTACAACCACCCTTTGAGTCCGATCACTAAGCCAGTTATGAATCCACCTAACAGTTGCCTGGTCCATTGCATACTTGGTCATTTTTTCAATAAGGATGGTGTGAGATACTTTGTCAAATGCTTTGCTGAAGTCAAGATATACTATATCTACAGCATTTCCCTGATCCACCCAGTCAGTGATTCTGTCATAGAAGGAAATTAAGTTAGTCTGACATGACTTGTTAGTTACAAACCCATGCTGACTCTGGTTAATCACTTCATTCTTATCCAGGTACTTACATACATGTTGTTTAATAATTTGTTCAAAGATCTTTCCTGGTATAGAAGTCAGACTCACTGGCCTATAGTTCCCTGGGTCCACCTTCTTCCCCTTTTTGAAGATAGGAACAACATTTGCTCTTCTCCAGTCTTCTGGGACTTCTCCTGTTCTCCAAGAATTTTCAAAGATTATGGAGAGTGGTTCTAAAATTTCTTCTACGATCTCCTTCAGTACTCTGGGGTGTAATTCATCTGGACCTGGAGACTTGAACTCATTTATGTTAGCTAAATATTCCCTCACAATCTTTCTGTTTACAGATAACTTTGATTCTTCTATTCCTTTAAAAGGACAGTGAAGATCAGTTGATGTTACATTTTCTTTCTGAGAGAAAACAGATGCAAAATAGGAATTAAAAAGTTTGGCCTTCTCAACATCCTCTCTTACCATTTCTCCATTTTCATCCTGTAAAAATCCTATAGCATCTTTGACTTTTCTTTTACTTTTGACATACCCCCAAAATCCTTTTTTATTGCTTTTGACATCTCTTGCAAGCCTTAATTCATTGTCAGCTTTAGCTAACCTGATACATGCCCTGCAGGATCTGCAGACTGCATTATAATCTTCTTTAGATATGCCTCCCTCTTTCCATTTAATAAACATTTCTTTCTTTCTTTTTAGCATGTGTTTAAGTTCTGTGTTCATCCATCCTGGTTTCCTTAAATGCTTCCCATTCTTCCTACTTTTCGGGATTGTTAACGATTGTGCTTTGAGAATCTCATTTTTAAAAATTTCCCATCCTTCCTGGACATTTTTGTCCTTAAGGACATCCAGCCATTGGATCCCTCCTATTCTCTTTCTGAGTCTCTTAAAATCTGCCTTTCTAAAATCTAACCTTGAAGTTTGAGTCTTCACATGTCTTCCTCCTCTAGTTATCCAAAATTCTATAATAGCATGATCGCTGCCTCCTAGGGTCCCAGCCACCTTTACCTCGTCAACCATTTCCTCCCTGTTTATAAGGATTAGATCCAAAGTAGCAGATCCCCTTGTTTTCTCCCCTACCTTTTGGAAGATAAAGTTGTCAGCAAGAGAGGATAAGAATTTGCTTGACCTGTTAGTTTTACTTGAGAGAGATTCCCAACAAATGTCTGGATAGTTGAAATCTCCCATGACCACTACGTCATATTTTTTTGAGAACTTGGTCATTTGATACATAAAGAGTTCATCCATATCTTCAGCTTGCCCAGGTGGCCTGTAGTAAATGCCTACAATGGTGTCCTTTCCGTTGTTCTCTCCTTGTATTCTTACCCAAACAGTTTCCACAGAACTCCCAGTCTCTGAAGCTTCAATCTCTGTGCAGATATACGCTTTTCTAACATACAATGCGACACCTCCTCCTCGTTTATCAAGTCTGTTTCTTGCAAATAAGTTGTATCCTTTTAGCCTTTTATTCCAATCATGTGTATCGTCCCACCAAGTTTCAGTGATTCCAATGACATCATATTTCTTTTCCTGCATTAGTAGTTCCAATTCTCCTTGTTTGTTGCCCATGCTTTGTGCATTTGTATAAAAACATTTTAGTTTGTGATTGGTTTCTCTTCCTCCCATATTTTTATTATTTAAATTGTTTTGTCTTTGTTCTTCCTTTCCACTTCCAGTAGCAGAGATCTCAATAGTATTTGTCAGCTGTATGGCTTTTTCTGGCCTTTTGCTTCCCTTCCCACATTGTTCTAGTTTAAAGCTCTTCTGATGAGTGTAGCAAGGCGACTTCCAAATACATGTTTTCCAGTCTTCGTAAGGTGCACCCCATCTCTAGCAAGTAGTCCATCATATAGGTAATTCATTCCGTGATCCAGAAATCCAAATCCTTCTTGACGGCACCATCGACGTAGCCAGTTGTTCACTTGTAGAATCTTATTCCACCTCATTGTTCCATGGCCATCCACTGGGAGGATGGATGAGAAGACCACCTGCGCTCCCAATTCTTTCACTTTCTTGCCTAAGTCTTCAAAGTCACTGCAGATGGTTTCCAGGTCCTTTCTTGCGGTGTCATTTGTCCCCACATGTATTAGCAGGAATGGGTAGTGATCTGTAGGTCTGAAGAGTCTTGATATCCTGTCAGACACATCTTTAATTTTTGCTCCTGGAAGACAGCACATTTCTCTTGAGGTTATGTCTGGTCTGCAGATAGCGGCCTCTGTTCCTCTTAACAGGGAATCCCCCATGACCACCACTCTCCGTTTTTTCTTCACAACATTCTTCTTTCTCCATCCAGGAGGATTCTGAGGGCTTACAAGGTTATTCATTGCTGGCAAAGTCTTATTTTGCTGTATTTCTTCATGGCTCTCCTGCGTGAGAGCCTGGTACTGGTTCCTGAGCAGTATGGGTGCTGACTGCCTCTCTATCCTCCTGCTTCTGTGGGTCACATGCTTCCATTCCTCTGTTTCCTCAGGTGCAGTTCGAATTTCTTCTCTTTCTGAATCATGAAGAGATAATTCTGCTCTGTCTAAGAACTCTTCACCTTCCTTAATGATTTTCAAGGTAGTCAACCTCTCTTCTAGATTTCGCAACTTTTCCTCCAACAGGGACACGAGCTTGCATTTCTGGCATGTGAAGTTTGGCTTTTCCACTGGCAAGTCTGTGAACATGTAGCAGGATATGCAGCTCACCAAATGGCTCCTGGACTCTTCCATGTTCTTACTGTTAATGTTCTGAAAACAGTGAAAAAAGCTTAAAAAAAAAAAAAAGCTTCAAAATGCGCGCGCCGCGTTTACCGATGTCCTCTTTTCAGCTCCAACAGCCAAAATCCAGTGTTCTTGGAGCTCGCGGAGACTCTTCACTTACCCCAAAATGCAGTGGGAATATGCAAATTATCTCCTCAGGACTCCTCCCCTGTAGTCCTTAAAAGGACTGCAATCACAACTATTCCCTACTCCCAAGCTATCTGTAGATTTGTGCGAAAATTGGCTTGAAATTAACAAGGTATAGCGCACACAGCAACAGCGGTGCCGTCTAACACGCAGCTGCAGCAGTGAGAAAATGGTGGCGATGGGGAAAATGGCTTGGTCTTATAGGGCAAGGACATGTGACATACACTGCCAATGACACATGCCCTTGCTTGTGTGAAAAAAAGCTCTTCGCTCCGTGTGTGCGCTGCTGATAGGCTGACAGAGTGCACCTCCCCACTGTAAATGCGGGAAAGAGAAAAAAAAATGGAGATCTTCATTATTCCTGCAGAGATCCATCCCCTGCCCCTCCCCCGCCCCGCTGTACACTCAAACTGCGTATTAACATTAATTTTCATCATTACTGAGAAAAAATCCAGTTATCGAACATAACCTCGAACAGCCGAATTTTTCTCAAATCGTTCGTGTTCGCCGAACGGCTCGAACACCGCCCAAAACAGCTCGAATTTGAGATTGGCGAACAGTTCGAGTCGAACAACGCTCATCTCTATTTGTCATGAAGTTTGTTGTCCCTTAGTATCTGGAGCACCTGCTTAACATGCCCCCGATGTGTCTCAAAATCAGGTGAGTAAAGCAAAATATCGTCCAGACCACCACAAACCTCCCCACCAAATGATGAAAAATATAATTTATGAAATGCTGGATCCATTTGGATGAACACGTAAGTGGGCTGCACTGTTGAAGTAAATCAATTCTTCAGAGATGATGATGAAGAAAAGGCTTTTTATTAGCAACGCATTTCAAAGCCTTACCGGCGTCTTTTTCAAGTAAAACAAAAAACAAACAAATGTGTACAGCATGACAACGGATGGGTTTTTAAAGACCCAAAATGGATGCCAGTTACTTAGGGAACACCCAGAGGAACACTTAAACCAATGGGGAAATTAGGAAGGGGAGGGGCGTTCAACTGGCAATTTCAAATAGATTAAAGTTCGAGGGAAAAAAAAAAGGACCGTCCTATAAATGATTCCATATATGCCAAATATTCCCAACTCTTCTCTAAAGCTTTTGAACAGGGTGTTTTAAATAAGAAAGAAAAAAAGTTCTTGACTACTAATGATCCAAACATACCAATCATGTATCACCTCCCAAAGATACATAAATCCCTTGAGAACCCTGCAGGGCAACCAATCATATCTGGGATACGATCACTTACAAGTAATTTATCCTATTATCTTGACACTATTCTCCAGACTCATGTCAAAAGCCAATCCAGTCATTTGGATAACTCTGGTCATCTGATTAGGGTTTTACAGGGCAGAACTTGGGAAGATTCATATGTATTTATTACACTTGATGTCGCCTCATTATACACTAATATCAGACACAACATTGGTTTGCATCGCATTAATCTATTTTTGTTTAAAGATGCAAGGTTAATTAAACCACACAAAGCTTTTATTCTGAAAGGTTTGAATTTTATTTTATAAAATATTTTTTTCAAGTTCCAAAATAATGTTTATCATGAAAAATGTGGCGCAGCTTTGGGGACAAGGGTAGCCCCTAGCTATGCAAACTTATTTATGAGAGTTTTTGAAGAAAAATGTATATATAATTCCAGATATAATGCCAACATTGTTCTGTACAAGAGGTTTATAGATGATCTTTTTATTATTTGGAAAGGGGATCCACAATCAGTTTCATGCTTTTTATCTTATCTTAATTCTAATGATTGGGGGATTACTTTTAATCCTACAATAGGGAAAGATTTTATTAACTTTTTAGATATCACCATCTCTCATCAGGGACAACATGTAATTACTAAAACTATTTTTAAATATGTGGACGCCAATAGTTATATCCATTTTTCCAGCGGTCACTATAAAAAGTGACTTAAAAATGTCCCTTTTAACCAGTTTCAACAGATAAAACGTAACTGCTGCAATGAGGTTGATTTTGAATCACAAGCCAATATCCTGTGTGAGCATTTTCATAGGCAAAGTTACCCCAAAGGGCTTATCAAGCGTGCTTATCAGAAAACTTGGAACTTATCACAAAAACAGTGCATACAGCCCAAAACTGCCCCACAGGCTAGTGCAGGTGAAGATTTTAATTGTAATTTTATGACAACTTTTAATTCAGCAAATGAGTCCATTCGAAACTCACTGAATAGACATCCGATTCTTTGTTCTCTTATTCTTAAACAGCCTAAGGGTACCTTCAGGCGGAACCCCTACATTGAGAAACATCCTAGCCCCCAGCCGCCTGAAACACACTACCCCCAGTGGTACATGCACCAATGAATGTTCCCAAAAAGTGGGAGTTTTAAATGCTTTTCAAGAAAATGCCTTTGTTGCAACAGCATTAAACATAATATCCAAACTTTTAAATCTAACCATACAGGTGAAGTTTTTACTATCAAGTCAAATATGATCTGTCAATCTCGCTTCATTATATACCTCATAGAATGCCAATGTGGTCTGCAGTACGTGGGCAGGACCACCCAGACACTACACCGAAGGCTTAACTCTCATCGGTCCAATATTGTAAAAGGTTTTATGAAGCACGGTTTATACCGTCATTGTGCATTGGTACACGATAAGAATGCCACATGCATCTCTATCACACCAATTGAATCCATTTCCCTTGATCTCCCAAACCCTATGGAAACCTTGAAGAGAAAAGAAATATATTGGATATACAGGATCAGCACCCTTAAGCCCTATGGACTCAATGAAGTTACTGAGATTTTTATTTAATTATTTATTTTATTCTATTTTATCTCTGCACAGTCGTTGCATAGGGTCACAGATTCTTTTTCTTATGTATTTTCTTAGGTACTTTTTCCTATGCATTTTAATACCCTTCTGATTGTTATTTTAATATTAATTTCTATTAATATCTCCATTTTTAATTCTATATCACAATGTGTCTTATCCTAAATAACGTATTTTTCGGACTATAAGACGCACTTTTTTCCTCCAAAATTTTGGAGGAAAGTGGGAGGTGCGTCTTATAGTCCGAATCTATTATTTAAACACATATATATAGCTATTACTGTGGCTGATGGGTGGTTTGGGGGGAGTGGCGGAGGGGGGCGCAGGAGGCAGCAGCCGCCTGCTGCAGTCTACACTGTCCCCGCTGCTAAAAGAAAATAAATATTCACTGCTCCCCACGCCCTTGGGCGTGTGGAGCACAAAATATTTATTCTCCTTAATAGCGAGCGCCCAGTGTCAGCAGCAGCGGCGGCTCCTGCCGCTGCTCTGCAACTATGCATGCCTGCTATTAAGGAGGCTCAGAGAGGTCCTCACTTGCGTGTCACGGCGCAGGCTCCCTGTAGTGCCGGCGCTCTGAGGTGAGTGCCTTACCACACAATCTCCTGCAATCGCGGTCCTTCCTGCTAGCACAGCTACAACATGGAGATCTGGATCCGGGGCTCAGCCAGCAGCTCCGCTCAGCACTGCACTTTCCGGTGATAACTGTGGGAAGGTGCGTGCTGGGAAACGTCTAGTGAGTTGGGAAAAGACGGGGAGGAGGCTGTAGGCTATTGGGGATGGTTGGGAAGAGGCTTGGCTGCAGCATACAAGGCCGGTGTGTGTCTGCACACAGCTGATACCATGTTGTGTGAATGGAGGCACAGCACATCGTATTAACCCTTTAATGTTTCAGAATTTTTACCACCTGGCTGTGTATCTGCAGCCATCCTGCCATAGCTCAGCCCTGCTATCCTGTGGGTGGCATCTTTTGCATGGACCACAGCTAGAAGCCATTCACTGTGCTATGGTCATCAATAGTTTTTATAGAAATGATCAGCCCCATTGTCAAAGACCAGTGCCACTCTCACTGAGCAGCTGTATTGTGTATGGACTGTCTACTGATGTGTGAGTACACCGGTGTCAGTATGACGTCTACATTAGCATTTTGTGCACTACATGGTGCCAACATATACTGCTGCGCTCTACAGGTTTTATCACTGATCACTTCTGGTCCAATCCCCAATGGAGCTCACAATCTAATTCCCCTATCCCCCTAGAATGTAAACCAAAGTAAACGATGCACATTGAGCGATCTACACTAGTTCGCTCAGTGCTCATAGGCTGCTCAGCAGCTTGAATGATCTACACAGGATAATATTTTTGCTGCACAAAAAATTATTTCACAGATCAATGAGCGTTTTTGCTTATTAGATGGCAAGGTAATCGTGAAATGAGCATTAACGTATGAAGGGTGCCATGCATACAAGGATAGGGGGAGCCATGTATACCAGGATGGGGGTGGGGGCCACATATACAGTACAGACCAAAAGTTTGGATACACCTGCTCATTTAAAGATTTTCTGTATTTTCATGACTATGAAAATTGTACATTCACACTGAAGGCATCAAAACTATGAATTAACACATGTGGAATTATATACTAAACAAAAAAGTGTGAAACAGCTGAAAATATGTCTTATATTCTAGGTTCTTCAAAGCAGCCACCTTTTGCTTTGATGACTGCTTTGCACACTCTTGGCATTCTCTTGATGAGCTTCAAGAGGTAGTCACCGGAAATGGTCTTCCAACAATCTTGAAGGAGTTCCCAGAGATGCTTAGCACTTGCTGGCCCTTTTGCCTTCACTCTGCGGTCCAGCTCACCCCAAACCATCTCGATTGGGTTCAGGTCTGGAGACTGTGGAGGCCAGGTCATCTGGTGTAGCACCCCATCACTCTCCCTCTTGGTCAAATAGCCCTTACACAGCCTGGAGGTGTGTTTGGGGTCATTGTGCTGTTGAAAAATAAATGATGATCCAACTAAACGCAAACCCGATGGAATAGCATGCCGCTGCAAGGTGCTGTGGTAGCCATGCTGGTTCAGTATGCCTTCAATTTTGTATAAATCCCCAACAGTGTCACCAGCAAAGCACCCCCACACCATCACACCTCCTCCTTCATGCTTCAAGGTGGGAACCAGGCATGTAGAGTCCATCCGTTCACCTTTTCTGCGTCGCACAAAGACACAGTGGTTGTAACCAAAGAACTCAAATTTGGACTCATCAGACCAAAGCACAGATTTCCACTGGTCTAATGTCCATTCCTTGTGTTCTTTAGCCCAAACAAGTCTCTTCTGCTTGTTGCCTGTCCTTACCAGTGGTTTCCTAGCAGCTATTTTACCATGAAGGCCTGCTGCACAAAGTTTCCTCTTAACAGTTGTTGAAGAGATTTGTCTGCTGCTAGAACTCTGTGTGGCATTGACCTGGTCTCTAGTCTGAGCTGCTGTTAACCTGCGATTTCTGAGGCTGGTGACTCGGATAAACTTATCCTCAGAAGCAGAGGTGACTCTTGGTCTTCCTTTCCTGGGGTGGTCCTCATGTGAGCCAGTTTCTTTGTAGCGCTTGATGGTTTTTGCAACTGCATTTGGGGACACTTTCAAAGTTTTCCCAATTTTTCGCACTGACTGACCTTCATTTCTTAAAGTAATGATGGCCACTCGTTTTTCTTTACTTAGCTGCTTTTTTCTTGCCATAATACATATTCTAACAGTCTATTCAGTAGGACTATCAGCTGTGTATCCATCAGACTTCTGCACAAGACAACTGATGGTCCCAACCCCATTTATAAGGCAAGAAATCCCACTTATTAAACCTGACAGGGCACACCTGTGAAGTAAAAACCATTTCCGGTGACTACCACTTGAAGCTCATCAAGAGAATGCCAAGAGTGTGCAAAGCCAGTCATCAAAGCAAAAGGTGGCTACTTTGAAGAACCTAGAATATAAGCCATATTTTCAGTTGTGTCACACTTTTTTGTTAACTATATAATTTAACATGTTTTAATTCATAGTTTTGATGCCTTCAGTGTGAATGTACAATTTTCATGGTCATGAAAATACAAAAAAAATCTTTAAATGAGAAGGTGTGTCCAAACTTTTGGTCTGTACTGTACAATGATGGGGGATTTTAGCACAGAATTGGGGGACATTACCCCTATGTTGTTAGACCCCCTCCACCGTAACAGTGCATCATGACCACATTTTTTGCTTAATTTTTTTTTCTATTTTCCTCTTCTAAAACCTCGGTGCGTCCTATGGTCCGGTGCGTCTTATAGTCCGAAAAATGCGGTAATCAATACGCACATGATCTTGGATCCAATTTATCCATTCTTGAAAATTCATTTTTTAATTTTCTTGATTTTGAATTATTCGCTGCTTATTGTTTTATTATTCTTGTCCATGATTTTGTATTTATGAAAATTATTATCCCCGTTTCATTTTTTGTCCCCCTTTTAAACCTTTTTTTTTGTTAAGTTTCTACCCATTAGTCTCACTACGCCTTTCACTGCACTTTCTGGCTCCAATTCAATGGCTCATCTTGAGTTCAAATCTGGTTTTTCCTGCACTCCAAACTGCAGTCTTTACAACACTTTTTGTCCTTTTTATTCATTTATAAGTATAGTTCCCTTTTCTGTATCACCTTTCCCTCATCCATTTAGATGGCTCCTCTGTTATATGTTGCCCTTCTGATGTCCATACATTGCCAAATCCCAGGTTCTAATCACATTTCTCCTACACTCCAATTGCTCCCTATGTAACTGGCATCCATTTTTAAAAACCCATCTGTTGTCATGCTGTACACATTTGTTTGTTTTTTTACTTAAAAAAGACGCCGGTGTAATTTTGTGTGGATTTCTACAAAACTCTTGTTTGTCTTGAACGAGCTCATTTCTTTGACAACTACTAACTTTGGATTACTCCAACCAGGAGCCAGTACAGGTTTTGTGTTCTGACCCCAACTCCGACTCCTACTATATCTCTCCCTGGATCTGCTTTTACATAAAGTTCAAGAGTTTCAAGTGGAAACTAATACTCTACACTATAAGATAAGACACCTTATTATTATATTTTCTCTTTTTCTTTAAGTTTAGTTATATCAACTGGAGATAATTAAATCCTTAAGAATTCCTGATTTTCTAATAAATAGGTCATACTGAGGTCATCTTACCTTACGGCTCGTCATAGCTCACTTGAGATTTGACTCAATACTCTTAATCCTAATTGTAAAACCTACCACTTTAATATTTAAAATTGAAGTCAAACCTCTGTGATCCTATCTAGTGCTGAATATACTTTTAACATCTGTTTACCACAAGGCTAAACATTGTATTTTATCTGTTACCTTTATACCAGTGATTCACTGTCTTGTCAATGTTTAAATATTTCTAAGATTTATAAGGTTAAGGCTGTGTTCACACGATGCGTATTTCATGCGTTTCCGTGGCGTTTTTGCAGTTGCGTAAACGCCGCGGAAACGCATGAAAAACGCATGGTAGAAGGGAAGCAATGTTCCCCAATGGAAATCCGCATGTGCTGTGCCCATGATGCGGATTTTTCCGCAGCGTTAACGCTGCGGTCAAAAATCCGCAGCATGTCAATTAATTTTGCGGAAACGCGGCGATTTCGCCGCCATTGACTTGCATTAGAACGCGCCAATTCCGCAAGACAGCATTTGTACTTGCGTTATTGGTGCGTTCTAATGTGCGGATGGTACCCGGGTGTGGAGGAGAGGAGAGTCTCATCCACACCCAGGTACCATTAAAAAAGCTGTAAAAAGAAGAATAAAATAAAAAATAATGTATTCTTACCTTCTGTCGGCCCGCGCAGCGCTCCTTCTTGGTTCCCGGCACTTTGCAGTGAGTTGTAGGACCTGCGGTGACGTCAGAGTCATGTGACGGGTCACGTGACGCTGACGTCGGCAGGTCTTTCAATTCAAAGTTGCCGGCAGCCGGGAGAACAGATTGAGCAGGACAGCGCGGGCCATCGGAGATAAGTATATACACTCTCTCGGGTCACACTATATAAATCCATGCTGTTTGCATGGATTTATATAGTGTGACCTAGTTATCAAGCACTTTCCAGGTGATGCTAACATCGCCTGGAAAGCGCTTGTCAATCTGCATGCGGAAACGCATGTGAATCTGCATGTGGATCCGCATGTATTCTGCAGGAAAAACGCATGCACAATCTGCATGCGTTTTTTCTGCCAGGGAGATGCAGAAATGATGCAGAAATTTTCTGCTTCATTTCTGCATCGTGTGCACATACCCTAAAACAGTTTATTTTCATATTTTACATCGCCACAATAACTCCTCTAGTCTGATTACAAGTACCTTCTAACCTAATTTTGTGGTTTCTCCCCTACATTAAAATTTATATTCAGATTCAAATCAATATATATACTCCCTATATATTATAATCACCTCCGTGATTCCTCTATACTTATTATTTTATTGAATCAAACCTATTCTTATCTTTTACTCAAAAAATGCATAAAAGTGGAGCAAAATCAAAATCCAACATCCCCTCCTCGATCAAACCTCCCAAAACTCAAAGAGAAAAATATTCTCAACATCATTCTTACTGTAATCCCTCAGAAGACATACCAAAAACCATTAGTCCATTAAAGTCGAGGTCTCCTCTCAAAAGGGAAGACACTATACCAGAACCTAATAAAACAAACACATCTTCTACTTATAGTAAAACTGCTAAAATTGGAGGTCCGCCGATACCCCAAATGGATACTCTCCCTTTAAAATCTTCACCAAGAACAGAAGTAGATATAAATTCTAAATAACTACTTGCTTCCAAAATCCTCACTTGATAAATCTTTAGCTGAAGATATGGACCTCTTGATTTCAACTGAAAGAAAAGAACCAGGTGACTGGGGCTATGAATTTACATCTTCCCAAAAAGATTCTGAGGACAAATACGACGATTCTTCCCCAAATTTAAGTCCAGATAAAAACCGATATAAGAAAGATTTAACTACACCTACTTCTACAAATAACAAAAATTATACCATTGGTAATGCAGAAGTCCTTCCGTTACCTGGGGAAAACAATGCAGAGGCTTACATGTTGAACCTCGCCAATAAGATCAATGAAAATATGAAGCTTAATTTTGAAAAGAAAAAAGAACTTTTTCAATCTACTTTTGACCTTTTCAATAAAAAATTGGAAGATCACAAAAAAAGAATAGCTGCAGTGGAGGATAAAGCTGAAGAGCTCTCTAGGGATAAACAAGACGTAAACCTAGAAATCCGCAAACTCAAATCCAAAATCGCGGACCTAGAGGACCGTAGTCATAGGAATAAAATAAAAATTTGTGGAATTTCAGAGAATATTACCCCTAATAATCTCTCTGATTATGTTAAAAACTTTTTGAAAAAACAATCTCATCTTTATCCAACTCAGACCTGAATATAGACAGAATCCACCTTCTGCCCCGCCCAGCAAACATCCCTTCAGACACCCCTAGAGATACTATACTCCGCATGCATTTCTTTACCACTAAAGAGAAAATTCAGAACTATTTCAAAGAGGAGAAAACCTTTCCTGATCCGTACAGTCATCTAAAAATCTTTGCAGACCTGTCCAAAGACACAATAGAAGCCCGAAAATCATTTAGAGTAACCACTACTTCTCTCAGGAACATGGGAATCTCTTATAGATGGGGTTTCCCTTTGAAACTACTCGTGTATTTTAAAGGGAAAACTATTCCTCTTTACTCATCTGATGATGGATCTAATTTCATCTCCTCGTTAAAAAATACATCTCACCTAAAGTCTGATTACCCTACCAAAAAGAAACGTTGAGTTAGACCCCTATAAAATCTATAAGCCTAATTTGATTCTGATTTCAATAAAATTTGCTCCTTTGTTGTTATCTGTGTAACCAATGTACCTTTTACGTACATACTTCATCTTAGTACTGTAATATTTAATCACTAGTTTTCTTACATCATATAAACTATGTTTAACAGTTTTGTCTTTCTCTACTCTGTATCTCACTTTTGTTAAACATGTATACATAACATTCTCTCCACAATTCAATTATACAGTATATTATCACTTCTTATATATGAGGTTGTCACCCTACGATCTCTTTCCATGAACTTTTCCTCCGAAAGAAGAAGTAGAATCCTTCAGCGTATAGGCTTCCTTCGGGAGAAACCTAGTTTATAGTATTACTTTGTATTCATATTCCTTACTTTCACATTATACTTTGTTGTTTGATTTTGATTTCTTTATTATCACTTTTTGTATACTTTTGATAAACATACTGTAGATAAATCAAAAATTCTATACTTCAACCTAAGCGATGCTCTAATCAACAAAATAAAGAATGTGTCTGCTCTAGGTTGGACTGATAAAGATATTACTTACCTAGGAATAATCATTACCAAAAACACTAATTCTTTAATACCCTCAAATTTGGACTCCTTAACCCCTTAAGCCCCGCGGGTGGTTTGCACGTTAATGACCGGGCCAATTTTTACAATTCTGACCACTGTCACTTTATGAGGTAATTACTCTGGAACGCTTCAACGGATCCCCCTGATTCTGAGAATGTTTTTTCGTGACATATTGTACTTCATGATTGTGGAAAAATTTCTTCGATATCACTTGCGTTTATTTGTGAAAAAAATGGAAATTTGGTGAAAATTTTGAAAATTTTGCAATTTTCAAAATTTGAATTTTTAAGCCCTGAAATCAGAGCGATATGTCACACAAAAGAGTTAATAAATAACATTTCCCACATGTCTACTTTACATCAGCACAATTTTGGAACCAAATTTTTTTTTGTTAGGGAGCTATAAGGGTTAAAAGTTGACCAGCGATTTCTCATTTTTCCAACAAAATTTACAAAACCATTTTTTTAGGGACCACATTACATTTGAAGTCACTTGGAGAGGTCTTTTTGACACAAAATACCCAAAAGTGACACCATTCTAAAAACTGCACCCCTCAAGGTGCTCAAAACCACATTAAAGAACTTTATTAACCCTTCAGGTGCTTCACAGGAATTTTTTGAATGTGGAAGAAAAAAATGAACATTTAACTTTTTTCACAAAAATGTTACTTTAGACCCAATTTTTTTTATTTTCACAGGGGTAACAAGAAAAAATGGACCCCAAAATTTGTTGTGCAATTTCCCCTGGGCACGCAGATACCCAATATTTGGGGAAAAAACACTGTTTGGGCGCACGGCAGGGCTCGGAAGGGAAGGAGCGCCATTTGACTTTTAGATTGTAAAATTTGCATGAATAATTAGCAGACGCCATGTTGTGT
Source organism: Phyllobates terribilis (assembly GCF_046119375.1). Taxonomy (NCBI): domain Eukaryota; kingdom Metazoa; phylum Chordata; class Amphibia; order Anura; family Dendrobatidae; genus Phyllobates; species Phyllobates terribilis. The sequence goes on along the minus strand of NW_027362773.1, from coordinate 71,560,168 downwards.
TTGGAGAGCCCCTGTGTGCCCAAACATTGGAGCTCCCCCACAAGTGACCCCATTTTGGAAACTAGACCCCCCAAGGCACCTATCTAGATGCATAGTGAGCACTTGGAACCCCCAGGTGCTTCACAAATTGATTCATAAAAATGAAAAAGTGAAAAAAAAAACACTTTTTCATTTTTACGAATCAATTTGTGAAGCACCTAGGGGTTCCAAGTGCTCACTATGCATCTAGATAGGTGCCTTGGGGGGTCTAGTTTCCAAAATGGGGTCACTTGTGGGGGAGCTCCAATGTTTGGGCACACAGGGGCTCTCCAAACGCAACATGGCGTCCGCTAACAATTTGAGCCGATTTTCCATTCAATTTGTTAGCGGACACCATGTCGCGTTTGGAGAGCCCGTGATGTGCCTAAACAGTGGAGCTCCCCCACAAGTGTCCCCATTTTGGAAACTATACCCCTCAAGGATTTTATTAAGGTGTATAGTGAACATTTTGAACCCAGAGGTACGGCACAGAATTTGTTTACATTAGGTCATCATATTGAATAAGTTGTCATTATTCTTGAGCGCAAGTGCTCGCTACTTGAGTTTGCATCGGGTACTCAGGTATGCACCATGTACAGCGTGTGCTCGAGTGACATGCTCGAGTCCCTGCTCCATATGTTTCACGGTTATTAGACACCCAAAAAAAAACATGCGGGGATCGCTCGTGCATGGCAGGCAATCCCCGTAAAGTTTTTTGGCCGCGAAGCATATGGGGCAGAGACTCGAGCATGTCACTCAAATACCCACGATACTCAATGCATACCAGAGCACCCGATACAAACTCAAGTAGCGAGCACTTGCTCTCAACACTAGTCGCCATATCGTCATCTTTTTTTCTTACTTTTGAAAAAAATCCCAACCCCAGCCCTAACCCTAGCACAACCCTAGCCCCAGCACAACCCTAGCCCCAAACCCAGCCCTAACCCTAGCCCAATCCTAACCCAAGAGTTTATTTTTGATGCCGTTCCTTGTGCGGTATAAGTGATTAGACGACTTTATTCTTTGGGTCGGTGTGATTACAGCAATGCCAGAATCATATGGGGTTTTTATGACTGACAGCTGTCACACACTAAAAGACGCATTTTTTGTAAAATCTAGTTTTTGCATCGCCATATTTTGAGAGCTATAATTTTTCCAGATTTTGGCAGACAGTCATGTGACGGCTCGTTTTTTGCGGGATGACTTGACGTTGTTATTGGTGCCATTTTCAGGCACGTGACATTTTTTGATCGCTTTCTATTCCGATTTTTGGGAGGCAGAATAAACAAAAACCAACAATTCAGGAATTGTTTTTTTTTTTTTTTTTTTTTTATTCTGTTCCGCGTGTGGTAAAATTGATGAGGTAGCTTTATTCTTCGGGTCAGTACATTTACAGCGGTACCACATTTGTATCATTTTTCTATGTTTTGGCGCTTATACACAATAAAAGCTATTTTATAGAAAAAAATATTTTTTAGCATCGCTTTATTCTGAGAGCTATAACTTTTTTATTTTTCGGCTGATGGAGCTGTATGGTGGCTTGTATTTTGCGGGACGAGATGACGTTTTCAGCGGTATCATTTTTATTTATATGCGTCTTTTTGATCGCGTGTTATTCCACTTTTTGTTTGGCGGTATGGTGATAAAGCATTGTTTTTTGCTTCGTTTTTTTTTTTTTTTACCGTGTTCACTGAAGGGGTTAACTAGTGGGACAGTTTTATAGGTCAGGTTGTTCCGGACGTGGCGATACCAAATGTGTACTTTTTTTTGTTTTGTTTTTTTTTTATAATAATATTTATTGATGGGTACATTATATTTTTATTTTTGGTGTATTATTTTTTTTATTTTTTTATAATATTTTTGCACTTTTTTTTTTTTTTTCCCCACTTTCACACAGTTTATACACTTTATTACTTTGTCCCACTCTGGGACTTTCACTTTTTTTTTTCTGATCTCCTGCATGGCACAGGAATGAAGCACCATCCCTATGCCATGAAGGCTGTCAGAAGTGCACAGTGTGAAGATTGCTTGGAGATGCACTGCGCATGCCCAAGCAATCTTCCTGCTCTCTGGTGACCCGGATGTTGTCATGACAACATCGGGTCATCATGGCAACACCCGGGAAGCCTTTGCAGACTGCGCTGGAAGCCGGAAGAGGAGGTGAGTCTCGCCGATCACCTCCCCTTGCCCCCGCAATGCCGCGATCGACTTCGATCGACTTCCATCGCAGCATCGCGGGGGTTAATGTGCTGGGAGCGGTGCAGGACCGCTCCCTGCACATAGTACCGGGTGTCAGCTGTGACAATCAGCTGACACCCGGTGGCGATTGCGCCCGCACAGCCTGTGTGCGCGCGCGATCGCCATGACGTACTAATACGGGTCTGGCTCTTAAGTCCCAGGGCACAGACGCGTATTAGTACGTCAGATGTTATTAAGGGGTTAATCAATACCATCACTAAAGATCTTTATATTTATGGAGAGAAAGACTAGTGATGAGTGAGCATACTCGCAAGTACTTGGAACTCGCCTGAGCATCTCAGTACTCGAGATGCTCGGAGCTCGCCGAGTACTTGCGAGATGATCAGGCGGATGCTCGGGTCCCCTCCCTGCATGTTTGCCGTTCTTTAGAGGGCCAATCAACATGCGGGGATTGCCTGCCACTCACTATAATGGCGCAGCCATGTTGGTTGTGGCATTACAGTGATTGGATGGCCGCATAGCGTCATCGGGTCTATATCATATTTTTTGGGGATCTTAATCCTCATTATTTGCTTAAAAAGCAATCCAGAGAACACCGTTTTTCTGCACCATTTGCTTGTTGGCACTGCAGAATACAGCCAGGTCCTTTCCATATTACAGCGCTAAAAATTCAGCTATTTAAAACTGTGGTTTCTCCGTCACACGGATCACATACAGTATAATTGCGCTGAAAATACTGCTATTTTTGGCCTCCATTCAAAGTTTTTTGGAAGTGTGTCAGCAAAGTTTTTGGCACCAGTTTGCTGTTCAAAATAGTTACCTACAGGCCAGGTATTTAAAACTGTGGTTTCTCCATCACACGGATTACATATAACTACACTCCAAATTCAGCCACTTGTAGTGAGCGTGGAAGATATTGTCCTCCATTTAAAATGGGCAAGTCGCGTGGCAAGGAACGGGGAACTGGGCGTGATGGTGATGGTGCATGCAGAGGCCGAGGCCGTGGGCAAGCTGAAATTGCGCCATAACAAACACCCACATCTTCTCGCCCAACCTTCCTGTCCAAATTCCTAGGGGACCGCAGCACACCACTATTGAACCCAGAGCAGTGTCAAAAGGTTGTTGGTTGGATAGTGGATAATGCTTCCAGTCACTTAGCCACCACCACCCTGTCTTTCACACGGTCAAGTCTCAGTAGCCGTGAGTCTGGACCGCATATTCCTCACCTTGATCCTCCTTACTCCCACCATGCCGAGTGCCCGGAGACAATTGATCCCACACTTGGACACTCTGAAGAGCTGTTCACATTTCCATTTTTAGATTCGGGCCTCTCGCCCAGTCCACTTGAAGTGGGGCAAGAGGAGATCGCATGTAGCAATGCCCAAATATTTGAGCAGCCACAGTCACACAAAGGTAACAGTGGGAAAGTGTCACAAGAGGTGAACAATGATGAGACACAATTGCCAGAAAGTCAGGAGGAGGACCAGGGTGTGGAAGTGGAAGACGAGGTGGTGAATGATATAGTAACTGACCCAACCTAGCAGGAGGACATGCAGAGCAAGGACAGCAGCACACAGGGGGAGGGAGGCAGAGCACCCCAACAGGCAGGAAGAAGCAGTGTGGTGGCCGCAGACAGAAGGCAGGCAACCATTCCCCGTAACACCATCATGAAGGAAGTTGCCAGTACGAATGTTAGGTCTTCCCGAGTCTGGTTGTTTTTTAAAGACTCTGCCGATAACCCCAAAAAGGCCATTTGCACCACCTGCCAATCCAGCATAAGCAGGGGTGGCAAAACTAGCAGCCTGACCACCATCAGCATGATCAGGCACATTGCAGAAAAGCACCCGCCTTTGTGGGCCGAACCCCATGGTCTAGGAACAGTGTCTGTGGGTGGCACCATTGCTTCCGTTGTTGTGCATGCAAGCCAATCCCTTGTCCATGGTGCATGCGAAGATGCCCCCTGCCGTGCACCTGTCATTGCACACTCTCAAGTAGCAGCATCAGGAAGCACATCCACGTCCTTGTCCCAGCGCAGCGTTCAGTTGTCCATACCCCAATTCTTGGAACGCAAGCGCAAATAGGCAGCGAACGCCCCACAGGCCACACTACTAAATTCACACATTTCACAACTGCTTGCGCTCGAAATGTTGCCTTTTAGGCTCGTGAAGACTGAAGCATTTCACAACCTGGTGGCAGCGGCCATCCCTCGGTACTCGGTCCCCAGCCGCCACTATTTCTCCCAGTGTGCCGTCCCTGCATTACACAAGCACGTGTCCCAAAACATTAGCCATGCCCTCAACAAGGCAGTTACCGGGAAAGTCCACCTAACCACGGACACGTGGACAAGTGCTTGTGGGCTGAGACGGTACATCTCGCTGACGGCACACTGGGTTAACATAGTGGAAGCTGGGACCTAGTCAGACCTTGGGACGGAACACGTCCTCCCGATGCCAAGGATTGCGGGCCCTAGGTCAATCAGGGTTTCCCCCACAGTCTACAGCTTCTGCACCTCATCCTCCTCAGCCTCCTCCTCCTTTTCAGCCTTCATCTCCAAAATTACCACATCAGTCACAAGTTGGAAGCACTGCTGCACTGCCTCGGCCAAGCGGCAACAGGCTGTACTGAAGCCAATATGCTTAGGTGACAAACCACACAATGCTGAAGAGTTGTGGACAGCTCTGAAAGAGAAGGCAGATCTATGGCTCACAACGGTGAACCTACAGCCAGGCATGGTCGTGTGTGACAATGGTCGGAACCTGGTGGCGGCTCTGAGGCCAGGCGAGCTCACACGTGTACCATGCCTGGCCGATGTGCTTAACCTCATGGTTCAGCGGTTTCTCAAATCCTACCCGGAGCTGCCGGATCTGCTTGTTAAAGTACGCCGCCTGTGTGCCCATTTTAGAAAGTCACCTACAGCTTCCTCCGCCCTTGCCGTGTTTCAGCAGCTTTTGCAGCTTCCGGCTCACAGACTGGTGTGTGATGTCCTTACGCATTGGAACTCTACACTACAGATGTTGGGAAGGATTTGTGAGCAGAAGAGGGCAGTTGTTGAGTACCAGCATCAACAAGGCCATTGGTATTCAGTTCAGAATCCACACATAAGACCTCAAGAGTGGACATGGATGTCAGACATATGTACCATCCTCCAAAACTTTGAGGACTCCACCAAGATGGTGAGCGGTGATGATGCCATAATTAGCATCACCATCCCACTTCTCTGTCTTCTGAAACGCTCTCTGCTCACAATCAAAGAGGATGCATTGCAGGCGGAGCACGATGAGATGGAGCAAGGAACCATACAGGGTGATTACACACAGCCCAGCCTCATCTCATCCCAACATGGATTGGGTGACAATGAGGAAGAGGAGGAGGAGGAGGAAGAACAGGAGCTAGTTTCATGCGCTATAGATGGTACTACCTGCACAGCTGTCATACCGTCTGTTCAGCGTGGATGGCCAGAGGACAGAGAGGAGGAGGAAGAGGAGAGCATGGTCAGTCATCCTCTTGGTGAGGACATGGAAGTTTTGCCTGTTAGCAGTCTGGAACGCATGGCTGAGTTTATGTTACGCTTCCTTTCCCATGACCCTTGTATTCTCAAAATTTTCGGTGACAGTCATTACTGGTTGGTGACACTTCTAGACCCACGCTACAAGGAGAACTTTATATCTCTTATTCCTGAGGCAGACAGGTCTACAAAAATGGGGCAGTACCAGAAGGCCCTTGTTGCGGAACTATTAAAAAAATTCCCATCTGAAAATGCTGGCGGCAGAGGTCACAGTTCGTTGGACAACCAAGAAGTACAGGCGAGAGAGACACAACTTCAATCCAGCAGAGGCAGGGGAACACTGTTAAAGTTCTGGGAGAATTTTCGCAGCCCCTCCCATCGCACAGGCCCTGAGGCGTGGGGTACTCTCACAAGGAGTGCAAAGTTTGGGAAGATACTGAGGGAGTACCTTGCCGACCGTACCAATGTCCTCCATCATTCCTCTGTGCCTTATAATTATTGGTTATCCAAGCTGGATAAGTGGAATGAACTGGCTCTCTATGACTTGGAGGTCCTGGCCTGCCCTGCCGCCAGTGTTTTATCAGAGCGGGTTTTTAGTGCCTCTGGTGGAATTATAACTGATAAGCGCATCTGCCTGTCAACTGAAAATGCTAACAGGCTGACTCTTTTAAAAATGAACAAGGGCTGGATTGGGCCAGAGTTCTCAACACCACCGAATAATAGCAGCATAACATAAACTCAAATCCAGTGTCTTTTTTTGGGAGGTGTATTTGTGTCACCCTGGCCTGGATGCCACAAATATAATAAAGCTGAGTCTGAGAGCAAGGGGGAGGTTCTCTAGTCAAGGAACATTAGCATGCAATACCTCCTGTCTCAGGCCAGTAGGGGGAGCAGGCTGCCCCTATAAAAGCTGGAACGGGGGCAAGGTTAGGGAGAACTGGACGACCTGTCTCTGGATTGAGAGGTGTCCCAGAGCAGGGAGAGACAGTTGTGTTGCAGCCTAAGAGGACGTGTGGCAGTAGGAGAGCCACGAGCCAGGGACAAGAGGCGAAGTGCGCCTGTCCTGGCAGACAAAGAGACTAATCTACCAGACTTTGGTGTCTGAGGCTGCGAGGATTCCACGTCCCACAGCAGATAACCAGTCCGCAGGGGACTGTATGTTCCTTGGCCTAAGAAGCCCGGAGGCTCCACCACAGCAGAAGGGACCAGCAAAGCCGTGCCAGGCCGGGAGTAGAAAGGGACCCACGTTGCAAGCCATACGGGTGAGAGGACACGGTGAGCTCGGGAACGTGGGCTGTTACACTACAAGGAGGGAAATAGCCAGAAGGAGCACAGAGAGCACGGTAGTCCTACACCCTCACCCTGACCAGGGCCAGCCTCCCACTTGTTCTCAGACATCCAGGCCCCCTCCTAGCCGGGCCTGTTTCTGGGTCATATTACCTGTTCTAATAAAGACCCTGAACTGTTTAAGAGGCCTCCGTTTCCTGGCTATCGCGGTCGGAATCATCCCCTCCATCATCCATTATATATTCTGCCCTGGGGCCATACTCCTCCCGTGGGGAGTTGAACAATTCAGTGCTGCACATTTATATCAGCCCCAGCGGTCTGCACTGCAGCGGCGGTTAGCCCTGACCGCAATCCACGGGTGGCGTAGTCGGACATCACTTAAAACTTATAAAGGACTGCCACTGGTCTGACCACCCTGAGCCACGGACCGGGTTGCCACTACTACCCCCATCGTCTCCCTATTGCCCGGCTCCGAGTGCCCCACGACCCAGGGGGCGAGTCATATTCCCATGCACCTTTTCACACCCACACATGTTTACGCTTCCTGATTTAGGCTATTTGCTCTTGTCCTCCTCCTCCTCTTCATCCTCATCCTCCACCACCATATCACCAGGGTGACCGTGGTCTGTGATGCCACACACACATAATTTTTTTAAAGGGTGTTTATGATACCCGTAAAAAAAAATTTTATACAGTATGTTCATGTATACCCCCAGGGATAAATATTTCTCAGCCTATACACTTAGTGCATGGGCATTACAAGTATAGGAGGCCCGCTCGTTTCTAATGGGAACATTTTTTTATGAGGCCCTCCTCCACGTCTCTTCCAAGGGGCATTGGAGTGCCTCCCAATTTTTGGCAACCCTTGCATTCACTGGATAGACAAACAATGGGAGAGCCACTTCCTAATAATAGGAACATTTTTTTTCAGGAGGCCCTCCTCTACTTCTCTTCCAAGGGGCATTGGAGTGTCTCCAAATTTTTGGCAACCCTTGCACTCACTGCATAGGCAAACATAATGGGAGACCCACTTCCTAATAATGGGAACATTGTTTTAAGGAGACCCACTGACCTCCACGTCTCTTCCAAGGGGCATTGGAGTGTCTCCAAATTTTTGGCAACCCTTGCATTCACTGCATAGGCAAACACAATGGGAGACCTACTTCCTAATAAAGGGAACATTGTTTTCAGGAGGCCCTCCTCTAAGTCTCTTTAAAGGGGTATTGGAGTGCATCCAAATTTTGGGCAGCCCTGCCACTCACTGCATACGCAATAACAGTATAGGAGACCCACTCTTTAGTAATGGGAACAATAAAACATAGCCGGCCAATGGCTCTCCAAGAATAGTGGGGGCCGACTGCTGGCCCTTTATTAATAGTAAAGGTCGTCTGATGGCCCGATAAAAATAGGCTTTGTGACTCTCAGAGTCCCTCCTTCCTAAATGAAACACGATGTGTCTGGTGATATCTCACACACTACATGGCCAGATAAGGTTGTAAAATGTAAAATGTGAAAAAGGAGATTACCTGGTGAATGCATTTGTCATGGTTGAAAGCAATGCAAAAGTGCAAAAACGCATCAAAAACGCTAAGTGTGAACATAGCCCAAGGTGTGGAGGAGTATTTTTGTTTTTGGTTATTTATTTTGCTTTATATACAAGTCATTACCCTGGAAAGGATGTTCCTTAACATATATCCCAGGAAAATACATTTTGGTTTCGTTTTTGTATGTTTTATTGTGAGTCCGTAAAAGTGGCGTAATACCTCTGGCAACGTTGTTGACAGAAGTGACCAGGGAGTCAGAAATGTTTCCAGGGGTCTTCCCCATGCTGTTCCCATGTCATTTGAGCACTGTTCCCATCGATTTGGGCAATTTTTAGGCCCTTTGCAGACCGCCGGGGGAGCTGCCTGAAAAATGCTCGAGTTTCCCATAGACTTACCTTGGGCTCGTTGCTCGGGTCGAGCACCCAGGTATTCCAATGTGCTTGATCTGAGCATCGAGCACTCGAGCATTTTAGTGCTCGCCCATCAATAATAAAGACCTTTCATGGTTAGGCAAATCCCTAATAGTTAAAACTTTTATCCTTCCCAAAATATTATATATTTTCAGAACTCTCCCTCTTAAAGTATCTACCTCATATTTAACGAGCCTTCAAAATCTATTTAATTCCTTCATATGGAACTATAAAAAAGTGTGAATCGCTACAACATTCTATATAGAAATAAACTATATGGTGGATTTGGTCTCCCAAATATTTCAGCCCATTACTTAGCCAACCTTATTAAACAAAGTATGTATTGGTTAACCCAAAATGATTTACCAGTTTGGATTGACTTGGAAGTCACTTTAAATAACAATAAACCTCCACACGACCTGCAATACAAACATCTGTTTAAAAAATGTTCTATTGAACTTACACATCCTATTTTTCATGCTTCCATTTCTGCATGGAAGAAACTAGAAAAACCCAAAAGAGGTGTAGATAAATACAATTTCCTAAAAAACCTCTCATTATCATTCATCTCCTCCATATATAATTACGCAATTCCTCCTTCTTGGTCAGAACATGGACTAACTAAATTAAAAGATATTTATGATGGGGGAAAAAAATTTCCATTTAAAGACCTAAAAAAGAAATTTAATCTTCCCATATCCAATTTTTGACAATATATTATTCTAAAGGGTCACATTCACAATTTTCTTCGTAGTAAACCTTTGATTTCTGAGGCAACAACTAACCTCTTATGCAACATTAATCATAAAATTTTCTGGAGCTGCAGAAGTATCTATAACTGGTTCAATAATGATACTGAATTAATTAAAAATACCTATATGATCAGATGGAAATTGGACCTGAAGCTATCTTTCCAACCTAAAAACTGTGAAAATTCATTAACATATTCATATGCATCTAATATTTCAATGTCGCTTCATGAAACATTCTATAAACTACTCTCCAGGTGGTACTATACCCCTTCCAGACTTTTTCACATAAATTCAAACAACTCGCCTTTGTGTTGGAGAAATTGTGATCTCCATGGAAGTCTCCTTCTTATCTTTTGGAGCTGCCCTAAAATTCAATCCTTATGGGCCCATACTTCTGACCTTATTAATAAATTATCTTGCAGCAGAATTACAATCACCCCTCAGATGGCTCTACTATCCTTGGGAATGGAAGATTTAAATCCCTCAGACACGCCCATTATAATTCATACCCTTCTTGTAGTAAAAAAACACCATAGCTTTCCATTGGAAAAAGCCTGATCCAGCCAAATTCACAGATATTATGGAAAGAATTAAGCTCCATAAAACATACGAACACAGATTCGCCATTACCAATGACTGTTTTAATAAATTTTCAAAAAAGTGGGTACATAGGTTTCAGACCAATCCTTGATCTACTGCTTATATTTAAGTACCTCATGGTCTTCTGTTTTATGGGTCTATGTAATACTTTAGCTTAACTAACTTACAGTATTTTGCTATATTCTTTATCTTACAGTTATTACGGTCATTCCATACACACCTTTGATTGTTACTCCTTTACTTAATAATGAGTTCTACTTCCTTATTTTGTTCCCCTCCCTCTTTTCCTAGTCTACCCTTACCCCTCCCCCTTACCACCTCCGCTATTTCCTTCCCCAATTTTCTTATATGCTTAAAAATTGTTAATAAAAATTATTGGAAAAGAAAAAGACGCCAGTACAGCGTTTAAACGCGTTGTTAATAAAAAGCCTTTTCTTCATCATCTCCTGGAGGATTTATCTTCCAGCCACGGGGCAGCAGCTGTTTTTCTTCATGACTTCATAGGAGTTGTGCCTGTCACAACTCCATCAGGTGAGTGTAACCAGCACTCTCTTACTTTCCCTCCATAGGTATAGGGTATCACCCTATTGTGCACTCTGTTCCCCACATTTAGATCTACATATTTATGAAATGCTGGAATACCGCAGGTGCACTGGTCAAACCAAAAGGCATAACCAACCTCTCGAAATGTCTGTCCGAGCTATTGAATGCTGTTTTCCATTCGTTCCCTTCTCTGATTCTAACCAGGTTGTAGGCTCCCTTTAAATCCAACTTGGAGAATACCTTAATTCCTACAACCTGACTGAACAAATCAGGAATCAGAGGAAGAGGGTATGGATCACGGATGATAATTTGAATTAATTCCCGGAAATCTAAACAGGGACTTAGACAGCCATCTTTTTTCTTCACAAAGAAGAACCCTTCCACCAGTGGAGAAGATGAGAATCAGATATGTCCTTTCTCCAGAATTTCTGCAATGAAATCCTTCATAGCTTGTCTCTCAGGGCCAGAAAGATTATACAGTCTGGATTTTGGTAGTTTAGCTCTGGGAGTCTGGTTAATAGGACAATCATAAGCATGATGAGAAGGGAAATCCTGACACCCCCTCTCAGAAAAAACGTCCTTAAAACCAGACAGAAAAGCAGGTAATATTTCCATAGAGACAGTAGCAAGGGAAATATCTAAACAGTTCTCATGGCAGTAATCTCCCCATTCAATAATCTCCCCGGTTTGCCAATCCACCAACGGATTATGTTTAACAAGCCAAGAATACCTAAAACAATAGGAGTGGGAAGATTGTCCAGGACATACCAAGGGTTTATTTCACAATTAACTGACCCCCACCCTCAGTTTTACATTATGTACAATCTGAGTAAATGCTTTGTGGCGCCCCTGAGGGTTCAACCGCCACAGGGATGCTGCACTTCTCTAATGGAGTGTAGTGTTCCTCCTCTGAGGTAAGAACAGTGTGATGGTCAGGACTCCACCTCCACATCCAACGCCACATTTCTCCACCAGAGGGGGCTAGAATGCACTAGGTGCTGCCCTCTTGGTTACAGGGAGACTGGGGAACCAAGAGTTAGGGGAACCATTTTAGTGAGCGAGGGTGGAGGACTCACATTTTAGTGACACTTTAAATTTCATATTTAATACACAGCCATCTTAGTTCTAGGTCCTTTTCGTTGCTTCTTTTGACTGTCATTTATTGTGATCTCCCTCCCTGAGCGTGGATCCTGTGTGGACCTGCAGCGGATGGAGACACAGCCCTCGTACCATGGCCTTGGGACGAGTGGCAGGCTGCAGATAATGTATGTCTCAACCCGGTCAAGGACCATGACCAAGAAGACCCGGAGCTTAAGAGTGTAGCTCCACCGCAAATGGATCCCAGGGAGGATGCAGACGGAGCGGTATACACCACCTGTCCTCGCCAACCTGATTTATTCAGAGGGATTCCGGCTGCAAGAGGGGTACCGGCCCCCAACACCCGACCTTGCTACTCCATGTCCTGGTCGGGGAAGCCCGGTAGGCCCTGAGGATCCCACCGGGTATCGGAAAGAGTGGAGCTGCCACCCGTGCCCTTTTTTCTGAGAAGAATTCAGAGGGAGACCCGGCCTATTTACACACACACAGACAGGAAAGCACTCGGTCTGTAGTTTATGAACACTCTGGTGCGGGGTCCTGATTGAACACTGGACTTACTCGGAGGTTGTCGAACCCCCTTCGTCTCTGGTGACTGCAGAACTCTGCGAGGAGCAGGGAGCTGCCTTCCTTCTGCCATCTCTTATGTGAGTAAAGCCTTGGAATTTCACCCCTATGGCCTCCGGACTCTTTATTCTGTGCTACACCGCGCTGCACAGACTTTCTAGACTACTACCCCCTTCATCCTGTCTCGCTGCCCTGAGGCCCTGCTCAGCCTGTGGGGAGTAGTAACAACATCGGCTGCCATAACACCAGGCCTCAGCGGACTTCAGCAGCGCTGGTGGCCTTCACCAGGTGCCACAGGTGGCGTAGTCGAGATCAGCCACTCAACCCGGATAAGCCCGTACCATCCTTCTTTTAATGTGACGGCCCTGGGCAAGGAGCGGGTCCGGGCCACGGCTGCAACCCATCTCTCCATCACAGGACCCGACTCTGAGTCCCCCATCTCCCAGGGTAAAAAGGGGCTTTCGAGTAGAGGCGTCACATTCTTGGCATAGTCGGCAGGAACGCGTGCCCGCAGCAAAGGAAGGAATTACCCATTGCTACCGGGTACTGTGTGCCTTACACCTTGGACTTTCGTTTTTCACTTAAAATGGCGCCCGCCCAAGAAGAACAGGCACCATAATGCTGTGGAAAGATGGCCTTCTAATACCTCCCATCGTGGGCTGGGCTCCCGCATGGCGCCAAAAGTGCGGACCGCCCCTTCCATCAGAGACTGTCCGCGGGGTAATGCCTGTCAAACCGGATGGGCTGAACGAAGGCAGGCCTGTCAGCATGCCGCCCAGGAACCGCCCCGAAAGAGGAGGAAAGAGAAAAAAACTTGTCCCTAACTCCTGAAAACCTGTCCGGGAGGGCAACCTTGGGATCAGGCTGGGCAGGCCTGTCTGCAGAGACCCCCACATTAGCGACTTGTAGCCCTTGATGTTGCTGCTGAACCTCAAAACGGAGGTCATTCACCTCCAGGGACAAACAGCTGAACTGCTCTGCAACAGTACCCATACCAAGGGAGAAAGGAAAAAAAAAAAAGTACACACCCAAAAACACACAGAGGGGAGAAAAAAAAAAGGTGTAAAATTTTATTTTTTATTTTTCGACCGGTGATAATGTCAGGCCAGGTGTGGGAAAGACTTAGTGCAATACAAAGGGAAGAGGGAAAGGGAGCCCAGACTCTAGGGAAAGGGGGAAGTGGAGACCTCCTAGGTTGATCTAGCGTCACCCTGTCTCCCCTAACGTCCCTATATTGGCTCTTAACCAATCACCGCACGCGTGCCTCACCCTGTCTTTCCCTGGCGTATAGCTATGGCTAGAGAAGGAAGGAAATGAGCACTAGTCGATCTCCACTAAATACTATAGACAACAAGGGTACACAAACAGGGGGAAATTGCTTAGCTTTAGATGACTCCAGACAAATGCGCACACGTCCTCAGCTCCAGAGGGGACGAAGTACTGCTCTTACTAAGCCTTCACAAGTAGTAATCAATATCACCGGCAACTCCCTCAGAAACACAGCAGATATTTATACACCCAGGCAGGGTGCTAATTAGCCAGAGGGAGAGACAGCCTTTAAGAAGATGTCTGTAATGCCAAACGTAGAGATCTCCTGCAACCAACTGCAGGGCGGCTGTCTGTCACCTCTGACACACCCGTGACACCAGCCTTTTGACTCCTGTGTTGTTCAGTGGGTCTGGAGAGAGGAACTCCAGACACATTTGTGTTGAGCTGACCTGAACTATGTGGAGTTGCTAAACTCTTAGCAGGCAGATCCATCCTACCACAAGGACTGGGCTTTTTTACCGTTTTGCTTTGTTGTCCTGTTTTTGCCCAGAGGGCTGTGTTTTCTTTTATGGACTCAATGTTGGTTTATACTTCACTTTAACCACTTCGCACCAGAGCCTGTTTTTGCCTTCGTGACCGGGCCAATTTTTTCAATTCTGACCACTGTCACTTTATGAGGTAATTACTCTGGAACGCTTCAACGGATTCCCCTGATTCTGAGATTTTTTTTTCGTGACATATTGTACTTCATGATAGTGGTAAAATTTCTTCGATATCACTTGCGTTTATTTGTGAAAAAATTGGAAATTTGGTGAAAATTTTGAAAATTTTGCAATTTTCAAACTTTGAATTTTCATGCCCTTAAATCAGAGAGATATGTCACACAAAATAGTTAATAAATAACATTTCCCACATGTCTACTTCACATCAGCACAATTTTGGAACCAAAATTTTATTTTGTTAGGAAGCTATAAGGGTAAAAAGTTGACCAGCGATTTCTCACTTTTACAACAAAATTTACAAAAACATTTTTTTAGGGACCACATCTTATTTGAAGTGACTTTGAGGGGCCTTTATGGTAGAAAATACCCAAAAGTGATACCATTCTAAAAACTGCACCCCTCAAGGTGCTCAAAACCACATTCAAGAAGTTTATTAACCCTTCAGGTGCTTCACAGGAATTTTTGGAATGTGGAAGAAAACAATGAACATTTAACTTTTTTTCACAAAACTGCTACTTTAACCTCAAATTTTTAATTTTCACAAGAGCAGCCAGAAAAAATGAACCATAAAATGTGTTGTGCAATTTCTCCTGAGCACGCTGATACCCCATATGTGGTGCAAAGTCACTGTTTGGGCGCACGGCATAGCTCGGAAGGTAAGGAGCGCCATTTGACTTTTGGAATGGAAATTTGACTGGAATCGATAGCGGACGCCATGTTGCATTTGGAGAGCCCCTGGGGTGCCTAAACAGAGGAAACCCCCAACAAGTGACCCTATTTTGGAAACTAGACCCCTCAAGGAACTTATCTAGATGTGTGGTGAGCACTTTGAACCCCCAGGGGCTTCACAGAATTTTATAATGTTGAAGTGTGAAAATAAAAAAACACATTTTTAAACACAAAACTGCTAGTTTAGCCTCAAATTTTTAATTTTCACAAGGGCAGCCAGAAAAAATGGACCCCAAAATGTGTTGTGCAATTTCTCCTGAGTACACTGATACCCCATATGTGGTGCAAAGCCACTGTTTGGGCGCACGGCATGGCTCGGAAGGTAAGGAGCGCCATTTGACTTTTGGAATGGAAATTTGGCTGGAATCGATAGCGGACGCCATGTTGCATTTGGAGAGCCCCTGGGGTGCCTAAACAGAGGAAACCCCAAAAAAGTGACCCCATTTTGGAAACTAGACCCCTCAAGGAACTTATCTAGATGTGTGGTGAGCACTTTGAACCCCCAGGGGCTTCACAGAATTTTATAATGTTGAAGTGTGAAAATAAAAAAAACACATTTTTAACACAAAACTGCTATTTTAGCCTCAAATTTTTAATTTTCACAAGGGCAGACAGAAAAAATGGACCCCAAAATGTGTTGTGCAATTTCTCCTGAGCACGCTGATACCCCATATGTGGTGCAAAGCCACTGTTCGGGCGCACGGCATGGCTCGGAAGGTAAGGAGCGCCATTTGACTTTTGGAATGGAAATTTGACTGGAATCGATAGCGGACGCTATGCTGCATTTGGAGAGCCCCTGAGGTGCCTAAACAGAGGAAACTCCCAACAAGTGACCGAATTTTACAATCTACTCCTCTGTATAAATTAATCTAGTGGTGGGAAAATAAGTAGATAGGTAAATGGTCACTAAACCAATAGATTAATTCCCAGAGAGGTGTCATTTCCAAAATGGGGTCACTTCAGGGGGGATTCTGCGATTCTGCTGTTCTGGCACTTTTCAGAGGCACTAAGTACCAGAACTAAAGAATCCCCCCCTGAAGTGACCCCATTTTGGAAATGACACCCCTCTGGGAATTCATCTATGGGTTTAGTGACCATTTTAACTCAATGGATGATTTCCAGAAACAAGCACGCAATGGAAGGTTTAGATTCTGGAGAACCCCCACCCCTGGAAATTAAGTGAGCTCTACTCGAATGTGTCATTCACTAAATGAACCAAATGTTTGAATGACAAATTGGGATACATTTTTACAGTTTAAAAACGTGGTTCTGTGTGGAAGATTTTAAAGCAGTCAGTGACGCATAAGGCTGGCAATGATGGGCATTGTGGGCAATAGTAGCGGGTATCACGCCTCATTCCTCTCTTAGTACATACATGACATCTTTTCTGGGGGTTCCTTCTTGTTTCCGTTGCTGGAATAAGTGCAATAAAATGTCGCTCAGTGAGTTTTTTCACATCCTCAGATTCTAATGGATGAGCGGGGCTAACACTTTGAAAAACAAGATTTTCAATTAACTTTTCTTGATAATCAAGAAAAGGATCTGAATTTCCTGTTTTTTGTACAACACAAAAGAATTGTATGTGGCCACCTGAAACAAATAAATAACCAACTTTTTATACCAGGTATAGGACTTTCTTGATACCTGGTATGGCTGTAGAACCTGGTCTGCAAGGTCCACACCCCCCATGTGTTTGTTGTAGTCAATGACTGACACAGGTTTTTGCTTCAGAGTGGTGGATCCTAGTTCTACAGTGGCCCTTGTGGCATCTGTGTGGATCGAGCTGAGGACAAAAATATCCCTCTTATCCCTATATTTCAGGGCAAGCAGCTCTCCGTTGCGTACAGCCCCTGACTGGCCCTTTTGAAACTTTTGGTTGACCAATGGTTGTGGAAACCCCTGACGGTTTTTACGGATGGTCCTACAAGGCCCGATGTTGTGTTCAACCAGACAGATGTGTATCCGGTTGAACTTTCGCACATTTTATAGATCTTTATTCCAAACCTTGCCCTTTTAGATGGGATAAATTGCTTGAGGTACAGTCTTCCTTTGAATTTTACAAGGGACTCATCTATAGAAATATTTTGTGTTGGGGTGTAGAGCCTTAAGAATTTTTCTGACAAATTTTCAATGATGGGTCTAATTTTATATAACCTGTCATGTTCTGGGGCATTTCTGGGCAGGCAGTGACTATTGTCGTTAAAATGCCAAAACTGCATGAGCATTTCATAACGGGTCCTAGTAAGAACGACTGAAAACTTAGGGGTGGCTTGAACAGGGTGGTTGGACCAGTAGGATCGAATGCTCGGTTTTTTAACAAGCCCCATGGCAAATGTAAGTCCTAAAAAGTTTTTTATTTCCGGGACATTAGTTGGTGTGCATAAATTTGCCCTAGCACAGTAACATCGGGGATTCTGGCTTATGAATTGGGATGCGTATAAATTTGTTTGCACGACAATATGCTCTAGCAAGCTGTCTGTAAAAAACAAATTAAAAAAATGAATTGGTCCAAAATCTTCCACCTCCACATTTATACCAGGAATGGCGTTGAAATCAGGGCTGAATGGAGCAGCTGAATCCAAAGCCTCCCATCTGGGAAATGCTAGATCATGTGGCAAAGCCCCTTGTACACTGGCGTGCGCCAATTCACTAGTAGCAGGGACAGCGCTTGTACTGGGCAGTGTTACCTGATTTGGAGACGTTTCTCCAGTAGCACTATTTGCCCCTATTGCTGTAATGGTCCTTGGGCTTGAGGATGGACCAGAATCACTGCTCATTTCTGAGCTCTCAATGTCGCTGCTACTAAAGCCCTCAAAATCCACATCTCCATCTGAGATTGCACTGTCATCAGTGTCAGAACACAGCAGGGCATACACCTCCTCTGCGGTATAAGTCTGACGGGCCATTTTATTTTTATATTTTTTGACTGGACTGAACGGACGGGACCGGACCGGACTGGACTGACCGGACTGGACTGACTGACTGACAGGACTGACATGACTGACTGACTGGACTGACTGATCTGACTAACCCTAACCTTACTTTCTTTTTTGATTTTTTTTTTCACTTTTACAGTGGCAAGGCTGACAGCTCTTGTCACACTGTTTCTCCTCTGCTCTCTCACTGAGATCGGAGGAGAAACAATGTATTTATCAGCCAGATCGCCCGGGAATTTTTGTTGCTAAAACAAACTTCCCTAGTGATCTCTCTGATTGGCTGGTGTGACGCTGACATCATCGAGACCTGAGCCAATCAGGTCTCAATGATGTCAGAGGTCACAGCACCGGGATCCCCGCTGCTGCTAAGGTATGTGGGGGGTCCCGATCACCGACCACCGGCTGTCACTATCTTTTAAATGCCGCGATCGCTATGGATCGCGGCATCTAAAAGATAGGAGCAGGTTAACATCATGGGGACCTGATCCAATCTGGTCCCCATGATGCCACATGTCAGAGCTATCGCTCTGAACCGGTACTGCAGCGCTTGCAGGACCCTGGGGGTCCTGAGCGCTGCGGGACCACCCACCATTTTTAAACGTCGGCGCTGCACAAAGCCCAAGCAGCGCCGACGTTTATGTACAGTGGGTGGTTGGTAACCGGTTAATAAACCAACAAGAAATTTAAAGAGACAGCGTACTTGTGTCTACTTCCGTGTGCAGCTGAGTGAATGATCTACCACAGGTGGTGGAGAATGAGGGCAAGATCCCCAGAAGCCACGTGTAGCAGCTGAGGACAAACCGCATGTCCTGGGTGAAGGCGGCAGTGAGCCAAGTAGCGGAGTCAGACTGCATGGAGGATCTGATTAAGCACACCATGTGAAAGCTACAGAAAGCTAAATGAAGTGTCTAAATTTGACGCATATCCGATGCCCCGGGTCAATGAACTTATTGAAAGGCTAGGGCCAGCCAGATACATCACTACCCTGGATCTAAGAAAAGGGTATTGGCAAATCCTCCTGTCTCCAAGGGCCAAGGAGAAGACGGCTTTCTCTACACCCGAAGGTTGTTTTCAGTACACCAGGATGCCGTTCGGTCTGCAGAGTCTCCCAGCTATCTTCCAGAGGGCCATGGACCGGATCCTAGCTTTGCACAAGAAATACGCCGCCGGTTACCTGGACATTGATTGCTACTGACTTCAATAAGGAGTTTGTGATCCAGACGGACACCTCGGAGGTTGGGTTAGGAGCCGTGTTGTCCCAAGAAGTGAACGGGGATTAACATCCCATCATGTATCTAGGCGGAAAACTCTCTGCCTGTGAGAAAAGCTGCTCCATCATAGAAAAAGAGTGCCTGGCCATTAAGTGGGCAGTTGACAAACTGAGGTATTATCTTTTAGGAAGTTCAGGCTAGTGTCACACCATGGACCCCTTAGATGGATGAGGGAAAGAATGGGGAAGAATGCCCGAGTTACTATAGAAGCGCATAAGGTATCCACAAATTCTTCTGTTAACATCACCTCCTTGGCACCCTTGTCTGGTTCCTGGGTCTTTTTCACCATAGAATCATCATCGTTGTTATCAGTATTCCTGACTCAGGAGATACCCTTGTATGGAAAATGTCCTGAGCTCTTTGCCCCCCTTACCCTCCCTCCGTCTTATTCCCACCTTAAGATTTGCCCTGTCTCTGAGTTCTGCTACTACTGCCAGTGCCCTTATCACTATTGTTTGAAGGGCAATCAACACCACTCGGCATTTTAATCATCTCCTCCACCTTCTCTGCCCCCTGTCATCTAAGTTCAAAGGCTGACTGTTCATCTGTTCCAACGAATCAACTGGAAGAAGTTGTTTTGGTGAAATATCTTCCTTAGCCCCTGGGGTACTGTGAATTAGGAGATTAATGGGCAGAGTTGATAAAAGTGACCTTGATGGAATTAAAATTTTGCTATGTAAAACATTTACTGTTATGGTGGCAGAAAAAGTGGTATGAGCAGAACACAGATTCAAGCTGAGGTTGTCACTTTTAGAGGTAACTTCATCCAGCTATGACTGAGATACTGTAAGTTACACCCATTATGGCCTTTGCTGTCTCCCCACTAATACACTTGTGAAAAGCTATGGCAGCCAAGTGTGACCTGCTTTTTATACTACTGCTAATGTTGGGACAGCTGGTGATTGAAATGCCGTTGATGGTGCTGCTGCTGCTAGTGGCACCCACTTTTTAAATTTGTTTTTTCTCTCACACTACGTCAGTTGCTGCTGCCACTTTTTCCTTTACCATTCATTTTGCATCACAAGTCAGGGAGCACACTTCCTCAGACAGACAAGCCTTTGGCCTTTTGTGAAAACACGGGGTCTTCCGTGGGCGTAATACTACTCAGACATCACAGGGTGAGGGTAAAACAGCATGGCAATACTTTATTAAACCACAAAGTAGAAAATAAACACATAGGACAGTCCCAGCTAATACCCAAGATGGCACAACATTACACACTCTCACCCTTCCGCTGGCTCACCTTGGATAGAACAGCTGCGACTTTGGGACTTCTAGGGCCATCTACCTCAACCAATGCCCCCCCCCCCACAGAGAGAAGGTAGCGGCAAGCTTAGGATGCTAGCAGTCCATCGAGGTACAAGGCCAGGAGATCCGAGGGTCCCACCCTGGTCTCTCGGAGAGTTTCCATGGGGCCAGATGACCGGCTGCTCCTAATCTGGCTTCTCCAAATGTCTCCATCGGTTCCCCAAATGTATCCATGGGCTTTCTGATGGTCAGTGGAGCAGATCCATATCTTTCCAGTCAGGGCCATATACCCTTAGGCCAGAATCATGTAGAATCCAAATCTGTGTTTCTTTGGTTAAAGCCATACTTCCAAGCTTATGATCTGAGACAGCCTGTGTGTCTTTTGCTTCTACTTAATTCTCTTTGCAGCAGGATAGAAAAACCCTTTTAATATTTACATATGTGGCTAAGGTTATAAGTCATAGGTTGGGGGGAAAGGGCAGCGCTCAGGTCTCATTGTTTGAGCATTTAATGAATTTGTGTAGTTTGTCCTCCTGTCTTGTGAATCAACAAGCCACAGGCTCCACAAAAAGGTTAATCAACATTTTTAGCAAGCATTCATTATTCCACAGACCAATAGAAGACAAAAATTAGGGTTATACAAATAACCATATGTCCTTCTTGACCAGCCACAGAAATACACATACATTTACTAGTCAACACAAAGATAATAGTGTATTTCTCTTGGCTTAACAAATCTAATTGTCTAGCTGATTAAGATTAAAATCTGTATCGTCACATTGCTCCCCCAATCTTAATCAGCCAGACATGTTAGGATCCCAATCATCCTTCTTCACTTATTGGAAGCAGTCCATCAGCATGTCTTTAAGCTCAGACACAAATGTAACAGGTCTCACCTTCATGAGAACAAAACTTTGCATCATCCAGTTTCCTCAGAACATATTCCATGTCTTCCTTGCCAGTAAATTCCATACGTAATAGACGAAAACAGACTGGTATCCATTGTGTCCACACATGCCGTCCTCAGCATCCTGTGGTTCCTGGATTAAATCCGATGTGTGTCGGTGGCCTGGTATTCAATCCGTTGAAGTTGACACTGTTCCCGTAGTTGCCATTTCTTGTTCCCACTGTATATCCTCTCCGGTCCTCCTCCCAAGGCCGGGTTGGTGGGCTTGGACATGGTAGCATCCAAAACCTGCTGTGTATGCCTCACCTATGGTCTGCTGGGTCTGTCTACATGCCTCCCTGGTTGTGGAGCCCTTTGGACAGTGTGTGCTAACACCAGTCCCCTGCAGCTCCCTGAGATCCGCTGGGCAGAGTATTATCCCACTGTTGCCACCAAAATGTGAAGACCCAGGTTCGTCCGTGGGCGCCATACTACTCAGACAACACAGGGTGAGGGTAAAACAGCGTGGCAATACTTTATTGACCCACAAAGCAGACAATATACACATAGAACAGTCCCAGCAAATACCCAAAATGGTACAACATTGCACAGTCTCACCCTTCAACTGGCCCGCCTGGGATAGAACAGCTGCGACTTTGGGACTTCCAGGGCCAACTACCTCAACTAGTGCCCCCCACTTCTGGTGGGCCCCCACAGAGAGAAGGTAGCGGCAAGCTTAAGAAGCTAGCAGTCCATCGAGGTGCAAGGAGAGGACACCCGAGGGTCCCACCCTGGCCTCTCTGAGAGTTTCCATGGAGCCAGGTGACTTCATCGTCCCAACCTGGTTTCCCCAAATATATCCATGGGCTCTCTGATGGTCAGTGGCGCAGATCTGTATCTTTCCAGTCAAGAGCATATAGCCTTAGGCCGGTATCATGTAGAATCCAAACCTCTGTGTGTCTTTTGCTTCTCCTTGATTCTCTTTGATTCTCCCGGCATCCACCGTGCTCTCTCTCAATGAATGGGCGCGCGGTGGATGCCGAGTGTGACGCGATGGGGGATAACCCCGCCCACAACCTGTCACTCACCGTTGAATGCGGAACAGGAGACCCCTGGCTGCAGCTGCAAATAGTCGTGACGTAAGCGGAAGCAAGAGCCGGCTGCAGCCGGGGGTCACGTGCTGCCTGTGCGCGGTCAGTGATAGCGCCGCGCACAGGCAGTATTGGCAACATGAGGTATTTACGAAATTCATTAGGGGCCCTGAGGGGATACATTGGGGGGTTAATTTAAAGTAGTGGACAACCCCTTTAAACCCCGCTTCGTGGATTGGTCGTGCCGGCCGTGACCAATCAGAGATGTTGGCGCGGAATTTAGCCCCCAGTCACAGTACGACGTAGTTCAGTCATGTTTACGGAACAAGGTCTGTCAGTCACAGTGTGATGTAGTTCAGTCACATTTACTGAACACGTTCTGTCAGTCATAGTGCCACGTAGTTCACTCACGTTTACTGAACAAGTTCTGTCAGTCACAGTGTGATGTAGTATAATCACGTTTACTGAACACATTCTGTCAGTCACAGTGCCACGTAGTTCAGTCACGTTTACTGAACAAGGTCTGTCAGTCACAGTGTGATGTAGTATAGTCATGTTTACTGAACACATTCTAATAAGATAAGAAAGGGATCGCTTCACTGTTGTAAATTCGGGTGCACTGAAGTAAAAAGTACATATATAAAAAATCAAGGAACTTCGGCACTCCAATCTAGATATTCAGAAGACCAAATTTTATTTCATTTGTGGAGCCCCATAGAGGAAAAATGTGCCAACGTTTCGACCCACAGGGGTCTTTGTCTAGGCCGTATCTAAACATAAACAAACAATGTATATTTTAACATATAAACAAAGAATAATAAAATTATCCAAATCTGGACATAAGGTAAGAATATACAACATATGGTTTGACTCAGAAATCCTCATAAGTGCTGTACAGAGAAAACAACGAATAAAGATAACACCATATTGCATAATACATATGGGGCTACATTCAGTAATGATAAGAAATAATATAAGGCATAAGCATACTTATAAGGCTATAGTTAATCGGATAGGAAACCACCTGAAATCACCAACAGCCTGCCACTATCACAAGTAATAAAGAGACCATGAGTGTCCCAAAGGAAAAAAGAGAAGGAAAAAAGGGGAGATACTCTCATATCTGTGAGTGAGAGATACATTAGTCAGAATGGAAAGAGGTAATCATTTATGACAAAGCAAAAGATATAATCACATTGTATATGAGGACATACCTGGAAGATGGGGAAATATATGTAACAGGTATCGCGGTGGGATGCCGTGCGGTGTGAAGGAGAAGAAGCCCCATCCCTCTTATAGCCGGTATGGCCATTAGTGACATGTGTGCAGTGATGCACGTGATGAAAATCCGTAGGTGCGCAGTGTGGACTTCCGGTGCAAGTGCTGCAACGCAAGCAGAGGGAGCAGTATGACGCAGGGAAGTTCCTGACATGCGCAGTATGGCAGACGCGCCAAGAAACCATAGTGGTCACTAATGGAACTGCAGGTGTGAAGAAAAGTAATCTGCAAGCATCCTATTCAAAGTGTGTATTGTTTGAACACGAAAATCTGACTCAGATAACACTGTACAATATATCATAATACAAAGTAAGGAAAAGGAAATATTTATCCTTATACAGAAGGGGGAGTTCTGAACACATGCGCATCGTATATGATTCTGAGCTGACAGTACTTTTAGTTTAGGACCTAAAAAACATAAGAAGAACAATCAATTGTACCAAATAAGGCAATAACATGATGAACGATGAAAACCAAGCCACCCACAAGATTTAGACATATAGAATGGGACAAATTCAATCAAACGTATTGTAGTTCATATTCCCTATTTAATCCCTTAGGGGTAAGGGTCTGTAGGGTATGAATCCAATATAATTCTCGCTTTTTTAGTTTCTGAATATGATTGCCCCCCCGTCTCTGTGGTGGAATATGGTCAATGACCTGGTATCTTAGCTGTGAAATGCCATGTGACATGGCCTGAAAATGTGCAGGTATGGGAAGCATCGTGCGTCGACATCGTATCGAGGAGGAAGCAAGTGGTATTCTTGCACGTGTCACGACACCTGGTACTTTTCTGCATACTCCCATTGAAGAGGTACGCTCAAGGGACTTGGAGAGGGAATTAAGGAGATTTACTGCTCAAATATACATTGTTTATGTTTAGATACGGCCTTGACAAAGACCCCTGTGGGTCGAAACGTTGGCACATTTTTCCTCTATGGGGCTCCACAAATGAAATAAAATTTGGTTTTCTGAATATCTAGATTGGAGTGCCGAAGTTCCTTGATTTTTTTTTTTATACTGAACACATTCTGTCAGTCACAGTGCCACGTAGTTCAGTCACATTTACTGAACAAGTTCTGTCAGTCACAGTGCCACGTAGTTCAGTCATGTTTACTTAACAAGTTCTGTCAGTCACAGTGCCACGTAGTTCAGTCATGTTTACTTAACAAGTTCTGTCAGTCACAGTGCCACGTAGTTCAGTCACGTTTACTTAACAAGTTCTGTCACAGTGCCACGTAGTTCAGTCACGTTTACTTAACAAGTTCTGTCAGTCACAATGCCACGTAGTTCAGTCACGTTTACTTAACAAGTTCTGTCACAGTGCCACGTAGTTCAGTCACGTTTACTGAACAAGTTCTGTCAGTCACAGTGCCACGTAGTTCAGTCACATTTACTGAACAAGTTCTGTCACAGTGCCACGTAGTTCAGTCACGTTTACTTAACAAGTTCTGTCAGTCACAGTGCCACGTAGTTCACTCACGTTTACTGAACACGTTCTGTCAGTCACAGCGCACTGAACAGATACTTCTTTACTGTACACTATCACGATTTATGCTTCCTGTCTTCCAATGGGTCATCATGAGCGAAAATACGCCAATGAGGATGACAGAGTAAACTACATACATATTCTAGAATACCCGATGCATTAGAATCGGGCCACCACCTAGTATATATATATATATATATATATATATCTACATTATTGTAAAATCCCTTTGGGATTTGGGGAATAACTCTTTATCTTGTGATGTCACAGCACAGGGATAAATTATATAGCATCAAGTTACAAAAGATTGTCAAGTATATTGAGCAGCCGTCACACAAATAATTGGGGTTTTGTATATCAGGGGGAAAAAGTAAATTTAGGCAGGAACTGCACTGGCGACAAACAAGAACTTCTCATTGCATCACATTTCCATATAAGAAGTTCTAAAAAAATAATTTGTGACTTGAATGAGACTTTATGTAAGTCATTTTCAGTGCATGAGGAAGAGATCTCTGGAGAAGCAAAAGTATACAGATTTCTGTTTTCCTTCCTCTTTGGGATACAATACATTCCCAAGTTTTCCAAAAGGTGTTATGCTATGTGCACACTGTGCATTTTTAATGCATTTTTGCTGTGTTTTTCCATGCGTAAATGCACCAAAAACACTAGGTAATCCGCCTGCCAGCTAATGCAGTGACAATCCTGATGTGCTGTGCATATGATCAGGAATGTTCCACTCAGGATTGTCATGGCATTTAAATCCGCAACATGTCCATTCTTTGTCGCGTTTCTGCAGCATTTCCCGCCCATTGAGGTCAATTGAATCGCAGCAAACCCGCAGGTATAAAAATATTTGCGCATTTGCTACGTTTTTGTTCCACAAAAATGCAGCAAATGAGAAGTGATGTCAGTGGGCGGGAAAGGAAATGCCACCATCTGAACCATCCCATGAGTATCCCCTTATCCCAGTAAGTTTATCGGTATGGCGAAAGCTGCTCCTGAGTGGTACCAGTGCATGGGGAACAATGTCCCTTGACTCATTGAACTGGTGAGTGTGTGTTTGTGTGTGTGTGTCCATAGAGATTGCAGCCAGACGTGGCCTGATGAGAGACTACAACTCCGATCAGCCTACGTCTGTTCCCACTGTTACAGTGAGGGCAGGCACAACTGGATGGGAGCAGTAGTTCACATCAGCCTGCTCTTGTTCTAAAGTTCATAAAAAATATATATATATATATTTAAAGTTTATACTCACAAGCCCCTGATGTGCTTGTCCCCTGAAAAAAAACACAATATACTCACCTTACACCAAATCCTTGAAGCCAGTGTCCCCTGTAATAAATAAATAATAAACCACCATATCCTTCACCGAGTGTCCAACGCAGATCTAATGTTTAGAGCAGGCACATTAGATGTGACCTTTCTAAACGTCCTCCGGCGATACACTGATGGGAACGTAAACCGCTCCCGTCAGTGTAGCGCTGAGATCACCGGAGTTCAGTCAGCTGATCAACTCTGTTGATCTCATTTACGGCACTGGCTCTTCGTGAGAAATTCTGACGGTGCAACCGTGCTATAAATGAGGTCACCGGAGCAGATCAGCTGATTGAACTCTGGTAAACTCATTCCCTGAAGTTCAGCGCTACACACTGTTAGAACTCTCCTGTTAGGTTTTTTCTATTTTGCTGGTCACATGACCTTTTTTGCCTATTTAATCCTGCTCCGCCCTTCTGGCCATGCTGGACTTCATTGTAATTTCTACTCTTAAGCTAGCCAGGTGCTTTGTTACCTTACTCAGTCAGTTTAGCTAGGTTCTTTGGACCTCTATGTTCTATGTTGTTTGTTTGTCTTTTTATTGCTACAATTTCTGCTAGGAGGTGTCCATCTTTCTCCCAGTCCCTAGTTCTTGTAGGGATCCCTCCCTCACATCTATAGGTCTTTGTTAAGACTAGCTGAGGACTTTAGCGGGTCTGATCGCAGGATCAGGTTCCCCGTTACATCGTAGGGATCTAGCTTAGTTCTATTGTAGGGACAGATCTCCTGTCTTTCCTTAGTGCTTGTAGCAGATCATAACACACACTGCCAGGAGCGATTATGTTGGCTGTGCGGCTGTGTGTAGCCTCCTGTCATGATCAGTAGTCACATCTCCCAATGTGACTGCTGTTCATGTGAGATCCGCATGGGAACATGTGACAGGTGAGTATTTTTGTTGTTTTTTATTTTTATTTTCTTACAGGTGATGAAGGAATCGGGGAGTAGGCATTAGGTAAGTATTTTTTTTG
Source organism: Phyllobates terribilis (assembly GCF_046119375.1). Lineage (NCBI taxonomy): Eukaryota > Metazoa > Chordata > Amphibia > Anura > Dendrobatidae > Phyllobates > Phyllobates terribilis. The sequence goes on along the minus strand of NW_027362773.1, from coordinate 71,532,447 downwards.
GAGTAAACTAAGAATCATATTAAAAAAAATGGTGTATTTATTTCAAATGAAGGATGTTTTTCTGGGTCTTTTTGTTTTTTGTTTTTTTAACTGTTTTATCTGCTACGTTAGTAATGAAGGCATCTTATAGATGTCGCTCCATTACTACCCTGAGTTTCATGCCAGCTGCGGCTAACATGAACTTCAACACTACAACCCCACTCGCCACCGCTACACGGCAGTGGGAAGAGTGAGGCTAAGTGCCAAATTTGGAGCACCAAATTTATGCACCAAGTCTGGGGTGGCTGAGAACTGATATTATAGTCTGGGAGGGGGCCAATATCCATGGCCCCTTTCTAGGCTATGAATATCAGCTCACAGCTGTCTGCCTAGATTTTGCTGTATACAATTTATAGGGGGACAACACGTCGTGTTTTTTCTGGGATCCTCCTATAAAGTAGCCAGGAAAAGCTAAGCAGCTAGCCTTTGCTGGATACAATTTATAGGGGGACCCCATGTCAATTTTTTTATGGGGTCTCCTTGTAATGTAGGCAGTAAAGGCTACGTAAACAGCTGTGGGCTGATATTAATAGCCAGGGAAGGTGCCATGAATATTGGCTACTTCCCAGAGTATAATATCAAACCTCAACTGTCTGCTTTCCCTCTGCTGGGAATGAAAATTATGCGGTAGGCCACGTAAAAAATGTTATTAAATATTGTAATGAACAGGTATATGGTGCACGCAGATTCATGTTAGTTGCTGTTTTCTTGCAGCATATGTAGGTTAATTTGGTGAAAGCTCCTACATAGGCTGTTAACCGTGTGTGTGTACATCTCTACACACATGCCTATATATCTGTGTGTGTGTGTCTATATATATATTATATATATATATACATATATATATATATATATATATATATATATAAATATATATAGATAAATATATATATATATAAAATATATATAGATAAATATATATACATTTTCTGTTAAGAAATGGTATCTAATGACAATACGTTATACATTTTAGATGGAGCAGTTTCCTCAAATTTGGGATGCAGCATCACCTGGCTACAAAGACAAGCAGCAGCGGGACCAGAGCTGGAATAGCATTTGTAGACAACTGTATGCAGAATGGGGGATGCTGAGTCAAACATCCAGTCTCTAGTTGGTAAGTTTTTTGCTTTTTAATTTTAAAAAAGTTCAATAAATGCAGGATAAATGAACAGTGTTTTTGTATTGCAGATGAGGACCTACGAAAACGGAGGCGGTCAGTCAGAGCCATCCAAGTTGAAATGCTCATATTCAGATCTGCTGCAATTTATTTCCACTAGCCGTTCATTACGGAGGTAATTTTTCATTATGTTTTTATTAATTAGTTTTTTGATATGTATATTTTTCTTAAGATGCATGCTTTTTTAGATTTTTTTTCACAGTACAGAAGGAAATATTTGTGCACCAGGTCAGCCTGAGGAAGGCAACGTGATCATTGACAGTGCTGCAGCGACAGGCCAGAAGTCGGAAGTCAAACTGACATCTTATCCTGTTGCCACCGCTGGTTCAGCTGCCACCACTGCCTAAGGGGCCACCGTGATGGGCACTGACACTGTCTGTCCCGTGGCGGGAAAGAAGGCCACTAGCTAAAGGCAAGTAAAAGAAGAAAAACAACAAAGAGGGTGTCAGCGACGTCGAGAATTTGACGGCTCACACCCTCCATCTGATAGAAAGGTCTCATCAAGAAGATGAGTTCGACCACTATGGGGCGATGATTAGAGATGAGCGGTGTTTGAATCGAACTGTTCGCCAATTTCAAATTCGAGCTGTTTTGGGCGGTGTTCGAGTCGTTCGACAAACCTGAACGATTTGAAAAAAATTCGGCTGTTCGAGGTTATGTTCGATAACTGTTCGTGCACCAAAATCGTAACTGGATTTTTTCACAGTAATGCTGATAATCAATGTTAATACACAGTTTGAGTGTACAGCAGGGAGGGGGGAGGGGCATGGGATGGATCTCTGCAGATATAATGAAGATCTCCATTTTTTTTTCTCTTTCCCGCATTTACAGTGGGGAGGTGCAGTCTGTCAGCCTATCAGCAGTGCACACACGGAGCGAAGTGCTTTTTTTCACACAAGCAAGGGCATGTGTCACTGGCTGTGTATGTCACATGTCCTTGCCCTATAAGACCCAGCCATTTTCCCTGTCGCCACCATTTTCTCACTGCTGCAGCTGAGTGTTAGACGGCGCTGCTGCTGTTAGCGCTATATTGTGTAACTGAATTGCAAGCGAATTTTCTCTTATATAGACAGAAAGGTTTAGGGAGTAGGGACTAGTTTGTAATTGCAGCTCTTTTGAGGGCTAGGTTACAGCATTTCCTAGCACTTTCAGCAGGCAGGTCTGTGCTCTTAAATAGACAGATAGGTTGGGAGTAGTGACTAGTTGTAATTCCAGCCCTTTTGAGGGGTAGGTTACATCAGTTCCTATCACTTTTTGCCAGGCAGGTCTGTTTTAGTGCTGTGCAAGAGTTTTCACAGCATTTGGCTAAATCTAGCTAAGCAAATCCTTTTGGGCCTCTTGCAGTGTGTGTTAGTCAGTGGAGTAGCGTATCTGTGTTGCAAGCTACACCACCTGTGTATGTAATACAAATATTTTACTGCACCTAGCCAAGTAAAACCTTTTGGGCATAGTAGCAGTGTGTGGTACTCATTGTATTAGGCCATCTATACCAAGCTCCACCAGATTTGAAATTAATAATAATTTTTAGCTGCATCTAGCCCGGAAAATAATTTAGGGCTTAGTAGCAGTGTGTGGTATTCATTGTATTAGGCCATCTATACCAAGCTCCACCAGCTTTGAAATTAATAATAATTTTTAGCTGCATCTAGCCCGGAAAATAATTTTGGGCTTAGTAGCAGTGTGTGGTACTCATTGTATTAGGCCATCTTTACCAAGCTCAACCAGCTTTGAAATTAATAAAAAATTTTAGCTGCATCTTGCCTGTAAAATAATTTTGGGCTTAGTAGCAGTGTGTGGTGCTCATTCTATTAGGCCATCTATATCAAGCTCCACCACCTGTGTATCTAATAAAATTGTTTTACTGCTTCTAACCCAGCCAATCTTTTTGGGCTAGTACCACAATTTGGCCACTCAGCTCTGCTCGATTTCCATCCATCGTTTTTTGTGCAAACAACTCCAGAGTTGTCAATTAGGTAACCACCAAAATGAGTGGCAAAAGGCCTGCTGATGGTGGAAAGGGGAATAGGCGTGTTGGGAAGGGAAAAAAAAGGTTGTGTCCGTGGGGTAGGTGTTAAAGCAACAGTAACATCTGCAGAAGAAAGACCATCTTCCAGCCAAACTAAGATGTCTACTTCTTTTAGTGGACAATGTGATACGATCCCTTTCTTACGGCCATGCCCATCGCTACAAATTCCAGATGAGGCACAAAAACAGCAGGTGCTTCAACGGATATCAAGTGCTCCTTTAAGTGGGCTCTCCTCCACCTCAACTTCAACATCACAAATACTCCAGTCCTCAGAGGTGTCACCCCAATCGCACTTGCTTCCTCACAGCTCCCAAGTCTCCAGCTGCCCGTCTGAGTATGGGGTAGAACACATTTTTTCAGATCGATAAGGATGACGCAACTCATGTTATCTGTAATATTTGTCACCAAAAGCTAAGTAGAGGCCAAAAAATCCATAGTTTGAGTACTTCATGCATGAACCGTCACATGGATATGAAGCATAAGTTGCAGTGAGAAGCTCACTGTGCTACAATGCGGCCTAGCGAGCCGGGCCGACCACCGTCTGCCCCATCTTGTGCATCCGCGGCCTCTTCATCCTCTGTGACTGGGGGGACAGCAGTCACACCTGTTTTGAGATGCAGACCTGCCACCTCTTTACCCGCAACAGCCAGTGTAATTGGCAGGTCATCATTTCATTTGGAAGTGGAAACACTAGCTGGTGTTGAGCGCTCTCCGACATCGAGAGCACCACCTTTGGATCAAGGCAACCTAACTTTTCCTCCTGCATCTTCCTCACAGACCGTCAGTTTGCCGGGGACACCCTACTCAACCCCGTCTAAGCACAATAGCCAGCCCTCGGTCCCTCAGATGTGGACAAGTAAAAGACCATTTCCTCCTAGCCATGAGAAAGCTAAGAGGTTGAATTTCACCATCTGCAAGCTCTTGGCTACAGAAATGCTGCCTTTCCACCTGGTGGACACAGAGGATTTTCAAGACCTTATGTCCGTCGCAGTGCCCCAGTACCAGATGCCCAGTCGGCACTACTTCTCAAAGAAAGGTGTGCCTGCGCTCCACCAGCATATCGCACACAACATCACCGCTTCTTTGAGAAACTCTGTGTGACAGGGTGCATTTCACCACAGACACTTGGACAAGTAGGCATGGACAGGGGCGTTACATGTCGCTGACTGGGCACTGGGTAACTATGGTGACAGCAGGACAAGGGGTTGCTGTCCAAGTCTTGCCGTCCCCACGAGTTGTGCGTCAATCCTCTTTATCTCGAAGTTCCTCCACTGCTTCTGCCTCCTCAACCTCCTCTCGGTCCTCCACCTGCACCCAAAGCCTGTATGGTCATGCCACCCGCTTTCTAACTGCGCAGAAGGGATCCTGCACACCTCCTTACTATGCTGGCAGCAGGGCTCAACGTCATCAGGCGGTTTTTACTTTGAAAGGTCTGGGAAATGTGAATCACACAGCTGAGAAGTTGTAGTCAGCTCTGGAGAACCAGTTTCATGTATGGTTGTCTCCACTGGACCTGCAACCAGGGAAGGCCGTGTGCGACAATGCTGCAAACATGGGTGCGGCCCTTCGCTGGGGCAATGTCATACACGTGCCTTGTATGGCTCACGTGTTGAACCTGGTTGTCCAGCAATTTTTAGCCCACTATCCCGGACTAGATGGCCTTCTGCAGAGGGCATGGTCGCTGTGTGCTCACTTCCGCCATTCGCATCCCGCAGCTCAGCGACTTACATCTCTACAGAAGTCGTTGGGCCTGCCACTTCACCCGCTAAAATGCGATGTGCCAACATGGTGGAATTCACCTCTGCACATGTTGCAGCGACTGTGGCAGCACTGACAAGCCCTGGTGCAATACGTTCTGACGTATAGCCTAGTCCAACGAGATCCAGAGGTGAAGCAAATCACGCTGGAGGAGTGGTCTCAGATCAGGGACCTATGCACCCTTCTGCACAGTTTTGAAATGGCGACGAAGATGTTTAGTGCTGACGATGCCATTATCAGCATGACTATTCCAGTGATTTACATGCTGGAGCACATGTTAAACAGAATTCGGAGTCAGGTGGTGGGGCAAGAGGAGATGGAGGAAGTAGAGGAGGAGGAGTTGTATGCGGAAGGGCTAACATCTGCAAGGTCCAGACGGTCGGCAGCACCAAGGCGGCAGGCATGGGAAGGTGGAGGAGAGGGATTAACCAGGGCGCATGGTAGCAGCCAAACTAGTGGGGAAGGTGCAGGAGCCCAGGATGCAGTGGAGGACGAACTGGCGATGGGCATGGAAGACTCATCACATGAGGGAGACCTTGATCACATTTCTGTTGTGCGAGGTTGGGGGGGGCAGAGGAAGGAAGCATGATTCTTACCTCGCCACCAACACAATAGGGACTTGGTGCTCCAGGATGCGCAAGACACATGAGTGCCTTCTTGCTGCACTACCTGCAACATGACCCTCGAATTGTCAGAATTCGAAATAATCCTGACTACTGGGTAGCCACACTCTTAGATCCCCGGTACAAAAGTAAATTTGCCAAAATAATTCCTGCCATAGAAAGGGATTCACGCATGCAGGAGTATCAGCAGAGACTGTTGCAGAATCTTACATGTGCTTTTCCACAAAACACCAGTGGTGCACGTAGTGAATCTCACAGTTCTAACTTGCCAACCGTGGGACTGTCGAGTCTTCAGCACTCAAACCGTAACAGAAACATAGTATCTGCTGGTAACAGCAATTTTGCGGAATCCTTTCACCACTTTTTTAGCTCATCCTTTGCAAGGCCACAGGAGACAAGAAGTCAGACACATAGTCAACGCCTAGAGACGATGGTACAGGAGTATCTCCAAGTGAACATCGAAGCCATGACTGTGTCACTGGACCCTTGCTCTTTTTGGGCTTCCAATCTGGATAAATGGCCGGAGCTCGCCACTCATGCCTTGGAGATCTTGTCATGCCCCGCAGCCAGCGTTCTCTCTGACTCTGAACGTGTGTTCAGCGCTGCTGGTGGTGTGCTGACAGATAAGCGCACGCGGCTGTCCACTGACAATGTAGACAGACTCACGTTCATAAAGATGAACAAATCATGGATCCGCAAGGACTTTTCTACCCCTGTGTCATCCTGGGGAGAGTAAAAGCTTGAGGATTTGTTAAAATCACCTCACCAACCGCTTTAAGCTTTCAAATTACTAATAATTTTTAGCTGCATCTTGCCTGGAAAATAATTTTGGGCATAGTAGCAGTGTGTGGTACTCATTCTATTAGGCCATCTATACTAAGCTCCACCAGCTTTCAAATTACTAATAATTTTTAACTGCATCTTGTCTGGAAAATAATTTTGGGCATAGTAGCAGTGTGTGGTACTCATTCTATTAGGACATCTATACTAAGCTCCACAAGCTTTCAAATTAATAATAATTTTTGTTCTCTCTGAACGTGTGTTCAGTGCTGCTGGTGGTGTGCTGACAGATAAGCGCAAGCAGCTGTCCACTGACAATGTAGATAGACTCACGTTCATAAAGATGAACAAATCATGGATCCGCAAGGACTTTTCTACCCCTGTGTCATCCTGGGGAGAGTAAAAGCTTGAGGATTTGTTAAAATCACCTCACCAACCGTTTTAAGCAACTCTGGGGCAATTAATGTCACTTAAGTGGTGTCTTTGCCCCAAATTTTTGGAAAAACTGGAGACTCTTTTTGGAGTCCCCTTGCTGTGTTTTATGTGACGTTGGCATCGTCAATTACAGGTGGGTTGGGTCTCCCCCCCCCCCTTTAACCTTAAGAAACTACATACACTATGGCTTGGGGTAACACAGATGGTTGAGTCTGAAGAGCTGTTTACTCAGAGGTCTGCTCCAAAGCTTCAGTGTCTGCTAGTCATCGTAGTAACCCAGCTGCGAAGCAAGCTGCACCGCCTGTGTATCTAATAATGATTTTTAACTGCATCTAGCCTAGGCAGACTGTGGTGACCTCCAACCAAACCCAGACACTCAGCCCCCTACCGCCCCCCTTTCATTGACAATACAATCATGTAACTCTTACAACTGGATGGGTGAGGATCAGTCACAGCTTTATTAACTGTTTATACTCATTACATTAGAAAGGCATTTTATTTCTAAAATAATTCAGCTTGTTGCAGCATCCCCTGTGTCTCCAGTCTCCACAACGGCAAGTTGGCCAACAAGTGTAACTCTCCAACATGTCCTTTCTATTTCCAGGCCACGGAGTATCCTGCGTACTCGTATGCAGGACTCTGACCCCCATCCATCACTCTTAACGCTTGTTCCACTCCGTCCTGGAGTCCTGACAGGAATATGTCCAGTCCAATATCCATTAAGTGAACACAGTCGGGCCGTATGAGGCCTGCTTTATCTCCTTCCAGTTGTACGCCTCTGTCTCTTATAAATTTTGGCATCCAAATATTTATTAGCCGCCTTGTCCGTTCGATGGCCGTGATGTCTCGGGCACCTTGCCATACCGCGCTCGGCACAATCTCTGACTATTTTTGTGAAAAATTCTCTGAAGCGCTCAATGTCTAGTTTCATTATTGCCATTAGTTATGCGCTCTTGTGATAACCTAGGTCGTTTCCCCCGGCCTGTATAACTAAGATGACCGGACCTCTTGCCTCTCTCCCTACCTTGATTACCTCCATTAGTACCTGTGGCCGTTGCAGGCCTCTAATACCTCTCCAGTTCAAATATGTGTTATGAAACTCTAATTCCCTCCCATCTGGGTGGACTTTCGCCCTTTTTTCTGCCCAATATATATACGAGTGGCCTATCACCCACACTGTTGGCTTAGCGTCACCTGTAAAAGAAACAAACCACGTTAGGATAACAAGTCCGGTCTTATGTATCTCACCAAACACGTGGATCGCCGTCTCCCTATCCTCTGAACTTCCGTTTGTGACAGTCCTGCTCTTGCTGCTTCCGTGGCCGCGCCTTTGCGTAATGAGTGTGTCCCATAATCTTTGTGTTGGTTCTCTGCCGATGTTATGCATTTATTAAATATAGCTTGGAACTGGTATCTTGATAATGGCGTTCCATCAATGTGTGATAGGAAGAAATTACTGTGATCTGATGGTTATATATGTTTTTACTATTGTTACCCGACTCAGCGTACCATTTGTGGGTTGTAGAAGTACCCAAGTGCCCCTGCCCGCAGGAACCGTTTTTGATTTGCGTATGCGTAGACGTATTGCATTATTGGCTATGACTACGTCCTGGTGTAATAAGCCTCCACTGGTGTTAATTTTGGATTGAGGGACTAATTCGCTTATGCATAGCGCCCCAAAGAAGGCGATCGCAAATGCAGTAGACAGTAGTGTTGCTTCGAATTGTGAGTATCATGTTAATGGTGTTAGGGATATGATGTGAGAAATCAGTTTTAGTGACACGGGACGGGACGTCTACACTCCTGACTTGGCTGACCCCTTTTCCACCCTTTTATGGATTGTCTGATGATGAATCTCTTTGTCACATCTCCCCAATTCAGTAGTTGGAAGTGAAATGCTACTCCGGTCAGCCACCACTGCGCTGACGCCCCTGATATGCCCCTGATCATTAGCTGGTGGAGAAATTCTATGTTGACTTGTAATCTGGCTTGTTCACATTGGTCAACTCGTCTGCCTGCTACTAGTCGTGTCCACTGTTCCCATGCCTTACTGTATGCTTGCCACATCGACGGGGCAACTGACGCTCTGATTAATGGCATCAACTATTCTCCACTAGATCCCATAGGGAGGCTGGGCAACTGTGGCCTGATGGGTGGGCGTTGGGGAGGAGCTCTGTGAAAATCTGCCAATTGAATTGTGATAAAGCGTTAGCAGCAGCGTTAGACCACTCAGCATCGTGCTAGCGTGGACCCATACATTGTGTTTTAGGCACAGGAATGCTAGCCGGCGTAGTAGGCCTAGCTCTGGGAGAGACGATGATGCCATATTATTAATGAAGTGCGCTAGGCTGGTGTTTTTTGTTATGAAGAGTATATTTTTGTTAGCCAGGCGCGCGCCCCATATTTCTATTGCTACTACTATTGGAAACAGTTCCAGGACTGTCTGTTTTTTTGTCAGCACTTGTTCTGCCCAATACGGAGGCCATAAGCTTGTGCACCATTGGTTATTTAGTATCGCTGCATATCCACCTGATTCTGCAGCCCCGGTGAATAATCTTAGTTGAATGTTGGACTGTTCTGGTGACATAAATAACGTGTGCCCGTTGAATGATTATAAGAAGGTTTTCCACACCTCTAAGTCCGCCCCTAGCTGCCTGCTGATTCTGATTGTATGACTCGGTTTAGATGCCCCTTTTGTTGCGGGCGATAAATGAAGAGAAAAAACCCTTCCGACTGGCATCACCTGGCTCACAAACACGAGGAGACCTAGTAATACTTGCATCTGCTGTAGTGTTACTTTCCATACTGTGCAAAAAACCCAGATCAGGTGTAATGTTTTGGTATTTTTTCCCATGGGAGGCGGAACAACCTTGCTGTGTTGTCGATTTCGATGCCTAAGAACGATTTTTTTTAGTTGTGGGGCCTATGTTTTTGGTTGGGCATAATGGGACTCCAAACCGACAGGAGATGTTTGTGAATTTGTTAAGTAAGGGGCAGCAAAAGTGGATGACCAATCGCCACATGGCAGAAAAAGAAAAGAAAAAATCAGCTCACCAACCTAGAAGATCAACAGCACAGAGCCAGGAGTGCTACCAGACGAACATGAGGAACCAGGAAGACCCAGCTGAACAAATCTTCTAAAATCCACTTTTTATTGGGTCATACAAAAAATATTTTAAAAGTCCACCTTGGAGAAGAACAGCAAACGCGTTTCGAACTAAAGGTTCTTAATCATTGCATAGCAAAAAAACAGCAAGGAAGTGGTATTTATATGTCATGTCCTGCTATGCACCTGTTCAAGGCTGAGTTAATCAGAAATTTAAGCACACATACCATGTTAAAATCGTATAGTATAGAAACAATGCATATAAATGTAAATAATCCAAAAGAAAAAGAAAAGAAGAAAACAGGAACATATATATAATAATAATCTATAAATGATCATTCATAATGATACATCAAATCATGTCTGATGTTTAAACCCGCTGGTACACATGTATTTAAAGTATAAATCCACCAACTTTCTCTATTAAGGAGCTTTCTCCTATAATCATCCACCAAATCTCCACCAATCGCCACGGCCCACGGAGGGGACACCACAGTCAGTGAATCCTTCCTTATTTAGTATAGAGTCTACCAATACTTTGGGCGTATTAGCCCAGCTGCGAAGCAAGCTGCACCGCCTGTGTATCTAATAATAATTTTTAACTGCATCTAGCCTAAGCAGACTGTGGGGACCCCCAACCAAACCCAGACGCTCTGTATCTAACCCAGCCAATCATTTGATAGTATTGCTAGTAGTATCGCATGGGCTCTAAACCTTGCATAGCCTGTGCATTTTTTCAGATCGATAAGAATGACCCAACTCGTGTTATCTGTAACATTTGTCACCAAAAGCTAAGTAGAGGCCAAAAAATCCATAGTTTGAGTACTTCATGCATGAACCGTCACACGGATATGAAGCATAAGTTGCAGTGCGAAGCTCACTGTGCTACAATGCGGCCTAGCGGGCCGGGACAACATCCATCTGCCCCACCTGTGTCATTCTGGGGAGACTAAAAGCTTGAGGATTTTGGAAAATCACCTCACCAACCATTTTAAGCAACTCTGGGACAATTGATGCCACTTAAGTGGTGTCTGTGCCACAATTTTGGGAAAAAATGGAGACTCTTTTTGGAGTCCCCTTGCTGTGTTTTACATGACGTTGCTATCATCAATTCCAGGTGGGTCAGGTCTCCCCCTTCCTTTTAACCGTAAGAAACTACATACACTATGGCTTGGGGTAACACAGATGGTTGAGTCTGAAGAGCTGTTTACTCATACTATAGCCTGGGAATCAGAGGTCTGCTCCAAAGCTTCAGTGTCTGCTAGTCAGCGGAGTAGCCACCGCCTGTAGATCTAATTAAGTTTTTTTTTATTTTTGTGTTGAAAAAGTACAAGAAAATACAATATACATAGTAAAAGGGGTAGTATAACTATAAATCTATGCATAACGACAGTACATTGGGGTACAGGGAGGGTTTTCAATCAATACCCAGATCAAGCATGTATTTTTAAATATGAAAGATAGAGAGAGGGGGAGCGGACCACGGCAGACCACCAATCAATAGAGTGCAATTATGATCATTGTTGTGCCGACATCACCGATAACTTTAGTTGGGGGCTAGATGGTAGGCGTCAGAGTTTTGCAAATCAATCCAATCCCTCCAAATCACACAGTATCTATCAACATCAGCCGGTGAGATGGCAATCAGATGCTCCATCCTATTAAGGAGGGAGATCTCCGCAAACCATTCCTCCACAGTGGGTGGGTCTCTGCTTTTCCAGTGTCGTGGAATGACATTCTTAGCCGCCTGTATTAGGTAGCCTATTGATGACCTTTTATAACTACGTTTACTTATTGGTAACATTGATAAAAGGAGGGCTTCTGGCGTATTAGGGATAGTCAAACCAGTTATTTTCTCAATCATGGGAACCACCTTTGCCCAAAATGCATTTATTATAGGGCATGCCCACCATATGTGTGACATTGTCCCTTCCCCCTCCCCACATCTCCAACATCTATCTGAGACCACTGGATACCATCTATGAAGGACTGCTGGTACCCGGTACCATCTAGAGATAATTTTGAAGGAGGTTTCCTGAGCTTTGGACCCTATTGAGGTTTTATGTGTTAGGAAGAAACATTTATCCCATTGTGAGTCAGAGAAGGACTTCCCCAGTTCCCTTTCCCATGCACCGCAGAATCCTGGCCTATTGTCAGTTACCTGGGCAATGAGGAGATTATACAGTAGGGAGATGGAGTGTGTAGGGGGTGACAATGATAGGCTCAATTTTTCAAAGTTTCTGAGATCTCTATGAAGATGTGTGCGCTTCTTCACAGTTGAATAGAAGTGTTGCAACTGGCTATATTCAAAATTAGCCTTCGGGGAAGTGGCTCTTCCCTGTAACAAGTCATTGAGGGGGAGCAGCGAAGTATTGGAGATGACATGAGAAAATAATATCGGATGGGATTTATTTGAACCGAGAAATCTATTTGCAGATAGTCCTGGTGGGAAATCTGGATTATCTGAAATCAGTAGCAAGGGGCCCTGGGGGTCGATTGAGAATAAGCTCTTTTTTTGGGATCTCAAAGCCAAAGCCGTGGCATAAGTACTATATGACATGAGGCCAAGAGAGGGGACAATTAAGTGGGCGCACCATGGGAGAGTGGTAAGAGCTTTAGGACAAATGGATTGAGCTATTTTGACCCACAATTTCCCCTCCGAATGATGGAAGAAGTCCAGGATTCTAGCGTGTACTGCTGCCATGTAATACCTTCTACAATGTGGAAGGCTAAGGCCCCCCTTTTGTTTGTGTCTAATCAGAACGTCCCCCCGAATGCGTGGACGCCCACTTGCCCAGATAAATCTGCAAAAGCTACTGCGTAGTCTTTTCCAAAAATTTGAGGGAATTACAACGGGAATGGTTTGGAAGAGATATAAGAGTTTAGGTAGGACGTTCATTTTTAGTATATTTATTCTGCCGAACAAGGAAAAATCCTTCACCAGCCAAGAAGTAAGATCTCTATGGAGTTGTTCAATAAAGGGCCCAAAATTAAGATAAAATAGACGGGAGAGGTCTCTATGAATATGAATTTCTAAGTATTGGATACCCTGTGAGGGCCAGGCAAAGGTATAGTTGGACTGGATGGAATCCTGTATGGATTTGGGGAGGGAAACATCAAGGGCCTCAGACTTTGCTGCATTGATTTTAAAATTTGACCATGTACCAAAGTGATCTATTTCAGCCATAACAGTAGTGATGGATATATGTGGTTGAGTGATATATACTAGGACATCATCAGCAAATGCAGAGCACTTGTACTCGGTGCCTCCCACCTCAATCCCCCTAATATTGGGGTTATCGTGAATTGATGAGAGCAGGTGCTCCATCACTAGGATGTATAAGAGGGGACAGAGTACATCCCTGCCTTGTCCCATTGGTGATTATGAAAGGTGATGATAATGTTCCATTTATCTTCAGCCTAGCTGACGGATTGCGATAGATTGCAATACTGGGCCATGATTTTGGCTATAAAAGGGTCCCCTACCCCAAGCTTTTTAATAGAATAATATATGGCGTGCCAGGAGACTCTATGGAATGCTTTGTCAGCATCCAATGAGAGTATCTAATTACAAATTTTTAACTGCATCTAGCCCAAGCAATACTTTGGGCCTAGTAGCAGTGTCTGCTAGTCAGCGGATTAACCCAGCTGTTAAGTAAGCTACACCACCTGTAGTTTGGACACTTAATTTTTTCAAAGGAAATGGTTCCAGCCCCCGGGACACTCAGTGAAGAGCATCGGCGAGGCACCCCAAGGCACAGGAGCTGGGACTGGCGGTAGGACGCCTTGCGGTGGACCGCCAAGCTCGATCCTCATAAAAGCTTTTTAACTGCAGCAGCTTTAGTGGACACTACTGGTGCTGGAACTCTTTTTTATTATAAAAATAGAAAACCTATACACACGCCATCAACATCCATTAATCCCCACCCCATAACATTTCAAAGTTTTTGTCAACAACAAAAAGAGGCTAAGCTGCCCAAAACAAAAGGAAAGGGTAGACCATACCAAGATGTCTTGATGAATGTCCAAAAACCGAATCCAAGACTTTACCCAGATGCTGGTCCAGGGTCCACAAGGGCCATAAGAGTCCATTTCGTTGCGCGAGAGTCCATGAGAGTCCACGAGAGTCCATGAGAGTCCATGAGTCCTTTGAGTCCATATTTGGCTCGGCTCCGCTCTCCGCTCTCCCTCGCTCTCTTTGCTCCTGCTCCTTTGTCTTTCTCTTTGTCCCTCCTCCTCTCCGCCTCCTCTCAGGCTCCGGTGTTTTTGTGGAAAGGGGAGAGAAAAGAGACAGGGACCGCATTACCATACATTCAATATACCCAGAAAATACTACAGTCTACTCAAAACACGGTCCATCGCCCTTCAACATAAACATAGCTAATAAAAAAAAAAAACAACGGGAACTTACAAAATTCTATATATACCATTATTTTTTTTATTTTTTTTTTATATATATTTTTTATTTATTTTTTTATATATATATTTATTTATTTTTATTTATTTTATTTTTTTTTTATTTTATTTTGTTTTTCCTGTCCCTACACCACACGTTATTTCCATATATTACACTATCATTATACCTATCATTACATTACATTACTATTATACCTATCATTACATTACATTATACAAAACAAACCTTATCAACCTTATACAACTTACACCTTTTAAGCCATGGCTCGGTGCTTGCGAGCCCCATACACCTTAATATTTCTGAAAAACAAAAAGCTATAAGTGAAAAGTAACAGCCCACCACCGGGAGCCGGACAGACAGGCACTCTCCCTACATTTTAAAAGAAAAAAAGAGAAACTAACTCTCCCTTCCTATCACTCACGTAAAAAAACGAAAAAAAAAAAAACTATCCCTACATAAAAGAAACCTGTCCCTACCTGTCCCTCTCTGTCCCTAAAGCCCTATCTACCTCACCTCGTGCCTACCTATCTCGCCCTATTCTGTCCCTGACTGTCCCTAAAACACACTGCCCTATATACCTAACTAACTATCCCTCTCTGAGAACAAAAATTATTAACACAGTTTATCTGTCCCTAGGGCACACTGAAAGAGAAACCCCTCCAAAGGAGAGAAGCCCTCCTTGCGCCCAGCCTGTCAAAATCCAGCGAGCGCACTTTACCAAGGTCACCCAGAATGGTCCTAACCACCTCTTCCTCGGGGAGGACCTTTTGCTGCGTTGACACTAGACAGCGTGCATTCCATGTGTAAAACCTAACCACTAAACTGACTAAGAATAAAGTGCCCCGAACTCGGCCACCAAGGGACCCGAATGCTCCATATGCCCACTCCGAATAGGAGAAGCTAGCCAGCCGAGGCCAGCCTACGGAAGCCCCTACCCTGGTGTAGACCCCTGTATTGAAGGGGCAATGAAGGAGGAAGTGCTCCATGCTTTCCAGCACGTCGCAGCATTCCTCACGAGGACAACCTCGATCATCGGAATTCCTGTACTTCAAATTGCCCCTCACATACAGCCTCCCGTGGAAGCAGCGCCAAGCCAAGTCCCAAAACTTCAGGGGGATCCGGGCAGAATTTAATAACCTCAGCCCCCCCTCCAGATCCCGACTTGGGCAATTCTTGAGGGCCAGAGGCTTCTGGAAATGGGTCAACAGGACCCTCCTGTCAATGAATTTCCTCGGCATGGTCCTCATCTCCCGCATTCCCAGACCCCACCGGCGGATCACCTTCAGAACCGGGGTAGCATAAGCCGGGAGATGCCCGTGCAGTGTGCGCAGATCCTTCACACGCCCTCCTCTCTCCCATTCCTGGAAGAAAGGCTGAAGCCACCCCCTACAGGAGAATACCCACGGAGGAGCCCTCTCTGACCAGAGGTTTGCCACATTGGTCTTAAGAAAGGCATTCACTAGGAACACCACCGGGTTGACCATACCCAACCCACCTAGTCTCCTCGTACGGTACGTGACCTCCCTCTTGATTAGGTTAAGCCTGTTTCCCCATAACATCTGGAAAAACAGGCCATAGACCCGTGTCCAGAGAGGTTCTGGCAAGATACATACGCTGCCCAGGTAATTTAACAATGGAAGCAAGTACCCCTTGATCCCTCAGGGTTAAAGTCCAACACTTCCACTGGTCCACCTTCTGGGCGGCGATCTTTAGCCTGCCCTCCCAATTTTGTTGGGGGTAATCCCCTGGGCCGAAAATGATGCCTAAGATCTTAGCCGTGGACTGGGGCTCCGGGAGGGTGTCCGGGAGACAAAAACTGGGGTCTCCCCCTCCCAGCCAGAGACTCTCACATTTTTCCTGGTTAATCCTCGACCCGGATGCCTCTGAGTAGCAGTCAACCTCCAACATCACCCAGTCTGCCTCCTCCTTCGAGGACACAAAAAGGGAGACATCATCAGCGTACGCCACTGTCCTCAAGGTGGCCTCCAGTGCTGCCACGTCCATCCGGACTCCCGCCAATGGTCCACCCTCGATCCTCCTTAGAAAGGGGTCGATGGCGAACACGTATAACAGCGGGCTCAACGGACAGCCCTGACGAACCCCGGATTCCACCTCAAAAGGGCTGCCGGACCAACCATTCACCAATGGGAAAGTCTCTGCCCCCGCATACAATGCCTTTAACCAATTTACAAACCCCCCGGGCAGGCCATACCTCAGAAGGACGGACCAGAGGTAGTCGTGGTTCACCCAATAAAAGGCTTTTGCCTGGTCTAAGGACAGCAGGAACCCCTTCCAGAGACCAGCCCTGCCCTGCTCCACAGCCTCTCGGACACCGAGCACAGCACTAAAAGTGCTGCGGCCTGGAACAGAACAGTGCTGGGACCCCAAAAGGAGCCGGGGCGCAAATTTCACCAACCGATTAAACAGTATCTTAGCCAGTACCTTCCGGTCCGTATTGAGAAGCGCTATGGGACGCCAATTCTCAATACGGGGCGAGTCCTTATCCTTTGACAGGATAATCAGGGCTGACCTCCTCATTGAACGGGGAAGAGCACCCGAGGAGAGGCATTCGTTTAACACCTCCGTCAAGAGGGGGATTAAGGAGTCCCTAAAGGTCTTGCAGAATTCAGACGTAAAGCCATCTGGACCTGGCGATTTTTTGGACCGGAGCCCATCAATGGCCAGTCTCACTTCCTCATTCCTCATCCCCTGGTTCAGGGACGGCTTCAGCCAGGAAAGTCTACATCACGTCCCGATTCAGCTCCCTCTTTCCCAAGAGGCGTGAGTAGAACGACCTGACGACTTCCAAGATCCCTGATTTGGATCGGTTCAGGGAGCCTGTACCGTCAATCAGGCTGGTCACCACTTTACAACCTACCGACATCTTACAATTTCTGTAGGGGTCGGGCGAGCGGTACCTCCCGAAATCCCTCTGAAAAACTAAAGATGTGTGTCTATCATACTGACACCTCTTAAGTAAAGACTTCACCCTGGAGATTTCCTCGCGGTCACCTCCAGTCAAAACGAGCTGTTCGAGTTTCCTCCTCAGACCTTAGTACAAACGGTACTTACTCAGGTTCCTGAGGCTAGAGAGCTGGCGGAAGAAGCTCGCAACCCAATCCTTGAACATCTCCCACCACTATGACTTAGTGCTACACAGATCCAATAGCGGTACCTGGCTCTGAAGAAAGTCCTCAAAGGATTCTCTCACCTCCGCTTCTTCCAGCAGGGATGAATTCAGCTTCCATAGTCCTCTCCCCATCCGGGGGGTTTCTGCAACATTCAAGGAAAAGAAAATTAGACAGTGGTCGGAGAATTCCACCTCCACAGCGGACACTGCTGAAGAGACGGCCTCCTCCTTTAAAAAAAACCTGTCTATCCTTGACCTACAGCTACCTCTGAAATAGGTGAACACTAGCTATGCTATTCAAGGCAATGCTATCATAAGCCAGCCGGCCCTTGGCACCTCCCCTGTCATGCAATCTTGTGACGGTGTTGAAGTCACCTCCAAAGACCACCTGCCGGCTTGTAAAAAGATAGGGCTTGATCTTCATAAAGAGAAATTTGTGGTCCCACTTAGACTGAGAACCGTAGATGTTTATGAGCCGAAGCTCTTGTCCCCTCATGAAGACGTCTAAGACCAAGCACCTCCCCATTTTTACCTCGATAACCCTGCGGCATTCAACCGCTGCGGCCTTAAAAAGGACCGCCACCCCGCTATACGGCTCGGCTGCAAGAGACCAGTATGAGGGCCCACACCTCCACTCACTTTTCGCCTTGTGAATGGCCCGCATGTCCGTTAGCCTGGTATCCTGCAAGAATAAAACTTCAGCCTCAACCCGGGTGAAAAAATCAAAGGCCGTGAATCTGGCCGCATCAGACTTAATACTGGCGACATTAATGGACGCCAGTGTCAACGGGGTGGGTGCTGCCATTGGATGATCGATTTAGATGACCTTTTTCTTCCTCCCACCCCCTTCACCATCTGAAAGGGGCCCCATACTGCTCCCCCTATCACACTCGCGGCGCTTGAGGGAGACAGAGGTATCCATGGAGCCCCCCCTCCCTTCCTCACCACCGGGCATGGGGACAGACCCTCCCCCAGAGGAAGATTGTGTAACCCCCAAAGAAGGGACCCCGCCATCCCCCACAGGTTCCCCAGATGACACAGATGGCACACCCTGCTTCTCACCCCCGACCCCCGGCACATCAGGGTCCTCGAGGGCTTGGAACCGGTTAGAGACGGGGACCAGAGGGGAGGTCGCAGAGCCTTCCGCCGGCACCTTTTTGGTCAGGAAGGGGGGCAGATCTAACAACCCCCTTCCCTTTGTTCTTCTTGCTCTTGTTCTTCTTCCTCTTAACTAGGGTTGCACTGCCATCCATTGCTCTAGGCTGTGCCTCGTCCCCTCCAACACTTTCATACTGGGAGGAATCTGAGAGCGCAGCCGTCTCCTCCCTCTCCAGCCTCCTGATCTCCTCATTCACCGCTTTCTCCCCCAGGGCCTCAGTGGCACCAGCCGAAACCCCCGGAGGGGGGACTGTCATCACCCCAGTTGCCTGGGGATCCAACTGCCCCTTCCCCTCATGACGCCTCACCTGCCTCCGCTGGTAAGAGGGGTTGTGCGCCCTGCTGCTCTTATTCACTGGCCCTACAGTTCCCTCACCTCCGCCGACCTCAGGACCCGCAGGGGGTGCACCGCCGGGATTTACCCCGACACGGTTACCCCCCGCCTGACCGAAGACGGCATTGGCAAAGGAACGAGGGCAGCGGCAGAACGGATGCCCGACGGCATCACACAGGTGGCACCTAACCGTACCACAGGAGGAGGCGAGATGGCCAACCTCGCCACACAGGGTGCATTTCTACACCCTGCAGGCCGCACTAAGGTGCGTAGGATCGCCGCACCTGTGGCACACCTTCGGTTGCCTCTGGTAGAAGACCAGGATCCTATCCCTTCCAAGGAAGGCCGAGGAAGGGATGTGGGTGACAGTGCCGCCGGACCGCTTCAACCTCATCATGAAGGTCCAGCCCCTTGACCATATGCCTTCATCCAAGATTTTTTTGGGGGTCTCCACCACTTCACCGTACCGGCTAAGCCAGGTCATTATGTCAATCCCCAAGAGTGACTCGTTACAGGTCAAAACGGTCACTCTCTTGGGTCCGTTTTGGCGGGATATTGCCTCAGCGACGAGACCACGCCAGTCGGGCATCTCCTTTGCCAGCTCGTAATTCGACCAGAAGAGCTCCATGCCCTCCGGTCGAATGAAGCTGACATCAAAGATGGGAGCGCCAAAAGGATGTATCAGGGCAAAGATGTCACTCGCCCTGAAGCCCATCTCCAGAAGGAGCTTCACTACTCTAGATCTTGGAGGGTACGCATCACTGCCCCTCCACCGGAGATGGACCACATTCCTTCTGTTCACCCCCTGCCCGGCTGTAGGGAGAGACCATACGGTCTCACTCCCCCTTTTTTCTTGGAAGGCCTCCTGTCCAAACTTATCCAGCCAAAAGGCCAGGTCCACGTCCCTCCCCTCTACAGAGATCATCCGCTCCCCGTGCCTGAGACCCTGCAGAAAAAGGCAGTGGAAATCTCCGCCTCCCATGCCCGGGTGTGAGGAAGAGCCTGAATAACACATACCATTTGTGGGGGGCGATGGACTGGCCCCTGCTTCACCATTCACCCCATTACCAACACTCTCCCCATTACCACCATTATTTTTCCCCTTACCCACTGATCCATTTTCCTTACCTACTTTTACTTACCTTTTACTTACCTATTTTTACTTACCATTTTCCGCAACATTCCCACTGCCCCCCCCTAGAGGTGGCCATTCCTCCATCTCCACATATTCCCCACTTTCACCGTTTTCACTTCCATTTACTCTTTCATTCACACCACTATTTATACACTTTTTTGTGAATCATTCACACCATGCGGTTTTTCCTCCCCACTCTTTTTTTGCTGTTCTTTTTCCCCATTCCCACCATGCGTTTTTCCCGCTTTTCCTGCTACACCATTTACTACAGTTTTATTTTTATTACTCACTTCATGCTTTTCCCCTAGACTCTTTCCTTGTTTTGCTGTTTTAAGGTGTTCTTCCCCTTTAAAGTTCTCAGAGCTGCAGCTAGAAACAGACACACCCTGCTTCAGACACCCTGCTTCACAGCAGGGCGTGCAGCAGAACCAGCAGAAGCAGTGAGAGCTGCAGCAGAGCATTGCTCCCCCAATGCCTGCTGCAGAGCGTCACTCCCTGAGGGACCAGCCACTGCCGAGGACCCCGCCAGCCCAGGCGACACAGTGCCAAGTAACATATTGCCAGCGGGGAACCCCGTCGGTGCGGCCCCCCTTGCCGTGGTTGGTGGCGGGGCTTCAGATGTTGTGCCATTTTTTTGTTTCTTACAATGTATATTTCCTGCACTTTCATTACCTGCATTTTCCCCTGATACTGGCACTGGGGCCCCCGCAGCCTTGGGTGGAATTAGGCCAGCGGGGGACCCCAGCAACACCGCGCCCCCTGCCGGAGGTGCGGTCATGGACGTGGCCTGTTGCGTCACCGCCGCGGTATCCCTGCTACACCTCCCGCCCTCACTCTCTACCGGCGCCGAGGTCCCTGCGGCCCCAGATGGTGGCGGGACACCGGTGACACCGCCCCCCCCCGGCGGTGGTGCGGTCCGGGATACGGCCGGCAGTTTTACAGTCGCGGCCCTGCTCCCACCCTTCGGAGATACCGGCACCGCGGCCCCCGCATCCCCAGGTGTAAGCGGGCTCGCAGGGGACACCGGCAGACCAGCCCCCCCCCCGAGGGTGCGGGCAGGGTGAGGATGGCCGCGGCAATCACGGCTGCCCCTATGCCCTTCCTACCAGGCCCCGGGGCCCCCGCAGACCCAGTAGATGACATACTCGCAGGGGACCCCGGAGGCACCACCCCCCCCACCAAGGTGGGGGTCCGGGTCAGCCGGACCTGCGGCACCATCCTCATGTTTGGTCTTTGCCCACCCCCCCTGCTATGACCAGCAGGGGCGGCTGCCTGTACCACGGTTACATTATTCTCCCCGCTCCCTTGCATTGGGGCCACATCAGAACCCAGGCTGGGGTGGGAAACGGGCCCACAGTGGGACCGAGGGGTCCCAGGAAGAGGGACATAGATGTATTTATCCTCCACCACCTTTTTTTTTTCCTTTCTTCTTTCTTTCTCCCCTCCTGGTTACCTCATCCTGGCAACCCTCATCCCCAAATCTTAGCTGGGAGTAATCCACTCCCGGGGACTCGAGCTGCCGGATCTGGCACATGAGGTAACCCCCCTCGCTACTGCTGCTGTCGCCGCTCCCCTCATCTTCCGATAGACTGGAGTCCGACGGGAGCGCGACCTGGTGGGGTTCCAGCAGCCCACTATGCGTGACTCGGTGATCACTTACCGAGTCCCCAGGCAGGCCCTCTGGCTCCTCTTCCTCCTCCTCCTCGGATGATGATGATGATGATGATGATGATGATTCCTCTGCCTGGGCCAGACAACCAGACCCCCCTGGCACCCTCTTTGTGACGGCAGCCATGCTCCAGAACCTCTCGTCGTTCACCAGTTTCTCATAGAAGGGACCTGCATTTTTCAGGATTTCTTGTTTCCTTTTTTCCAGACTTTTTACTGAGCTTTTCAGCCCCTTAATCTTGACAGACAGGGCCGGCCTCTGGCCACGCGATGCACTATCTATGGCCAGCCGGGCACACCGCAGCTCCTCCCGGAGTCGTCCCAAGGTCTTACCGGCCTCCCCGTACTCGCGGAGATACGCACTCAGGCGGGAGCCATAGGTGCCAACAGGCTCCCCCTCGGCCTGGATGCCCCAGTCCTTGTGGACGGCCGAGCCCCCGCGAGAACTAGGCCCCTCACAGAGAGGAGAGATGGTTACTGCGTCTGGCCCGGCTTCGGCCGGTGCCCTGCTGCCCCTCCTCGCCTTCTTCACTGTTTTGGCCACCTCCTTCAGTCTTAGCCTCCTGGGCTTTTTTAGCCCTTAATGTGCTCCCCTTCATAATGGAAGAAGGGGGACTCAAAGCTCCCAGAAAAGTCCAGACAGGGCTCTCAGAAAGGTCCAGACAGGGCTCCCACCCCCTGTACCAACCGAGGGGTGGGAGACGGGGACAGGCCCCACTGAAGTCCTCAACCCACCCTCCCTCTCCTGGGTCCGAGAAGGGAGGGTCCCTGTAGGCAAACAAAGTCTTGGAGCTTCAGCTCCTCTCTCCAACACCTGACTCTCTCCACCAAACTCCACCCAGGAAGTGACGCGGCTGCTGGTATGAGACTTGCTCTCCAATAGATCCTTGTAAAAGGATTTAAAGTGTACTCATTCAAATTAGAGAGACAATTTAAATTAAAAAGATTAGACCTGCCTCCACCGCAGGGGGGCTCGCTCGACCCACCAGCGGACAGGCACCAGTATTGGGAGAGGGGGGCTGGCCGTCAGGGTCCACCCTGTCTCTGGCACAAACCCGGCGACACGGAGGTCGCACGGGCAGGAACGGACTGGCCGTGACGGCTTCGCACTTTTTTGGTTTTAGAAGGGCATGACATGCCTATATCTGTGTCTCCCCCTCCTTTTACTCCCCCACCTCTTTTCTTTTCGCATGACTATATGTACTTGTCACTTTTCCATGTGTTAGTTGTGTCTTCTGAGCAGTTTGTCAGCTTTTGGACACCTTTGAAGTGTTTTCTATGTGTTTCTATGTGTTTTTGTTTGCCTGCCATTGGTTTTAACGGTGTTCGACGAACAGTTCGACGAACAGTTCGGCGAACATACGGGTGTTTGACAAACCGAACCGAACTCGAACACTACGGGGGTTGCTCAACACTAGCGATGATAGCAAGTCGCATTAGGGCATTGCCATGGGACAGGCAGTCAGTGTACATGTTGGTGGGCATGTGCATAATTACCGCATTGGAGTGCCCATTGCCAGTTGCCCCTGTGCAGACCATAGTGAATGGGTTATTCAACCTTATACATCCAAGCGCTCAACCTCCAGCGGCTGGACTACCGCAGCGACAGTCCAGACCTGTCACAGCCTATCACATGCAACCAGAAGGTGGTGATACATCACAGGGCTTCCTCGGCAACCCGCCACCCAATTCAAGTACTGGTCAATGTATTGGCTCCTCCCCAAATGCCAGCTATTTATCTGACAATTTCCCTGGGGTTATGGGTGCACCCCTAACTACCATCAGTTTTAATCTGATTGATATCTAACCTGTCACCAGTTTTGGCCCATAAAAACTATGGCCAGCACCTGTAGGTCCTTATATCCAACATTTTGGAATGCTGTATTTTACTCGTGTAAACACTGTCTGAAAAAACACCTTTTATTATAGTAACCTACACCACGCTCCAGTCAGATGCATGTCACTGCTCTTGATCTGGCCCCTCCTCTCTGCTTGTCATGTCCATCTTCCTTCATGTGGATGATGCTTCTCTGTGAAGGGGAGGTTAGAAAAGTGCATCAGCTTTGAACGTCATACAAGAAGCATCATCCACATGAAGGACAGCCACTGCGGGGCTAAAAGAGGTGGTGTCAGACCAAGACCGGCGACACTCATCAAACTGGGTTATGGCGTAGATGATTATAATAAAATGTGTTTTGTTTTATATCCTATAGACAGAATAAGTGCCTAAAGGTGCTTCCCGTACTTTATATGGGTCAAAACTGTTGACAGGTTCCAAAATAGTTTTTTCCTGTTTGGAAAGTTTTAAGTTCATACTATGACAATGTTTGTCATGACTAGCTTATTGTTATATTTTGTTTTCCGCTATGACAATGTTTGTCATTATTTCTTGGAGTTTATTTGAAGTTATTTGTTATAAAATAAAGTTATATTTAAAAATATTTTCAGATTTTTTTTCAAAAACACAAAAAAAAGGAATATATATGACATGTATTGTCCAATACAAAAGATACTGAGGTCCCAACTACAGCTATTTATGTTGTATGTGCTTAGTTGGTGCTAAAAATTTGATTTAACGGTACACCAGATCTTCGCTGAGCTCAGTGCAGGTCAGGGGATCGCTCACTGCAGCAAGTGAATTTACTTACTGAATGGGTGTGGTCGCCTCTAACCAGGTGATTGTCATGTTTTGTTTTTTGTTCATATTTTACACGGTTTAGAAAACACAGGGGATGAACAGTACTGTCAACATTGTCCCTTGCTAGTGACTCGCCCCCTGGGCTGTGGGGCACTCGGAACCAGGCTTCAGTGCAATGATGGGGGTAGTAGTGGCAACCCGATCCCGTGGCTCAGGGTGGTCAGACCAAGTGCTGTGGCAGTCTATTTGTAGGGTTTTGAATGTCCGACTACGCCACCCGTGGATTGCGGTCAGGGAGGACCGCCGCTGCAAGGCAGACCGCTGAGGCTGATGTAGATATGCAGCACAGGGATAGGATAACTCCCCACGGGAAGAGTGTAGCCTCAGGGCAGTGTAATAGGATGCTGGGGGTGATGGTGCAGGCGCAGCAGAAATCACACAGAGTCCAATAATGCAGTCCAGGGTCTTTTACTGCAGATATTATCACTGAGCCACCAGGAGTACAGGGTAGGAATGGGCCTGGGTGTCTGAGAGCATTCGGGCGAGCCCCACTGGTCAGGGTGAGTGGGTAGGCCTACCGTTCTCTCTGCCCTTGCTGACTATCCCCCTTTTCATGGTGTAATAGCCCACGTCCCTGAGTTGGCCGTGTACTTCGCCTGTATGGCTTGCGACTCGGGCCTTAGGTACCTGTTGTTTCTCTGTGCTGTACCAGTCCCTCTGTGTGGCGGAGCCTCCAGGCTTCTTAGGCCGAGGGACCTGAAATCCCTTGCAGGTTGGTTATCTGCTGCCGGGCTTGCAACCCTGACAGCCTCGGACCCCAGTGTCCGGTTGCGTAGTTCTCTCTCAGCCAGGACCGGCTCTCATCGCCTCTGTCCCTGGCTTGCTGTTCCTCCTTTGCCTCCTGGACTCCTCAGCTGCTGCTGACCTGTCCCTCTCCTCTGGGAACCCTTCTGGATGCTTCAGAAGTGGGTCCTGGTCTCTCTAACCCTGCCCTCAGTTCTAGCTTTTATAGGGGCAGCCTGCTCCGCCCTACTGGCCTGGGACAGGAGGTGCTGCATGCTAATGGTCCCTGACCAGGGAACCTCCCTCCTGCTCTCAGACACAGCCTTTAATGTTTGTGGCATCCAGGCCTGGGGTGACACATTCCCCCCTAGTAAAATTTTAGTACTCTGGGACTGAACAGAAAACACAAATACAGGGTATAAATGCATGACCATAAACACAACAGAGAAGGAAATAACAAACAACACCACATATTGAGTTCTTTAGGTCACAGTGTGGTCTGTGACCGGGTGTCCATATCACCAACAAAAGAAGAGGGTCACAGTATGATCCGTGACCGGGTGTCCATTTCACCCAATAAGGCAAAGTTTTTGAGCGATGTGGGGACCTGTCTCCATAAACCCCAAGTTCCTGGCCTTGGGCGTGGCGACAAGGCTGAGCTACCTACTTTGGACCACAAGGGGGCCACGCCGAACAGGTTTTTCTTCTGTGACCAACTTCACAATAGGGCACCAGGTGCAACTATCTACATGGTAGTCCCGGTTATTCACCGTCCATAACCTGTCAGTCCATTGTATCTAGGGAAACTGGAAAACAGTATTAATAACCAGGGTACAAACATAAAAACATTAAATATATACACTGTGCATTTAGATCTTCCAGCGAGCTGGTATTTGACCCCTAGTGCTCCGGGTTGACCTCCTTAACCCACTGTCTGGTGGTGGTCTAACCTGGCTTTCCCCACTAGTATTAAAGGTACAGCTACTAGCTGGGTTTACAGGCAGGGCAAGCAGCTGTCTGCGGGTTCTTTGGCTTACCGCAGGCATGGCAGGCTCACTGTCAGCAGAGGGTTGACTCTCCTGGGCTGCTGGCGTGGGTTCTTCTGCCTCCGGGGCTGCTTGTTCATCTTGTTCTTCCTGCTCTCCTGTAGGCTCCTGCTGGGTAGGCTGAAGGAAGTGTAGGACGGGTACCACTATCGCGCCATTTATCTGAGTCCAGGTCCGGGGGAACTCTCAGAGAACTGTGCTGATCATTTCTTCCTTGTCCTCTGCGGGTTCAAGGTCATCTTGATCTTCACTTGGACTCTGTAGTTTCTCGGGGCACTGTTTTAGGTGGTCTCTGGAGATGGTGCTAGTGGTTTCTCCTCCATCCTTGGTAATCACACATACCTTCGGGTTGTTGTGGTCGGACGTCAGTACTGTGTACGGGTCTCTCTCCCACTGGTCGTCCAGCTTGTGAAGCCTTCTTTTCCGCTTCAGGACCTGCTCATCAGGTTTCAAAGGACCAGCAGGGGCGTGTTAGTTGAAGAGCCTCTCTTGCTTTTCTCTCGCTTGAGCCAGACTCCTCTCCACACTCTCCTGTACCTTCTTGTACTGTAGCCGCCGTTCCGTATCCCAGTCCGCATCTGGGGAGGTGTCCTCAGGTGTCAAGACTCCCATCTCCAGTTCTATCGGCAGCTTACCTGGTCTTGCTCGCATCAGGTAAGCCGGGGTGCAATTTGTAGCATTCACCGGGATATGGTTGTACAAGTCAATCAGGTCTGGCAGCTTCTCCGGCCACAGGCTGTGCTCTTCCAAGGGTAACGTCTTGAGGAGATTAATGACGATATTGTTCATTTTCTCACACAGCCCGTTGGTTTGCGGGTGGTAAGGCATTGTCCAGATCTTCCTACAGCCATAGAGGTTGCAGAACTCCTGGAATACTTCAGCCTCAAACGCTGGACCTTGATCTGTCAAGACCTATTCCGGATACCCATGTGGCGGCAGAAGTGTTGCTGGAAGGCTCTGGCCGCTGTTTGGGCTGTCAGGTCTTTAACAAGAACCACCACCAGGAACCGGGAGTAATGGTCCACAATTGTCAGGGCATAGACGTAGCCCCACTGGCTTGGAGCCAATTTCACATAGTCCAGAGCTACCAGCTCAAGAGGCTGCCTGGTGACGATGGGCCTCAAGGGTGTCTGCTGGCTGGTACGGTCCTTCCTTCTGAGGTGACATGGGCCGCAGTCCCTGCTCCACTTCTCTATGGCCCTTCTCATACCGACCCAGTAGAACCGCTCTCTCAGTAGGAACTCCAGTTTCTTCCACCCGAAGTGTCCCGCTCTGTCATGGTAGGCCTCCAGGACCATTGCTGCATCTCGCCTTGGGACCACTATCTACCAGGTCAGCTCGTGCGTCCGGTGGTTGACAAACCTTCTACACAGCTTACCTTCGTAGAGGAATAGCCTGATTTTCTCCTTCCATATCTGCTTGGCTTCCTCTGGAGCGTCCGGGCCAGGGCTAGCGTCTGCCTGGGTTAACAGGTCTTTCACCAGGCGTATTGCAGGGTCACTATCTTGCGTTTCAGCCCAGCCGTGGTGGGGTAAGGGGTTGAACATGACGGTGGTTAAGTCTTTGTCTCTTACCCGGTGAGAATACTGAGTGGCCCCATACGACTTCCGAGTCGTCTTCTCCTTCAGGTAGGTGGAGCATTCTTGATAGGGCATCTGCGTTGGCGTTGGTTATGCCTGCCCGGTATTTGATTGTGAAGTCATAATTGGATAGCCGGGCCATCCACTGCTGCTCTAGGGCACCTAGTCTTGCATTGTCCAGGTGTGTCAGCGGGTTGTTGTCCGTGTACACAGTGAACTTTGCGGAGGCCAGGAAATGCTTAAACCATTCTGTGACGGCCCACACCACTGCCAAGAATTCTAGCTTGAAGGAGCTGTAATTCTCCGGGTTTCTTTCAGTGGGCCTCAGCTTCCGGCTGGCATACGCGATCACCCTTTCTCTGCCCTGTTGGTTCTGCGACAGTATGGCTCCCAGCTCCACATTACTGGCGTCTGTATGGAGGATAAAAGGCTGAGCATGGACCTCATCCCCCGTGAAGGCCATCTTCAACTGGTGGAAGGACTCCTCTTCAGGCTTGTCCCACTTGAAGGGTGGCTTGTGACTTCTGGATTTAGATTGCCCTATCAGGAGGTCCTGCATAGGCGCTGCCATCTTAGTGAACCCGGCGATGAACCTTCGGTAGTAGCCTACCAACCCGAGGAATTGCCTCACTTCTTTGATGTTAGAGGGGCTTGGCCAGCTCTTGATGGCTGTAACTTTGTCGGGGCCGGGGGCTACTCCCTCTGCACTCACCACGTGTCCTAGGTACTGGACCTTCG
Organism: Phyllobates terribilis; assembly: GCF_046119375.1. NCBI lineage: Eukaryota > Metazoa > Chordata > Amphibia > Anura > Dendrobatidae > Phyllobates > Phyllobates terribilis. The sequence continues at coordinate 71,503,876 of NW_027362773.1, read as the reverse complement.
GTTTTAACAGGTGACACTTTGAGGGTTTCACCTTCAGGCCATAGCCTGCCAGGGCTTCGAACACCTCGGCCAGGTGCTTTAAATGGTCCTCGTAAGTCTTCGAATAGACAATCATGTCGTCCAGGTAAAGTAGGACCATCTCGAAGTTTCGGTGCCCTAGACAGCATTCCATCAGCCTCTGGAAGGTCCCTGGTGCGTTGCAGAGCCCGAAGGGCATACAATTGAATTCGCTCAATCCCATCGGGGTGGTGAAGGCAGTCTTCTCCTTGTCAGCCTCTGCCACAGGAACCTGCCAGTACCCACTAGTAAGGTACAAAGTAGAGAAGAAGTTAGCTGATTTTAGGGCTGCTAAAGACTCCTCTATCCTAGGTAACGGGTACGCGTCTTTATGGGTGATACGATTGACCTTTCTATAGTCCACGCACATTCTCATGGTACCGTCTTTCTTTTTTACCAAAACTAAGGGGGCTGCCCAGGGGCTACAGCTATCTCTAATGACCCCAGCTTCTTTCATTTCTCTCAGCATACCCTTTGCGTTTTGATAATGTGCAGGAGGTACAGGTCTGTGTCTCTTTTATTGGTGGGTGGCTCCCCGTGGGGATATGGTGTTCTATTCCCTTTACTCGGCCGAAGTCTAGCGGGTGCTTACTAAAAATTCTCTCGTACTCCTGAACCACCCGGTAGACTCCTTGTTTTTGGTGCAGGGGAGTGGAGTCAGCACCCACATGGAGTTTCTGGCACCAGTCCTCCTTGTGTTTCTGGGAGCCATTACCCTCCACCGGGGAAGATGGAGGCAAGGGTTCCACGACCCTGATAGCACTGTGTTCGACGGCAATTAATTTGGCGAGTGTAGCGTACAGGGGCAAGTGTACTTCCCTTTCCCTGATGTTTAAGATCCGAACGGGCACCCTCCCATGGCGGACATCAACCACCCCCCGGGGTTGTCAAAATGGTGGGCCTGCTGTCTGAGTTCACAGGTTCTACCATGGCTTGGTAGTCTCTCCCTCTTAACCTGATTGCAGTCCGACACCAGATCATCATTTCACTTTTGGGAGGCATGGCAATGGGGAACGGGTCGCTCATCCTCACGCTACCGATCTCACCACCAGACAGTTCTACCTGTTTCCATCTCATCAGGGCTCTTATCTCTTTCTGGAGGACCCTCTGTTGGCTGGAGCTCACATTCATCGCCACCTGCTGCAAAATCACAATTACTTCTGAAAGACAGTTTTCAATCACATTAGTACCCAAGGTTATTTTAGGGTGACTTTCACGACGGTCAATATCCACAATGATCACTCCCTGTGCCGGCAGTTCAACCTTACCAATCTTGATGGTCATCTCTCTGAACTCCACCTGCGGCACGGGTTGGCCATTGCTGGCGATCATGCTTAAGTCATCGTCTGGATAGCGGGTTTTGTCGGCGTCACTCCAGTCCGCTTGAAAAGTACGTAGGGGATAGTAGTCACTTGAGACCCGGTGTCCAGCAGTGCACTCATGGGGATACCGTCCAGCACTACGGGCAAGACCGGGCGTCCCCCTACCTACTTATCGCGCCAATTAGATGGGCCTGATGACCGTAATGCCTGGGGGTTGGCCCTCTGCCCCAGGTCGGACCCATTTAAAGTACAGTACCTTGCTATGTGTCCTGGCTGGCTGCAACGGCGGCAAATCGGCTGTCCATCCTCGGTGTAACGGTCGGCGGGCCTCCCTCTGAACGACGGGATCCTCCTCCTGTCGACGCCATGGGACATCCTCCGGACTGGAAGCCAGCTTGATTGGTCTTGACGGTTCCACCTGCAACGACTGTACGGTCCTGGTCAATGCAGCCACACTCTTTGTTAGCTCTTGGACCTGATGGTACAGGTTTGCAGGCTGGGATGGATTTAGGGCCTGAGCATCAGCCCACAAGGTCTGCGGAGTAGGGCGCCGCCCCCTGGTGGTAAGTGATGGCAGGGTGCCGGGAAACTACAGCGCCACCTGGTGCGGGTTCTCGGAGCACCCGGATGGCCCTATCTTTGAACTGCGCAAAAGTCAAATCGGGATTCTGTAGGGCCATGAGGCGCAGCTGGGTTCTGTGGGCGCTGGACAGCAGACCTTCTATGAACTGGTCAGTCAACAGTTTATCAGTGTCCTGCATGCTGCCAGGGTCAGCTTGTTTAATTGCTCCCAGAGCTTCTTGCAGGTTCAAGGCATAGTCTCTGATACTATCTTGGGCTCGCTGCTTACAGCCATAGAACCGCATTTTGATTTCTGCTGAGGTACGGGTATCAAAGGTACTCCGCAGCCAGGTCAGAATGTCCTTTACAGTCCTTTTCTCCTCATCTGACCATGATTTCACTTCCTGCTGGACTGCATCGGTCAGCTGCCCCGTCAGAATGCTCACTTTCTGTTCTTCTGTCAGGGGATAAACTTTACATAAACTGTACAGTCTTTCCTTAAAGTCAGTTAATGTATGGGATTCCCCTGAGTATTGGGGCAGCCAGGCTGCTCCTGGGATGTAGGGCATGGTGAACGGCAGCACCGCTGCTGCAGTCACGCTGGTGGTAGAAGGTCCCTGCGTGTCCGTCATCTTCCTCACCCCTAGTTAATCGTGGCCTACCTTCCGTTGATCCTCTTCCGTAGGCCGCGGCTCCGCTGGTGCTGCTCCGGGCGAGGACCTTGCGTCGCGTCCTGGTGACGTCAGCGTCGCTCTCTCTCCTTCCAGGACCTTGCGCAGCGTCGGTGCGTAGGGCGGGGCTTTAGGTCTCGCGCGGTTTGGACGTTCACGCCCCTCTTCTTCCCTCGCGGCGTCCCGAAGATGGCGTCCGATGGCGGGAAAACGGCTGAAGATGGCGGGAAAACGGCTGAAGATGGTGGGAAACGACTGAAGATGGCGGGAAACGGCTCCGAATGGCGGGAAACTTCCTTTTGAGGTACGTGTACAGTCTTTTTCAGGCGCGCAATACCCATTTGTGGCGGGTTGGTCACAATCCTGCCGACTACGCCAAAGCTGACTCGCCCCATGGGCCGTGGGGCACTCGGAACCGGGCTTCAGTGCAATGATGGGGGTAGTAGTGGCAACCCGATCCTGTGGCTCAGGGTGGTCAGACCAAGTGCTGTGGCAGTCTATTTGTAGGGTTTTGAACGTCCGACTATGCCACCCGTGGATTGCGGTCAGGGAGGACCGTCGCTGCAAGGCAGACCGCTGAGGCTGATGTAGATATGCAGCACAGGGATAGGGTAACTCCCCACGGGAAGAGTGTAGCCTCAGGGCAGTGTAATAGGATGCTGGGGGTGATGGTGCAGGCGCAGCAGAAATCACACAGAGTCCAATAATGCAGTCCAGGGTCTTTTACTGCAGATGTTATCACTGAGCCACCAGGAGTACAGGGTAGGAATGGGCCTGGGTGTCTGAGGGCATTCGGGCGAGCCCCACTGGTCAGGGTGAGTGGGTAGGCCTACCGTTCTCTCTCTGCCCTTGCTGACTATCCCCCTTTTCGTGGTGTAATAGCCCACGTCCCTGAGCTGGCCGTGTACTTCGCCTGTATGGCTTGCGACTCGGGCCTTAGGTACCTGTTGCTTCTCTGTGCTGTACCAGTCCCTCTGTGTGGCGGAGCCTCCAGGCTTCTTAGGCCAAGGGACCTGAAATCCCTTGCGGGTCGGTTATCTGCTGCCGAGCTTGCAACCCTGACAGCCTCGGACCCCAGTGTCCGGTTGCATAGTTCTCTCTCAGCCAGGACCGGCTCTCGTCGCCTCTGTCCCTGGCTTGCTGTTCCTCCTTTGCCTCCCGGACTCCTCAGCTGCTGCTGACCTGTCCCTCTCCTCTGGGAACCCTTCTGGATGCTTCAGAAGTGGGTCCTGGTCTCTCTAACCCTGCCCTCAGTTCCAGCTTTTATAGGGGCAGCCTGCTCCCCCTACTGGCCTGGGACAGGAGGTGCTGCATGCTAATGGTCCCTGACCAGGGAACCTCCCTCCTGCTCTCAGACACAGCCTTTAATGTTTGTGGCATCCAGGCCTGGGGTGACACACTAGCGCTGATCACAGCGCAAGCAGGGGACAATAGTGAGTGATTCCTTCAGCAGCCGGTACTTGAGAGGAGAGCTAACTGTACAGCAAATTCACAGGCACCTGTACTTGTGATAGTGATGCCGCACACGTATGCCACACAGTTCCACATGGATATCTCAGGTACGGTTTATTTGCAGTACCTGAAATATCAGGAAGTGTGAAACATCGTCTACTGTGGCCTATCCTGCATTGCAACGCCATCTTGTGACCACTACTTCTGACTGAGCATAATCAGAGGTAACAGTCACAGCGTACAGGTGCTTTTCACAAGATTAGAATATCATCAAAAAGTTAATTTATTTCAGTTCTTCAATTCAAAAAGTGAAACTCATATATTATATAGAGCCATTACAAACAGAGTGATCTATTTCAAGTGTTTATTTCTGTTAATGTTGATGATTATGGCTTACAGCCAATGAAAACACAAAAGTCATTATCTCAGTAAATTAGAATAATTAACAAAAAACACCTGCAAAGGTTTCTGAAGCGTTTAAAAAGGTCCCTTAGTCTGTTTCAGTAAGCTCCACAATCATGGGGAAGACTGCTGGCTTGACAGATGTCCAGAAGGCAGTCATTGACACACTCCACAAAAGAGAGTAAGCCACAAAAGGTCATTGCTAAAGAAGCTGGCTGTTCACAGAGTGCTGTATCCAAGCATATTAATGGAAAGTTGAGTGGAAGGAAAAAGTGTGGTAGAAAAAGGTGCACAAGCAACTGGGATAACAGCAGCCTTGAAAGGATTGTTAAGAAAAGGCCATTCACAAGGAGTAGACTGCTGCTGGAGTCATTACTTCCAGAGCCACCACACACAAACATATACAGGACATGGGTTACAAGTGTCACATTCCTTGTGTCAAGCCACTTATGATCAATAGACAACGCCAGAAGCGTCTTACCTGGGCCAAGGAGAAAAAGACCTGGACAGTTTCTCAGTGGTCCAAGGTGTTATTTTCAGATGAAATTAAATTTTGCATTTCATTTGGAAATCAAGGTCCCGGAGTCTGGAGGAAGAGTGGAGAGGCCACAATCCAAGCAGCTTGGGGACTAGTGTGAAGTTTTCACAATCGGTAATTGTTTGAGGAGTCATGTTATCTGCTCGTGTAGGCCCACTGTGTTTTATCAAGACCAAAGTCAGCGCAGACGTCTATCAGTAAATTTTAGAGCACTTCATGCTTCCCTCTGCCGACAAGCTTTTTGGAGATGGAAATTTCATTCTCCAGCAGGACTTGGCCACTGTCTACACTGCCAAAAGTACCAATATCTTGTTTAAAAACATCAGTATCACTGTTCTTGATTGACCAGCAAACTCGCCTGACCTTAACCCCATAGAGAATCTATGGGGTATTGTCAAGAGGAAGAGGAGAGACACCAGACCCAACAATGCAGATGAGCTGAAGGCTGCTATCAAAGCAACCTGGGCTTCCATAACACTTCAGCAGTGCCACAGGCTGATCACCTCCATGCCACGCCGCATTGATGCAGTAATTGATGCAAAAGGAGCTCCGACCAAGTATTAAGTGCATTTACTGAACATACATTTCACATTTTAAAAACCATTTTTCAAGCTGTTGTTATGAAGTATTCTAATTTACTGAGATAATGACTTGTGTTTTCATTGGCTGTAAGCCATAATCATCAACATTAACAGAAATAAACACTTGAAATAGATCACTCTGTTTGTAATGACTCTAGATAATATATGAGTTTCACTTTCTATATTGAAGAACTGAAATAAATTTACTTTTTGATGATATTCTAATTTTGTGAGAAGCACCTGTAAGTGTATGATAGCCACTTTCTAGCCTTGTTGTGGCTGTCAGACTTACATTGAGTTGTGAGTTATAGATTGACCAGGAAACCATGGAGGAAGGCAATAATTCAGAAACTGCTGGAGATAGTAAATGAAAATCAAACAAATTTAGGTTTATTATGGAGAAAAAATATTTGCAAAAATATTATTAGACAACAGAAACAACACTTTTTTTAGTTATCTTCTTCTTTTTTTCAATTGAGGTCTGGTCTTCTCTGCTGGTCAGGCTGCACATCACCAACACAGGAGTATTGCCAGTGAACGGCACCTTCTGGACTCATGAAATAGTCAGTGAAGGTTTCTTGCACCCAGACACCAGAGTTGTATGGCCTTCCTGGAGCCAAGTTGACCAATGGAAGTAAATCTGGCCACTCCGGCTCCTCATCTAGCTCAGTGCTGTACTCACCAGCATAGTTGTGGAGTACACAGCATGCCTTCATGACAGTGTCAATGGTTTCTGAATCCAACTGGAAGGCTGTGTGAAATATACTCCACTGACTACACATCATTTTGAAGGTGCACTCCACATATCTGAGTGCACGACTCAGCCAATAATTAAATATCCTCCGCCGGGCATTCAGTCCCCTTTGTGGATATGGACGCAGCAGGTTGGTTATTAAGGGAAATGCCTCATCCGATACCATCGCAAAGGGAACTGGATGTGTGGAACCCAGCAAAGGTCTTGGGGCTGGGAGCATTCCGCCATCTTGAAGAATTTGCAGCCCAATCTGTGATGAATGCAACACCCGGAAGTCCCCAGTACTGCCCTAAGCACCAACGTCAATGGCAACAAATTTGTAATGTGCATTAGCCAGCACCATAAGGACACAGAAAAATACTTCATAGAATTATAGAAGCGTGATCCTGATCATGGTGGCTGCTAAACCCTCACATCAACAGAACCTATGCAGTTGGGAAATTGGCCAAAGTTTGAAAGCCTGCTGCAACCTGCAGCCAAGTCTCCTTGGTTGGGGAAGGCATCACAATGGGCTGCAACTTCTGCCAGATGACGGTACATATGCACCTCACAATTTGGGAAATGGTGGATTTACCAACGCTAAATTGGAGGTGCAGGTGCTGTCTCCTGTGGCCAGACATCTACAAAGGAAAATTAAGATGATTAGAGAAGCACCAAAAAAAAGGAATACAAGACAACATTCTTACATTAAAAGCATATGTAAATTACCTATTTTTTTTATTAAAAATCCCCCCCCAAAAAAAACAAACCATGAAATGACTGATAAGTAGTGATGAGCGAGCATGCTCGCTACTGCTCGGTGATCGCCCGAGTATCTCACTGCTCGAGATGCTCGGCGTTCGCCGAATATTTCTGCGGTTGCTCGGCAGGAGCTCGGGTCCCCTTCCTGCATGTTTGGCGCTCTTTGGAGCGCCAATCAACATGCAGTGATTGTCTGCCACACACTGTAATGCCGCAGCCATGTTGGTTGTGGCATTACAGTGATTGGCTGGCCACACTGCGTCATCAGGTCTATATCAGACCTGGCGCCGCCGTGCTTGTCACAGTCACACCGGAATCAGAAAGTGTAGGGAGAGCTGCTGCTGAGCTAGAGAGATTTGCTTGTTTCTAGTTAGTGTAGGTATACCAGACTATATTAGAGACACATCTCAACTAACAGTCCTTCTGAGGACTAATCCAGCTGCAGAGATATCAGTGCTAAGCAGGCAGGCAGGGTATATAGCAGACTGCAGTGCACATAGCAAGAGGGTCCATTCCATTTCTGTCTGCTGGTGCTTTTACAGATATTTTTAGAAATAGGCCCAGGTATCACGGGCCAGGAATATTTTTTTTTATCTTAATGCTGATTATTTGCTTAAAAAGCAATCCAGAGAACACTGTTTATCTGCCCCATTTGCTTGTTGGCACTGCAGAATACAGCCAGGTCCTTTCCATATTACAGCGCTAAAAATCCAGCGATTTAAAACTGTGGTTTGCTTGTCATACGGATCACATATAATTGTGCTGCAAATATTGCCATTTCTGGCCTCCATTGAAATTTTGTTGCAGTGTGTCAGTGAAGCTATTGACACCAGTTTGCTGTTAAAAATAGTTACCTACAGGCCAGGTATTTAAAATTGTGGTTTGTACGTCACACAGATCATATATTATTTCGCTGAAAATATTGGCATTTCTGGCCTCCATTTAAATTTTGCTACAGTGTGTCAGTGAAGAGATTGACATGAAGTCGGTGCTGTTAAAAATAGTTATTGGGCTTCTAGCTGTGTGTGGGACTTGTTGTATTAGTCCATCTATACTGACCTCCATCAGGTTGCAAATTGAATATAATTTTTTTCTGCATCTAACCCAGCCAATAGTTTTGGCCTAATACCACAGTTTGGCCACTCAGCTCTGCTCGGTTACCATCCATTGTTTTTTTTGTGCAAACAACTCCAGAGTTGTGAATTAGTTAACCACCAAAATGAGTGGAAAAAGGCCTGCTGCTGGTGGAAAGGGGAATAGGCGCGTTGGGTAGGTGTTAAAGCAACAGTAACATCTGCAGAAGAAAGACCATCTTCCAGCCAAACTAAAATGTCTACTTCTTTTAGCGGACAATGTGATAAGATCCCTTTCTTATGGCCACGCCAATCGCTACAAATTCCAGATGAGGCACAAAAACAGCAGGTGCTTCAACGGATATCAAGTGCTCCTTTAAGTGGGCTCTCCTCCACATCAACTTCAACATCACAAATACTCCAGTCCTCAAAGGTGTCACCCCCTTGCTTCCTCACAGCTCCCAAATCTCCAGCTGCCCGTCTGAGTATGAGGTAGAACAGATGGTTGAGTCTGCAGAGCTGTTTACTCATACTATAGCCTGGGAATCAGAGGTCGACTCCAGCGCTTCTGTGAATCCAGACGAGGAAATGATCTGCACTGATGCCCAGAATCTTTATGAGTCGGATCCAGGACCAGACGCAGAAGGTTCTGACCATAATGTAGACCCTCATTCCCAAACTGTAACTCCTGTTGGTGGAGACAATGAGGAAGACGATGATAAGACTCAAATACCTGATTGGAGCGACAACTTTAGTTTTTTGTCAGGGCAGGAACAGGTTGGCTCTGAGGACGACGGGTGTGATAACGCACAGGGTGATGATGATGAGGTTGGAGATCCCACTTACTGTCAACCCACAGTCAGCCAAGAGATGAGGTCAGCAGAGGAGGTGGAGGAAGATGCTAGTGACGACGAGGTCAGGTTGCGCCTTCCTGGACAGAGACATAGTACTGGAAGCACGTCAACAACTGCATCCTCAAACACAACTCTGCCTCTCACCACAAGTCGTGGTGGCTCTTCAGGTCGCATGGGTGCTAAGCCTTGCATAGCCTGGGCATTTTTTCAGATCGATAAAGATGACCCAACTCGTGTTATCTGTAACATTTGTCAGCAAAAGCTAAGTAGAGGCCAAAAAATACATAGTTTGAGTACTTCATGCATGAACCGGCACATGGACATGAAGCATAAGTTGCAGTGGGAAGCTCAGTGTGCTACAATGCGGCCTAGCCGGCCGGGCCAACCACCGTCTGCCATATCTTGTGCATCCGCGGCCTCTTCATCCTCTGTGACTGGGGGGACAGCAGTCACACCTGTTTTGGGGCGCAGACCTGCCACCTCTTTACCCGCAACAGCCAGCGTGATTGGCAGGTCATCATTTTCTTTGGAGGTGGGAACACCAGCTGGTGTTGAGCGCTGTCCGACATCGATAGCACCACCTTTGGATCAAGGCAACCTAACATGTCCGCCTGCATCTTCCTCACAGACCGGCAGTTTGCCGGGGACACCCTTATCAACCCCGTCTAAGCACAATAGCCAGCCCTCGGTCCCTCAGATGTGGACAAGTAAAAGACCATTTCCTCCTAGCCATAAGAAAGCTAAGAGGTTGAATTTCACCATCTGCAAGCTCTTGGCTACAGAAATGCTGCCTTTCCGCTTGGTGGACACAGAGGATTTTCGAGACCTTATGTCCGTCGCAGTGCCCCAGTACCAGATGCCCAGTCGGCACTACTTCTCAAAGAAAGGTGTGCCTGCGCTCCACCAGCATGTCGCACACAACATCACCGCTTCTTTGAGAAACTCTGTGTGTGACAGTGTGCATTTCACCACAGACACTTGGACGAGTAGGCATGGACAGGGGCGTTACATGTCGCTGACTGGGCACTGGGTAACTATGGTGACAGCAGGACAAGGGGCTGCTGTCCAAGTCTTGCCGTCCCCACGAGTTGTGCGTCAATCCTCTTTATGTCAAAGTTCCTCCACTGCTTCTGCCTCCTCAACCTCCTCTCGGTCTTCCACCTGCACCCAAAGCCTGTCTGGTCATGCCACAAGCTTTCTAACTGCGCAGAAGGGATCCTGCACACCTCCTTACTATGCTGGCAGTAGGGCTCAACGTCATCAGGCGGTTTTTACATTGAAATGTCTGGGAAATGTGAGTCACACAGCTGAGGAGTTGTGGTCAGCTCTGGAGAAACAATTTCATGAATGGTTGTCTCCACTGGACCTGAAACCAGGGAAGGCCGTGTGCGACAATGCTGCAAACCTGGGTGCGGCCCTTCGCCGGGGCAATGTCACACACGTGCCTTGTATGGCTCACGTGTTGAACCTGGTTGTCCAGCAATTTTTAGCCCACTATCCCAGACTAGATGGCCTTCTGCAGAGGGCACGGTCGCTGTGTGCTCACTTCCGCCGTTCGCATCCCGCAGCTCAGCGACTTACATCTCTACAGAAGTCGTTGGGCCTGCCACTTCACCGGCTAAAATGCGATGTGCCTACCCGGTGGAATTCAACTCTGCACATGTTGCAGCGACTGTGGCAGCACCGACAAGCCCTGGTGCAATACGTTCTGACGTATAGCCTGGGCCAACGAGATTCAGAGGTGGGGCAAATCACGCTGGAGGAGTGGTCTCAGATCAGGGACCTATGCACCCTTCTGCACAGTTTTGAAATGGCGACGAAGATGTTTAGTGCTGACGATGCCATTATCAGCATGATTATTCCGGTGATTTACATGCTGGAGCACATGTTAAACAGAATTCGGAGTCAGGTGGTGGCACAAGAGGAGGTGGAGGAAGTAGAGGAGGAGGAGTTGTATGCGGAAGGGCTAACATCTGCAAGGTCCAGACGGTCGGCAGCACCAAGGCGGCAGGCATGTGAGGGTGGGGGAGATGGTTTTACCAGGGCGCATGGTAGCAGCCAAACTAGTGAGGAAGGTGCAGGAGCCCAGGAAGAAGTGGAGGACGAACTGATGGAAGACTCATCAGATGAGGGAGACCTTGATCACATTTCTGTTGTGCGAGGTTGGGGGGAGAGGACAGAGGAAGGAAGCATGATTGTTACCTCGCCACCAACACAACAGGGACTTGGTGCTCCTGGATGCGCAACACACATGAGTGCCTTCTTGCTGCACTACCTGCAACATGACCCTCGAATTGTGAGAATTAGAAATAATCCTGACTACTGGGTTGCCACACTGTTAGATCCCCGGTACAAAAGTAAATTTGCAGAAATTATTCCTGCCATAGAAAGGGATGCACGCATGCAGGAGTATCAGCAGAGACTGTTGCAGAATCTTACATGTGCTTTTCCACAAAATACCAGTGGTGCACGTAGTGAATCTCACAGTTCCAACTTGCCAACCGTGGGACCGTCAAGTGTTCAGCACTCAAACCGTAACAGAACCACAGTATCTGCTGGTAACATCAATTTTGCGGAATCATTTCACCACTTTTTTAGCCCATCCTTTGCAAGGCCACAGGAGACAAGAAGTCTGACACATAGTCAACGCCTAGAGACGATGGTACAGGAGTATCTCCAAGTAAACATTGAAGCCACGACTGTGTCACTGGACCCTTGCTCCTTTTGGGCTTCCAATCTGGATAAATGGCCGGAGCTAGCCACTTACGCCTTGGAGATCTTGTCATGCCCCGCAGCCAGCGTTCTGTCTGAACGTGTGTTCAGCGCTCCTGGTGGTGTGCTGACAGATAAGCGCACGCGGCTCTCCACTGATAATGTAGACAGACTCACGTTCATAAAGATGAACAAATCATGGATCCGAAACGACTTTTCTACCCCTGTGTCATCCTGGGGAGAGTAAAAGCTTGATGATTGGTTAAAATCACCCTACCAACCGTTTTAAGCTTTCAAATTACTAATCATGTTTATCTGTATCTTGACTGGAAAATAATTTGGGCTTTGTAGCAGTGTGCAGCACTGATCCTATTAGGCCATCTATACTAAAGCTTCACCAGATTTAAAATTAAAAATAATTTTTAGCTGCATCTAGCCCGGAAAATAATTTTGGGGCTCCGAGATGCGCAAGACACATAAGTGCCTTCTTGCTGCACTACCTGCAGCATGACCCTCATATTGTCAGAATTCGAAGTAATCATGACTACTGGGTTGCCACACTCTTAGATCCCCCAAACTTTTCGATCAACCTTTTCATTTTAATAAAGACCAAAAAAATGGTCATATTTGAAATTATAAGCATTAGCAGGTTGTTAGAAACTGAAATCAAACAGTTTTCAACTCAAAACTTTATTCTAGGTGATGTTACATTTTCACATAGGACCCCTTGTTCGAAAGGAGCTTCTGAACTCTCTCGTCCATTGAATTTGTCAGGTTTTGGATGGTTTCTGCTTCAGTTGTTTTGCATGAGGACAGAATACCCTCCCAGAGCTGTTGCTTAGATGTGAACTGCCTCCCGCCATCATAGACACTCCTTTTAATGATGCTCCAAAGGTTCTGAATGGGGTAGAGGTCAGGGGAGCATGGGGGTCACACCATAAGTTTGTCCCCTTTTATGCCCATATCAGCCAGAGATGCAGATGTTTTATGTGCAGCATGAGATGGTGCATTATCATGCAGAAAAATGATCTTGCTGTGAAATACACGGTTCTTCTTCTTGAACCATGGCAGGAAGTGCTGTTTGAGAAAATCCACATACATTATGGAGTTCATCTTTAGCGCCTTCAGGGATCCTAAAGGGGCCGACAATCTCTCTCCCCATGATTCCAGCCCAAAACATTACTCCACCTCCTCCTTGTTGGCGCTGTAGCCGTGTTTGCGTGGGGTGTCCATCAACCAGCCATCCTCCACTCCATCCATCTGGACCATCGAGCGCTGCACGGCACTCATCCGTGAACAAAACTGTTTTGAAATCAGTCTTCATGTAATGTTTGGCCCACTGGAGCCGTTTCTGCTTGTGTGAAGTGGATAGAGGAGGTCGACAGGATGGCGTATGCACAGCTGCAAACCTCTGAAGGACCCTGCATCTTGTTGTTCGGGGGACGTTGGAGGCACAAGCAGCTTCAAAAACTTGTCTGCTGCTATGACAAGGCTTTTTTGTCGCTGCTCTTTCAACCTGACGTAATTGCCTGTAGGAAAGAGTCCTCAATTTGCCCTTATCAGCACGCACACGTGTGTACTGTGAATCAGCTACATACTTCTTGATTGCCAAGACACTTCATCCTGATCATCGCACAATGTTGATTGTAGTCATGCCTTGACCTAAACACTCCACAATTTGTTGCTTCTCAGCAGCCGACACATCCTTTTTCTTTCCCATTTTGGCAGAAAATGTAGGCTGCTTAATAATGTGAGAGAGCCTTCTTAAGTAGTCTTGCCTTTCATTGGACACACCTGCCAAACTAATTAGCACAGGTGTCTGCAATTGCTTACAGTGATATAAAGAGCCCTGACACACATCACCATCAATGAGTTTAACTGACAAACAAACAAATTCTTCCCTTATCACTCCTAAACACTTTTTGCATAATAATTTGGAATGCAGTGTACATGTGCTTTTCCACAAAACACCAGTGGTTCACGTAGTGAATCTTACAGTTCTAACTTGCCAACCGTGGTCTGTATGGAGTTGTTCAATAAAGGGCCTAAAATTAAGATAACATAGATGGGAGAGGTCTCTATGAATAGGAATTCCTAAGTATTTGATACCCTGTGAGGGCCAGGCAAAGGGAAAGTTGGACTGGATGGAATCCTATATGGATTTGGGGAGGGAGACATCGAGGGCCTCAGACTTCGCTGCATTGATTTTAAAATTTGACCATGTAACAAAGTGATCTATTTCAGCCATAACAGCATGGATGGATATATGTGATTGAGTGATATATACTAGGACATCATCAGCAAATAGAGAGCACTTGTACTCGGTGCCTCCCACCTCAATCCACCTAATATTGGGGTTATGGCGAATTGATGAGAGCAGGTGCTCCGTCACTAGGATGTATAAGAGAGGGGACAGAGGACATCCCTGCCTTGTCCCATTGGTGATTGTGAAAGGTGATGAAAATGTTCTGACGCACCCCCTGGGCCTTGGGACACCCGGAGCCGGACCCTTTTTGGTGGATGCTGGTGGTTGTAGTCTTCGTGGCGGCGACCCGGTTCCGTGGCTCAGGGCGGTCAAACCAGTGGCGGAACTATTTATGTGGTTTTGATGTTTAAATGTACGACTACGCCACCCGTGGATTGCGGTCAGAGTGAACCGCCGCTACAGGGCAGACCGCTGAGGCTGGTGTTGTGGGTGCAGCAGAGCGTAGCATAACTCCCCACGGGAGGAGTATAGCCTCAGGGCAGTGTATGCGGAGGATGGGGGTGATGGTGCAGGGCAGCAGCAGTAACGACACGGAGTCAGTGATGCAGTTCAGGGCCTTTACTCACAGTTCTTATTATCCAGACCACGTCTGCAGGTAATGGCTGCCCACGTCGTACTGTGCTCACCAGGTGAGGGGCTCAGACAACTCCCAGATAACTTTGGAGCACTTCACAGGACCCCCTTTGTGTGTCCTTTGTCTGGCCTTTCTTACCAACACTTCTGTCCGGCTGCCTCGGGCCTCCTCTTGGTAAACTTGGCGCCAGTTTCCCTGACCCTATGTGGTGCCTTCCTAGCGGGTGTAGCGAGGGGCTGCGCCACATAAAATGTCAGAGCCTCCGGTTTCTAGCTGAGGGTCGTTTCCTGCCTCCACTAGTTCGGGGACCAGTCTCCCCCTTTGGCCTGACCCCTCCACGCAGGTGGATTCGGGCGTGCGGTGGCGACTCGCCCGTCCGCACCCCTGGGATCCCTTCATTCCTCGTTCCTGGAGCCTTCTCTGCTCCTCTTCCTTCCTTCTCCCTCTTCCAGGCCTGGGCCTCTGTTACTAGGCCCGCCTCCGGAGCAGAGCTCATGCAGAGCCCCTGCTCCCTGCCACTTCTGCTCAGACTTCTCTGCACTAAACTAAGATGGTGCCCACCTTTTATACTCCCTTCTCAATGCACCCAGGAACTGCTTCCTCCCTGCTCCTGCACTACAGGGTTCCCCTTCCTCAGTGTTCCCTCCCCCCACTCCAGCCAGGGACAGGGACTGTCGTGCCCATCTCAGGGGCATATTGGTCGCCCTGCCCCACGGCAATGTGGTGTAATGCATGCAGGTGTCGGGTCCTGATCCACACTCCATCCTTACCTGAGAGTGAGATATCACACCTCTGGGTGAGGTGCAATACGTCTGTAGCAACCGAGCCCTCAGGGTGCTACAGTTCCATTTATCTTCAGCCTAGGTGACGTATTGTGATACAGGGCCGTGATTTTGGCTATAAAAGGGTCCCCTAGACCCCTACCCCAAGCTTTTTAAGAGAATCATATATGGCGTGCCAGGAGACTCTATGGAATGCTTTCTCAGCATCCAACGAGAGTATCTAATTACAAATTTTTAACTGCATCTAGCCCAGGAAATACTTTGTGCCTAGTAGCAGTGTCTGCTAGTCAGCGGATTATCCCGGCTGTTAAGCAAGCTACACCACCTGTAGTTTAGACACTTAATTTTTTCAAAGGAAATGCTTCGGGACCATGGGATACTTAGTGAAGAGCATCAGGAGGCACCCCAAGGCATAGGGGCTGGGACTGGCAGTAGGATGCCTTGCGGTGGACAGCCGAGCTCGATCCTTATAAAAGCTTTTTAACTGCAGCAGCTTTAGTGGACGCTACTGGAGCTGGAATTACGCGGCTGCTGGCATGAGACTTGCCCTCCAATAGATCCTTGTAAATGGATTTAAAGTGTATTCATTCAAATTAGAGAGACAATTTAAATTAAAAAGCTTAGAGCTGCCTCCACCACAGGGGGGCTCGCTCGACCCACCAGCGGACAGGCACCAGTATTGGGAGAGGGGGGCTGGCCATCAGGGTTCACCGCGGCTCTGGCACAAACCCGGCGACACGGAGGTGGCACGGGCAGGAGCGGACTGGCCGTGTCGGCTTCTCACTTTTTGGATTTTAGAAGGGCATGACATGCCTATATCTGTGTCTCCCCCTCCTTTTACTCCTCCACCTCTTTTATTTTCGCATGACTATATGTACTTGTCACTTTTCCATGTGTTAGTTATGTCTTCTGAGCAGTTTGTCAGCTTTTGGACACCTTTGAAGGTGTTTTCTATGTGTTTCTATGTGTTTTTGTTTGCCTGCCATTGGTTTTAACGGTGTTCGAAGGTGTTCGACGAACAGTTCGACGAACAGTTCGGCGAACACACGGGTGTTCGACGAACCGAACCAAACTTGAACACTACGGGGGTGGCTCAACACTACTGATAAGCGCATCCACCTGTCAACTGAAAATGCTAACAGGCTGACTCTTATAAAAATGAACAAGGGCTGGATTGGGCCAGACTTCTCAACACCACCGAATGATAGCAGCATAACATAAACTCAAATCCAGTGTCTTTTTTGGGAGGTGTATTCCCATGCACCTTTTCACACCCACACATGGATATACGCTTCCTGATTTTGGCTATTTGCTCTTGTCCTCCTCCTTCTCCTCATCCTCATCCTCCACCACCATATCACCAGGGTGACCGTGGTCCGTGATGCAACACCCACATAATTTTTTTAAAGGGTGTTTATGATGCCCGTAAAAAAAAATGTTATACAGTATGTTCATGTATACCCCCTAGGAATAAATGTTTGTCAGCCCATACACTTAGTTCATGGGCATTACAAGTATAGGAGACCAGCTCCTTTCTAATGGGAACATTTTTTTATGAGGCCCTCCTCCACGTCTTTTCCAAGGTGCATTGGAGTGCCTCCCAATTTTTGGTAGCCCTTGCATTCACTGCATAGGCCAACACTATGGTAGACCCACTTCCTAATAATGGGAACATTTTTTCATGAGGCCTTCTACGTCTCTTCCAAGAGGCATTGGAGTGCCTCGCAATTTTTGGCAGCCCTTGCTTTCACTCCATAAGCCCAACACTATGGGAGACCCACTTCCTAATAATGGGAACATTGTTTTCAGGAGGTCCTCTGACCTAGACGTCTCTTCCAAGGGGCATTGGAGTGTCTCCAAGTTTTTGGAAAACCCTTGCATTCACTGCATAGGCAAACACAATGGGAGACTCACTTCCTAATAATGGGAACATTGTTTTCAGAAGGCCTTCCTCTAAGTCTCTTCAAAAGGGTATTGGGGTGCGTCCAAATTTTCAAAGGGGTATTGGGGTGCGTCCAAATTTTGGGCAGACCTGCCACTCACTGCATGCGCAATAACCGTGTAGGAGACCCAATCTTTAGTAATGGGAACAACAAAGCATAGCCGGCTGATGGCTCTCTAAAAATAGCGAGGGCCGACTGCTGGCCCTTTAAGAATAGTAAAGGCCGTCTGATGGCCCTATAAAAATAGGCTTTGTGACTTTCAGAGTCCCTCCTTCATAAATGAAACAGGATGTGTCTGATCATGTGTGGCGCCCCTGCGGGTCTAGTTGCCACAGAGGTACTGCACCTCACCCAGAGGTGTGGTACCCCACTCCCAGGTAAGGAAGGAACACTACCCGAGACCCAACCACTCACATCCAACACTACATCACTCCATAAGGGAAGGTCCAGATAGCTCATAAGGGAGAGCACAGGCCTGGTCCCTGTCAGGAGGGTTGAACTAAGTAGAGGAGGTGGGTGGAGGAAGTAGTTTAGGGGAGCACTGAGAGGAGAGTATAAGAAGAAGGGGAACCTTCTAGAAGGGGTTGAGTCAGGACTGTAAGCCCAGGAGGGAGGTCCTGCCAGATCCAGACAGGAGGGGGCCCAGAAGAAAGAAGAAGAGACAGAGGGGGTCTCAGGGGCACGGGAGCGCGGACGCTCTCCGTGGGACCCGCATCCACCCGACCGCCATTGAGTGGAGGGACCTGGCCGCAGAAGGGGACTGGCCCCAGACTAGTGGAGAACAACCAGGCTCAGCTAGCCAACCGGAGGCCGCAGCATTTTCAAGGTGTTGTAGCCGAAATTCACAATTACATCGCCGAAAAGGTGGCCACATAGGGTCCAGGGAACTGAGAGTAAGTTGCCCGACAAGGCCCACGGCCACTGGCTTGGGACACTGATTGTGAGGCGCAGGGCAGGAGGGCAAGAGCCAGCGCAGGGAGACCGCCAAAGAGGCACATAAGAAGGGGATCCCAACTAAGTGTACCTGAACAGCCTGGGAGTTGGCTGGATCCCTTCCTTGGAGAACACAGGACTACGTGGGCGGTTATAACTGGCCGCAGCGGTAACCTGTAACTGCCTAAGAACTGTGAGTAAAGCCTGAAGACTGCACCCCACTGTTTCCTTGATTAATTAGCGTCACCGGCTCTGCACTACACTGTCCCTGCCAACAACATCTACCTCATCAAGTCCTATATACTGCCCTGGGGCTTTGCTCTGCCCTTGGAGGGCTGCATTATCTAGGCTCCGCCCCAGTGGATCTGCACCGCAGCGGCGGCCCCTATAGCTGCATGCCACGGGTGGCGTCATGAGCTTTATCCCCAAAAACTTTATTCCCCAATTGACTCTTCATTATCGACCCCCCTGGGCCATGGACCGGATCACTGCCACCGTGACTACCCCAAAAAGGGCTGGCCCGGCTACCGAGTACCCCACGGCCTCAGGTGAGCGCGTCACATGTCTTCACACACCACATGGCCAGATAAGGTTGTAAAATGTTAAATAAAATTTCTCGGTGAATGCATTTGTCACCGTTGAAAGCAATGCAAAAGCGCAAAAATGCATCAAAAACGCTATGTGTGAACATAGCCCAAGGTGTGGAGGAATATTTTTGGTTTTGGTTATTTATTTTGCCTTATATACAAGTCATTACCCTGGAAAGGATGTTCCTTAACATATTTCCCAGGAAAATCCATTTTGGTTTCGTTTTTGAATGTTTAACTGTGAGTCCTTAAAAGTGGCGTAATACCTCTGACAACGCTGTTGACAGCAGTGACCTGGGAGTCAGAAATGCTTCCAGGGGTCTTCCCCATGCTGTTTCCATGTCATTTGAACACTGTTCCCATCGATTTGGGCAATTTTTAGGCCTCTGCAGACCACCGGGGGAAGCCACCTGAAAAATGCTCGAGTTTCCCATTGACTTACATTGGGCTCGTTGCTTCTGTCTAGCTCCCGAGCATCCCAATTTGTTCGACCTGAGCATCGAGTACCCGAGCATTTTAGTGCTCACCCATCACTACTGATAAATCATCAGATGCAAGTAATGGCTGCAGTTAAATGCCGCTGATAAACTGTGACAGTGGGGTTTAACATATGGCAGCTGGAAGCGCATTCTTGTAGCCAACCATCGGTGCACCCATGACGTGATGACGTGGCGCCAATGTATTGACATAACAGTATTGTCGCCACATGATGACCCCTGTTACTGTGATGAAGACCTGTCACTGGTGTGTTAGAAGTGACAGACAGTCGCCCTGCAGTTGGTTGCAGGAGATCTCTGCTTTTGGCATAACAGACACCTTCTCAGAGGCTGTCTCTAGAAAACAGGAGCTACCTTCCTCTGGCAAATTAACACCCTGGTCTGGGTGTATAAATACTAGTTCAGAGTGGTTTAACAAGATGGTTTTAATGCCCATTGGAAGAGACGTGGAGGTCACAGTAGCTTAACAAGACGGTTTTAATGCCCCTTGGAAGAGACGTGGAGGTCCCAGTGGTATAAAAAGACAGTATCAATGCCCCTTGGAAGAGTGGTGGAGGTCGCAGTGGAATAAAAAGACAATATCAATGACCCTTGGAAGAGTGGTGAAGGTCGCAGTGGAATAAAAAGACAATATCAATGCCCCTTGGAAGAGTGGTGGAGGTCCCAGTGGAATAAAAAGACAATATCAATGCCCCTTGGAAGAGTGGTGGAGGTTACAGTGGAATAAAAGACAATATCAATGACCCTTGGAAGAGACGTGGAGTTCAGAGTGGTTTAACAAGACGGTTTTAATGCCCCTTGGAAGAGACATGGAGGTCACAGTAGCTTAATAAGACGGTTTTAATGCCCCTTGGAAGAGATGTGGAGTTAAGAGTGGTTTAACAAGACGGTTTTAATGCCCCTTGGAAGAGATGTGGAGGTCCCAGTGGAATAAAAAGACAATATCAATGCCCCTTGGAAGAGTGGTGGAGGTCACAGTGGAATAAAAAGACAATATCAATGTCCCTTGGAAGAGTGGTGGAGGTCCGAGTGGAATAAAAAGACATTATCAATGACCCTTGGAAGAGTGGTGGAGGTTACAGTGGAATAAAAAGACAATATCAATGACCCTTGGAAGAGACGTGGAGGTCACAGTAGCTTAACAAGACGATTTTAATGCCCCTTACAAGAGCCATGCAGTACAGCATATTAAAAACATTATTCCCATTATTGGGGAGTGGGTCTCCCATAGTCTTTGCCTATGCCTTCCAAGCAAAAGCTGCCAAAAATTAGGACGGAGGAACTTGCAATGCCCCTTACAAGAGCCATGCAGTAATGCATATTAAAAACATTATTCCCATTATTGGGGAGTGGGTCTCCCATAGTCTTTGCCTATGCCTTCCAAGCAAAAGCTGCCAAAAATTAGGACGGAGGAACTTGCAATGCTGGCAACACTGACCACGGTCACCCTGGTGGTATAGTGGTGCTGGAGGCTGAGGATAAGAGCAAAAAACAGCCAAAAATGAGGAAGCGTATACCCATGTGTGGGTGTAAAGCGGTGCATGGGAATACACCTCCCGAAATAACACAGTGGATTGGACTTTATGTTACTCTGCTGTCATTTGGTGGTGATGAGAAGTCTGGCCCAATCCAGCCCTTGTTCATTTTGATAAGGGTCAGCTTGTCAGCATTGTCAGTTGACAGGCAAGTGCGCTTATCAGTTATAATTCCCCCAGCGGCACTAAAAACACGCTCCGATAACACGCTAGCGGCAGGGCAGGCCAGGACCTCCAAGGCGTACAGAGCGAGTTCATTCCAAGTGTCCAGCTTGGATACCCAATAATTAAAAGGCACAGTGAAATCACGGAGGACGCTGGTACGGTCGGCAAGGTACTCCCTCACCATCTTTTGAAACTTTCAACTCCTTGTGAGAGTACCCTGCGCCTCAGGGCCTGTAAGCTGGGCGGGTCTCAGAAAACTGTCCCAGAACGTTGACAGTGTTCCCCTACCTCTGCTGGATTGGAGCTGCGCCTCTCTCGCCTGTACGCCTTGGCTGGGCAACGAACTGTGACCTCTGCTGCTAGCGTGTTCAGATGGGAATTTTTTTTAACAGTTCTGCAGCAAGGGCCTTCTGGTACTGCCCCATTTTTGTACACCTCTCCACCTCAGGAATAAGAGAGTGAAAGTTCTCCTTGTAGCGGGGGTATACAAGTGTCACCAACCAGTAATGACTGTCACCCAACATTTTGACAATGCGTGGGTCACGGTTAAGGCAGCGTAACATAAAGTCAGCCATGCGTGCCAGACTGGTAACGGGCAAGACTTCCGTGTCCTCACCAAGATGACGACTGACCATGCTCTCCTCCTCCTCCTCCTCCTCCCCCCTGTTCTCATGCCACCCACGCTGAACCGATGGTATGACAGTTGTACAGGTACTACCGTCTACAGCACATGATACCAGCTCCTGCTGTTCCTCCTCCTCCTCCTCCTCCTCCTCCCTCCCTCATTGTCCGCCAATGCACGTTGGGATGAGATGAGGCTAGGCTGTGTGTAATCGCCCGCTATGGCTTTTTGATCCATCTCATCATACTCTGGCTGCAATGCCTCCTCTTTAATTCTCTGCAGAGAGAGTTGCAAAAGACAGACAAGTGGAATGCTGACGCTAATGATGGCGTCATCGCCACTCACCATCTTGGTGGACTCTTCAAAGTTTGTCAGGATGGTACATATGTCAAACATCCAGGTCCACTCCTGAGGTCTTATGTGTGGAGTCGGACCTGAATATCGACGGCCTTGTTGCAGCTGGTACTCCACAACTGCTCTCTTCTGCTCACAAATCCTTTGCAACATGTGGAGGGTAGAGTTCCAACATGTGGGGACATCACACACCAGTCGGTGTGCCGGAAGCTGAAAACGATGCTGCAACACAGCAAGGGCGGCGGAAGCTGTAGCCAACTTCCGAAAATGAGCTGACAGGCGGCCTACTTTGACGAGCAGATCTGGCAACTCGGGGTATGATTTAAGAAACCGCTGAACCACGAGGTTAAGCACATGAGCCAGGCATGGTACGTGTGTGATCTCACCTCGCCTCAGAGCCGTCACCAGGTTACGGCCATTGTCACACACGACCATGCCTGGATGTAGGTTCAGCGGTCTCAGCCACAGATCTGCCTGCTCTTTCACAGCTGTCCACAACTCACAAGCAGTGTGAGGTTTATCACCTAAGCTTATGAATTTCAGCACAGCCTGTTGCCCCTTGGCTGAGGCAGTACTGCAGTGCTTCCAGCTTGTAACTGATGTGGTGATATCTGAGATGGAGGCTGAACATGAGGAGGAGGAGGAGGATGATGCGCAGGAGCTGTACACTGTGGGGGCTACTTTGACTGACATAGGGCCCGAAATCCTCGGTGTGGGGAGGATGTGTTCCGTCCCAAGGTCCGACTGGGTCCCGGCTTCCACTATGTTTACCCAGTGTGCCGTCAGGGAGATGTACCGACTCTGGCCACAAGCATTTGTCCACGTGTCCGTTGTCAGGTGGACTCTCCCAGTAACTGCATTGTTGAGGGCACGGCAGATGTTTTGGGACACGTGCTTGTGTAGTGCGGGGATGGCACACCGGGCAAAATAGTGTCAGCTGGGGACCGAGTACCGAGGGACGGCCACAGCCATAAGGTTGCGGAAGGATTCCGTCTCCACCAGCCTAAAAGGCAGCATTTCCAACGCAAGCAGTCGTGAAATGTGTGAATTTAAGACTGTGGCCTGTGGGGCGTTGGCTGCGAATTTGCGCTTTCGTTCAAAGGTCTGGGATGTGGACAATTGAACGCTGCGGTGGGATGTGGACGTGGACGTTGATGCTGTTTCTTGAGAAACTGCCATAACAAGTGAAGACAGAGAGGAGGGGGCATCTTTACATGCAGTATGGACAGAGGATTGCCTTGCACGCACAACAGGGGGTTCTCTTACATGCACAACAGCGGAAGAAGCAGTGGTGACACCCGCTGACACTGGTCGTGGACCCTGGGGTTCGCCCCACAAAGTCGGGTGCTTTGCTGACATGTGCCTGATCATGCTGGTGGTGGTCAGGCTGGTAGTTTTGTCACCCCTGCTGATGCTGGCCTGGCAGGTTGTGCAAATGGCCTTTTTGGGGTTATCAGCAGAGTCTTTAAAAAAATTCCAGACTCTGGAAGACCTACCGGTTGTACTGGCAACGTCCCTCGTGTTGGTGTTTCGGGGAACGGTTGCCCGCCTTCTGTCTGCGGCCACCACACTGCTTCTTCCTGCCTGTTGGGGTACTCTGCCTCCCTCCCCCTGTGTGCTGCTGGCCTCGCTCTGCGTGTCCTCCTGCCACGTTGGGTCAGTTACTAGATCATCCACCACCTCCTCCTCTTCCACTTCCGCACCCTGGTCCTCCTCCTCACTTCGTGGCAATTGTGTCTCGTCATCGTCCACCTCTTGTGACAAATTGCCAGTGTCACCTTCCTGTGGCCGTGGCTGTTCAAATATTTGGCCATCACTACATGGGTTCTCCTCTTCCACCACTTCAAGCGGAGCAGGCGAGGGGCCCAAATATGGAAATGGACCAGTGAACAGCTCTTCAGAGTGTCCAACTGTGGGATCAGTTGCTGTCTGACGACACTCGGCATGGTGGGAGGAAGGAGCATCAGGGTGAGGAGGAGCATGCGGTCGAGACTTATGGCTACTAACACTTGACCGTGCGGAAGACAGACCGGAGGTGGTGGTGCCCAGGTGACTGGAAGTATTATCTGCTATCCAATTAATAACCTGTTCACACTGATCAGTTCGCAATAGTGGTGCTGTTGTGTGCTTCCCTAGTAATTCAGTCAAGAACTGGGAGCGAGAAGATGTGGCTGTTAGTTGTGGTACATTTTCACCTTGGCCACGGCCCCGTCCTCTGCATGCCAGTTCCACGTCCCTTGCCACGTGCCTTGCCCATTGTAAATGAAGTAAAATAGCTTACACTCGCACTATCAATGGCAAAAGGGTAATAAAAAGGAGATTTGAACTGTGGAAGAGGTAAACCACAGTTCTAGTTCTCTGGCCTACACCAGAATCTTTTAAACAGATATATTTGTGTCTGAACAGTCAAGGAGACACTCAAATTGTTTTTTTTTTATGCAAAAAGGTGGATTACACCCAGATTTAAACCGTGGAAGAGGAAAACCACAGTTCTAGTTCTCTGGCCTACACCAGAATCTTTTA
Source organism: Phyllobates terribilis (assembly GCF_046119375.1). Classification (NCBI taxonomy): domain Eukaryota; kingdom Metazoa; phylum Chordata; class Amphibia; order Anura; family Dendrobatidae; genus Phyllobates; species Phyllobates terribilis. The sequence goes on along the minus strand of NW_027362773.1, from coordinate 71,479,377 downwards.
AACAGATATATTTGTGTCTGAACAGTCAAGGAGACACTCAAACTGCTTTTTTCTGCAAAAAGGTGGATTACACCCAGATTTGAACTGTGGAAGAGGAAAACCACAGCTCTAGTTCTCTGGCCTACACCAGAATCTTTTAAACAGATATATTTGTGTCTGAACAGTCAGCGAAACACTGAAACTGTTTTTTTTTTATGCAAAAAGGTGGATTACACCCAGATTTGAACCGTGGAAGAGGAAAACCACAGTTCTCGTTCTCTGGCCTACACCAGAATCTTTTAAACAGATATATTTGTGTCTGAACAGTCAGCGAGACACTGAAACTGTTTTTTTTTATGCAAAAAGGTGGATTACACCCAGATTTGAACCATGGAAGAGGAAAACCACAGTTCTAGTTCTGAACAGTCAGCGAGACACTCAAACTGTTTTCTTTTAAACATATGACTCGCCCCCTGGGCCGTGGGGCACTCGTGAGCGGGCTTCAGGGCAATGCTGGGAGTAGTAGTGGCGACCCGGTCCCGTGGCTCAGGGTGGTAAGACCAGTGGCAGTCTTTTATATGTTTTAGGTAATGTCCAACTACGCCACCCGTGGATTGCGGCTATTATGAACCGCCGCTGCAAGGCAGTCCACTGAGGCTGATGGTGTGTGCAGCTGAGATAATATAACTCCCCACGGGAAGAGTGTAGCCTCAGGGCAGTGAGCGTAGATGATGGGGATTGTAGTGCAGGGCGTCCCAGCAACGGTAGTGCTGGCGCGGCAAGAAATGCAAAGACAACGTGTTGCAGTCCAGGGTCTTTTACTCACAGTTCGTATAGTCCAAGTCACTTCTGCAGGGAATGACTGCCCAAGCCGTGCTGCGTCCACCAGGTGAGGGGCTCGGTCAACCCCCAGGCAATTCAGGAGTATGGCACAGGACTCCCTTCTATCCTTCCTCTAGCTCGTGCCCCACCAGTGACCAAGCTTTTGTCCAGCTGCCGCGGATCTATGCGGGTAAACGTGGGCCCCGTTTCCCGCTATCCTATATGGTGCCTTCCTAGCAGGTTTAGCAGGGGGTCACACCAAGTGATGATCACGACCTCCGGTTCTTGGCTGAGGGATAATTTACCTCCACCAATTTGGGATCCGGTACCCTTTTCTTGCCTGACCCGTCACCCGATTTCACGTTGGTCCTTAGGGTCCCTTCTGCCTTCTTGTTTCTGAGCCCTTCTGTTTCTCTGTCACTTCTCCTTTCCTGTTCCTTCTTCTCCTCCTTCCCTCGGTCTCTTCTCTAGGCCTACTTCTCCTTCTCCTCTCAGGCTCCGGCCTTCACCCTAGGCCTGCCTTTGAGCAAAGCTCCTACAGAGCCTCCGCTCCCTGTCTTCTCCTCTCACTCACTGAACACACTCCTAAGATCGTGCCCACCTTTTATACCTCCTCCTCTGTGTGTGAGCTCAGGTGACCAGCACCCAATGAGCTCCTTCCTATGCTACAGAAACCGTCCCCTTCTGCTCCTACATCACTGGGTTTTCCTCCCCCCTCCCCACTCCAGCCAGGGCCATGGTCTGTCGTACCTGCATTACTGTATAAATGGGAGCACCGTTGAGCTGTCCCCCGGAAATGGGGTGTGTGTGATGCATGCAGCTAACTGAGCCCTGGTCCACCCTCCATCCTTACCCAGGAGTGGAATATCACACCTCTGGCAGAGGTGCAATACCCCTGTAGCGGCCGAGCCCTCGGGGCACTACACATATATATTTGTGTCTGAACAGTCAGCGAGACACTCAAACTGTTTTTTTTATGGAAAAAAGGCAAAAAAGTGGATAATACAGAGATTTGAACTGTGGAACTGCAAAACCACAGTTCTAGTTATCTGGCCTACACCAGACTCTTTTAAACTGATATATTTGTGTCTGAACACTCACAGACACACTAAATTTTTTTTTTTGGGGGGGGGAATACCAAAAGGTTAATAAGACGAGTATTTGTACAGTCTGAGGGAAAAAAAAAAAAGAGGATTTAGATGAAAAAAAAGCATTTTTCCTGGCCCCTGAGACCTGGGGCTAAGTCTAGCAATTTGAAAAGCAGCACACAGGACTGTAATGCAGTGTTTGTTGGTATAACCTCTGCGTCTCCTATACAGCCTGCCTGCCTGCCTGATATCTGGGATGGATATTAGTCCTGAGAAGGACTGTTTGTTTGATTTTGCAGACTTTAGAGACCCTACACTACCTATTTCGCAGTATAAATCTCTCCCTAGCTCAGCAGCACTCTCCATACACTGTCTGATCCAGAGCGACTGTGTCCAAGATGGCAACGCCCGGTTTTAAATACTCGAGGTGACGCTGTGCGGCCAGTCAATCACTGTAATGCCCACAACCAACATGGCTGCGGCATTACATTGACTGGCTGGCAATCCCTGCATGTTCATTGGCTCTGTAAAGAGCACCAAACGTGCAGGGCGGAGACCCGAGCTCCCGCCCGAGTAACCCGAAAATGCTCGGTGCTCGCCGAACATCCCGAGTAGTGAGATGCTCGGGCGAGTACCGAGCATTCTCGCTCAACACTAGTGACTAGAAGTATACAATTTGCATCCATGTGGTCATGTGCCGACTAAACGTGCATGTACTCACTCAATATATGTGAATTCAGAACTTAAGATGGCCGTAGATTAAATATGAATCAATAAGTGTTTCCTAAAAGTGTGTTCTCCACCCTCACCCACTACATGGTTCCCCCTATCTTTGGTTCCCCCCCATCTCCTCTATCCCGGGCCGGGGCAGCACCCTGGTGCATTTAGGCCCCCTGCAGGACAGGAGAGGTGTAGTGTTGAGTGGTGAAGTGGGGTCCTGAGTGATGCTCCATCCTTACCTGGAAGAGGAGATACCACACCTCAAACTGAGGTGCAGTACCCCTGTGGCGACTGAACCCTCAGGGGCGCCACACACACACGTAATTAGAGATGAGAAAACCTCAAGGTTTTATTTGTTTCAGATCGGCGAACTTCCCAATGTTCTCCAAACAATTTGTCAAACAGTTCGTCAAACCTATCTTAATCCCATTGCATTCAATGGTAATTAGAGATGAGAAAACCTCTCAAGGTTTTATTTGCTTCAGATCGTTGAACTTCCCGATGTTCTCCAAACAATTCGTCAAACAGTTCGTCGAACCTCTCTGAATCCCATTGCATTCAATGGGAGGCAATACAGCACCTTCAGAGAGGCCAAAAGCTGCCAAAACAGCTCAAATTAGGGGCAGACACCAGGAAAATGGCATTAATTGACCCACAGTATAAATAGTATAATTATTATAGTGCCATATATTCCATGGCGCTTTATATGTGAAAAGGGGTCACAGACTAGTATAAGAGTAGAGAGGACCCTGCCCGCGAGGGCTCACAAACAATCTACAAGGGATGCGTGAGAATACAGTAGTTGAGGTTAGAGCTGGTCGTGCGGCGCTATGGTGGAGTGATGGTTACTGCAGGTTGTACGCTTATCGGAAGAGGTGGGTCTTCAGGTTCCTTTTGAAGGTTTCCACGGTAGGCGAGAGTCTGATGTATTGGGTTAGAGAGTTCCAGAGTAGGGGAGATGCATGCGACAAATCTTATATGCAATTGTGGGAAGAAAAGATAAGTAGAGAAGGAGATCTCGTGAGGACCGGAGGTTGCGTGCATGTAAGTACCGGAAGACTAGGTCACAGCTGTATGGAGGAGGCAGATTTTGGATGTCTTTGTATGCCAAAGTTAGGATTTTCAACTGGAGTCTCTGGGCAACGGGGAACCAACGCATAGATTGACAGAGGAGAGAAGCCAGGGAATAGCGGGGTGACAGGTGAATTAGTCAGGCAGCAGAGTTTAGGATATATTGGAGGGGTGCGAGAGTGGTAGAAGGGAGGCCACAGAGCAGGAGGTTGCAATAGTCAAGGCGGGAAATGATGAGGGCGTGCACTGGTGTTTTTGCAGATTTATGCTTGAGGAATGTGCAGATCCTGGATATATTTTGGACTTGGATCTCAGGTTTGAAGGAGAGATCAGAGTCAAACTTGCAGGACTGGGGAGAGTGGGCACCCATTGACTTTGATGGATAGGTCAGTTAGGGGGCTTGAGTGAGATGGTGAAAAGATGATGAATTCCGTTTTATCCATGTCAAGTTTTAGAAATCCAGCAGAGAAGAAAGTTGAAATAGCAGACAGACATTGTGAGATTCTGGTTAGTAAGGGGATAATATCAGGTTCAGAGAGGTAGATCTGTGTGTCATCATGATAGAGGTGATACTGAAAGCCATGTGACTCTATGAGCTGTCTCAGGCCGAAGGTGTAGATGTGAAAGAGCAGGGGTCCTAGAACTGAACCTTGGGGGACACTGACACATAGGGGGCAAGATGAGGAGGTGATGTGTGAGTGGGAGACACTGAATATCCTGTCTGTTAAGTATGAGGAGATCCAAGAAAGGGCCAAGTCTGTAATACCAAGAGATCAGAGAGTCTGTAATAAGAGGGAATGGTCCACTGTGTCGAAGGCTGATGTCAGGTCCAGGAGGAGGAGGACAAACTAGTGTTGCTTGGATTTGGAGGTTACTAGGTCGTTGGTGACTTTAGTCAGGGCAGTTTCAGTGGAATAGTGCGGTCGGAAGACAGATTGTAAGCAGTCAAAGAGGGAGCAATAGGAGAGGTGGGAGGACAGTTCAAAATGGACTTGTTGTTCCAGTAGTTTTGAGGCATAGGGGAGAAGTGATATGGGCGATAGCTAGACACAGAGGATGGGTCAAGGGAGGGCTTTGTCACGGGTGTGTCAGGTTTGACAGACAGTCATACAGGATCTGGCTGTAGAAGGTCGCTGTGTTTGGCCTTGCAAACATCTTCCTGATCCTTTCATTATCCCTCTCTCTCTAGGACACAACAATGATCTTCACCTTCTACTGCTAACACCAGTTGTTAGTGACAAGTTGAAGAGGTGGGTTAGGGTTGGGATGAAGACTGTGGTAATGTTTGGAATGAGGTGGGACAGGATTGGGTCAAGTTCACAGGTGGTGATGTGTTATTTGGAGAGTAAAGAGGAAAGTTGATCTTCCGTGATAGCGAGGAAGCTGGTTTTGAAGGAGGAGAGTTGAGTAGTTATGAGGAGGGGCTGTGGGGACTTTAAGCAAAAGCTCTGTTTTACGTTGTCAATCTTCTGCTTGAAGAATGAGGTAAAATCTCCCTCTGAACCCTTCTGCACATTATCAAAATGCCTACTAAGGTGTTTAGCGCTAATGATGACGAGGAGGTGGTGGTCCCAGGGGAAGAGGAGAAGCAGAGGAGGATGTGTAAGGGCTAACAATATCTCTAAGTTCTGGACTGTCATCGCACAGGTCGTTGCCATGGAGGGGTGGATTACAGTGTTCAGGGGGGCGCATGGTACCAAGCAAACTGTTAGTGAATGTGCAGGAGCGGAGGAACAAATGGAAGAGGATGAGCAGGAAGATGTGATGGACGCGCAACAGTTAGGAGATGAAGAGGTTAATGATCCCCTGTCTGTGGTCCGTGGTTGCCAGGAGGGGAAGGTGGAAGCAAGCTTCATTATTATCCCACCACCAAAACACCATGGACTGGGACCTCATGAAAGAGACCGACTCATGATCACCTTCTTTCAGCACTATCTGCAACATGATTGTTGCCCGTATTGTTAGGATTAGAAATAGTGCTAACTACTGGGTTGCCACTCTGTTCGATCCATGGTACAAGACTAAATTTTGCAAGATGCTTTCCCCCCTGGAAAGGGACGTGCCTATGCTGGAGAATCAAAACATGCTTGAAGACAATCTTGAGAGTGGTTTTCCCCAAGACAGCAGTGAGGTACACCGTGTGCATCGCAGTGATAGACTTCCAACCCCAGGAACATTGAGTTGTAAATGCGAAAACATTAGCTTGAATCTTCAACACAAAAATATTACCAGCTTTGCAGCGCTGGGGTCCTGCGTTCTAACCCCACCAAGGACAACATCTGCAAGGAGATTGTATGTTCTTCCGATGTTTGCGAGGGATTTCTCCAAGTGCTCATTTTTCTTCCCACACTCCAAAGACATACTGATAGGAACTTTAGATTGTGAGCCCCAATGGGGATAGTGCCACTAATGTCTGTAAATGTCTGTAAAGTGCTGTGGAATTAACGGCGCTGTAACGGATCTGGGAGGTGGAACCTCTGAGCAACTATACAAAGGGCAGTCCTTGTAAGGAAGGGGGTGGCTCCCAGGGAAGGCGGGCAGGTAGTCACGGCAAGTGACAGGGACAGTCTCTGGGTAGAAGGGCAGGAGGTCACGGCAAGTGACGGGGACAGTCTCTAGACAGGCGGGTGGTCACGGCAAGTGACAGCAGGGTAAGAGTCTCTAGACAGGCAGGTGGTCACGGCAAGTGACAGCAGGGTAAGAGTCTCTAGACAGGCAGGTGGTCACGGCAAGTGACAGCAGGAATGCTAGCAGATAGACAGGTATCAGGCAGGTATGAAGCAGGAATCTGTCAGGAAACTGACAGGAATCTGGCAGCGGGACCTGAGGGCTGAAGCAGAGTTGACAGGCTTTGCAACAACATTGCTCGGGCACCTCCATTTTGGAAGAGGTGCCTTATATATGATGAGATCCTCCGGCCATTGGCCGGGGACTCCTTAGGACAGCGCGCACGGCCCCTTTAAGAGAGGGGGAGCGCGCGCGCGCGCCCTAAGCACAGTGGCCAGGAAGCAGCACGCGCTGCCAGCAGAGCGGAAGGAAGACGCCGGGCACGGAGCGGAGAGGTGAGGGGAACGGCATCCCTGCCTAGCAGGAGGCAGGGACGCCGACGCTACAGTACCCCCCCCCCTTTAGGCCCCCCCTTTTTTAGGCCAGAGAGAAATTTTTCAAGGATGAGAGGGGCATGAATGTTCTCCCGGGGCTCCCACGTTTTCTCCTCAGGACCAAACCCCTTCCAATCTACTAGAAACAAGGTCTTTCCTCTTACCCTTTTGGTGGCCAGAATGTTCTCTACCTCAAACTCGTTTTCAGCGGAAACCGGAGCAGGAGGCGTACCTGTAGACTTGGAAAAAAAGCTAAGTACCACGGGTTTGAGTAGAGATACATGAAAGGAGTTAGGAATCCGCAAGTTGGCCGGGAGTTTCAATTTATAGGACACTGGGTTGATTTGCTTGATAACTTCCAGTGGGCCGATGAACCGGGGCCCTAACTTGTATGAAGGAATCTTGAGCCGGACATATTTGGACGAGAGCCAGACTTTATCTCCAGGACAGAATTGTGGTGGATCCAGACGTCTTTTGTCAGCCTGTTTTTTCATCCGCTCGGATGACCGAAGAAGTGCGGATCGGGTACTCTCCCAAATGGAGGAAAATTCACCAACGAGAGATTCCGCAGCCGGATTGTCCACCGAGGTGGAGACGGGAAACGGGATCCGAGGATGCTGACCGAAGACTACAAAAAATGGGGATTTGGTGGAAGATTCGCTCTCGTGATTATTGTAGGAAAATTCGGCCCACGGTAAAAGATCCACCCAGTCAGAATGGTGAGCATTAACAAAGTGCCAGAGGAAACTGGTTAAAATTTGGTTGATCCGCTCTACTTGGCCATTGGACTGTGGGTGATAGGCAGAAGAAAAGTCCAAGGTGACCCCCAGCAATTTACACATGGCTCGCCAAAAGCGAGAGGTGAATTGAACCCCTCGGTCGGATACAATGTGGAGAGGAAGACTATGAAGACGGAAAACATGATGGATAAAGTCTTTAGCTAACTCAGATGCAGACGGGAGACCCGGCAGGGGAATGAAGTGAGCCATCTTGGAAAAGCGGTCAGCGACCACCCAAATGGCCGTACAACCGGCAGAGACAGGGAGGTCCGTTATAAAGTCCATAGCTATATGCTGCCACGGGGCAGCAGGTACAGGAAGAGGAAGGAGGCGACCGACTGGCAGGTGTCTCGGAACCTTGTTGCGGGCGCAGGACACACAGGCTGAAACAAAGTCTATTACGTCCTTGTGCAGGGTAGGCCACCAGTAATGCCGGGTAATAAGCTGGAGGGTCTTTTTCTGACCATCGTGGCCAGCTAGCTTAGACGAGTGACCCCAGTGTAGGACCTTCTCACGATCAGGTACTGTTACGAACGTCTTACCAGGAGGAAGACGATTTAGATTCACGGGGGCCACCTGCATTACTCTGGCGGGGTCAATGATGTGCTTAGGCTCCTCCTCTAGATCAGAGACCAGAAAGGATCGGGACAAGGCATCAGCCTTGATGTTTTTGTCTGCCGGGCGAAAATGAAGAATGAAATCAAAGCGGGCGAAAAACAAGGACCACCGGGCTTGGCGCGGGTTAAGTCTCTGGGCGCTCTGGAGGTAAGCCAAGTTCTTGTGGTCCGTGTAAATTATTACCGGGTGAAGAGCCTCCTCGAGCAGGTAACGCCACTCCTCCAGTGCCAGCTTAATAGCCAATAATTCTCGGTCTCCTATAGAATAATTGCGCTCAGAAGAGGAGAAAAGTTTGGAGAAGAAGCCGCAGGTTACCATTCTTCCGGAAGACGACTTTTGGGTAAGTACGGCTCCGAAGGAGGAAGCGTCAACTTCTAGGAAGAATTGTTTGTTGCCGTCTGGACGATGCAGCACCGGAGCGGAGGAGAAAGCTTGTTTTAAGGAAAGGAAGGCTTCATCTGCTTCGGGCAGCCATTCTCTGGGATTAGCGCCCTTACGGGTGAGCGCAGAGATAGGGGCAGTCCGGGAAGAGAAGTGCGGTATGAAGAGGCGGTAGTAGTTGGCGAAGCCCAGGAACCGCTGAATAGCCTTCAACCCCTCTGGTCAGGGCCACTTCTGGATGGCAGACAGTTTCTCAGGATCCATTCGTAGGCCGGTCTGAGAGATTATGTAGCCCAGAAACGGAAGTGAGGTCTGCTCAAAGAGGCACTTCTCATATTTAGCGTAGAGGTGGTTCTGCCTGAGCCTGAGCAGGACCTGACGAACGTCCCTCCGGTGAGTGGGAAGATCCGGAGAGAAGACTAAGATGTCGTCCAGGTACACCACCACGCAGGAGTAGAGAAGGTCATGGAAGATGTCATTGACCAACTCTTGAAAGACGGCGGGAGCGTTACAGAGACCAAAGGGCATTACAAGGTATTCATAGTGGCCGTCCCGGGTGTTGAATGCAGTCTTCCACTCATCCCCCTGACGGATACGAACCAGGTTATACGCCCCACGGAGGTCCAGCTTGGTGAAGATTCTAGCCCCCCTCAGACAGTCAAATAATTCAGGAATGAGCGGGAGGGGGTATTTATTTTTCACTGTGATCTGGTTAAGGCCTCTATAGTCTATAGAGGGACGGAGTGAGCCGTCCTTCTTTTTGACGAAGAAGAAGCCTGCTCCCGCCGGGGAGGTAGATTTCCGGATAAATCCCCGGGCCAGATTCTCCTCAATATATTCAGACATGGACTGGGTCTCAGCAGTGGACAAAGGGTAGATACGCCCACGGGGAGGAGTAACGCCGGGTATCAGGTCGACTGGGCAGTCATATGGTCTATGAGGGGGTAATGTCTCTGCTTCTTTTTTATTAAAGACGTCCGCATAAGACCAATAGGGAACCGGTAGGCCGGGTAGATTGGCTGGGGTAGGAGAAGGATGGGCAGGATGAACGGGAACTAAACAAGTCTTATGGCAGTCCTGTCCCCAGCGAAGGACCTCTCCGGTCAGCCAATAAAGCACGGGTGCATGTTTCTGAAGCCAAGGTAGGCCTATCAAGAGGGCGTGAGAGAGTCCAGGCAGAACATGGATGAAGATGCTCTCAGAGTGCAGCATTCCCACCTGCAGAGTTATGGATTCGGTGATGAGTTGGATTGGATGTGGTAAGAGACCCCCATTAACGGCGGCGACAGATAAGGGTACAGCCAGAAGTTTGGTGGGAATGCGGTATTTTTCTACCAGGGACTGTGAAATGAGATTTCCAGCAGCTCCAGAGTCAAGTTGAGCTAGTTCAAAATAACGGTTCTCTCCGCAGATGATAGAAACCGACAGCATCAGAGATGGAGAGGGTTTACTTTTGTCTAGGGCGACCTCTCTGAGCGATCCTAGACACAGGCGTTTCCCGACCTCTCTGGGCAGGAACGGATCCGGTGCTCCTTACTGCCACAGTAGAAGCAGCTCCCCTCGGCACGGCGTAATTCCTGACGGGTTTTGACCATCTTGGTCTGGTCGACCTGCATAGACTCGGGTGAGTGCGCCTGGGGAGTAACGGAGGAAGTGACGGGTCTCTGGAAGGTAGGGGCAAGGCGTGGAAACCTCCTCTCACGGGTGACCTCTTTGGTGCGCTCCTGGAACCGGATGTCAATCCGGGTGGCAAGCGTTATTAAGTCGTCGACAGTGGTAGGAATGTCCCGACTGGCGAGTTCATCTTTAATACGGCCAGACAGACCCTCCCAGAAGACGGACACCAGGGCGTCGTTATCCCAGGCAAGCTCTGAAGCAAGGGTACGGAACCGTATGGCATATTGACCTACGGTGAGACCCCCTTGACGGAGGCGTAGCAGAGATGAGGCGGATGAAGTCTTCCGTCCTGGTTCGTCGAAGACTTTCCGGAAAGCCGTGAGAAAGGCTGGCAGGTTGGACACCAAGGGGTCTCCTCTCTCCCATAGAGGATTTAGCCAAGCCAGCGCCTCCCCCGTGAGATGGGACATGATGAAGGCTACTTTGGCTCGGTCGGTGGAAAACTGGTGTGCCAACAGTTCGAAATGCAGAGTGCACTGATTAATGAAGCCCCGTGCCTGGATGGGATCTCCGCCAAAACGAGGCGGGGACCGGGAAGAGATGCCATGGTATTGATGGGCAGCGGCGGTGCCGGGGCAGTAAGTGTGCGAGTGGAGGCAGCTCCCGATGAGGCAGTAAATGTGTCCAGGTGGGAGTTAACACTACGCAGGTGACTCAGGATGGACTCCTGTTGGGACCTCTGACGGGCAAGTTCATGACATAGGTCCGAGAGCGAGGGAGCTTGGGTGCCACCGGGTTCCATGGCCCGAGCAAACTGTAACGGATCTGGGAGGTGGAACCTCTGAGCAACTATACAAAGGGCAGTCCTTGTAAGGAAGCGGGTGGCTCCCAAAGAAGGCGGGCAGGTAGTCACCGCAAGTGACAGGGACAGTCTCTGGGTAGAAGGGCAGGAGGTCACGGCAAGTGACGGGGACAGTCTCTAGACAGGCGGGTGGTCACGGCAAGTGACAGCAGGGTAAGAGTCTCTAGACAGGCAGGTGGTCACGGCAAGTGACAGCAGGGTAAGAGTCTCTAGACAGACTGGTGGTCACGGTAAGTGATGGCAGAGCCTCCAGGTAGGCTAGCAGGCGGGTAGCAGGTGGGCGCTCCCAGGTGAGCGGACAGGAGTCTCTGGACTGGCAGGTGGTCACGGCAAGTGACGGCAGAGCCTCCAGGTAGGCTAGCAGGCAGGTAGCAGGTGAGCGCTCCCAGGTGAGCGGGCAAGAGTCTCTGGACAGGCAGGTGGTCACGGCAAGTGACGGCAGAGCCTCCCGGTAGGCTAGCAGGCAGGTAGCAGGTGAGCGCTCCCAGGTGAGCGGGCAAGAGTCTCTGGACAGGCAGGGGGTCACGGCGAGTGGCGGCAGAGCCTCCAGGTAGGCTAGCAGGCAGGTAGCAGGTGAGCGGGCAGACTGATCCCTAGACAGACTGGCAGGTGCTGGTAGGCAGACTGTCGGACCACAGGAATGCTAGCAGATAGACAGGTATCAGGCAGGTATCAAGCAGGAATCTGGCAGGAAACTGACAGGAATCTGGCAACGGGACCTGAGGGCTGAAGCAGAGTTGACAGGCTTTGCAACAACATTGCTCGGGCACCTCCATTTTGGAGGAGGTTCCTTATATATGATGAGATCCTCCGGCCATTGGCCGGGGACTCCTTAGGACGGCGCGCGCGGCCCCTTTAAGAGAGGGGGAGCGCGTGCGCGCGCGCCCTAAGCACAGTGGCCGGGAAGCAGCGCGCGCTGCCAGCAGAGGGGGAGGAAGACGCCGGGCACGGAGCGGAGAGGTGAGGGGAACGGCGTCCCTGCCTAGCAGGAGGCAGGGACGCCGACGCTACAGGCGCTATAAGATTAAAATAAATGTACAAAAAAAAAATTCTGGGAATCGTTTCACTACTTTTTTAGACCAGACCGTTCACCTGCAGAACAGAGTACAAGTCTGACACATAGTGAACGACTGGAGAAGGTGATACAAGAGTATCCCAAGCTCAATAGCAATGCCATCAAGGGGGGGTTTGGACCCTTTTGAATTTTGGCCTATAAAAACTGAAGAGAGCCCTGAGCTCGCCTGTCACTCTTTAGAAGTTTTGCTATGGGCGGAGGCCAGCGTGCTCTCAGAAAGTGTCTTCAGTGCTGCTGGTGTCTTCATGGAAAAGCGCATATGGCTGTCCCCTGAAAGTGTAGACTTTTGCACCCCAGTAGCAGACCAGGAAGACTAGGTGATGGTGTACTTTTTAGTGTGCTGGGTTGATCTTGCGTAATTGCAGTCTGTGACACCTTTGTAGTGGCTTCTGTGCTTGTTGTTGATAGTGCTGCTGATGTTACTAAAAAATTTTTGAAATGTGGGGACTCCAACTTGGGTCTCCATCTGATGGGTTGCCAGTAGTGGAAGGGGTGTCAGAACCCCATTATACTATGGGGAAATTGATAATGTCTGTATAGCACTGTGGAATTATTGGCACTATATAAGTGAGTAAAATAAATAAATAGAAATTGATGCCACTTTAGTGGTATCTGCCTATAATTATTGGAAATGTTTGGTCTCCAAGTTGGGTCTCCTTCATGTGTGTTGCCTGAATTTGGCAGAGCTCTCAGAGCAGCAGGCCTACACCTGACACTCATCCACCAGTTACTGATCAAAGTTTAAGCTAGAAATGCTGCTCCAAGCCCCATCCAATGCTGAAATGTGGCATGGTTTCACGACCACGCTATTATCATAATCAATTTAGATTATGAAATGTGGACTCCTGGCTGTAGCACAAAACTAGCACAAAATAATTAAAAACTGAAATGTAGCCTAGTTTCTGTCGCACGGTAGTAACAGAAAAAATTAAACTTTTTACTGTGGAGCCCTGGATACAGCAGAATCTCAATGCAAAACAATTACAAGCTCAGATGTGGCTTGGTTTCTGTAGCACGATAGTAACAGAAGAAATTTAGATTTCATCATGTCAACTCCTGTATGGAGCAGAATATCAGCACCAAAGAATTAAAAGGTGAAATGTGACATGGTTTCTGTAGCATGGTAGTACCACAACAAATTAACATTTTATAATGTCAACTCCTGGCTGGATTTGAATATCAGCACCAAAGAATTAAAAGCTAAAATGTACCCTAGTTTATACAGCATGCTAGTTACAGAATTTTTTTTTACTGTGGACGAGCCCTGGATACAGCAGAATCTCAGCCTGGAGGGCGTGACTAGGGGCCTCGCCAGATCTGACCATGAACAGGCGGCAGCTTAATCAACTCCGTGGTCCAAGGAGGGACATGGGAGGTGGCCCAGGTGCTACTCCAGGTCAGACCCCGGTCACAGCTGTTGACCCACACCGGAGAATGCAGGAAGGGACAGGCACGGCTGGAATGCAGACAGGTGGGTACTGGCAGGCACGGCTGGTATGCAGACAGGTGGGTACTGGCAGGCACGGCTGGTATGCAGACAGGTGGGTACTGGCAGGCACGGCTGGTATGCAGACAGGCGGGTACTGGCAGGCACGGCTGGTATGCAGACAGGTGGGTACTGGTTGGCAAGGCCGGTATGCAGACATGCAGATACTGGCAGGTAGGAACGCAGGCTGGATAGGGACCAGTACAGACTGGGATACAGGAACAGAACCGCAGGTGCGGTAGACAAGCAGAGGAGAGCGAAACCGCAGGTGCGGAGGACAAGCAGAGCAGAGAGAAACCACAGGTGCGGAGGACAAGCAGAGCAGAGAGAAACCGCAGGTGCGGAGGACAAGCAGAGCAGTGCGAAACCGCAGGGGTGGAGGACAAGCACAGCAGAGCGAAACCGCAGGTGCGGAGGACAAGCAGAACAGAGTGAAACCGCAGGTGCGGAGGACAAGCAGAACAGAGCGAAACCGCAGGTGCAGAGGACAAGCAGAGCAGAGCAAAACTGCAGGTGTGGAGGACAAGCAGAGCAGAGCAAAAACGCAGGTGCGGAGCACAAGCAGAGCAGAGCGAAACTGCAGGTGCGGAGGACAAGCAGAGCAGTGCGAAACCGCAGGTGCAGAGGACAAGCAGAGCAGAGTGAAACCGCAGGTGCAGAGGACAAGCACAGCAGAACGAAACCGCAGGTGTGGAGGACAAGCAGAGCAGAGCGAAACTGCAGGTGTGGACAACAAGCAGAGCAGAGCGAAACCGCAGGTGCGGAGGGAAAGCAGAGCAGAGCGAAACCGCAGGTGCGGAGGGCAAACAGAGCAGAGCAAAACCGCAAGTGCGCAGGACAAGCGAGGCAGAACAGAGCAGAGCATAACCGCAGAGCAGAAGGTGCAGGCAGACAGGAGAGGGCTCTGTTCACATGGAACAGACTGGGAAACACAGGAAGATAGCTAGAACACAGGAGGTAGAAACGGAGGCTGGGAAACGGGACAAGCAGAACCAGATACACACAAGGTACTTTCAATGAAGTAACGAGTGGACACAAAACTCACAAACAGAAGTACAGAGACAATGAGCTGGATTTAGGTGCAGGTTCAGGCACTGCAGGAAAAGGAAAGGATCGGACATAGAGACAAACAGGTAACCGGCTAAGACACTGTTCAGACAGGAAGTGAACCACGAACAAGATACAGGAACGAGCCTGGGTACACAGCCCCCAGGGTGACAGAAACAGACTAGAAGTCAAAGATACAGGTAACGGGCCTGGGTACTCAGCCCTCAGGGTGGCGGAAACAGACTAGAAGTCACAGATACAGGTAATGGGCCTGGGTACTCAGCCCCCAGGGTGGCGGAAGCAGACAAGATACTTGACAGGACCTGGCAACTCTGTTGCACAGAACAGACTGAAAGAAAGTGTTGCCCAGGAACCTCCTACTGGGTGGATGGGGTTTAAGTATCCAGTGACTCACAGCAATAGGCTGGGGACGCATTAGGACTGCGCATGCTGTAACTGTAAGAAACAGGAAGCAACAGCGCCGCCGCCCTAAGCAATCAGACAAGAGACATGCACACAGCACATAATGGAGCAAAGTGTGCAGCCTGGACTGATAGGTAAGTTGGCGGTCTTGCATGGTGGGAGATGGTAAGCCATGCCAGCACGCCACCAGGATATTACAGTCTGCATGTTTTTGAGTCTGTGTATTTGAATAATAATTTGAAAGAGGGTGTATTCAAAATAATAGCAGTGTGAAGTTCAATTAGTGAGGTCAATCATTCTGTGAAGAAACAGGTGTGAACCAGGCAGCCCTTATATAAGGGTGAAGGCAGCACATGTTGTACATGCATTTCTCCTTGAAAGCCTGAGAAATATGTGTCATTCGAGACATTGTTCAGAAGAACAGCGTACTTTGATTGAAAAGTTTATTGAAGAGGGTAAAACTTATAAAGAAGTGCAGACAATGATAGGCTGTTCAGCTAAAATTATCTCCAATGCTTAAAAATGGAAAGCAAAGCCAGAGAGACGTGTAAGAAAACAAAAGACTACCACTCGAATGGATGGAAGAATAGCCAGAATGGCAAAGGCTCAGCCAATGATCAGCTCCAGGATGATCAAAGACAGTCTCAAGATACCTGTTATAGTTAGAAGATGCCTGTGTGAAGCTAATCTCTTAGCAAGAAGTCCCTGCAAAGTCCAACTGTTAAAAAAAAAGACATGTACTGAAGCGGATACAATTTGCCAAACACATCAGCTGGCTTAAAGAGAAATGGAGAAACATTTTGTGGACTGATGAAAGTAAAATTGTTCATTTTGGGTCCGAGGGCCGCAGACAGTTCGTCAGACGACCCCCAAACTCTGCATTCAAATCACAGTACACTCTGAAGACAGTGAAACATGGTGGTGCAAGCATCATGATGTGGGCATGTTTCCATTACTATGGTGCCGGACATATTTACCGCATACCAGGGATCATGGACCAGTTTGCATATATTAAAATACTTGAAGAGGTCATGTTGCTTTACGCTGAAGAGGATATGCTCTTGAAATGGGTGTTTTAACAGGACAGAGACCCTAAACACACCAGTAAATAAGCAAAATCTTGGTTCCAGTTGAACAAAATTGAGGTTATGGAGAGGGCAGCCCAATTCCCGGAACTTAATCCAATAGAACACTTGTGGGATGACATAAAAAAATGTAGTTTCTGACGCAAAGCCAACAACGCCAAAAAATTGTAGGATGTAGTCAAAGCACCCTGGGTTAGAATACAGTTGACTCTATGCAACATAGATGTGATGCATTTTAAAAAACTGTGGTTATACAACTAAATATTAGGTTAGTGATTCACAGGAATGCTAAATCCTAAAAAGAAAGAGTACATATTGTGAGTTTGTAAAGACAAATGCAGACACTGCTATTTTTTTGAACAGCCCAATGTTCATTTTTTGTTATTTTCTGTAAAGTAGTTAAAATGATATACATTTCTCTTCACATTTTGAATTAGAAAACAGTGTGCAATGTTCCCAGTGCATGGAAATAAAAACTAGAATAAAGATTTTGTGCTTAACTTATGTTTTTGAACACACTGGTATTATTTTGAATACTACTGTACCACGTTAATAACAGACGAAATTAGATTTTTTACTGTGGACGACGCCTGGATACAGTAGAATATATACACCAAAAAATTACAAGTGGAGATTTGGCCTGCTGTATGTATCACAGTAGTAAGACAACAAAGTTAGATTTTATTATGTGAACCCCTGTTTGGAAAACAATATCAGCACCAAAGAATTAAAAGGCGAAATGTAGCCTGCTTTATGTAGCACGGTAGTAAGAAAACCAATTTAGATTTTATCATGTGTAACCCTGTATGGAGAACAATATCAGCACGAAAGAATTAAAAAAATAAATGTAGCTTGCTTTATGTAGCATGGTAGTAAGTAAACCAATTTAGATTTTATCAAGTGAACCTCTGGATGCAGAACAATATCAGCACCAAAGAACTAAAAGATAAAATGTAGCCTGCTTTATGTAGCACGGTAGTAAGAAAACCAAACCAATTTAGATTTTATCATGTGTACCCCTGTATGGAGAACAATATCAGCACTAAAGAATTAAAAGATGAAATGTAAACTGCTTTATGTAGCACATTAGTAAGTAAACCAATTTAGATTTTATCATGTGTACCCCTGTATGGAGAACAATATCAGCACCAAGGTTCTGGCCCCCTATATGATTGGTGAGCCCCAGAAGGCTTATCATGACCTGGCCTTGCAAGATGCCCAGGAGTATGTTAAACTTAAAACTGAGATACTGGCACGTGAGGGAGTGACTACATCAGTCAGACCTCAAAGGGTTCACCACTAGGCGTATTATGGTGATAAACCCCCTCGCTCCCAAATGTATGACCTTTTGCATCTTGTACAGTAGTGACTGGAGACGGAATTCTCCACTCCAGCCCAGATGGTCGAGCGGGTTGTCATAGACAGATTTGTGCACTCCCTACCTAGGCCGGTGCAGACCTGGGATGCGCAGGGAGACCCCTGGAATGCGGACAACCTGGTCGACCTCGTAGAAAGGTACCAGGTGATCGAGAGGTCCCTAAGGAAGCTGGGAGGTGCTGCATCCCCATACAGGGGAACCCAGAAGGAGTCCGAGTCCCAAAAGAGGGGTATTAGAGTCACCACTGGGGGAAGTCCAAGGTCCCAAGTGATGACTGAGGGCCTGCCAAAAGCCACTGGGAAAGACTTGATCTGCTCGAGATGCCGCGGGCCTGGATACATAGCCACCCATTGTCCTATGTCCTCTGAGGAGATGGACTGCAGCGTTGAGAGGCGGTGCTCATGTTATGCATACCCTGCCTGCAGTGTGGACTATCAGCCCGGTGAAGGGCCACAGTCATGTCCTGTGACCATAAATGGAGTACTAGTATCGGGACTCCTGAACTCAGGAAGTTTGGTGACCCTGGTAAAGGCCACACTTCCCCACCAGTTGATCCCAGGGAAGTACGTGGGCGTCCGCTGTATTCGCGGGAACACCAAGAACTACCCCGTTGCCTGAGTGACAATGAAAACTCACTGTGGGGCTGAGTCCCATGAGGTTGAGGTGGTTGAGGGCTTGTTATATCCAGTTATAATTGGGTGGGACTTCCTGCTGCTCTAGGACTTGGGACTTGTGGGGAAAGGCGGGGGTGCCCACTTGTTCAGACCGAAGCCAGTTCATCCATGAAGAATCACCATTACAGCCAGAGACAGATCAGTTCCTCCTGTGTGTCCTTGCTGGTGACAAGGACAAGACAGGGACCCATGAGGATGAGATTCCTGACCTGGGGCTTTCAGGGGGGAATTTTGGTACGGCACAAATGCAGGATCTTACATTAAAAGGTGCATTTGACAATGTGACTTTAATAAATAGGGTTGCCCAAGAACCTGGGGCTGACACCAGGTTCCCGTATTT
Source organism: Phyllobates terribilis (assembly GCF_046119375.1). Lineage (NCBI taxonomy): Eukaryota > Metazoa > Chordata > Amphibia > Anura > Dendrobatidae > Phyllobates > Phyllobates terribilis. The sequence continues at coordinate 71,460,831 of NW_027362773.1, read as the reverse complement.
CATCTAAATTGAGGAGCTGCTCTATTGGGTCACTAACCTAAGAGGGGATATGATAGAGCAGTTGTTGGTGCCGGGTCCCTATAGGGTATTAGATTTGGCCCATTCACATGTCTTAGGGGTGCATCTGGGAGTAGACAAAACCCAAGAGCGGGTCTTGCAGAGGTTGTACTGGCCTAGGTGTCACCAAGACATTGTTAATTTCTGCCGCTCTTGCCCTACTTGTCAGCTAACTACTCCCGTGTCCCACTTCCGGAGTCCCCTGGTTCCGTTACTCATTATAGAGGACCCGTTTGACCGAATTGCCATGGACCTTGTAGGGCCCTTAGTTAAGTCCGCCAAGGGTCACCAATACATACTAGTTGTGCTGGACTAAGCAACATGGTACCCAGAGGTGGTACCATTGAGAAACTCCTCTGCCAGGAGCATAGCCCGTGAGCTAGTACATTTCTTCTCCTGGATTGGCCTGCCAAAGGAGATCCTGACAGACCAGGGAAGTCCTTTCATGTCAAAGGTGACGAGGAAGTTGTGTAAGGCTCTCCAGATTACACAACTCAGGAAGTCAGTGTACCATCCGCAGAAGGATGGCCTGGTGGAGAGGTTCAAACAAGACCCTAAAGTCCGTGCTTAAAAAGGTTGTGGAGAAGGATGGACAAGACTATGATTGCCTACACCCCTACCTGCTATTCTCCATTAGGGAAGTTCCCCAGGCCTCTGTGGGGTTCTCACCCTTTAAGTTGCTTTACAGACGGCACCTTCGGGGACTGTTGGACATTGAGAGGGAGACCTGGGAAGCCGAGGTAACACCCCACCGGAGCGTCATAGAGCATGTGGCCCAGATACAGGAGCAGATCGCGAGGGTAATGCCAATTGTAAGAGACAGCAACCTTCAAGCACAAGTGGCCAAGGCAAGGGTCTACAATCGGTCAGTGAGACTGAGACAGTTTATCCCTGGAGACCTGGTGTTGGTGTTGATTCCCACAGTTGAGAGTAAATTTCTGGCCAAGTGGCAAGGACCATATGAGGTGGTCAAAAATTTGAGTGACGTCAACTACAAGGTCTACCAACCAGGAAGAAGAAGGCCGTATCAGATGTACCACATTAACCTGTTCAAACCTTGGCGAAACAGTGAGCTGGTTGAAGCTACATGCCTGGGGGCCTTTCCTGAAGCCCGAGTCAAGGATGTCACAGTGGCAGAGACACTGTCACCGGCCCAGAAGCAACAGTACCTGTTTTCAGAGCTGCCAGGTTGTTCGCAGGTGGTTGAGCATGAAATCTTGATGGAGCCACATGTGAGGGTGAATCAAAAGCTGTATTGGATTCCTGAAGGCGCCGTGAGGTGATCTCCAAAGAAGTGAGGAGAATGCTGAGCCTGGGAGTCATCGAGGAGTCAAAGAGCAGCTGGTCCAGCCCCATTGTCCTGGTGCCGAAGCCGGATGGAGAATGGCAGTTCTGTAATGACTACAGGAAGCTGAATGAGGTGTCGAAGTTCGATGCCCTGCGTCGATGAGCTCATTGAGAGGCTAGGGTCAGCCAGATATATCACCACCGTGTACCTAATGAAAGGGTACTGGCAGATTCTCCTGTCCCCAAGTGCCAAGGAGAAGAGGGCCTTCTTTACTACTGATTGGTGCTTTCAGTACACCAGGATGCCATTCGGTGTGCAGGGAGCACAAGAAGTTCGCCGCAGCTTACCTGGATGACATAGTAATATTCAGCCCGGATTGGGGAAGTCATTTACAGAAGGTCCAGGCAGTACTGGATGCGCTAAGAAAGGCAGGGCTTACGATAAACCCAAAGAAGTGCACCATGGGGAAAGAAGAGGCAAAATACTTGGGCTACTTCGTCGGAAGGGGCAAAATAAAGCCGCAAGTAAATAAGGTGGAGGCTATCTGAAATTGTCCGCAGCCTAACTCCAAGAAGCAAGTTCAGGCGTTTCTAGGATTTGTAGGATATTATCGACGATTTATCCTGAATTTCACCAGGATAGCCACCCCCCTGACTGATCTTCTTAAGGGCACAAAGACATCGATGTCCAAGTGGTCACCTGAAGCGGAGGTGGAATTCCAGGAGTTGAAGCTCGCCCTATGTAAACAGCCAGTCTTAGTAGCACCTGACTTCAGTAAGGACTTTGTGGTTCAGACTGATGCCTCCGAGGTCAGTTTGGGAACTGTGTTGTCCCAGGAAATAGATTGGGATGAACATCCAGTCCTATTCCTGAGTAGGAAACTCTCTACCTGTGAAAATAACTCGTAGAGAAGGAGTGCTTTGCCATCAAATGGGCAATTGAGACTCTAAGATACTACCTGTTAGGCTGAAAGTTCAGGCTACTGTCAGATCATGTGCCCCTGAGATGATGAGGGAAAGGAAGGGGAAGAATGCCCGGGTGTATAGGTGGTTTCTAGAACTCCAGGACTTTAATCTTCATGTGGAGCACAGGCCAGGGAAACTACATACTAATGCAGATGCCCTGTCCAGACTTCTCGGCTTAGCAAGTGAAGGTGCCAAAACCCCCAGCTTTGGGCACAGGGTGGATGTTACAAAGTCACTGGTAAATAAGATATGAAGAAGATATGTTTCACGGAGGCTATTAGCGTCCGTGAATTGAAACCATGAAGTGTTCTCCAGCATGTTATTTGCTGAGACGGTTAAACCTCCATTAAAAGGGAATGTTTTTTGTGAATGGCCATTGTGAAGGGCGGTAGGTCATTCACCATATCTCCACCTCACTGTGTGGTCTGGGAGTTTAAATATTCGGCCTGCAGAGGCAGTCAGTGTTCAGTAGGTCTGGAGAGAGGAACTCCAGACATACACAAGTGGTCAAAATTGTTGGTACCCCTCGTAGAAAGAAAAACCCACAATGGTCACAGAAATAACTTGAATCTGACAAAAGTAATAATAAATTAAAAATGTCAGACATTGCTTTTCAACCCTGCTTCCACAGAATTTAAAAAAAAAATTAAACTCATGAAATAGACCTGGACAGAAATGATGGTACTCTTAACTTAATATTTTGTGTAACAACCTTTTGAGGCAATCACTGCAATCAAACGATTCCTGTAACTGTCAATGAAACTTCTGCACCTCTTAACAGGTATTTCGGCCCACTCCTCATGAGCAAACTGCTCCAGTTGTCTTCTGTTTGAAGGTTGCCTTTTCCAAACGGCATGTTTCATTCAGCTCTTTCCAAAGATGCTCAATAGGATTTAGGTCAGGGCTCATAGAAGGCCACTTCAGAATACTCCAATGTTTTCCTCTTAGCCATTCTTGGTTGTTTTTAGCTGTGTGTTTTGGGTCATTATCCTGTTGCAAGACCCATGACCTGCGACTGAGACCAAGCTTTCTGACACTGGGCAGCACATTTCTCTCTAGAATCCCTTGATAGTCTTGAGATTTAATTGTACCTTGCACAGATTCAAGACACCCTGTGCCAGATGCAGCAAAGCAGCCCCAGAACATAACAGAGCCTCCTCCATGTTTCACAGTAGGGACAGTGTTCTTTTCTTGATATGCTTAATTTTTCCGTCTGTGAACATAGAGCTGATGTGCCTTGCCAAAAACTTCCATTTTTGTCTCATCTGTCCATAGGACATTCACCTAGAAGCTTTGTTGGCTTGTCAACATGTAGTTTGGCAAATTCCAGTCTGGCTTTTTTATGATTTTTTTTTCAAGAATGGTGTTCTCCTTGGTCGTCTCCCATGAAATCTACTTTGGATCAAACAACAACGGATGGTGCGATCTGACACATATGTTTCTTGAGCTTGAAGTTCACCTTTAATCTCTTTAGAAGTTATCCTGAGCTCTTTTGTTACCATTCGTATAATACGTCTCTTTGATTTGTCATCAATTTTCCTCCTGCGGCCATGTCCAGGGAGGTTGGCTACAGTCCCATGGATCTTAAATTTCTGAATAATATGTGCAACTGTAGTCACTGGAACATCAAGCTGCTTGGAGATGGTCTTATAAGCTTTACCTTTAACATGCTTGTCTGTAATTTTCTTTCTGCTCTCCTGAGACAACTCTTTCCTTTGCTTCCTCTGGTCCATGTTGAGTGTAGTGCAAACCATGTCACCAAACAGCACAGTGAGTATCTGTAGCCCTATATACAAGCCCACTGACTGATTATAAGATTGTAGACACCTGTGATACTAATTAGTGGACACAATTTGATTACACATGTCCATTTTGTCACACTATTTTCAGGGGTACCATCATTTCTGTCCAGGCCTATTTCATGAGTTTAGTTTTTTTTAAATTCTGTGGAAGCAGGGTTGAAAAGCAATGTCTGACTTTCATTTGTTCATTTTCATAGATTTTTAATTTATTATTACTTTTGTCAGATTCAAGTTATTTCTGTAACCATTGTGGGTTTTTCTTTCATTAAATGAGGGGTACCAACAATTTTGACCACGTGTATATTTGTGTGAAGCTAACCTGAACCACGTGGCGTTGCTGAACGCTGAGCAGGCGGATCCCTGTGTCACTGGTGTGTCAGAGGTGACATCTTAGAGGTTGGGTGTCTCTAAAATCCCGCGGCTACCCCCCTCTGGCTAATGAGCTCCCTGGCCTGGGTGTATAAATACCTGGTGTGTCTGAGTGGGAGGTGCTGGCGATATTCATTACTACTTGTGAGGCTTTAGCAAGAGCAGTACTTCGTCCTTTCTGGAGCTTGAGGCCTTGTGCGCAATTGTATGGAGTCATCTAAAGCTAAGCAATCCCCCACTGTTTCCCTACCCTTGTTGTCTGTAGGGTTTAGTGGAGATCGACTAGTGCTCATCTCCTCCTGTCCCTAGCATTAGCCATATGCCAGGGAAAGTCAGGAAGAGGCACGCGTGCGGTGATTGGTGAAGAGCCAATATAGGGACGGTAGTTGAGACAGGGTGACACTAGATCAGACTAGGAAGTCTCCCCTTCCCCCTTTCCCTAGAGTCTGGGCTCCCTTTCCATTTGTGTTGCAATAAGTCTTTCCCACACGTGGCATGACACCCTGCTACCACGAGGACTGTGCTTTGTGTTGCCATTTTGCTTCGTTTTCCCTGTTTTGCCCAGCGGGCTGTGTTTTCTTTTATGGACTTAGTGTTGGTTTATGCTCTATTTTAATAAACCAACCCAAAGTTTTAAAGAGACAGCATACCTGTGTTTACCTCCATGTGCTGCTGAGTGAGCGATTTACCACACCCTGTATGGAGAACAATATCAGCAGCAAAAGTTTCAAGCTGAGATGTAGCCTGCTGTATCACATTAGTAACAGAAGAAATTAGATTTTTTTACTGTGGACGAGGCCTGGCTACAGTAGAATATATGCACAACAAAATATTCAAGCTGAGATGGGGCCTGCTCTATCACGTTAGTAACAGACGAAATTAGATTTTTCACTGTGGATCAGGCCTGCATACAGTAGAATATATGCGCCAAAAAATTTCAAGCTGAGAGGTGGCCTGCTTTATCACGTTAGTAACAGAAGAAATTAGATTTTTTAATGTGGACGAGGCCTGTAAACAATAGAATATATGTGCCAAAAAATTTCAAGCTGAGATGTGGCCTGCTTTATCACGTTAGTCACAGAAGAAATTAGATTTTTAACTATAAACGAGGCCTGCATAAAGTAGAATATATGCACCAGATAATTACAAGCTGAGAAGTGGCCTCCTGTATCACGTTAATAACAGAAGAAATTAGATTTTTTTTACTGTGGACGAGGCCTATTTAACCCCTTTACAACCCAAGGTGGTTTGCACGTTAATGACCAGGCCAATTTTTACAATTCTGACCACTGTCACTTTATGAGGTAATTACTCTGGAACGCTTCAACAGATCCCCCTGATTCTGAGATTGTTTTTTCGTGACATATTGTACTTCATGATTGTGGTAAAATTTCTTCGATATCACTTGTGTTTATTTGTGAAAAAAAAAGGAAATTTGGCGAAAATTTTGAAAATTTAGCAATTTTCAAAATTTGAATTTTTATGCCCTTAAATCAGAGAGATATGTCACACAAAATAATTAATAAATAACATTTCCCACATATCTACTTTACATCAGCACAATTTTGGACCCAAATTTTTTTTTATTGGGGAGCTGTAAGGGTTAAAAGTTGACCAGCGATTTCTCATTTTTCCAACAAAATTTACAAAAACATTTTTTTTAGGGACCACATCATATTTAAAGTCACTTTGAGGGGTCTTTATGACAGAAAATACCCAAAAGTGACACCATTCTAAAAACTGCACTCCTCACGGTGCTCAAAACCACATTCAATAACTTTATTAACCTTTCAAGTGCTTCACGGGAATTTTTGGAATGTGGAAGAAAAAAATTAACATTTAACTTTTTTTCACAAAAATGTTACTTTAGACCCAATTTTTTTTATTTTCACAGGGGTAACAGGAAAAAATGGACCCCAAAATTTGTTGTGCAATTTCCCTTGGGCACGCAGATACCCCATATGTGGGGAAAAAACACTGTTTGGGCGAACGGCAGGGTTCGGAAGGGAAGGAGCGCCATTTGACTTTTTGAATGTAAAATTTGGTTGAATAATTAGCGGATGCCATGTTGCATTTGGGGAGCCCCTGATGTGCCTAAACAGTGGAAACCCCCCACAAGTGACACCATTTTGGAAACTAGACCCCCCAGGGAACTTATCTAGATGTGTGGTAAGCACCTTGAACCCCCAGGTGCTTCACAGAAGTTTATAACATTGAGCCGTAAAAATAAAATTTTCACATTTATCCCACAAAAATGTTTTTCAGCCCCCATTTTTGCATTTTCATAAAGGTAACAGGAGAAATTGCACCATGCAGTTTGTTGTGCAATTTCTCCTGAGTTAGCAGATACCTCATATGTGGGGGAAAACCACTGTTTGGGCGTGCGGCAGGGTTTGGAAGGGAAGGAGCGCCATTTGACTTTTTGAATGTAAAATTTGCTTGAATAATTAGCGGATGTGCCCCTGATGTGCCTAAACAGTGGAAACCCCCCACAAGTGACACCATTTTGGAAACTAGACCCCTCAGGGAACTTATGTAGATGTGTGGTGAGCACCTTGAACCCCCAAGTCCTTTACAGAAGTTTATAACATGGAGCCGTGAAAATAAAAAAATCTAACTTTTTCCACAAAAATTATGTTTTAGCCCCAATTTTTTTATTTTCACAAGGGTAAGAGGAGAAAATGGACCCCAAAAACTTTTGTGCAATTTTTCCTGAGTACACCAATACCCCATATGTGAGGAAAATACAGTGTTTGGGCGCACGGCAGAGTTCAGAAGGGAAGGAGCACTGTGTGACTTTTTGAACGCAAAATCGGCTGGAATCGAGAGCGGACGCCATGTCGCGTTTGGAGAGACCCTGATGTGCCTAAATAGTGGAAACCCCCCACAAGTGACCCCATTTTGGAAACTACACCCCTCAAGGATTTTATCAAGGGGTATAGTGAACATTTTGAACCCAAAGGTACGACACAGAATTTGATAACATTAGGTCATCATATTGAATAAGTTGTCATTAGTCTTGAGCGCAAGTGCTCACTACTTGAGTTTGCATCAGGTACTCGGGTATGCACCATGTATCACGGGTGCTCAAGTGAAATGCTCGAGTCCCCGCCCGCATCTTTCACTGTTATTAGATACCCCCAAAAAAACATGGGGAGATCGCTGGTGCATAGCATGCAATCCCCGCAAGGTTTTTTTGGCCGCGAAGCATATGGGGCGAAGACTCGAGCACCCGCGATACTCAATGCATACCCAAGCACCCGATGCAAACTCAAGTAGTGAGTACTTGCGTTAAACACTAGTTGCCATATCGTCATCATTTTTTTTTTTTTTTTTTTATTTACTTTTGAAAAAAAAAACAACCCTAACCCCAATCCTAACATTAGCACAACCCTAACCCCAACCCCAGCCCTAGCGTTTATTTTTTACGCCGTTCCTAGTGTGGTATAAGTGATTACACGACCTTATTCTTCGGGTCGGTGCAACTACAGAGATACCAGAATCGTATCGGGTTTTTATGATTGACAGCTGTCACACTAAAAGACATATATTTTGTAAAATCTAGTTTTTGCATCGCCATATTTTGAGAGCTATAATTTTTCCATATTTTGGCTGACAGAGTCATGTGACTGCTTGTTTTTTGCGGGATGAGTTGACGTTTTTATTGGTGCCATTTTCAGGCACGTGACATTTTTTGATCGCTTTCTATTCCAGCTTTTGGGAAGCAAAATAAACAAAAACCAACAATTCAGGAATTGTTTTTTTTTTTTTTTTAATTTATTCTACTCCACGTGTGGTAAAATTGATAAGGTAGCTATATTCTTCGGGTCAGTACGTTTACAGCGGTACAACATTTATATTGTTTTTCTGTGTTTTGGCGCTTTTAAAAGCTATTTTATAGAAAAATATATATTTTTGCATTGCTTTATTCTGAGAGCTATAACTTTTTGATTTTTTGGATGATGGAGCTGTATGGTGGCTTGTTTTTTGTGGGACAAGATGACGTTTTCAGCAGTACCATTTTTATTTATATTCGTCTTTTTGATCGCGTGTTATTCCATTTTTTGTTTGGCGGTATGATGATAAAGCATTGTTTTTTGCTTCTTTTTTTTTTTTTTTTTTTTTTTTTACCGTGTTCACTGAAGGGGTTAACTAGTGGGACAATTTTATAGGTCAGGTTGTTCTGGACGCGGCGATACCAAATATGTGTACTTTTATTGTTTGTTTGTTGTTTTTTTTCATAATAGTATTTATTGATGGGTACATTATATTTTTATTTTTGGTGGATTATTTTTTTTATTTATTTTTTTTAATTTTTACAATTTTATTTTTCACTTTCTGACAGTTTTTTTATTTGTTTACTTTGTCCCACTATGGGACTTTCACTTTTTTTAATCTGATCGCCTGCATAGAATAGGGATGGAGCACCATCCCTGTGCTATGCAGGCTGTCAGCGCTGCACAGTGAGAAGATAGTTTGGTCATGTACTGCGCATGACCAAAAAATCTTCCTGCTGTCTGGTGACCCGGATGTTGTCATGACGACATCGGGTCGTCATGGCAACACTCGGGAAGCCGCGGCAGACAACGCTGGAGGCCGGAAGAGGAGGTGAGTATACCGATCACCTATTCTTAGCCACCGCAATGCTGCGATCGACTTCGATCGCAGCATTGCGGGTGTTAATGTGTCGGAAGCGGTGCGGGACTGCTACCTGCACATAGTACCGGGTGTCAGCTGTGACGTACTAATACGGGTCAGGCTCTTAAGTCCCAGGGCACAGACGCATATTTAAGGGGTTAAAGAAGAATATATGCGCCAAAAAAATTCAAGCTGAGATATTGACTGCTGTATCACGTTGATAACAGAATTATATTTTTTACAGTGGATGAGGCCTGTACACATTAGAATATATGCGCCAAAAAATTCAAGCTGAGATGTGGCCTGCTGTATCACGTTAGTAAGAGAAGAAATTGGATTTTTTTTTTACTGTGGACGAGGCCTGTATACAGTATATGCGCCAAGTAATTTCAAGCTGTGATGTGGCCTGCTGTATCACGTTAGTAGCAGAAGAAATTAGACTTTTTACTCTGGACGAGACCTGTATAAAGTAGAATATATGTGCCAAACAATTTCAAGCTGAGATGTGGCCTGCTTTATCATATTAGTAACAGAAGAAATTCGATTTTTTATAAAGTAGAATATACAGTACAGACCAAAAGTTTGGACACACCTTCTCATTTAAAGATTTTTCTGTATTTTCATGACTATGAAAATTGTACATTCACACTGAAGGCATCAAAACTATGAATTAACACATGTGGAATTATATACTTAACAAAAAAGTGTGAAACAACTGAAAATATGTCTTATATTCTAGGTTCTTCAAAGTAGCCACCTTTTGCTTCGATGACTGCTTTGCACACTCTTGGCATTCTCTTGATGAGCTTCAAGAGGTAGTCACCGGAAATGGTCTTCCAACAATCTTGAAGGAGTTCCCAGAGATGCTAAGTACCAGAAGAAATTAGATCTTTTACTGTAGATGAGGCCTGTATACAGCAGAATATATGTGCCAACAAATTTAAAGCTGAGATGTGGCCTGCTGTATCACGTTAGCTACAGAAAAAAAATTGATTTTTTTACAGTGGACGAGGCCTACATAAAGTAGAATATATGCACCAAAAAATTTCAAGCTGAGATGTGGACGAGGCCTGTATAAAGTAGAATATATGTTCCAAAAAATTTCAAGTTGAGATGGGGCCTGCTGTATCACGTTAGTAACAGAAGAAATTTTATTTTTTTTACTGTGGACGAGGCCTGCATACAGTAGAATATATGCGCGAAATAATTTCAAGCTGAGATGTGGCCTGCTGTATCACATTAGTAACAGAAGAAATTTTATTTTTTTTACTGTGGACGAGGCCTGCATACAGTAGAATATATGCGCAAAATAATTTCAAGCTGAGATGTAGCCTGCTGTATCACATTAGTAACAGAAGAAATTTGATTTTTTACAATGGATGAGGCCTGTATAAAATAGAATATATGAGCTAAAAAAATTCAAACTGAGATGTGGCCTGCTGCATCATGTTAGTAACAGAAGAAATTAGATTTTTTTTACTGTGGACAAGGCCTGTATAAAGTAGAATATATGTGCCAAAAAATTTTAAGCTGAGATGTGGCCTGCTGTATCACATTAGTACCAGAAGAAATTAGATTTTTTATTGTGGAACCATGGATACAGCTGAATCTCAGTGGCTGGTTTAAAGTAACAAGGTAGGAACATAAAAAATTAGAGTTTCAAAGGTGCACTCGTGCATGGAGCACAATATAAGCAGTGCACTCAGGGGGGTATTTGGTGTTCATAGGCACTCTAACTTTGGACGCCCCCTTACTAATAAGTCAGACTAAAAGTGCCTATGCACTTTAGATAGTAGTTAAAGTCTCTCATACACACCAGACTAATGTCGGCCAAATGCCTATCTAAACCATTAATATGGGCGTACAGGTTAAAGACTGCTGAAAAAGTCCCCCCTGTATGCCTTATATCAGATGTTAATAAATCATTTTTTATCCGTTTAGGTAAATTACCTCTTCCAGGCTATGGGATTACACTGCTAGGAAGATAACTCCGTACTTTATCTCCATATATCTCGCCTCCCATCAGCGTCACTCTGTCCCTTTGAGGAAATCTTGCACCTGCACATTACTGTTCTCTTCTTTCCTCCGCAGTCATCTGTCCTTCTATGGGCCCAGACATGAAGTGCCTTCTGCGCAGGTGCCTTTCCCACTGTTCTCGGCGTATGAGTCTAAGCACACTGGGAACACTGGGAAAGGAACCTGTACAGAAGACACTTGATGCCTGTGCCCATAGAAGGACGGAAGACTGCAAATGAAAGAAGAGAACAGTAATGCGCACGTGCAAGATTTCCTCTCGAGCAGCCGATGTCACAGGGACCGAGTGACGCTGATGGGAGGCGATACATATGGAGATAAAGGGTGGAGGCAGCGTTATCTTCCAGGCAGCCTCCTCCCCAGAGCCTCTGGAAAGACTGGAAGAGGTCATTTACATAAAGGGATAAAAGATGATTTATCTGAAACAAGGCATCTGATGTGAGGCATACAGGTCGGACTCTATTAAGCAGTCAATAACCTGTATGACTATATTAATTGTTTAGATAGGTCAAATGTGGTGACAGATTCCCTTTAAAGGGGTTGTCCACTTCTCAATGTATGATCGGCCGGGGTCCCGCATGCGGCACCCCCGCGGATCAGCTGTTATCGGTGCCGGCGGTTACCTGCTGGGCTCAGCCGTCAAGTTGTAGTGGCCGCCATGGTGTACTGCACATCCACCTCTCATTCAATTGAATGGGAGGCGGATGTGCAGTACTCCATGATGGCCACTACAGATGGACAGCTAAGCCCTGTAGGTTAAAGCTTCCGGCCGGCGGCGCCCTCCGCTGACACCTATAACAGCTGATCGGCGGGGGTGCCCCATGCGGGGCCCCAGCCGATCATACATTGATATAAAATGTATGGACAACTTCGTTAAGCTAACTTAAATGTCATTGTTCTCGCGTAGTGTGTTGAGATTAATAGAATTTTGGGAATGCCTAACCCAGTCCCTTAGTTAAATGGGTTATGGCTGTATATTATACACAATATTGCCCAGTTGTTAAATAGTGAAGACTGTCTCTATCAAAATTATTGCATATCAGAAGTTAATATATGTGAATCTCATAGGACAACAAACCATGCAATAATTATCCCCAAATTATGACAGACATACAGTACATGGCAATAATAAATTGTCCGTCATCAAATTGATAGGACCTATAGTGGTCGATTGAATGAAGTCCCTCTTCACATTAATCAGTCCTCAGCCAAGGCACAGATTATATAAATGCTGATATGGCTAATATATTAATATAATTTAATGATTACATTAATAGAATTGTCAACATGAGCCTCTGTGGTAGCAGATTGTGCAGTGAATCCACACTACCGCATACAACATACGTTTGACAGCGTGTCTAAACTTACACAGCTGAATGCCGTCGGAGGGTATGATAGTAACCCGGCTAAGGAGGGCTAAGTGGTAATGATTTACAGTCAGGGCAAGGGGTGGTCCATGTTACCGGATGACTCCATGCATCTCTGACTCTGCTACCCTCACATGCGGTCGGCGTGCCTGACACACACACCTGATCGCTGTAGCTAGAAACACACACTCGCAGCAGCTATGCTAATACACATTACAAGCACCGCTGCTGCATACATTACCACTGGGCTGTTCAATAAAATTTTGTTTGTGATTCTCTTTCAACCACTACTAACATAACTCGGGACAAAGTCCTTGAAGCGCGTTTCGCCTGTATCCAGCTTTTTCTAAGGGCAGGGTCGGCCTCAAACTCCTGATATTTATACTTTCCATTGAGATTGACAGGTAGGTCGATCAATCAGATTGTGTATATAAAAAATAATTCATTTTCAAATCGAATCAAATGCAACAGATGGAATATTTGCTATCCTATGCATCATTAAATAAATTAATTTCATGAATAAAATGATCATCAATTTCCATATATCATCTTTATATCTTTATTAGTGATGAGCGAGTATGTTCTGTTAACCCTTTCGCCGAGTATGTTCGGGCGAGTAGTTGCAGCTGCTCGGTGTTATGTTTGAATCACTCCTGTGTGCATGATTTGCGACTGTTTGACAGTTTTAATACATGTGAGGAATGTGTAAGAAATAGAAGATTCTTTATAGCCACATCTAAGCAGTCATATGTATACCATATATTTATGTGTACATATCATGTAAGTACTTATTCATGCAACCCTCCATTCCAAGTAGCCCAACATAATCAATTCATATAAAAAGGAGAAATTTTCATCGTTCAATATTTACATCGAATTACCCTTAGATGTGAGGGATGAGACATTTAGATTAAATTAATTAATCCCTCCATAATCAGTCACATATCATAGGAGAAGAGGGGAAGAAAGAATATATACAGTTATATGAAAAAGTTTGGGCACCCCTATTAATCTTAAGCTTAATGTTTTATAAAAATTGGTGTTTTTGCAACAGCTATTTCAGTTTGATATATGTAATAACTGTTGGACACAGTAATGTTTCTGCCTTGAAATGAGGTTTATTGTACTAACAGAAAATGTGCAATCTGCATTCAAACAAAATTTGACAGGTGCATAAGTATGGGCACCCTTATCATTTTCTTGTTTTAAATACTCCTACCTACTTTTTACTGACTTACTAAAGCACTTTTTTTGGTTTTGTAACCTCATTGAGCTTTGAACTTCATAGCCAGGTGTATGCAATCATGAGAAAAGTTACTTAAAGTGGTCACTTGCAAGTTGTTCTCCTGTTTGAATCTCCTCTGAAGAGTGGCATCATGGGCTCCTCAAAACAACTGTCAAATGATCTGAAAACAAAGATTACTCAACATAGTTGTTCAGGGGAAGGATACAAAAAGCTGTCTCAGAGATTTAACCTGTCAGTTTCCACTGTGAGGAACATAGTAAGGAAATGGAAGAACACAGGGACAGTTCTTGTTAAGGCCAGAAGTGGCAGGCCAAGAAAAACATCAGAAAGGCATAGAAGAAGAATGGTGAGATCAGTCAAGGACAATCCTCAGACCACCTCCAGAGAGCTGCAGCATCAACTTGCTGCAGATGGTGTCACTGTGCATCGGTCAACTATACAACGCACTTTGCACAAGGAGAAGCTGTATGGGAGAGTGATGCGAAAGAAGCCGTTTCTGCAAGCACGCAGCAAACAGAGTCGGCTGAGGTATGCAAAAGCACATTTGGAGAAGCCAATTTCTTTTTGGAAGAAGGTCCTGTGGACTGATGAAACCAAGATTGAGTTGTTTGGTCATACAAAAAGGCGTTATGCATGGCGGCAAAAAAACACAGCATTCCAAGAAAAACACTTGCTACCCACAGTAAAATTTGGTGGAGGTTCCATCATGCTTTGGGGCTGTGTGGCCAATGCCGGCACCGGGAATCTTGTTAAAGTTGAGGGACGCATGGATTCCACTCAGTATCAGCAGATTCATGACAATAATGTTCAAGAATCAGTGACAAAGTTGAAGTTACGCAGGGGATGGATCTTTCAGCAAGACAATGATCCAAAACACCGCTCCAAATCTACTCAGGCATTCATGCAGAGGAACAATTACAATGTTCTGGAATGGCCATCCAGTCCCCAGACCTGAATATCATTGAACATCTGTGGGATCATTTGAAGAGGGCTGTCCATGCTCAGCGACCATCAAACTTTACTGAACTGGAATTGTTTTGTAAAGAGGAATGGTCAAAAATACCTTCATCCAGGATCCAGGAAATCATTAAAAGCTACCGTAAGCGACTAGAGGCTGTTATTTTTGCAAAAGGAGGATCTACTAAATATTAATGTCACTTTTCTGGTGAGGTGCCCATACTTATGCACCTGTCAAATTTTGTTTGAATGCAGATTGCACATTTTCTGTTAGTACAATAAACCTCATTTCAAGGCAGAAACATTACTGTGTCCAACAGTTATTACATATATCAAACTGAAATAGCTGTTGCAAAAACACCAATTTTTATAAAACATTAAGCTTAAGATTAATAGGGGTGCCCAAACTTTTTCATATAACTGTATATATATAATCAATTTCCATATCGCAGAAGATTTGTGTTGGACCTTTTAAAGTTTATCTTGAAACGTAATTTCTTCCTTTTTGACGTCTACATCTACCTTCAAAATGGGGTACATTTGCTAATTTATATCTAGAATTGTGGGAGGAAGAAATAGTTTTTGCTGAGAATATGTCTTTATATGTGAATTACATCGTAACGTGGAAACGTTACATCGATGATGTACTTATGGTGTGGAGGGGTACGGAGGAGGATTTATGAGCCTTCATAGATATTTTAAACAACAATTCCCTCAATTTGAAACTTACGCTCTCCTTCCACAGGCAACAGATTCCATTCCTAGATATAATGATACAAAGAGACAAAAATAATATGGTGCAGACTGATTTGTACAGGAAGGAAACGTCCACTGATAGTATTCTTGATGCCGGAAGTGCTCACTCCTCTGCTACCATCCAAGCAATTCCGAAGGGGGAATTCCTACGTTTATGGCGAAATTGTTCAACTTTTGAATGCTTTAAAGAACGGGCTCAGGAACTCAAATTAAAACTTCTTGAAAGGAATTATGCAGGAAGAATGATCAAAAAGGTGTACAACCATGCTTTAAGAACTGAGAGGGAAGAACTCCTAGTCCCCAAAAGGAAGAACAGAAATGAGGACAATCACGTGAGATTCATTACAGAATTTCACGAAGAATGTCAAATGATGTTGAATATACTGAATAAACATTGGGATATTATTAGATCTGATGCAGATCTTAAGAACTGTGTAACAACTCGGGCATCTTCTGGATACAGGAAAACCACCTCAGTTTCAAGTCTCCTAGTGTCAAGCCATTTTAAGAGAAACAATGTATCTATGAGAACAAAAAACCCTGGATTTTTTCAGTGTAAAATGTGGAAAGCTTGCCGGATTTTGGTTCCCAAAAAATCATTCATAGATGCATTTGGGAAAATGTATGTAATCCATCAACATCTTAATTGCTCCACCAGTGGGGTTGTCTACTGTTTAGAGTGCACATGTGGACTCCGGTATATTGGCAAAACAGTGAGGGATTTAAAGACCCATATAAGGGAACATATCCTGAGCATTGTGAACTATGACAAGGATGAACAAAGAAGTCAGCAACAAAAGAAAATCTTTACCACTACGCCAATTGCGAGACATTTTAAAAATAAGCATAATTTACAGTGGCTGGGTGATTTGCCAACTTAAATTAGATGTTAGAGGTGGGGATATTGACTCCATGCTCCTGAAAAGAGAGAGCAAGTGGATTTTCAGGTGTAATTCTGTAAACCCAAATGGATTAAATGAAAATTTCAACTTCGGCTGCTTTTTGTGATTTATAACTTCTGGGGTCAGCCCATATTATCTATACTAATCCACTGATGTCATATAGTTATCCGCTGATGTCACGTTATGATTCCGGATGCAGCCGGGGGTCCCTCTTCTGCGTTCCACTGGTGGATGCTGTGTTGTGGGCGGGGTTACCCCGCACATCACACTCGGCATCCACCACACGCTCTCCCTCTCCCCATTCATTGGGAAAGCGCTGGGTGGATGCTGGATCTGACCTTGGGGGTAACCCCGTCCACAACCCAGCATCCACAGCGGGGATCACGTCACTGATGTCACACTTCACTTGGTGGGTCACGTGATGCCTGTGAGCAGCCTGCGGTAGCGCCATTCACAGGCAATATCTGCAACACAAAGTAATTACAAAATCCCTCAGAGGCCCCGGGGGAATACATTGGGGGGGGGGGGTAATAAAAAGTTGTGAACAACTTCTTTAAAAGCTGTCAAATGCTATTCTACAACTGGATAGATCACTATATAGTCTCCTTGCATTGTTCCAATGCTGCAGAGGCAAAGCATGAATCCAAAAGGCAGGGGAGCATGATTTAGGAACAATCATGAGACAACCACTTTATGTTCAATTTTGTATAATTTTTGTATTCATGGTGGTCAATGATATCTAGAAAGTTTTGTTATATTTGTTAATATAATATAATCACAGTTCTGCACGCTCCTTATTTACTGATTCCTGGAGGGACGCGCACTCCTCCTTGAGTGACATAGCTCATCAATAACAGAGGGGTAGCATTAGTAGAACTTATGCTGAGCTTTATAGTTCTGCTGTAACACATTCAGCTATTAGCTGTTTATTCTGGAGTGTACACTGCTATCACTATATTAAAGTATAGAGATAACCAAGCACACAGCTCTGAAAAGTGAGAGCTGTGATTAGGAGAACTGGTCTGGGAACTGCCAATGCTGCGGGCTTATGGCTTTTCAAGATTTATAACAGCAGCTCATTGTGAGCTTAGAGAGGGGACAGAGTTGAGCAGCTAACTCATGTGTGGACATTTATTGGCTGGAGAGAGATGGCTGGAATCTTAGGAGTTAACACCTCTCCTGAAATGTAATTACTATGCATACTCAGCCAGGCTGTGGTCACCAAGCTTCTAGTAAAAAAAATGTAGACTATTGAAAATAAAAGCTCTCACAGCTTTTTTTTAACTATCCTGGAATGAAACTACTGCACATTCTCAGCCAATTTCTGGGCAGACACTAGTGGCTGAGCTACAAAGAAACCAGCAGTACACAATGAAAGATAAAAGCTCAGGAGAATAATAGCAGTTAGAAACATCAAATCAATTGCAAACTTGCTTATTTTCATGCTGTCTAACTAATGTAATTTAACACAAGAATGCCTCTTTGGCTATTAGTAATGGGGCAAAGACAATTTCTAGTGATCTTGTTCCATCTATCTCAGTGCTAGAGGCTGCTAAAACAGCTTTTTAGTATAGGTTCCTGCAAACTGCAGCAAAGGTCTCTGCAGTTATTTCACTGTGAATGATTTTAGGTTTCAGTGAAAAAATACCTAGTAGTGATGAGCGAGCATGCTCGTCACTACTTGTTACTCGCCCGAGCATCACAGTGCTCGAGATGCTTGTTACTCGGTGAGTATTTTTTGAATGTTCAGGCGGGAAACATTTTTTGAATGTTTGGCGCATATTAGACAGCTAATTACTGTCACTGTAATGCCATAGCCATGTTGGTTGTGGCATTACAGTGATTGGCTGGCCACATAACGTCATAAGGACCCTATGCTCGTCATAGTCTACCGGTCAAACAGACAGAGTAGGGACAACTGCAGCTGAGCAAGGGAGAGAATTGGCGCTAATTTTAAGCTGTGATTCCACACCACTATTGTTAATTTCATCTACACTAACAGTCCTTGTAAGAGCTCATTCTGATGAATATTAATCCTGCTGATAACACTAGTTATGCAGACTTTGTGTAGATGTAGGATAGTACAGAATAGGGTCCATTGAAAGTTCTTTCTGCTGCTGGAACTCCTATCAATAGCCCTAGATATCAGGGCTAATGATATTTTTTTTGCTCTTAATCTTGATACTTTTTGGTGAAAAGTAATATAATACACCATTTTTACTGCTCCATTTGCTTGTTAGCAGCATACATCCCTTCCGGGGGGATCCCCGTAATACCGATGACCTGGTGGGGTTAGTTGAAAGGTACCAGGCGGTAGAGAGTGCCTTGGGGAACCCAGGGGTCGTAGCATCTCCCTACTGGAGTTCCCAAAAGGTGGTGGACACCCAAAAGAGAAGAACTAGAGTCACGTCTGGGGGGCGGCCTAGAGCCCAGAAGGGGTCGGAGTTGCTGCCAAAGGTCCCGCCCAATAATGTAGTATGCTGGAGATATCATACCCCAGGTCACACAGCCACCTGTTGCCCCATGACCAACGAGCCAATGGACTGCAGTGTAGGACGGTGCTGCTCGTACTTTGCATATCCTGCCTGCAGTGCTGTTCCTCAACCAGGCGAGGGACCGACCGCAGCCATCTGTATTGGTAAATGGATTGCAAGTGACTGCTCTATTAGACTTGGGGAATTTGGTAACCCTAGGGCGGGCCGCAGTTCCTCATCAATTGGTTCCGGGGAAAAAGGTCGGCGTCCGTTGTATTCATGGGGATGCTAATGACTACCCTGTGGCCCAAGTGGTCATAGATGCAAACTGTGGTGCCGAGGCCCATGAGGTGGGCATAGTCAAGGACCTGTTGCACCCTGTGATAATAGGACGGGACTTTGCATTGCTTTGGGACTTGTGGGAGAAATGGAGGAAGCCAGGCTGTCCGGACAACAACTAGGTTGCTCCAGATGAATTCTCGTCACAGGCCGCCGCCGGTTTTCCTTTTTGTGTGCTTGTTGGGGATGAGGAAGAGGCAGCATCCCCGGAGGCCAACATCCCTGAGCTGGAGGTGTCCGGGGGAAACTTTGGAACCGCCCAGCTCAGAGACTTGACTCTTAAAGGGGCGTTTGATAATGTCACTGTCCTCAATGGTGTTGCTCAGGAGCCGGGGGCTGACACCCGATATCCGCACTTCGCCATTAATGGGGAGCTGTTATATCGGGTCACCAAGCTCAGAGGGGAGGTAATTGAGCAGTTACTGGTGCCAGGGCCGTATAGGCGCAGAATGTTAGATATGGCCCATACATATGTGTTAGGTGTTAGGTGGTCATCTGGGGGTCGAGAAAACCCAGGAAACGATCCTCCGGAGGTTCTATTGGCCCGGTTGTCACCGAGAAGTTGTACATTTTTGTAGGTCATGTCCCACCTGCCAGCTGACCTCCCCGGTAGCCCACTTCCGTAGCCCCTTAGTGCCGTTGCCAATCATTGAGGTGCCATTTGATCGCATAGCCATGGATCTAGTGGGACCCCTGGTCAAGTCCACCAGAGGACTTCAGTATATCCTGGTGGTATTGGACTATGCTATGCGGTATCCAGAGGCCGTGCCACTACGTAACGCCTCTGCCAAATGTATAGCCCGGGAGTTGGTCCACATCTTTTCTAGAACAGGGTTGCCTAAGGAGATCCTCACAGACCAAGGGACCCCATTTATGTCACAGGTGATAAGGGAGCTGTGCAAAACCCTGCAAATCACACAACTCAGAACCTCAGTCTACCACCCCCAGAAAGATGGCTTAGTGGAGAGGTTCAACAAAATCCCTGAAGGCCATGTTAAAGAAGGTAGTAGAGAAAGACGAACTGGGACTGTCTACTACCGTACCCTCTGTTTTCTATTAGAGAAGTCCCGCAGGCCTCTACTGGGTTCTCCCCGTTTGAACTGTTGTATGGCCGACACCCCCGCGGACTCCTTGACATGGCAAAGGAGACCTGGGAGGCAGAGTCTACACCCTACAAGAGTGTAATCTAACATGTGGCCCAGATGCAAGAGAGGATTGCAGAGGTGATGCCCATTGTGAAAGAACACCTCCTCAAAGCACAAGAGGCTCAGTTGAGAGTGTACAATAGATCAGCGAGGGTGAGACATTTCAACTCTGGGGATCGGGTACTAGTGCTGGTACCTACGGTGGAGAGCAAGTTCCTCACAAAGTGGCAGGGCCCCTATGAAGTGGTTGAAAAGGTTGGTGACGTCAACTATAGGGTCCACCAACCAGGGAGAAGGAAGCCCTAGCAGGTGTACCACATCAACCTCATTAAGCCGTGGCGAGACAGAGAGCCTTTGGAAGCTCTGTGTTTGATAACAAAGACTGAAACCAATGTGGAGGAAGTCAAGGTGGCAGAGTCACTGTCACGTGCCCAGAAGCAACAATGCCGGGATTTGCTACAGCAGAACAAGGACCAATTCTCGGATCTACCAGGCTGTACTCATGTCATAGAGCATGAGGTACTTACGGAGCCGCATGTCCGAGTGAATATGAAGCCATATCGGATTCCTGAAGCCCGCCGAGAGGTGATCTTGAAGGAGGAGAAGCGCATGCTGAATCTGGGGGTCATCAAAGAGTCTAAGGCTGTGTGCCCACTATGCGTTTTTTAAGTGTTTCTGCAGCAGCAATTCCGCTGCAGAAACACTTAAAAAATGCTTGGTAGAAGGCCTGCCATGTTCCCCAATGATAATCTGCATATGCTGTGCACATGCTGCGGAAATTTACGCTGCGGATTTTCATTGCGGAAAAATCAGCAGCACTACCAATTATTGTGCGGAATTGAGGCGTTTTCGCCACCGTTGACTTGCATTGGACCGCATGACATCCGCATCACTAGATATGCACATGCGGATATCATGCGGTTCAATGTGCGGATGATACTCGGGTTTGGAGAAGAGGAGACTCTCCTCCAGACCCGGGTACCACAGTACCTGTAAAAAAAAAAAGACTAAAATAAAAAATAAATATACTTACCTTCTGATGGCCCCCGGTGTCCTTATCCGATCCGTCCTGGCTTGCCGGCAGCTCGCAATGGTCTAAAAGGACCTGCCATGACGTTATTTAGTAATGTGACGGATCACGTGACCGCCGACGTCAGCTTGGAAAGCGCTTGACGACCCGCATGCGTAAATGCATGTGAAAAACGCTTCACTTCCGCTTGTCCCTGGCAGGAAAAACGCATGTAAAATCCGCATGTGTTTTTTCTGCCAGGGAGATGCAGAAACGCTCAGGAAAAATCCGGAGCATTTCTGCATCGTGGGCACATAGCCTAAGAGTGGCTGGTCCAGTCCCATAGTTTTAGTGCCGAAACCAGATGGCACTTCTGCAATGACTATAGGAAACTGAATGAGGTCTCTAAGTTTGATTCGTACCCAATGCCCAGGGTAGATGAACTAATTGAGATGCTAGGGCCAGCCAGGTACATCACCACCCTTGATCTCAAAATAGGGGATTGGCAGATCCCTATCTCCTAAGAGGCCAAGGAGAAGACGGCCTTTTCAACTCCAGATGGATGTTTCCAATACACCAGAATGCCGTTTGGGTTGCTAGGAGCACCAGCTACCTTCATGGACCGGATCCTAGCTTCCCACAGGAAGTATGCAGCGGCCTACCTGGAGGATATTGTGATCTACAGTCAGGATTGGGGTAACCATCTGAGTAAAGTCCAGGTGATATTCGAAGCTCTTCGGAAGGCAGGATTTTCCATCGACCTGAAGAAATGTGCCATGGGCATGGCGGAATCCAAGTATTTGGGCTATGTCGTAGGCAGAGGCGTGATCAAGCCCCAAATAAATAAAATTGACGCGATCCTGGGTTGGCCACAACCTCTCTCAAAAAAGCAGGTCAGAGCGTTCCTGGGCATCGTGGGCTACTACCGCTGCTTCATCCCCAACTTCGCCAAGGTAGCCGCCCCTTTGACAGACCTCCTAAAAGGGACAAAGTCAGTTATGGCTAAGTGGATTCCAGAAGCGGAGTAGGCTTTCCAGGAACTAAAGCAGGCTCTGTGTAAACAGCCAGTGCTGGTGGCTCTGGATTTCTCAAAAGAGTTTGTGGGCCAGACGGACGCGTCAGATGTCGGACTGGGTGCTGTCCTATCACAAGAGGTGAACGGGGAGGAGCACCCCATAATGTATTTAAGCAGGAAGCTGACATCTTGTGAGAACAATTACTCCATAGTGGAGAAGGAATGTTTGGCCATTAAGTGGGTCCTGGACACGCTAAGGTATTACCTCTTAGGCAGGAAGTTCAGACTGGTATCAGACCATGCCCCACTAAGATGGATGAGCGAGAAAAAGGGGAACAATGTTCGAGTGACCAGGTGGTTCCTAGCCCTTCAGGATTTTAGCTTCAGTGTAGAGTATAGGCCTGGGAAACTGCATGCAAATGCTGATAAATTGTCGAGGGTCCACTGTTTATTAGCGGAAGGTGCCAAGCCCCCCCGGCTCTGGGCAGAGGGGGGGTATGTAATAGGGCCGCCAGACATGTCCTTCAGGGGAGATATGTGTCACAAGGAAAGCAACTGTTCCCCAAAACACCAATACGAGGGTAGTTGCCAGTCCAGCTGTTCAGTCTTCCCGAGGCTGGCTCTTTTTTAAAGACTGTCCAGTTAACCCAAAAAAGGCCATTTACAACATTTTCCATGCCAGCATCAGCAGGGACAGCAAAACTACCAGCCTGACCACTACCAGCATGCTCAGGCACATGACAGCAAAGCACCCGACTAGTTGGGCCGAATGCCAGGGTCCAGAGACGATGTCAGCGGGTGACACCATTGCCTGTTTTGCTGTTGTGTGTGCACGCCAATCCCCTGTCCATGACTCAGGCTAAGATGCCTCTCACCCTGCACCTGTTGTTGCACACTTGAACCACCACCATCAGCAACCAAATCCACGTCCCTACCCCAGTTCTTGGAACTTAAGCGTAAATACGCAGCCACCCACCCAGAGGCCACAAAAATAAACTGCCACATTCCTAAACAGCTAGAAATTTTGCCTTTTAGGTTAGTGGAGACAGAAGCTTTCCGCAACCTCATGGTAGCGGCTGTCTCTTGGTACTCGGTCCCCAGCCGTCACTATTTCTCCCGGGTGCCGTCCCCGTCTTACACAAGCATGTCTCCCAGAACATTACCTGTGCCCTCACCAACGCAGTTACTGGGAAGGTCCACCTAACCACAGACACGTAGAAAAGTGCTTGTGGCCACAGACGATACACTGCAATGACAGCACACTGGGTGAATATTGTGGAAGCTGGGACCCAGTCGGACTCTGGGAAGGAACACGTCCTCTCGGCGCCAAGGATTGCGGGCCCTGGATCAAGCAGGGTTACCCCCACATTATACAGCTCCTGCACTCCCTCCTCTTCAGCCTCCATCTCCAAAATGACCACATCAGTCGCAAGCTGGAAGCACTGCAGCACTGCCTCGGCCAAGCGGCAACAGGCTCTGCAGAAGCTAATCTGCTTAGGTGTCAAACCGCACACCGCTGCAGAGTTGTTGAAAGATGTAACAGAGCATGCAGATCTGTGGCTCTCACCGTTGAACCTACAGCCAGGCATGGTCGTGTGTGGAAATGGCCGGAACCTGGTGGCGGCTCTGAAGCTTGGCAACCTTGCACACGTACCATGCCTGGCACATGTGCTCAACTTAGTGGTTTAGCGGTTTCTCAAAACCTACCTAGATTTTCCTGAGCTGCTTGTGAAAGTATGCCGCGAGTGTGCCCATTTCTGAAACTCAGCTACATCTTCTGCCGCCCTGGCAGTACTTCAGCAGAGTTTGCAGCTTCCAGCTCACCGACTGATGTGCGATGACACCATGCATTGGAATTCAACATTGCATATGTTGGGAAGGATTTGTTAGAAACAGAGGGCAGTTGTTGAGTACCAGCTTCAACATGCCCGTTGGTGTTCCGGTCAGCCTCCGCACATAAGAGCTGCTGAGTGGGCATGGATGTCTGATGTCTGTGTGGATCTGCAAAACTTTGAGGACTCCAAGATGGTGAGTGGCAATGACGCCACAATTAGCGTCACCATCCCGCTTCTCTGTCTACTGAAACGCTTGCTGCTCACACTTAAAGAGGAGGCATTGCAGGTGGAACACAATGAGATGGAGCAAAGAACTATACAGGGTGATGTAACAAAGCCCAGCCTCATCTCATCTCAACGTGGATTGTGTGATAATGAGGAGGAACAGGAGATGGTTTCCTGCGCTACAGACAGTACTACCCACACCATATTCATACCGTCTGTTCAGGAAGGATGGCCTAAAGAGGGGGAGGAGAGGAAGAATGAGGAGGAGGACCACCAAGAGGATGAGGAGGAGAACATGGACAGTCATCCTCTTGGTGGGGACAAGGAAGTATTGGCTGTTGGCAGTCTGGCACACATGGCTAAGTTTATGTTCCACTGCCCTCTCATTGTACGCATTTTGGGTAACAGTAAGAACTTTCCCATGGTGGAGAGGTCTAATAAAATGTTGCAGTACCAGAAGGCCGTTGTTGAAGAATTATTAAAAAAATTCCCATCTGAAAACACTGGCGTCAGAGGTCACAGTTCCTTGGACACCCAAGGAGTACAGACAAGGGAGACACAAACCAGATGCAGCAGAGGCTGGGGAACACTGTCAAAGGTGTGGGACAGTTTTCTCAGACCCTCCCAGCACCCAGGCCCTGATACACGGGTACTCTGACAAAGAGGGAAAAATTTTGGAAGATGCTGAAGAAGTACCTTGGAGACCATACCAGTGTCCTCCGTGATTCCTCTATGCCTTACAACTATTGGGTATCCAAGCTGGACACGTGGCAAGAACTGTCTCTCTGTGCTTTGGCAGTCCTGGACTGCCCTGCTGCTAGCAATTTTATCAGAGCGGGATTTTAGTGCTGCCAGGCACAACCGCCTGTCAACTGAAAATACTGACAGGCTGACTCTTATCAACATGAACAAGGGCTGGATTGGGCCAGACTTCTCAACACCACTGGATGATAGCAGCGGCATATAATCTCAAATCCAGTGGGGTTTTTTTTGGTGAATCTATTCCCATGCACCCCAGACATGGGTACATGCTTCAGGATTTCATCTATTTTATGTCGTCCTCCTCCTTCTCATCCTCCACCACCATAATCACCAGGGTGACCATCATGCAACACCCACATAAATTTTTTAAGGGTGTTTATGATGCTCATAGGAACTATTTTTAGAGACCTACCTTAACATTCTATAAACTATACCCCCAGGTGTAACTGTTTTTCAGCCCATGCACTGGATATTAGCAGGTTAGGAGACACACTCCTTAATAATGGAAATTTTTTTACTGAGGCCCTCCACTACGTCTCTTCAAATTGGTATTGGAGTGCGTCCTAATTTTTGGCACCCCTTGAACCTGCTGCATATGTAATAAGAGTATAGGAGACCCACTCCTTAATAATGGGAAGGCCAATTCAAATTGATTCTATATTCTACAATATTAACTCTTATCTGAAATTTGTGTACAGGTGAGCTATTGCACTATGGATAGCGTATTACACACATCCAGAGATTATTGCCTTATACAGCTGCTGCAAGCAAACAAAAAGAAAAATTATATTCCCAATTGATACCGCTGTTACCTACAACCTGTCCCTATTCTAAATGCAGCTATCATCAGCTGTAAATGAGTGTTCATTCTGGTCGCATAAATCTCTTACACTGTCTATAACGTGATTATTTTTTTCCAAAAATCATTGACAGAGTCATTTTTTTTAATACAATCTACAGTCATAAATTCATTAAAGCAGGCAGGGTTGCTTGCGTTCCTCCAGTTTGGTACTGCAATGTACCAAAAAAACCTCTTCGGAGACGGTAAAATTCTATTTTTTATTCTACAATGTTACCTCTCTTATCTGTGATTTGTGTATGGGTGAGCTTTAGCAGTACAGATAGCGTCTTACAGGCATCTAGTCAGGGATTATTGTATTACACTCTGTACTGAAAAAAAACATTATCATCAGCTGGAAATGCGTGTTCATATTCTAGTCACATGCATATCTTCCACAGTGCATAACTTGATTGATGTTTTCCATGCACTCATTGACCAATTCATAATTTTTATGGTGATCTGTACTCAGAAATTAATCAAAGTTGATAGACATTTATCATAGTTGACAGAAATTCATTGAAGTTTGCAGAAATGTTTAAAATTTGACAGAAATTAATCAAAGTTAAAATAATTTCCTGATTTAATGTGTTCATTCGCAGTTTCTCTGTAGCTTCTGAATGTATGAGGTAGTGGTGGGAAACTTGATGCTACTGGAGCTGGAATTACCACTTCAGAACTCTTAAGTGCTTTGTTTCCATACATTTCTGGGTGCTTCTTGAAGTATGTTTGGAGTCATTGTCCTGCTGGAAGACCCATGACCTAGGATGCAAACCCAGCTTTATGACACTGGGCAATATATTGCGACCCAAAATCGTTTGGGGATCTTCACATTTCATGATGCCTTGCACACAGTCAAGCAGCAGCAAAGCAACCCCTAAATATCTTTGAACCTAAACCATATTTGACTAGAAGTACTGTGTTCTTTTATTTGTAGGCCTTATTCCATTTATAGTAAACAGCTGAATGATGTGCATTACCAAAAAACTTTATCTTGGTCTCATCTGTCCCCAAGACGTCTGCTGGCCCTCTAAAAATAGTAGAGGCCGCCTGCTGGCACTCTATAAATTGTGAGGGCCACCTGCTGGACATCCAAGTTTCAAACCTTACAGAATATATACGAAAAATAAAATTTGACCACCTCAGATGGATATGCTATATCGCAGTACCAATATACGGCTATGCAAAACATAGCCAGTTGATACCCTCAAACAATAGTGAGGGATGACTGCAGGCCCTTTAACAATAGTAAGGGCCACCCGATGGCCCTGTAAAAAATAGGCTTTGTGACTTTCAGAGTCCCTCCTTCATAAATGAAACAGGATGTGTCTGATCATGTCTCAAACACCACATGGCCATATAAGGTAGTAAAATGTTAAGATTATGTTTACTGGTGAATATATTTTTCACCGTTGAAAGCAATGCAAAAATGCATCAAAAGCACTATGTGTGAACATAGCCCAAGGTGTGGAGGTGCATTTTTGTGTTTGGTTAAATATTTTGCCTTATATACAAGTTATTACCCTGGAAAGCATGTTTCCTAACATTTTTTCCAGAAAATCTATTTTCGTTTTGGTTTAGTATGTTTTTTTTTTTGTTCCGTAAAAGTGGCATAATACTCTGACAACATTGTTCACAACAGTGACTTAGGAGTCAGAGACGCTTCCAGGGGTCTTTGCCATGCTGTTCCCATGTAATTTCAGCACTGTTTCCATCGATTTGACCAATTTTTAGACCCCCTACTCATTAGTCGGGTCGAGCACCCGAGCATTACGATTTACTCTATCCGAGTAACGAATACCTAAGCATTTTAGTGCTTGCTCAACACTAATACCTAGCTGTATTGCCAAATAAATATCATTGAGTGATCTCAGAGTTATTCCACGGTAGCAATGATCCCAAGGGTATGTTATGAGGTGTTATTCCATAACACCTCAGCAGTGCCACAGGCTGATCGCCTCCATGTGTCGTACCCTGCTGCGCATTGGTGCCACAGATCCTAGAGGGGTGCATGGACGGATTCCTCCACAAGAGGCCCTCATAGCATTCACACATCTCCACCTTCCACCTCAGACCAGCAGAGGGTGCCCGTTAAGGATATAAAAAGGGAAGCTGGAGCTAGGCAGTTCAGTCTGGTCTGAAGTCAAGTCTGTAAGGAGTTCAGTTACAGTGGAGTCTGGAATCTACAGCCTGGAGACACAGTCTAAAGTCAGTCTGCTGCAGCCAGAGAGGTTGTCAGTCCAGCCCAGACTCATTGAGCTCAGGTTAGTGAGCCTAAGGTGTGCTGACGCCATAAGAGCGGTGAAGAGTAGCGAGGCCTACTGCAAGTGTGAAGCCTAGTGAGGGCCCTGAGCGCGGCCGAAGGCAAGTGGAGTAAGCGAGCTACATAGGGGGCAGAGGAGCTTAGCCAGCTCACCCCAAGACCATATACCGGACACCAGGTCCGTGTCTGCAAGGATCTCTAGGACCAGCAGAAACTACCGGAACCCCTGGCGAACTACATGTCCCAGGAACACCAAAAGCTGACCGTTATCCCAGGGTCAGGAATCACAGAGGCCCAAGAGACCGGGGAGTGTGATCTCCAACAGAAGGCCCTACCACCAGGTCAGCAGGTGCAAGACAGAGACCAAGTTAGGCCTAGCTCCAGGCAGGTCATAAACTTACCAGGAAAAGGCAAGAAACAGGAGGCCACACACCCACTCCTGAAATGCACCCTTCACCCTACAGTGCCCTGGATCGTGCCTGAAACACCACCAGTAAAGGTACTGAAGTGAACTGTCGTGTGTGTGCCTATCCTTCCTCTGACCTGGCTGGGTCCCCTCTGTCCTGCATCCCTTTTCCTACGCTGCCCTGAGGCCCCGCTCCTCCTGTGGGGAGCCGCACCAACTAAGCTGACTGACCACCGGCCTCAGAGGACTGTAGCAGCGCTGGTGATCCTCACCAGACACCACGGGTGGCGTCACAAACTTTTCCTATCCCATACACCTTTCCCCCATTATTCCTGCCTTTTAAGAGTGACCCCAGGGTACGGGCCCGGGAGCCAGCCACCGCGGCATCCCCCAAAACTAACAGCAAGGCCTGGGCGCCGAGTCGTCCCCATCACCCTGTGCGCGTCATCTCTTCCTGGCGTTACGAACAGGATTCCGTGCCCGCTGCAACGACGGAGTGTTATGCTCATTGCCACCGGGTACTGTGCGCCTTTAATCAAAAACTGTGTATTTAACTGTGGCGAATATTGCCGCCATTGTTGGGCCGCCGAGCGGGAAGAAGGGCGTAACCGTGGGAAACTGAGAGGTGTACCTGCTGAAGCGCGCGAAGCCCCGACATGCCCCACGCTTCGACGTCAAACCAGGAAGTGCCAGGTCCTGGAAGGAGCCCCGGTGAACGCTCTGACGTAGGACGCAAGCGACGCAAGGTCCTGGAGGAGACCGTCACCTGCGGAGCTGCAGCCTACCGGAAGAAGAGAAGGTAGGCCACAGTTCGCTAGGGGGGCGCCAGAATGTCCAAAGAGCAGCACAACGTCGGAGTACCGGTTAACCGCCCTGATGTTCAACCCGCGCTCGGCGCCGAGCAGGCCGAAGCAGCTGCTCCACCAGCAGGGCATGTAACCCCTGTCATACCCATGGCCCTACCGTACATCCCTGGAGCGAAGTGGCTCCCCCAGCACAGCGGCAAACTAGATACCCTGTCTGGATTCTGTAAGGCAGCACTAGTCATCATAATGGGGAATACTCGCTTTGCTGCGACAATCAATGCACACGTGCAATGTCTTTCCGTTTATAAACAATGCTCAGCAGTTTATTACTTCATAAACCACAAGTCCACACAGTTCATCTTAGTCCGCCACCGGCATGTTTACACACATAAACACAATGTTCATGAGCCAAGTGGCACACCGGCCCACTTGCTCCAGGTTACAGCTTACGGCAAGGTAAAAATAGCAATGTTCATATCACAATGTCTATATAGCACAGGGTATTACCTTTGCCGGGTTTAGCTGTCTCAGTCCATTACGCTTGCCACCACTGTGGCTTTGTGGCTTCCCAGGTAGGGGTCTCTAGCCGTCGTTCCCTCAAAGGCCACTGACATCCACACAGGATCCAGGCTCGACCTTCCAGGTACCAGGCTTCACTCCAAAGCCGCTGCCTTCCAAGGCCACTAGCATCCACACAGGATCCAGTCTTTGCCTTCAGGCTGCCAGGCTTCACTCGGCCTCACTAGGCCTCTCACAAACGGTGTCTCTCACACACACACACACACACACACACACACACACACACACACACATACACATACACATACACATACACATACACATACACACACACACGGAGCACAGGCCTCACGCCTCACACCGAACACCTGTCTCAAATTAAGCAGGGTTTATATATGCTGTGCACAGACAGCCACATACTGACAGGACCTTGCTGATGTCACAGTCATGTGATCAGTCAGCTGTGTGTATAGGTCCTGTGTGCTGTCCCAGTCATGTGTACAGAGCTTTACTGTGCATACAGGACCTGTGTGATGTCACAGTCATGTGACCAGTCAGTTAAAGGGGAAGGTACATGGTCCGGTAAACACATCCTGGACCCTTTACAGTAATGCTAGCAAGCTGCTGCATTACAATTCAAAAGGAAGATATGCGGTATATTGGACATGTACTCTATGACAGGCAAGCAAAGAGCCGCTGTTGTATTGGGACAATTGACTGGTGCTGCGGAGCGAGAAGTAGAAACCTGGTCAGCTGCAGACCAGGAGTCAGTGTCCGCAATCTTTAAAAAGTTACAGACTGTCTTTGAGAATCGTACTGAGACAGACTTCCGGATGAGGTTCTACAACTGCTCTCAGCAACCGGAGGACAGTGTTCGGGACGATGCCTGGCTGTTAGAACCCTCCTGTTTGTTTTTGTTTCTATCTTGTGTTTTGCAGTCACGTGACCATCTTCCTATTTATTCCAGCTCCGCCCTTCTGGCCTTGCTGGACTTCAGTGTTGTTTAGACTGTCTTTCTAGCCAGGTGCTTTTGTGCCTATCGATCTCTAGTACTTTTGTCAGTTTATCTTTTGCTCTGCAACAACTTCTGTTAGGAGGTGTCCCATTTTTTGTCCCAGTCCTTAGTTCTTTTAGGGACCCCTCCCTTTCTCTATAGGTCTCCGTTCAGACTAGCCGAGGACGAAGGCGGGTCTGTTCACAAGGAACAGGTCGCCCGCTACAACGTAGGGACTCAGCTTAGTCTTACTGTAGGGACAGCTCTCCCCTTCTTTCCCTAGTTTATGTTGCAGATCATAACAGTAAGTCCAGCCCAAACAAAAAAAAAAAACTTTAAGGAAAGAAATCCGGGGATCAGTATGGTTTCTGTTCAAGATTTGGCCCAAAGCCTGCAGGGATTGTCTCTGGAGGTGTCCGAGCTCCGGCAACACGTGAGTAGCTGTCCTGGAGTGCATTTTGTGGAACCGAAGGTAGGACTCCCAGATATTTTTGATGGTAAACAACAAGTTTTTTTTTCCTTTAAAAATGCTTGTTATATTTTCGTTTGAGACCAAAGTCCTCTGGGAATGAATCACAGCGCATTGGGTTTATCATGTCACTTTGCGCAAGGAACCACAGGGGTGGGCCTTTTCTCTCCAAACTAATGATCCGTGTTTTAGGTCAGTGGAGGATTTTTTTTCTGCTATGGGGCTATTGTATGACGATCCTGATCGAGTCTCATCTGCTGAGACAGAACTCAGGCGTTTGAATCAGGGGTCAGGTGATGTTGAAAATTATTGTACACACTTCAGAAGGTGGTCCTCAGAAGTGAAATGGAATGATTCGGCGTTAAAATGTTTTTTTCTTGCTGGTCTAAGTGAAAGGGTTAAGGATCTGCTGATTGCATTTCCTGCACCTGAAACCTTGCAAGAAGCCATGCAATTAGCTATACGTGTGGACAGGAGACTGCGTGCCAGGGTTTATGATGAAAAGATTCCTGCAATGGCAGCTCCTAGTTCCCAGAGGGTCTGCTCGGACGGCGGAGAACCGATGGAGGTTGGGGCGATGTCACTCCGTTCTCAGGAAAGAGACCGCAGGTTTTCCAAGGGATTGTGTTTTTATTGTGGTAAATCTGACCATTTGATTAAGAACTGTGAGCTTCGTTTAAGTAAAGAAAAAAAAAATGTCAGTTACACCCGTATTGCTTGTTTGAACTGTAAGGGAGTATTTCTTTCAGGGAGTACCTCATTGCAGGAAAGTTTGATTGAATTTCAGGTATTTTTGCATTGTGGTTCAACACTTAATGTGATTGATAAGGGGTTTTTGGAAGAACTTAAATTGGAATCCAAACCTTTGTCATCACCTATTTCTGTGATTGCAATTGATAACACTCCTTTGAAATGTATTACTCACAAGGTTGCTGCATTTCCCCTCACTATCAATGGCATTCACCAAGAAAATTTGGATTTGGTGGTATTAAATAATTTACCCTCTCCAGTCATTTTAGGTTTGCCTTGGTTGAAACTGCACAATCCTTTACTGGACTGGTCTACTAATGAGATTAAGTCTTGGAGTCCGAAGTGCAATGATAAATGTTGTAATGGTCGCATTGCGGCTGTGGAAAAAGGAAAATTACCTGTACCTATTCAGGATTTTTGGAAGGTTTTTTCAGAGGAGGAGTCGCAAGTTTTACCTCCTCATAGGGACTATGATTGCACCATTGAGCTTGTTCCTGGAGCTACTCTTCCCAAGAGTCGCTTATTTAATCTGACCATCCCTGAAAGAAAGGCCTTGGAGGAGTACATACAGACTAGCCTGGCTGCTTGTCACATTAGACCTTCTAAGTCGCCTGTGGCCGTTGGATTTTTCTTTGTTAAAAAAAAAGACGGTGGTTTACGTCCATGCCTGGACTTTCGTGAAATTAATAAGATTACCGTACGCAATTCTTACCCATTGCCGTTAATTCCGGCCTTGTTTAACCAGTTAGTAGGGGCCAAGTGGTTCTCTAAAATTGATCTCCGGGGGGCATACAATTTGTTACGAATGAAGGAGGGTGATGAATGGAAAACTGCTTTTAACACTCCGGTAGGTCATTTTGAGAATCTGGTGATGCCCTTCGCTCTTACCAATGCTCCCGCGTTTTTTCAGAACCTTATTAATGACATCCTGAGACCTTTGATTGGCAAGAATGTGGTTGTGTATTTGGATGACATTCTGATTTATTCACCAGATCTGGAGTCCCATTGGCAAAGCGTACGTGAGGTGTTGCAGTTATTGAGTAATAATTCACCTTTTGCTAAGCTGGAGAAATGTGAGTTCGCTGTGCAGAGAATTAATTTTTTGGGCTACATTGTCTCCAGCGAGGGCTTTGAGATGGACCTGGTGAAAGTTCAGGCTGTGCAGGAATGGCCTAGGCCTATTGGTTTGAAATCAATACAGAGATTTTTGGGTTTCGCCAGTTATTACAGGAAATTCATTTCGAATTTTTCTATAATTGTTAAGTCGCTGACCGATCTCACCAGGAAAGGTGCGAATACGGTCCAGTGGACTACTGAGGCCATTGAAGCTTTTGTGTATCTCAAGGAGAGGTTCAGTTCTGCCCCTATCCTTATGCAGCCTGATGAGACCAAGCCTTTTTTGGTCGAGGTTGATGCTTCTTCGGTGGGGGTCGGTGCAGTTTTGTCTCAGGAGAACAAGGATGGAGTACATCCCTGTGCTTTTTTTTAGGAAAAAATTTCAGAAACCGAACTTAATTACGATGTTGGTAATCGGGAATTGCTGGCTATTAAACTTGCATTTGAACATTGGCGTCATTTCTTGGAAGGTGCTAAATTTCCTGTTCAGGTTTTCACAGATCATAAGAATTTGATCTATCTGGATGCTGCCAAACGCTTGCATGCCCGTCAAGCTAGGTGGGCACTTTTTTTTTCTCGGTTTAATTTTTCTGTTACCTATATCCCTGGTACTAAGAATGTTAAAGCCGATGCTTTATCTCGCAGCTTTTCTCCCATGGTTGGTACGGAGGAGGAGAGCATTTTACAGGAAGGAGTTTTGGTAGCAGCATTGGACTCCGTTTTGGAAGAAGGGATTCTGAAAGCCCAAGAGGATGCCCCATCTAACACTCCTCATGGGAGGTTGTTTGTGCCTAGAACCTCTAGGAGAGATTTGTTTGTGGAGTATCATGAGTCCCGGTTGGCAGGTCATCCAGGAATTTCTGAGATTAAGAGACTTATCAATCGCAGTTTTTGGTGGCCTGGGTGGCAGAAGGAAGTCATCAAGTGGGTGCATCAATGTACGGTGTGTGCTAGGTCAAAGGCCTCCCATACCCCTGCTGCGGGGTTGCTTTGCCCTCTGGAGGTTCCTAGTGCGCCTTGGACGCATTTGGCAATGGATTTTATTACTGACCTTCCTGTGTCCGAGGGTTTCACTGTCATCTGGGTGGTCGTGGACCGTTTTAGCAAGATGTGTCATTTGGTTCCATTCATTAAGCTACCCTGCGCTAAGACACTCGCTAAGGCATTTGTTAAGGAAATTGTCAGGCTCCATGGCGTTCCCACCGACATTGTTTCTGATAGGGGACCTCAGTTTGTGGCTCGCTTTTGGCGTGCTTTTTCTGGCAGGTTGGGAGTCCATTTGTCATTTTCGTCTGGTTATCATCCTGAGTCTAATGGACAGACTGAAAGAAAGAACCTGGATGTTGAACAGTTTTTGCGTTGTTTTGTGGCAGACAATCAAGAGGGGTGGTCTGAGTTTCTGCCACTTGCATAATTTGCTCTTAACAACCATACATCCTCCTCTGCTGGGTGTTCTCCTTTTTTTTGTTGTACTTTGAGACATCCGTCTTTTGGTTCGTTCTCCAAATTGGGGTCGGCGGTGCCGGAGAAGGAGAATTTTTCCGGTGATTTGGAGAGAGTTTGGACTAATGTACGTTGTAACCTTCAAGAGGCTAACAAAAAGTCCAAGAAGTATTTTAAACGTAAGAGGAAACGTAAAGAGGTTTTGTTTACTGTGAGTGACATGGTTTGGTTGTCCTCAAACAATCTGCGGTTGAGGATTCCCTCTAAAAAATTGGGTCCGAAGTTTGTGGGGCCATTTAAGGTGCTTCAGGTGGTTAACCAGTCTGCTATTAGGTTGGAGGTTCCCTCCTCCTGGAAGATTAATCCTGTATTTCATGTTTCCTTGTTAAAAAAGGCTGATGTATCGGATAGGGAGCCCACTGTCACAGTTCCTCCGGTGGTGGAAGACGGCGAATATGAAATTTCTCGTATCCTGAATTCCAGAGAGCATAGAGGGAGATTGCAGTATCTCGTCGCTTGGAAATGTTTCGGTCCCGAGGATAACTCCTGGGTTAAGGCGGATTATGTCTCTGCCCCTAGACTTGTCAGAGCTTTCCACAGGAGATTTCCGGATAGACCTGGGCCTGGAGGATCCGGAGGATCCTCATAAAAGAGGGGGTACTGTTAGAACCCTCCTGTTTGTTTTTGTTTCTATCTTGTGTTTTGCGGTCACGTGACCATCTTCCTATTTATTCCAGCTCCGCCCTTCTGGCCTTGCTGGACTTCAGTGTTGTTTAGGCTGTCTTTCTAGCCAGGTGCTTTTGTGCCTATCGATCTCTAGTTTGCTTGGTCCTCTGGACCTCTAGTAGTTTATCTTTTGCTCTGCAACAACTTCTGTTAGGAGGTGTCCTATTTTTTGTCCCAGTCCTTAGTTCTTTTAGGGACCCCTCCCTTTCTCTATAGGTCTCCGTTCAGACTAGCCGAGGACGAAGGCAGGTCTGTTCACAAGGAATAGGTCGCCCGCTACAACATAGGGACTCAGCTTAGTCTTATTGTAGGGACAGCTCCCCCCTTCTTTCAGTAGTTTATGTTGCAGATCATAACACTGGCGTCTACAAGGGGCCCTGTAAGCTCTGAAACAGGTTGGTCCAACCAGCATCGATAATGAAAATAAAATGCTGAAAGAACAGTTTATCCGGGGACTGAGGTCTCAAGAGGAGAGCAGTACTGTGCGTTGGTGGTCCCTAGATCATCCAGATGCCACCTTTGACACCCTTAAGGACATGGCTATAAAAGGACTGCAGCCCCTGGAAACAACTGCTATCCAATGTTACCAGGATGGGGCCACCCCAGTGCCTGCAGCGTCCACCTTTTCCCCGGTGGCTGCTGAAGCCAAGGTGCAAGCAATGTCCCTGTAACGGGTCAGGGAGGTGGAACCTCTGAGCTACTATACAAGGGGGCGGTCCTTGTAAGGGAGCGGGTGGCAACCAGGGATGACGGGCAGGCAGTCACAGCAGGTGACCGGGACAGTCTCTGAATGAACGGGCTGGGGGTCACGGCAAGTAATCGGGGCAGTCTCTGGAAGAACGGGCAGGAGGTTACGGCAAGAGATCGGGGCAGTCTCTAGGTAAAGGGTAGGTACGACCTGTGATGGCAGAGCCTCCGGGTAGGCTAGCAGGCAGATGGTAGATGTGTGCTCCCAGGTGAGCAAGCGAGAGTCTCTGGAATCGTAGGTGGTCACAGCACGTGACGGCGAAGCCTCCGGGTAGGCTAGCAGGCAGGTAACAGGTGGGCGCTCCCAGGTGAGCGGGCAGGAGTCTCTGGAAAGGCAGATGGTCACAGCACGTGACGGCGAAGCCTCCGGGTAGGCTAGCAGGAAGGTAACAGGTGGGCACTCCCAGGTGAGTGGGCAGGAGTCTCTGGAAAGGCAGATGGTCACAGCACGTGACGGCGGAGCCTCCAGGTAGGCTAGCAGGCAGGTAACTGATGTGCGCTCCCAGGTGAGCGGGCAAGCTGGTCCATAGACAGACTGACAGGAGTAAGAAGGCAGACCGTCGGACCTCAGGCTAGCAGGCAGGTGACTGGATATCAGGCAGGACAAAGACAGCAAGCTGGCAGGAATCTGGCAGGTAACTGGCAGGTAACTGGCAACGGGACCTGAGGGCTGAAGCACAGGTGAGACACAGGTGCAAACAACATTGCTCGGGCACCTCCATTTTGGAGGAGGTGCCTTTTATATGGAAGGTCCTCCGGCAATTGGCCGGGGACTCCTTAGGACGGCGCGCGCGGTCCCTTTAAGAGAGGGGGAGCGCGCGCGCGCGCGCGCGCCCTAAGCACACTGCCGGGGAAGGAGCGCGCGCCGGAAGCAGCGGGGAGAGCAGCGCTGGAGGACGCCGCGCCAGGAGCGGGGAGGTGAGAGGGACGGCGTCTCTGCCTAGAACGGGGCAGAGACGCCGATGCTACAGTCCCCTAGTGAGCTGGACAGCCTGCGCTCTGAAGTGCGTCAGTTGAGCAAAACCCTGACCACTGTACTGAGTGCCCTGCAGCTGAGGACGGAGCCCGAGGCAGAAGGAAGGATCCTGCTAGACGACAGCCCTGAGGATGTCCCCTGGATGAGAAGGAGGAGGAGGACAACGCCACCCCCTGGGAGGACCAGCGACCAACGCTGCCCGCCGAGGGACCCTGTCTGCCACCGCTGCCACAAGACAGGTCACGCCGTCCAGAGCTGTCCTTTAATCGAGAAAACCCTGGGGCCGAGGGCCGACACCCAGGAGTACACCCCCCAGACCCATCAAACTGGTACCGCAGGTTCGTGGGAGGAAGACCTTTCCTGTCCATTGTGCTGGACGGCATCGCGACACCCGCTCTGCTGGACACAGGATCTCAGGTAACCATCATGCCTGATGTCCTCTACAAAAGGTTCTGGTCCATAGACGAACTTCACCCACCAGATCCAAATCTTTCCGTCTATGCCTCAAACGGCCTCCCCCTTAACCTAGTCGGGGTTAAGGATGTGGCAGTAAAGGTGGGAAGAGTGGAACTGAAGGACCAGGGACTAATTGTAGTAGAGACTAATCCTGATGATACAGACTAGTATATGGTACTTGGCACTAATATTGTTAGTAACTGTTTGGGAGAAGTGTTGTTCTTACTCCAACAGTTAGCTGACACTGCCAGACCAGGGCAGAGAAGGACGCTCCAGAAAGAGATCCGAGCCCTTATGTACCAGCAACAGGTAAAGCTAACAGATGGTGAAATTGGTAATGTACGGGTCACAGACCCGGTACCCATTGTGATTCCCCCGATGAGTGAAATGCTGATTTGGTGTAGAGCAGCAATAGGTCTCAAAGGACGGAGCTACCAGGCAGTAGTAGAGCCCCTTATCTCGGAACATAGGCCTACACTCTTGACTGCCAGAGGGGTAGTGGATGTACGCAATGGGAGGGTGCCTGTACGCCTCTTAAACTATGGGGAGGACGAGGTTAGATTACCACGTTATGCCACTGTTGCCAAATTGTACACAGTAAATAACAACTCCATACACACGGCAGAGTCCTTAACCTCACCAGACGAAGTGGAGGATAATGACCCGGCAACCCAGGTGGAGGATTGGTGTCAACAGCTCCATGTTGGGACAGACACCACTCCTGCCCATCAGAAGCAGGGTGTACACCGGGTGGTTCAGGAATACACGCAGGTATTCAGTAAGCACCCACTTGACTTTGGCAGGATTAAGGGGGTTCAACACCATATCCCCACAGGTGACCATCCACCCATCAAAGAACGTTACAGGCCTATACCACCAGCACACTACCAGAAGGCGAAGGAGATGTTGCACGACATGAAGAAGGCAGGGGTAGTAAGGGATAGTTGTAGTCCCTGGGCAGCTCCCCTAGTTCTAGTCAGGAAGAAGGACGGAAGCATGAGAATGTGTGTAGATTACAGACAAGTAAATCGCATTACACATAAAGATGCATACCCTTTACCACGTATAGAGGAATCCCTGGCTGCCTTAAAGTCTGAAAATTACTTCTCCACCCTTGACCTCACTAGTGGGTACTGGCAAGTAGCTGTTGCTGAGGAGGATCGGGAGAAGACAGCCTTCACCACCCCGATGGGACTCTGCGAGTTCAATAGTATGCCGTTTGGACTCTGCAACGCCCCCAGAACGTTCCAAAGATTGATGGAGTGCTACCTGGGACACCGCAACTTCGAGACTGTACTACTATACCTGGACGACGTGATAGTGTACTCCAAAACGTATGAGGACCACTTGAAGCACCTGGCGGAGGTATTTGAGTTGCTGTCACGGTATGGGATGAAGCTGAAGCCCTCAAAGTGTCACCTGCTCAAGGAAAAGGTACAGTACCTGGGGCACATCGTTAGTCCAGAGGGAGTAGCACCAGACCCGGAGAAGGTCACTGCCATCCAGAAATGGCCGGAGCCGAAGAACCTCAAGGAGGTACGTCAGTTCCTGGGACTAGTCGTTATTACTGGAGGTTTGTGAAGGACTATACCAAGAAAGCGGCGCCTCTGCAATACCTCCTGGTAGGACAGTCCCCCAGAGGCAGAAATCCTCCGTTCCAGTGGGGAAAGGAGCAAGCTGAATCCTTTAATGTGATGAAGGAGATCCTGACCGGCGAAGAGATCCTAGCCTACCCTGACTACAGCCAACCGTTCCTGCTGTACACTGATGCCAGTAACGAAGGATTAGGAGCTGTACTGAGTCAGAAGCAGAATGGTCGAGAGAAGGTGATCGCCTATGCAAGCAGGAAGCTCCGCCCGACCGAGAGGAACCCGGAGAACTATAGCAGCTTTAAGTTGGAGTTCCTGGCCCTGGTCTGGGTCATCACCGAGTGGTTCAAGCACTACCTAGCCTCCAATAAGTTCACTGCCTTCACTGATAACAACCCCTTGACTCATCTGGAGACAGCTAAGCTAGTAGCCATGGAACAACGATGGATGACTAGGCTGTCAAACTACCAATTCACTATTAAGTACCGGGCGGGCCGCAAGAACGCCAACGCCGATGCCCTGTCCAGGATGCCTCACCAGTCAGACACTGAAGAAGAAGTGGATAACCTGGAGGAGATTGAACTACCTGCCTTTCATTGGAATGGGATGGTCCACGAGTAACGAGCCTCTAGGAGGCAACGTGGTACAACGTTAAACCCCCTGCCTCACCACAGCTGGAAGGAGACCCAGGACAGCGACCCGGTTGTCAGCCGTATCAAAGAACTGATAACCCAGGAAAGTTCCTCCCTGGAGAAGGAAGCGTCTCTCCAAGCCAAGCAGCTGTGGAATGAGAAGAGCCAGCTGTTCATCTATAGAGAGAAGCTGTGCCGGAGGTACGTCAACCCCAAAACCCATGAGATGGTATGGCAGATAGTGGTGCCCAAGACAGACATCCAGATGGTGTTGGAAGCCTACCACGATCAGGCGGGGCACTTTGGCTGGAAGAAGTTAGAAACCCTGTTGAAGTGTCGGTTTTATTGGGTAGGAATGCGCAGTTCCATTGAGTGGTGGTGCCGGAATTGTGGACCCTGTAGCCTCAGAAGAAAAGACTACAGCAGCCAGAAGGCACCCCTGCAACCCATCAAGACAACTCGTCCCCTGGAGATCGTGGCCCTGGATCATGTCAAGCTGTCACCCAGCAGGTCAGGATATTCCTATGCCCTGACCATGGTGGATCACTACTCTCGGTTTCTGGTGGTCGCCCCCGTCAAGGATCTGACGGCAGAGACAGTAGCGAGGATGTTTCAGGCGTACTTCTGCAGGCCCCATGGGTACCCGGAGCAGGTGCTGACGGATCAAGGCTCAGCCTTTGAGGCCGAATTGTTCAAGGAGTTCTGCCATTTGTACGGGTGTAAAAAGATCAGGACTACACTGTACCACCCCCAAACCAACGGTCTCTGTGAAAAGATGAATAACATCGTTATCGACCTGCTGAAGACATTACCACTATAGGAGAGAAATCAGTGGCCAGACCTACTACCTGACCTGGTAGATCTGTACAACCACATACCTGTGAGTTCCACCAATTGCACTCCAGCATATCTCATGCGAGCCAGACCCGGGAAGTTGCCCATGGACCTGGAACTTGGTGTAGTAGAACCAGAAGCAGATATGTCCACTGAGGACTGGGACACGACCAGACAGGAGCAGTACAGAAGAGTACAGGTCTGTGTTGAAGACAGTCTCACTCGGGTGAGGGACAAGCAGGAAGCCCACTACAATAAAAGTGCGCCCGCAGAACCCTTCATACCAGGAGAAGTGGTGTTAAAGATGAAAAGAAGAAACCACAAACTTGATGACCAGTGGGAGAGAGAACCCTACACTGTGTTAAATTCAAGATTTGATAACAAGAAGACTTGTTTGATTAGCAAAGACGGAGGAATAAAGACTGCAATGGTATCTAGAGACCATCTGAAGTTGTGTCCAGACCAGCTAAAGCCCCAAGAAGAAGTGCCTCTCACCGCACCGGAGGAGCCTAAAGAAGCAGTACTCCATACTGACTTAGGAGATTTCCCGGCAGATTGGCCTCAACTAGGAGGAGCAGTAATAATCCCTGTGATCCACTTCTTTCAACAGCCAGAAGACCCTCCACAGCAAGTACTGTAGAGCCTGTAAGTGCTTCAGAAGAGCCTGCTCAAGAAGAATCCCCGGAAGAAGGATCCCTGGTTGGAGCAGAGCAAGAAGGCCCAGCCAATGGTATACTTGCCACTCCTGTAGAGAGGGTAGGCAACCCTGCAGTTCCCCAACACTTAGAACTGACAGAATGGGAGGTAGTGCAAATACTAGTGCCTCACGCACCCCAGTACCACGTAGGTCGACACGTAGCACACGAGGTCAGACCCCTGTCAGATACAGAGAGTAAAGAAGGTAACTCTGACAGTGTAGATAGTTGCCCTTGG
Source organism: Phyllobates terribilis (assembly GCF_046119375.1). NCBI lineage: Eukaryota > Metazoa > Chordata > Amphibia > Anura > Dendrobatidae > Phyllobates > Phyllobates terribilis. Next base: position 71,419,149 of record NW_027362773.1, on the reverse strand, counting down.
GGTAATATATTATGTATTTTCATGTATATGTATTTATTAACTTGTGTTTTGCCTTATAATGGACAATTTAAGTGAAATAGACACTTTTCTTATTTGCCTCTAACTACCCGTAAGGGAACATAAAGAACTTTGTGGCTGAGGACTATGTGCAGCCCAAAAACTGTTTGCTGTAAATAATTGCACTCCCTGGAGTGCCCCTTTAAGTGACCTCAGAAGAAAAACCTGTCTGGTGTGGCACTAACGGAGGTCCAACTCAGGATTGCCATGCCCTGCAGCCACCCCAGGGCCTACGTGGAGTGTTTGCTTTGGACAGGTCCCTCAAGCTACCAAGTACTCTACCCTGTGAGATGGACATCCTGTCGGGGAACCTCACCGGAAGAGACTTGAATTCTGAGGTTGCTTATTGAATTGTATATACCTATTTATTATTTATAATGTTTTATATGCAACGTTTAAGCAAGTGCCTCCCATAAAGGGAAGAGTTATTGTATTGTTGTTATAAAAAGTACTTCAGTCTGGGAGTACTGAGCTTTGCTAGGGGGGAATGTGGCGCCCTGCTGCGCATTGGTGCCACAGATCCCAGAGGGGTACATGGGCGGATTCCTCCACAAGAGGCCCTCATAGCATTCACACACCTCCACCTTCCACCTCAGACCAGCAGAGGGAGCCCGTTAGGGATATAAAAAGGGAAGGTGGAACTAGGCAGTTCAGTCTGGTCTGAAGTCAAGTCTGTAAGGAGTTCAGTTACAGTGGAGTCTGGAATCTACAGCCTGGAGACACAGTCTAAAGTCAGTCTGCTGCAGCCAGAGAGGTTGTCAGTCCAGCCCAGACTCATTGAGCTCAGGTTAGTGAGCCTAAGGCGTGCCGACGCCATAAGAGCGGTGAAGAGTAGCGAGGCCTACTGCCAGTGTGAAGCCTAGTGAGGGCCCTGAGCGCGGCCGAAGGCAAGTGGAGTAAGCGAGCTACATAGGGGGCAGAGGAGCTTAGCCAGCTCACCCCAAGACCATATACCGGACACCAGATCCGTGTCTGCAAGGATCTCTAGGACCAGCAGAAACTACCGGAACCCCTGGCGAACTACATGTCCCAGGAACACCAAAAGCTGACCGTTATCCCAGGGTCAGGAATCACAGAAGCCCAAGAGACCGGGGAGTGTGATCTCCAACAGAAGGCCCTACCACCAGGTCAGCAGGTGCAAGACAGAGACCAAGGTAGGCCTAGCTCCAGGCAGGTCATAAACTTACCAGGAAAAGGCAAGAAACAGGAGGCTCCACACCCGCTCACTGGGGAGAGTCCTGAAATGCACCCTTCACTCTACAGTGCCCTGGATCGTGCATGAAACACCACCAGTAAAGGTACTGAAGTGAACTGTCGTGTGTGTGCCTATCCTTCCTCTGACCCGGCTGGGTCCCCTCTGTCCAGCATCCCTTTTCCTATGCTGCCCTGAGGTCCCGCTCCACCTGTGGGGAGCCGCACCAACTAAGCAGACTGACCACCGGCCTCAGAGGACTGTAGCAGTGCTGGTGATCCTCACCAGACACCACGGGTGGCGTCACAAACTTTTCCTATCCCATACACCTTTCCCCCATTATTCCTGCCTTTTAAGAGTGACCTCAGGGTACGGGCCTGGGAGCTGGCCACCGCGGCATCCCCCAAAACTAACAGCAAGGCCCGGGCGCCGAGTCGTCCCCATCCCCTGGGCGCGTGACATGCCACGCCGCATTGATGCAGTAATTGATGTAAAAGGAGCCCCGACCAAGTATTGAGCGCATTTACTGAACGTACATATGAGTTTCACTTTTTGTATTGAATCAAATAAATTTACTTTTTTGATGATATTTTAATTTTGTAAGATGCACCTGTAAATGGCAATATGGCAATTAAATCTCAACATATTCATAAAATAAATACACTTTGGGAATAAGAAGACACAACAGAAATTTCCCAATCTTATCTCATTTATTGTTTCTTGACAGCATGATGTGTCGTACACTGATCATTATACGATATCAGAGTGTCCATTTAATCTATACACATATATGTGTGTATTTGCAGTTTACACCTGAATTTTTACATCAATTTATCCATCACCTTCTTAGAAATAATTTCTGTATAAAGAGGGGTTCACCCTAGCTTGAATTGAAAGTCTGCCCCTCAGTATCATTAATACCAGCCCAAGGGTCATGAAGCTCTCCTATCTTACAGTTGTTGGCAAAAAAGTTGGTCCAGCACATGGAGAGAGCTCTGTTTTCTATGGACCCACATCTCCTATGTTTGCTCCTGATTATGATCATTAGATTAAAAGCATGTTAATGGGTTTGAAAAAATATGTATACGATTATTGATTTATATAATATATAGATGGGTAATATTATCACAAGCATCACAGCAAGAGTAGCATGACAGAGAAATAAATGAAAACAATATTTGCTAATGTTTCAAGGCAGCAAATACAGAATGGATCCTCATATCCTGGGTAGATATTAATCCTCTGGGGGGACCATTTCCAGGTAATTGTCCTTGTAGCGTTTCATATATTTTCCCCTATACGGTTCTCTATTCAAGTTAATCATTGGATCAATCTATTGCAGCCTGACAGTTTGCATATATCTAGAATATATTTACAATATATAGTTTATAGATATTTACAGAGATTACAAAAATACATTTCAGGTATGTACATAAGACTTGTTTAAATGACAAAATAGATCTTAGGCTGCGTGTCCACGTAGCGTTTTTCAAGCGTTTATGCTGCGGAATTTCGGCAGCGTAAACGCTTGTGAAACGCTAGTTAATCCGCACCCCATGGTCCCCAAGGGGATTCCGCATGTTCTATGCACATGCTGCGGATTTTTCCGCAGCGTTTATGCTGCGTACAAATATCCGCAGCATGTCATTTAATTTTGCGGAAGCGCAGCGGAACTCCCGCCATTGACTTGCATTGAGACGCATAGAATGCACGTCTGTACATTTCTACAAGCGGATTCTATGCGTCTCTATGTGCGGATGGTACCCAGTTCTGGAGGAGAGGAGACTCTCATCCAGACCTGGGTACCATTGTACCTGTGAAAAAAAAAAAATAAAGTTTATACTCACCTTTCCGAAGGCTTCTCGGCATGCCGGCAGCGCTGAAGGACCTTCGGTGACGTCACAGTCATGTGACCGCAGGCCCTTCACCGCTCTGTCTCGCGATATGCCGGCAGCCAGGAACCAGCCACGAAGCAGCGCTGCAGCCACGCCGGGGCATCGGGGGTGAGTATAGCTTTATTTTATTTTATTTTTAATCACACTATATAAATCCATGCTGTTTGCATGGATTTATATAGTGTGACCTAGTTGACAAGCACTTTCCAAGTGATGCTATCGCCTGGAAAGCGTTTGTCAATCTGCATGCGGAAACGCATGTGAATCCGCATGTATTCTGCAGGAAAAACGCATGCACAATCTGCATGCGTTTTTTCTGCCAGGGAGATGCAGAAATGCTGCAGAAATTTTCTGCTTCATTTCTGCATCGTGGGCACATAGCCTTAAACTGAAAAATAATTTAAAGGAAACTTGTACCAAACTCATACTAGACAGATGAGAAACATTTAAAGTAATCAATGTCCCAAATTTTATTTGTAGTCATTTGCAAAGAAATAAATCTGCAAACCAAAGTTGGTGAAATATTGGGTGTCATGTATAAAATGTACAACGTGGAAAACAGGCTCAATAGAAAGTTATTCCACAGCGATGTACAGGCTCACATACTTTTTCTTGATCATGTACTTTGTGCACGCACTGACACAACAGGTCAGCATCCCGGACTACTGAGTAGAGCGCTACAAAGTGGATTTTTGAACGATCATTGGGGGTATCTGACCCAGACCACCACTGATCTGCAGGACAAGTTAGGATAAAGATGCAAAAGTAAAAAGAGATAAGTACCCTTTAAGTCTTTTCAGGAGCTCATTTTTCACATATGTTTGGAAGCGACTCTTAGGCTGCGTGCCCACGTTGCGTATTACAAGCGTATATGCTGCGGAATTTCCGCAGCGTAAACGCTTGTAAAACGCATGTATATCTGCACCCCATGGTCCCCAATGGCATTCCGCAATGTCAATGCCCATGCTGCGGATTTTTCCGCAGCGTATATGCTGCGGTCAAAAATCCGCAGCATGTTCATTAATTTTGCGTTTCCGCATGCGGAATCAATGTGCGGATGGTACCCAAGTCTGGAGGAGAGGAGACTCTCATCCAGACCTGGGTACCAAAGAACCTGTAAAAAAAAAGAATAAAATAAAGTTTATACTTATCTTCTGATGTTTTCCCTCTGTCGCGCTGTTGTGTGAAGGACCTGCCACGTCATGAGTCATGTGACCCATCACATGACTCAATGACGTCATAGCAGGTCCTGCTTACAACAGCGTGAGCAGCTCAAGACTCCGGACGGGGCAGAGAATGCATCAGAAGGTGAGTATAAAGTTTATTTTTTTATTTTTTACCATTCTGTTTCTTTTTTTTTAACTATTACTTGGTCACGCTATATAAATCCATGCCGGTTGCATGGATTTATATAGTGTGAACAAATTGTCAAGCACTTTTCCAAGTGATGCTTAAATCACTTGGAGAAGTGTTTGATAACCCGCATGCGGAAATGCATGCGAAGACGCTGCAAAGACGCCTCACAAACGCTTCTACCTGGCGGGAAAACCGCATGTAAAATCCGCATGCGATTTTCCCGCCAGGTAGAAGCGTAAAAAATATGCTTCAGTTCCGCAACGTGGGCACATAGCCTTAAGCTGCATTTACACTGCAAGATAATTGTGAACAAGTATTGTTAAAAACACTTTTTTCACAATTTTATCTTACAGTGTACACAAGGTACCGATCACCTGATGAATGAGAAAAACACTTGTTCATCGGGTGAAATAATCTTTTGCACAGCACAAAAGATCATGGTTTTCATCGGTGCATTATCCGGGTGAAAACAGGCCTCGCACTGCCGAGAACTATGGCAGCCTAAGTACACTGAAAGATCTAGTATAGATCGCTAAGTGTGCATCGATTACTTTGGTCTGCATTTGTAAACAGGCATTTAAACGACCACTGATCAGTGAAAAGCTTACCAATTGGCCGTCATTTCATCCCGCTAACCAGTCATTGAAGAGTAACCTTTATGCTCAAGATGTTTAACCCTTTTGTAACTGCAATTATACTGGTATCAGTGTGTCTTCTTGATTTGCCATGAAACTATTGTGCTATGCCAAAATTACTACTTCTATTCTGTCTGTTGAAAGGAAATAGTGCAATGAGAAATTAATGAAGTTCTCCAGTGCTGCTCACTTCCACACTAGAATTCATTAGAACAGGACTTGTATATGAGTCCTGGCAGGTATGTGTACATGAGATGTCATCACAACTTTTCATTTTCCTGTGCAGAAGTAAGTGGCATTGAGCTGATGGGGACCCAAAAGGTTTGTGAGTCTACGGATAATAACTAAGTGTAAACTTCTTCTGAGGGAATAGAGGAGTTCACAGGAATATTCAGCATGACCAACAGATGCCATCACATCCAATGATGTAATCACATTATTATTATTTATTATTATAGCACCATTTATTCCATGGTGCTTTACATGTGAAAAAGGGGTATAATACAAGAACAATTACAATAATCTTGAACACAATGTGACAGCGACTGGTACAGGAGGAGCGAGGACCCTGCCCGCGAGGGCTCACAATCTCATGATACTTTTTTGTATGTAAATAAGAATGTGTTTTGGATCCCAGATTGGGATCTCCATCAGGTGCAGCACAAGCACTTACCAGCTTTGGGTTCAAAAATGTATTGTTATTTACACAGTAAGAGAAAACAACCATTTTATTACATCTTTGAATCCAGAGGAATCTGTTGGTCGCAACAAATATTCTTGTGAATTACTCCATAATTCCTTAAAAACCAAATTACCCATAATCCAGAACTCCAAACCAGGCAAGGATCACAGCTCCAACTCTCATACCACTGTGACAACTATGTGCCAATGAGTGTGTGCCTCCAGCACCCTGCGTGAGTGGAATAACTCCCCCTCTCTTCATTTTATGTTTAGTGGCTTTGCTCATGAAACTACTCTGTATGTTTCTTACATGTAAAATTTAAAGGGGATGTCCAGTGAAAACTTGCTGATTGGTGAGAGTCTGACCGCTGGAAGTTGCACCGATTGGTGAAATAGGGATCTTTTATCAACATTAGAGTGGAGCGGCAGTGCACATGCTCAATCACCACTCTGTTCATTCCCTATGGGGCTGCCAAGAGCTGTGCTTGGCTTTTCAGGCAGACCCATAGAGGATGAACGGAGTGGCGGTCCCCATTTGTAATGGGGATAAAAATTGTCAGATCAAGCAATCAGTGTGGGTTCCTGGGTCAAGTTATCACCTAGCCTGTGGACATCCTGTGTATAAGTGATAACTTGTTTTCACTGGATAACTCCTGTAAGTGTGACATTTGTGAGGGATTAAAGGTATATGTACCATATAAGCAGCCCATATATGTACCATATAAGCAGCCCATGTGACTACCATCGAGTTACTGCCAAGCCCTAATTGGTTTTATTACTTAATTTCTAAGAGGATGAAAACACAAGGGTGGGAATCAACTCAATGATCCTAGAATGGAAATTAAGAGCAATCAAGCAGCAATTTTTTCTTTCTGTGCATCTGTGTGGCGGTATCTACTACACAGGACTAGATAGATGATTGTTTGTATTCTTTGCGATGTGACCCACTTTCCTTAATGTATACCCTGTAATACATTTTGCAATGGGTAACAGGGGTTTTAAGTTACTCCAAATTCATCTGTTAGTGGCCTCCCAAGAAATGTTAGGCTAGCAACTCTGGAACGAAGGGTAAAAGACAAAGCTTTTGTGTTTCTATGACCAGGTTCAATCTTGATAGGGCAGATATGCAAAACCCTAGAAGTAATTTTGTCCTTTGCATCACACAAATCATATTGAGGATTGTGGGAATGCAAATGAAGCCATAAGTGCAGTTTCACAAGATACTACAATTAGACTATTAATACGCGGCAAATCAGTATTAGGAATGCCAGGAGGCTGAACACAGAAATGGACATATATACAAACCATAATATCACAATCATGGCACAATTGTATCCAGATTGAATAATAGATGGCATGACCAAAAGGGTCCTTACTGTATGTACATCTTAAATTAAGACACAAAGCTTTATATATAACAGGGTTCTATCTCCAAGCATTCTTAGGATGGAAAGTAGACATTCATTCGTTTTAGCAGCTCTTTAGCTCACAGTTTCATGGCTGAGCATTATTTCTTACTAAATAATGGAAACCTCAGGCAGACAGAGGCTTGTTTGTACGGCCGGCCAGAGATCGTCTTCTAAGCCAAATGTACTCAAGGTTCTCAGTTTACCTGCTTCGGCCGAGTGCCAGTCTGAGAAACCTTTTAAAGTCAACCTGTTAAAGTGCTCACTCCATGAAACTTTTCACCAAATGGACCTCAAAGTACAATCACATTGCAATTCATATATTTAAGATTATATGGAATGGGGTGTTGACTGGCTTTTTATAAGTCTTAGAAATTCAAAGACCTTCCAACGTGGTACAAAACTACAAACCTGATAAGTATAGCTCCAGAAAATCAAGACCTACCGTACTTTTGAAGTGTTTTGTATTACCAAGATAATTGCTAGAGTGTATAGAAGTCATAAAGGTGATGGAGAATATGGAGAGCAACTGCTAGAGCTTATAAAGGTCATAATGATGCAAGTGCATATGGAGAGCAACTGCTAGAGCATATAGAGATCATACTGGTGTGAGAGCATATGGAGAGCAACTGCTAGAGCATATAGAGATCATACTGGTGTGAGAGCATATGGAGAGCAACTGCTAGAGCATATAGAGATCATACTGGTGTGAGAGCATATGGAGAGCAACTGCTAGAGCATATAGAGATCATACTGGTGTGAGAGCATATGGAGAGCAACTGCTAGAGCAAATAAATGTCATAAATAATAGTGTGAGAGCATATGGAGAGCAACTGCTAGACCACATAGAGGTCATAATGGTCAGTAAAGAAATGGAGAGCAACTGCTAGAGCAAATAAAATTCAATAGAGTGTGGGAGCATATAGAGGTCATAAGGATGTCTACTACACAGGAGCTTTTTCTATGTACAAAAGCAAAGAGTATTTAAAGCATGACTCTAACTGTGGTGTACCTGGTTATCCATGTATTACATGGGCTATAGAGTTGGTGTGAGTCAGTTCAGTAATCTGTGGTCGCTGAGCCCTGAGAACCATCTCTTACCTGACGACATCCCTGGCTTCTCTTCATTAGCCGGCCAGGTGCAACATCACTATTGTGGCGTGACACATATGTGAGGTCGCACAAGGCCCTCTAATCAAATGAATTGCAGCAGATATCTGGAGGTAGGAGGCAGTTCTCAGGGCTCCGGTGAGACAGCCACAAATTACTGACATGGACAATGGATCGTGTCCTGGAAATCAAAGGGCAGCCATTGATTTGAAGCAGTGGGCCAGACAGGCTTTTCCCAGTGATACCAGTCATTCACCATGGGATTCTAAAGTCAAGCCATTGGCAATCATAACACAACCTCTTTAACTAACCATATTGTCCATGGAAGAGATAATCATACTATAGGCTCTGAATATGGTATTAATAAAATGATGGCACTTATTTTATTAGTGATCCTTATGGTGCAAGTAAATAAAGTTCAATAGACAGCAATCTTAGAGACAAAAGTAAGTATGTACATCATCCAGTTAGGTGTTTATGATATCCATGGATCGGTTAAACATCCCTGGGCAAAAAAGGCAGGCTTGAGACTGCTTTAAAGTTACTTAATACTACATTCATTGCTGTTGACGCTGCTATGTGTGTTGGACAATAACTGCACACAGCCATCAGCACTATAATGCATTTTGTGTGTGCTTATATTGTATGCAATGGAAATAAGTAAAAATCATCATTAGCAGGGTCAGCAGAGACATGGGAGGACTGTGGCATACAAGATCTTCAGAGCAGAGCTGTCAATCACTTTGGAATCTAGTCCAACCAACAATTAGTGGCACAGAAGTGTAAACAGCGGGAGCAACATCCCCGTGGCCAGCAGCATAGTGACCTGTCCATCTTAAAAAATCTACACTCACATAGCTGAAGGTTAGGTTCATTCATTAGGATTAATACTGTTATATTTTCCCAACATAACAAAAAGTTAATCCATTTGATATTGAGGTCAATAGAAAAATGATTTAATAATTTATATTTATAAATAAAAATCAAATTAATAGTAACGGACCATCATTTGTCTTCATCCACTTGAAAAAATATCATAAAATGCAATGTAAGATCTTATGTATTTAGGCACTGTTACCATAACTGAACAACTTAGCATTTGGTGCACTTGAGCACACGACACAATTTCATGGCATCCTCAGACCTGGAACTCAAACATGTCTGTCTGTTTTTTTGCCAGTTTAGCAACTTCTTCTCTTATGGCTTTAACCAGTGCTGCTGTGGATAGGTTTGTGATGGAGGCGTCTGGAGTGTCAGTGTCTGCTAGACTCTGTTGAGAAGCTCCAATGGATGGTCCAGTAGCATGATCTAGGCTAGGATGTAAATTAACTGGTTGCCCAAACTGCCTGGGAAGTCGGGAAGGAGAGTTCTGTGGGTACCTGGACCTGGGATACGCCTCAATGTATCCTGGAAGTGGAACCTACGGTAATGCCAAATATAAAGATATTTAGTGTTCAGAACAAAGCAAAAAAGTAATAAAGGAACAATATTAAGGTCTCGTGCACAAGATATATTTCTATGGCTCTGTACAACCTGGAGATATAAATATGGCGGCTATAAACTTTTAAAGGCATGTATTTTTGTATGGGCCAATTTCATATGGAGGTTCTTTTATCAGAATTAATATGCACCACTGACAGTATATTACCAAGATTTCTCACCACATTCTCCTACAAAATTTTAGGGAAGACTAACATTCTAACACAGCACACCATGCAAAGACATATGGAGTACCTAGGGCTCTGTAATAGGGAATCAATGGGACCCCATGTATTTTCAACAGTTTCTTGTGTAGGTCTTAGGCGGATGTGTAACCCTTACATTTAGGATAATAAAGGGAATCTGCACTCATATTTACAGCATCTAAACCATAAACCATTACCCCAGCATTTTACAGGATGGAAAAATGTTTCTCTGAAATGTCCCATGAAGTATTAAGTTAAAAAAATATGTTAAAAAGTAGTATATTTTGTCTGTGTAGAAGTAAGTGGGTGGTGCCAGTCTTTTAAGGAGTCTTGCAGTCCCACACCCCTTCTGGCTTAAATGACAGCTCACAGGCCAGGATATACGTCACTACAAGCCAGCTCCATTATTTGGCATATGGGCAGGTGCAGAGGCCGGTACACTTTGCGTAAGCTGGCTTGTAATAACATATGTGTCAGGGACGTCAGAGACGACACCAGGGAGATCATACAATATCTCACCGCTGCCGTTACTCTGTCAAGAATTCACAGGATTAAGCAGGGATTCGCGAGCACACGATCCCGATTATTCACTACGTAGCTATCGGCAAGCGAGCAGAAAGCATATGGCGTCACACCTCCGTATTCCAATGCATGGAATATGTGTATACACCCCGTATGGTGCCTGCCAGCTTCATGATAGCCCAATTAATATTATTCTCTGCCACCACCGGCCGAGTTTGAACTATAATACAGGCCTGCCGGACGCCTGCTTTCTGGTAGCGTATATGGCTTCGGGGGATGGAATGATTACAGGACAAAAGAAACAGAACTATTCAATTTTATATTTAAGCCCAAAGGGAGGCAATGTTTATGAAGAACATACAAAGATTTTACAAAGGGAGACAATACAATACATATGCAGTTACACAAAATAATAAGGATTAAAGAAGAAACTTACTATAAGATCTCAGAAACGATTTAATATAGCTGGAGGGGAGCTCTCCTATGACCGTTCAGCGAACGTGACCCCTTGCTTATGATACATATACTCCCTGCAATGAGTACTGATCCATCCTCCATGGATTCTTTTATGCCTTACGGGACAACAACCCACACATCCCCTGTGCTGACATCACGTGGGCTGAACTCCAGCCTTTACATTTTTATTAAGATATCTGGTTTTAGTGATAACATTGTTGGTTGATTGTAGAGGCCCGAAAATGATACCATATTTTCCGTTATGATTTTACCTTTTTCCAGAGACCACACACGATATAGCTGTGGTCTGTCATTTTGTTACTTTTGCCCCACAGCTCCCCGGAGGGGCGTACGGCTTCAAAAAATAAGCATATTGTTCCTTGGCTGACCCTGTCACTAAAAATATGGGCCCCATTATTATTGGACGTATGGAACTTTAGTTATTCCATATTTCGTTATTGCTCCGGCCTGGCTACAGACCTCTGTTAAATTCCTTTTGACGTCCTGGGAATCAAGCTTCCTCAGCTAGATGCAAATTGTCGCTGGTCTGTGTTAGAGGAAAGCTACACTCGCATTTTAATTGGATTGGCAGCACTTCTCTTGTACCAGCATTTGTTTAAGCTACTTCTGCTGTGCATGATAATTTGCAGAGAGATCGCCCTTTAGATTGTCAGCTCTTCTCTTGTGACAAATGGTGGATAAGGGAGGGGTGAGATGGAAGAGGGGTTTGGGAGAAATTGTTAATATTTTCTTAATATTTCCCTGACAGTATGAATACCTATATCCAACCAAACTAGTAGAGGGTCCTCCTGATCAATGAGAAAAACCTACAAGGCGACAGGAGTATACAGGTTGAGTAACAAGAATAAATCTTTATTTATGAAATAGCACACATGATAAAATGACCAATTAAAGGAGAACGTCAACACACAAAGCTATTCCATGACATGAGCCCAAACCGTATAATGACATATAGAACAGCCTGATGGAATTCGTAAAGGAAGAAAATCACCAAAAGGAAAGATATCCATTAAGAATAGTAAGGTGCTATAAAAAGACCAAATGGCTGCCAATCCTGTAAAAATAGGTTCAATATACAACTTAGATAATGTGTCAGAGGCGTGCCAAGTTTCATACAATAACATGCAGTGTGTCAGGAAAGTGCCTAGTGGCTTGATGCAAAAAATGCAACCTGACAGACTGCAGAATAGTAAAAGAAACGGTGTCCTCTAAAGCAACCAGGTCATAAAAGTAAATCTACCCAAGGCAATCATAAATGCAATAGTTCAAAAATAGCAGTAAAAGGGCAAAGACTGGCAGTGGAAATAACCAGGAGAACTTGGGGTCGCCTGTTCACGTTCTCCTTTTATCTGTCTTTTATCATGTGTGTTATTTCATAAATAAAGATTTATTCTCATTACTCGTCGTGTATACTCCTGTTGCTTTTTAGGTTTTGCTTGTAATAACGTGGCCCAGCCTATGGCATGTCAATCAAGCCAAGACTGCATGACTACTGAGGAGGATAGGACTTCTCACCAAACTCTTCACACTCTACTTTATAACTTTATTTTTTCTTTATGCTGCAAATGAATAATAATATGTGTACCTACATTAGTTACTTTTTATTCTGAAAATCTATAATCTGTTAGATTGTATAAAGGGGATTACTCATGTACCTTAAAGCTCCTGGACCCCAGTGCAAAATCTGTAACAAAACCTCAATGAATTGTAATGATGCCTTCATCTGTGGCAAAGTGACCATTGGGCCCCTTTAGTCACTAGATCCCCCATGCAGTAAAGCCCATGAAAAGGGCTATGTTAATGATTGGAAAGGCAGTAAGTCTCTCTTTCTTTTTTTCGATTGTTAGAAAAGCTGAGGAGCTAAACCACGACATCTGTAAGAATTACATCTCACCATACACTTTTGACTTGAGTGGAACCAGGGTCTACTGACCACAAAACAAGCAGGTGCAAGAAAGCAAAAACTATTAGACAATTTTCTCTCAGTGGTCACAGACAATGCTTTTGTCCCATGTCTAGAATTTAAAATCTGATTTTTTCCACATATAGTAGTGACAAAGAACAAACTACAGTGTGAAACAATGAGCCCTGCTGCACAATACTGTGAATCCTCTAGAGTCTGTAACACCATGAAGAATATCAAAAGTCTTACGGAGTCTGCCCACTGTCCCGGTGCATCATTCTCTCCCGAGTACGACATCCAGGCCTGATTCCGGTATGAAGCTGGTGGTTGTGGAATGTAATAACCGGAGTATCCAGCGCGGTTCCCTGGTATGGCGAATACAGCAGGCATTGAGTTACCTGACAAAGCAATGCATTCATTGAAATAGTATATTACCTACAGCTACAATGAAATTCGAATTATAAATATATAAATATGTCCACTGAGAAAATGAGTTGCAGCTCTAGAACCAGGAATGGGAATCAAAGCCTATACTTCCTATTACTTGGGATGAGCCTGAATTTATTCAAAGAATTCTGCACTTAAAGGGACACCTGACAGTTAAAGAAAGTACAATAGCTGCAGAAACGTTAAAATAAAACATTAATTACCTGTTAAAGAGATTCTGTCAGCCCAACCGTATAGTGTAAACTAAGCACATAGCCTTTTGTGGGATATCACCCCTATAAAAATCACACTCTTAGTGTTCACTCTCCAGAAACTGAAGTTTACTCAAACAGGCTAATTAGGGTGCTCATTGCACAATGGGAGTGCTTAAGGGGCTCAGTGCACCATTCTGATCACTGGTTTTGTATGTCCCCTGCCTTCCTTACTGGTGATTGACAACACTGGTTTGCCTATAGTGAGCACTGTCTGCAGTAAAAGCTCAGGCAAGTCAATCACCAGTGGATGAGGCGAGGAATGCAAAACCAGTGGGTGGAACAGTGCGCAAAGGCTATTGTCCATGCCATGGGTGCATCCAGCACCCTAATTAGCATGTTTAATTAAACTTCAGTTTCTGTAGAATGGAGGTAGTGATTAGAAAACTAAAGACATAATACAGGCCATAGCCCCTACAAGGCTATGTGCTTGTCTAGTACAGTCAGTTTAGGCAGACAGACTCCCTTCGCTCCATAGTTCTCACTGATATTTGTTAATGTTCCTGTAGCACTAATGTGTTGGACAATCAGTTTCAGCATTCACTTACCGTGCGACCAGTCACCCATCAGCATTAGAGCAGATGGTAATTTAACACATGTATAATATTTAGTTTTCTGCAGCTACTGTAATTACTTACAATGCTCAGCATAAATGAGTAAGTCCCCTTTGAAAAGTAAGATTTTAATCAATATCTAAGAGAACAAAAGAACAATTTCCAAAATTTTGACAAGAATGAGTTTCATATTACATTTTTTTACATTATAAGGTTAATAGTATAACTTTCATTACAAAATCCTCAATTTTACTCAAATTAGCTGATGCAAAAATGAATACACCCCACATCAAAAAGAACATGTATTTTCTATGACCTCCATGATTTTTAAGAACAGCATCTAGTCTTCTAGGCATGGATCCATCAAGTTGGTGACATATTGCAATATCTATCTTTTCTATTCTTCTAGAACAATCTCTTTTACAGCCTGGATGCCGGATGGAGAGTGATGACAGCTTGTCTCTTCAGAACTCCCCATAGGTGTTCAGTTGGGTTCAGATTAGGAGAAACCTGGCCAATGAATCACTTTCATTCTGTTCTTCTTCAGAAATGGAACAAATGTATGTTCTGGATCATTGTCATGTTGGAAAAGTGCACGTCTCTTTCACTATAGAGCAGTTCATCTGTGAATTCATAACACCATCAATGAAATGTAGCTCCCTGACATCAGCAGCACTCATGCCGCTCCACATTGTCACCACCATGTTTCACTATAAGCACCATGCATTTTTCTAAATTAATTTTTTCTAAATGCATGGTGCCTAAAGTAAAACATGGTGGCAGCAATGTCCTTACAAAAGCTATATTATTAACCTTACTTTTATGTTGTGGATTAAAAAAATGTTCTATGAAACTCAGTCTTGTCAAAATTTTGGAAATTGTTCTCGTATTCAGTGAGTTATTGATTAAAATCTTACTTTCCAACTTTATGCTGAGCACTGTAAGTTGTTGGGCAATCATTTTCAAACAATTTATTTTCCACTTTTCTGACTTTAGCAAAAAGAGGTTACACAGGACTAACATACTGATGACCTATAAGGGTCTGACAGCAGGCATCCCCATCTATCACCTGTTATCTGCTCTACGGGCAGATATTTTGGACAGCACTGCTCCAACACTGCAAGTAGACAATCCCTGGAACTGCACTTTACCTCCCACTCACTAATAGGAGTGACTGCTAAACAGTGTATATTGTCACTCTGTTCCGACTCCCTACATTATTTACCCCAGGACAAAAGATAACAGCTGATCGATGTAGGCGATTGCTCTGTACAACTAAAGTCAAACTTCAGTTGGACTTTGAATGGAGCAGCAGCAGCCATGATGACAGCCACTCCAGAAAACTCCTCCCTGCCATAGTTATGCAGATCATAGAGGGGCTGGAAAGGGAGTAATCAGCCCCCATTTTAGTGATCACTGGTGTCCATGTGGTTGGACTCCAACTAATCAAACATTTATCAACTCCAGATTTTCTCTCCAGGAGAGAAAACTTAAGCATAGTACATAGTGGGTATTGTGGATTAGTTTCCATGAAATCTCATGGTCATGCATAAAAAATCAGTGGCAGAAATCGATCTGCGTTAAGGATCTGCATGTTATGAATTCATGCTGCAGACTTTCACTGAAGATTTCAAGCTTTGTGATGTAAAGGGTGAAACACTGTGGAAAATCCACAGCATTTGTACAATGAAACCTGTAATAAAATCTGCAAAATTTATTGCAGATTTTGATGCTGAAGATTTTAAAAGGGAATCTGTCACCATATGTTTGCCACCTTTGTAGTGCATTGAGCTGTAGGGTGGATTGCTGCTAAAAGGGAAAAAAAACTATTTAAATCTTCTTCCTTAGCGAGTGTGAATGAGCTGAGTGTGACCGGAGTGTACGTGCAAATGGAAGTAAGTGTGTGACTTGTTTTTCAGTGAAGAGGTATTTGGGAATCCTGCAGAAAATACCTGTGTGAATTGCTGTGAGTTGTTGAATTGTGAACTGCTGAGTGCTTTACTACCTGTTTAGTTTTACTGGGCTTTTTAAAACCTATTTTCTCTCTACAGTTTTACAGTCTCTTATTTTACTACCTGTGTATTTAAGGGTTAACTACATTGCTTTTAAATCTTGAGGTGTACAGTCATGGCCAAAAGTTTTGAGAATGACACCAAAATTATATTTTCACATGATCTGCTGGCCTCTGGTTTTTATTAGTGTTTGTCTGATGTTTATATCACATACAGAAATATAATTGCAATCATATTATGAGTACCAATAGGTTATATTGATAGTTAGAATGAGTTAATGCAGTCAATATTTGCAGTGTTGCCCCTTCTTCTTCAAGACCTCTGTAATTCTCCCTGGCATGCTCTCAATCAACTTTTGGACCAAATCCTGACTGATAGCAGTCCATTCTTGCATAATCAATGCTTGCATTTTGCCAGAATTTGTTGGTTTTTGTTTGTCCACCCGTCTCTTGATGATTGACCACAAGTTCTCAATGGGATTAAGATCTGGGGAGTTTCCAGGCCATGGACCCAAAATCTCTATGTTTTGTTCCATGAGCCATTTAGTTATCACCTTTGCTTTATGGCAAGGTGCTCCATCATGCTGGAAAAGGCATTGTTGGGCGCCAAACTGCTCTTGGACAGTTGGGAAAAGTTGCTCTTGGAGGACATTCTGGTACCATTCTTTATTCATGGCTGTGTTTTTAGGCAAGACTGTGAGTGAGCCGATTCCCTTGGCTGAGAAGCAACCCCACATATGAATGGTTTCAGGATGCTTTACAGTTGGCATGAGACAAGACAGATGGTAGCGCTCACCTCTTCTTCTCCGAATAAGCTGTTTTCCAGATGTCCCAAACAATCGAAAAGGGGATTCATCAGAGAAAATGACTTTGCCCCAGTCCTCAGCAGTCCACTCCCTGTACCTTTTGCAGAATATCAGTCGGTCCCTGATGTTTTTTCTGGAGAGAAGTGGCTTCTTTGCTGCCCTCCGTGAAACCAGCCCTTGCTCAAAGAGTCTCCGCCTCACAGTGCGTGCAGAAGCACTCACACCAGCCTGCTGCCATTCCTGAGCAAGCTCGGCACTGCTGGTAGTCCGATCCCGCAGCTGAAACAGTTTTAAGATACGGTCCTGGCACTTGCTGGTCTTTCTTGGGCGCCCTGGAGCCTTTTTGACAACAATGGAAGCTCTCTCCTTGAAGTTCTTGATGATGCGATAGATTGTTGACTGAGGTGCAATCTTTGTAGCTGCGATACTCTTCCCTGTTAGGCCATTTTTGTGCAGTGCAATGATGGCTGCACGTGTTTCTTTAGAGATAACCATGGTTAACTGAAGAGAAACAATGATACCAAGAACCAGCCTCCTTTTAAAGTGTGCAGTGATGTCATTCTTACTTAATCATGACTGATTGATCGCCAGCCCTGTCCTCATCAACACCTACACCTGTGTTAATGGATCAATCACTAAAACGATGTTAGCTGCTCTTTTAAAGGCAGGACTGCAATGATGTTGAAATGTGTTTTGGGGGTTAAAGTTCATTTTCTGGGCAAATATTGACTTTGCAAGTACAGTAATTGCTGTTAAGCTGATCAATCTTTGACATTCAGGAGTATATGCAAATTGCCATTACAAAAAATGAAGCAGTAAACTTTGGAAAAATTACTATTTGTCTCATTCTCAATACTTTTGGCCATGACTGTAGGTATACTCACAAGGGGTTAATTAAGGGTGAGGGGTCATAATTAAGGGTTTATAAGAGGCAGCTGGTTGGGGCATCCAGTCCTTTGGTAGTGTATTGAGCTGTAGGGTTTATTGCTGCTAAAAGGGAAAAAAAAACCTCTTTAAATCTTCTTCCTTAGCGAGTGA
Organism: Phyllobates terribilis; assembly: GCF_046119375.1. Taxonomy (NCBI): domain Eukaryota; kingdom Metazoa; phylum Chordata; class Amphibia; order Anura; family Dendrobatidae; genus Phyllobates; species Phyllobates terribilis. The sequence goes on along the minus strand of NW_027362773.1, from coordinate 71,401,123 downwards.
GAACGAGCTGAGTGTGACTGGAGTGTAAGTGCAAACGGAAGTAAGTGTGTGACTTGTTTTTCAGTGACTTTGGATTCAGGGAGTTTGGAAGGGAGGAATTTGGACTGAATTGCTGTCTGTATTTTATTAATTCTTTACATTTCTTCTTACTTAACATTTCTGTCTAGTGCAATCCCCATTAGGAAATGAGCTCCATTATTGACAATGCTATCCAGTGTACATCTTGCCACATGTATGCAATCCTTGAACGGGGTTGCATACTGCTGTGCGAGATGTGTGCACGTTGTGCGTTTGGAAGCCCAGGTACTGGATTTAAATGAGCAGCTGGCAACACTGAGATCCATTGACAATATGGAAAGGAGTCTGCTACTTACTGAGCAGCTGCTCACTGGGGTAGCCGGAGGAGTGTCAGCTCCAGTAAGGGGGAAAATAGGAGAGCAGGACAGGCCAGGCAGGTGCTGGTAGTGGGAGACTCAATTATTAGGGGAACAGATAGGGAAATCTGTCACAAAGACAGGGATCGTCGAACAGTGTGCTTCCTACCTGGCGCTCGAGTCCGGCACATTGCTGATCGGGTTGACAGATTACTGGGAGGGGCTGGTGAGGACCCAGAGGTCATGGTGCACATTGGCACAAATGACAAAGTTAGAGGTAGGTGGAAGGTCCTTAAAGATGATTTCATGGAATTAGGCTGCTTAAAGCAAGGACTTCCAAGGTAGTATTCTCTGAAATACTACCTGTACCAAGTGCCACGCCAGAGAGGCAACGGGAGATTAGGGGGATAAATAAGTGGCTCAGGAACTGGTGTAGGAAGGAGGGGTTTAGGTTCCTGGAGAACTGGGCTGATTTCTCAGCTGGCTACAGATTCTACGCTAGGGACGGGCTGTATCTCAATGGGGAGGGTGCAGCTGTGCTGGGGGAGAAAATGGCTAGAAGGTTGGAGGAGTGTTTAAACTAGGGATTGGGGGGGAGGGTATTCATTTTATAGGTGGGGAAGATAGTGCAGATAGTGACCTGGGCACAAATAAAGAAATTGAGGGTGGTGTTAGAAGAGTCAATATAGTAAGAAGGAATAGAGGTACAGAGAGATATATAAAATGAATGTACACTAATGCCAAAAGCCTCACCAACAAAATGGAGGAATTAGAATTAATTTTGTGGGAAAATAATTATGACATGGTGGGGATATCTGAGACATGGCTGGACGAGAGCCATGACTGGGCAGTTAATTTACAGGGCTATAGTCTGTTCAGAAATGACCGTACAAACAAGCGAGGGGGGGGGGGGTGTTTATATGTAAAATCATCCTTAAAACCCATCTTGCGTGAGAATATATGTGAATCTAATGAAAATGTAGAGTCCCTGTGGGTGGAGATAAGGAGAGGGGGAAAAAAGAATAAATTACTGATAGGGGTTTGCTATAAGTCTACAAAAATAATGGAAGCGGTGGAGAATATCCTCATAAAGCAAATAGATGAAGCAGCGACTCAAGGAGAAGTCATTATTATGGGGGACTTCAACTACCCTGAAATACATTGGGGAACAGAAACCTGTAGTTCAAGCAGAGGTAATAGGTTTTTGACAACTTTGAGAGACAATTAACTTTCACAACTAGCTGAGGACCCAACAAGAAGGGGGGCACTGCTAGACCTAATATTAACCAACAGGCCAGACCGCATATCAAATATACGAGTTGGGGGTCACTTGGGTAATAGTGATCACAAAATAATAATTTTTCATTTATCCTTTAATAAGATGTGTAGAAGAGGGGTTACAAGGACACTAAACTTCAGGAAGGCAAATTTTCAACAGTTAAGAGATGATCTTAGTGCAATAAACTAGGATGATATCCTGAGACATAAAACTACACAAAGCAAATGGGAAATATTTATTAGCATCCTGAGTAGGACCTGTGCACAATATATACCTTATGGGAATAAACATGCTAGAAATAGGAGGAAACCACTATGGCTAAATAGAGCTGTAAGGGGCGCAATAAATGACAAAAAAAAGCATTTAGAGAACTAAAGCAAGTAGGTAGTGATGAGGCATTAAATAAATACAGAAAATTAAATAAATTCTGCAAAAACCAAATCAAGGCAGCAAAGATTGAGACAGAAAGACTCATTGCCAGAGAAAGTAAAAATAATCCCAAGATATGCTTTAACTACATAAATAGTAAAAAACTAAAAAATGATAGTGTTGGCCCTCTTAAAAATAGTCTGGGTGAAATGGTGGATGAGGATGAGGAAAAAGCCAATATGCTAAATGATTTTTTTTCAACAGTATTTACACAAGAAAATTGCATGACAGAAAACATGATTAGTGATGACAAAAAATCTCCATTAAATGTCACTTGCTTAACCCAGCAGGAAGTACGGCGGCGTCTAAAAATCACTAAAGTTGACAAATCTCCGGGTCCGGACGGGATACATCCACGAGTACTGCAGGAATTAAGTAACGTCATAGATAGACCATTATTTTTAATCTTTAAAGATTCCATAATAACAGGGTCTGTACCACAGGACTGGCGTATAGCAAATGTGGTGCCAATATTCAAAAAGGGGACAAAAACTGAACTTGGAAATTATAGGCCAGTAAGCTGAACCTCTACTGTGGGTAAAATCCTGGAGGGTTTCCTAAGAGATGCTATACTAGAGTATCTGAAGAAGAATAACCTCATGACTAGTGATGAGCGAGTATGTTCTGTTAACGCTTTCGGCGAGTATGCTCGGCTGAGCACCGAGTAGTTACAGCTGCTCGGTGTTATGTTTGAATCACTCCCGTGTGCATGATTTGCGACTGTTTGACAACTTTAATACATGTGAGGAATGTGTAAGAAATAGACATTCCTTACATGTACTAAAGCTGTCAAACAGTCGCAAATCATGCACACGGGAGTGATTCAAACATAACACCGAGCAGCTGTAACTACTCGGTGCTTGGCCCGAGCATACTCGCCGAAAGGGTTAACAGAACATACTCGCTCATCACTACTCATGACCCAATATCAACATGGGTTTATGAGGGACCGTTCCTATCAAACTAATCTGATTAGCTTTTATGAGGAGTCAAGTTCCGGACTGGACCAAGGAAAAGCAGTGGATGTTGTGTATTTGGACTTTTCAAAAGCTTTTGATACGGTTCCACACAAAAGGTTGATACATAAAATGAGAACAATGGGGATAGGGGAAAATGTATGCATGTGGGTTAAGAACTGGCTCAGTGATAGGAAACAAAGGGTGGTTATTAATGGAACACACTCAGACTGGGTCTCTGTTAACAGTGGGGTACCATAACATATTTATTAATGACCTTGTAGGGGGCATACAGAGTAGTATTTCAATATTTGAAGATGACACTAAACTCTGAAGGGTAATCAATACAGAGGAGGACAATTTTATATTACAGGAGGATCTATGTAAACTAGAAGCTTGGCTAATAAATGGCAAATGAGCTTTAATGGGGATAAATGTAAGGTAATGTACTTGGGTAGAGGAAATAAAATGTATAATTATATGCTTAAATGCTTAATTGTAAAACACTGGGCAAAACTGTCACTGAAAAAGACCTGGGTGTATTGGTGGACGACAAGCTCACATTTGGTGGCCAGTGTCAGGCAGCTGCTACAAAGGCAAATAAAATAATGGGATGCATTAAAAGAGGCAAAGATGCTCATGGGGAGAACATAATTTCACCTCTATACAAGTTACTAGTGCGACCACACTTCGAATACTGTGCACAGTTCTGGTCTCTGGTGTATAAGAAAGACATAGCTGAACGAGAGCGGGTGCAGAGAAGAGCGACCAAGGTTATTAGAGGACTGGGGGGTCTGCAATACCAAGACAGGTTATTACACTTGGGGTTATTTACTGTGGAAAAAAGAAGGCTTAGGGGTGATCTTATTACTATGTACAAGTATATGAGGGGACAGTACAAAGACCTTTCTACTGATCTTTTTACTCTGAGGCCTGAGACGGGTACAAGGGGGCATCTTCTACGTCTGGAGGAAAGAAGGTTTAATCATAATCACAGACGGGGATTCTTTACTGTAAGAGCAGTGAGACTATGGAACTCTCTGCCGCATGATGTTGTAATGAGTGATTCACTGTTAAAATTTAAGAAGGGCCTGGATGCCTTTCTTGAAAAGTATAATATTACAGGTTATATATACTAGATTCCTTGATAGGGCGTTGATCCAGGGAACTAGTCTGATTGTCGTATGGAGTCAGGAAGGAATTTATTTCCCCAATGTGGAGCTTGGTGTTTGCCACATGGTTTTTTTTTGCCTTCCTCTGGATAAACATGTTAGGCTATGGGTTGAACTAGATGGACTTAGTCTTCCTTCAACCTTAAAAACTATGTTACCTAATCTGAGAGCAGCATGATGTAGAGGAAGAGACCCTGATTCAAGTAATGTATCACTTACTGGGCAGCTTGCTCTAGTTTTGATAAAATCACAGTTTTATCAGTAGGAGATTATTACTAAAGGGGTTGTCTGGCATTAGGCTACAAGTTGCATACTTTCAATGTCATGTGCCTGGTGCTCCCGGTGCTGGCACCGGAGATTCCTCATAACGCGCACGTTCTGAGCATTCTCATGTGTGTAGTCACACATAGAAACTGCAGACTTGTAACATCAGGCTGGACAACCCCTTTAAGTATAGTAAACCTGCTGCCAGGTAATTCTCCATATGCATGATCTCTGTATAACCCCCCATCACCGATTGGCAACTTTCTGTGTACAATATGCACAGGCAAAAAGCTTCCAATCAGCGGTGTGGATGAGGTTATACAGAGCTCAGCATTCAGAGAAATGATAGATCTGCAGCAGAGAAAACACAGATTTTCTCCAAACTGCAGCCATCAGCCCAGTAAGTGACACATTACTGGAATCAGGGTCTCTGCCCCTACATCATACGGCTCTCAGATGGGGTAGTAAAAACCTGCTGACAGATTCCCTTTAAGCCACTGACTGTCAATAATATCCATCTACCTGCAACCAGTCATTATAACCCTATGGATAGCAGCAAACAACAAATTAATATTTGTTACTCAAAAAAATCCAACAGCTTTAAGTTATGAAACCCAATCTGGACATGATTTCTGCCAGTATAGTTGATTATCTGGTGTATATATAAAGCAAAGTATTCTGCACACTGGCTACGCTCTGTAATTTATTGGCCTTTTGATAGACACAGTTCATTCTGGCTTTGTTTGTAGATAAACACTAAATTATGGCATATGGGTCATGCTGTAATTGTGTCATGCAGATTACTACTATCATCTGGTACACATGCTAAGGCTGTGTTCACATGTCCAGTAGTGATCAGATAGAACGGATCCAGCAGCAATCCATTCACAAAAAAGTTCTGCAGACACCACTTGTTAGTCCATTTTTAAATAACTGATCTCCATTGAATCTGTTCTAACTTACTGGATCCAGTAAGAAAAAATGGATCCGTTACAAATGAAAGAAAAACGTATGGCTGATTAACAGATCCTTTCTCCATAGATTTCAATGTTAAAAGAAACGGATCTAACAGAGATCAGTTGTTTAAAAACAGACTAACAAGTAGTGTCTGCAGAACTTTTTTGTCAATGGATTGCTGATGGATCCGTTCTATCTGATCACTACTGGACATGTGAACATAGCCTAATAGAGCAGACTGTGTGTACAGTATATCTCTTGGGGGGAATTTGGAAACAGTAAAAACAGAATTATAATAACAGGCATGACATAGAGACATCAGTATAATATAACTATCTGCCTGAGACAGTATACATGTACTTCAATGTTGTAGGTTTTGCAGTTAAAGCACTGCAAGGGAAACTTTCAAAGTATGTGAGCTACAGAACTGAAGAAAGGTCTCCAATGCCTCCGAATATTGATGGCCATCAAGGCTTCATATTTACGTCGATAGGATTTTTCCGACCCTAAAATACAGTGGGGAAAAAACAATACTTATTTTCCACCAAAATTTGAAAAAAATGTCTTTCCAAATCAGACAATGTGATTTTCAGGATTTGTTTTCTCATTTTGGCTCTCATAGTTGAGGTCTACCTATGATGTCAATTACAGGCCTCTCTCATCTTTTTAAGTGGGAGAACTTGCACAATTGGTGGCTGACTAAATACTTTTTTCCCCACTGTATGTCAATAAATAATAATCAATCGGTTAGGTTGATTCTAAAGGTTAGCTACTGTAAGAACCACATCTGGCCATAGCAAAGGTATTTCACCATCTAATTCAATCCCAACCTATTATTTGGATATAGGACCTGCTGTTAGTCAAACCTTCTGATGTCACTAAAATAAAAAGCTGTGGGAGAACAGTAGGGAGCAGCACAGAGAAGAAAGGACCCAAAGTCCAAACCATCATTCACCTGTCAGTCTGATCACACCCAGATATTCTAAAGAGATCGGAGGGGTAATTTTTTACCAGACACCTATGGCATTTAACAGCCACTGAAAAAATAATAACTCATCCCTCTTTGTTTTCCAAAAATGACTGTCCATCAAGCTGTATCTTCATGCGATGGATACTGTCATGGGTGTGTCAGAGGTGACAGACAGTCGCCCTGCAGTTGGCTGCAGGAGATCTCTACGTTTGGCATTACAGACATCTTCTTAGAGGCTGGCTGTTTCTAGGACCCAGGGGCTACCTCTCTCAGGCTAATTAGCTCCCTGGCCTGGGTGTATATATACCTGGTGTGTCTGAGAGGGAGGTGCCGGTGATATTCATTACAACTTGTGAGGCTTTAGCAAGAGCAATACTTCATCCTCTCTGGAGCTTGAGGCCATGTGCACATTTGTTTGGAGTCGTCTAAAGCTAAGCAATCCCCCCTGTTTGTCTACTTCAAAATGTCCTATAATAAATAACACCAAAGACATAGTAACCCCAAAATGCCCCATAATAAAAAAATGACAGAGGTAGGGTCCGGCAAAAAACAGTGCAATCAGGACAGTTACTCCTGAACATTGTGCTTGTGGCTTTTGTACACCCACCACTCAAATATGAAGGCATGATGATGCAACTTGTCAACCCATCAGGATTATGGCTGCAGTTTGTGTATCAAGCCCACAACCCTCTCCCATTTTGGTGCTTTCATTGAATATTAACAGAGAGACACATGAAAACTGTAGATTAATGGCTTAGTGGACGAAACACAGGGACTGCTTCTGCGGACATCTGTGCGGTTGCTGACAAATGCACCCGGAGTGAATATATCTGTGTTTCCTTAAAAGTGCCTGCCATTGCCTCCTAGCTGTGCTGATGAGCGGCTCTGCAGACCAAAGCTGCTGTGCCACCAATCAGCGTTCACATGGCTTCACACTGCTGGGTAGAGCATGCAGCATTGTTCTACTCGCTGCCTCTCTCCTGTGCAGAGCCTATACCTACTCACCTTGAAAATTAAAAAAAAAAAAATTATTGTAGCTATAGCCAACCTTACCAGTTGTGGCCCTAGGCACTGAACTAGTGATCTAGTGACAAATGCGGCTCTGCCAGTAGCCCGACATTAAATTTGCCAAATTTTGCCACTGTTGGAATAACACACCAGTCAGAAATTTTCTGGAGAACCATGAATAACTCCTGCTGACATCCAATATACTATACGTGTTAAATGGCCCTCGGAAGTCGTGTCCACCCCTGCAGACATACATACAGCGAAGTACACACAGACAATTGTGAATCTTTGCACATATTCATGGTGACTTGTTCTCTCTTGAGTAGCTTGACAATAAATTGAAATTACTAATACCCAACATGCTCACCTGGACCTTGGTCATTTCCACCAGGCTCTGGCATTCTGCTTTTGTTGGCCATATCTGATGTTGACCTGTACATGATGACACAAAATACTGGTTAGTTCATACGGCCACTTATGTACCATACTTCTGAAATATTATGAATGCCATTCTAGAACTATCCCAATATAATTTGGGGATATTACATGTACTTCAGTTGCATTTTGAACACCCTTAGGTGTCTAACATGGTCTCTCCTTCAGGATAATACACAATATATCCTTATTATGTATCATGATTTTATGCAACATTTTAGTGGAACGTGTAAAAGGCGAAAGTGTTAAAGGTGAAAATAAAAAGTTTTTTTTCTGTTATGCAAAATTCATGAACTACGTGTTATTTTGAACAATTTGGCGCAAAAATATCAACAAATACTACAAGGATAAGAAAGAAAAACGCCATAAAAATATCTGCTTTTCATTTAAACCAGAAAGCTCTATTTTGGTCTCATTCGTCCACAAAACCTTATTCCAGTAGCTTTCTGGTTAATCCAAGTGATCTTTAGCAAACTTCAGACAGGTGTAAAGAGATGGACATACTGCTTGAATTCCCCCCTTGAAGAAACAAGTATAATGTTATGTGATGTGGGGAACATGCTGTATATAAGAGGTTATGTGGGGGCTCATGCTATATATGGGGGGCTACGTGGGGCACTTGCCGTAGATAGGGGACTACGTAGGGCACATGCTATATATCAGAGGCTACGTGGGGCTCATACTGTATATTAGAGGCTGCGTGGGGCACATGCTGTATAACAGAGGCTACGTGGGGCACATGCTGCATATCAGATTCTAAGTGAGGCACATGCTGTATATCAGAGGCTACGTTGGGCTCATACTGTATATCAGAGGCTATGTGGGGCTCATACTGTACATGGGAGGCTATGTTGGGCTCATACTGTATATCAGAGGCTATGTGGGGCTCATACTGTACATGGGAGTCTATGTCGGGCTCATACTGTATATACAGTGGGGAAAATAAGTATTTGATGCATTGCTGATTTTGCAAGTTTTCCCACCTACAAAGAATGGAGATGTCTGTAATTTTTATCGTAGGTACAATTCACCTGTGAGAGACAGAATCTTTAAAAAATCCAGAAAATCACATTGTATGATTTTTACATAATTAATTTGCATTTTATTGAATGAAATAAGCATTTGGTCACCTACCGACCTACAAGAATTCTGGCTCTCACAAACCTGTTAGTTTTTCTTTAACAAGATAGACAAAAGGTGGCTTTCCAGCAAGCGATTTCAATTGAAGAACCTTTATTCCTTATTCACACATTAAAACCTGGAGCTGGGAGAGCTGGGTACCTTCAAAGGTTCTTCAATTGAAATCGCTTGCTGGAGTGCCGCCTTTTGTTTATCTACAACGTATTGCAAGACTTCTCTCTTCTGGGCTGAGGACCTGCTGATTGCGATCTCTGGCCATTAGTGTTGAGCGAGTATGTTCTTTTCCGAGTATGCTCAGGCCGAGTATTTACAGCTGCTCTGTGATATGTTTGAATCGCTCCCGAGCTCATGATTTGCGACTGTTTGACAGTTTTATTACATGTGAGGAATGTGTAAGAAATAGACATTCCTCACATGTAATAAAACTGTCAAACAGTCGCAAATCATGCACACGGGAGCGATTCAACCATATCACCGAGCAGCTATAAATACTCGGAGCTCGGCCGGAGCATACTCGGCGAAAGGGTTAATAGAACATACTCGCTCAACACTACTGGCCATCTGTGGACTGACGCTCTTTGAACTGACTGCAGGTAGACAATCTGAATGGTGCCAGTTTTCTGTTCTTTCTACTCACCTGCTCTGATGATGTTTTCTTTAAACCTTTACAACGTGGTATGTAATAATATGCACCACGTCATAACCCCCGGTTCATGCCAACCCATCGGTGACCCCCGATCAGAGCCCGCACTAAATGGGGTATATGTCAGCTGATTTATACAGCTGACATGTGCCCGCAACAGCCGCGGGTGGAATCGCGATCCACCGGCGGCTGTTAACTAGTTAAATGCCGCTGTCAATTTCTGACAGCGGCATTTAACAGCTCCGCGCCGGAAGCGTGTCACTTACCCGCCCATTGGTGACCCCGTCACATGATCGCAGGTCACCAATGGGTTGGCATGACAACCCGGGGTCTGCAGGAGACCCCTGTGGTTGTCATGTTCAGATTGCTATGAGCGCTGCCGAGTGGTTGGCTCTCATAGCAAGTGAACAAATCTGCTACATACAGGCGATCTGATCATCGCCTGTATGTAGCAGAGCCAATCAGGAAAGTGCTGCTTCTAGTCTCCCATAAAAAAAATATAAAAGTTTAAATCACTCCCCTTTCGCCCCATTCAAAATAAAACAATAAAAAAAATCACACATACACATATTTGCTATCGCCGCGTTCAGAATCGTCCGATCTATCAATATAAAACAAGAATTAATCCAATCGGTAAACGGCATAACGAGAAAAAAATTCTAAATGCCAGAACTACGTTTTTTTGGTCTCCACAACATTGCAATAAAATGCAATAATGAACGATCAAAACATCGAATCTACCCCAAAATGGTATTAATAAAAACATCAGCTCATCATGCAAAAAATATGCCCTCACTCAGCCCCAGATCCCGAAAACTGGAGACGCTACGGGTTTCAAAAAATGGTGCCATTTTTTTTTTAGCAAACTGTGGATTTTTTTTCACCACTTACGGTAAATAAAAAAGAAGCTATACATGTTTGGTGTCTACGAACCCGTAATGACCTGGAGAATAATAATGGCAGGTCAGTGAACATGGTAAAAAAAAAAAAAACAACTGTGGAATTGCACTTTTTTTTGCAATTTCACCACACTTGGAATTTTTTTATCATTTTCCAGTACACGATATGGTACAACCAGTGATGTTGGTCAAGAGTACAACTCGTCCCGCAAAAAATAAGCCCTCCCATGGCCATATTGACTGAAAATAAAAAAGTTATGGCTCTGGGAACAAGGGGAGCAAAAAACGAAAACGCAAAAATGGGAAATGCTTTCGGTCATTAAGGGGTTAAGAAGCCCTCCTACTCTGCACTCATTACCTGTATTAATTGCAGCTGTTTGAACTCGTTACCTGTATAAAAGACACCTGTCCACACACTTAATCACACCCCAACCTCTCCATCATGGCCAAGGCCAAAGAGATGTCCAAGGACCCCTATGTAGCACTACCACTACTCTAACTGACCATACATACTCAATTGGTGATCAGATAATATGTAATGAACATACAGGTGCATCTCACAAAATTAGAATATCATCAAAAAGTTTATTTGTGTCAGTTCTTCAATACAAAAAGTGAAACTCATATTATATAGAGTCATTACAGAGTGATCTATTTCACGTGTTTATTTCTGTTAATGTTGATGATTAAATTATCTTTGCTCTGTTAAGACCTTAATGCTTTTGCATGCTAGTAGTCCTTACTGGCTGCCCACTCCGCCTGGGACAAATGACAGTCGGCTGTATTGGGATATTTTGCCTGTCCCTCTTCTCATTATGAGAGCAGGTGCACATGATCGTTTTCTCTCAATCTGAGAAAATCGGTCTAACTATGCTAATTAGACACTGATCTTAGTGGGATCCAATTTTTTTTTTTCGGTGGTGGAGATAATAAAATTTCTGAACCTTCTCCATGCAGTCAGATGTCATCAGAGTCCGGTCCAATTTTTTTCATGGTACCGTAGACTTGAATAGGCAACTCCCATCCGGCTCTCGTGCAAATCGTGCATGCTGCAATTTTTTTTTTCTTTCCTCCTTGGACCACTTGGTCAGAGGAAAGATTGGACATGTGCACAGCCCCATAGAATATCATGCGTACGAGTGCTATCCGTCAAAACCATGGACAGCACTCGTTCGATTTATATGGTTGTGTTCACGAGCCCTTACTGGGCTTATCCTTGTGCTACTGATTCATTTGCGCCTTTGCCCTGTAGTTATCTCCCTACAGTACTGCAGGGGTTAATAAGATTATACTTTGGGATGCCTAACGGCTTGTGTTTAAAGGCATGGTGTCACCATCATCATCTCTCCCTTCTCTAATTGGTGGGGCAGTAGTGGCATGTCCACAGTTTGGATAACATTTTTGTATTCTGTTATTTAAGCCATCTTTTATGTAAGTTTTATGCTTGAATTCAGCTCTACTAAGATACCAAGTGACAGCTGAAGCTTCATTATATAGACATTGATTGGAACCAAAGGTGGATTTACCCCCTGGGAGTCCAGTGGTGACAAACTGTTCTGGACTCTGTGGTTAAACTGTTTATTGACATGCTGACGTTAAAGCTAATAAGAACATAAAGCTGTCGGTGACTCTGTCCATCAAGGAGTTATACCGTTGTATTGATTGTATTTTTGGGTTGGATTGGAGTAAAGAGGGATCCAGAGGTGGAGTGTTAGGCCACAGCCCCACTATCAGTATTCGGTCAGTATTTTTTCTCAGGAGTGGGAGCCAAAACCAGGAGTGGGCGATAAATGCAGAATTGGTGACTTGTTTCTATTATACCTTTTCTCTGATAGTTCCTCACCTGGTTTTGGATAGTGGGGCAGTGCCTTAAATATGGTCTCTGCAGTAATGATCACATGGGTTGTTAGCTATGACCCACACACACTGGACCTCATCTTCACCCGCTTCTGTTCCCTACCTAACCTCTCTAAGTCACCTCTCCCTTTTTCTGACCAAAACCTACTTACATTATCTTTCCTCTTCTCTCCAGGTGCACAATCCCCATTTCACAAACTAAACTTGCACACCCTCGCAGAAATCTTAAACACGTTAATCTACACTCATTCTCTGAATCCCTTCTCCCTCTTGCAAACATAAGTTACTTACACAATGCAGATGCTGCTGACGGTTTATATAACACCACAACAGCTGCAGCTCTCGAATCGGTCGCCCACTTACACATACCAAAGTTTGCAAAATCAACAGGCAACCCTGGCACACCAGCCTGACTAAAGAACTGAGGTGGGCTTCCAGGGTTGCTGAGCGGAAATGGAAAAGATCCCACTCCGACGAGCACTTCATCGCATTCAAACTGTCCCTCACTACTTAGTCCACACTCACTGCAGCAAAACAAACCTAATTCTCATGTTTCACATCCTCCCTGTCCTACAAACCTAAATGGCTATTCAACACTTTCTATTCTCTCCTCCGTCCCCAGCATCTCATCTCTCTCCACTCATTTCAGATGAAGACTTTATCTCATTCTTAAAAGGAAGATCGATAACATCAGAGAAAGAGCTTTGGCCTACTACTCCCACAGCCCCTCCTCATAACTACTCAGTCCTCCTCCTCCAAAACCATCTTCTCCACCATTACAGAAGATCGACTTTCCTCTCTACTCTCAAGATCACATCTCACCACCTGTGCACTCGACCCGATCCCATCCCACCTCATCCCAAACTTCACTACAGTCTTCATCCCATCCCTAACCCATCTCTTCAACCTGTCACTAACAACTGGTGTTTTCCACTCATGCTTCAAACATGCCTCGATCACACTCATCCTCAAAAAGTCCTCCCTTGACTCATCCTCTGTGTCTAGCTATCGCCCCATAGCACTTCCTTCTCCCCTATGCCTCAAAACTACTGGAACAACAAGTCCATCTTGAACTGTCCTGCCAGCTCTCCTCCTGCTCACTCTTCGACCACTTACAAACTGGCTTCTGACTGCATCACTCCACGGAAATTGCCCTGACTAAAGTCATCAATGACCTACTAACTGCCAAAGCTAAGCGACACTATTCTGTCCTCCTCCTCCTGGACCTGTCCTCTGCTTTTGACAAAGTGGACCACTCCCTCTTACTACAGATTCTCTCATCTCTTGGCATCACAGACTTGGCCCTATCCTGGATCTCTTCATACCTAACAGACCGGACATTCAGCGTCTCCCACTCACACACCACCTCCTCATCTCGCTCCATATCTGTCAGTGTCCCCCAAGGTTCAGTTCTAGGGCTTCTGCTCTTCTCCATTTACACCTTTGGCCTGGGACAGTGCATAGAGTCCCACAGCTTTCTCTATCACCTCAATGCTGATGACACACAGATCCATATCTGTGGTCCCGTTATTGTCATCTTACTAACCAGAATCCCACAATGTCAGTCCGATATTTCATCCTTCTTCTTGGCTAGATTTCTAAAACTTAAAATGGATAAAACAGAATTCATCATCTTTCCCTCATCTCACTCAACCCCGACATCAGATTATCCATCAAAGTCAATGGCTGCTCACTCTCCCCAGTCCCGCAAGCTCACTGCCTCGGGGTAACCCTGGATTCTGATCTTTTTTTCAAACCACATATCCAAGCCCTTTCCCCTTCCTACCAACTTCAACTCAAAAATATTTCTCGGATCCGTACATTCCTTAATAAAGAATCTGCAAAAACACTAGTGCATGCCCTCATCATTTCTTGCCTCGACTACTGCAACCTCCTGCTCCGTGGCCTCCCCTCTAACACTCTCGCACCCCTTCAATCTATTCTAAACTCTGCTGCCCGACTAACCCACCTGCGCCCTCCCCCGCTATTCCCCGGCCTCTCCCCTCTGCCAATCCCTTCACTGGCTCCCCATTACCCAGAGACACCAGTTAAAAACCCTAACCATGGTATACAAAGCCATCCACAACCTGTCTCCTCCATACATCAGTGACCTAGTCTCCTGGTACTTTCCTGCACACAGCCTCCGATCCTCATAAGATCTCCTTCTCTTATCTCCTCTTCCCACAATCGCATACAAGACTTCTGCAGTGCATCTCCCCTACTCTGGAACTCTCTACCCCAACATATCAGACTCTCGCCTACCGTGGAAACCTTCAAAAGGAACCTAAAGACCCCCCCTCTTCCGACAAGCCTACAACCTGCAGTAATCACCGCTCCACCATACTGCTGCACGACCAGCTCTCCTCTCAACCACTGTATCCTCACCTATCCCTTGCAGACTGTGAGCCCTCGCGGGCAGGGTCCTCGCTCCTCCTGTACCAGTCAGCGACTTGAATTGTTTAACACTATTTACTTGTTTTTTTTATTATGTATACCCACCTTTTCACATGTAAGGTGCCATGGAATAAATGGCGCTATAATAATAAATAATAATAATGACCCTACAACATGATCTACTTTGCATGGCTTCACAAAGCAGAATTTAAAAATGACTGATGTTAACCCTATCAACCACTAGGTGGCAGAATATACTAGAAAAAGAAAAATATTGATTTGCAGCTGGTTGGGTTGTAATTTTATAAAATGCAGAAAACCGTTCTCACTATTAGGCCACGTTCAGGATTTGGTCAGTATTTTACTTCAGTATTTGTAAGCCAAAATCAGGAGTGGAAAAATTAGGGTATGTGCACACAGTCGGTATTGGCAGCCCTTTGAACGCAGCATAGTTTATGCTGCGTCCAAAGCGCTGCACGCAGGTAAATCTGCATGTGTTCATTGAACCATTCGGAGTCACCTCATCCTATACATTGCACTGATATAATGGAGTCGCTAGTCTCTGCAAGAGAAATTGACATGTTGCAGTCTGTAAAGACGCGCCGCATGTCCGTGTCCATGGGTGATCCGCAGGTGCACGGAGACGCATAGTGGGCATGGGATTTCTACAAATCCCATCCACTATGCTGTAACATCTGGCAAGTGCGCGGCATCCAATCCACAGCAATTACTGATCGTGTGCACGTACTCTCAGAAGAAAAGTAAAATAGAAACACACCACCCACTTCTGCATTTTTCACCCACTTCTGGTTTTAGTTAAAAATAATAATGTCAAATACTGACCATTTGAACATGGCCTTTCTGCAGTGATTCGCTGGCATCTCACAACTAATGCAGATGTTCCCTTTTTAAAGTATGTGAGACTTTCTTTGACAAGTCATTTGGCGGTCATTAAAAATTATTGTCACGTCCCAGTTTAGAATCATCCTAATTTTAGAGGTAGATAGCTTATATTTCTTCAACAGAGTCATATATGAGAGCAGTGCAGGAGTACATCATAAAAAACGGAAGAAAACCCACAAAGAAAAACACAAGGTTTTGTAGTGCTGCGGTATTGTTACATCTAGGACGTGCTCCTAGAAGCCCCCAGTGAACCCAGGCTCTGACACAGTAATATTTTATACTGTGACATTTTATAGGTGACCTATCCTTAAGTAAGTTAAACAATATCATAACAGTGGGGGCCCGACACCTGACATCCTAACAGTTTAATTATTTACTAGCTATTGAACCCGTTCTACGCCCGGGTGGCGAGCATTTTTATTGGTATATGGTCTCCCATGCTGGTATGTGCTGCCCCCCTCCTGGTATTTGTGCTGCCCCCATCCTGTCCCCACCATCCTATACTGGTATGCATGGCAACCCTCATCCTCATCCTGGTATGCATGGCACCCCTCACCCCCAATCCTGGTATGCATGGCACCCCTCATCCTCATTCTGGTATGCATGGCTCCCTCATCCCTATCCTGGTATGCGTGGCACCCCTCATCCCCCCAATCCTGGTATGCGTGGCACCCCTCACCCCCAATCCTGGTATGCATGGCACCCCTCATCCCTATCCTGGTATGCATGGCACCCTCACCCCCAATCCTGGTAAAAATGGCACCCCTCATCCGTATCCTGGTATGCATGGCTTCCTCATCCCTATCCTGGTATGCATGGCACCCCTCACCCCCAATCCTGGTATGCATGGCACCCCTCATCACTATCCTGATATGCATGGCACCGTTCACACCCAATCCTGGTATGCATGGCACCCCTCACACCCAACCCTGGTATGCATGGCATCCCTCACCCCCAATCCTTGTATGCATGGCATCCCTCACCCCCAATCCTGGTATGCATGGCACCCCTCACCCCAATCCTGGTATGCATGGCACCCCTCACCCCCAATCCTGGTATGCATGGCATCCCTCACCCCTAATCCTGGCATGCATGGCACCCCTCACCCCCAATCCTGGTATGCATGGCACCCCTCACCCCCAATCCTGGTATGCATGGCACCCCTCACCCCCAATCCTGGTATGCATGGCACCCCTCATCCCCCCCCCCCCCAAATTCTGGTATGCATGGCACCGCTCACCCCAATCCTGGTATGTGTGGTACCCCTCACCCCAATCCTGGTATGTGTGGTACCCCTCACCCCAATCCTGGTATGTGTGGTACCCCTCACCCCAATCCTGATATGTGTGCTACCCCTCACCTCAATCCTGGTATGCGTGGTACCCCATACCTCATCCCTATCCTCGTATGCATGGTACCCCATCCCTATCCTGGTATGTATGGTATTCCTCATCCTGGTATGCATGGCCCCCCCTCATTCGTATCCCGGTATGCATGGCACCCCTCATCCCCAATCCTGGTATGCATGGCACCCCTCACCCCCAATCCTGGTATGCATGGCACCCCTCACCCCCAATCCTGGTATGCATGGCACCCCTCACCCCCCCCCCCCCCAATTCTGGTATGCATGGCACCGCTCACCTCAATCCTGGTATGTGTGGTACCCCTCACCCCAATCCTGGTATGTGTGGTACCCCTCACCCAAATCCTGATATGTGTGGTACCCCTCACCCCAATCCTGGTATGCGTGGTACCCCATACCTCATCCCTATCCCGGTATGCATGGTACCCCATCCCTATCCTGGTATGTATGGTATTCCTCATCCTGGTATGCATGGCCCCCCCTCATTTGTATCCCGGTATGCATGGCACCCCTCATTCGTATCCCGGTATGCATGGCACCCCTCATCCCCCCAATCCCGGTATGCGTGGCACCCCTCATCCCCCAATCCCGGTATGCGTGGCACCCCTCATCCACCCAATCCCGGTATGTGTGGCACCCCTCATCCCCCCAATCCCGGTATGCGTAGCACCCCTCATCCCCCCAATCCCGGTATGCGTGGCACCCCTCACCCCCCAAATCCCGGTATGCGTGGTACCCCTCACTCCAATCCTGGTATGTGTGGTACCCCTCACCCCAATCCTGGTATGTGTGGTACCCCTCACCCCAATCCTGGTATGTGTGGTACCCCTCACCCCAATCCTGGTATGTGTGGTACCCCTCACCCCAATCCTGGTATGTGTAGCCCCCGCATCCCTTTCACGCTGTACACACATCCAAAAAAAATAAACACTTATACTCACCTTTCTTCTCTGTACTCCAGTACTGCTGCGTCCTGTTCTGCCGGAGGCCGGGGAGGAGCGCTGCGCCAGAGCAGCGCGCTGTCTGGCGCCATGTTGCTGAAGATACTGCAAATGTGTCTTCAGTAAAATGGTGCCGGATAGCGCTATGAGCATGCGCCGATCCGACGCCTCACTCCTGCCCCGGTCTCTGGCGAAGAGAGGAGCCGCGGCAACGCTCCTCCCGGTCAGGTAAGTATGTAAGTATGGCGCCGGAGATCGCGGTATGTATTCAGTGTCTACGCATACCGCGATCTCCAGCGCCATACACCTCCTCTTACCTGTAACGGCTCCATGGGTTCTTCTGTCTGGAGCCAGACTGCGCGTCGCGCATGCACAGTCTATAAAGGCTTCAGACAGAGAGACGCATCCCCCGTTATATTATAGATGTTACTCACTTATATAGCGCCATTAATTCCACAGCGCTTTACATACCTAATCATCGTTGTCCCCATTGGGGCTCACAATCTAAATCCCCTATCAGTATGTCTTTGGAATATGGGAGGAAACCGGAGAACCCGGAGGAAACCCACACAAACACGAGGAGAACATACAAACTCTGAGTGTACAATAATATTCCTGAGTCAATCTGCACATATTCTACATAGTGGAGGGAGGACCCCCAGAAACCTTGCTTATGGTGGTCCCAAAAAAAGCCACTGCAACACCTGGAGAGAACTATTCTTGCTGGCAGTTGCAGTCATCTTTCAGCTGGTGTTTTCTTCCACACAGGGTGGGAGATAAGTGGCGCTGTTCTATTGAGGTTTCTGGTGTGGCAGCATCAGAATGCTGCTCTTATAGTATGGGAACGACAGCTGGCACTGCGGCTATCATAACCAAGAGACAGCATTATGTCCCTTCATTATGTGTTTTTGCATAAAAAATGTGTGTAATCAGCACATGATTGTATCAATAAAGTTTTGTTAAAGCCAAATACCAGGAAGCATCAAAAACAAAGCAGCTTTATTTAAAAATGGCACTCCCAACAAGAGACTAAAACAAGATAAAAAAGCATGTAAAAATGCACACAAACACAATGAAAACATTTTTTGACGTTGCAGATTTTCGTCACCTATTAAGTAAATTAGGTTACTTGCGTTTTTTCACATCCTTTTTATCACATTTTTGACGCTGTGTTTTTTGTGTGATGTTTTAAATAAAGTTGTTTTGCTTTTGATACTTCTTGGTATTTGGCTTTGACAAAATTGTATTGATATAGTCGTGTGTGGATTACATGTGCTTTTGATGCATTTCTGCTGAAGAAATGCACTAAAAATACATGTCCATTTTTTACCTGCGGATTTTCCCCATCTAATGCAAGTCTATGGGAAAATCTGCCCATAAAACTCAGAGCGCCACAAGAGAAGTGGACATGTTGCAGATATGAAACACGCACCGCAGGTCAGTGTACACAGAGGCATGAGATTTCTATAAATCCCATCCACTCTGCAGGAACTGTAAGATGCTACGTTTATGACGCAGAGAAAATATACAGCATCAAAAACTCATGGTGGGCTCACAGCCTCAATCTGACAGCAGCATGGGGTAGGGCCAGAGACCCTGATTCCAGCGATGGCTCACTTAGATTACTGAGTGCAGCAGTTCTGACAGAGTCACAGTTTTCTCTGCTGCAGATGTAGCAGAGCTCAGTTGTTGTGCTGTATAACCCGCCCACTCCACACCTTGTATAGTGACTGATAGCTTAATCAGTGTGATGTTGGACTAGGGAGAATGAGGTCAGTTGTGAGTCCAGTAAGTGACAAATCGATGTAATAAAGCTCACTTAATTACATAGCAAAACCTGCTGACAGATTCCCTTTAAAGAAACACTCCCTTGATTTTTTTCACTAAAGCTGTGTGTATGTAGTATAGTGTCAGTATGTGAATATACTCACCTACTGCCGCCTTCGTTGGTACCCAGCATCGGTCTGCTCCTCTTCTCAGTGACGTCACTGCTCTGCAGACTCTCCGGGTCACATTGTGCTCCGTGTGACCCAGAAGTGGCTTTTACAGTGTAAGTCTATGAAGATCAGAACGAGGTTCTATAGGCTTACACTCACTGTAAGAGAGACTTATGCCTCACACATGGAGTGTAGAGTGAGTCAGATGGTCTGAAAAGTGCTGATGTCACTGAGAAGAGGAGCAGACCGGCGCTGGACACCAGAGCGAGCAGTGATAGGTGAGTACATTAACACATACACCACATTACATACACATATGCACAGATTTAGTAAAAAGAAATACTTCATGGGAGGCTTGTTTAATACCCAAAATAACCAAAAGAAATCAGTATTTAAATGTTCCAGTAATAAGTAAGGAGTCTTGACAGTCACTAATGAGCAATTTGTAGACGACTCCTTGTGTTACATAATGATGTTAACAATCAGCACTTACTACAACGTATCAAAACATTTATGCGAGATCAATTATCCAAGGAGGGCGTCTCTCACAGCAGATAAAGGTTAATTTAGTAAGTTGCAGTTACCCGATTTTACAATATGATTTCTGTATCAATTCCTCATTGTTTTTCTAGATCTCTGCCTGCTGTCATTCAATATAAGATTTTATGTTTTACTCCTGGTTATGTGCTGAACACACAGGACCCCAGCTAGTTACAGGATACAGAACAGGGCATTGTAATCTAAGGCCAGGTTCACACCACATTTTATCCACTCGTAAGTGGCTCCGTCAAGGCTTATGTCTGAATCCCTGCATTCGGATGTTTGGGATGACAGGTCCATTGACTGTAATGAAGCAGATGGAGTGTGCTCTGTCGGACAACATTTTCAGCAGTATCCACCTATTTCAGGTGGACACCAAAATGCAGACAACCACGTTTTTATGCCTACTTCAAATAGGCGAATACTAACTGTGAAGACCCGGGGTCTTCTGTGGGCGTAACACCACTCAGACAACACAGGGTGATGGTAAAACAGTGTGGCAATAATTTATTGAACCACAAAGAGGACAATAAACAGATAGAACAGTCCCAGCTAATACCCAAGATGGTACAACATTACATAGTCTTATCCTGAAGCTGGCCTGCCTGGGATAGAACAGCTGTGACTTTGGGACTTCCAGGGCCAACTATGTTAACCAGTGGTCCCCCGCTTCTGGCGGGCCCCCACAGAGAGAAGGTAGCGGCAAGCTTAGGAAGCTAGCAGTCCATCTTAGTACAAGGCGAGGAGACCCGAGGGTCTCTCCCTGGCCTCTCCGAGAGTTTCCATAGGGCCAGATGACCAGCTGGTCCCAATCTGGCTTCTCCGAATGTATCCATGGGTTCCAGGTGACCGGAGGGTCCCACCTGGCAACCCCAAAGAACATATCCATGGGGCCAGGAGACTTCATCATCCCAACCTGGTCTCCCCAAATGTATCCCTGGGCTCTCTGATGGTCAATGGAGCAGATCCGTATCTTTTCAATCAGGGCTTCGTACCCTTAGGCAGGAATCATGTAGAATCCAAATCTGTGTCTCTTTAGTTAAAGTCATGCTACCAAGCTGATGGTCTCAGAGAATCTGATCTTTGATTCTCCTTGTTTCTGCTTGCAGCACTACAGACATCCCTGTTTATATTTACATCTGTGTAAGGTTATCATTCACAAGTCAAGGGTCAGGGATGAAGGTGGAAGGGGCTCATGACTCATTGTTTGAGCATTTAATCAACTTGCATAGTTTATATCCATCCTGCTCTTTAAATAAACATCTAGCTGGCTTAGTACAATATGTCATTAGCATATTAACAAACATCATTGTTTCCCAAGGAAGAGAAGTCAATATTCAGTTTTATACACATAATAGTATGTCCTTCTTGTCCAGCCATATAAATACACATACATTTACAAGTCAACACAAAGATAATAGTGTATTTCTCTTGGATTAACAAATCTAATGGTCTGGCTGATTAAGATTATAAACTGTATCGTCACACTAACAAAAAGGATGTCCGACAAAGCACAAAGTGGCTCCGTCGGCTACATTAAAGTCGATGGTCCCATCAGCGGATATGCCTGAGTCCCGTTTTCCAGGACTTCAGACAAAAGCCCGAACAGAGCCACTGATGACTTAAAAAAAACGTAATGTGAACATAGCCCTTAACCTGTGTGGTCGCATTTCCAGGATAAATTTCTATTATTGGCAAAAAAACAAAGAAGAATAAATGACAGCAAGCAGAGGTCTTATATTTGTGTACCTTTTTATCTTACAAACAAAAATATTTGCTTGTTAAACAATGGAAAACTTTCAGAAACTAGCACAACATTAAAATTGGCTTTACCTTCTTAGAGAAGGGACAGCAACAGGACCGGTCCTGGGGGGAATAGGTGGTGGCGGAGAACCCATCACCATTTCAGGTAGTTGGGAAAATCGGTAATTCTGTTGGAGAAGAAAAATATATAGAAACAGCTTTGGTTGAAACTGTATGTAATAAAACACTGCTACAGAAGTTATGATATACATAAAAAAGAAGGGGAGCGGGTTTGACAACCACTGCGGCATCTGTCATCTACAGTCATTGTGTTCTGTGGCCCTGATATGTATTAGAGCGAATCCGAATGGTAAGTAAAGCTGCAGTTACATGAAATCTGCATCACTGAATTTTACAAATATAATTTTTAAGAATTTGAATTAGATCATTTTTGAGGTTAGGGTGTAGTTCTGTTTACATAAATGTAATGTATAATGCAATGTACAATACAATAAGGGGTTAAACTGGAAGTGGAATCAAATGTTACTTTGCAGTTGAATATGCAGATATGTACCCAGGTCACAGCATCCTGCAATGTAGATTATGTGCAAGAATAGAGCAGCCTGGACACTTTCTGTAACATATCCAGACAAGATTGCAGAAACCGCTGTAATTAGCTCTAGGCTATAAATTGGCTGTGACTCTCACGGCATCTTCACAATGGTCTTATTCTGTCATCATCCATTTATTCTTTCCCTAAATGATTTATATCTTGTGTTGTTGAGTAAACACGTCGGATCATACACTTTACCTATTATATAAATATATTCTATTGATATGTATACTGTGTATTATCATAAATTTATATCTGAGCACAGCTTGCAATGTAGAGGGAGGGAACCAATAGATGCTATTTAACCAATTCAAGATGGGACCATTTATCCCCATTCCCTACCAAGTACATTTTCAGGGTCTCTTTTTTTTAACAGGGGCAGGGCTTATAACAGCACTTTGGATTGACAGTGGCATTTTTATCTATTTTTTATGTATTTTACCTGCTAATTTTTATTTATTTATCCATTTATTTTACACATTGTTATCCCCATAAGGTCATACATTTTTTTATGGGGGTGGGGCATTTATTTCAACATTTAAATATTGTTATTTTCATCTTATCTCCCTTGTAACTAAAGCTGGTATATTAGCCCCAGTTACAGGGGAAATGCAGCGTTTTGACTGCACAGCAGAGCTGTCTGTCTCTCCTATGACCCAGCAGCTCCTGTGGACCTCCCTGTACACAGGAATCATATGACCGCTGTGTATGGAGGAAGAAGAGCTGTCAGTGCTTCCAATTACTGTATACACAGTACCATCTGCCCGTGTCTTCTCTATGGGGACTCTGGCTGTCAGACAGCTGTTTCCCTGCTCCTACAGCTAGGAGATCGCATGTAGCTGTGCTACTGTGCAATGTCATTTTAGAATGTCACTGCAGAGTAGGAGTGAGACCGTCCATATGTATAAAGTCTATGGGCGCTCCGGAAGTGGTTAAAATTACAAACAAAACATAAAATCTGTATAGTGTATATTGTAGGATATACTCACATTTCAGTACTAGCCTACAATTTAAATAAAAAATATAGTATACATACAGAGGATGACTATTACCGCTATTTTTATATTTATGGCTTATCCTTTCGAAAAGTCATCAATACAAAATCAATAGTAGTTCAATTCCTGGCACCACGACAATCTACTGTTGTCACGTCTGGCTGTAGCCAGGTGGAAACAACATATAGAGCAGAACGCAACAGCTCTGCAGCTGTCTAGTGGCCACTGCCGGGTATTGCACATCAGAGCCTGTTGCTCTCATTAAACAGTGTACGGACCTTTGGTGTTCTGCTGCATATACCATCTACATCCAGGAACCGCCAGAGCTGGTCAGTGTGGGGCCATGTGTTGGATCCCCACCGATCTTATATTGATTGCCTATTCCAAGGATTGGTTAGCAAAGTAAAAGTAGTGGACAACCTCCATAAGCAGCTGGTTAACTCTATACATACATTCATAGGTGGATTATAATGAGGGCAATCCGGGCGACCGCCCGGGGCCCCAAGCCTGCAGGGGGCCCGCGGCTCCGGGCGGGGTGTCTAATGCCGGATTGCCCTCATTATATGTGCGGGCCGCCGCGGCACATACCGGTAGCAGTGGCGGGAGGGGGGGCCCCGGACCGCTCCCCCAGCAGTGGCCGCCGCTACTTCTTCATCGGCCGGGCCAGCACTGCAGCAGTTAACTTCCCTGTGCTGGCCCGGCCGCGTCACTGCTAGGAGACACGGCCCTTTGCGCGGCCGTGTCTCCTAGCTCTGACGTCACGCAGTGCGCGCCCGGCCTGCAGTGCTGCACCGGAGAAGAGAGAGAGCAGGTAGGAGGAATGGAGGCGGGGGATGGTGAGTGTGTATGTGTGGGCAGATGTGTGTGTGTGGGCAGGTGTGTGTGTGTGGGCAGGTGTGTGTGTGTGGGCAGGTGTGTGTGTGTGGGCAGGTGTGTGTGTGTGTCTGTGTGGGGGCAGGTGTGTGTGTGTGTGTGTGTGGGCAGGTGTGTGTGTGTGTGGGCAGGTGTGTGTGCGTGTGGGCAGATGTGTGTGTGTGTGGGCAGATGTGTGTGTGTGGGCAGGTGTGTGTGTGTGGGCAGATGTGTGGGCAGGTGTGTTTGGGCAGGTGTGTGTGTGGGCAGGTGTGTGTGTGGGCAGGTGTGTGTGTGGGCAGGTGTGTGTGTGTGTGTGGGCAGGTGTGTGTGTGTGTCTGTGTGGGCAGGTGTGTGTGTGTGTGTCTGTGTGGGCAGGTGTGTGCGTGGGCAGGCAGGTGTGTGTGTGGGCAGATGTGTGTGTGTGTGGGCAGGTTAGAAAGTCTTGCCCTGTTGAACACTACACCTGACTTGAGGCCACCACCTCTTGGTTGTCCAATGTTCTTGCTTCTCTAGGGCTCTTCTCAGATATTCATTATACCAGCTCCCCAGAATACCAAAGCTAGGGTGGGTGACCGCGAGCCCTGGTGGTGGTCATAACTGAGGCCACCCAGGGGCAATACTCCATAACAACAATCCCCTGAGGTGGTGTAGGATGTAAAGACCTATTCACACTACATTCAGCGCTGCATTCAGGTCTTTACACAAGGCTTACAACTGAATCCCTGAAATTCAGGATTGTGCTGTCTGATATGAGACATCTGAAAGCAGAGCAAATGGAGCCTAAAGATTCAGACTTTAGCCTCGGTTTGCCTTTGTTCAAATCAATGGCTATGTCAAGGCACATCTGAATGCCATTTTTCAGGGATTTAGATAGAAGCCTGGAAAGAGGAGATGAATGCATTGCAAAATTCAGTGTGAATAGGCCCTTATATCTGGAGTCTTGATATTGATGCCACATGCATTTTACTTGTTTTTAACTTAAAAAAAAAATACACACACAAATTATACACACACACACACACACTATACATACACACACACACACTATACATACACACACACAGATGTGTGTGTGGGCATGTGTGTGTGGGCAGGTGTGTGTGTGTGTGGGCAGGTGTGTGTGTGTGGGCAGGTGTGTGTGTGTGGGCAGGTGTGTGTGTGTGATGTCTGTCTGTTTGTGTGTGTGTGTGTGTGTGTGTGTGTGTGTGTGTGTGGCAGATGTCATTGTGTGATGTCTGTATGTATTTTTTATTTCAAATGTGTTTATGCGTGTCTGTATATGTTTGTGTGTGTGCATGACTGCATGCGGCCTCCTGCTGAGTATAGTTGGTGCCGTGCGGCCTCCTGATGTCTCTGGGGGGGGCGCCGTGCGGCCCCCCGCTGTGTATAGATGGCTACGTGCGGCCCCCCGCTGTGTATAGATGGCTACGTGCGGCCCCCCGCTGTGTATAGACGGTGCCGTGCGGCCCCCCGCTGTGTATAGATGGCTACGTGCGCCCCCCCCGCTGTGTATAGATGGCTATGTCCATCCCCCCGCTGAGTATAGATGTCGCCGTGCGGCCCCCCGCTGTGTATAGATGGCTACGTGCGCCCCCCCGCTGTGTATAGATGGCTATGTGCGGCCCCCCGCTGAGTATAGATGTCGCCGTGCGGCCTCCTGCTGTGTATAGATGGCTACGTGCGGCCTCCCGCTGAGTATAGATGGCGCTGTGCTATACTCAGCAGGAGGCGGCACGTAGCCATCTATACCCATATACTCAGCAGGAGGCCACACGTAGCCATCTATACGGTGCCATTATACACAAGGCCGCACGGCACCATCTATGCACAGCGGGAGGCCGCACGGCGCCATCTATACACAGCGGGAGTCTCAGTGCTTTGCAAGAGCAGTCAATAAATTCTGCTTGACTAATTCTGAGCACCATAAAGTCTGGTTCGCTTCTAACCTGCTGTCTTCATTTTCAGCTTGCTGAATTCTAACTCATTTACTGTCATTCGAGACGATGCCTTTGCTGGTCTCTTTCACCTTGAATACCTGTAAGTGCTCCACTTAATGTCATATTTTTGATTCTGTTCTTCTTTATCTTATGGCATGTGCAATTGTATGAGCAAGTATTCATATGAATTTATGACCTACTTAAACCTTCGAGGACCTTAAATTTTATTCAATCAAATTTTTTTCCAGTTTAAAACTATGGGACATATATGTGCCTTGGTCCGCAAAGGGTTTTTAAAGGGGCTGCAAACATAAATACGAAAAAAATAATTCAATTAGTGCTTTTTGTGTTCATTTAATTTTTATTTGAAGTCCATTTTTTTTATATACCTTGAAATGAAGCCCTACCCCATGGAATGAAGCCCTACCTACATGACATCTGAGAGCTACATGGATCCCGCTTGTGAGGTGCCTGTCCGTCACTACTATTCAGTTTTAGGGTCCACTCACTAAGCCATATATTCTCTCATGCAAGAGAATAGGGCCAATTATGCTAATGACACTCGGCTCAAACTCTGTCAGAGCTTCAACTGAGTGTGATCCGATTCTCTCGCAGCACAGATATGGAGAAGATGGAGAACTTAATTTCTCCATCTTCTCCATAGTCTCTGTGAGTGTTCATCGGACTGCACTTGGATGACATCCGAGTGCAGTCCAATGTTTTACATGCACCCATAGACTTGTATGGGTGCACATGGTCCGAATATCGAATGAGATTATTTTCTCATGCCAATAATCGCAGATCTGCACTGTCCCATAGTATAACATAGGGCCGAGTCCTATTCGATAAAACATCACATAGCATTCGGCCGTGTTATACGACAGTGTGAGCGAGCCCTTAGAGTCAAGGAATATTTACATGCAGATGATGATATTACTCTCCAAGTGTATATTTTTTTAGGCGAGTTCATAGTAAATGCTTTGCCTTTTTGACGTGATCAACTAAAGAACAAGATTTAGGACCTCCCCTATAGAGAAACGGAAAATAGTTTGGAGGACTTGCATGTCCTTTTTTATTTATTATGAGAAAATCATAAAAGATCCCGTTTTTTAACCATGCTGTGACTTTCTTCTGAGGGAGAGGGAGAGAGCTGCCCTATTCAGAGTCTGTAATAAGACCTGCTGACAAAAGTGTTGAAGATACAGTCTAATGTGAATTAACAATGAAAAAAAGTTAGTTTGACAAATGGCTTGTATTTTTTTAATACAAACTTTTTTGTGTTTACAGCTCCTTTAAAGGGAATCTGTCATCAGGTTTTTGCCACCTGATCTGAGAGCAGCATAATGTAGGGTTAGAGGCACTGATTCCAGTAATGTGTCACGTACTGGGCTGCTTAGTGTTGTTTTGATAAAATCATTGATTTGTCAGAAGGTAATTATCACTAGATGACTAGTAAGTTCTGTAGGACCCCACCCCCATCACTGATCAGTAGATTTCTGTGTACACTGAGCATGGGCAGAAAGCTGCCAATCAGTGGTGTGGGTGGGGCTATACAGAGCGCAGCATTCAGAGAGCTGCTAGATCTGCAGCAGATAAAACGGTGATTTTCTCAAAATGACAACAAGCAGCTGAAAAAGTGACACATCGCTGGAATCAGGGTATCTGCCCCAATATTGTGCTGCTCTCAGATGAGGCAGCACAATTAATATTGTGCCAAATTAATTTCCCGTGAACTATCACATGATCTATCACAGGGGATCATGTGACACGTCACGTGATAAATCAGGTGTGTGGGGGGGGGCCCCGTGCCTTCGAAACTGCCCGGGGCCCTTGCTACTCTTAATCCACCCCTGCATACATTATTTTACTAATCACATATTGATGCTAAATTACATTCTATATTACACTCTAGAGCTGCATTCACAATCATGCTGGTTTTAAAAAGCTTGTATACAGACACATCCACACTGTAGCTGTAGCCCGAGTTATCAGACAGACTGCTAACATGAATAATGGAAAGTATTACACAAATGATGAACATGTGATGACATCCGTCAGTCTGGAAGGAAGTTGGTGCATATTGATTTCAGCAATTTATTTCAGATAAGATAGTACGCGACCCTAAAGTCAAGCAACCAGTGAAAGACTACTTTATTTTGAGAAGGTAAAGGGGCTTTTAAAGCAAACTCAATGCCAGAGTCAGGCTCAGACCTCCTGATTTTCCCTTATGGCAGAATGCTCGTGAGAAAAGATTGGGCAGTTGAATTTCAATATGCCAGATCCTGGGTTCACAAGGGTTCTTCTGACAGCTACCTGAACGTGAAACATTGATCTAAAGATATCTTAAATACTCCTTCAAGGTCCAGTTACGGGACTCTTTTTCTTTTTGAAAGCCTGTCTCCTTTTACTTTGTATAGAAGAAGCAACATGACAACTGCATAAAGTGGTGCTCACATAAGGTGGCATGTCTTATTTGGCCTTCTGGAGCATTACATACACACACACAGGCCGCCTCGCAGTCAAAAATATATAAATCACTTTAGAGTGGTTGTCACCCAATGGCCTCTCAGTCCTCACCAGCAATTTACAACTAGATCCACAATAATAGGAGAGCGTGATGGCAGTCTTATGTGAATACCACAGACAACCCCCGGAGGAGAGCGTGATGGCAGTCATATGTGAATACCACAGATAATCCCCGGAGGAGAGCGTGATGGCAGTCATATGTGAACACCGCAGACAACCCCCGGAGGAGAGCGTGATGGCAGTCTTATGTGAATACCGCACACAACCCCCGGAGCAGAGCGTGACGGCAGTCTTATGTGAATACCGCACACAACCCCCAGAGAGCGTGATGGCAGTCTTGTGTGAATGCCGCAGACAACCCCCGGAGGAGAGCGTGATGGCAGTCATATGTGAATACCGCAGACAACCCCCGGAGAGCGTATGGCAGTCATATGTGAATAGAGCACACAACCCCCGGAGGAGAGCGTGATGGCGGTCATATGTGAACACCACAGACAACCCCCGGAGGAGAGCGTGATGGTGGTCACCACAGACAACCCCTGGAGGAGAGCGTGATGGCAGTCTTATGTGAACACCGCAGAAACCCCCGGAGGAGAGCGTGATGGCAGTCTTATGTGAATACCGCACACAACCCCCAGAGGAGAGCGTGATGGCAGTCTTATGTGAATACCACAGACAACCCCCAGAGGAGAGCATGATGGCAGTCATATGTGAACACCGCAGACAACTCCCGGAGGAGAGCGTGATGGCAGTCTTATGTGAATACCGCACACAACCCCCGGATGAGAGGATGATGGCAGTCATATGTGAATACCGCAGACAACCCCCGGAGGAGAGCGTGATGGCAGTCTTATGTGAATACCGCAGACAACCCCCGGAGGATGGAGGAGAGCGTGATGGCAGTCATATGTGAATACCGCAGACAACCCCCGGAGGAGAGCTTGATGGCGGTCTTATGTGAATACCAAATACAACCCCCGGAGGAGAGCTGATGGCAGTCACATGTGAATACCACAGACAACCCCTGGAGGAGAGCGTGATGGCAGTCATATGTGAACACCGCAGACAACCCTCGGAGGAGAGCGTGATGGCAGTCTTATGTGAAAACTGCAGACAACCCCCGGAGGACGGAGGAGAGTGTGATGGCAGTCATATGTGAAAACGGAAGACAACCCCTGGAGGAGAGCGTGATGGCAGTCATATGAGAAAAACCGCAGATAACCCCTGGAGGAAAGCGTGATGGTGGTCATATGTGAAAACCGCAGCTAACCCCTGGAGGAGAGCGTGATGGCAGTCATATGTGAATACCGCAGACAACCCCCGGAGGAGAGCGTGATGGCAGTCTTATGTGAATACAGCAGACAATCCCAGAGGAGAGCGTGATGGCAGTCATATGTGAATACAGCAGACGTGATGGCAGTCACATGTGGGTATGGAAGACAACCCCCGGAGGAGAGCGTGATGACAGTCACATGTGAATACGGAAGACAAGCCCCGGAGGAGAGCATGATGGCAGTCACATGTGAATACGGAAGACAAGCCCCGGAGGAGAGCGTGATGACAGTCACATGTGAATACGGAAGACAAGCCCCGGAGGAGAGCATGATGGCAGTCACATGTGAATACGGAAGACAACCCCCGGAGGAGAGCGTGATGGCAGTCTTATGTGAATACCGCAGACAACCCCCGGAGGATGGAGGAGAGCGTGATGGCAGTCATATGTGAATACCGCAGACAACCCCCGGAGGAGAGCTTGATGGCGGTCTTATGTGAATACCAAATACAACCCCCGGAGGAGAGCTGATGGCAGTCACATGTGAATACCACAGACAACCCCTGGAGGAGAGCGTGATGGCAGTCATATGTGAACACCGCAGACAACCCTCGGAGGAGAGCGTGATGGCAGTCTTATGTGAAAACTGCAGACAACCCCCGGAGGACGGAGTAGAGTGTGATGGCAGTCATATGTGAAAACGGAAGACAACCCCTGGAGGAGAGCGTGATGGCAGTCATATGAGAAAAACCGCAGATAACCCCTGGAGGAAAGCGTGATGGTGGTCATATGTGAAAACCGCAGCTAACCCCTGGAGGAGAGCGTGATGGCAGTCATATGTGAATACCGCAGACAACCCCCGGAGGAGAGCGTGATGGCAGTCATATGTGAATACCGCAGACAACCCCCGGAGGAGAGCGTGATGGCAGTCTTATGTGAATACAGCAGACAATCCCAGAGGAGAGCGTGATGGCAGTCATATGTGAATACAGCAGACGTGATGGCAGTCACATGTGGGTATGGAAGACAACCCCCGGAGGAGAGCGTGATGACAGTCACATGTGAATACGGAAGACAAGCCCCGGAGGAGAGCATGATGGCAGTCACATGTGAATACGGAAGACAAGCCCCGGAGGAGAGCGTGATGACAGTCACATGTGAATACGGAAGACAAGCCCCGGAGGAGAGCATGATGGCAGTCACATGTGAATACGGAAGACAACCCCCGGAGGACAGAGGAGAGTGTGATGGCAGTCATATGTGAATACGGCAGACAACCCCTGGAGGAGAGCGTGATGGCGGTCATATTGGCTATTACCCAGCTATCCCAAAAAGATGTATTATTAAATCACTGGCTATGTTTAATTGCTGACTAACCTGCAATGGTGAACGTCCACCCTTTTGAACACACGCCATTTATTAAATGCATATTCTACATTTTGATGTTTTATGTCTTTGTAACTAGAATTGTTTTTCAATTTGGAAAAACATTACAAATAATAAAGCCAACCGTATTTTTCCTGCACAAAATCGAGATGAATACATTTCGTAGCCATCATAGTGACTTACAGGTCTGGGCAGACTGTACTGATACATCTCTGGCCCATAAGTCGGTACCCACTGCATCCGAGGCCGTGACATTGTGCCAGGGGCACTGGTGACAACCTCTGTATATGGCATATGCTGGACTGAGGCATATGGATCTGCTTGGCGTTTAGGTCCTCCATGTCCTGCAGATGCCAAACTAAAGGCTTCCTCCAACAACATGTGCATCTGCTGCCGGACCTCATCAATAGATGGCTGAGAGCTCAAGGTGGAAGTCTCAGAGTGGCCTTTAGCTTGACGAGATTTAATATATGTCCTGGCTTGTTTTACTCGATCAATATTTGTTTCTTCAATCATTTCAGGTTCCGTCTACAAGAAAATCGTCAAAAAGTTTAATGCAATGTATGCAGCACAATATTCAATATACAGCATGTCACTGAAAATCATCCACAGAGAACAATAAGTATATTTTATGAGCATTAAAGAGAATCACTCATAGGCTGCGGTCTCACTATCAGTATTTAGTCAGTATTTCACATCAGTATGTGGAAGCCAAAACCAAGAAAAGTATAATAGAAACACGTCACCACTTCTGTATTTATCACCCACTCCAGGTTTCGGCATACAATACTGATGTAAAATACTGACCAAATACTGAACCTGTGACCGTACCCATAGACCAGATCTCCCATGTACTAAAAAATAACCAATCTGATACTTTGTGCGAGGAGGTATTTTATTCATATGCTCTGAATACCACACAAATGTTTTTATCATTAGGCTGAAGGATTAGGGTTAAGGAGGGTTCATTTGGATGGGCAGGAAGGTTTGACAAATCACTATAATGTCATCCACCCAAGTCAATGATTTCACTGGGATATCCTCCACATGGTCATTGTCATGATATTTAGATCCTGTTGGTGCACACCGTGTAACCAAAAGGATCACCAAATGGTTCCTGGAAGCAGCAACAGAAATAAGTCACCTGCCTTTATCTGAATAAACTAGATACAGGTGCATCTCATTAAATTAGAATTTCATCAGAACATCAGAAAAGTTAATTTCAGTTCTTCAATACAAAAAGCGAAACTCAAATATTATATAGTCATTACAACCAGAGTGATCTACAGTACAGACCAAAAGTCTGGACACACCTTCTCATTTAAAGATTTTTCTGTATTTTCATGACTATGAAAATTGTACATTCACACTGAAGGCATCAAAACTATGAATTAACACATGTGGAATTATATACTTAACAAAAAAGTGTGAAACAACTGAAAATATGTCTTATATTCTAGGTTCTTCAAAGTAGCCACCTTTTGCTTTGATGACTGCTTTGCACACTCTTGGCATTCTCTTGATGAGCTTCAAGTGGTTGTCCAAACTTTTGGTCTGTACTGTATTTCAAGTGTTTATTTCTGTTAATGTTGATGATTATGGCTTACAGCCAATGAAAATACAAAGGTCATTATCTCAGTAAATTAGAATAATTAACAAAAACACCTGCAAAGGCTTCCTAAGCATTTAAAAGGTCCCTTAGTCTGTTTCAGTAGGCTCCACAATCATGGGGATGACTGCTGACTTGACAGATGTCCAGAAGGCAGTCATTGACACACTCCACAAGGAGGGTAGGACACAAAGATCATTGCTAAAGAAGCTGGCTTTTCACAGAGTGCTGTATCCAAATATATTAATGGAAAGTTGAGTGTAAGGAAAAAGTGTAGAAAAAGGTGAACAAGTAACTGGGATAACCGCAGCCTTGAAAGGATTGTTAAGAAAAAGCCATTCAAAAATTTGGGGGAGATTCACAAGGAGTGGACTGCTGCTGGAGTCATTGCTTCAAGAACCACCACACACAGACGTATCCAGGACATGGGCTACAAGTGTCGCATTCCTTGTGTCAAGTCACTCATGACCAATAGACAACGCCAGAAGCGTCTTACCTGGGCCAAGGAGAAAAAGACCTAGACTGTTGATCAGTGGTCCAAGGTGTTGTTTTCAGATGAAAGTAAATTTTGCATTTCATTTGGAAATCAAGGTCCCAGAGACTGGAGGAAGAGTGGAGAGGCCACAATCCAAGCTGCTTGAGGTCTAGTGTGAAGTTTCTACAATCAGTGATGGTTTGGGGAGCTATGTCATCTGCTGGTGTAGGTCCACTGTGTTTTATCAAGACCAAAGTCAGCGCAGCCGTCTATCAGGAAATTTTAGAGCACTTCATGCTTCCCTCTGCTGACAAGCTTTATGGAGATGGAAATTTCATTCTCCAGCAGGACTTGGCACCTGTCCACACTGCCAAAAGTACCAATACCTGGTTTAAAAACAACAGAAACACTGTGCTTGATTGGCCAGCAAACTCGCCTGACCTTAACCCCATAGAGAATCTATGGGGTATTGTCAAGAGGAAGATGAGAGACACCAGACCCAACAATGCAGACGAGCTGAAGGCTGCTATCAAAGCCACCTGGGTTTCCATAACACCTCAGCAGTGCCACAGGCTGATCCCTCCATGAAACACCACATTGATGCAGTAATTGATGCAAAAGGAGCCCTGACCAAGTATTGAGGGCATTTACTGTACGTACATTTCAGTAGGCCAACATTTCGGATTTTAAAAACATGTTTCAAGCTGTTGTCATAAAGTATTCTAATTTACTGAGACAATGACTTTTGTGTTTTCATTGGCTGTAAGCCATAATCATCAACATTAACAGAAATAAACACTTGAGTGTATATAGATCACTCTGTTTGTAATGACTATATAATATATGAGTTTCACTTTTTGTATTGAAGAACTGAAATAAATTAACTTTTTGATGATATTCTAATTTTGTGAGAAGCACCTGTATGTGATAGAAAGAGCATTATGTAGTGATGTCACAGTGAATGTTGTAAAATGGTGTTGCCAAAAATTTTGATATAGCTTTTCATTTACCACAACCACTACGAGTTAACAAGGAGCAAAGAAAACATTACGGTATTATTGTAACGAATGAGTTAAATGCTTTTCCTTTCCTGCGGCTTTTCTCAGCCACATATTGATTTTTTTGCCCACAGGGAAATTATTTAGTGTCCATTTAAACAGTCACACTGAGGATTTACTGTTTTGCATAGTCTCTCCAGTGACCGCTACACTGCACACAACAGTATTATCAGGACTGCACCCAGAGGAAATGTCACATTAGTAGTGAACACCTACAGCTTCTGCACCACAGAAGGGAAACCCTAGCTAATAGATATGGGATGGATGGATGGATGGATGGATGAATGGACGGACAGACGGATAGATACAGTGGGTACGGAAAGTATTCAGACCCCTTTAAATTTTTCACTCTGTTTCATTGCAGCCATTTGGTAAATTTTAAAAAGCTCATTTTTTTTTCTCATTAAAGTACACTCTGCACCCCATCTTGATTGAAAAAAAACAGAAATGCAAATTTTTGCAAATTTATTAAAAAAGAAAAACTGAAATATCACATGGTCATAAGTATTCAGACCCTTTGCTCAGACACTCATATTTAAGTCATATGCTGTCCATTTCCTTGTGATCCTCCTTGAGATGGTTCTACTCCTTCATTGGAGTCCAGCTGTGTTTAATTAAACTGATAGGACTTGATTTGAAAAGGCACACACCTGTCTATATAAGACCTCACAGCTCCCAGTGCATGTCAGACCAAATGAGAATCATGAGCTCAAAGGAACTGCCCAAGGAGCTCAGAGACAGAATTGTGGCAAGGCACAGATCTGGCCAAGATTACAAAAGAATTTCTGCATTACTCAAGGTTCCTAAGAGCACAGTTGCCTCCATAATCCTTAAATGGAAGAAGTTTGGGACCACCAGAAGTCTTCCTAGACCTGGTCATCCAGCCAAACTGAGCAATCGTGGGAGAAGAGCCTTGGTGAGAGAGGTAAAGAAGAACCCCAAGATTACTGTGGCTGAGCTCCAGAGATGCAGTAGAGAGGTGGGACAAAGTTCCACAAAGTTAACTATCAGTGAAGCGCTCCACCAGTCGGGCCTTTATGGCAGAGTGGCCCGACGGAAGCCTCTCCTCAGTGCAAGACATATGAATGCCCGCATAGAGTTTGCTCAAAAACACATGAAGGATTCCCAGACTATGAGAAATAAGATTCTCTGGTCTGATGACACGATAGAACTTTTTGGTGATAATTCTAAGTGTTATGTGTGGAGAAAACCAGGCACTGCTCATCACCTGCCCAATACAATTCCAACAGTGAAACATGGTGGTGGCAATATCATGCTATGGGGGTTGTTTTTTTCAGCTGCAGGGACAGGACGACTGGTTGTAATTGAAGGAAACATGAATGCGGCCAAGTACAGAGATATCCTGGATGAAAACCTCTTCCAGAGTGCTCTGAACCTCAGACTTGGCCGAAGGTTCACCTTCCAACAAGACAATGACCCTAAGCACACAGCTAAAATAACAAAGGAGTGGCTTCAGAAGAACTCTGTGCCCATTCTTGACTGGCCCAGCCAGAGTTCTGACCAAAACCCAATTGAGCATCTCTGGAGAGACCTGAAAATGGCTGTCCACCAACGTTCACCACCCAACCTGACGGAACTGGAGAGGATCTGCAAGGAAGAATGGCAGAGGATCCCCAAATCCAGGTGTGAAAAACTTGTTGCATCATTCCAAAGAAGACTCATGGCTGTACTAGCTAAAAAGGGTGCGACTTAATACTGAGCAAAGAGTCTGAATACTTATGACCATGTGATATTTCAATTTTTCCTTTTTAATAAATTTGCAAAAATTTCTACATTTCTGTTTTTTTTCAGCCAAGATGGGGTGCAGAGTGTACATTAATGAGAAAAAAAATTAACTTTTTAGAATTTACCAAATGGCTGCAAGGAAACAAAGAGTGAAAAATTTAAAGGGGTCTGAATACTTTCTGTACCCACTGTAGGTAATGAGCTGAATTAGAGAGATAGATACATACATTACAAAGACTACATGTGGGCCATGATGTATGTAAACAATGAATATACAGTATGAAACATAAACGCCATTACTGCTATATAAAGTATACTTGAAGTACTTAGCCTAAAAAATTCGCCAATTTGTGTCTGTCGTTTAAAATTCATATATTCACAGTTTGCATACATGTTAGCACACGCAATGTGCTGCTGTATTTTCTAGTATTTATGTAATACAGTCACAGCAGCATACATCTGTTCACACTTGCTTCATTCTGTTAGCAAGTTGTGGTCAGGTTTTTATATTCCTTTGTAGTATATATTTTGCAGTGAGTACCTCCATATTTGGCTGAGCCACCGTTCAGTCTGGGGGTATGTGCTTATGACATCTTTTTCTGGTGGGTCCACTCGGAAACCCTGCTGAAAAGCGTCCAGAAAATGCTAAAAAGAATGGATACATGCTTTTCTATGTAATAACTCGCTGATCATAAGTTCACATTTAACCGCTTCAGGTTTCCAAAGACGGAAAGCAGTTGAAAGAAGTAAGCATACCATCCACTGAAACTGCCCTGACTAAAGTCATCAACGACCTACTAACAGCCAAATCCAAGCCAGACTGATCTGGCCTCCTCCTCCTGGACCTGTCACCTGCCTTCGACACAGGAACCTCATATCCAAGCCCTTTCCATTTCCTGCCGACTCCAACTCAAAAATATTTCCCGGATTTGCACATTCCTCAACCATGAATCTGCAAAAACACTAGTGCACGCCCTCATCATCTTTCGCCTCGACTACTGCAACCTTTTGCACTGTGGCCTCCCTTATACCTCTCTCGCACCCCTGCAATCTATCCTAAACTCTATGGCCTGGCTAATCCACCGGTCCCCCAGCTATTCCCCTGCCTCTCCTCTCTGTCAATCCCTGCACTGGTGTCACGGGTGTATCAGAGGTGACAGACAGTCGCCCTGCAATGGTTTGCAGGAGATCTCCACGTTTGGCAATGCAGACAGCTACCTAGATAGGAAGCTGTGTTTAGGACCCAGCGACTACCTCACTTTAGTCTGGGTGTATATATACCTGGTGTGTCTAGGTGGGCATCGCCGGTTATACTCATTTCTACTTGGAACTTGGCTGAAGCAGCATCACATCCTCTCTGGAGTCTTGAGGCCGTGTGCCCTGTTGGAGTTTTTCTAAAGCTGAGTTGTTGTTCCCCTGTGTTGTGTTCCCCTTTTGTCTTTAGAGTGCTAGTGGAGGTTGACTAGTGCTCATCTCCTTCCACCCCCAGCTATAGCCTTACACCAGGGATAGTAGGGCGAGGCACGTGATTGGCGACAGCTGCAGAGGCTGTATAGGGACATTAGGGGGAGTCAGGGTGACGCTAGTCCAGATTAGGAGGTTACCTCTTCCCCCTTTCCCTAGTATCTGGGCTCCCTTTTCCTTTCTCCTCTGTGTTGCACTCACACCTGGCGTGACAACTGGCCCCCGATTGCCCAGAAACTCAAGTTCAAGAACCTAACCTTGGCATACAAAGCCATCCACCACCTGTCTCCTCCATACATCTGTGACCTAGTCTTCTGATACATACCTGCACGCAACCTTCGATCCTCACAAGATCTCCTTCTCTACTCCCCTCTTATCTCCTCTTCCCACAATCGCATACAAGATTTCTACCCGTGCATCCCCCCTACTCTGGAACTCTCTACCCCAACACATCAGTCTCTCGCCTACCGTGCCGTGGAAACCTTCAAAAGGAACCTGAAGACCCACCTCTTCCAACAAGCCTACAACCTGCAGTAACTACCGCTCCAGCATAGTGCTGCACAATCAGCTCTACCCCCTCCTACTGTATCCTCACCCAACCCTTGTAGATTGCGCGCTCTCGTGAGCAGGGTCATCTCCTCCTGTACCAGTCAGTGACTTGTTTTTGTTCAAACTATTGTACTTGTTGTTTGCTATGTATACCCCTTTTTCACATGTAAAACGCCATGGAATTAATGGAGCTATAATAGTAAATAATAATAATTTTTCAGGTATTTTCCTTTAGTGGTTTCTTCACTGTTTAGTTAAATAAAATTTCCAGAAAACACTGTAAAAACAGTCAAAAACACTTGCCGGTTGTCAAAAACTGTGAAAAAGCACTCAGGAAACGACTAAAAGATGTTAAAAAATGCACTTTATGAAAAAAAGCCAGTGTATCCTGAAGCATCTTTTTAAAAAGAAACAAAAAAAACTGAAATAGACATTGTGTGCACCCTAAGGCTCTTTTTAATCAGTGCTGGATCCAACCTGCCCTCTAAATTTTTAGGCGTTTGGCCAAGGAGAGGCAGGTTTGGAGAAAAAAAAAAGATTAGGGAAATATACACCTTGTCTTGGCTGGAATTGGCCAAGTTATGCACTAAATATTTTCATTTTTAAATATATTCTATATAGCAGTAATGCAGTTTTAAATTGATATAGTCAAAGTTTACATATACTCTATCTTGGTGCACACAGTGACTACTGCACTCTTTGGTATGTATATATTACAGTCACAATAGCTTGCGCTTGAGATAGAAGGATGGATGGATAGATAGATAGATAGATAGATAGATAGATAGATAGATAGATAGATAGATAGATAGATAGACAGAGGGACAGACAGGCACACACAGTGGTATGTAATAGTTTGGGTACCCTGGTCAAAATTACTGTTATTGTGAACAGTTAAGTATGTTGAAGATGAAATGATCTCTAAAAGGCCTAAAGTTAAAGATGACAGATTTCCTTTGTATTTTAGGCAAGAAAAAAAAAATTCATCCTTTACATTTAAAAAATTACAAAAAGGAAAATGAGCCAATGCAAAAGTTTGGGCACCCTGCATGGTTAGTACCTAGTACACCACCTTTTGAAATGATCACAGTTGTAAACTCTCTTTGTAGCCAGTCCACAGCTTTTCATTTCATGTTTCATGGATTTTCATCCATTCTTCCTTGGAAAATTCTTCCAGTTCTGGGAGATTCCTGGGTCGTCTTGCATGCACTGCTGTTCTGAGGTCTAGCCACAGATTTTCAATAATGTTGAGATAAGGGGACTGTGAGGGCCATTGTAAGGCCTTCAGCTTGCACCTTTTGAGGTAGTTTATTGTGGATATTGACTTGTGTTTAGGATCATTATCTATTTGTAGAAGCCATCCTCTTTTCAACTTCTGCTTTTTACAGATGGTGTTATGTTTGCATCAAGAATTTGTTGAAATTTAATTGAATCCATTCTCCCGCTACCCATGAAATGTTCTCCATGCCATTGGCTGCGACACAACCCCAAAGCATGATTGATCCACCTCCATGCTTAATGGTTGGCGAGATGTTCTTTTCCTGAAATTCTGTGCCCTTTTTTCTCCACACATACCTTTGATCATTGTGGCCAAAGAGTTCTATTTTAACCTCATTGGTCCACAGGACTCGTTTCCAAAAATGCATCAGGCTTGTTTTGTTGTTCTTTTGCATACTTCTGATGCTGAATTTTATGGTTAGGATGCAGGAGAAGTTTTCTTCTGATGACTCTTCCATGAAGGCCATATTTGTGCAGGTGTCTCTGAACAGTAGAACAATGTACCAGAACTCCAGAGTCTGCTACATCTTTCTCAAGGTCTTTTGCAGTCAGACGAGGGTTCTCATTTGCCTCTCAAGCAATTGTTATGAGCAGCTCTCACTGAAATTTTGCTTGGTCTTCCAGAGCTTATCTTGACCTCCACTGTTCCCGTTAACTGCCATTTCTTAATTACATTTCGAACTAAGGAAAGGCCACTTGAAAATGCTTTGCTATCTTCTAGTAACCTTCTCCTGCTTTGTAGGCCTCCACCATTTTCACACTGCTAGGCAGCTGCTTAGAAAAACCCATGGCTGATGTTTTTTTGGCACAAGGTTAGAGGAGGCTGGGTTTTTATAAAGCTGGGAAATTTGCATCACCTGGCCTCTCCTAATAATAATAATAATAATAATAATAATCTTTATTTATATAGCGCCAACATATTCCGCAGCACTTAAGAATTCACAGGTTCATGTACAACAGTCATAAGTAACATAGCTAAAGATAATACAATAATTACAGCAAAAATAATGACGACCCTGCTCCTAAGAGCTTACAATCTACAATGAGGTGGGGGCGACACAAAGTACAATGGCTTATTTACAAGGATGGTCCAGCCATCTTGAGGGGATGAGGGATAGATAGAGGCTGCATGAGCTTATCACCAGCCAGTATCTGTAGTGCTTTTTGGTTAGGTGGAGACTT
The DNA here is from genome assembly GCF_046119375.1 of Phyllobates terribilis. Lineage (NCBI taxonomy): Eukaryota > Metazoa > Chordata > Amphibia > Anura > Dendrobatidae > Phyllobates > Phyllobates terribilis. The sequence continues at coordinate 71,359,973 of NW_027362773.1, read as the reverse complement.
ATGTTTGGAGAAATAAGGAATGGGCTATAAGAATATAAAAGGACTTTGATTAGGGAACGTAATAGGCCACCCTAAACAGATGTGTTTTTAGGGAGCGCCTAAAACTGTGTAAATTGTGGTTCATCCTAATTTCTTGGGGTAGAGCATTCTATTTCTAGTTGCAAATCATGCAACTATTTCTTACATATTCCTCACATGTAATAAAGCTGTCAAACAGTCGCAAATCATGAGCACGGGAGTGATTCAAACATATCACCAAGCAGCTGCAACTACTCGGGGCTCGGCCGAGCATACTCGGTGAAAGGGTTAACAGAACATACTCGCTCATCACTAATGTAGATCTCTACATGTAGTACGGAGACATCTAATACACTGTAAAGGACTGTGCACCGATAGGTGAATAATCTGGAACTATAACTAATTACTAAGAAAACATTTTGATGATATAAGATCAATTTTCTTTACTGCTTGTGATTCCTACAAATAAATTGACCCATTTCTCGGCTTTCTAAGATTAATAAGCATCTGCATGACCTAGTTCCTATGAGAAGGCAAAATGTAAATGGCTGGGACTTTGCACAATGAAGAAGAAATGGAAAAATCACAATAGGAAATATTATTGGGAAACTATATATAAAAAATAATTAAAAATGAGAAATAAGTGTCTGATTCCTTATATATAAAAAATAATTAAAAATGAGAAATAAGTGTCTGATTCCTTGTAGGATTAACCGAACACCAGGTTACCACTTCCATGCTAATTGCATCCAAGCTGATTTTTGTTGCCCTGACATTTTCTCTGGCTGCTCTAAGGAAAGAGCTGGGGGAAAGCATATGTTTACTAGTAATCATTAATGCTGAAAGGTATTTTTTCATATTTTGTGCAAGAACTTGTAAGTGTAGAATAGTAAATGGCTTGAGCATACGTTTGTATATATGTATGTCTATGAGGTGAGCCAACGGATTGTGCACAGCTAAAAGGGCTAACAAAGGTGGATCAATTCTCTAAACAGTTAAAATTCTCTGTGAGGTAAGCAGCCTGTACTGCGCCATAACATGGTGCAGGTCACGTAGCAGCTATGGGGGCCGATGACCGTAAAGGAGCTGTATAAATAAAGCCAATAAAAGCTCAGAATGCAGCCAAAATAAGTGGTGCATCCATGTACTATAACTCTAAGGGCTCGTTCACACTGCCGTATAACACGGCCAAGTGCTAGCCAATATTTAAAGAATTTGCCCAATTCTCTGACATGAGAGAATCGAAGGCCGTGTGTCGTCGGCCAAGAAATAAGGTCCACCTTCTTAGTCATTTTCTTTTTGCTTGAGGTTAATTTCACACAATGCGGTTTTAATGCGTTTCCGCGGCTGTTTTTCCGCCACGGAAACGCATTAAAACCGCTTGTTAATAGGTCTGCCATGTATAGCAATGGTAATCCGGATGTGCTGTGGACATGATGTGGAAATTTCCGCTCCGGATCACCATTGCGATTAGCATTACCATTTATTGCGTGATTCCGCCGTAAATTCGCACCCATTGACTTGCATTGAATCGCAGCAAATCCGCAGGTGTAATATATATATACCTGCGGATTTTGCTGCGTTTTAATAAAAGTCAATGGGCGCAAATTCACGCCAGAAACACGCTGCGGTTGGTACTCGGGTCGGGAGGGGAGGCTATTACTCCTCTCAACCGACTGCCGCTCTGGCTGATAACAGCGAGAGCAGCGTGGATGGGAGGAGCAGTAGTGTGCTCTTCCAATCCCGCGTGCCCGCGGTAGTAAGAAAAAAAAGAGAAAAGTAAAAAAAAAACCTCTATACTCACCTGTCCAGCGGCCCCCAATGTCCTCCTGGTCACCGGCGGTGATGTCTTCAGCCCGGCGGCCAGCGGTACACTAAGGGAGAGGGTCCTGGAAGCACAGTATACTGCGATGATGTCATCAGCTAATCGCTGACGACGCGATCAGCTGATCAGTCTTGTGACAGGGTCATTTTACAGCTTTATTCTAGTGATTTCTGAAGTCACAGCTGTAGAAGTGACCCAGATCGTCGTGGGACACTCGTTGGTGGTACGTGGACTGCGTTGTTGACGGCAAACGGGTGAGAAATATGGTTGGTTGTTATTTTACGTTTTTTTCAGGAGATCGAGGGCTTCGCGGAGGCGTACAATAAAAAAAAAATGAAAAACAGTGTTTTTTATTTCAATAAAATACTTTATTCTGGCTGTGTTTTATTGAAAAGGCGGCGACTATTTTACCAAGCGGTTAGTAATGGGGGCGTTTTATAGACGCCCTCCATTACTAGCCTGGGCTTCACATCAGCCGCCAATACAAGGCTGACGTGAACCCCAACCCCATTACCCCACTCGCCACCACTACACTGCAGTGGGAAGAGTGAGGCTAAGCGTCAGATTTGGCGCATCTAATGGATGCACCATTTCTGGGACTGCTGAGGGGTGATATTAATAGCCGTGGAGGGGGCTAGCATACATGGCCCCTTCCCTGGCTACTATTATCAGCCCGCAGCTGTCTAGTTTAACCTTTGCTGGTTCTATTTTATAGGGGGACCCCACATCAATTTTTTTCTGGGGTCCCCCTGTAATCTAACCAGTAATCTGGGGTCCCCCTGTAATCTAGCCAGTAAAAGCTAAACAAACAGCTGTGGGCTGATATTAATAGTCAGGGAACATTTTTGGCTAATGGCCCCTTCCCTGGCTACTACTATCAGCCCCCAGCGGTCGGCTTTCCCTCAGCTGGTTATAAAAATGACGCAGGAGCCCACGCCATTTTTTTTAATTTATTTTAGGCTCTATGCCCCTGATCCGGACGTAGTAGCGCTTTGGATGCATATTTTTTGCTGCGTCCAAAACATTGTATTCTATTGAATGCAGGTAAATCCACATGTGTTCACTGAACCATGCAGATTTATCGCATTCAATACTTTCTAGTGGTCAAATTTCTGTTGCAGAAACTAGCGACTCCGCAAGAGAATTTGACATGCTGCGGTCCTGAAAGACGCACCGCATGTCAGTGTCCACGTGTGATTTGCAGCATCTGACGCACGTATAGTGAACATGGTATTTCTAGAGATCCCATCCACTATGCTGTAACATATGGACGCTGTGGGTTTGACGCTGTGTAAACACCTGTTCCTGACCGTGGCCACGTACCCAAACTCACCCACAGCATGTCAATTTCTGTAGCGGACACGCTAGTCTCCGCTGCAGATTTTGACTGATTGAAGTGTCATTATATGCGGTGGATTCACATGTACCGACTACAAAAGTGCGGTATTAGAACATCGCATTTTGGACGCAACAAAAATAAGTTGTGTCCAAAGCGCTGCTGAGTGCTGATCAGGGGGGACGTAGCGGCTAACGAACCAGCTGTGAGATGTTAATTATGGCCAGGGAAAATGTCTGCCTAATGGCACCTTCCCAGGCTAAAAATAACATCTCACAGCAGCCGCATATATTACATGAATACAAATGCTACTGAAGATTGGGTGAATGGGACTAGCTGACACCCAGCTCTTTTGTTTGGTGATGACAAGGTGTCAATCAGACCTTTTCATGTCCAAACTTAATTAAAGTTAAGAGTTAAATAAACACACAGACACAGAGCAAACACTTTATTTGAAATACAACAGACACATTCTTTCATTATTTAAATGAACCAATATACTCACCCCAGTTCTATGGTAATCCAAGTTTAAGCAATGTCCCACCAAATAACCTTATTTAGCTCCAAAAAGCATTCATTGATGTACAAAAACACTTCAAAAACCACATGGAAAAACGCATCAAAAACGCATGTAAAATCCACATGCGTTTTTTTACTGCCAGGGAGAGGTAAATATGCTCAGGAAATTTCTGCTTCAAATCTGCATCGTGCGCACATAGTCTTAAAGGGAATCCGTCAGGCTTTTGCTATGTAATCTGACAGCAGCAAGAGGCAACCCTGATTCCAGCGATGTGTCACTTAGATTACTGGGTGCGGCAGTTATGATAGAGTCACAGTATTCACTGCTGCAGATCTAGCAGAGCTCAGTTGCTGTGCTGTGTATAACCTGCCCACTCCACAGCATTCTGTGTACATTGTATAGTAACAGAGAGCAGCTAATCAGTGCTTGGGGTGTGGTTGGACCAGGAACCACAAGGCCAGTTGTCCTCCATAGATAATCTCCTGCTGATAAAACACTGAATGTATTGAAACAGCAAAACACAGCTCAGTAAGTGACACATCGCTGTAATAAGGTCTCTTCCCCTACATTATAGTGCTCTTAGATTACATAGAAAAACACCTGCTGACAAATTCCCTCTAATGCATTTAAAATGAAAAACAACTGAGCAGATATTCTAAATTAAAAACTTCCTGTGCCATAATTCTTGCTTACATAACTAATGTATATGAATAAGGCCGGGTTCACACAAGTGTATTTAATGGTATATATAAGGACTGCAATGCCAGGTTGGGCGGCAAGTCTTGTGACTCAACCCTACGGCCTCATATATGTCTATGAGGCTTTTGCTATGTAATCTGACAGCAGCAAGAGGCAACCCTGATTCCAGCGATGTGTCACTTAGATTACTGGGTGCGGCAGTTATGATAGAGTCACAGTATTCACTGCTGCAGATCTAGCAGAGCTCAGTTGCTGTGCTGTGTATAACCTGCCCACTCCACAGCATTCTGTGTACATTGTATAGTAACAGAGAGCAGCTAATCAGTGCTTGGGGTGTGGTTGGACCAGGAACCACAAGGCCAGTTGTCCTCCATAGATAATCTCCTGCTGATAAAACACTGAATGTATTGAAACAGCAAAACACAGCTCAGTAAGTGACACATCGCTGTAATAAGGTCTCTTCCCCTACATTATAGTGCTCTTAGATTACATAGAAAAACACCTGCTGACAAATTCCCTCTAATGCATTTAAAATGAAAAACAACTGAGCAGATATTCTAAATTAAAAACTTCCTGTGCCATAATTCTTGCTTACATAACTAATGTATATGAATAAGGCCGGGTTCACACAAGTGTATTTAATGGTATATATAAGGACTGCAATGCCAGGTTGGGCGGCAAGTCTTGTGACTCAACCCTACGGCCTCATATATGTCTATGAGGCTGTACGTTCAGGTCAGGAGACCCACAATCAGTCCAGGCATTGCTGTATAAATATTGTGAAATACGATCATTTGAACCCAGAAAAAGAATGTTTGTGGTCTGTTACCATGGAGGCACATAAGTCTGCATATGAGCTGTAGAGACAAAACAGTAGGTCAACCTATTTACTAAGTTGCAAAGGGGGGCATGTCCTTACATACAGTACAGACCAAAAGTCTGGACACACCTTCTCATTTAAAGATTTTTCTGTATTTTCATGACTATGAAAATTGCACATTCACACTGAAGGCATCAAAACTATGAATTAACACATGTGGAATTATATACTTAACAAAAACGTGTGAAACAACTGAAAATATGTCTTATATTCTAGGTTCTTCAAAGTAGCCACCTTTTGCTTTGATGACTGCTTTGCACACTCTTGGCATTCTCTTGATGAGCTTCAAGAGGTAGTCACCAGAAATGGTTTTCACTTCACAGGTGTGCCCTGTCAGGTTTAATAAGTGGGATTTCTTGCCTTATAAATGGGGTTGGGACCATCAGTTGTGTTGTGCAGAAGTCAGGTGGATACACAGCTGATAGTCCTACTGAATAGACTGTTAGAATTTGCATTATGGCAAGAAAAAAGCAGCTAAGTAAAGAAAAATGAGTGGCCATCATTACTTTAAGAAATGAAGGTCAGTCAGTCCGAAAAATTGGGAAAACTTTGAAAGTGTCCCCAAGTGCAGTTGCAAAAACCATCAAGCGCTACAAAGAAGCTGGCTCACATGAGGACCGTCCCAGGAAAGGAAGACCAAGAGTCACCTCTGCTTCTGAGGATAAGTTTATCCGAGTCACCAGCCTCAGAAATCGCAGGTTAACAGCAGCTCAGATTAGAGACCAGGTCAATGCCACACAGAGTTCTAGCAGCAGACACAACTCTTCAACAACTGTTAAGAGGAGACTTTGTGCAGCAGGCCTTCATGGTAAAATAGCTGCTAGGAAACCACTGCTAAGGACAGGCAACAAGCAGAAGAGACTTGTTTGGGCTAAAGAACACAAGGAATGGACATTAGACCAGTGGAAATCTGTGCTTTGGTCTGATGAGTCCAAATTTGAGATCTTTGGTTCCAACCACCGTGTCTTTGTGCGACGCAGAAAAGGTGAACGGATGGACTCTACATGCCTGGTTCCCACCGTGAAGCATGGAGGAGGAGGTGTGATGGTGCTTTGCTGGTGACACTGTTGGGGATTTATTCAAAATTGAAGGCATACTGAAGCAGCATGGCTACCACAGCATCTTGCAGCGGCATGCTATTCTATCCGGTTTGCGTTTAGTTGGACCATCATTTATTTTTCAACAGGACAATGACCCCAAACACACCTCCAGGCTGTGTAAGGGCTATTTGACCAAGAAGGAGAGTGATGGGGTGCTATGCCAGATGACCTGGCCTCCACAGTCACCAGACCTGAACCCAATCGAGATGGTTTGGGGTGAGCTGGACCGCAGAGTGAAGGCAAAAAGGCCAACAAGTGCTAAGCATCTCTGGGACCTCCTTCAAGATTGTTGGAAGACCATTTCCGGTGACTACCACTTGAAACTCATCAAGAGAATGCCAAGAGTGTGCAAAGCAGTCATCAAAGCAAAAGGTGGCTACTTTGAAGAATCTAGAATATAAGACATATTTTCAGTTGTTTCACACTTTTTTGTTAAGTATATAATTCCACATGTGGTAATTCATAGTTTTGATGCCTTCAGTGTGAATGTACAATTTTCATAGTCATGAAAATACAGAAAAATCTTTAAATGAGAAGGTGTGTCCAAACTTTTGGTCTGTACTGTACTTACATAGGAAGTAGCAACTAGAATAATCGTCCTCACAGTAATATATGAGTCATGTGGAATACACCACATCTGATGGACTACTATAATGTCTTTAAATGCACAGTAGAGTACGTTCATATCATCCAACACAGGACTCAATTATGTTGTGTGCCTCACTAATCTAAGGATAACCCCCCCAACACATTCAAAAGAATTAAAATGTCAGTTTCTGTCTGAAGTTATTAACGTGTAAATCTTGTACCTCTAGTCGGAGGCTCATCCATGATGGAGAGGAGTGAATTACTACCTTCATTGATTTTACATAAAAACGTAAAATAAAGACACATTATGGCCATGACAGAAGCTCGTGCCTGCACACATTTCCACATTACTGCATTAGAAAGCACGGTAACTCTTCCCAGGCTAAACCAGTATTTATTAGTCCATGTATTGAATTGCTGGACTAATTACACAAACGTTTAAAAACTCCTAGGCTTCAATGTTGATTTTGCAACAGCCCACCCTCAATTACTACATTTACTCATTTAAAGCGCTGTTCTCATTGTATCAGACAGAGGAATTCTGTGAGCCATAGCCAAACTGGGACCGAACAGCAGACTTGGATTAAAGCCTACATAAAATTATGAATCCCGGCACTCACGTGTTGATTAAAAGGCTTTTGACAATTGACAAAAGCCTGGGATAGGCTGAAATGTTTTGTATGTGGACCTCCATTAAAAAGAACTTTAAATCAACACGTGAGTGCCGGGATTCATCATTTTATGTATGCTGTTACCTTTCCATGTGCACCACAGCGTCCCTACGGAGTGCCGACCCTTGCTGAAATTTTGGGATAAAAGCCAACCAACTTACATGCAATATCACCCACACAAGCCTTCTCCCATATCACAGAAAAATATCTTCAGGCAATGGACATAGTGGCAAATTTTACATTAATAGGTCTCTTATTATTCCCTTAAAAATATTCACTATACTTTTAACATAAATGGAAAAATACGCCAAATCACATAATCAAGGACAAGCATATACTCACTTGTTCAGTTAGGGAAAAGTCTTTATTACTGCGAGAAAACCAATACTACTATTAAAAAAGGTGTTTGATACAGTGCCACATAAAAGTTTAGTACATAAAATAAAACATGGGATTAGGGGAAAATATGTGTAAATGGATTAATACATCACTCAGTGATAAGAAACACAGGGTGGTTGTTACAGGAACATACTCTGATTGGGTCAGAGTTAATAGTGTGGTACCATATTTGTCAGTATTGGGCCCTCTTCTTTTTAATATATTTATTAATAACCTTGATGATGGAATTCAGAGTCAAATTTCAATATCTGCAGATGATACTAAACTCTGCAAGGTAATCAACACAGAGGAGGATAACGTAATAATGGAGAGGGATTTAGGGAAGCTAAAGGCTTAGGCCTCATTCATATGTCTATGTTCAAACAGCTATGTAAAAAATGGTACTTGTGACATCGGAGTTTTGGACCAGTGTCATCAGTGTGTGGTCCATGTGTGTTTTTTTATTATCCGTGTGACATCAGCGTTTTTCATAGATGGATAAATAAATAAATAAATTACTGAGGTCTAAGGGGTAACGTTTCTCCTTGTGGAGAGTGACACATCGGCTCTGGCATGCCAATGTAAGGAGGCTTATTTGCAGTGCAATGCTCCTCTGGGAAAAATAAATGTGCAAATTGCCTCTTCAGAGAAAAAGAGGACTTGAACTCTATGGCGCCACCTATTGGAGGCAGCAAACCTACAAGTCACAATCATCCCTTTAACGAGTCGTGCAATATGGCTTAGGATAATAGCCAAATCAGAATCTCAATTTTCAGACACAGTGATTCTGGCTGTTCGCCCTCATCAGTGCAAAGTATGAGAACTGATTTGGCTAGGTGAGAGGCTCTGGACTGAGGTCTAAGGGGTAACATTTCTCCTTGTGGAGAGTGACATACCGGCTCTGCCATGCCAAAGTAAGGAGGCTTATTCGCAGTGCAATGCTCCTCTGGGAAACCTAATATGCAAATTGCCTCTTCAGAGAAGAAAAGGACTTGAACTCTAAAGAACCACCTATTGGAAGCAGCAATCCTACAAGTCACAATCAACCCCGCAATCAACCAGTCGTGCAATATGACTTAGGAAAGGAATTACAAAACTTCTATACTTTGCAATATTAAATGTGGACATCACACGGATGGAGTGTTTTTCACGTACCCATAGATTTGTATTGGCATCGTGCCACACAGATGACTGAATGAGGCCTTACGCTGAGAAATGGCAATTGAAATTTAATGTAGATAAATGTAAGGTCATGCACTTGGGCACAGGTAGCCCCTATAGAAAATCTCTGCTCGCAAAACATAATTACCCCTGAATGAGACCAACAATGTAAAACAGTTTTAGCTCACCACGTAAAATAAAGATATCAATAAATAAAACTAGAAATACCTGTAAATATAATGAAGTAGGTTAACAGGTGATAACCTGAGCAAACAACCTGATGTACATTTCCCTTCTTCATCAGGAGGTGACATGTTGTTTGACTAGGGATTTTCTATAGAAGCTTCCTGTGATGTTTTTAGGGGGGTGTTTATTTATTGGCTTGTGGTGTTGGCTTAGTCTATTATTGGAAATCATTTATTTACATATATTTACTAATAAAGACTCTATTTTGATACATTTACATTGATTCATGCTTTTTCATAGGTCTATATGTTTGAATATGCTGCTGGCTTATTTTATAGATGCTTTAGGTGGATTGTAATTTTTTTGCAATCTCTCAAGGATCCTGAAGCCTAAGAGAATCTAAAGCCGGTCCATACTTACCATCAGTCCTGTTGGTCAGATAATTTAGTTCTTATGTTAAACTAGATGGTGGCCCGATTCTAACGCATCGGGTATTCTAGAATATGTATGCAGCCGACCGGGTGCAATTAGCAGAACGTTGTTTAAATTTGGCGCCAAAATCGCTGATTGGTCGCGGCTGGCAACCGCGACCAATCAGCAAAACGGTGTTTAAATTTGGCGCCAATATCACTGATTGGTCGCGGCCGGCAGTCGCGACCAATCAGCAGAGCGTTGTTTAAATTTGGCGATAAAATGCCTGATTGGTTGCGGCCGCTGTTTCAATTTTGCGGTAAAATCGCTGATTGGTCGCGGGCAGTGTCCGCGACCAACCAGCACAGCAGTGTTTAAATGTGGCGCCAAGATCGCTGATTGGTCGCGGCCGCTGTTTAAGAGTGGCGCCAAAATCGCTGATTGGTCGCGGGCAGCGGCCGCGACCAATCAGCACAGCGGTGTTTAAATTTTGCGCCAAGATCACTGATTGGTCGCGGCCAGCGAATCGTATTGGTGAGGACCGGGGAGTGGAATCGTATTGGTGAGGACCGGGGAGAGTCGCTGCCTGTGCAGCTACTTCCGCTGCGAGAAGCCGGGAGATGAGCGGCTGCTCGCAGCAGAAGTATCCCGACCGGCAGCGCCGCTCCCCGGTCTTCCCTTGACACCCTAGCCGCATGGAGGTCAGCGGCGTCGCCGCCGGTCGGGATACCTCTGCTGCTAGCGGCCGGGAGATGAGCGCCTCATCTCCCGGCTGCATCGCCGCTAACCTCCGTCCGGCAGATGAGCCGCTAACGGCCGCCATCTTTTTCTCAAATCCCGCGGCCGGACCAATGAGCGACGCGGGATTTCCTGGACAGACAGACAGACAGACGGGATAAGACGATTATATATATAGATGCATTCCCCATAAGTCTTAGTATAGAAAAAGGGGATCCAGCTCCACAGATATGATATTTTAACCTCACTATTGGAACTGAATTTACTAATAAAGACAAGTTTTACTCCGTGGAGCTGGATCACCTTTTCCTGTGTACAAGCAAAAACGCTCTTCCGTGCTCCGGAACCATACTGGCATTGATGGCGGTGAGATGTTTTTTTCCTTTTACTAATTATTCTCTATAAGTCCCAATAAACCCATCCAACCTAGAACAAGAGGTCCTGATTCTGGAATCATTGCATTGTATGCGGCGGCCGTAAATTACACACAAGACTAGCATCAGGACACTGTGCGGAGCTAAAATCATCACTGTTCATTGGCAGCTCCTTCTGCTACCAACTCTACTGTGCAATGTCTTCCAGCAAGCTCCTGCGGACAACTATGAACTGATGAGTCAGTTCAGATAATACATATACCACCCCCAAAAAACATCACAGGAAGCCCCTATAGAAAATCCCTGCTTGCACAACAGATTATGTGATGAACTAGATGATTTTTATCTTGTGGTTTCTATTAAGGATAAATTAGGTTGTGTGAACAGGGATTTTCTATAGGACATTCCTGCTTTTTAGGGGTTTGTTATTGTATTGCTTTGTGGGGTTTGTTTTGGGGAAATAATTGATATGTATTTATGTACTAATAAAGAATCTATTTTAATACATTTACAATGATTCATGCTTTTTATGCTACCTTGTAGATCTACATGAAAGAAAAGGATGACTTGAAATATAAGAGCTGTTGACTGGTGTCAAACATTTTACCATTCCACTGAACCATTTGTGCTTTAGGTTCTGTTCAGACCTGTGGTTTTTTATTTTGTGTCTCTGATATGTCCTAGGAACAGAGAATTGGAGTTCATGTGGAGTACGAATCCATGACAAAAAGGAATCAAACAGGAGACATTATCCATTGACTTCAATGTAAAAAAGACCATGAGTTCAATTCATTATCGCATTTGCACCTGTTTATTGTCTGTTTTTTTGCTGTATTGAGCCATTTTTGTTTGCACCTTTTTTAAGTCTATTTTATTTGTGTTCGCATGTCCTTTTATCTGTTTGCTATTATGGGTGTGGTTTAGGGTTTCCAGATTTTTTGATTCATCATTTGTGACTTTTTAAAAAGTTGCAGAATTTGTCGGACCACATCGCCCTACCTCTTCAACCTCCACAGAGTGATCCAATAAACTACAGATATTTTGAGCAATTTCTGTGACATGTTGAAAAATTTGCGACACTTTGTGTTATGAAGTCGCAAGAACTGTTAAAGACAGAAAAAAAGACTATTTTTTACTTTGCGCAAAATTCATGAACTACGAGCGACGCCATTTTGCCAAAAAATCATGGACGGTGGTATGACTCCAGATTTAGACTATAAAGCCACATTCACATTATCAGTATTTGGCCAGTATTTTACATCAGTATGTGTAAGCTAAAACCAGGAGTGGGTGATAAATACAGAAGTGGTGACGTGTTTCTATTATACTTTTCCTCTGATTGTTCCACTTGTGGTTTTGGCTTACAAATACTGAGATAAAATACTGACCAAATACTGAACATGTGAACGGTTCCTAGAGGGTTTGTTGGTGGACTATAACCATAGCTCCCAACTTTTGAAGAACAGAAAGAGCACAGCAGCAAATTTTGCTCAGGCCCCTGGCCAAACCCCAACCCATGCCCATTTACTGTTTCTTTCTCCCCTGACAGGAGGAGTTGTCAGAGGGGCAGTGGCAGACATTGTGCAGTCGTCTGAGACTGCAGGGCATAGACCCAAATTTGGGACTGTCTCCTGTATCCGGGATGGTTGGGACTAGAGATGAGCGGATGGATTCACAGGACTCTGATCCAGTGTCCAGGAGGCCACAAATCTCTTATCATCCAGCGTCCCTGGCATGGTTTTGATTAGCCAGGGCTGGGGGGGTGTCATCTGTGCGTCCTGCTCATCTCTAGTTGGGACCTGTGGATTATTTTTTGTTCACTCATTCACAGTCGGAGCCACCAGAACTTTCTCATCTTCATGTTGCTTCACCATACGATATCTGTCCTTTTTGTGTCTGTAAGGCTGTGTTCACACGTTGCATAAATACTGTGTTCTTTGTTTTCTGCAGATGTCCGCCCCCAAACTACACAATAACAATCTTCTCTGGTTATTGTGCATTCTTTTAGGCCTTTTCCCCCTTATTTGATATATTTCTGGTGCAGATATGAAGCCGCGTATTTAATGAGTTTTTTTATAGTACAGAAAAGCTTTGAATCTGCACTTAAAGGGAACCTGTCATGTCCTAGCTACTATGGGGGCCATTGCAATGTGAATCACTAACATGCTTTTTTCATTAAAATTGGTGCAAATATAATGAGTATATAAGATTATAAGGCGTTATAAGCTGACATCAACCCCAGCCCTATAACCCCACTTGCCACCACCACAGTGCAGTGGGCAGAGCGAGGCTAAGTGTCAGAATTGGTGCATTCTATGGATGCGCCATTTCTGGGGCAGCTGAGGGCTCCTGTTTCTAGCCTTGGAGGGGGCCAATATTCATTGCCTCTTACTAGACTATTAATATCAGTCCCCAGCTGTCTGCCTAGCCTTTGCTAGCTGTTAAAATAGGGGGACCCCACGTCATTTTTTTTTAGGTCCCCCATTTTAATAGCCAGTAAAGGCTAAGTATACAGCTGGGGGATGATATTAGTAGCCTGGGAAGCTCCGTGGTTATTACTCCCTTCCCAGGCTTCAAACATCTGCTCCAGCTGTCTAGAGTATAAAATTACGGGGAACCGCACGCCAAATTTTTTTTTATTAAATTCTTTATTTTAACAATAAATGACAAGTACAGTAACCAACACAGTCACTGTACTAATTATATGTGTGACTGACATCTAACTAACTATTCTATGTTTGTAGATCTATTCTTTCTATTCTAAATTGTCGGGTACCGATGTATTGTAACTGTATGCGGCTGATGAGTTGCCGGCTTTTAAAGAGACGGGTGCGTGAAAATCAGACGACACTTGCATGGTCTGAGTCCCGTGTGATTTTTTCTCACGCACCCATTGACTTGCATTGGCGAGTCTCGTCCGAGATATGTGGCAATACGCAGCATGCAGCGATTTTTTTCTCAGCCCGATTTCAGCTGAGAAAAAAATTGCAGATGAGATGTCACTCATTGATTAACATTGGTCCAAGTGCAATCCGATGTTTTATCGGATTGCACTTGTCCGTTTTCCTTGCATATGAGTATGGGCCCTTATAGGCTTCTTCTGTAAAAACGTATGAAAAAAAACTGTTGCATTTTTAAGCGCAGAATCAAAGCATTAAAAACGCGGCTTTATGTCTGCATCAAATATGGGGGAACACGCATAACGCAGCAAAAACGCAGCAAAAACACAATAATCAGAGAACATTGGTATTGCATCGTGTGGTGTGGACACCTGCAGAAAAAATAACAGCAGAAAGAACACAGCATTTACACTACATGTGAACACGGCCTCAGCATTACATTTTTATTACATTTTTTATGGCTTTAATAGAAAAAAATATCAATCACGCCATTTTTACACCATTTACCAATCAGTGTGTTGTGCGGGTCGTTACGATTATAGGGACACTAAAAATGTCTGTGTTATTTGCTGATTTGTGATATTTATTAAAAAAAAAAAAACATTAAAAATGGCATTATTTTTTTCATTATCAAATGTTTTTCATTATTTTTTAGTAATTTTATAGGATGAAAAGTACCAGGGAGATCCGATCACAGGAGAGGGGTAAATATTATAATTTAATTTATGCACTGAGCAGAGAGATGCAGCCCCACGCCCTCAGGAGGAGAAGCGATGAAGATGTTGGAGAGAGGTAAGTATTAGAAGCCGGGACAAAGCTTTGACGTGCCGGGACGGTAGGACAGAGCCCTCAAATCGGGACAGTCCTGCTGAATCCGGGAGGGTTGGGAGCTCTGCTGTAACTATGGAGACACATGTTTGCATAGGAGCTGTATACAGATAGGATCTTTTAAATTAAGATTATTTGCAAAATGTGTTAAGTTTTAGTTTATAAGTGTAACATATAAAACAACATACTTTATGAAAACAAGAAATCTGTAGCAGTAAACTCACGTCATAACCACTGTTCCTTATTCCACGTCTCGGTCTTTCTCGGGTCACAAGTAGATCCATTTCAGTTTCGCCTGGGCTAGGGCTATTAAGAGACTGTCGACTTCTATATGGATGGTTCTTCAGGGCAGTTTGCCTGTATAAAATATGGTAAACTATGTCACACAAGAACAAGTGCACCTACAGTGTTCATAGAAAAGAGTCTGATATAGGAAAGTTTTTCAGA
The DNA here is from genome assembly GCF_046119375.1 of Phyllobates terribilis. Taxonomy (NCBI): domain Eukaryota; kingdom Metazoa; phylum Chordata; class Amphibia; order Anura; family Dendrobatidae; genus Phyllobates; species Phyllobates terribilis. The sequence continues at coordinate 71,344,913 of NW_027362773.1, read as the reverse complement.
GTGGACAATAGCAGTCAGCCACAAGCTGCCATCCACTGAAGTATAGTCACTATATTACCTGATCGAAGAAAATTAATGACTATTGTACAGCTAAATAGAGGGGCTTCTTTTGCTATAACTTGGCTTATTTTACATTTGTTCTGTATATAGAAATGTATGGAGACTAGTTCATAGAAATTTCGGGAAGAGTTGTATGGAGAAAGCCAGGCATGTGCAGACATCGCTTCGCTCCCATCATCATGGGACCTGCAGCCAAAGCTGGTTTCACACTATAATAGAGATCCGTTTGCTGTCTCCACCAGAGGCTTCTACTTAAAGACCAGAAAAACAGTGTTCAGACTGAACTTGACAGAGCCATCGAGAATAATAAGGCAGTAGAGTGCACTATTGGGTCCGGCATAAAAGAAAAACACTGCCCAGAAAAAAAGTCAAACTTGGTCCTAAGTTGCAGACTTTGGACTCATTTCACCTCGTTATACACAATGGCTCCATCAGCGCTTCTGAATCTGGCTTTTATGGGATTAAGACAGAAGTCCCTGATGGAGACAGCAAAGGAGTCTCAAACGTAATGTGAATCTAGCCTAACATACAGTACATTGAAAATATGGACGAGATGCGAATACCCCTGTAACTGTGTGTCCATACAGGCATTTAGGGACTGTGGATCAGAGAAATACAAGGTCCATCTACAAGGACACAAGGAGCAAGATTTACTTCATCCCAGTATATACTGTACATTTGTAGACTGTGAGCCCTCGCGGGCAGGGTCCTCTCCTCTCCTGTACCAGTCGCTGAATCGTTTCTGCTCAAGATTACTGTAATTGTTGTTTGCTATGTGTACCCCTTTTTCACATGTAAAGCGCCATAGAAAAAATGGCGTTATAATAATAAATAATAATAATAACATTGGCTGGAAGTCGTTGCATCCATGTATCTAAAATCTCCTGTACATGTTCAGTAAGCTCTTTTGTATGATCTGGTGTGCTTTATGCTTTTACATGGCCTCACTGCAATTTGTGAACAGCGTGTTATTGTTCTCTCTCTATGTGAGTATGTTCATTCCTATTGACAGGTTCATTAGCAATATTTCACTCCACAATGGCCGCTGTTTAGTTCCCAGCTCTATGAACCTATAGTCAAAGAAACTGAAATCTGTACAATGGAAAACGCAAGAGTAAAGAGGGACACACAGAAAATAATCCATTAGTATATAGATCATGCTTCCACCTGTATATAACTTACAATAAAGCTATGGTTCAACCTGTGGAATTGACAAAGGAAAGGCATGCACTATTGTAATAGCACTACACATAAAGCTGCATTCAGCTATTAAATAATAATATGTAGGTTCCCTACCACCAACTACCAATTCAGCCTGATAGAAAAGGCTGCTCCAAATATTGTTACACTGGGAAAGTGACTCTGGTGTTTCAATACATTGTGCACCTAATGGCATCATACAACTTGTGTGCTGCTGTCATGTAGGCCTCAGTCAGACATCTGTGACGGTGATGTCCGGACTGACCTGGGGTCTCCTCACCTGAACCTAACAGCGTCATACTCATACAGTGTTTCCATTACATGTGGCTGCAGAATGAGCTGACGGGTTGGCCTCATTATCTTTATTTTATCAGATGTGTTGTGATTTCCTGGTTTTGTGGCACTTACTATTAGGCTCTTTTACATGTCAATGTTTCCAGTACATGGTGACAGTTTCCACACATGCTGGAGACACTGACACACACAGACAAATTCAAATCTATGAATCTGTGAACATATCAGTGTGTTTCCACGGACCGTGTGTCCATGTGATCCACATGCTGACATGTCAGTTTTTGGTCGGCAGCACGGGTCACACGGATCCATTCAAGTCAATGGGTCCGTGTAATCACGTACCGCACCTGGTACGTGAATCCGTGCTTGGGAATCCATTTACAGTTTGCGCTGTTCCCAAGTGCCAGGTGCTGAATGCTGCCCTCATCATTGTTCCCTGCCAGCGCTGCGATCAGCACCAGCAGGGATAATGATGGGAGTTGTAATATTCTGTTCCTGGTGTGTCCACCTGTAAAAATAAGAATAAATAAAAAAAATCCATATACTCACCTATGTGTCACCCGCTATAATCCATGCAACTGCTCAGCAGAGGAGCCTGGAAGAATGACTCCTGCAGTGAGTGGCCCCGGACCTCCGCTGAGCTCAATGAGTGACAGGACACCACTCCTGAGGGCAGTGTTCAGCACCTGTCGCTTGGGAACAGCGCTACCTGTACACTTATTTCCAGGCACGTGTGATCCTGATGCGGCACACAGACACGGGTATCTCCAGTACTGTTTTTTTCCGGTACTAGAAATATCCACACGTATGAAACCGGCCTTATGCAGGAATGACAGGTTCTCTTATTACTGCAGCTTTCCTCACAGACTGCACAGCTCTCCATCCAGAAAATGGCTGCTGGGGAGGGGTCATGTGACCAGACCTGGCCATCAGCCTCATCCAATAGAAAAACACCTCACAGGGGAAATCTGCTTTTCTATTGGGTGAGGCTGATGGACAGGTCCAGCAGCCATTGTATGGATGGAGAGCCGTGCAGTCTGTGGGGAAAGCTGCAGTAATAAGATTAGGAGGAGAACCTGTCATACCTACAGTACAGAGCAAAAGTTTGGACACACCTTCTCATTTAAAGCTTTTTCTGTATTTTCATGACTATCTCTTGAAGCTCATCAAGAGAATGCCAAGAGTGTGCAAAGCAGTCATCAAAGCAAAAGGTGGCTACTTTGAAGAACCTAGAATATGAGACATATTTTCAGTTGTTTCACACTTTTTTGTTAAGTATATAATTCCACATGTGTTAATTCATAGCTTTGATGCCTTCAATGTGAATGTACAATTTTCGTAGTCATGAAAATACAGAAATACTGAAAAAGGTGTGTCCAAACTTTTGGTCTGTACTGTATATAATAGTAAGTGCCACAAATCATGTCCCCAAATAATGATAATGTGGCCCCATTACCTCATTCTGCAGCCAGCAATAGGCAGTCTAGTACAGCGGCTATAGGAAGCAAATGGTGCAACATTTTTAATTAAACCTAAATGCAAAAATGCTTTTTAGCCCCAACTGCATGCATTTAAGAAAGAAAAAAGTGTCCCCAAAGACAGACAACCCCTTTAAGCAAATATATAATATGACGTTGATTATTTTTAATTAAAAAAAAGACAGAACTGTATGCTGTCCTGGAGGCCCAATATAGCCATATAAATAAGAAATTACTTACATAATAAATTGTACTTTCGTTCCAAATGCACCAGAAAGCTTTGATGTAAGCTCAATGATAACAGGGGTAAAACACCACTATTGAACAGTCCCCAGTGTTCCTCATTGACCTACTTCCAGAGGATTGAAAATGGAAGTAACACAATCTTCAGCATTATCTTTTGGAGGTTTCTCATTAGCTCACTACACTGTGTGCGACACCAGCGAGGCTTTAGGAAAAGTTCTAATCCTAAGATATGAAGTTCCATAGAACTATAGAGATAAGCGGCACCATCTCAGACATAAAAGCTCATTTTGCCTTTTGCTAGGGTACAATCTTGTTTATGGCTTTTCATCAATCCAGTCCTTGTGAAACACATTTCCCAGCCACGTTCCTCTTTCTCCACCCGTGGTGCTTGGACTGGCTGATCTACATATTTTAATGACTTTTTAGCATTTTCTATCGTCATTGCAGAGTCACAGTGGGTGAATAATACATTTCCACCCGGAGTAGAATCCCTGTTAATTCATCATCACACGTTCTGTTCTGCCAAAGCCTCTAATTCTTAGTCATCGGTAAACCCAGGCAATATATGCTTACTAGTGATGAGCGAGCATGCTAGCCACTGCCCGGTACTCGCCCGAGCATCTCAGTACTCGAGATGCTCAGAGCTCGCCGAGTACTTTCGAGATGCTCTAGCGGGAGCTCGGGTCCCCGTCCTGCATGTTTGGCGCTATTTAGAGCACCAATCGTGCAGGGATTGTCTGCCACTCACTGTAATATCACAGCCATGGTGGTTGTGGCATTACAGTGATTGCCAAAATCGATGGGAACAGTGCTCACAGTGAAACATGAAAAGCCGGCAATTCATCAGAGGCATACACCGGTACCTGACAATTTAGAACAGAAAGATAGAGCATCACACATAGATTAGGTAGATAGAAACATGTCAGTCACATATATAATAAGTACAGTGATAGTGTTGGTTACTGTACTTGTCATTTAGTGTTAAAATAAAGGATTTATTAAAAAAAAATTGGCGTAGAGTTCCCCGTAACTTTAGTCTCTAGCGGAGGTTAAGCAGAAGGCTGGGGCAGATGTTTGAAGCCTGGGAAGGGGGTAATCCCACTGACCTTCTGCAGACCGCCGGGGGGACCACCAGAAAAATGCTCGAGTTTCCCATAGACTTACATTGGGCTCGTTGCTCGGGTCGAGCACCCGAGTGTTATAATGTGCTCGACCCGAGCTTCGAGCACCCGAGCATTTTAATGCTCGCTCATCACTAATGCTTACCTTCCATTAAGTAACAAATGACCATTAGCTCTTAACTCATGTTATTGCCTACACATGCCGGTGCGGGGATGATTTGTTCTGGTGTAATTGTGGAACATCTCCATATTCAAAATAAAACAGTTTACACAGGTTTGATGCTTCCTTTCTCTAACTTTCCTTTCTTTTACTCAAACTTTTTCTAAAACAGACTGGGGAGAATAGGGTACAGTAGATACAGGAGGTCTTGCTTTACTAGAACATTTTACCACTATATTAGAAATCATTTTGAGGATATTTGGGCAACAAGACTTAGAAAACAAGCACTGCCTCGTTCTGTGCACCGTGAAGCAGAACTTGCCATAAACATATTCCCCTATTCTAGTGCTGGTATTAATGCCGGTAAGCCTTCCATGCTGATCCACATATCTTATCATTGGAGGCTCTGTGTTATCTTACAGAAGGTCCCTCTTACTGTTTGGTGTCACCTATCGGTATTAGAACTAGAATTAGATGGATGAGCAGTGAGAGGGTAGCGTTCTTCAGTGAAGTCTGCCCAGTAGGAGGCAGACAGTAATGTCAGTACACTGCAGGCACAGCCAATAGCACCAAAGCGCTGACGAAGTGGGCAACATATTGCCAATTATTTAGCAACCTCTGCTGCTCTGAAATGGGCAGCAGCAATTAGCTTATGTGCACACATTAAGTATTTGCGGCATTTTTTCCAGGGCAGTTATGTCACAAAAACTGAAGGATTTCCTAGTGCATGCAAAGTGAATGTGATTCCTGAAGTCTCATGCACCTGTTGCTTATTTTTTCCTTGCAGATCTGAAGCACTCTCAAATCTGCATCATGTCAATTCTTTCAGCGTTCTTGCAGCATTTTTCACTTATTCTAATGAATAAGGGAAAAAAACGCATCAAAAATGCAGCAAGAATGTGCATATTTTATGCAGCGTTTTTCCTGCCAACACTTCAGTAGAAATGTCTGCACACAAGCTCTTACTTTTTTTAAGTCTTCTTTCGAAACAACAAACACTCTGAAAACATTGGCATTTTTTTAGCAACCACCCAAGTTAGATCAATTATGAAGAAAGCAATAATTTGTGGATACCTCCCGAGCTTCTGTGTATGGAAGACGTCAATTCTCAGGGATTTATTCAAAAAAGTGGCTTTTATTCGACGCGTTTCAAAGTGTCCAGCACTACTTCTTCAGGAAATGACCACATACCACATAGGTGTACGGTCATTTCCTGAAGATGAAGTGCTGGACACTTTGAAACGCGTCGAATAAAAGCCACTTGTTTGAATAAATCCCTGAGAATTGATGCCTTCCATACACGGCAGCTCGGGAGCTATCCACAAATTATTCCTATCTTCCTACTTGTCGGTTTTGAGTGGATCCGCAGCAGCTGTACAGTGATTTAAAACGCTTTATAAGTCATAAATCAGGTTAGTACAATCTGATAGATAACTCCAATTGTATGTCATGTAAGACCCTATTTACGCTACTTTCTTCCTAATGTTTTATCTCAAAGTTAGGGCACGGCCCCACTATCAGTATTTGGTCAGCATTTAGTCAGTATTTTTTCTCAGGAGTGGGAGCCAAAACCAGGGGAGGAACAATCAGAGAAAAGGTATAATAGAAACAAGTCACCAAGTCTGCATTTATCACCCACTCCTGGTTTTGGCTCCCACTCCTGAGAAAAAATACTGACTGAATACTGATAGTGGGGCTGTGGCCAAATACTGATAGTGGGGCCGTGGCCAAATACTGATAGTGGGGCTGTAGCCAAATACTGATAGTGGGGCTGTGGCCAAATACTGATAGTGGGGCTGTGGCCAAATACTGATAGTGGGGCTGTGGCCAAATACTGATAGTGGGGCCGTGGCCAAATACTGATAGTGGGGCTGTGGCCAAATACTGATAGTGGGGCTGTGGCCAAATACTGATAGTGGAGCCTTGGTCAAATACTGATAGTGGGGCTGTGGCCAAATACTGACAGTGGGGCCGTGGTCAAATACTGATAGTGGGGCCGTGGTCAAATACTGATAGTGGGGCCGTGGCCAAATACTGATAGTGGGGCCGTGGCCAAATACTGATAGTGGGGCCGTGGCCAAATGCTGATAGTGGGGCCATGGCCATAGATAGATATCAGCCAAACCCACCAATTTCTCTTACGAAAGATCGTGTATGTTGAAATTAGTGCCCAATTGTTTTGTTCTTATGGGAAATAAGCCGCTGCCAGTGGCTTACCTCTACTCTACGTAATGAAAAATGCATGTACGCTCGGCCAAATGGAGAGTGCAAGCACATGGGGAGTTCATCAGCAATATCAATCAGTCAAATGTTAAATGTCTGTGGGCAACTTTACCCGATAATCCTGTGCTCCATCTTTAAACCATGTGGTGGATATTGCGCTGTGCTACAGGATCACAATTTACTCAACCAAGACAGAAAGCAATGGGTCTCATTTCTCAACACGGTCTAGGGCAGGTGCAGACGGACATCCTAGAGAATCGGGCAGATCATACTAATCAGAGTGTGATCAAAGTGGGATAAGACTGTGATCAGAGTGGGATCAGAGTGGGATCAGAGTGGGATCAGACTGGGGTCCAATCTGAAGTGGAGAGAAAAAAAAAGTTTCTCCACTATGTCAGTCTGTGAAAATCAGACTGCACTCGGATGGCACACGATTTTTTTTCTCAGACCCATAGACATGAATGGGCGAGTGCCATCCGATTCTCGGAGGCAAATCATTCATGCTGCAATTTTATTTCTCGGATCACTCGGTCCAAGGAAAAAATCAGACCAGTGCAAGGCCCCATAGAATAATATGAATATGAGTGCTATCCATCAAAACCAGTGATAGCAATCGTCCGATTAAAATGGTTGTCTGAAAGAGGCCATAGAAAACCTCTCAGACTGAGCTCTGGTGAAATGAAAGCTGCTCTGTGATTGGTCGCTATGGGCAGCAAACACAGTTTTGCCATAGACAATTGTGATAAATCTGCCCCGTTGTCTCTCTGCTGTATATTCTACATAGGTTATAGCCAGAGGCGCAGTCACACCCAGGCCCATTTAATACAGAGTGCCCATGGGCCCCTTTGACACACTTACTAGTAATATAAATGTGTGATATTACATATTACATATTACTTAGGGGTCCAGGAACACAAGTTATGTGTCTAACTATATCATTTGCTGCCTGTAAACTGCATTTCTGCACAGACCCATTGATGCATTGTGAGCACAGTCATTGTATCGATCAATCCAGGGCCACGTTCACACTTTCAGTATTTGGTCAGTATTTCACATCAGTATTTGTAAGACAAAACCAAAAGTAGGTGAAAAATACAGAAGTGGTGACGTGTTTTTATTATACTTTTCCTCTGATTGTTCCCCTCCTGATGTGAAATACTGACCAAATACTGAACGTGTGAACGTGGCCTAATAGTTTTGATCTGATCCCAGTGCGCGGGTTGTCCTAAGTGGCAATGCTGGTCCAAATTAAATGAAAAAAAGCGGTCTATAGGGCGCTAAACGAATGAACACTAGAGGTGAAAATTTTTTTAGGGCTAAAAAATAAATTTAATGAGCCCTTTCCACAACGCGTTTCGATAGTAAACTATCTTCCTCAGGTGGTACAAGGGTATGAGCACAAACATAAAATATATATAGACAATGATTCACAATGATTGGTTGATACTAATTAGTTAACCTGGGTCCAAACAAAGGAAACCCTTCATGTGCTGGTGCGAAGTGTCCACATTGGTTTCACATAAGCCACCTTCACATGAATACAAAGTATCAAAAACAAAATGGATAAGGTATAGAATATGGCAATGCATGTTGCTAAACAGTTATACAAAAATACATCTGTAGTGCCTACATCAATTTCATAGAAATCACCTACACATAAATACAAAAAATCGAAACATATTAAGTAAGATATAGAATGAAGTGATACATGTTAAAAAACAGTTATTCAAAACTGCATCATAATAAAATAAAATAAATAAATAAATATATATATATATAAATAATAAATAAATAAATAAAAAAAAAACCACATTTAAAACATAGCAATAATAATTCCATTAGAAAGGAGAAGGAAATGACCTTAAGAGCTGGTTACATTTTCAAGGGCCAAATTCAGACCCTCAGGGGCCAACGTGCCCAACTTGAAGATCCAAAAACTTTCTTTATTAATCAAACTCACTAATTGGTCGGGGACAGTATCAGGTATGTGGTCTATAATAGTAAGCCTCATATCTCCTGGATCTTTTTGATGAACAATACTAAAATATTTGGATACGCTGTGTAATTGATAACCTATCCGAATGTTATATCTATGTTTATTTAGACGTGCTTGCATAGCTTGTATCATTCGACCCACGTACTGGAGGTTGCAAGTGAACTTAAGTAAATAGATCACATATGTCGACTGACAATTCACATTGTGTTTGATAGAAAAAATTTTTCCTGTGGTATATGATGAAAAATTCTTTTGATTACCATTTTGAATGACTCTACAACATAAACATTTAGGCATATTACATGGAAGACACCCCGAACAGACGCCCTCTTGTAGGGGGTTGTATTCTAGATTTCAGGGATGTATTACTTGGTGCTATTAAGTTTCGCAAATTTCTGTTCTTCCTATAAATAATGCTCGGCTTGTTAGGTATAAAGGGTCCTGAAATGGGGTCACCCTTCAAGATAAACCAGAATTTATCCAAAATATTATGGATGGTAACTCTAGATTGACTAAATGTGGTGACCATGCTCCATCTAGTCAAATCTGAGGCTAATTTATTTCTACTCTTATTTTTATCGGTGAATGACTCAATCCTATCAAGACACATATCCTGTGTAAGGGTTTTAGTTCTGGAGAAAGCATCCATCAATAACTTCTTGGGGTAGCCTTTCTGTAGAAATCGTTTTTTCAATATTTTAGATTCCACTAAAAATTCAGAATCTCTGGTGCAGTTTTTTCGGACCCTCCAATATTGCCCATAAGGGACATTGGTGATCCATTTCGGGAGATGTCCACTATCGAACGTTAAATAACTGTTAACATCCACAGGTTTAAAAAAAAGTTGATGTGAACAATCTTCCTGTTGGATCAAACTGCACCATAAGATCCAAAAACAGTAAGGCGGTTTCAGAAAAGGTCGCTGTAAATGATAAACCCCATGGATTGGCGTTGAGTTCCTCAACGAATTTCAATGCACTCTCGCTAGTTCCCCTCCACAGGAAAAATAAGTCGTCTATGAAGCGGCGATAAAACACCACATGTTTGGCCGCCATATAAGGAGCATATTAGGACCACACATGCAAAGGGTCTTCTAAACAAAAAAGAGAATTTTTTTTGGGATATGACTATATTCAGGGTTCCTTTTTCTATTTCCTCCCCAAGATACACAAAAACCCCATCAATCCCCCAGGCCACCCAATCATTTCGGGAATTGGTTCCATCACCAGTAACCTTTCCCATTATGTCGACCTTTTTCTTCAAAAATATGTTCTTAAGCTTGATTCCTACCTGAGAGACTCCTCCCAACTAATTAAACTTTTGAGAAACCTCCCCCCTATGAATGATTGCCTCATCTTGAGCCTTGACGTTAGTGCTCTTTATAGCAATATATCCCACGACTTTGGGTTGCAAGCAATCGATCAATTCTTATCGATGGACAAATATTCCAGTTGAGCAAAGGAATTTCCTTAAAACATCTATTATGTTTATATTAAATAATAATGTATTCACATTTGAAGGGGTGGTTTACCGTCAGATAAAGGGCTGCGCAATGGGGACGAGGTTCACCCCCAGTTCTGCAAATTTGTTTATGGGGGTTTTTGAGTCCGTCTTCATCGCGCAGTCCCCCCTGGCGGCCAACCATGAGGTGTTTTATCGCCGCTTCATAGACGACTTATTTTTCCTGTGGAGGGGAACTAGCGAGAGTGCATTGAAATTCGTTGAGGAACTCAACGCCAATCCATGGGGTTTATCATTTACAGCGACCTTTTCTGAAACCGCCTTACAGTTTCTGGATCTTATGGTGCAGTTTGATCCAACAGGAAGATTGTTCACATCAACTTTTTTTAAACCTGTGGATGTTATCAGTTATTTAACGTTCGATAGTGGACATCTCCCGAAATGGATCACCAATGTCCCTTATGGGCAATATTGGAGGGTCCGAAAAAACTGCACCAGAGATTCTGAATTTTTAGTGGAATCTAAAATATTGAAAAAACGATTTCTACAGAAAGGCTACCCCAAGAAGTTATTGATGGATGCTTTCTCCGGAACTAAAACCCTTACACAGGATATGTGTCTTGATAGGATTGAGTCATTCACCGATAAGAATAAGAGTAGAAATAAATTAGCCTCAGATTTGACTAGATGGAGCATGGTCACCACATTTAGTCAATCTAGAGTTACCATCCACAATATTTTGGATAAATTCTGGTTTATCTTGAAGGGTGACCCCATTTCAGGACCCTTTATACCTAACAAGCCGAGCATTATTTATAGGAAGAACAGAAATTTGCGAAACTTAATAGCACCAAGTAATACATCCCTGAAATCTAGAATACAACCCCCACAAGAGGGCGTCTGTTCGGGGTGTCTTCCATGTAATATGCCTAAATGTTTATGTTGTAGAGTCATTCAAAATGGTAATCAAAAGAATTTTTCATCATATACCACAGGAAAAAAATTCTCTATCAAACACAATGTGAATTGTCAGTCGACATATGTGATCTATTTACTTAAGTGCACTTGCAACCTCCAGTACGTGGGTCGAATGATACAAGCTATGCAAGCACGTCTAAATAAACATAGATATAACATTCGGATAGGTTATCAATTACACAGCGTATCCAAACATTTTAGTATTGTTCATCAAAAAGATCCAGGAGATATGAGGCTTACTATTATAGACCACATACCTGATACTGTCCCCGACCGATTAGTGAGTTTGATTAATAAAGAAAGTTTTTGGATCTTCAAGTTGGGCACGTTGGCCCCTGAGGGTCTGAATTTGGCGCTTGAAAATGTAACCAGCTCTTAAGGTCATTTCCTTCTCCTTTCTAATGGAATTATTATTGCTATGTTTTAAATGTGGTTTTTTTTTATTTATTTATTTATTATTTATATATATATATTTATTTATTTATTTTATTTTATTATGATGCAGTTTTGAATAACTGTTTTTTAACATGTATCACTTCATTCTATATCTTACTTAATATGTTTCGATTTTTTGTATTTATGTGTAGGTGATTTCTATGAAATTGATGTAGGCACTACAGATGTATTTTTGTATAACTGTTTACCAACATGCATTGCCATATTCTATACCTTATCCATTTTGTTTTTGATACTTTGTATTCATGTGAAGGTGGCTTATGTGAAACCAATGTGGACACTTCGCACCAGCACATGAAGGGTTTCCTTTGTTTGGACCCAGGTTAACTAATTAGTATCAACCAATCATTGTGAATCATTGTCTATATATATTTTATGTTTGTGCTCATACCCTTGTACCACCTGAGGAAGATAGTTTACTATCGAAACGCGTTGTGGAAAGGGCTCATTAAATTTATTTTTTAGCCCTAAAACAATTTTCACCTCTAGTGTTCATTTGTTTAGCGCCCTATAGACCGTTTTTTTTCATTTAATTTGGACCACTTTCAATCCCTCTTTGGGGGTTAGCGGCAGGAGCAGCTTCTAGTTAATCATTCTTAAATTCTTAAATCCCCCACTATAAAATTCCCCTTTGGCTGCTCAACTCAGGACCTGCGGTTGGGGGCTGCACTCTCCTAACTTTCAGGACCTGTGGTGATGCACATCTGATCCTGAGTCACGTGATCTGTGGGCGGACACGTGGCCTGCAATTTTGGAACCTGGAAGCGGTGAGCACGAGTGGCGGTCTGCAGCACACGGCACGTGGTGTGCCAAGCTACCTGTACCTTGCGGTGAGACGTGCCTGCTCCTTCCATTTTCACACTAACACCGCAGTTGTGCAGGGGTGCACAACTCCAACAGGTGAGTGGCCTTTTGGCTGTTTCCGTCACATCTACCTATAAGGTCCTTCACATAGCGCGCTTTTTCTCCCTTTCTCTTCCTAAGTGGCAATGCTAACATTCATGGCATCGGCCATTTTTTGGCCAGGAAGTTTAACTGTAAGAAGTTGTACCTGTTCTTAGGCTCTGCAAATGGAGAAGAGGTGTCTGTTCCGGCATCCAGCACGTTGTCGATCTCCATCTGAGTTTTGTCATAGATCTTCCTCTTCCGGTCATTCAGTGACTTGCTTTGTAGGGGAGGGAAATCATAGTAGCCCTTTCTCTTGGCTTTCAGACGTAGTTTGTTGCGATAGTGCTCTATGTCCGATTTCTGCTTAAGTGCTTTATTAACCTGATAAAAATAAAGTAACTTTAAAGAACTTGTCCTCATTTCGATATATAATTAATTAGTAATTGTTAATAAGAAAACAATTAACAAGTTGTCAGATCTCCATCAGTTTAACTTTAATCATGAGATATTAATTGTTTAGGAGACCATTAACCCATTCTACTACGTGTACTCCATCAAAAATATTTTTCACACTGTTAACTGATATATCAGGTGATCTGTTAAAACTGGGATTAGTGGCTAGAAACTTTACCACAATCTAAGGTACTTACAAAATTTACTTAGAAAAACACAACTGTTTTTTCCAGAAACAGCACCACACCTGTTCACAGGTTGTGAGGGGTATTGCAGCTCAGCCCCATTCAATGAAGCTGCAATACAAGTCATGGACAGTTGAGGTGCTGCTTAAGGAAAACTGCAGCCAGATTATTTTACTTTTGAACAAGTTCTCTTATAAACTCTTTTCTTTTAATGAATTATTTAGTTAGCTGACTACCAAAGTTGATGTCCTATTCTAACGTGCTTGTAGCCAGAATTCTGCCCCTGTGACCACAGGTGCAGGGCAACTCTGTGCTTAGACAGGGCTGATAAAAGGGGCAACTGCCACTTCACCACGTTCCCTCCAGCTCCCCCACAAGTCATGCCTTATATGACACTGCTACATAGGAGCGGAGCCCACCAAACTTTTTTGCTTGGCAGCCTTCTACTAAACCACTTCAGTTCTTTACTGAAGCCTCAGATATCCGGGCATTACAGTGCTACACTGATACCCAGTATTTGGGGACAAACCTATGCTGGATGAGACGTATGCTCGCAGTATCCTTCCGTTCTGTAAGGAGAACACATCTGCTGTACATTGTCATCAGATATTTTAAGGATTACACCACTAATTGGAGAGTCAGGCAATGTAAGCATGCTGCTTGTTGTTGGGTAGACAAAGGCGATAGAGGAACATGAAACCAGCTGTACCCACAACCTGCATTTACCGCCATGATGAGCAATCCATGTTTATGTGCTATGCCGGCAAGAATAAGGGTGCTTTCACATTGTGCTTATCCTCACATTCGTTGGCCCTTTCAGGGCTGGTGTCCGAACTTCCCCGGAAAATGGGATTTGGACGTATGCGCCGACGGGGCCATAGAATGTAAAAGTGCCAGCAGAGTGAACGTGCGCTCTGACTAGCATCGCTTTCAGCCATATACGTACGTCTACTGGAGGCGGACATTCAGATCTACTACATTGTCAGGGTTAGGCCACGGCCCCACTATCGGTATTTGGTCAGTAATTTATTTTCGGTCAGGAGTGGGAGCCAAAACCAGGTGAGGAACAATTAGAGAAAAGGTATAATAGAAACAAGTCACCAATTCTGCATTTATCACCCACTCCTGGTTTTGGCTCCCACTCCTGAGAAAAAATACTGACCGAATATTGAGAGTAGGGCAGTGGCCTAAGGTTTCAAATTCTGCCACTTTACAGACATATATATGAAGTAGTAAGAACCATGACTTAGAGCAGACTTCTATGGAGACCTAGAGTACCTCAGGCAAAAAATGAAGAATGATGCATCCAGCACTGGAAATCCAGAGAAGTTAAATGTCTATTTAAAAAACATTTTATTGAAAAAAACGATTAAAAAAACATGCTTGTTAAAAATAGGTGTAGCTCCCTGAGGGTTCGGTTGCTACAGGGGTATTGCACCTCAACCAGAGGTGTGATATTCCACTCCCAGGTAAGGATGGAGTATGGACCAGGGCTCAGTTAGCTGCATACACACACTCCTTATTTCCGGGGGACAGTTCGCAGATGCTCCCATATATTGCAGGCACAACTGACCATGTCCCTGGCTGGAGTGGGGAGGGGGGAGAGAACCCAGTGATGTAGGAGCAGAAGGTGACGGTTTCTGGAGCATAGGAAGGAGCTCATTGGTTGCAGGTCACCTGAGCTCAGACACAGTAAAGCAGATAAAAAGTGGGGGCCATCTTAGGAGAGAGTTCAGTCAGAGAGGAAGATCAGCCAGAGAGGGCTGACAGGGAGCTGTGGCTCAGCCTGAGCTCAGCTCCACAAGGCAGGCCTAGGGTGAAGGCTGGAGCCAGAAGGGAGAAGAGGAGAAGGAGAAGGAAGGAAGAAAGGTGGAGAGAAAGAGGAGTAGAAAGGCTCCAGAAAAAAGAAGGCAGAAGGGACCCTAAGAACCCATGAGATAACGGGTGAAGGGTCAGGCAGAATAAGGGTACCGGATTCCCAAGTTGGTGGAGGTAAATCATCCCACAGCCAAAGACCGGAGGTCGTGATCATCTACTGGTGCGACCCCCTGCTACACCCACTAGGAAGGCACCACATAGGGTCAGGGAAACCGGCGACAGGTTTCACCAAGAGAAGGCCCGAGGCTGCTGGACAGAAGTGTGGTCACTGGTGGGGCACGAGAGGCCAGAGAAAAGACAGAAGGGGGTCCTGTGCCATACTCCTGAATTGCCTGGGGGTTGACTGAGCTCCTCACCTGGTGGACGCAGCACGGCTCGGGCAGTCATTCCCTGCAGAAGTGACTCGGATAACAACTGTGAGTAAAAGACCCTGGATTGCATCACTGACTCTGTGTGATTTATGCTGCGCCTGCACCATCACCCCCAGCATTCCTACACGCTGCCCTGAGGCTACACTCCTCCCGTGGGGAGTTATACTATCTCTGCTGCACACACCATCAGCCTCAGTGGACTGCCTTGCAGCGGCGGTTTTAATAGCCGCAATCCACAGGTGGCATAGTCGGACATTCAAAACCCTACAAATAGACTGCCACAGCACTTGGTCTGACCACCCTGAGCCACGGGATCGGGTTGCCACTACTTCCCCCATCATCACACTGAAGCCCGGTTCCGAGTGCCCCAAGGCCCAGGGGGCGAGTCACAGGCGTATGGTCAGGGTCATGCTCACTGACGCGTTCCGAACATAAATTGTTCTTAGTCTTAATATGGCATAGTTCTGACACTTGAAGATGTTGTTTGAATAGTGACCAAAGAGGAAATGACGTGGCAAAGTGAAATGAATTTGCTCCGCCCCTAATAAACATTCAGTCAATGTATATACATCAAATCAGTTTTTATATTCATTTCACAAGGGGTACGACTATTCAATTTTAAAATCCATGAAGCCTCTTTGAATCTCAAAAGTTGTAATCTTCTCCTCTCTTTGGTGAAAAAACTTTCTATTGCATTAACCCGCAAATTGCTGACATCTCCATTGTGGCAGTATAGGAAATGTTGTGATGCACTAGACAGAACTATGCCATACTAAGATTAAGAACAATTTATGTTCGAAACGCGTCAGTGATCATGACCCTGACCATACGCCTTTTTTTAACAATCATGTTTTTTTAATTGTTTTTTTTTTTTTTTTCCAATAAAATGTTGTTTTTTAAATAGACATTTAAGTTCTCCAGATTTCCAGTGCTGGATGCATTGTTCTTCATTTTTTGCCTTTGTTCAACACAAGTCCTTTCTGGATCCGTGCACTTCTGGAGAAACACTTCTTAGGAAGTTGGTGAGCTGGAAAAAGCTTTTTTCTTTTTTGCAACCCTAGAGTACCTCAGTATGCCTCCTAACTCGTATTTCATATGAAGTCATACAGAGTTCCTGGATCTTTGCTGGCCTCTTTTTTAACATTTTTGATATTTTAGTGGTTTTCCAGCACCTATGGGACAACTTTTGTACTGTTTTATAGATTTTTTTTTACTTCATTCAACAGTGAAGAGACCAGCAAAAAGCAAAAAGGTTGAAAAAAACCCTGGATGGGGGAGAAAGGAGGCTGGATGGGTGCAGACACATGTATGGCAGGAGAAAAGAGGCTGGATGGGTGCAGGCACATTTATGGGGAAGAAAGGAGGCTGGATGGGTGCAGACAAATGTATGGGGGAGAAAGGAGGCTGGATGGGTGTAGACACATGTATGGGGAAGAAAGGAGGCTGGATGGGTGCAGACACATGTATGGGGGAGAAAGGAGGCTAGAGGGGTAATTATTCAGTGTGCAGGGGAGTATTTATTAAGTGTGGAGGAGGGATTTATTATGTGTGGTTGGGGGAGATTTATTCTGTCTGGAGGGGGGAGATTTAATCTGTGGGGAGCGAGTGGGGGGTGGGTGCAGACACATTATGGGACGCGAGGGGAAAAATGTGTGCAGACACAGTATGGGGAGCGAGGGTGATGGAATGTGTGTGGACACAGTATGGGGAGCAAGGGTGATGGGATGTGTACGGACACAGTATGGGGAGTTGGGGGGATGTGTGAGGAGGAAATATGAGGAGGGAGGGGAATAGTGTGAGGAGTCAGTATAGGGGAAGAAAAGTGTGAGTGAACATAGAATAGAGACTGAGTAGTGGGTGGGGGTTAGCATAGGGGCACAGTGTAAGGTGACAGTCAGGAAGGGAAAGTATGCTAAGGGGGGGGGGGGAGTGTGATGAGGGGTCACAGTATAAATAATGAGCCCTATAGGGGGACACTGTGAGAGGACGGTGTAAAGAATGGGCCCAGTATGGCAAGGAGAGGGCAGTGTGGAGAGCATGTACTGTAAGACGGCTAGTGTGGGGGTGATATTTTGTGCAGGGAATATAGTAAGGGGCAATTATTTATTCAGGGGCTCAGCGTAGGGTAGATATTTTTTATTCAGGAGCATTATAATAACTCTGCTATCTTTAAGGGCATCGTGTGGGGATGTGCTGCAGAAGACTGGAGAAGATGGAAGTCAGCAGAGACAAGGTGTGGATGAGAAAAGTCATCATGGAGTCTGGACAAGATGAAGAAGAAAAGAAAGAGAACGACTCCAAAGACAACATCATCTATAAGGTACCTGGATGTACATTTTTTTGTGATGTTGACATTTTTATATTTTTATTTATGTTAGGAGCATTTACTTTGTCCACGTTTGTGATGAGTCTACAGTCATACTATGTGACTGCAGACTTCTGAATGCTCACAGTGCGCACTGCACGCTGTCAGTATTCTCTCGTGCCGGCGATTTACATACATGTGTTCACATGCCGAGTAGACATGCGTTCACATGCCGACTAGACATGCGTTGCCTCACTCTTGGAAAATGAATTCAGCGAGGCAGGACACATCTAGTCGGAATGTGGCCAGAAGTATAGAAATCTCATACTTGTGCTCACATGACCATCCACTCTTGCCACGGCAAGGGAGAATCCTAAAACTGTGCAGTGCATGCTCTGTGAGAATTCGGAAGCCTGCAGTCACATAGGGTGACTGCAGACTTTCATCTCAAACCTGGACAAGTCCTTTAATTATAAAATGAAGCCCTGTAGCCAATCCTAACAGTGTGTAATATCCTCACTGTCAGGATTCAGCTCTGTTTGTAGGTTCCATTAGTCATCACATGGCCACTTCACTCATATGCGATCTTCATACTTACGGTCACGTGACAACGCGCTTCTCTTCCTGCTTTTCTTAGAGAGAATTAGGAAGAGCAGCTCGTCGGCATGTGACTAAGACCACGCGCTATTTGGTCAGTATTTGATCAGTATTTTTTCTCAGCAGTGGGAGCCAAAACCAGGTGAGGAACAATCAGAGAAAAGGTATAATAGAAACAAGTCACCAATTATGCATTTATCACCCACTTCTGGTTTTGGCTCCCACTCCTGAGAAAAAATACTGACTGAATACTGATAGTGAGGCCGTGGCCTTAGTGTGCAAATCAGATATGTGCTGGGGAGGGGGGGACAAACTTAATTCTTGCCCCAAGTACTAGAAGACCTAGATACAGCTCTGTATACAGAGGTACTCTCCATGCAGCCACATGAATGCAGCTTTGCCAAGTGCACAAAGTCTAAGTTAGTTTGAAGCTCGGCCACTTTGGTCATACAATATCAAGCTGAAGACAAATTGCACAAGCAAAAACTCTGTACAATTTGTCTGCAACTTGCTGATGTGCAACTATTAAACTATTAGACACTTGCAAGTTAGCTCTAATGAAACAACCAAACATCATATATAAAACAAGAAGCTAGGAACAGCATGCAACATACATTGCCTATGAAAGCAAAGTCATCCGTAACTGGTAGAAAGATTGTGGCCGGCACTTCACGTGGATGCTGGGGCTCAGTAATAGGACTGATATCCAAACAGTAATGTATGAAAGATCACAGCCCTCCATAAGTGCAGTGTAGAAAATGTTATTCATACCAGCATATAAGGGGCACCACACTTTACAAGGGTGTATAGAAGGGCATACAAGGGGAACATGAAAGGGTACATACAAGGGTACTACACTTTACAAGGGTACATACAAGGACACAGAAGGGTACATACAAGGGCACACAAGGGTACATACAAGGGTACCACACTTTACAAGGGTACATACAAGGGCATACAAGGGTACCACACTTTACAAGGGTACATACAAGAACATACAAGGGTACCACACTTTACAAGAGTACATACAAGGACATACAAGGGTACCGTACTTTACAAGGTGTAAGGCGGCAGTGTTCACACCGTGCAGTAACTGAGGCAGTGACCCAAACAAGTCCAACATAAGAAGCTTTTATTCAGCACTCACGGGTAAAACAGAAAATCCTCCGGTTCGCAGCCGGGTTAACATCAGTCCATAACAATGGTTGCCGTGGGCAACGGCCGCGCCGGGCCGCTCAGAGCCCGACAGGTGCAGAGCCTTCCCAGGCGTGGGTTCAGCTACTCACAGATCCGCCGAGCTTTCCTGCTATGCTCCTAGCAGGTCCCAACACTGAACAACACTAATCCTTAATGCAGGGTTTTTAAAGGACGTGTGGCAAGAGCCACTGGAAAACCCGGGTTGGAGGGAGGAGGCCGCCCCACTGCCTTCCTGTAGCCTCCTCCAAGAAATGAAGGCCCTGCTGGGTTTTACTTAATCTGCCTTAGCCAGATAGCCTGACCAGTTCAATGCTCAACTTCATTCCTGCAGTGCAGCCGCAGGTGAGTTTGTGACAGTGTGACACCCCAGGAGTCTGGTTGCCACAGTGATAGAGATATTATGTCTGAGAGCAAGTGGGAGGTTTCTCTGGTCAGGAGCCCTAAGCATGCAACACGGTCCGCCCAGACCTGGGAGGGGAGGAATCTGCCCTTATAAACTGGGTCTGGGGCGGGATTAGTGAGTGAAGCTGGAGACAGAGCCTGCAGAACAAGCAGAGCAGTCAGAGCCAGGAGAGGGAAAGTGAGAACAGGAGCTCTGTAGGAGCAGCAGCTGAAGGCCAGGGGCTGTGAGCAGAGATATAGCTCGCCCTGGCTGAAGTTACTAAAACCGGACACAGGAGTCCGAGGCTGTGGGGACTGATATATACCCAGCAGCAGAAACCAGCCGGCAGGGGATTCCAGGTCCTCTGGCCATAGAAGCCCGGAGGCTCAGTCACAAAGAAGGGACCAGCGCCGCCATCCAGGAGCGGAGGCTAACAGAAGGCCCCAAGTCACCAGCCATACGGGTGAGCACCACACGGTATACTCAGGGACGTGGGCTACTTGTAACCGCTGACAGCAAGGTAGCCAGGAAGAGTGCAGATAAACGGGGAGGCCTACAACTCCACCTGGCCAGGGGAACTCCTGCTTGCTCGCAGACTGACCAGGCCCCTTATACTAGCCAGTACTCCCGGGAGGGTCTGCCTTGTACCATCAGTAAAGACCCTGAACTGCACCTCACGTCTCCGTGATTCCTTGCCGCACCAGCACCATTAGCACTGGGACCCTCACACCATCACTCCCATCATCTCTCACATTAGCTGCCCTGAGGCAATACTTCTCCTGTGGGGAGTTATCCCATACTCGGCTGCGCAAACAACATCAGCCTCAGCGGTCGGCAGCGCAGCGGCGGTCCCCACTGACCGCAATCCACGGGTGGCGTAGTCGGACATTTGCTATACATTAAGACTGCCACTGGTTTGACCACCCTGGGCACGGACCGGGTCACCGCCACACGGAGACTACAACCCCCAGCATTCTACAACAGGCCCGGTTCCGGGTTCCCCTGCACAACACAGGCCCAGAGGGCGCGTCAACTTTGGCGTAGTCGGCAGGATTTCGTGCCCGCAACCACCGGGTACTGCGTGCCTGAAAAAGAGACTTTTATACTTACCTGTGGTGAAGTTTCCCGCCGTCCGGAGTCGTTTCCCGCCATCAGACGCCATCTTGGACCGTTTCCCGCCGTCTTCTGCCTTCTTCCGGCCATCCGCAGCTGCTTCCCGCTTTCGGACGCCATCTTCGGGACGCCGCACGGGAAGAAGAGGGGCGTGGACGCCGAAAGCGCGCGAGATCCGAAGCTCCGCCCCACCGGAGCCGCGGCCTACGGAAGAAGAGCATCGCAAGGTAGGCCACGGTCCACTAGGGGGGAGGAGGATGCCGGATACCGAGGGGAGCTCCACTGCCACAGCCACCGCCAGCGCAACCGCTGCAGCAGTCATGCCATTCACCATGCCCTATATCCCGGGGGCAACCTGGCTACCCCAGTACTCAGGGGAGTCACATACTCTAAATGACTTTAGAGAAAGACTGGATAGCCTCTTCCAGGTGTACCCCCTCACAGAAGAGCAAAAAGTGAGCATCCTGGTGGCCCAATTAATCGGGGCAGCCCAAAGGGAGGTAAAGTCCTGGCCACCTGGGAGGAAGAGGACTGTCAGAGAAATACTAGCCCGGCTGAAAGACACATTTGATACCCACACCTCAGCCGAAATAAAGCTCAGATTTTACGGGTGTAAACAGCGGGCACATGAGAGTATAAGAGACTATGCTCTAAACCTACAAGAGGCCCTGAGAGCCATTAAGCAGGCAGACCCTGACAGCGTGGGAAATGAAGATAAGCTGTTGACTGAACAATTTATTGAGGGTCTACTGTGCAATGCCCACCAAACCCAGTTGCGGGCAATGGCCTTACAGGACCCTGACCTGGACTTTGCACAGTTCAAGGACAGAGCCATCCGGGTGCTCCGAGAACCGGCACCAGGTGGCGCTGTGACCCACAGGCGCCCTGCTATCACTTACCACCAGGAGACGGCGCCCTTGTCTGCAGGGCCTGTGGGAGCTGATGCGCAGGCTTTAAACAGTGACCAGGCTACAGACCTGCACCATCAGGTCCAAGAGCTGACTAAGAGCGTTGCCGCGCTAACCAGAACTGTGCAGTCTTTACAGGTCTCTTCTCCAGGAAAGATCCAGCTGGCATCCGGACCGGAGGATGTCCCGTGGCGCCGACTGAGGAGGACCCCACCTGCCAGAGGAAGACCCAGCGACAGATACAACGAGGACGGACGACCCATCTGCCGCCGCTGCAATCAACCCGGACATGTGGCAAGGTACTGTCATTTAAACGGGCACAACCTGGGGTAGAGGGCCAACCCCCAGGCATAAGACCATCAGGCCCATCAAACTGGCGTGATAAATACGTAGGGGGACGTCCAATCTTGCCTGTGGTACTGGATGGCATTCCTATGAGTGCCCTACTAGACACTGGGTCACAGGTGACCACCATCCCGTACGTGCTCTTTAAACAGTACTGGAATGACTCGGACATAACCCGCTACCCAGATGACGACCTGAGTATCATCGCCAGCAATGGTCAGCCCGTGCCGCAGGTGGGATTCAAAGAGGTGACCATTAAGATCGGTAAAGTCGAACTGGCGGCACAAGGACTGATTATAGTGGACATAGACCGTCATGAGAGTCACCCTAGAATAACCTTGGGAACTAATGTGATTGAAAATTGTCTTGCAGAGGTGATTCTCATTTTACAGCAGGTTGCCAAGAACGCCAGTTCCGGCCAGCAGCGTGTGCTCCAAAAAGAGATCCGGGCACTGATGAAGCGGCAACAGGTGGAACTATCTGGTGGTGAGATAGGTAGCGTGAGAATGTGTGACCCGTTCCCTATTGCCATGCCCCCAAAAAGTGAGATGATGATTTGGTGCCGGGCAGCTATTGGTCTAAGAGGTAGAGACTACCAAGCAATGGTAGAACCCGTCTACTCAGACAGTAGGCCCACCATTTTGACAGCACGGGGGGTGGTCGATGTACGCCATGGGAGGGTGCCCGTTCGCATCATAAATATCGGGGAGAGAGAAGTATACCTGCCCCGGTATGCCACGCTAGCCAAATTGTTCACCATAAACCAGAATTCTGTACAGGTCGTGGAACCCTTGCCTCCATCTCAACCAGAGGAAGGTAACGGCTCTAAGAAACCAATGGAGGACTGGTGTCAGCAACTGCATTTGGGTACTGACTCCACTCCCTCACACCAGAAACAGGGAGTCTATCGGGTGGTTTGTGAGTACGAGAGAGTGTTTAGTAAACACCCGCTAGACTTCGGGCGAGTAAAGGGGGTAGAACACCACATCCCCACGGGAGACCATCCACCCATAAAGGAGAGATACCGACCCGTACCCCCGGCACACTACCAACACGCCAAGGGGATGCTTAGAGACATGAAGGAGGCTGGGGTAATCAGGGACAGCTGTAGCCCCTGGGCAGCTCCACTAGTCTTAGTGAAAAAGAAAGACAACACCATGAGAATGTGTGTAGACTACAGGAAGGTCAACCGTATCACACACAAAGATGCGTACCCGTTACCAAGGATAGAAGAGTCCTTAGCTGCATTAAAATCTGCTAACTTCTTCTCTACTTTGGATCTCACTAGCGGGTACTGGCAGGTTCCTGTAGCAGAGGCGGACCGGGAGAAGACCGCATTCACCACCCCGATGGGTCTCAGCGAATTTAACTGTATGCCGTTCGGGCTCTGCAACGCACCAGGAACCTTCCAACGGTTGATGGAATGCTGTCTGGGACACCGGAACTTCGAGACGGTCCTGTTATACCTGGACGATGTCATCGTCTATTCCAAGACCTACGAGGACCACCTGAAACACCTGGCAGAAGTGTTCGAAGCTCTGGCAAATTACGGCCTAAAGGTGAAACCCTCCAAGTGTCACCTCCTGAAACCAAAGGTGCAATACCTGGGACACGTGGTGAGTGCTGACGGAGTGGCTCCTGACCCTGATAAGATCACCATGATTAAGGACTGGCCAAGACCCTCCAGCATAAAGGAAGTGCGGCAGTTCCTCGGGTTGGTAGGCTACTACCGAAGATTCATTCCCGGTTTCACCAAAATGGCAGCCCCTATGCAGGACCTCCTGATAGGTCAATCTTGGAAAGCCAAAAACCAGAAGCCGCCCTTTAGGTGGGAAAAGCTGGAAGAGGAGTCCTTCTGCCAGCTGAAGATGGCCTTCACGGGTTATGAAATCCTGGCATATCCAGACTACAGCCAGCCCTTTATCCTCCACACGGACGCAAGCAACATCGGGCTAGGAGCCGTACTGTCTCAGATCCAGCAAGGGAAAGAACGGGTAATCGCTTACGCCAGCCGAAAGCTACGGCCCACGGAGAGGAACCCTGAGAATTATAGCTCATTCAAGCTGGAGTTCCTGGCAGTAGTGTGGGCAGTGACCGAACGTTTCAAGCATTACCTTGCCTCCTCCAAATTCACCGTGTACACGGATAACAACCCGTTGACACACCTGGACACTGCAAGGCTCGGTGCCCTGGAACAGAGATGGATGGCCCGCCTGTCCAACTTTGAATTCACCATCAAATACCGGGCAGGACGCTCAAATGCCAACGCGGATGTCCTGTCTAGAATGCCGAACTTACCGGACGTGGGGGAAGATCCAGAAGATCTGGAAGAAGTTGAGCTCCCTGCGTTCCACCGTCATGGGATTACCCTGTATTCCCACCGTGTGAAGGACAGGCGCTCCGTGACGTTCAATCCCTTGCCCCACTACAACTGGGCGGAGACGCAAGACAGTGATCCCGCAGTCCATTTGGTGAAGGAAATGCTGACCCAGGCCGATGCCCGTCTTGACCCAGATGCTCCGGAGGAGACCAAGCAACTGTGGAAGGAGAAAAGTAAGCTGTTCCTCTACAGGGAGAAGCTGTGCCGGAGAATGGTTAACTCTCGAACACATGAGTTGACCTGACAGGTAGTGGTCCCAAGACGAGACGCGGCTATGGTTCTGGAGGCATACCACAACGGAGCAGGGCATTTCGGATGGAAGAAGCTGGAGTTCTTGTTGCGTGAACGGTTCTACTGGGTAGGCATGAGAGGAGCCATCGAGAGGTGGTGCAGAGACTGTGGCCCGTGCCACCTGAGAAGAAAAGACCGAGCCAGCCAGAAGACTCCCCTGCAGCCCATCATCACCAGACAGCCACTGGAACTGGTAGCCCTGGACCATGTGAAACTGGCTCCAAGCAGATCTGGGTATGTCTACGCCCTCACAATCGTAGATCATTACTCCCGGTTCCTGGTGGTGGTCCCGGTCAAGGACTTAACGGCTCAAACAGCAGCTAGAGCCTTCCAGCAGCATTTCTGCCGTCCACACGGGTACCCGGACCAAGTGTTGACAGACCAAGGACCAGCCTTCGAAGCGGAGGTCTTCCAGGAGTTCTGCAACCTGTATGGCTGCAAGAAGATAAGAACAACGCCCTATCACCCTCAAACCAATGGACTCTGCGAGAAGATGAATCAGTTGGTGATAGATCTGCTAAAAACATTGCCCCTGGAAGAACGCAGTCTGTGGCCTGAGAAACTGCCCGATCTGGTGGACCTGTATAACCACATCCCTGTAGGTTCCACCAACTGTACCCCGGCTTACCTAATGAGAGCAAGACCTGGTAAGCTGCCTATTGACCTGGATATGGGAGTCCTGACGCCTGAGGACACCTCGCCAGAGGCAGACTGGGATACAGAACGGCAGCAGCAGTATCGGAAAGTACAGGAGAGTGTCGAGCGAAGTCTGTCTCAAGCTAGAGAAAGGCAAGAGAAGGCTTATAACCAGTATGCTCCCGCTGTTCCCCTGGTACCTGGAGAGCAGGTCTTGAAGAGGAAGAGGCGGCTCCACAAGTTGGACGACCAGTGGGAGAAGGACCCGTACACCGTACTGCCATCAAGCCATGAGAACCCAAAAATCTGCGTAATCAGTAAGGATGGAGGAGAAACCACAGCCATTGTCTCCAGAGACACCTGAAGAAGTGTCCCGAGCAGCTGCAAAGCCCTGAAGAAGATCAAGAAAACCCTCAACCCGCAGAGGATAGGGAAGAAATGATCAGTACCGTACTCGGAGACTTCCCCCGGTCTTGGACACAAGTAAACGGCGCTGTCGTGGTACCCGTCCTCACCTTTCTCCAGCCAGCCCCGCAAGTGCCTACAGAGGAACCGGTAGAGCTGGAAGAGCAGCCGGCCCAAGAGGCAGAAGAGTCCACACCAGCAGTACAGGAGGATCAACCCTCTGCTAGTAGTGAGCCTGCCGTGCCCCTAGTGAGCCAAAGAGTGCGCAGACAGCTGCCCAGCTTACCTACAACACCTCCTACACCCTGTAGTGCAGAACCAGTTAGTGAGCTCCGTAGGTCCACTAGAGTCACTAGAGGTCAGATGCCCGCTCGCTGGAGAATCTAAACTAATGCACTGTGAATTTATCTGCTAACTGTTTATAGTTTATGTTTGTTGCCTGTTATTAATTATGTTTCTCAGTTACCCTGCAGATTTTTATGGACTAACAGGTTATGGACACTGGATAACTGGAACAGTTTTGTAGATAGTTGCACCTTGGTGCCTCTTGCGAAGACGGCCGCGGAAAAGAAAACCTGTCTGGCGTGGCCTCCTTGCGGCCCAAAGTAGTTAGTCTACCCTTGCAGCCACGCCCAAGGCCAACGCAAGAGGTTTGCTTTGGACAGGTCCCCTACTTCGCTTAAAGCTTCACGTTGGGTGATATGGACACCCGGTTGCGGACACGCCGTGACCTTTAAAGAACTAAAGCTTCTTGTAAATATGTTATTGTGTTATTGTTATACCCTGTATTTATGTTTCTTTAAAAAAATGTGTTTAGTCCCGGAGTACTAAAATTTACTAGCGGGGAATGTGACACCCCAGGGGTCTGGTTGCCACAGTAATAGAGATATTATGTCTGAGAGCAAGTGGGAGGTTTCTCTGGTCAGGAGCCCTAAGCATGCAACACGGTCCGCCCAGACCTGGGAGGGGAGGAATCTGCCCTTATAAACTGGGTCTGGGGCGGGATTAGTGAGTGAAGCTGGAGACAGAGCCTGCAGAACAAGCAGAGCAGTCAGAGCCTGGAGAGGGAAAGTGAGAACAGGAGCTCTGTAGGAGCAGCAGCTGAAGGCCAGGGGCTGTGAGCAGAGATATAGCTCGCCCTGGCTGAAGTTACTAAAACCGGACACAGGAGTCCGAGGCTGTGGGGACTGATATATACCCAGCAGCAGAAACCAGCCGGCAGGGGATTCCAGGTCCTCTGGCCATAGAAGCCCGGAGGCTCAGTCACAAAGAAGGGACCAGCGCCGCCATCCAGGAGCGGAGGCTAACAGAAGGCCCCAAGTCACCAGCCATACGGGTGAGCACCACACGGTACACTCAGGGACGTGGGCTACTTGTAACCGCTGACAGCAAGGTAGCCAGGAAGAGTGCAGATAAACGGGGAGGCCTACAACTCCACCTGGCCAGGGGAACTCCTGCTTGCTCGCAGACTGACCAGGCCCCTTATACTAGCCAGTACTCCCGGGAGGGTCTGCCTTGTACCATCAGTAAAGACCCTGAACTGCACCTCACGTCTCCGTGATTCCTTGCCGCACCAGCACCATTAGCACTTGGACCCTCACACCATCACTCCCATCATCTCTCACATTAGCTGCCCTGAGGCAATACTTCTCCCGTGGGGAGTTATCCCATACTCGGCTGCGCAAACAACATCAGCCTCAGCGGTCGGCAGTGCAGCGGCGGTCCCCACTGACCGCAATCCACGGGTGGCGTAGTCGGACATTTGCTATACATTAAGACTGCCACTGGTTTGACCACCCTGGGCACGGACCGGGTCACCGCCACACGGAGACTACAACCCCCAGCATTCTACAACAGGCCCGGTTCCGGGTTCCCCTGCACAACACAGGCTCAGGGGGCGCGTCAACTGCAATGCACTCCAATGGATTTAATAGGTCTCTGTACACATTCTGGGGGATATATAACATCCCTCATATTCGATCCCGGTCACTGCCTCTCATATCCCCCCCTCTGTTGAAACTTGTGGGGTTGAACATTTGTCACCATACAGGGTGCCCGGGACAGGGCATCCGCATTTGCCTGTGAGTTCCCAGGGCAATGTTCTACAGAGAAACTGAAATTTTGCAGTGACAGAAACCACCTGGTGACTCGCACATTCCTCTCCTTGGCGTTCCTCATCCATATCAAGGGTGAGTGGTCCGTCACCAAGCGGAACTGACGCCCGAGTAAATAATAATGTAGCGATTCCAAAGCCCACTTAATAGCCAAACACTCCATCTCTACCACGCTATAGTTTTTCTCTGTCGGGATAAGCTTTCTACTCAAGAAGGTGACCAGGTGTTCTGCACCATTAACTTTTTGTGACAATACCGCCCCTAGGCCTACTTCTGAAGCATCTGTCTGTACAATGAAGGTTTCCTTGAAGTTGGGACTGATGAGGACCGGCTGTCCACACAGGGCCAATTTCATGGACTGAAAGGCTTCTTCTGCCTGAGGGTTCCACCGAACCATTACCGTTTTTTTTTCCTTTCAAGAGATCGGTCAGGGCCGTCGTTCTACCCGCAGAATTAGGTATAAACCGGCGGTAATACCCAAGGATGCCAAGGAACAACCTCATCTGTTTTGTACTTAACGGTTTAGGTCAGTTTTTAATGGCCCAACTTTATTGATTTGGGGCTTGATAACCCCTCAGCCAATCACATACCCCAAATATCGGACTTCCTCTAGCCCTATCATACATTTTTTGGGGTTTGCCGTTAACCCGGTGGCTCTGAGAGAATCCAGCACCACTTATACCTGGGATAGGTGCGTGTGCCAGTCGGTGCTAAACATGAAAACATCATCTACATACGCGGACGCGTACTCCTGATGAGGCTGTGGTGTTCCTCCTCTGAGGTAAGGCCGGTGCGATGGTAGTGATCCAGCCTCTTGCATCCAACACCACATTTCCACCAGAGGGAGCTAGTATGCACTAGTGCTGCTCCCCTGGTTACAGGGAGACTGGGGAACACAAAGTGGTAGGAACCAGTTAGTGGGTGTGGGTGGAGGAACAGTTAGTTAGTGACACTTCTAATTTCATATTTAATAGAATGCCATCTTTGATCTTGGTCCTTCAGTCCTTTGATCTTGGTTCTGCTCTGGCCTGTGTGGACCTGTCCAGCCCTTCAGACCTGTGTGGTCTCTGACAGTGTGTCTGTCAAGTGGTCGTACTGTGCAGTCAAAATACTGTGTGTTACGTGACTTCCCTCCGGGAGCGCAGATCCTGTGTGGGCCTGCACTGGCATGGGACACAGCCCTCGTACCCCGATCTATGGGACGAGAGGGAGGTTGCAGACAAGGAATGTCTCAACCCGGCCAAGGACCAGGATCAAGAAGGCCCGGGAGCTTCAGAGTGTGGCTCCCTAGCAAATGGGTCCCGGGGAGGATGCAGACGGAGCGGAGCATGCCACCTGTCCTCTTCTACCTGATCTATTCAGAGGGATTCCGGCTGCAAGAGGGGTACCGGCCCCCGACACCCGACCTCGTACTCTATGTCCAGGACGGGAAAGCCCGGTTAGGCCCTGAGGATCCCGGCGGGCTTCGGAGGGAGAGGAATTGCCACCCGAGCCCTACACCTGAGAGGAGCTCAGTGGGAGACCCGGCCTATCCACACACGCACAGACGGGAAGGGGTAAAGTCTGTAGTGCAGGAACACTCTGGTGTGGGGACGCTACCAAACACTGGACTTCCTCGGAGGTAGTTGGACCCCCGTCCCTGGTGGCCGCAGGACTCCGCGAGGAGCAGGGAGAAGCCTTGCGCTGCTTATGAGAACTGTGAGTAAAGCCTTGGAAATTCATCCCTATGGCCTCCGGACTGTTCATTACGCGCCATACCGTGCGACGCCGAGTCCGTACTCCCGCACTACTACCCCCCTTCATCCTGCCTTGCCTGCCCTGAGGCCGCGCTCCGCCTGTAGGGAGCAGCGAGAACTTTAGCCGCCATGACATCGGGCCTCAGTGGACTGTTAGCGGCGCTGGTGGCGCATCACCAGACACCACAGGTGGCGTAATCGACAATTACCACTCAACCCGGAAAGCCCTAACATCATTTTCAGTGTGACGGCCCTGGGCACGGAACGAGTCAAGGCCACGACTGCATCCCTCTTTCTCAACATCTGACCCGGCTCCGAGTACCCCGTCTTCCCAGGGCAGGGCTAGCGAGCGTCACACACTCACTCCATGATTCCTCCATGACAGCAAACTGGAGCATTTGTGTTACCTCAGACATGATGGCTTGCCTCCGGGCTTCGGGTACCTGGTACAGTCTCATTCGTACCCTTACCCCAGGTTCGGTAACAATGTCAGGTTGGAGAACCGTTGTCCTACCCGGTAGCTCTGAGAACACATTGGTATTCTTCAGCACCAGCGAGCGAGCCTACCGTCGCTGCTGTTTAGTGAGAGCATCACTTATCTTGACCTCTCCCCCGGACGCATCCCTGGCTGAAGGTAGAGAACTCTCTGGCGATATGCCCTAAGTGACGCCTGTAACTAAACACTCTAGATCTTTGCAAGGTTTTAGCAGGTTTACATGATAAAGCTGCTCAGGTTTCCTCCTTCCAGGCTGATACACCCGGTAATTTACCTCCCCCACCTTTTCTGAAACCTCATATGGCCCTTGCCACTCGGCCATGAGCTTACTCTCGGCTATGGGTACCAGTACTAACACCCGATCGCCCTTGTTAAAAGACCTGACCGTGGCTCTTTTATTATATGTACGCTTCTGTGCTGCCTGGGCATCTAACAGATATTCTTTCACGATGGGCATGACCGCCGCGATCCGGTCCTGCATACTAGCCATGTGTTCAATTATACTCCTATTTGGAGTCGGCTCTTGTTTCCACGTCTCTTTGGCTACGTCCAACAGACCCCAAGGGTGGCTGCCGTACAATAACTCAAAGGGAGAGAACCCTGTGGAAGCCTGGGGTACCTCACGGACGGCGAACATCAAATAGGGTAGCAACATGTTCCAATCCCTTCCATCCTTAGAAACCACCTTTTTAAACATGGACTTGAGGGTTTTATTGAACCGTTCTACTAGCCCATTGGTTTGAGGGTGGTACACCGAGGTGCGCAATAGTTTTAATTTTAGCACTTTGCACAGTTCCCTCGTCACCTTGGACATAAAAGGGGTCCCTTGATCCATCAGGATCTCCTTAGGTAGCCCAAGGCGACAGAACAGCTCCCGTGCAATCAGTTTCGCCGGGGCATGGCATAGCAGTTCAGCCTCTGGGTACCGGGAGGCATAGTCGATGACCACAAGTATATGTTGGTGGCCACAAGCGGATTTTACAATGGGCCCTACCAAGTCCATTGCAATCCGTTCATAAGGTACCTCTATCACTGGCAGAGGTACCAATGGGATACGGAAACTGGTGGTGGGTGTGACATTCGGGGCAGGATTCGCAGTACTTTTACACCTCTGCGTAAATCCCAGGCCAAAAGAACCGCTGCAAGATATGTTCTTGCGTCTTTTTAACCCCTAAGTGTCCACCCAGCAGGTGTGTGCGTGCCATCTCCAGAACCGCCCGATGGTATGACTGGGGTACCACTAACTGTTCCACAACCTCGTCCCTGATTTTCTCTATCCTATAGAGCAACTCAACGTTGACTACCAGGCGTGGAAATACAGTATCTGCACCGGGCTGTTGAGCTACGCCATTTACCTCTAACACACTTTCCTGCGTCCAAGTCAGGGTGGGATCCTGTAGCTGAGCTGTCCCAAATGTGTTCCGGGACACTTCCAGCTTGGGGATCAATGGGGTCTCCTCGACCTCTCCTACTAGCACCTCTAGGGGAGACCTATCGGGGTCACACTCTGTCCCTAGGTTGGACACCCCTACGGCAGGTACCCCGCCCCGCCCCTACGCCACCCCCACCACGTTTTATGTCTCCACATGGTGTGGACAAAACTACCTCTGCGGTTGGGTACTCTCGGAGGTCCCCATGGATACACACAACCCCGACTGTCCGTCCACTGGAGTTGTCTCCTGCCACCCGTGACCCATGTACCAAAGTCACTAGGCTCCCCGAGTCTAGGAGGGCCTCCGTGGGGTACCCATTAACTAGTACCTGGCACAGTTGAGGTTCACTGTCCGAGGGGTCGGCACTCGCAGTGCAGACGGTCTGGGCGTACATTGAGACCCGACGGTTATACCCGCAGTCCATGGGTTCCGTAATCAGGGGGCAGTTAGGAACCACATGTCCCGGCCCCTGACACCGCCAGCACCTAATGGTAGAGGTACTGTTAGGTCTTATGCCCGTTTGGGAGGGAACCAGTCTCCTGCCACTCTCACTCTGGGGTACCCCTTCAGCACGGGTACGGTGCTGACTGTCCTCAGAAGAGGGACCCGACCCTTTTCCCGGTTCCTGGCTTGGCAGGGATCGGCGTGACAGCCGCGAGGGGGCAGTGTCCCTGATAAAGTCCTAAGTGGCCGAGTAGCGCTCGATCAGGCTGACCACCTGGTCGAGGGTGCCGGGGTCCCCTTGCTACAACAACGTTGGATAGCGGCCGGCAGAGTCCTCACCAGCCAGTCGACCACCACCCTCTCCACCATCTGGGCTGGAGTCAAAGACTCAGGCTGGAGCCACCTCTTTACCAGCTACCAAAAGGTCATAAGCCTGAGACCGGGCGAGTCGGGTCTCCACATAGGCCCATGAAAATACGCGTTGAGCCCTCACGTATGTATTGATCCCCAGTCGGGCAAGGATCTCACCTTTGAGCCTCTGGTAGTCCTGGGCGTCCTCCCGACTGAGGTCAAAGTAGGCCTTCTGGGCATTGCCGACCAAAAACGGAGCCACCACTTCCGCCCACTGGCCGGCTGGTAAGTTTTCCCGCTCTGCTGTACGTTCGTAGATGGACAGGAAGGCTTCCATGTTGTCCTCTGGTCCCATCTTCCTCAATGCTGAGCGAACCTTATCCTGGGCCTCTCGACCTTCCGGGGCTGGTGCCGTTGGCGTCTCCCACAGGGCTGTGAGCTGCTGCACGATCAACTCATTGGTGTGCTGCTGCTTGAACTGCTCCTGTTGCTGCCGCTGAGTGAGGACCAATTGCCTTAACAGCTCCTCCATTTTGTCCACGGGGCTGGGCTGAAAGGTGGCCGGCCGGATTGTGCTCATGCAGCTGCCGGTGGGGTATGCCTCAGTCACAATGCCCGCATTCTCCACCATGCTGTAAGGCGGCGGTGTTCACACCCGGCAGTAACTGAGGCAGTGACCCAAACAAGTCCAACATAAGCAGATTTTATTTAGCACTCACGGGTAAAACAGAGAGTCCTCCGGTTCTCAGCTGGGTTAACACCAGTCCATAACAATGGTTACCGTGGGCAACGGCCGCGCCACGCCTCTCAGAGCCTGACGGGTGAGGAGCCTTCCCAGGCGTGGGTTCAGCTACACACAGGCCCGCCAAGCTTTCCTGCAATGCTCCTAGCAGGTTCCAACACTGAACAACACTAATCCTTAATGCAGGGTTTTTAAAGGACCTGTGGCAAGAGCCACTGGAAAACCCATGTTGGAGGGAGGAGGCCACCCCACTGCCTTCCTGTAGCTTCCTGTCCCTCGTATACGATCCCGGTCACTGCCTCACAGAGGGTACATACAGGGGTACATACAACGACATACAAGGGTACATACAGGGGTACTACACTTTACAAGGGTATATGCAAGGACATACAAGGGTACCACACTTTACAAGGGTACATACAGGGGTAAAGCACTTTACAAGGGTACATACAAGGGTACATACAAGGGTACTACACTTTACAAGGGTACATACAAGGGTACTACACTTTACAAATGTACATACAAGAACATACAATGGTACCACACTTTACAAGGGTACATATAATTGTACATAAAGGGGTACCACACTTTACAAGGGTACATACAAGGACATACTAGAGTACCACACTTAACAAGAGTACATACAAGGGCACTACACTTTACAAGAGTACATAAAATGGCATACAAAGGTACCGAACTTTACAAGGTTATACAAGGGTACCACACTTTACAAGGGTACATAAAAGTGTACTACACTTTACAAGGGTACATACAAGAACATACAAGAACATACAAGGGTACTACACTTTACAAGGGTACATACAAGGGTACATACAGGGGTACCACACTTTACAAGGGTACACACAGGGGTACCACACTTTACATGGGTACATACAAGGACATACAAGGGTACCGCACTTAACAAGGGTACATACAAGGGTACACACAGGGGTACCACACTTTACAAGGGTACATACAAGGACATACAAGGGTACCACACTTAACAAGGGTACATACAAGGGTACCACACTTTACAAGGTTACATACATGGGTATATACAGGGGTATTACACTTTACAAGGGTACATACAAGGGTACATACAGGGGTACTACACTTTACAAGGGTACATACAAGGGTACCGCACTTTACAAGGGGACATACAAGGGTACCGCACTTTACAAAGGTACATACAAGGGTACCACACTTTTCAAGGGTACATACAGAGGTACTACACTTTACAAAGGTACATACAAGGGTACATACAGGAGCACCACACTTTACAAGAGTACATACAAGGACATTCAAGGGTACTGCACTTCACAAGATAGCCAACGTTTTTGGTCCTTCCACACCTTGATCATGGCCTGTCAGGAGCAGTGTGGAGGATGCTCAACTGGGAAGGTTGAAACATTGGCTATCTTGTAAAGTGTGGGATCCTTGTACTTGACATGCTGACAGATTAATAACATTTTCTTCACCGCAACTGAGAAGGGTTATACTCTTTTGTGCATTTTTTGTAACTTGTGATCTAAGACCAAAAATTCAGATTATTAGCATCAGCTAAGTCCCAATCGATTTATGCAATATTCCTTAATGGGAGCACTTCATCAATCAATATATGTGATATTGCAATGCGGCTCGCCCTCCCCGCACCTGTTACCAGGACATATCCCATTAGCTCAGGGATAGTGCATGCTAACCATGAGACAACCCATGTAACTGCTATAAGGCTCCAATCCACGTAGTCTTCGTGAACAAACAAATCACAAACATTAACAAGCAGGAGAGGGGAGAAGCGAACCCCTTTAATGTTTGTGTAATCATCAGATAAATATGCCTTACCTCTCCATTAATGATTGACATCTCCTGATTTCTTTCTGACATGGTGAGAGCGGGTGGTATAGACACCGGTTTAATTGCAATAAGTTGCACTGAGCCAGAAGATGAGTCAAAGGGGTCAGACATCATTTTGTTTTTGTCAAAGTGAACGTTCCCCTCCTCTTCATCACTTATTGGCACTAGGGAACAATCATTACAAATTAGTTATTGCTTGTTCACCCATCTTACTAAAAATACAGTGCTGGCAAAATGTATCACAAAATTATACTCTATGACCAGGATGAGCACAAAGAAAGCCTCTCAGCCAGTAACGGTATTGGACAACCAAAGGAAGGTCTGCATGTGTGCCATCACAAGACGCCCCAAGGCCCATTATCCTCTGATTTGATACTACAAATACATTTTTAAACATCTGAACTAGAAAGAAAACAAACCTTTAAGAAAGATTTATATGGTTTAATGGAAACATTATATTTAGAGTTACTGTAGCTGTCGGTGTGAGTAATTTTAATAGGCAGAGAAGAAAGATCAGGACACAATGAAGCACAGCGGTGCTGCAGAATTAGGCAAGGCCAACTCCATCCCAGTCAGCAGGTTTCATCAAAGGTCACACTAATTTACTAACTCTTATTGTATTTAGGACCTTCCCTCCCCTCCTTGAGGAGGTGATATTTACGTCAGGCCTATTCATTGCTCCAATTGTGCATTAAGAAAAGCAAGGCAGATAATGGCCTACAAGATAAGTAGGACTAACAATTTTGGGGTAGCTTCTGTTATTCCATTTTGGGGTTAGGAGACAGAATGAACAAAACACGTCTATCCTGGAATTGTTTTTATGTTGGTCACTGTACAAAATAAAAAAACATAACATTTTAGAGTTGATATTGCTACAGACATACCAAATATGTGAAGTTTGAAATATGCACCATATATCAAGGGTGCATGGTGGTAGGTGGTTAAAGTAAGGGGTTTACACAGGAACAAAGTTAATATTAAAGTTGTTCTTACTCAGTACATCTTGGAAAAATAATAATTTCCACAATTGGATGTGTTTAAATACAATGTTCCTGTGCTGAGATAATCTGATCAATGTTTCCCTGCTGTGTACTGTGTAATGGCTGTGTCTGACCTTACAGGAACATGGTCTGATCATACCACATCTCCTGGGCAGGGGAGGAGGCAAAAGAGTATACAGATATTACAGCTAATTCTTTCTCTGGGGTAAAACATTTCTCTGTCTGTTTTCAAAAAATGTTTTACCTCAAAAAAGAGTCAGCTGTAATCCCCTGCTGTAATATCTGCATACTTCTTTACTCCCCCTTCCCCCCGGCCCAGGAGCTGTCCGTGCACGGCCACACACAGCCATTACACAGTACATAGCATTTTCTGAGACATTCATGGCATAGCAATTTATGAGTTTATCTCAGAACAAGAAAAAAATGTTAAAACACATCCAATTGTGGAAATTATTATTCCAAGATCTGTTGATTAAAATGAACTTTGTTCGTAGGACAACCCCTTTAAATGGCTTGTTGAGGATCATTAAAATATTTCATTTTTTCAAAAACAACTTCAGTCTTGTGCATGGACCATGTCGCATATTACAGCTTGAGTGACATTTACTTGAGTGGGATTAAACGACAGCTCAGACTGTCACAATGTGTGGAAAAAAAGTGAATAACTTCTCAGTAAAGTAGAAAAAATGTGGCCATTTTGGTAGAGATGCCGCTGTGGAAAGAAACATCTGTATGGGGCAGAAGACAGACTGTGCCCATCAGATACCCGACTGCTTGACTGCTCAGTCTGACTTACTGTCAGACCTTTTTTATCTTTCGCTCTTAATGAACTAGTGGCTTACGGGAAAATCTAATGGAAGCATGAAAGTACCCTCAGAAAAAGCGAACAACTATGGTGATGGATCCACCTGTCAGCAGAAGCTGCTGAAGCTAGGAGGAGAAAGAAGGAGTCACTGGCTGCTCCTTTCCAGGCCAATGTTAAAATTGCTGAAGTGCAACCCTTATGGCATAGATGATTTTTATGTTGTAAATAAAAACTATTCACAAGTTTTCCCTCCTTCTTCCATATGTATCAATGTTCAATTTAATACAAAAAATTTAATATGAGTTTTGGCTGGAGTATTTGTTCAAACCTACCCCAATCAAAACCCCAGGTCTAAACTACAGAGGGCACCCTGTTAGCAAAAAACTACACGGTACTGTGTTCACGATCTGACTGTGATGGAGTCTTTTGGAGTCTTCCAAAGAAAGCTCATACTAATATCCCTTCAACATGATAAGGTTGGGGTTGCGCACAAAAAAAACAGTTATGTTTTTCCAAAATAGTGGCAAAACTAAAACTTTTTGAAATCAGTGGAAAATAATACACCACATCCACAAAGTGTCAACCCAACATCATTGACGTGTGTGAATTGTTAGATACCATATCAGTAATCTGTGATTATACACCTGCGATGTCCCTTCCCATAGCGAGGGGTCTGAAGTTTAGCCTCAAGATTTAAAGAGAAACACTGCTTTTTTCAAGTACAAACTCAACAATGGATAGTCATCCATTTGACTCAATAGAAACCTTTCAGGTGAATGTCTAGCTTTTTAGTACAACATCAGTGTTGGACCCTCATCGATGTGCTACTGATGATCAATCTTGTGGATAGGTCATAAAATATCTATGCCTGGACAACCAATCTAAGCTCCTCTAGTGGCTATAGGAAGAATGTATTATGTAATTCTATGTCAGAGATTTGCAATTTTGTATAATAGAAACGGAGCTCTGATTGTTAAGTGCTTTTACAAAATTACTTGGCATAGAATTTTGGACCTACAAAAAGGGGTAAACATTCAATGTGAACAAAGCTTTATACTTGAACGACTAAACTGGATTATTAAAATATATCCTCATTTGCAATGATATTTTCTGCTGTGCACATCAATGACTGGATGCAGCATGCCGACTATACAATATGACTGGACGCAGCATGCCGACTATACAATATGACTGGATGCAGCATGCCGTCTATACAATATGACTGGATGCAGCATGCCGTCTATACAATATGACTGGATGCAGCATGCCGTCTATACATTATGACTGGATGCAGCATGCCGTCTATACAATATGACTGGATGCAGCATGCCGTCTATACAATATGACTGGATGCAGCATGCCGTCTATACAATATGACTGGATGCAGCATGCTGTCTATACAATATGACTGGATGCAGCATGCAGTCTATACGACTGGATGCAGCATGCCGTCTATACGACTGGATGCAGCATGCCGTCTATACGATTGGATGCAGCATGCCGTCTATACGACTGGATGCAGCATGCCGTCTATACAATATGACTGGATGCAGCATGCGATCTATACAATATGACTGGATGCAGCATGCGATCTATACAATATGACTGGATGCAGCATGCCGTCTATACGACTGGATGCAGCATGCCATCTATACGATTGGATGCAGCATGCCGTCTATACGACTGGATGCAGCATGCCGTCTATACAATATGACTGGATGCAGCATGCGATCTATACAATATGACTGGATGCAGCATGCGATCTATACAATATGACTGGATGCAGCATGCGATCTATACAATATGACTGGATGCAGCATGCCGTCTATATATAGTGTCTGCAGGCTAACGGTGTATTTAGTGTGAAAACATAAAAGTGTGTAGCAAATCTCATGATATATTCCAATTCATTCTCTAAACCAGAGGTAGATGTTGTTACTGCTGTAAGAGAGAAAGTGACAGTTCTCTGCTCATCTGGATTTGTTGCGTTGAACTATTCTGGACTTGCAGCATTATTATTCACTGCTATTGTTAAAGACCAAGTCATTCCTAGAAACGAAGATCGTATTTTCTCACTAACCTTGACAGCCTGAAGCAGGTTATAGCTCATAATCTGAACTGCTTCACAGGCAATAAACTGTGCACAAGTGCTGCCAACAGACTGATAAAATCGTAGTTATCGCCGCCCACAGACAGGAACACAGAGTAGGTGCAGATAACAACCCAATATATTGAACTATTTTTCTCCTTTGCCTTGCCCTCTTTGAAGAGTTGAGTGTCAACATTTATTTGCCATACTAGAATGTGCACTATTGGCATTCTGATTAGAAAAGAAATGAATGTGGGGGTCTATAATTTGCGGGATCACCTTTTCTGTTGATAATTAAACTCTATAAACCTTGAGCTAACATTTCTATACTGGGATAACACTTCTAATAGGAACATTGCCTACATGACTCAATAAAAGTCAATATACAGAAATGTAGACCAGGCTATGACTTAACATTGATATTTAGAGGGCTACCTGTTCAACAGTGTCCCACACAATCCTACTGGAAGTACCCAGCAGAGCTCGGACGGCTTGAAATCGCAGCTGTCCATTCTGCAGGGAGGAATCTGAGGAGCTCACAATCAGTCTGAGTTAGGGTTTTATAGCAACATCAGCCATAACGGACTATAAAGGATCTAAGGCTATGTGCCCACGCTGCGGAAATGAAGCAGAAATTTTCTGCTTCATTTCTGCAAGTCCTCTCCCGGAAAAACGCATGCGGAATTGCCTTGTGTTTTTTCTTGCACTGCAAAGGCAATTCCGCTTGCGGAAACGCAAAATTAATGAACATGCTGCGGATTTTTCCCCGCAGTAAAAACGCTGTGGAAAAATCCGCAGCATGGGCATTGAACCTGCGGAATCCCCTTGGGGACCATGGGGGGTGGATTACATAGCGTTTACCAAGTGTATACGCTGTGGAAATTCCGCAGCATAAACGCTTGAAATTCGCTACGTGGGCACATAGCCTAAAGCTGTGCGTTCATTTTGAACTGGCCATTGCAGAGAGCAGTCTATTAAGTTCCATGAGTGTTTGGCCCAGGGAAGCCCTGATGTGAAAAACAGAGGTTTGGCAGAAAATAACTTTACATATAACATTTCTGTAGTAGTGAATGCAATGATAATATGGGGTAAGCTCTCAAGCCCCCTCCTAGACACTGCAGGCAGCCAGAACCTTGCAGGAGAGGTGAACCATGTAGCTGTTTCTGGAGATGGCCTTAACCGTGTATTAAAGGGGTTATCTAATCTTCTTTCTTCAGGAGTGCACCACTCCGCCTCCCTGGCTCCTGCTTACTAGGGGTGGTGCACTTCTGAAGATGGACAGTTTGGAGCAGCGGCATGGTCGGGCCGCTCGTCTGGACTGTGTGCTCTCCCTTGCTGCTAGCAGAGGCAGCTTTGCCTTTGTAGCATCTGTGGAGCACAGGGAGAACGAGGCAGGTTGAATTCAGTGATGCGGCCATCTTCCGAGTGGCGCTTACAACCTGCATTTACAGCAAACAGCTGGCAAGTTCACACTTCTTGCCTGGGAAATCGTCCACAACTAATGGACTACAGAGATGACAAGTAACTTTGGCAACAAGTAAATGATAGAGATTGAGATCGATCTGTTCTTGGGCAGATAAATTGCAAACTTGCATGTTTTTACAAGCATATTGTAATTTTACCAATTTAAGAAGTTGAGACAACCCCTTTAAGAGAAATTGCATATCTTCCCAAAGCGTTAGTAAATATTGGAATATGTTAGTGCAAGTGATCAGTACATGGAAAATCTTACCAATTTTTTTGTTTCTTTTTGGTTTAGGAAAACCTAAATTTCAAAGAAAATAAAATAAAAAGCCTTAAAGCTAAATTGTGCTGAAAATGAATCAATTGTTATATAATCTATAATTATACTTAATGTGTGTACAGACATAAAGGAGCTCGGGTGCCAATTCCTATTCTGGTTACCCAAACTCCCTAACAATTAGAGGTATCCATCACTTGAATCAGCTGGGCTTCTGAAAAACATCTAAAAGGGCCGATACTTACCATGTGCGCGTGGTGTCCTCCTCTGTGGCGCAGGAGTCTTTGGACACCCCTATATGTACACCTCTGCATGTGACCAGCACTGAATGGTTAATGACCTCCGATATGTTCCCACATGAAAGACTAGCACACGCATCACCTTAAGCCAGTGGCACCATTGTCACTCCGGCAAATAAGCTGGAGCCACAAATGAATCTGCACCATCAACACTTAGGCCGGACTGTAGTTATTTCCCTTCTATTATGGTGGAAGGTGGTCTGAGTGCCGACACAATGCGCCTCGTTCATAAATCTATTAACAATATAAACCAACTAGATCGCAAAAAAAGAAAAATGAATAAGTGCAATCGGGTTGATATCAATTTAGCTAATACTGGCAAGATTGTTCCCTTTTGACATCACTGATAATTTGTTAGAGGGGTTGTCTAGTATTTTTATATTGACGGTCTATCCTTAGGTCACATTCACACGTTCAGTATTTGGTCAGTATTTTACAATAGTATTTGTAAGTCAAAACCAGGAATGGGTGATAAATCCAGAAGTGGTGACGTGTTTCTATTATACGGTTTCTCTGATGTTTCCACTCCTGGTTTTGGCTTACAAATACTGAGATAAAATACTGACCACATACTCGACGTGTGAACATAGCCTAAGGATAGGTCGTCAATATCAGATCTGTGGGGGGTGAAACATCCAGCACCAGCTGTTCTCAGTGCCGGCGGCCGGATGTGATCAGTTGCAGAGCAAAACAGCACAGCTCCACCAACTGTATAGTGGCCATAGCAGTGTACTGCAGATTCACACCAATTCATTGAAATAGATGAGAAAAGAGAAAAAAACAAACCATTGTATGGCTAAGTCAGGGGAGAAATAAAAAAATGTTATAGGTCTTAGATGAAGGGGAGGAGAAAACAAAAAATCACCCCTTCAGTAAGGATTAAGGCTGTGTAGTCTAAGATTATGCTGTCTAGAGAATAGGCAGGTTTGTAAATCTACCCCAAAGTATATAACAAACACAAAGTTTCTGCACCAGTTTTTTGGCTTGGAAACCTCGCAAGTTTTGGTTTTTACCTAAATATTTGGAATTTTGCAATTTTATGTCTTCAACACCTTTGAAAAATGGATGGAAAAGCGGGTGTAGTTTATTATGCAAAGAATGTGTAGGCTAGATTTATGAATTACAACTTTTATTAAGCCGCCATTCTCACTTCAGTACGGGGGTGGCAAAAAAAAGTGGATAGCAGGAACAGACTACCCGGCCCTAGTGATCAGTGGGGTTTACGGTTAGGACTTTCGCAATTCTGACATTTATTATTCATGCTTATCATCGGTGATAAATATTTAACATACAATTTACATAAAACCTTTTAAAATCTTTAACTTGGAATGGAAGTCAATAGGAGGGCATGAAGTAGGGTGACGATACATGACAAAGGTATGGTCACTTTAAAGGAGTTATCCACAACTATTTTTTTTGTATTTTATGGGCCTAAGAACTTTCAGGCAGGTAACTGCTAACTACCAGTCTGTTCTATCCCGATGCTGATCTCTGCTGACTCAGAGTGGTCATGGACGCGTCCTACAGGCTATTCTGCAGCTCCCGGTGATGTCACCTCAACAGAGCTGCTGCTTCTCTTCCACTCTGCTCTGCTGACGGGGAGTGACTGCGGATGTCATGCAGATTAACATCTGGCTCCCCGCTGACTTACTGCGGGGAGTTGGTTGTCAATCAGCCTGAGGTTGACTTT
Organism: Phyllobates terribilis; assembly: GCF_046119375.1. Lineage (NCBI taxonomy): Eukaryota > Metazoa > Chordata > Amphibia > Anura > Dendrobatidae > Phyllobates > Phyllobates terribilis. The sequence continues at coordinate 71,302,111 of NW_027362773.1, read as the reverse complement.
ACGTGCTGTCGACAAATTGGAAGACGAAAAGTTGCTCTGTTGATGTGAGATCAAATGAAGCAGCAGAATTGCTGGCAGGAGCAGTCCATGACTGGTCCGAGTTGGCGCTGGGCAGAAAAGGCAGGGAGTTAGTAACTGCCTGCCTGTCAGTTCTTAGCCATATGAGAAAAAAATAAAATCGTTCTGCATAACCCTTTTCAATGCAATTTAATGGCAGTGCCAGACACAGCCTTTGGATAATAGTGGCACTGTTTCTTTTTAGTTACATGCAAACTCTCTAACAAGGTTGTTATAATGGGAGCATGTCTACAGACTGCACATGGCAAGGAATTTAATGTGGAATAATTTCTGCAAAATCAGTATCTAGCTTCTAATTAAGGGAACTATCAGCTTCTCATTGCCATCTTGCTAATTAATGATGCAATGCTTTATGGAACGCCGAGAAGGAATGGAGAACAGGGAACGATGTAGTTGTACAAAATGTAGTGAACGTGGCGGCTTTCTTAAAAAACAGCGCCACAGCTGTCCACAGGTTCTGTGCGGTACTGCAGCTTCAATGAATTTGATGTTAGGCACAAGCATGGACCTGTGTTACTGGAACAAAGCAGCTATGTTTTTCTAATCTTGTACAAAACCTGTAAATCAATTTGAGAAAAAAGTCACATTTGATTTAACGATACTATAGGACTTGTGCAGCATAAATGCTATGACGCCTGCCACAGCAGAGTCGGGGATACGCAACTGATTCTATGCCAGAACCAAAGGAGCATTAAGCTGCAATCAGATCAATCATGATGAAGAATAAAATGGCTAGGGAAAAAAGAAAAAGAAAAGGAAGTCAATGACATTGTTTCTGCCTAGTTTAGACAGAGGTGGTGAAAGTGTAATAAGCAGACAGTCAGGTAATAGTACTCTCTAATATTACACTCGTGTGCGCGGTGCTGGACGCTGCAGAGCTATTAGCAGGGCGCTCCTCACCGTTCCGCTTGCAGGCCTCCTCCTTTGTCGCTCTGTGCTGAGCCATTACTTTCTGCGGAGTGCTCCTGTCTGAACTCGCCTCCTCTGATTCGTTGCTGATGACGGAACCATTTTCACAAGGAGACCGGCTACAAGTTACCATAGCAACAGAGACAAGTGTTAGGCATCACTTCTGCAACTCACATAATGAAAATGTCAAGAGCTTCTGGGAGAAGTGCGGCCTGGGTGGCTGTGGATGTAGCAGAGCTGGGCTGGTGAGCACTGCCATTCAGAAAACTCCGACATCACAAGTGTTCCTTTATTATCTAAATGTAGAGAGTTGTGATTCTGACTCTGCTGCATCTCCATGTTTTTATACCTCTGCTGGGTGTATAAGAGAAGGGGTTATCTCCTCTCATAAAATGATGTCACTTCACTTGCATAAATCATCACTTCATCATCGGCGGGGGTCAGACCTCTGCAGCTCCCCCCAGTCCTGGGAATAAAGGGGATACAGTGCTGTCTGGGTCTCCTTTGCTCTTTTTTCTGAACGACTTCCAGACATCCGGATGTGCAGGGTCCTGCGGGAAGGTGGCACAGTCCTGCGGGAAGGTGGCAGAGCTGCACAGGGGGCGGCTGGGCACAATGTGGTGCTAAACCAGCACTGCATCCCTATCGGCGGGGGTCTCAGAGATCAGACCCCATGAGAAAGCAATGATCTATCCTAGAGAACCCCCTTAAAAGCAGACAATACAGTCTAATAAGCTGATAACCCTAAAAGGGTTTATAACGGCTCAGCATGGAAGCGCTACACAAACGCAAAGCTCTCCATGCAGATACAGCAGAGCCGGGCCTGTCATGTGACACAGCTATTACTGACATCATCAAGTGCTGTCCGTGTTGTGCATTCAAAACTACCGCCATCAGTACGCTTTTTAATAATATTGTATAGCAGTGGCAAAAAGGATGGCAAAACTGGGGAGGGGAGTATCCCAAAAAGTTAAAAGGTAGAAAGTTGGGGGTCTGATCGGATTGTTGGTAAAGAATGTTCTCACCTAAAAGAATGGTCCTCTTCCATTTAGCTGTGAAATATACTAGTCAGCCATTTGTAAATGTGTTCTGGGAAAGCTGGGTGACAATCTGTCTGGAAATAAGTGCAAGACCCACAGGGGCCCAGAGGTATAACAGCAAATCTGTGATCTGTGACAGCTGGTTGACAACTCCTAGGAGGTCTGCTACCATTAGTGGTCACCAACCTTTCCCAGAGAAATATACATTAAGATGTCAATTCAAAATGGCACAGAATTGCAATTGGACTTCTTGGAGGTGGTCTTCTCAAAATAACATATAGCGGAACTGATAATGAGACACATTACATTTGATGGGGAAAAGGAGGTGTACTATATATCTAAGAAACAATAGAAAGAGCAACACATGGTCCCTACAATGGGGCAGACAGGGAAGGTATTCACAAGGTTAAGGGAATTTGTCAGTAGGATCAACCCTCCTAAGCTGTTTATATGGGCATAAAGGTCATAGGAAGCTGAATAAAATTATATATTCATATCTGCCATCCGATGTCTTATTCCAGAGAAATCCACATTTTTCTTAATATGTAAATGAGCTGTTAAGATCTCTGGGCCAGACATAGATCTCCCTGGGAATCTGCCCTCAGTGCTTATTTTAAATGAAAGGAGGCGTTCCCAGTGTGAGACATGTAGATCAGGAGAGCAGACTGTCAGTCATTACATGTCTCACCATGTTAACTGCTTAGGGAGGTTGATCCTTTTGACAGACTCCCTTAAAATACTATTAAGTGATTTTTGGGTCATACCTCTTCCTGTTATCTGAAGACTTGAGCATCTTCTCAGTGCTGCCGTCCTTTGTGCTGTTTCTTTCTTGGGATAAGTTGAGAGATGGCACCACAGTCTCTTGGGTAACAGGAAGCATCTCCTCATCTCCTCCTTGCTGTCCCAGGTGCTGCTTTGCGTAATCAAAACCTTGAACCGGCTGTACAAGAAAATGTGAAATTTCTACAGTCAATACATAACTATTCTTCATGACATCATTGTGATCTCTCAGGGAATACATGTGTCCATGGCTGGAACCTCAATATGGCAAAGGGTGAGCTACATCTAAAGGTCTCCCATAAAGGAGCCTCTGCTGATGGTTGGGGCTGGGGGAAGAGGTGAGCCAACAAGGGCTATCACCACTCTCTACTAGACCGCACTTATCTGTCTCCTGATATGATTAGACAGTTAATCATACAAAGATCCTTTGATCTCCTGTCTGACAGGCTGAACTAATGGATGTCATTTTTCCTATCAGTTAGAGCGCACAGGTTTCCAATAGATACTCCAAAAATGGTGAACGTGAAAGGATTTTAGGTAAAGTACATCCTGAAAGTGATAAAGTGGCAGCTAAGAGGTCCAGAGAGGACGAGGTCTCAAATCAGGGTGCCCCAACCCCTTTTCCATGTGACCCTTCACAAGGCTATATCTCTATAGGGACGGCTATAGGAGCAGCCACAGGACCACTTGGCTAGAGAATGAATAACCACCCGTGTCCCGACAAAGAAATACTTACCCAGGAACCACCATATAATGGCCACTGAATGTGATGGGTTTTCTCTATCAACCAAAGGAACTATAGTGCTAATGGACATTAGTGCTAGGGTCGAGAGGTCTATAAACCACACACACGATCAGATATTTCTGGGCGAGCACAAGAGGCAATATTAGACACCAACCTTGGATAACAGTAACACTGTTTTTAGGAAAGAAAACAGCTCTTTTTTTTTTCAATTCTGGACAGCCCATTAAATATTGGTTCTTCAGGACAATACATTATGTTGTCTGATGTCTGTATATAGACTAATGCTGCATAGTAATTCATATAATCCTTACAATATAACATGGCCATAATTAGAATGAGTGTAGAAGTGATAACGATAAATAATGAATAAAGCATGGGTCCATCAAACAGCAGAGTAAATAATTATGGGACTGAACTAACTATCCTGTGAATCCCATCACTGAGACCCGTATATAGAATTCAGAATACAGGGCTCAGCCTATATATGTTACATGACCCTGCAGCTACTAGTCAGTAATGTTTAGAGGGTGTCTGCACTTTGGCCAATGTTTTTGTACTTTTAGGTTCTCCCGTAATCAGCTGTAATAACAGAAAGTGTCCAATTTCCCATAGCGCTACCACAGGGGAAACCTGGTGTTAAACAGTTCCCATTGAAATCAAAGGTTGTCTATGTAATACATGTCTAGTTCATCTAGTTATTTATCTAGGATGAGATGCATTTGTAGGGTTTTCTCTTTTCACTCACCCAGATATCTGTATAACTTTCATAGACTTCAGTGAAAGGTTAACAAGCATGTGTGGTTACTAGAAGAGGCACGGTGGGGTCCAGATTCAGAGAGTGGGAGGGAAAGGGGGGTGTTCCCAAAAACACTGCTAATAGATGAGACGGCCAGTGGTGTTCTGTTAACCCAGAGGCCCACGAGAAAAGGACAACCATTATCAAAATAGATCAAATTCAATTCTTTATCTGTATGTCATTCGCGCTTTCAGAAGACTAAACTTGGAAGGTAATCAAGCTATTCTGGCAGCAGTAGTCAATAAACCTGCAATCACATTCTGTCAGTCAATTACATGTCTTTAATAATCGCTGCTGATCTGTAAATAAGACGCAGTCAGAAATGAGCTTGAAGACAAGGAAGCGTCGTGCTCTGCCAAATCTAAGATCCCTGAATGCGCTATGATAAAAATGAATTGCTGGATGTTGTAATATAATCTTGAATTAAATGCCACAAGCATAATGCTGGAGCCCAGAACATTGACTGAGCGCAGGGAAGTAACCAAACATCACAGCAGATGGCGGCCCCACCGAGCGCATCCTTCATTAACAACACACATTTTATCTCAATTATATTTGCAAATAACTGATTAATAAAAATATAGATTCTCCACGGAGTTATAAGCAATAAGGTCTGATATGTTAAATGTGAATCACTAGTGGCATAATTAGAAGCTCATAAGCCCCAATGCAAAATCTCCAACAGAGCCCCCAACTATCACGGATCTTTAATAGACTCACCAGGTGTGACTGCACACCCCGCACCCATGATAGTTATGCTTTGGTGAATCACAGTGACCAATGATTGGCTTCAAAGTCACCTTTGAGAGGAGCTGTCTCCTGCTACCCATTATTGTGCGAGAGGTCAGTGGAGGATCCTCTAGCGCTCTAGGGGGCCAGTCAAGCCCTGTATCCCAACCTGAACAAAAGAACAAGGCTCTAGCAGTTCCATATTATTTAAGCCTTACTGGTGGGACTTGTGACACCTCAGATACATAATCCACTACATGTGAAATTTTAAACCCTAATATGGCGTCCTTCCCATTAATTGCTGGGCTAGGCCTCTACACAGGCCTAATTTGAGGTTTTCATAGCATTGTAACTACTCACACAATCTAATTACATCCCTGCAAGGGAAAAAGTTGTGAGTGACTGGGGACAATGGCAAACATTCTCATAATGTTGTACAACTTTTTTCCAAAGAGGAAAATATTGAGGTACAGTTTTCCAATTGGAGAAATATCAAATTTTAAAGTGTATCAAGGGTGTCCAAATGTTTCTGTAATTCTATGCTTGTAGTTTCTAGACATTAATGTATGATTTATTAGGGTGTTACTCCTGGGACACCTACCACTTAGCAATAAGGCATCTATACAGTACATTGTTCTGCTGATTGTGAGTGTCCTGAAGGTTGAGGCCATAAATCATGGAAAATCTGTGTTAATGGAAAGTTTATACTAGTTTTCTACAGACTTTCTGGTTTAACAATGCACAAAAACGAGTATTAGTAGGGGCCAAATGAAAAGTAATATTACAGAAAACATGATCTAAGAAGGGAACAAGATTTACCTTTGTCCTGGGAGGAAGGTTGCTGATGTTGTCTGACTTGAAGTCGCTTTTGTTCTTTCGGCAGAGGACAGCTGTGATGATGATAATGATGACAGTGACAACGGCTATAGGAGCTAAAACTGCCGCAATTATCCAGAGATTGTTTGGTGGCTTTTGTACAACAGCTAAAAGATGAAAGAGAAGGACACATTCACTAGAAGTCTATAATGAAAGGATCATTCTCCAAGATAAAACACCCAAATACAGAGGGGAGATGTCAGGGGCCATTCCAATAGACTTAATCAATTTCCACTACTACTTCAATTCATTGCAGATTGAATGAGTTGTCTAGAAAGGTTCCATAAATTTAGCCTAGTCACATGATGTCCTGATTCTAGGACCTGTGAGACAGTGAGGGGAATCATATGTGAGGGCCGTTATGGGTCCCCCAGAATGTGCTTAGAAGCATACTTAACCACTGGAGTGCAATGTAATCACAGATACGGCTGTGGCTACCAAGCAAAATAAAAGTGTGGATTGGGTCAAGTTATTTGACCAAGTCAATTAGGAAAACCTGTACTGGGCTTTTATTTTTGGAGAGATCTGTAGGATGGTAGTGGGACAGATCCCTCCATCCAGTTCAGGTTTGACAAGTGGCCCATGGCCACGGTTTTCATTTAAACCTGCACCCGAGAACCTTACCAGTGGCACTGGACCTTATTTATCTGTTCCCGGCTGCAATGCGGAGGTGAGCAATTTCATGTGTGCAGTATTTGGGCAATAAAGGACGTTTGATTTAACTTGCCTGGGTCACTGTCTCACTAAATTCACTGGCGGTAACGCCCCAAACAGTAATCTTACTGGGAATTTGGAAATAACTGTTCCACTACTGTGCCACTATAGGAGAAATGAAGAACTATACAGTTTCCTTTTAACTTCTCTCCATTCAGACTAATGGATAATAATCCTAAAAGTGAGAGCCCCGTTCATAGAATTCCCATTGGACATTTGAAAGTAGAGATAGCTGATTAGAAAAATATTCTGACCAAAAAAGTTACAGATATTGAAAAAAATAAATGAAATTAATACATTTTAGGCAAAATACTAATTTTCTTAATTTTGATGTTTTATAGCCTTATTATTATGTAGATAAGTTAAAATGATGCTTACAGTTTGCTTGCACTTTAACAAAATATCCAAGGGCCAGGGCCATGTTCTGAGGATCGATGGTACTCAGCTGCTTGGCAGCAATTGTGCCCAGTATTGGCTGCCCATCTTTCACAGCATAGTAAGTCAATTCAGCCAAGTTATTAGGACCGTCCAAACGTTGCATTTTCACCATCTGTAAAATATGACAAGGTGAAATAGACAGTGACAGATATGGTGTTAAAAAACAAATGTATTACATTTATAAAGGATGGTAAGAGACCAGAAAAGGGGTATGCTTTTTTATCCCAGATAAACAGTGGTAGGGTGGCCCTACACATTGGCTCTAAGTAGACTGATACGCAACAACCAATGAATTAACAATCGCCTGGTAAACGATCATTACGCCAAAGTAACATTTTAGTCCACATTCACCAGTACATTCAAATAAAACTGTAATTTTCAATTGTGCCTGCTTTAGAGAGGGGAGGGTGGCTAGCAGCTATTCTGTTTCCCATACACAACTCATAGAAATATGTCATTGCGCTGAACAAGTTTAGGGCAGGAGCAACATGGAAGACATCACACAGCGGTACAGAGAAGTGTAGCTGTGACTCCAGATCTGGGACGACATCAACACTCACATTGTGTGTGTTTCACTCTCACTGTTTCACCTCCCTTCTTCACTCTCTACTCTCTGTAGACTTTAATAAATCGCTGTAGCCAGACACTTTGGAGAGCTAGCAGTTGGTTTTGTGTTGACCAAGACAGATTTTAGCTGTTTCTTAGAGTCAGGAGGCAGGGAGAGGAGGACTGCCTCATACACAGAGAAACTGTTGATTCTTACAAAGTTGAAACAACACTGACCATTTATAGTATACAATTCGTCATAATACCAATTAAATATAATCTTGCACCATCCAGTAATAAAACATATATGGTAACATGCACATTTTAATATGTGATTCTATGTCTTATAGGTGCAGGGAAGGACACATCTGTACATGTGGCTATGGTAGAAGGATAGAAGGATAAAGGATGTTTATGGAAACATTTTGGGAATGTTCTTTTTCAGAAAAGTTCCTTCATGGACCAGCATCTATAGAGTAGAAATTTGAAACAAAGTCGACTTTTCCAGACAATGATTTTTAACGTTGGGCTAAAACAATTGTCCATTGTTAACTTTCAGTTGAAGAATGAACAGTTTTGTAGAAATTGTTTGTTTTTATCCACTTTAGACTAATGTGTGTAGTCACATCTACTTTTGTCTATGGATAGTTTCTGACATTGTAACTCATCTCTATTTATTTGTATAGACTTAAGTTGCAACACTAGATAAAGGCTACGGACAAGACTGGAACTATTTCTACGGGCGCAAAAAAAAGTTTTTTCCTCTTCAGCTGAATAATCAAATGACATTTGTGTGGTTGATTTTCACTCTGAACAGTTTTACCCACCTGAACAGTGTAGCTTCCTACTGTGGTGGCTCTTCTAAATCTTCTTGATTGTTGACTAGATTCCTGAAAAAGTTTGGCAAATCTCTCTTCCATCAACCGGGCAAAGCTTTGGTTATTTGATCCCAATAACTGGTTATCAACACCTTGTATCACTGGGAAAAGAAAAAGCATTTTATATCAAAATTTAAATGGGTTTCCAGCTTAGATAAAAATGTCTAAAATATAAAAAAATGACTATTATCCACATTAGTTACTGCTTATATACCATAAACTGTTATTTTCATTTCCATGAAATCACTTTCAATCTGCAGCTCTGCTTGTTTACATCCTGATGCAGCAGGGACGGGACATATTATGAGTTTAGCAGGCTGCAATAAGTATCCCTAACTCCCCTTCTCCTCCCTTATTACTTTCTGGTTTCTCAACTTTCTGCAAGCCCCTCCGTTCTTTTGCATGTATTGCTTTATCTGCAAAATGCTAAATATAATCTATAATATGCCATTTTTAATTCCACATCATACTTTCATCTAAGTTGAATTCTCTATTCTCCCCTATATGTGCTTGTTTGCCTTAATCGATCTCCCATTCTGCCTAAGATTACTATGCTGTAACAGATCTATATACACATACAGCTGTGCTACAAACACACTTAGATCAGCTTGCATTGGAGAAGAACCTTTTGGTTGTAGGTGGATTTACTGTTGGATAAGAAGTGGATAAGGGGAGGTGTTAATTGAAGTATTGGGATGTCCCCCCATCTCCTTTATTGCCCATCAGACTGCATGTGCAGAAGAAGTGTAATGCACCAAAGTTGTTGTGTATGTGCCTTTAGGATGAAGCAGAGCTGGAAGCTATCTCATTGTGTTTGCACTATGTTAATATTTCTCTTTGTAGATAATGTACATGATAATTCAGTATATAGAAGTGGTTTATATGTGCACAAAGTGATGTACTTATTATGTTCTGCTATTAGGAGGTTGTTAAGAGTTAACAAAGCAGCCATGCTTTCCATTTATGGCCACAAGGTCACATAGTTAGACCACATGACCAGGTTCTTGGATTAGGGTGAAGGCTAAGGAGACATTTTGTGCAGGAGTATAGACGACCTATGGAAGCTGAAGGACCAGGTAAGGGAGCAGCCACAGCTCCTGTCTATGAGACCACAGCCTCAGCTGCAGACAGCTGTGTGATAAAGACTGTGCATATAAGCAGAAGTTGAAGCTCAGAAATCTCTGCACCATTTTTATATCGGCATTTCTATACTGGGAAGTAACTGTGCTTGCTGCATCGGAATTGAATCTCTGTTCAATCATCATTTATCTGGATGTACCTGTGTATTCATGCAACAAGTAAAAGTTATCAACAGCCCCTCTGGCCTCCCTGTTTTCTGGACTATTTGGCGTGCACCACACTACCAGGAAAAAGAGGTTAATGAAGTGCATCTGGCATCACAAACTTCTTTATTTTATTTGCCTTTGTCACTGCTATGGCAGACTGGTAATTTTTGCACACCACTTGGCATAGTACATGATAGAAGCACCTGCAGCTTGGCTTGTGTATATGATGCAGCCATTGGGCTGTATGCCCTCCCTGAAACTGATGACATCCCGACGACATGGCAGAACTGTAAGTTTGTAACTTTCATTTACAGGTGCAAATCACTAAATTAGAATATCATTAAAAAGTTAATTTATTTCAGTTCTTCAATACAAAAAGTGAAATTCATATATTATATAGAGTCATTACAAACAGAGTGGTCTATTTCAAGTGTTTATTTCTGTTAATGTTGACGATTATGGCTTACAGTCAATGAAAACACAAAAGTCACGCCACGCCACATTGATGCAGTAATTGATGCAAAAGGAGCCCTAACCAAATATTGAGTGCACTTACTGAACATACATTTCAATAGGCCAACATTTCGGATTTTAAAATCTGTGTTGTTATAATGTATTCTAATTTACTGAGATAATGAATTTTGTGTTTTCATTGGCTGTAAGCCATAATCCTTAGAATTAACAGAAATAAACACTTGAAATAGATCACTCTGTTTGTAATGACTCTATATATGAGTTTCACTTTTTGTTTTGAAGAACTGAAATAAATTAACTTTTTGATGATATTCTAATTTAGTGAGATGCACCTGTAAATGAAAGTTACAAACCTACAGTTCTGCCATGTCGATGGGATGTCATCAGTTTCAGGGAGGGCATACAGCCCAATGGCTGCATCATATACACAGGCCAAGTAGCAGGTGCTTCTATCATGCACTATGCCAAGTGGTGTGCAGAATTTACCACTCTGCCATAGCAATGACAAAGGCAAATAAAAGAAAGAAGTTTGTGATGCCAGAGTGCACTTCATTAACCTCTTCTTCCTGGTAGTGTGATGTAATGTGGTGCACGCCAAATAGTCCAGAAAACAAGGAGGCCAGAAGGGCTGTTGATAACTTTTACTTGTTGCATGAATACACAGGTACATCCAGATAAACGATGATTGAACAGAGATTCAATTCCGATGCAGCAAGCACAGTTACTTCCCAGTATAGAAATGCCGATATATAAATGGTGCAGAGATTTCTGAGCTTCAACTTCTGCTTATATAAACTCTTGAAGTAGGTCACTCTATTTGTAATGACTCTATATAATATATGAGTTTCACTTTTTGTATTGAAGAACTCACATAAATTAACTTTTTGATGATATTCTAATTTAATGAGATACACCTGTATATATTTTACCATTATATTATAGCTCCCAAGTGTCTGATGAACTAATGACTAAAATAGTCATCTAAAATGTGTTTGGTACATTACTGGAATATTCTGGTGCTGTACCTGTAAGAAGCCATTTATCTGGGTAAGAATTCCATCACCAAAACAGATTGTTATCACTAGGAAGTAAACAATGAAGCTTCTTAATGAAAACTACACGGAAATGATTTAGAAAGTATACTCGATAAATATTTGATTTCTTATAGTATAATAATAAGCTTTATTTGCAGAAACACTCGTTAAGGGTTGATTGTTGGGTCACTGACTTTTTAACTCACTCTTGCACAACACTGTAATTGAACAGCAGTGATGAAACTCAGAGATACATGTCAGTTGTAATATACAGCCCACATTTTGCTGCAGTGGCCTGGGGAATGAAAACTCCAAACCTAAAGATTTATAGGGGGTTCCCATCTCATCAGGTGACATCACATCACTAGGATGTGCTATCACTCTATCATCAGTGGTGATCTGATCTCTAGGACCCTTACTAAACCTGAGATGTTTTTTCCCCACATCTGGCACTTGGCTGTGCAGGTAACTCCTGGTAACTGCTGCACTTCTTATTTGCAGGAATGGAGCTGTTCTCCAAAGCTCTGAAACCCATGTTGCTAGCAGCCACTGTGCAGGAAAATACTGTGAGGGGGCCACAGTGCTAAATCACCACTGCATCCCTTTTATTCCCCAGGTTGGTGGAGATCCAAGTGGGTTGAGTCCTTTCCGATTTTAAAGTAATTGCATCCTAGAAATATGCCATCACTTTATGAAATGGGAATGCCCCTTTAACTGCAGTCATCAATGACCACTTCACCACTCTTCACCTGAGTAGTTGGAAAGAAAGACCTCCATCAGTGCCTGCCCCCAGGAAATGACAGCAACAAGCTAACAAGCTCCCCAGGATGGGTGAATGGATGGATGGATGGGTAGGTGGGTGGATGGATAGGTGGGTGGATGGATGGGTGGGTTGATGGATGGGTAAGTGGGTGGATGGATAGGTGGGTGGATGGGTAGGTAGGTGGATGGATGGGTAGGTGGGTGGATGGATAGGCGGGTGGATGGGTAGGGAGGTGGGTAGATAGATGGATAGGTGGATGGATATGTGGGTGGATGGATGGGTGGGTGGATGGGTGGGTGAATGGGTAGGTGGGTGGATGGATATGTGGATGGATGGATGGATAGGTGGATGGATGGGTAGGTGAGTGGATGGGTAGGTAGGTGGGTGGATAGGTAGGTGGATGTATGGGTAGGTGTGTGGATAGGTAGGTAGGTGGTTAAATGGATGGATAGGTGGGTGGGTGGATGGATATGTGGGTGGATGGATGGGTGGGTGGATGGATGGGTAGGTGGGTGGATAGGTGGGTGGATGGGTAGGTGGGTGGATGGATATGTGGATGGATGGATAGGTGGATGGGTAGGTAGGTGGGTAGGTAGGTGGATGTATGGATAGGGGGTGAATAGATATATGGGTGGGTGGATGGGTAGGTGGGTGGATGGATGGGCTGGTAGGTGGAAGGATGGGTTGGTAGGTGGATGGATGGGTTGGTAGGTGGATGGATGGGTAGGTGGATGGATGGGAAGGTGGATGGATGGGTGGGTGGATGGCTAGGTAGGTAGATGGGTAGATGGATGGACAGGTGGATGGATGTATGGATGGATATGTGGGTGGATGGATATGTGGGTGGATGATGGAGGGGTAGGTGGGTGGATGTGTGGATAGGTGGGTGGATGGGTAGGTGGTTGGATGGATGGATAGGTAGGTGGATGTATAGGTGGGTGGATAGATGGGTGGATGGGTAGGTAGGTGGATGGATGAGTAGATGGATGGATATGTGGGTGGATGGATAGATATGTGGGTGGAGGGATATGTGGGTGGATGATGGGTTGGTAGATGGATGGATAGGTGGGTGGATGGATAAGTAGGTAGGTGGATAGGTGGGTGGATGGATAGGTGGGTGGATGGATAGAGGGTGGGTGGAGGGATAGGTGGGTGAGTGGAGGGATAGGTGTGTGGGTAGATGTGTGGATAGGTGGGTGGATGGGTAGGTAGGTGGGTGGATAAATGGGTGGGTGGATGGATGGTAGGTGGGTGGATGTGGAGACATTTATGAATGCATATACAGTACAGACCAAAAGTTTGGACACACCTTCTCATTTAAAGATTTTTATGTATTTTCATGACTTTGAAAATTGTACATTCACACTGAAGGCATCAAAACTATGAATTAACAATGTGGAATTATATACTTAACAAAAAAGTGTGAAACAACTGAAAATATGTCTTATATTTTAGGTTCTTCAAAGTAGCCACCTTTTGCTTTGATGACTGCTTTGCACACTCTTGGCATTCTCTTGATGAGCTTCAAGAGGTAGTCACCGGAAATGGTTTTCACTTCACAGGTGTGCCCTGTCAGGTTTAATAAGTGGGATTTCTTGCCTTATAAATGGGGTTGGGACCATCAGTTGTGTTGTGCAGAAGTCAGGTGGATACACAGCTGATAGTCCTACTGAATAGACTGTTAGAATTTGTATTATGGCAAGAAAAAAGGAGCTAAGTAAAGAAAAACGAGTGGCCATCATTACTTTAAGAAATGAAGATCAATCAGTCCAAAAAATTAGGCAAACTTTGAAAGTGTCCCCAAGTGCAGTTGCAAAAACCATCAAGCGCTACAAAGAAACTGGCTCACATGAGGACTGCCCCAGGAAAAGAAGACCAAGAGTCACCTCTGTTTCTGAGGATAAGTTTATCCGAGTCACCAGCCTCAGAAATTGCAGGTTAACAGCAGCTCAGATTAGAGACCAGGTCAATGCCACACAGAGTTCTAGCAGCAGACACATCTCTACAACAACTGTTAAGAGGAGACTTTGTGCAGCAGGCCTTCATGGTAAAATAGCTGCTAGGAAACCACTGCTAAGGACAGGCAACATGCAGAAGAGACAAGCTTGGGCTAAAGAACACAAGGAATGGACATTAGACCAGTGGAAATCTGTGCTTTGGTCTGATGAGTCCAAATTTGAGATCTTTGGTTCAAACCACCTGTTAGAACCTTGCTCTTAGGTTTTTTCCTTTGCTGGTCACATGACCTTGTTGGCCTATTTAATCCTGCTCCGCCCTTCTGGCTTTGCTGGACTTCATTATATAACTACTTTCTAGCTAGCCTGTGCTCTGTATCTACTCTGTTAGTTTGCTTGGTCTACGGACCTCTGTGTTCTTTATATTTTGTTTGTTCGTCTGTCTGCTACTATTTCTGTTAGGAGGTGTCCCATTTTCCTCCCAGTCCTTAGTACTTGTAGGGATTCCTTCCCCACATCTATAGGTCTCCGTACAGACTAGCTTAGGACTTTAGCAGGTCTGATCGCAGGATCAGGTCCCCTGTTACATCGTAGGGATCAAGCTGAGTTCTATCGTAGGGACAGATCTCCTCTCTTTCCTTAGCTCTGGTAGCAGAACATAACAGTAAGTCCAGCCTGCAAATTCTCTAAGGAAAGATTTTTCTGTTCCATCATGGTGTCGGTTCAGGATTTGGCTCATCGCCTGCAGGGACTCTCTCTGGAGGTGGCCGAGCTCCGTCAGCACGTGAGTAACTGTCCTGGAGCACATTTCTTGGAGCCTAAGGTATGTTTGCCGGATTTATTTTTTGGTGAACACCGAGAATTTTTTTCATTTAAAAATGCTTGCTTATTGTATTTTCGTTTGAGACCCAAGTCCTCTGGGGATGAATCCCAGCGCATAGGGTTCATAATGTCACTTTTGCGCAAAGAGCCTCAGAAGTGGGCCTTTTCTTTGCAACCTAGTGATACATGCTTCAGATCGGTGGATAGTTTTTTTTCTGCTTTGGGGCTATTATATGATGATCCTGACCGTGTCGCATCAGCTGAGACTGAGTTAAGACGTTTGAGACAGGGATCAGGTAATGTGGAAAAATATTGTACTCATTTCCGTCGTTGGTCTACTCAAACAGGGTGGAACGATTCTGCTCTGAAAAGTCTATTTCTTGCTGGGCTCAATGAAAGGGTTAAAGACCTGCTAATTGCTTATCCTACACCTGAAGATTTGCAACAGGCTATGCAATTAGCTATACGGGTGGATAGGAGACTGCGTGCAAGGGTTAATGAGAGCAAATCCTCTGCTATGTCAGTTTCTGGTTATGAGAATGTGTGTACTAACAGTGGTGAACCGATGGAGATTGGATCGGTGGCACCTCGCTCTCAAGAAAAAGACCGTAGATTTTCTGAAGGCTTGTGTTTCTATTGCGGAAAATCTGGTCATTTGATTAAAGGCTGTGAGCTTCGTATGAAGAAAGAAAAGAAAATGGTCAGTCATGCCCGTATTGCCTGTTTAAATTCGAAGGGTATATTTTTAGCTGCTTCCACGATTGCTCAGGAAAAATTAATGGAATTTCGGGTGTTTGTTGATTGTGGGTCTACTCTGAATGTAATTGATGGGGGATTCTTGGAAAGACTCAATTTAAAACCCGAACCTTTATCATCCCCCATTGCTGTGGTTTCTGTGGATGGTTCCCCTTTGAAGAATATTACTCTCAAGGTCTGTGAATTTCCTCTCACTATTAATGGTGTTCACCATGAGAAATTGGATTTGGTAGTTTTGAATAACTTGCCTTCTCCAGTAATATTGGGATTGCCCTGGTTAAAATTTCACAATCCTGTACTGGATTGGTCTACCAGTGAAATTAAATCCTGGAGCCATAAATGTTATGACAAGTGTTGTAACGGGCGTATTGCAGCTTTGGATAGGGGAGAATTGCCTGTTCCTATTCAGGATTTTTGGAGAGTTTTTTCTGAGAAGGAATCGCAGATTTTGCCTCCTCATAGAGACTATGATTGTTCTATTGAATTTGTCCCTGGAGCGACTCTTCCTAAAAGTCGTTTATTTAACCTTACTATTCCTGAGAGGAAGGCTTTGGAGGAATACATACAGACAAGTTTGGCCGCCGGTCACATTAGGCCCTCTAAGTCTCCTGTGGCGGTTGGATTTTTTTTTGTAAAAAAAAAGGACGGCGGTTTACGTCCTTGTCTGGATTTTCGTGAGATTAACAAAATTACTGTACGCAATCCTTACCCACTGCCATTGATTCCTGATCTGTTTAACCAGTTAATGGGGGCCAAGTGGTTCTCTAAAATTGACCTTAAGGGGGCATACAATCTGTTGCGCATGAAGGAGGGTGACGAATGGAAGACTGCTTTTAACACTCCTGTGGGTCATTTTGAGAATCTGGTTATGCCTTTTGGTCTTACTAATGCTCCTGCATTTTTTCAGAATCTTATTAATGACATCCTTAGACCTTTGATCGGCAAAAATGTGGTTGTGTATTTGGATGACATTTTGATTTATTCGCCGGATCTGGAGTCTCATTGGCGGAGCGTACGTGAGATATTACAGTTATTAATGGACAATTCGCTTTTTGCTAAGCTGGAGAAATGTGAGTTCGCTGTACAGAGAATTAGTTTTTTGGGTTACATTATCTCCAGCGAAGGTTTTGAGATGGACCCGGTTAAAGTTCAAGCTGTACAGGAATGGCCTAGGCCTATTGGTTTGAAATCGATACAGAGGTTTTTAGGTTTCGCCAATTATTACAGAAAATTCATAAAAAAATTTTCTAGTATTGTCAAACCTCTGACCGATCTCACCAGGAAAGGTGCTGATGCGGTTCAGTGGTCTTCTGAGGCCATTGAAGCTTTTGTGTATCTCAAGGAGAGGTTCACCTCTGCTCCCATCCTTATGCAGCCTGATGTGACTAAGCCGTTTTTGGTTGAGGTTGATGCTTCCTCTGTGGGGGTTGGCGCAGTATTGTCTCAGGATAACGGGGATGGATTACATCCCTGTGCCTTTTTTTCAAAAAAATTTTCGGAGACTGAACTGAATTACGATATTGGTAATCGGGAATTATTGGCTATTAAACTCGCATTTGAACACTGGCGCCACTTCTTGGAAGGTGCGGAATTTCCCGTTCAGGTTCTTACGGATCATAAAAATCTGATATATCTTGATGCTGCCAAGCGCCTGAATGCCCGTCAGGCTAGGTGGGCACTGTTTTTCTCACGGTTTAATTTCTCCGTTACTTACATCCCTGGTACTAAGAATGTTAAGGCGGATGCCTTGTCTCGCAGTTTTTCTCCCATAGTCGGTGCTGAGAAAGAGGAGAACATTTTACAAGAAGGTGTTGTGATAGCTGCTTTGGACTCCGTTTTGGAAGATGAGATTCTTAAAGCACAGGAGAATGCCCCATCTAACACTCCTCATGGGAGGTTGCTTGTGCCTGGGACCTTTAGGAGAGATTTGTTTGTTGAGTGTCACGAATCTCGGTTGGCAGGTCATCCCGGAATCTCTGAGACCAAGAGACTGGTGGGTCGCAGTTTTTGGTGGCCTGGATGGCAGAAGGAAGTCATTAAGTGGGTGCGTCAATGTACTATATGTGCTAGATCTAAGTCCTCACATACTCCTGCTGCGGGGTTGCTTTGTCCTTTGGAGGTTCCCAGTGCTCCTTGGACACATTTGGCTATGGACTTTATAACTGACCTTCCCCCCTCTGAGGGTTTTACTGTCATCTGGGTGGTCGTGGACCGTTTTAGCAAGATGTGTCACTTGGTTCCCTTCGTCAAACTGCCCTGCGCTAAAACTCTCGCTAAGGCCTTTGTCAAGGAAATTGTCAGACTTCATGGCGTTCCTACTGACATTGTTTCTGATAGGGGTCCTCAGTTCGTGGCTCGTTTTTGGCGTGCCTTTTGTGACAGGTTGGGAGTTCATTTGTCGTTCTCGTCCGGATATCATCCTGAATCTAATGGTCAGACAGAAAGGAAAAACCAGGATGTTGAGCAGTTCTTGCGTTGTTTTGTGGCAGACAATCAAGAGGGGTGGTCTGAGTTTCTGCCACTTGCTGAATTTGCTCTTAACAACCATACATCTTCTTCTGCTGGTTGTTCGCCTTTTTTTTGTTGTTCTGGGAGACATCCGTCGTTTGGGTCGTTCTCCAAGTTGGGATCTGCCGTGCCTGAGGAGGAGAATTTTTCCGGTGATTTAGAGAGAGTTTGGACGGATGTGCGTGGTAATCTTCAGGAGGCCAACAGAAAATCTAAAGACTACTTTGATAGGAAACGACAGGAGGTTTTGTTCGCTGTTGGTGACATGGTTTGGTTGTCCTCTAGGAATCTGCGGTTGAGGATTCCTTCTAAGAAATTGGGTCCCAAGTTTGTAGGGCCCTTTAAGATGCTTCAGGTTGTCAACCAATCTGCTGTTAGGTTGGAGGTTCCTACCTCCTGGAGAATTAATCCGGTATTTCATGTCTCTCTGTTGAAAAAAGCGGTTGTATCGGATTGTGACGCCTCTGCCTCTGTTCCTCCGGTGGTGGAGGACGGGGAATATGAAATTTCTCGCATCCTTAACTCTAGACGGTATAGAGGTAGTTTGCAGTATCTTGTGGCCTGGAAAGGTTTCGGACCCGAGGATAACTCTTGGGTGAGGTCGGATGATGTTTCCGCGTCCAGACTTATCAGAGCGTTTCACAGGAGATTTCCTGATAAGCCTGGTCCTAGGGGATCCGGAGGATCCTCTTAGAAGGGGGGGTACTGTTAGAACCTTGCTCTTAGGTTTTTTCCTTTGCTGGTCACATGACCTTGTTGGCCTATTTAATCCTGCTCCGCCCTTCTGGCTTTGCTGGACTTCATTGTATAACTACTTTCTAGCTAGCCTGTGCTCTGTATCTACTCTGTTAGTTTGCTTGGTCTACGGACCTCTGTGTTCTTTATATTTTGTTTGTTCGTCTGTCTGCTACTATTTCTGTTAGGAGGTGTCCCATTTTCCTCCCAGTCCTTAGTACTTGTAGGGATTCCTTCCCCACATCTATAGGTCTCCGTACAGACTAGCTTAGGACTTTAGCAGGTCTGATCGCAGGATCAGGTCCCCTGTTACATCGTAGGGATCAAGCTGAGTTCTATCGTAGGGACAGATCTCCTCTCTTTCCTTAGCTCTGGTAGCAGAACATAACACCACCGTGTCTTTGTACGACGCAGAAAAGGTGAACGGATGGACTTTACATGCCTGGTTCCCACCGTGAAGCATGGAGGAGGAGGTGTGATGGTGTGGGGGTGCTTTTCTGGTGACACTGTTGGGGATTTATTCAAAATTGAAGGCATACTGAACCAGCATGGCTACCACAGCATCTTGCGGCGGCATGCTATTCCATCCGGTTTGCGTTTAGTTGGACCATCATTTATTTTTCAACAGGACCATGACCCCAAACACACCTCCAGCCTGTGTAAGGGCTATTTGACCAAGGAGAGTGATGGGGTGCGACGCCACATGACCTGGCCTCCACAGTCACCAGACCTGAACCCAATCGAAATGGTTTGGGGTGAGCTGGACCGCCGAGTGAAGGCAAAAGGGCCAACAAGTGCTAAGCATCTCTGGGAACTCCTTCAAGATTGTTGGAAGACCATTTCCAGTGACTACCTCTTGAAGCTCATCAAGAGAATGCCAAGAGTGTGCAAAGCAGTCATCAAAGCAAAAGGTGGCTACTTTGAAGAATCTAGAATATAAGACATATTTTCAGTTGTTTCACACGTTTTTGCTAAGTATATAATTCCACATGTGTTAATTCATAGTTTTGATGCCTTCAATGTGAATGTACAATTTTCATAGTCATGAAAATACAGAAAAATCTTTAAATAGAAGGTGTGTCCAAACTTTTGGTCTGTACTGTATATGACACATACACCAGATGAAATATAAAATCTAACATTTATTAATGATATATTAAAAGATACGGAATTAGAATAAAAGAGAGGGAAAGGAAGCACAAAAAAGAGGTCACATAGGTATGTAGCAGCAATATTAAGATATACATGCAAAAAATTAGTACATAAAAACCATCCTCCACAGAGTTACATAGGTATATTGCAGATGATAAAGTGAGACAGTGATAAAGTGCAATGTGCTAATACAGTTCTCACAGTACTGACTATATACCATGCTCACAAAACTAGGTGAGCATGGTGTGCAAGGTAGAGCATGTGCTAAATGACTGAGCTGGTACTGACACGTGTGACCTGGATCCAACGCGCGTTTCGCCGGAGCTTCATCCTCGTTAAAGCTCCGGCGAAACGCGCGTTGGATCCAGGTCACATGGGTCAGTACCAGCTCAGTCATTTAGCACATGCTCTACCTTGCACACCATGCTCACCTAGTTTTGTTACCTTAATATATAGTCAGTACTGTGAGAACTGTATTAGCACATTGCACTTTATCACTGTCTCACTTTATTATCTGCAATATACCTATATACCTATGTAACTCTGTGGAGGATGGTTTTTATGTACTAATTTTTTGCATGTATATCTTAATATTGCTGCTACATACCTATGTGACCTCTTTTTTGTGCTTCCTTTCCCTCTCTTTTATTCTAATTACGTATCTTTTAATATATCATTAATAAATGTTATATTTTATATTTCATCTGGTTTATGTGTCATATATATAGGTCTTCTGGTTTAATAGACACATCAACATTTAGTCATTTTGTCTTATACGGACTTTCTAATTCTAGAAATACACACCTATAGATTAACAACTCTGCTACATAAATACACATCCATATAGACAGAGCTCTACTATATCAATACACACCAATATACACATAGCTCTGCTACATCAATACACGTAGGCACATACAGCTCTGCTACATCAGTGCAAACATATACACACAGCTCTGCTACATCAATACACTCTCACACATACAGTTCTGCTACATCGATAAGCACAGCTCTGCTACATCAATACAAACATATATGACGCACCCCCTGGGCCATGTTCAGGGGATACCCGGAGCCGGATCTGGATAGGGGTAGTAGTCCTTGTGGCGGTGACCCGGTCCGTGCCCAGGGTGTCAAACTAAGTGGCAGTCTATGGCAGTAGATGTTAACTTGATCGACTACGCCACCCGTTGAGTGCGGCTTTGAAGCCGCCGCTGCAGAACAGTCCGCCGAGGCCGGTGGTATGGGTGCAGCGATGATGGTACAACCCCCAACGGGAGGGGTATGGCCTCAGGGCAGCAGGTGAAGATGATGGGGGTTGTGACGGTGCAGTAAGAAGAGTCAGAGTCAGGAGATGCAGTTTCAGGGTTTTTACTCACTGGTGTTCTCTCAGTCACTCTGGCCTTGAGTGACCACCCGAGCCGTGCTGCGTCCACCAGGTCCTGGACTCGGCTAACCCCCAGGCAGTTCCGGAGCGTGGCCCTGAGCTCCCTTCTCTCTCTCTGTCTCTGGCCGTTCCCACCAGGGATCCACCTCTGGCCGGCTCCCTCGGGTCTCTTGGTGGTCAAACCTCCTCTGGGTTCCCTGACCCTATACTTGGTGTGCCTTTCTGGTGGATTTGGTGAGGGTCGTGGCAAATCTTGACCACGACCTCCGGTTCCTGGCTGAGGATAAGTGGCCTCCACCAGTTCGGGTTCCGGTACCCGTGTCCGCCAACCCTTCACCCTTTTTGGTCTGATTCTGGGTTCTTAGTGTTCCCTCTGGCTCTGCCTCTCTGGGTCCTTCTTCCTCCTCTCTCTTCATGCTTGGCCCTGGAGCTGGGCCCAGCCGGAGCCACAGCTCCCTGTCAGCCCTCCTGGCTGAACTCCTCTGCACTCAACTCCCCTACTCCAAGACCCTGTCCTAAGATGGTGCCCACCTTATATACTCCCTCTATGTGTGAGCCCAGGTGACCAGCACCCAATGAGCTCCTAGCTTTACCCAGAGTACTCCCCCTATCTGCCCCTACACTACTGGGATGTTCCACCCCCCTCCCACTCCAGCCAGGGACAGACGCTGTCATACCTGCACATATACTTGGTGGGAGTACCGTAGTTCTGTCCCCCGGAAATGGGATGTATGTAGTGCATGCAGCCTACTGAGCTCAGTCCCACACTCCATCCTTACCCGGGAGTGGAATACCACACCTCTGGCTTGAGGTGCAATACCCCTGTAGCAGCCGAGTCCTCAGGGTGCTACATTCCCCCCTGGCAAATCACAGCACGTCCTCGGGCTGTAAAAGAATAAAAATATCCAAAAACATACAATTTTTTTCAAAACATCCATAACCATATAAACATTAAACATTATCAGATTTAAACAAGATAAACTTTTTCTTTCATATAAAACTCTTTCATTATAATGTTCTTCCGCCTCTGGCCACTGTGCGCTTGTGACCAGGTAAAAGTGCAACAGTCAGTTTAAGAAAAAACAGTTTTCCTATAAAACCAGTAGGGGGCGCCTTAGAAAGCGCAACTATGTACAAGGGTATATGGCCGCTCTCAGTCCTCGGCCAGTGGGGAAAAGGAATGGCTGTTCACAGTCCTCAGCCTGTTAAGGGATAGGGGACACACGGGTTTAAGTTCACACTTGTCCCAACGGGGAACATATTTAAATTAGCAGCAGTTCTTATACCCTTACGGGTAACTATGTACAGTTCTTTTTACCGTACTCTAATAACGGCGTCCTCCTAATGCTTCCTCCCTGTATTCTTCAGACCCGTCCGGGTCCTCTTGCTCCTCCTGACACCTCAGCTCTTCCTCTGTCAACCGGTGTACATGAAGGGCATAGGGTCCTTTAGCACACTGGTGCCGGGTAAAGGTGACCTCATCACCCAGGTATAGGTCACGACCTCTGTGTCCCTCCGGCAGGTGGGACTCAACATCCCTGCGGGTCACGAAGACGTCGCCGGGGGTGCGGTGATCCCGGATGAAGCCCCAACCGTGCTGCAGTTGGAATTTTATTACAGTCCCGGTGGCACGGGGACCGTGGGCTGCACGGGGGTTCCGTCGGGTCCGGCTCTTCTGTTCTGCACTCTTCACTTGCAGCCGCTCCTCGCGGACCCGCCTCTCTCGTCGTTCCCGGTCGAAAACCTCTAATTGCTGCCGGCAGCACTCCGCACGCTCAGCTGCAGCCGCCCGGGTCTCTTGAGTGAACCCGATGAGGTCTCCTCCAGTGGGGTCCCACGCAAACTGCGCTTCCTCCAACGAGAGTGGGGTGATCTTGGCGGGCGCCGGAGCCGGGATCAGGGGCTCATCCAGGGGTCTTTCTTTCCGGAGTCGAGGATGGTAGTACTCCGGTGGCCACTCAAAGGGCTGCCCATCCGGGCAAGTGTGCTGGGCAAACAAGTCTTCACCCAGGTGCGGCACTGTAGAGGTTGAGGGCGCGGCGGTGGCAGCGGCGCCCGGGTTCACCAGGCCTTGCGACCAGGCCTGGGGCACCCTGAAGGTGAAGGGCACCGTGAAGACGGCGGCGCCCGGGGGTACTTGACTTTGCGACCAGGCCGGTGGCTCAGTAGAGGGCGCTGTTGGTACTGCGGCGCCCGGGGGCACTCGGCCCTGCGACCAGGCCGGTGGCGTCTCCTGCTTGGCCGCGCTCAGGGTTGAGGCGCGTGACGTCACAGGGGGCGTGGCCGCGGCTCCTGCTTGAGGCCTAGTCTGGAGCGGTAGCGGTGTGGCAACGGGCACGATCGGTGGGATTTCGGGCTCTGCGACGGGGAGCGGGGGTAGGCTTACGGTGGCTGGCCTTGGGGTAGTGACGTCCCCTTTACTTGCCTCCGTCTCTTCAGCTCCCTCTGCGGCGTCGTCTCTGGCCTCCGTCCCTTCTGCATCCTCTTCAGGGGCAGGCGTGCTCCTCGTTGCGGGTGGTGTGCTCCGCTGGCGGGTTCCAGCCTGCTGGGCCATCTCCCTGCTCCATTCCGTCAGCGTTTCTCGCTGCACCTGGGCCATCCTCCGTGCGAGGCCCTCCAGCGCGGTCTGTGCACGCTCCCGGTCTCGGGAGAGCTGTGCCAGGATCTCCACCAGGTCTAGTGGGGTGGTCGCTTGCAACAGGCTCCTGACCACAGGGTCGGTGCTGCCTGACTCTCCCTCCATCTCCGGGTACGGCTTCTCCAGACTCCTCCAGGCTGCACCCATCTTCTCTGTTTTGTTCCGTATCCGCCCCCATTGAGGGCGGTCCTGGGGCAACTTGGTGATTGTCAGTTCCAGGGGCAGACCCCCCACGCTGACGGACATCTCAATCATTGCAGTCTCTGCTGGTGGGGGCGGTCTTCGTTTTTGGCGCTATTCTTGGTCCTGGCCCACGATGGGAGGTGGCCCCCTGCCACCCTCTGGCATGCCCATAATGGCGTCCGCTCTGCCAGGGCGGGAAATCTTCTCAGATGGCGGGAATCGTCTCCCAGTGGCGGGAAACTCCGTGGATGGCGGGAAAAGACTGCAGATGGCGGGCAAACGGCGGGAACCGATCCGAGATGGCGTCCGATGGCGGGGACCCTCCGGAATTGGCGGGAGACTTCTTTTTGAGGTAAATGTGAACTTTTCTTCAGGCACGCAGTACCCGGTGGTTGCGGGCACGTTATCCTGCCGACTACGCCAAAGTTGACGCACCCCCTGGGCCATGTTCAGGGGATACCCGGAGCCGGATCTGGATAGGGGTAGTAGTCCTTGTGGCGGTGAACCGGTCCGTGCCCAGGGTGTCAAACTAAGTGGCAGTCTATGGCAGTAGATGTTAACTTGATCGACTACGCCACCCGTTGAGTGCGGCTTTGAAGCCGCCGCTGCAGAACAGTCCGCTGAGGCCGGTGGTATGGGTGCAGCGATGATGGTACAACCCCCAACGGGAGGGGTATGGCCTCAGGGCAGCAGGTGAAGATGATGGGGGTTGTGACGGTGCAGTAAGAAGAGTCAGAGTCAGGAGATGCAGTTTCAGGGTTTTTACTCACTGGTGTTCTCTCAGTCACTCTGGCCTTGAGTGACCACCCGAGCCGTGCTGCGTCCACCAGGTCCTGGACTCGGCTAACCCCCAGGCAGTTCCGGAGCGTGGCCCTGAGCTCCCTTCTCTCTCTCTGTCTCTGGCCGTTCCCACCAGGGATCCACCTCTGGCCGGCTCCCTCGGGTCTCTTGGTGGTCAAACCTCCTCTGGGTTCCCTGACCCTATACTTGGTGTGCCTTTCTGGTGGATTTGGTGAGGGTCGTGGCAAATCTTGACCACGACCTCCGGTTCCTGGCTGAGGATAAGTGGCCTCCACCAGTTCGGGTTCCGGTACCCGTGTCCGCCAACCCTTCACCCTTTTTGGTCTGATTCTGGGTTCTTAGGGTTCCCTCTGGCTCTGCCTCTCTGGGTCCTTCTTCCTCCTCTCTCTTCATGCTTGGCCCTGGAGCTGGGCCCAGCCGGAGCCACAGCTCCCTGTCAGCCCTCCTGGCTGAACTCCTCTGCACTCAACTCCCCTACTCCAAGACCCTGTCCTAAGATGGTGCCCACCTTATATACTCCCTCTATGTGTGAGCCCAGGTGACCAGCACCCAATGAGCTCCTAGCTTTACCCAGAGTACTCCCCCTATCTGCCCCTACACTACTGGGATGTTCCACCCCCCTCCCACTCCAGCCAGGGACAGACGCTGTCGTACCTGCACATATACTTGGTGGGAGTACCGTAGTTCTGTCCCCCGGAAATGGGATGTATGTAGTGCATGCAGCCTACTGAGCTCAGACCCACACTCCATCCTTACCCGGGAGTGGAATACCACACCTCTGGCTTGAGGTGCAATACCCCTGTAGCAGCCGAGTCCTCAGGGTGCTACATATACATACCCAGCTCTGCTTCATCAATACTGTAACATCCAAATTAGTGACTGTCCCCTATGTTTCCACTTCCGTTTCTGGGAGGCGCCATGCCTATGTTGCGGGGTGGCAGCACGGCATTTTTGTTTAATTCCTGGGTCTTTTGGTGCTGCTCAATCATGGAGCTATGGGATTATTTATTATTTATTTTACTCACTTATATAGCGTCATTCATTTCCACAGCGCTTTACAGACATCATCATTGCTGTCCCCATTGGGGCTCACAATTTAAATTCCCTATCACTTTGTCTTTGGAGTGTGGGAGGAAACCAGGGAGCGCAGATAGGCAAAAGACTCTAACATGCAGGTTTTTAGGAAGTGATATCCAGAGCAGAGATCGAGCACACTGGAAAATAATTGCACTTGACAACTTTATTTATTTTAGGATTAAAAGCCACAGAGCTTCCTTCAGAAAATGGGTAGGTTTTCTCGTTTTGTCATCAGTGCAGAATGTTTGGTGGGGACTTGGCACATGGCATGGGGATGCATTTGCATCTGTTCCTTCTGGGAAGAGGTGTTGGAGTCACCAGAAGACATCTTGGGAATTCCCATCCCACACATGCCAGAGTTCTGTTTACTGGGTATCTTAGAGTCTTTGTGGTCTCACCATAATTGCATTTTTTTATGGGAAATGCTCTAACAGGACAGGAAGGCAACAGCATTCAGAAGAATGGGGGATAGAAATCGTTTTTGCCAATGGAAGAAATTATAATGTTTGGTATACAAAAATAGAGGAAGCTCTCAAAAATTCACTAAGGTGTCAGGTTGGTGGTGAGCATCCTCCAGGACCTTCTATTCTTCTATTACTTTCAGGTCCCACCAGCCTTCAAACCTTACTAAAGAGATCTGAGCTGATGTGTTTTCAATGTTCTGTTTTCTAATATTGGAAAAGAATTGGGTTCCAAGCTGTGGATCTATAGGCTCTACAATACTGACTTTGTAATTGTTTAGAGCAGGGGTCCTCAAACTTTTTAAACAGGGGGCCAGTTCACGGTCCCTCAGACCATTGGAGGGCCGGAATATAGTTTTTTAAAAAAACTATGAACAAAATCCTATGCACACTGCACATATCTTATTTTGAAGTAAAAAAAACAATACAGGAACAAATACAATATTTAAAATGAAGAACAAGTAAAGTTAAATCAACCGGTATTTCAATAGGCAGGTAAATGTCTCCAATAGGCAGCATAGGTCCCCAATAGGCAGGTAAATGTACCCAATAGGCAGCATAGGTCCCCAATAGGCAGGTAAATATCCCCAATAGGCAGGTAAATATCCCCAATAGGCAGCATAGGTCCCCAATAGGCAGCATAGGTCCTCAATGGGCAGGTAAATGCTCCCAATAGGCAGGCTGTTTCCCCCTTATAATGCCATATGTAGGCTGTTCCCCGCTTATAATGCCCCATGCAGGCTGTTCCCCCCTTATAATGCCCCATGCTGGATGCCACCCCCCATATAATGCCCCATGCAGGATGTCCCTTTCTCACACCATATAATGCCCCATGCAAGATATCACTCCCCTGTCTTTATAATGCCCCATGCAGGATGTCCCTTTCCCCGCCATAGAATGCCCCATGCAGGATGTCACCCCCCATATCATGCCCCATGCAGCATGTCACCCCCCATATAATGCCCCAAGCAGGATGTCACCCCCCATATAATGCCCCATGCAGGATATCACTCCCCTGTCTTTATAATGCCCCATGCAGCATGTCACCCCCCATATAATGCCCCATGCAGCATGTCATCCCCCCATATAATGCCCCATGCAGCATGTCACCCCCCATATAATGCCCTATGCAGCATGTCACCCCCCCATATAATGCCCCATGCAGCGCGTCACCCCCCCATATAATGCCCCATGCAGAATGTCACCCCCCCCCATATAATGCCCCATGCAGCATGTCACCCCCCATATAATGCCCCATACAGCATGTCACCTCCCCCATATAATGCCCCATGCAGCATGTCACCACCCCCATATAATGCCCCATGCAGCATGTCACCCCCCCATATAATGCCCCATGCAGAATGTCACCCCCCCATATAATGCCCCATGCAGGATATCACTCCCCTGTCTTTATAATGCCACATGCAGCATGTCACCCCCCCATATAATGCCACATGCAGCATGTCACCCCCCCATATAATGCCCCATGCAGCATGTCACTCCCCCATATAATGCCCCATGCAGCATGTCACCCCCCCATATAATGCCCCATGCAGGATGTCACCCCCCATATCATGCCCCATGCAGGATGTCACCCCCCATATAATGACCTATGCCTCCATACATTAAAAAAAAAAATCCAATACTCACCTCACTTCTCACTTGCTGCCGCTGCCGCACTCTGGTCCGGACTCCAGCGTCGCGGCGTTGTCCCGCTCTGCGCTGCCTGTGACAGCACTCGGGAGGGCGCGGTGTAAAGACGTCACCGCGCCCTCTGACATGAGACATCACAGGAAGCGCAGAGCAGGAAGACAGCGGATCTGCGGAGGCACGGGGAGAGGTAAGTATCCGCCTGCCGGGGCCCTGAGCAAGCGGGGGAGAAGGGCGGGCGCTGGCACCGCTCTCCTCTCCTCCGCCCATAGCCCGGCGGGCCAGATAAAAGTCCTCCGCGGGCCGCATGTGGCCCGCCGGGTGTAGTTTGAGGACCCCTGGTTTAGAGATTATTTATGTTCATGAATCTCAAATGTATGAGCATCATTATTCCGTACCTATTTATTTACAGCTCTTTATTGAGTACAAATATATTGTATGCATTGATTTTACAAGAATATGTCTACCATGAATCTAAATGGTACCTTTCTGTATTTGATTTGTTGAATATTTTTGAGCTGAGAGTTCAATAAAACGAGTTTTAAAAAACAGCCATTGATTTATGATTATTACGTGGGAATAAACCTAGAATATTCTCCAAGAATGTGAACAAAATGGCAGCCGTCACATATTTCAAATTGCAACCCATGCTAGTCAAATGTCAGGATGGGTTGCAGCCTGAAGAAACACTGCACAAGAAATGAGTCTTGAATGTTAGGCTGAGGAGCAGCATCATGGACGAGCATAACTGATCTGCTGACTACAGCCATGAGGCAGAAATGTAGCACGATTTAAAGAAAAACTTCTAGGCTTTCTGAGCAGAGCAGGCATTTTTTCTCTCTAGCTTCAGTCCTGCTCCATGCTCATTCGAAAATGTGTTATGCCAAGTCAGTCTGAGAGCTTTACATGGATTTAGCCAAGGAGTTTTTTTTCCTCCTACTCCAGCCCTGCTTCACGGCTGAGTGAGCAGACCAGGTTCATTTGTTCACAATGCTGCTCCTTAGCCTGATAGATGATAAATAAGTGATGGCGGCCATATTGATCATATTCTCGAAGGGAATTAAAGAGAAATTCCCATATTCTTGCAGTACGTTACATACAAATTAGAATTTCTTTAAAATTCCTAATTATCTAGCAAAGGAACATTGAAAACTCATAATCTTTACTCATCTATAATAATGGTATGTGTATTATCTGTACAATCAACTGAGCTCTTGATATTAGAGTGCGGTGTCTGATGCCTACAGGCACAAGTTAGCCTCTCGTTAGCCATTAATCATCAGCTGGTTTCTAAGACAACAGAAGGTAATCACAGCGCTGACATTGTTCCAGGTAGTCTTGAAATATGTTTCCTCTTGCAACATGCGGGGATTCTTGAATACAGTAAGCAATGTTTGCAGGAACGGGGCAATATTTTACAAGTGATTGCTATTTGTTGACTTAAAGATAAAAGTTCTCCTCTAGAGTCACTTATTTATTACTAGTTAGGAGTCACAGAACACAAATGCACTGATTGTTCTTTGTCAGTTTGTTTAATGTGAAGTGAGCAAGTAATCTATGATGTCACTCAAGTCCAACAGCGCGCCAAAAGCTTTTATATTTCATATTACGATGTTTACAAGGCCTGACACCTATCATATTAAAGCTTAAAACCCACTGAGAAACCACTGAGGGGGGGGGGCAGGGATTATCTAATGGATTTTATAAAAAAAAATCATTATTTGGACAGGGAGGACAGTCTCCATTACAAAAAAAAAGTTTTCTCCATTGTAGTTAGGGCTTTATTACAGCATATGCAGTATAAATGACATCTTATTAAATGTACAAAATTTCTTAAACTGTTCTTGTGTTCAGTAAAATATTAAAATCTTACTTTTCAAAGGGGGTGAACTCATTAATGCTGAGCACTGTATTTATTTAGTTGTTACTCATTTATATAGGGATATAAATTCTGCAAACCGTGCTAACCACTGAGCACCTCCTTCCATATGCCAGCTAGTATGCGAAAGAAGGAGCTCCGGTCAGATGGCACCAAAGTAGAACTTTTTGGACTAAATGCAAAACGCTATGAGTGGCGGAAAACTAAACTTACACATAACCTTGAAAACACCATCCCCACCATCAAACATGCTGATGTCAGCATCATGCTGTCGAGATACTTTTCTTCGGTAGGGCCAGGGATGCTGGTTAGAGTTGATTGGAAGATGAATGGAGCTACATACAGGGCAATCCTGGAGGAAAACCTGTTAGAGGCTGCAAAACACTTGAGACTGTGGTGAAGGTTCACCTTCCAGCAGAACAACAACCATAAACATACTGTCAGAGCTACAATGGAATGGTTTACATCAAAGCATATTCATATGTGTGAACAGCCCAGTCAAAGTCCAGACGTAAATCCCATTGAGAATCTGTGGCAAGACTTAAAAATTCCTGTTCACAGACATCTCCATCCAATCTCTCTGAGCTAGAGCAAGTTTGCAAAAAAGGATGGGAGAAAATTTCAGCCTATAGATGTGCTAAGACATACCGCAAAAGACTTGCAGCAGTAATTGCACCGAAAGGTGGTCCTACAAAGTACTGACTCAGGGACTTGAATACAAATGCATATTCCAATTTTCAGATTTATACTTTAAAATATTTATAAAACTAGGTATCATTTCCTTTACACGTCACAAATACTTGCTTCTTAGTGTTGGTATATCACATAAAATCTCAATAAAATACATTTTAGTTTGTAGGTGTAACATAAAAAAATGTGGAAAAGTTCACGGGATATAAATCCTTTATATATATATATATATATATATATATATATATATATATATATATATATATATATATATATATATATATATATATATATATATATATATATATATAACATATACGTATGTAGTTGTAACGCTGCAGGGTGTGGACCACGGGCCA
This sequence comes from Phyllobates terribilis, assembly GCF_046119375.1. Classification (NCBI taxonomy): domain Eukaryota; kingdom Metazoa; phylum Chordata; class Amphibia; order Anura; family Dendrobatidae; genus Phyllobates; species Phyllobates terribilis. Next base: position 71,270,972 of record NW_027362773.1, on the reverse strand, counting down.
GGCTTACCCTGTAGGGGTGTGACTAAGCCACTACCTGGTGTTCACTAGAGCCAGGTAGTCACCAGTTACCACTCCAGAGCAGTCCCTGATACAATAGCAGCTGACCTGAGGGTCAGAGGTTAGGGTATGTGGTACAGAGGGCCACAGACAAAACGTGTCCAGACGGTCTGAGGTTGGGGCAGTAAATAATTGTACAAAATCTCTGCAAAAAAGTCTCAGACTAATTAGTAAATCATATTAAGGACCTATTATTAAAATATAACCTTTCATTTCACATTTAAAATCCAAACAGACTTCTGTCATACAGAGACACCAAAAAATGTGATACACCTCACACCAATAGAACGACCCAATTCCTGTCTGCTTGTTCTCTTGATATCTCTCAGATAATCACTAAATCTGACCTTGCCTTACATCGGAGGTTGGCACCCTATGGGGATACGTTTTGGCACCCCCGCTCCATGTCGGCTCACCCTAGGAATGCCCAAGATGTCCCTATTATGAAATTGCTAGCTTTCTATTTGGAGAGCCCTAAAAACTAGACAGAGACCACTCATATGATGATAAGAGTCACTTAACAGATAGATTATGATAAACCATGATAAAGCATCAAAAAAATTAACTAATTGGATCAGCTGATTAATCACCCCTCTACACCTGTGATCACTTTCTGTATCCCATTGTTTATATCAGAAGGTGATCCTAAAGTGCTCAGTGCACTTAATTAGAAAAAATGTTTAGAAAACATGTGCATTGCAGGTATTTTATCCCACAGCATTAGTGATGGACGAGCAGTAAAATGCTCGGGTGTTCGATGCTCGGGTCGAGCAAATTGGAATACTCGGGTGCTCAACCCGAGCAACGAGCCCAATGTAAGTCTATGGGAAACTCAAGCATTTTTCAGGCGGCTCACCCCAGCGGTCTGCAGAGGGCCTAAAGTTGCCCCAATCGATGGGAACAGTGCTCAAATGACATGGGAGCAGCATGGGAAGACCCCTGGAAGCATTTCTGACTCCAAGGTCACTTCTGTCAACAACGTTGTCAGAGTATTACGCCACTTTTACGGACTCACAATAAAACATACCAAAACAAAATCAAAATGGATTTTCCTGGGAAATATGTTAAGGAACATCCTTTCCAGGGTAATGACTTGTATATAAGGCAAAATAAAAAACCAAAAACAAAAATACTCCTCCACTCCTTGGGCTATGTTCACACGTAGCGTTTTTGATGCGTTTTTGCACTTTTGTATTGCTTTCAACTGTGAAAAATACATTCATCAGTAAATGTCATTTTAACATTTTACAACCTTATCTGGCCATGGGGTGTGTGACACATCATCAGACACATGCATTCAGTGCTGAAAAGACATGGGAACAGCATGGGGAAGACTCCTAGAAGCATCTCTGACTCCCAGGTCACTGCCTAAAACTGTGGTCATCAGACATGATCCTATATTACTGCGGTAATAATACAGACATTTTTGTCAACGTGACAAATATTTAACTCCATTTAAAATGGGCAAGTTATGGGGAAGTGGATGTTATGGAGGCAGTGCTGCAGTGCTTCCAGCTTGTGACTGATGCGGTCATTTCAGAGATGGAGGGTGAAGAGGAGGAAGAGGCTGAGGAGGATGAGGTGTAGGAGCTGTAGACTGTGGGGGCAACCCTGATTGACCTAGGGCCCGCAATCCTTGGCGTCGAGAGGACGTGTTCCGTCCCAAGGTCCGACTGGGTCCCGGCTATGCTAACCCAGTGTGAAGCCAGCGAGATGTACCATCCCTGCCCACAAGCACTTGTCCACGTGTCCGTGGTCAGGTGGACTTTCCCGGTAACTGCGTTGTTGAGGGCATGGCTAATGTTTTGGGGCATGTGCTTGTGTCCCCCACACCGGGAGAAATAGTGGCGGCTGGGGACCGAGTAACGAGGGATGGCCGACACCATCAGGTTGCGGAATGTTTCCGTCAAGCCTAAAAGACAACATTTTGAGCGCAAGCGTCACGAAATGTGGGAATTTAGTAGTGTGGCCTGTGGGGCGTTGGCTGCGTATTTGCGCTTGCGTTCCAAGGATTGGGGTATGGACAACTGAGCGCTGAGCTGGGACAAGGACGTGGCCGTGCTTCCTGATGCAGGTGCATAATAATAACAACGCAGACTTCTTTTAGCTCTTATGGGGAGGAGTGTCTGAGCCGCCCTACAGGAAGTAGACAATAATTAGGGGGAGGATACTTGAGTGGGTCAGCTATTTATAAAGGCATATGTGGAACATGTCATACATGCATCCATCATCTATATCTACCTGTCATTTGGCCTCCTGAAGAGCTGGCAGGGCGAAACACGTAGAGGCGCTATACTGGATCACGCTGACACCATGATGAGTATCAATTTTTATACTGTGCATTTACTTGTCTATGGAATTATACATGACCCTACACTGTGTACAGAATTATTAGGCAAGTTGTATTTTAGAGGATTATTTTTATTATTGATCAACAACTATGTTCTCAATCAACCCAAAAGACTCATAAATATCCAAGCTTAATATTTTTGGAAGTTGGAGTGTTTTATTTTAGATTTGGCTATCTTAGGAGGACATGTTTGTGCAGGTAACTATTACTGTGCAGAATTATTAGGCAACTTAATAAAAACCAAATATAATCCCATCTCAATTGTTTATTTTCACCAGGTAAACCAATATCAGTGCACAAAAAATTTAGAAATAAACATTTCCGACATGCAAAAACAAAAACCAAAAAAATTACTGATCAATAAAGCCACCTTTCTTTATGATGACACTCAACAGCCTTCCATCCATAGATTCTGTCAGTTGCTTGATCTGTTTTCGATCAACATTGCGTGCAGCAGCTGTGGCGCCCCTGAGGGTTCGACCGCCACAGGGATGCTGCACTTCTTTAATGGAGTGTAGTGTTCCTCCTCTGAGGTTAGAACAGTGCGATGGTCAGGACCCTTCCTTCACATCCAACACCACATTTCTCCACCAGACGGGGCTAGAATGCGCTAGGTGCTGCCCTCCTGGTTACAGGGAGACTGGGGAACCAAGAGTTAGGGGAACCATTTAGTGGGTGAGGGTGGAGGACTCACAATTTAGTGACACTTTACAATTGATATTTAATAAAAAGCCATCTTGGTTTGTGGTCTTTCGCTGGTCCCGGTAGTTGAGTTCTTGACGGTCCTGAGTAGTCATCTTGCCAGGCTGCCATGTACTGTGATCTCCTACCCTGAAAGTGGATCCTGTGTGGACCTACAGCCGATGGGGACACAGACCTCGTACCCCGGACTTGGGACGAGGGGCAGGTTGGAGACAAGGAATGTCTCAACCCGGTCAAGGACCACGACCAAGAAGGCCCGGAGCTTAGGAGTGTAGCTCCACAGCAAATGGATCCCAGGGAGGATGCAGACGGAGCGGTGTACGCCACCTGTCCTCGCCAACCTGATATATTCAGAGGGAGTCCGGCTGCAAGAGGGGTACCGGCCCAAGACACCCGACCTTGCTACTCCATGTCCTGGTCGGGAAAGCCCGGTAGGCCCTGAGGATCCCACCGGGTATCGGACGGAGCGGAGCTGCCACCCGTGCCCTTTTTCTGAGAGGAGTTCAGAGGGAGACCCGGCCTATTTTCACACACAGACAGGAAAGGACTCGGTCTGTAGTTCAGGAACACTCTGGTGCGGGGTCCTGATTGAATGCTGGACTTGCTCAGAGGTAGTCGGACCCCCGTCCCTGGTGACCGCAGGACTCCGCGGGGAGCAGGGAGTCGCCTTCCTTCTGCCATCTCTAATGTGAGTAAAGCCTTGGAAGTTCACCCCTATGGCCTCCGGACTGTTTATTCTGCGCTACACCGTACGTCTCGGCGCCCATACTCCTCTACTACTACCCCTGTCATCCTGTCTCTCTGCCCTGAGGCCTTGCTCCGCCTGTGGGGAGTAGTAACAACGATGGCCGCTATACCACCATGCCTCAGCGGACTGCAGAGGCGCTGGTGGCCTTCACCAGGTGCCACAGGTGGCGTAGTCGGAATCAGCCACTCAACCCGGATAAGCCCACTCCATCCTATTAATTGTGACGGCCCTGAGCATGGGTCGGGTCCGGGCCACAGCTGCACCCCATCTCTCCAACATAGGACCCGACTCCGAGTCCCCCATCTCCCAGGGTAAAGAAAAGGGCTTTCGAGTAGAGGCGTCACACAGCCACCACAGCCTCCCAGACACTGTTCCGAGAGGTGTACTATTTTCCCTCTCTGTAGATCTCACATTTTATGATGGACCACAGGATCTTTATTGGGTTCAAATCAGGTGAACAAGGGGGCCAGGTCATTATTTTTTCTTCTTTTAGACCTTTACTGGCCAGCCACGCTGTGGAGTAGTTGGATGAATGTGATGGAGCATTGTCCTGCATGAAAATCATGTTTTTCTTGAACGATACCAACTTCGTCCTGTACCACTGCTTGAAGAAGTTGTCTTCCAGAAACTGGCAGTATGTCTGGGAGTTGAGCCTCACTCCATCCTCAACCCGAAAAGGTCCCACAAGTTCATCTTTGATGATACCAGCCCATACCAGTACCCCACCTCCACCTTGCTAGCGTCTGAGTCGAAGTGGAGCTCTCTGCCCTTTATTGATCCAGCCTCTGGCCCATCCATCTGGTCCATCAAGAGTCACTCTCATTTCATCAGTTCATAAAACCTTTGAAAAATCAGTCTTAAGATACTCTTGGCCCATTCTTGACGTTTTATTTTATGTTTCTTGTTCAAAGGTGGTCGTTTTTCAGCCTTCCTTACCTTGGCCATGTCCCTGAGTATCGCACACCTTGTGCTTTTTGATACTCCAGTAACGTTGCAGCTCTGAAATATGGCAAAACTGGTGGCGAATGGCATCTTGGCAGCTTCACGCTTGATTTTCCTCAATTCATGGGCAGTTTTTTGCTCCTTTTTTGGCCAAAGCGCTTCTTGCGACCCTGTTGGCTATTTGCCATGAAACGCTTGATTGTTCGGTAATCACGCTTCAAAAGTTTGGACATTTCAAGACTGCTGCATCCCTCTGCAAGACATCTCACAATTTTGGACTTTTCAGAGCCCTTCAAATCTCTCTTCTGACCCATTTTGCCAAAGGAAAGGAAGTTGCCTAATAATTAAGCACACCTTATATAGGGTGTTGATGTCATTAGACAACACCCCTCCTCATTACAGAGATGCACATCACCAGATTTACTTAATTGGTAGTTGGCTCTCAAGCCTATGCAGCTTGGAGTAGGACAACATGTATAAAAGTGATCAAAATACGCATTTGCCTAATAATTCTGCACGCGGTGTATATATGCTGGGAGATAAAATACCTGCAATGCACATGTTTTATAAACATTTTTTTCTAATTATGTGCACTGAGCACTTTAGGATCACCTTCTGATATAAACAATGGGATACAGAAAGTGATCACAGGTGTAGAGGGGTGATTAATCAGCTGATCCAATTATTTAATATTTTTGATGCTATATCATGGTTTATCATAATCTGTCTAAGTGACCCTTAGTATCATAGGAGTGATCTCTGTCTAGTTTTTAGGGTGCTCCAAATAGAAAGCTAGCAATATCAAAATAGGAACATCTAGGGCATTTCTAGGGTGAGAAGACGTGGAGAGGGGGCGCCAAAACATATCCCCATAGGGTGCCAACCTCCGCTGTAGGGCAGGGTCAGATTTAGTGATTATCCGAGGGATATCAAGAGAATAAGCAGACAGGAATTGGGTCGTTCTATTGGTGTGAGGTGTATCACTTTTTTTAGTGTCTGTGTATGTCTGAAGTCTATTTGAATTTTAAATGTGAAATTAAAGGTTATATTTTAACAATAGGTTCGAGGTTGGGGCAGGCAGGACAAGGTCAGTAGATATTTCGGAGGCTAGGAGAAAAGTGGTCAAGTAGGATGGGAAAACAAACTGTGTCTTTAGCGGGAAGTGGAATACAGAGATAGGCATGCACAATAATAAACGGGTAGGAACCAAACATTCGTGCAAGGGGTAGAGGGAGGAGCTGGCTTATATTGATCCTGCTCGCATGGGATAGGCCAGGGACCCAAATCTCTGCAGGACACAACAGGGTTACATTCCTGCAGAGATCAGCCACACCCTCTAACTCCAGATGGAACCACCATGCTTTTATCACGGTGTGACTCTGGGATGGCAAATGGGCTCCTATATTGTTCCTCAGTATTACCCCTGATGGTGGGGACACCTGGGTCTCGTTCCTCACTATGCTTCCCAGTAGCCCTAGTTTGTTAAGTTTATGGGGGGGGGGGGACATAAACAAGACAGACAGGGCAAAACAGACGCACAGTCACACAGAGCTTTCACAGGGAAAAACTCTAAGGTACAAAAGTGTAGAGCCTATAAGACAACAAACTAACAAAAACACATGAAAGGAAAAAGGAAAGGTTTCACCAAACACTGCTCGCAACAACTTTGGAATAACCACCAGTTATTCAGGTTGTGTCCAGGATAGACTTTATAGGCATGCATAGAAGTGCCGTCAGCCACAGTTTTGTGCACCTCTGAAAAGAAGGACACCGCTGAACAGAGGCCAGACGGAGTCCAGAGTAACTCTGCTGCCTTATTATAGTGAATGGATCCCTCCGGGGTTTCATCTGAATTATGTCACTCAGAGATTTAGATGGAAACCCCAAAGTAAGTGCTCAGCGCAGAGAGCTGGATAAATGTGATCCCAAACGCTATGTAAAATGTTCCCAATAAAAGATTCCACTCAATCCACAAAAAAAAGCAAGTCCCGCTCAGGTCCATCATCTGTTAATGGAAATATAGGGGACTTCCACAATACTGGTAGCACAAAGGCTCTGAAAAAGTGAAATGGCTGCTTGCCCCCAGGAGAAATTCAGCACTTCCAAATCCAAATCCCCCCTCTCTTCTGAGCCCCAATGTGCCTAAATCACATTTAGCATCCACATGTTAGGCAGGGGTATAATTTCCAAAACTGGGTCACTTGAGGGTGGATTCTGCTCTTCTAGTACTTAGGGGCTCTGTATATGGAGTCCGCAAACTATTCTAGGAAATTCTGCGCTCCAGCAGGTGAATAGTGCTCCGTCCCTCCCAAGTCGCATCATGTGGCTAAGCAGTACTGTACAGCCACATGTGTGGTATTGCCACGTTCAGCAGAAATTATGTGACAAATTTTGGTGCCAATTTTACCCATTTCCTAGTGCGAAAATGTAAAATCTGGGGCTAAGGCTAAGTGCCCACGATGCCGCATCTCCCTGGCAGGAAGAATGCATGCGGATTTTACATGCATTTTTCCCGCCAGGTAGAAGCGTTTGTCAAGCGTTTTTGCATGCATTTCTGCATGCGGGTTATCAAGCGCTTTTCGAGTGCAATTTTAGCATCACTTGGAAAAGTGCTTGACAACTTGGTCACACTATATAAATCCATGCAACCGGCAAGTAATAGTTAAAAGACCTGTCACATGACTAGATGACGTCACCACAGGTCCTTTTAGACCACCGTGAGACACGGGAAGACCGGATGCAGCAGAGAAAACACCGGGGGCCATCAGAAGATAAGTATAATGTTTATTTTTTATTTTAAATTCTTTTTTTAAGGTTCTATAGTACCCGAGTCTAGAGGAGATTCTCCTCTTCTCCAGACCCGGGTACCATCCGCACATAGAATCGCATAATATCCGCATGTGCACATGGGCTCATGCGGATATTATGCGATTCAATGCAAGTCAATGGCGGCAATTACGCTGCATGTCCGCAAAATTAATGGACATGCTGCATATTTTTCCGCAATGATAATCTGCAACGGAAATTTCTGCAGCATGTGCAAAGCACATGCGGATTATCATTGGGGACCATGGGGTACGTATTACCAATCGTTTTCGCTGTGGAAATTCCGCAGCAAAAAGGCTTGAAAAACGTATAGTGGGCACGCAGCCTAAAACAAAATTTTTGTGGTAAATATGTAATTATTTTTTCTTCGCTGCCCAATGGTATAAAATTCTGTGACCCACCTGTGTTGTCAATATAATCATTGCACCCTTTCGATTAATTCATTGAGAGGTGTCGTTTGTAAAATGGGGTCTCTTATGGGGGATTCTGCTGTTCTGTCACCTCAGGGGCTCTGCCAATGTGACATGGCACCATAACAGTAAAATCTGCACTATAATATCACGCTCCTTCCCTTCTGAGCTTTGTACTGTACCTCAAAAGTAGTTCCTGATTAGATGTAGGGTATTGGCGAACTCGGGAGAAATTGCAGAACAAACTGAGAGGTCCATTTTTTCATATTAGCCCTTATAAAAATTTCAAAATTTGGGGCTAAAACAACATTTTAGTGGAAGAAATGTAATTAATCTTTCTTTACCGCCCAATGGTATAAACTTCTGTGAGGCACATATCGTGTCAATATGATCACTGTACCCCTAGATCAATTCATTGAGAGGTGTAGTTTGTAAAATGACGTCGCTCATGGGGAGGTTCTGCTGTTCTGACACCTCAGGGCTCTGCTAATGTGACATGGCACTCTCAAACAATTCCAGCAAAATGTAAACTCCAATATGGTGCTTTTTACCTTCTGAGCTTTGCACTGTGCCTCAAAAGTAGTTTTGCTCCCACACATGGGGTACTGGCACACTCAAGGGAAATTGCACAAAAAAAATTGGGGTCTATTTTCTCCTGCTACCCCTGTGAAAATAAAAAATTTTGGGGCTAAAAGATCTTTTCTGTGGAAAAAAATGTGATTTTTTTAATTTCACGGCTCTATGTTATAAATTTCTGTGAAGCATCTAGGAGATCAAGATGCTCACCACACATCTAGATAAGTTTCTTGAGGGGTCTAGTTTCCAAAATGGTGTCACTTGTGGGGCGCTTCCACTGCTAGGCACATCAGGAGCCCTCCTAACACAACATGGAATCCGCTCCCAATTCCAGCCAATTTTGTGTTCAAAAATTTTGTGCACCCAAACAGTGGTTTTCCTCCACATATGAGGTATCGGCTTACTCTGGAGAAATTTCACATTTCATTTTTGGAGTCTATTTTCTCCTGTTACCCTTGTGAAAATAAAAAATTGGGGGTAAAAGATAATTTTTGTAGAAAAAATGTGATTCTTTATTTTCTGTGAGGCACCTGTGGGTTCACGGTGCTCACCACACATCTAGATCAGTTCCTTGAGGGGTCTAGTTTCCAAAATGGGATCACTTGTGGGTTTCCACTGTTTAGGCACATCAGGGGCTCTCCAAACACGCCATGGTATCCGCTCTCCATTCCAACCAATTTTGCATTCAAAAAGTCAAATGATGCTCCTTCCCTTCCAAGCATTTTTGTGAAAAAAAGTTAAATGTTAATTTTTTTCCTTCCACATTGCTACAGTTCCTGTGAAGCTCCTGAAGGGTTAATAAACTTCCTGAATGTGGGTTTGAGCACATTGAGGGGTCAATTTTTAAAATGGTGTCACCTTTGGGAATTTTCTGTCATACCGACCCCTCAAACTCACTTCAAATGTGATGTGGTCCCTAAAAAAATGATTTTGAAAATTTTGTTGGAAAAATGAGAAATCGCTGGTCAACTTTTAACCCTTATAACTTTCTAACAGAAAACAATTATGTTTCAAAAATTGTGTTGCTGTAAAGTAGACATGTGGGAAATGTTATTAACTATTTTGTGTGACAGATCTCTCTGATTTAAGGTCATAAAAATTAAAAGTTTGAAAATTGTGAAGTTTTTAATTTTTTTTCCAAATTTAAGATTTTTTTTTTACAAATAAACGCACGTCATATTGAAGAAATTTTACCACTACTATGAAGTACAATATGTCACGAAAAAACAAGCTCAGAATCAGCGAGATCCGTTGAAGTGTTCCAGAGTTATTACCTCATAAAGTGACACTGGTCAGATTTAAAAAATGAAACCCGGTCATTAACCTACAAAGTAGCTCGGTCCTTAAGGGTTAATGTTAGGGATGAGCGAGTAGTGAAAAAATCGGACTCGCTATACTCGTAACGAGTAGGTCCCAATACTCGGGTACTCGTTACGAGTCCAATGTAAGTCAATGGGAAAAGCGAGTAAGCCGAGTAATTGTCTGCTGGAGCCTATAAAGTGGTCTGGGGGCTGAGGAAAAGGCTGAAATGGGTGCATGATTGTTTAAAAGCCGGCGTTAAAAAGTCGTCGGCTTTTAAACAATCACACAGCCCCATACTCGCTTCCCGGCAGCCTCCCATCCCAATCCTCCGCTCCCCCGCCGCCTCCCATCCCAATCCTAAGTTAGGACCGGGCGGAGAGCGCAGCACCATGGAGCGGGGAGCGAAGGACCCGGGCGGGGAAGCCGGAAGTGAAAAGACTTCACCGCCGGCTTTCCCGTTCGGTGCTGCACTCTCCGCTCCCTGATGTACGCTCCCCGCTCCCTGGTGCTTCGCTCCCTGCCCAGTCCTAACTTAGGATCGGGATGGGAGGCGGGGGTAGGAGCGTACATCAGGGAGCCTGGAGCGCAGCACCGAACGAGAAAGCCGGCGGTGAAGTCCGTTCACTGCCGGCTTTCCCGCCGGTTATTTCAAATGAACAGCTGAGGTATCAGCCGCGGTACCCTCAGAGGGTTCATTTGAGTTCATGCTTGACTGCATGAACTCACATCAACTTTCCCACGGCCGCACAGCTCAGCAACATCTCTGGTAGAGAATCTCTACCAGAGATGTAGCTGAGCTAAAGAAGAAGACTCAATTGGACTACGTCGGACGAAAGATCATTTTTTTTAATACAGATGGAGTCTCTATTTTTTTTTTGTTTTATTTCTAATAAAAACGTATTTCTCTGTGTTGTGTTTTTTTTAATATTTCACTTAGAAATTCATGGCGGTCATGTCTAATATTGGCGTGACCCCATGAATTTCGGGCTTAGGGCCAGCGGATAATACAAAGCTGGCCCTAACCCCTTTATTACCCAGTGAGCCACCGCACCAGGGCCCTGGATGAGTTGAGTACAGCCCCAGAAGATGGCGCTTCTATGAACGCGCCATTTTATGGGGTGGCTGCGGACTGCAATTCGCAGCGGGGGGGCCCAGAAAGCTTGGGCCTCCCTGCGCTGCGGATTCCAGCCCCCAGCTGCCTAGTTGTACCTGGCTGGACACAAAAATAGGGCGAAGCCCCACATATTTTTTTTTAATTATTTCATGAAATTCATGAAATAAAAAAAAAGGGTATCCCTATATTGTTGTGTCCGGCCAAGTACAAGTAGGCATCTGGGGGTTGGGGGCAGCCCGTTCCTGGATGCTGTACCTGGCTGGCATATAAAAACATGGCGAAGCCCACGTCAAAATTTTTGGGAAAAATTAATTGTTCTCAGTTAGAGATTAAACAATCCCATTCTTCTTGTCCTCTTTTCTTCCTCTTGCTAAATTTGCCATTAAAAATCATCATCATGATTCTACTGGGGTATCACCCTGTTTCTGTGTCTATGGTCGGCATCCTCAGTTCTGTACGTTGCTGGAAAGGAATTCATCGGGGGTACCTGGGGAGGGTCCGTTTGTTTCTTCATTACTATCTAAATGGGAGAGTGGTCAGCGACAATTGCATGACATGAGTTCCAAATATAAACGTTCGGTTGATTGTAGGTATATGACTGATCCAGACCTGTGTGTGGGTGAGCTGGTGTGGTTGTCTAGCAAGAACATTAACTAGGGATGAGTGAGTATACTCGTTACTATTCGGAACTCGCCGAATAGTGCGGTACTTGGGCTACTCGTTACTCCCCGAGTTTCTTTGATTACTCGCTAGGAGTAACGAGTACAATGTAAGTCAATGGGAAATGCGAGTAAGCCGAGTAAGTGTCTGCTGGAGCCTATAAAGTGGTCTGGGGGCTGAGGAAAAGGCTGAAATGGGTGCATGATTGTTTAAAAGCCGGTGGTAAAAAGCCGCCGGCTTTTAAACAATCACTCAGCCTCATACGCGCTTCCCCGCAGCCTCCCATCCCGATCCTCCGCTCTCCCCGCTGCCTCCCATCCGATCCTAAGTTAGGACTGGGTGGGGAGCGAAGCACCAGGGAGCAGGGAGCGCAGCACCACGGAGCGGGGAGCGAAGGACCCGGGCGGGGAAGCCGGCAGTGAAAAGACTTCACCGCCGGCTTTCCCGTTCAGTGCTGCGCTCCCCGCTCCCTGATGTACGCTCCCTGCTCCCTGGTGCTTCGCTCCCCATCCGGTCCTAACTTAGGATCGGGATGGGAGGCGGCGGGGGAGCAGGGAGCGCAGTACTGAACGGGAAAGCCGGCAGTGAAGTATTTTCACCGCCGGCTTTCCCGCCGGTTATTTCAAATGAACAGCTGAGGTATCAGCTGATGCTGATCAACTGTTCATTTGAAGTAGCCGCGGTGCCCTCAGAGGGTTCATGTGAGTTCATGCTTGACTGCATGAACTCACATCAACTTTCCCAAGGAAGCACAGCTCAGTTACATCTCTGGTAGAGACTCTCTACCAGAGATGTAGCTGAGCTAAAGAAGAATTCTCCATTGGACTACGTCGGACGGAAGATCATTTTTTTTAATAAAGATGGAGTCTCTAAATTTTTTTTTTTTTTTATTTCTAATAAAAAAAATATGTCTCTGTGTTGTGTTTTTTTAAAATATTTCACTTAGAAATTCATGACAGTCATGTTTAATATTGGCGTGACCCCATGAATTTCGGGCTTAGGGCCAGCGGATAATACAAAGATGGCCCTAACCCCTTTATTACCCAGTGAGCCACCGCACCAGGGCCCTGGATGAGTTGGATACAGCGCCAGAAGATGGCGCTTCTATGAACGCGCCATTTTATGGGGTGGCTGCGGACTGCAATTCGCAGTGATGGGGGGGGCAGAAAGCTTGGGCCTCCCTGCGCTGTGTATTCCAGCCCCCAGCTCCTTATTTGTACCTGGCTGGACACAAAAATAGGGCGAAGCCCCACGTCAAATTTTTTTAAATTATTTCATGAAATTCATGAAATAATTAAAAAAAGGGCTTCCCTGCATTTTTGTTTCCAGCCAGGTACAAATAGGCATCTGGGGGTTGGGGGCTGAGACACATCAGGCTGTATCAACACAGGTGCCGACGAAAAGCTTTCTTCAAGATGGTTAAACGCATTGTGGTCAAGCAGCAAGCTAGGCAGTATGCGAAGGTAAAGCACCGGTGTAGCGTCGGCGTCCCTGCCTCCTGCTAGGCAGGGACGCTGTTCCCCTCACCTTTCTGCTCCGTGCCCGGCGGCTTCCTCCCGCTCTGCCTGCAGCGCCCGCTCTCCCCCGGTCACTGTGCTTAGGGCGTGCACGTGCTCCCCCTCTCTTAAAGGGCCCGCGCGCGTCGCCCTAAGGAGTCCCCGGCCAATGGCCGGAGGATCCCTCCATATATAAGGCACCTCCTCCAAAATGGAGGTGCCCGAGCAATGTTGTTGCACTGTTCACTACTCTGCTTCAGCCCTCAGGTCCCGTTGCCAGTTACCTGCCAGTTACCTGCCAGTCTCCTGCCAGTTTGCTGCCTGATTCCTGCCTGTCATCCGCTTTCCTGCTTGCTAGCCTGAGGTCCGACGGTCTGCCTTCCGACACCTGTCAGTCTGTCTATGGACCAGCTTGCCCGCTCACCTGGGAGCGCTCACCTGCTACCTGCCTGATAGCCTACCTAGAGGCTCCGCCGTCACCTGCTGTGACCACCTGCCAGTCCAGAGACTCTTGCCCGCTCACCTGGGAGCGCTCACCTGCTACCTGCCTGATAGCCTACCTGGAGGCTCCGCCGTCACGTGCTGTGACCACCTGCCAGTCCAGAGACTCTTGCCCGCTCACCTGGGAGCGCTCATCTGCTACCTGCCTGTTAGCCTACCTAGAGGCTCCGCCGTCACGTGCTGTGACCACCTGCCAGTCCATAGACTCTTGCCCGCTCACCTGGTAGCACTCATCTGCCATCTGCCTGCTAGCCTACCTGGAGGCTCTGCCGTCACAGGTCATACCTGCCCGTTTACCCAGAGACTGCCCCGGTCACTTGCCGTGACCTCCTGCCCGTTTACCCAGAGACTGCCCCGGTCACTTGCCGTGACCTCCTGCCCGTTTGCCCAGAGACTGTCCCGGTCACCTGCTGTGACCGCCTGCCTGTCTTCCCTGGTCGCCACCCGCTTCCTTACAAGGACTGCCCCCTTGTATAAGTTGCTCAGAGGTTCCGCCTCCCAGACCCGTTACAGTTTGCTCGGGCCATGGAACCCGGTGGCACCCAAGCTCCCTCGCTCTCGGACCTTTGTCATGAACTGTCCCGACAGAGGTCCCAACAGGAGTCCATCCTGGGTCACCTGCGGAATGTCAATACTCGCCTGGACACTTTGACTGCCCCACCAGCAACCACCGCTAGTGTCATGACTCGCAGCCCGGCTGCTCCGCTGCTCACCAATACCATAGTTTCCTGCTCTGGAATCCGGCTTTCTGCACCTCCTCGCTTCGGAGGCGACTCCGCTCAAGATTCCTTCCTATAAGTTAGGGCCTCGGTTCATCGGCCCACTGGAGGTTATCAAACAGATCAACCCGGTGGCCTATAAATTGAAACTCCCGGCCAACTTACGGATCCCTAACTCCTTCCATGTATCTCTTCTCAAACCCGTGGTACTTAACTCCTTTTCCAAGTCTACAGGTACGCCTCCTGCTCCGGTTTCTGCTGAAGACGAGTTTGAGGTAGAGAACATTCTGGTCACCAAAAGGGTAAGAGGAAAGACCTTTTTTCTAGTGGATTGGAAGGGGTTTGGTCCTGAGGAGAGAACATGGGAGCCCCGGGAGAACATCCATGCCCCTCTCATCCTTGCTAAATTTCTGTCTGGCCTAAAAAAGGGGGGGCCTAAAGGGGGGGGTACTGTAGCATCGGCGTCCCTGCCTCCTGCTAGGCAGGGACGCTGTTCCCCTCACCTCTCTGCTCCGTGCCCGGCAGCTTCCTCCCGCTCTGCCTGCAGCGCCCGCTCTCCCCCGGTCACTGTGCTTAGGGCGCGCGCGCTCCCCCTCTCTTAAAGGGCCCGCGCGCGTCGCCCTAAGGAGTCCCCGGCCAATGGCCGGAGGATCCCTCCATATATAAGGCACCTCCTCCAAAATGGAGGTGCCCGAGCAATGTTGTTGCACTGTTCACTACTCTGCTTCAGCCCTCAGGTCCCGTTGCCAGTTACCTGCCAGTTACCTGCCAGTCTCCTGCCAGTCTCCTGCCAGTTTGCTGCCTGATTCCTGCCTGTCATCCGCTTTCCTGCTTGCTAGCCTGAGGTCCGACGGTCTGCCTTCCGACACCTGTCAGTCTGTCTATGGACCAGCTTGCCCGCTCACCTGGGAGCGCTCACCTGCTACCTGCCTGATAGCCTACCTAGAGGCTCCGCCGTCACGTGCTGTGACCACCTGCCAGTCCAGAGACTCTTGCCCGCTCACCTGGGAGCGCTCATCTGCTACCTGCCTGATAGCCTACCTGGAGGCTCCGCCGTCACGTGCTGTGACCACCTGCCAGTCCAGAGACTCTTGCCCGCTCACCTGGGAGCGCTCATCTGCTACCTGCCTGTTAGCCTACCTAGAGGCTCCGCCGTCACGTGCTGTGACCACCTGCCAGTCCAGAGACTCTTGCCCGCTCACCTGGGAGCACTCATCTGCCATCTGCCTGCTAGCCTACCTGGAGGCTCTGCCGTCACAGGTCGTACCTGCCCGTTTACCCAGAGACTGCCCCGGTCACTTGCCGTGACCTCCTGCCCGTTTACCCAGAGACTGCCCCGGTCACTTGCCGTGACCTCCTGCCCGTTTACCCAGAGACTGCCCCGGTCACTTGCCGTGACCTCCTGCCCGTTTGCCCAGAGACTGTCCCGGTCACCTGCTGTGACCGCCTAACTGTCTTCCCTGGTCGCCACCCGCTTCCTTACAAGGACTGCCCCCTTGTATAAGTTGCTCAGAGGTTCCGCCTCCCAGACCCGTTACAACCGGATACTGTCTCTTTAAATCTTTGGGTTAGTTTATTTAGCAGTCATAAACTACCCTGGAGTCCATAAAGAAAACACAGCCCCTTCGGCTAAAGAGACAAAATAAAATACAAAACTTGCAGCACAGTCTGTATATCGGCCAAGGTCTGGCCACTCACAATTAGCCACACACAGGTTCAGCACAGCCCGTGCTAGCTCCTCTCTGAAGAAAGATTTCCCTAGGTACTGAACACACCTGAGTGTCAGGGATGGCTATTTAAAGCCCAAAGCACTCCCCTGATTGGAGATAGAGTGGATAACGTCCCTCCCTGCACTTCATTATCCACTTAAAACATTCCCTTGTAAATGTGGTTCTATGTGCACCTACTTGTACAGGCGAACTTGCATGTTTTCACATCACTGAGGCTAAGAGTCTCAGTGAGACATACCTCCCTTCTGACACACTACCAGTGACTTTGTCACAGCATGCAAAGCATCCTCAGCCCATATCGAGAAATCTGTAACTTTCTTAGTCATGTCAGTAAGAGGCCGTGCTATGGCAGAAACGTTTTTAATACATTTTCTGTAATAATTAGCAAAACCCAAAATATGTTGCAATCCCTAAAGTTTCCAGGATGGTCCCATTTTAATATAGCCTGTAATTTGGTGGGACCCATCCGAAAACCCGCACCAGAAATCATATAACCCAAAAAACGAAGTTCTTGTACGGCGAATACACACTTCTCGAGTTTAGCATACGATCTATTCTCTCTGAGAATATTTAGTAGCTGCCTGACATGTTCTATACGAGACTCGTAATCCCATGAGTATATAAGAATGTCATCTAAGCAGATAATTACAAACCTCCCTAAAAGCTGAGAAAAAAACATCATTAAGGAAATGTTGGAATACTGCAGGTGCCTTGGTAAGACCGAAAGGCATCACAAGGTTTTTGAAGTGCCCCGCCAGTGTGTTAAAAGTCGTTTTCCACTCTCAAAAGCCTCCCTGCATCAGGGGTGATAAATCAATAACAAATATCTGAACTGGATTATTTTTTCAAATCAAATCCTGAAGAACAGATAAAGTGCTCAACAAACAGTGCCCCTGAACCGTTATCAAGAAAAACAGAAATTTAAATTTCCTGGCCCCCAATCTTAACCCTGGCAGGTATCAAACATTGAGACACCATAGTGGAGGATATACGTAGACCCAGGTTGGGATCCCAAAGTACAGGTACTGATGAAGAGTCCAGTTTTGCCACTAAAAAAAACCAAACTCCACCCCTCTTTAGTGGAATAGAGGTTCTCACCGCACGGAGAGTCCCTCCTAGCTGCATAGGCTCAAGTGAGGTCTTAGAAGGTAATACTGGTACAGAAGTAGCTCCTCAGGATGTTTTAGAGTCATGGGACCTCTGCCGAAAACGCCTGTCAATACGTATTACCAAAGACATAGCGCTCTCCAAAGAAGGAGGGGTCTCATACATCACCAAAGCCTCCTTCATGCTCTCAGATAAACCCTGGAAAAACTGGCTTTTCAGAGCAGGGTCATGCCACAGTATCTGTGGACCAGCGCCGAAACTCAGCACAGTAATCCTCTGGCGCTCAATCCCTGTTACAGATAACGGTTCTTAGACTCGGCCAATGATGCCCTATCAGGATCATCATAGATGAGCCCAAGAGCTGAGAAAACTCCGTCCACCGTTAAAAAAACGGGTGAATCAGAGAGCAAGGAAAAGCCCATGCTTGAGGGTCCCCACTCAAGAGAGAAATAATTATTCCAACACGCTGTTCCTCTAGTCCAGTGGAGCAAGGGTTAGAACATTATTGAAGAACAGGAGTGAATAGAGTTATCTTACATAACACTATAGTAAAATTTTGCAAGCCAGGGATATAAAAACAATAGTGACCTCAATGAGCCCTCCATGTCAGAGGAAGATGCAAGAGCAAAAGATGTTCTTCATTGTGTAAACCCCACAAAACAGTCCCCTGGATCCTTCTGATATGTGGACTAAGATGGTGGTTGCAATACCATACGTAACCTGTGGACAAGTGCTGCACTGTTCATAGAAGAAAGCAGACACGTTTTTCTAACCTCTTTACTGCTCAAAATCAGTTCATATTATAAATTCCACCTTGTGCAACTGGGTCACTCTTAAACAAAATTATAATTAAGAAAAAAAAAATGAAAGAAATGTTGTCAGGAAAGGAATCTAGTAACCATCATAATTCCAGCATGGCTGCCATAAAATATATAAGTAAGTAAAGTTACCTGTGTATACCCAGTTGTTAATTGTGGAAGCTGATATGTCAATATTTGGATAATACAGCGCTAAAATAAAGCAGAAAGAAAATAAATCTAAAAACAGGAACATTTTTGTTACGGACATCATTAAAGGGGTTGTCCACTACTATTCAAAATAGCCCAATGTGTTTTAATGATAAATAGAAGCTTCTTTCTAATTACCTCCCTCTGCTGTTTCTGCCTGTGAGCGGCGCTATCACTGGCCGCTCGCAGGCAGCACGTGACCCCCGGCTGTAGCCAGCTCTGACATCCGCTGACATCATGATTCCGGATGCAGCCGGGGGTCTCTGTCTTCCGCGTTCCACGTTGGCTGCTGGGATGTCGGCTGGGTTACCCCCCACGTCACACCCGGCATCCACCGCGCGCTCACCCTCTCTCCATTCATTGGGAAAGCTCGAGGTGGATGCTGGGTGTGACGCAGGCGGTAACCCCACCCACAACCCAGCAGCCACCGCGGGGACCCCAGCGCTGAGTCACGCCTCACTTGATGTGCTGCCTGTGAGCGGCCAGTGATAGCGCCACTCACAGGCAGAAACAGCACCAGGAGGTAATTAGAAAGAAGCTTTTTTTCAGCATAAAAATACATTGGGCTATTTTGTATAGCAGTGGACAACTCTTTTAAGTCGTGTTGTAGCTTTAAACGGCAATATACAGATTAGTAAATTTTACAGAAATAAAAGAAAAAATTAAATTGGTTGTCCGGTCCTAATCGATAAGTCTGCAGTCACTCTGTGTAACTGCAGACTTCTGAACCCCACCAACCGCACACACTGTGCGCTGCACGGATTCACTGGTGTCTGAGCCGGGACTGGAGGGTATGTATGAGTTATACATACTCCCGGCCAAAGCCCGTCCATACACTTGTATTGAGCGAGGTTGTGCCCCAACTAGTAACGAGGCTGTCCAGTGGGCGTGGCTGACTAGAGGGCATGGCCTCGCTCCATACAAGTGTATGGAGCAAGGTCACGCCCACTAGAGGGGCTCGGGCTAGGAGTATGTATAATGCATACATCAAAGCCGCTCCTGCTCAGTAACCGATGAATCCCCGCAGGGCACAGTGTTGGCGCTGTGGGGATTCATAAGTCTGCAGTCACACAGAGTGACTGCTGACTTATTGAATAGGACCAGACAGCCACTTTAAAGAGAATTTTAAACCTCTCTCCTGACTTATTTGTTACATAAAAATACTCCACCATGAGCATCTTTTACTCACAACCTTGAATTGTGTTGTTCCTCTATTACTCACTGACGTGTAAGAATAAACTAAAAAATTGGCACTCCCATTCCACTGGCTACTCTTAGTTCGCACCTGTACACACCAATTTTCTGATTTGGAAATGATGGTCAGTCTTTTTGCTATTTGTATACTGGCTCTCTGATTGAGCACTCCACCCTCCAGCTTGTGGCAGTTTTAATTGCAGCAGGATCCTACCTACCCATAAATGCAGGCTTCAGCCTAGGAGAGTGTTCACACTAGATAGGTTCACAGCAAACCGGAGATGGCCTTGTCATTGGCTGCTGGGCATGCATGAATTGGCCAAATTATGTGCTAAGCATCTCACTTTCCTTCTTATTATCCAGAGCAGTAATGCTATTCACATTTCATCTATTTCTTGTTAACATGCTTTACCAGTGCAGCTTATTTGCTTGTAGGCGCAGAGATAGGACGTGCATCTATCAGGCATTTATGACAGACCGTTTTAATATGCCATCAAAGTTCCAAGGTGGGAATACCTCTGTAAAGGTTCCTGGCAGTAAATGGATGAACCCAGAAATTCCATAAGCTCAGAATTGTAATAAAGGAGACTATTGTAATTAACACAAATCTATTATATACCCTGAGCTGCGTCTGAAGCCGCACTTCACTTTAGTCAATAGGGGAGGCAGAAGGGGAAAAGCAAATTGGGTATGCTCCTTACGTTCAGCAATAATGGACGGAGGATCTCCCAGATAGTATCCAACCTCTTCTCCAGAGAGGACATTGAGCAGGCTGCTAGCTGTCGCACCATTTAATACATTGCTATAATTCTTCACAACGTAGATCAGGGTAAGAATTTGGTTTTCTTTGGATGTGCTCAAAATCTATCAAAAGACAGAAAACAGATATTATAAAACTAATTAAATAATTTAATTATCGATGTACCGCAGACATTGCAAAATTAAATTAGGGTACACTAGACAGGGGCATAGTTAAAGAGAAGAAATGCAGTGTGCCAGAAGTGTTGGATATCTCTAACAAGCCATTATGTCTTGGATAATGTACCAAATATACACTGTGTGCACAATTATTAGGCAAGTGAGTATTTTGACCATATCATCATTTTTATGCAGATTTTCCAAGTCCAAGCTGTATAACCCTGAATGCTTATAGGATGAAGCAGATCAGGTGATGTGTACTTGTGTAATGAGGGAATGCCTAAGGACACAACACCCTTTATCAAGGTGTGTAGAATTATTAAGCAGCTTTTTTTTTTCAAGTAAAATTAGTCGAAAAAGAGATTTAACTGACCCTGAAAAGTCAAAAATTGTTACAAGTATTACAGAGGGATGCAGCACTCTTGAAAACACTAAGGTATAGGGGCACGATCAAAGAATCAGCAAAAATGTTGTTGCAAATAGTCAACAAAATCACAAAAAACGTGTTCAGGAAAAAAAAAACACATTAACTGCCAAAGATTTGTAAAGAATCAAACATAAAGCCACCAGGAAGCCATGATCCTCCACTGCGGTCATATTCCAGAACTGCAGCCTCCCTGGAGGCCCAGAAGTACAAGGTGTTCAGTGCTCAGAGACATGGCCAAGGTAAGGAGGCTGAACCCAACCACCACTGAACAAGACACAGAAAGGGAAATGTCAGGACTGGGCCAAGACATATCCAGAGAAAAATTGTTCAATGGTTCTATGGACTGGTGAGAAGAGAGACATTACGTATCAGAAAAAGCGTAGAGGATGACTCTAAAACATAAATTTTAATTATACTAGTAAAACATAACCATTCAGCCCTCTCCTTCTGTAGACAAAGGGTGTATCAGGGTAGAACCACTCTCTTAAGGACACCGCATTGCATCCTAATCTTTAAACCTCCATACGTCAGCAAAAAATTAGATAAGGGCTTAAAGACCCTTCAGGGTCCAATAATTAATCATACACAGGCAGAAACAATACCAATACTATAGTACTCTCCCATTTATAACTGACTGTGCCTTGGAGAAATCCAAACAAAAATCTAATTATATTTAAAGTGACATTGTGCATAAAAGAGATAACATGCTTAGATCTCACCAATTTTTCGCCATAAAAACCGTATGGTCAGTATGCTATATTTTTGCAGTTACCTACATACTTGGGCCTTTACTGTTCTGCAGCCTTTCCTCCATATAATAACAGGATCAGTATGTGACTGTTTTCTACCTTGTGCTGGAAGTTCTTTAGTGTATCTGCTCTCTACCTTGCTCACTGTTTTTAACTTGTCTTTATATTGTTATATATGTGCTTTATATGTGTCTAATAAAGATTTGCTACAATTATTGAAACTTTAAAAACTCTTCTGTCCTCCTGGTTTTTGACACTTTTAGCCATACAGTGTATTTTTCTATGACCATCTGATAATATTTAAAAATTTGGCACTAGAAAAGGAATTCATTTAATAGAAACTTTATTAATGTAAATGATTTGTTAAAAAAAACTGGCATGGTTAGAGCTACAAATATGACATGTAAGGGTTAAGTTGGTGTGTGGGTGATTTCTGTAGCTTTACAGAGCAGAATGTCCTGCCAGCCAGTGCACCTGTGAATGGTATAATCATGAACAGTAACACACCATCTAACAGGTGCAGAGCCGCCGTGACCATCCTTGTGCCAGACACCCCACATTGAGTCTACAAAACTGTGCCAGTAAATGCAGCCCGGTGAGGAAATGTCGGTTCAACTCATGAAGTATACAGCACTTTTTCATCCTACAAGTACCTAGTGGATATCACTCATAATATTGTTATAATGCTTCAGAAATTCAGCTAAAAGGCGGGTCATCTATGGGCAAAGCTGAAAAGGCAGGTGCGGGCAAGACGACCTACAAACCTGGATCAGTTACACCAGTTTTATCAGGAGGAAGGGGCCCAAATTCCAACCAACTATTGTGAGAAGCTTGTGGAAGGATATCCCAAACGTTTGACCCAAGTCATTCAGTTTAAGGGCAACGGTACCAAATACTAATGAAATGTATGTAAACTTTTGACTTTGCAGTAGGTAATAAAAATGCCTTAAAACATTCTCTCTCTCTCATTATTCTGGCATTTGGCAAATATTAAAAATTATGGTAATCCTAACTGACCTAAAACGGGAAAGGTTTATTCTGATTTCATGTCAGATATTGAGAAAAACATGCATATGTGTCTTTTTATATAGTGTATGTAAACTTCTGGTTTCAACTGTATAGCAGTGGTGGTGAACCTATGGCACGCAGAGCCCTCCATGTGAGCACACGCGTCATTAGCTCAGCGCCGGGGTTGGGGTAGCAGCGCAGTTCGGTGGTGCAGCATACACCCTGCATGACTGTCCCTCCAGCTGAGCACACCCGGAGCCCGCACCAGCTCCACGCAGACGGGGCGAGAGGTGGCTGCAAGGCAGGCCAGGCCGGGGTGCACTGCAGGCAGCGGAAGAGGACCTCCGAGGAGGATTGGGCGAGCGCCCACTGAGGACAAGGAGAGCAGCAGGTGCCCTGGGAGATACATCCTGCAGTGCGCACTGAGATCACTGCCTGGCAGCAACCTGACCTGGTCTGCACCTGGGATCGCACTACGGCCCCTCTCCCTGCCTGGCACTGGGTTCTGCCTGTTACACCTCTGCTCTTCTTTAGCTCTGCTCATTATTTTCTCTTGACACTCTCTACCTTGCTTTCTGCTATCTCTTCTCTTTCTTGATTCTGCAATTTACCACTGTCTCTCCTCTGCCTGCAGTCTGCTGCCTGGACTTTACTGCTCTTTATAACTGCAGTCTGGTGCCCCTGCTCCTGTCTGTCTTAGTTGCCCCCGCCTGCTCTCTGTCTCCCCCGCCTGCTCTCTGTCACCCCGCCTGTTATCTGTCACCCCAGCCTGTTGTCTGTTGCCCCCACCTGTTGTCTGTTGCCCCCACCTGTTCTCTGTTGCCTGTCTGCTCTGTCGCCCCTGCCTGTTTTCTGTCACTTTCACCTGCTCTCTGTCACTCCCGACTGCTGTCGCCCCTGCCTGCTCTTTGTCACCCCGCCTGTACTCTGTCACCCCAGCCTGTTCTCTGTCGTCCCAGCCTGTTCTCTGTTGCCTGTCTGCTCTGTTGCCCCTGCTTGCTTTCTGTCACTTTCGCCTGTTCTCTGTCGCCCCCGTCTGCGCTCTGTCTCTCCCGCCTGCTCTCTGTTATGCCCGTCTGCGATCTGTCACGCCCATCTGTTTTGGTGCCCCTGACTATTCTCTGTTGCCCCTGCCTTCTCTCTGTTGACCCTGCCTGCTCTCTTTGGCCCCTGCCTGCTGTTTCCTCTGCCTTTTCTCTGTTTCCCCTGCCTGTTCTCTGTTGCCCTGCCTGCTCTTGGATATTCCAGTCTGTTCTCTCTTGCCCTTGCCTGTTCTGTTGCCTGTCTGCTCTGCTGCCCCTGCCTGTTCTCTGTTGCCTGTCTGCTTTGTCGCCACTGCCTGTTCTTCTGTTGCCCCTACCTGCTCTCTGATATGCCCCTGCCTATTCTCTGTTGCTCCTCCCTGCTCTCTGTATGAGTTGTTTTTTCTAAACTAAAACGTTTATTTGTAAAAAAAAATGGAAATTTGGCAAAAATTGAGAAAATTTAGCAATTTTCCAAATTTTAATTTTTATGCCCTTAAATCGGAGAGATGTGTCACACAAAATAGTTAATAAATAACATTTCCCACATGTCTACTTTACATCAGCACAATTTTGGAACCAAATTTTTTTATTAGGGAACTATAAAGGTTAAAAGTTGATCAGTGATTTCTCATTTTTCCAACAAAATTTACAAAACCATTTTTTTAGGGACCACATCACATTTGAAGTCACTTTGAGGGGTCTTTATGACAGAAAATACCCAAAAGTGACAACATTCTAAAAACTGCACCGCTCAAGGTGCTAAAAACCACATTCAAGAAGTTTATTAACCATTCAAGTGATTCACAGGAATTTTTGGAATGTGGAAGAAAAAAATTAACATTTAACTTTTAACTAAGCTGTCATTAGTCTTGAGCGCAAGTGCTCGCTACTTGAGTTTGCATCAGGTACTCAGGTATACCATGTATCACGCGTGTTCAAGTGACATGCTCGAGTCCCCGCCCACATGTTTCACGGTTATTAGACACCCAAAAAAAACATGCGGGGATCGCTCGTGCATGGCAGGCAATCCCCGCAAGTTTTTTTTGGCCGCGAAGCATATGGGGCAGAGACTCAAACATGTCACTCGAGCATCTGCGAAACTCAGTGCATATCCAAGCACCAGATGCAAATTCAAGTAGCGAGCACTTGCACGCAACACTAGTCGCCATATCGTCATCTTTTTTTTTTTACTTTTGAAAAAAATCCCAACCCTAGCACAACCCTAACCCGAGAGTTTATTTTTTACGCCATTCCTCATGCGGTATAAGTGATTAGATGACTTTATTCTTTGGGTCGGTGCGATTACAGTGATACCAGAATCATATCGGGTTTTTATGATTGACAGCTGACACACACTAAAAGAAGCATTTTTTTGCAAAATCTATTTTTTGCATCGCCATATTTTGAGAGCTATAATTTTTACATATTTTAGCCGACAGAGTCATATGATGGCTTGGTTTTTGCGGGATGAGTTGAAGTTTTTATTGGTACCATTTTCAGGCATGTGACATTTTTTGATCGCTTTCTATTCCGATTTTTGGAAGGCAGAATAAACAAAAACCAACAATTCAGGAATTGTTTTTTTTTTTTTAATTTTGATTCTGTTCCGCGTGTGGTTAAATTGATAAGGTAGGTTTATTCTTCGGGTCACTACGTTTACAGTGGTACCACATTTATATTGTTTTTCTATGTTTTGACGCTTTTACACAATAAAAGCTATTTTATAGAAAATAATTTTTTTGCATCGCTTTATTCTGAGAGCTATAACTTTTTTATTTTTCAGCTGATGGAGCTGTATCGCGGCTTGTTTTTTGCGGGACAAGATGACATTTTCAGCGGTACTATTTTTATTTATATTCGTCTTTTTGACGTTTTTGGTTGAAATTAAGATTTAATGAGAGAAAACACAGTAGTTTGACAATAAATGACTTCACCCAACCAATAACCATGAGTGGAGAAAAAGTTTTTTGTTATCATTCATATTCTCTGAAACAAGGCCAAGAAAGAAAAAATTCTGCTGCCGTATGTAAACTTTTGAGCACAACTGTATAATAAGCAGTAATTCCAAGAGTTCATTAAATGAAATACAATGTAGTTGTGTATCAGGGGTTAAAAGATAAATTGTCAGTAGGTTTTTGCTATGTAATATGAGAGCAGCATAATATCGGCACAGGGACCCTTATTCCAGGGATGTGTGACTTACTCAGCCGCTTGCTTTAGTTTCAATACAATCAGTGTTTTTTCTGCAGGAGATTATCACTGCAGGACTAGGTGTCTCATGCTAACCAGTCCAGCTAATCTTGCAACCCCGCTCCCACTACAAAACTGCACAAGTAATACAGTAAGTGATACATCACTGGAATCAAGCTCTCTATCTCTACATTATACTGCTATCAGATTTCATAGCGAAAACCTGCTAACAGATTCAATTTAACTACTGTATCTCCCACACTGATGGACAAGTCTGGGTTTGGCAAATGCCAGGAGAACATTACATGCCAGATGAGATTGTGCCAACTGTATAGTTTGGTGGAGCAAGGCTAATACTATTGGGTTGTCTTTCAGGGTTTGGCCTAAGCCCTTTAATCCCAGTGAAGGAAAATCTTAATGCTTCCGCATACCAAGATATTTTGGACGATTGTAGCTTCCAGCTTAGTGGAAACGATTCGAGGAAGGCCCTTTTCTGTTCCAGCATGATCGTGCCCCAGTCATAAAGTGCAGAAATCAAGGTCCATAAAGGCATGGTCAGGGGAGTCTGGTGTGGAAGAACTTGACTGGCAGCACAGAGCCATGACCTCAACCCCACTCACCCCACTCTACCCCACTCACCCCTTTCCCTAGAAGCCAGTTTTCACCTTGACCAGGTCAAATGTTTCAAATCGAATTGATATAATTTCAGTTTATTTATGAAAATATTTCAAATTAGAAACATGTGCAAATTTTAAGCTTTTATTTTTTCGGATTTAAAAATAGATAGTGATATGGTACAAATCAGTTAAAAATAACATTTACCATTTGATTACTTGCGTCAGCAACATTTTTGAAAAGTCTTTTTTTTTTTGTTAGGATCTTACTTAAAAGTTGAGCAGCAGTTTTTCTTTTATTTTTCAATGAAATTTACAAAATCTATACTTTTGGGGACCAATTCACTTTTGAGGTGACTTTTAGGAACAAAAAAAATCCATAAAAAAATAAAAACGGCACTAGTCAAACAAATGGAAACCGCATTTAGGAAGTTTGTTAACCCTTCCGAAGCTTCACAGAAATTAACACAAAGACGAATAAAAAAATGAAAACATATATTTTTCCCATCAAACTGTTATTTAGTTCCCAATTTTTTATTTACATAAGGGTAACATGAGAAAATGAATTCTAAAAATTGTTGTGCAATTTCTCCTGAGTACATGGATACCCCTTATGTAGTCAGAAACTGCTGTTTGAGCGCATAGCAGGACTCGGAGGGCAAGGAGCACTATATTACTTTATCAAACCCCCTGAAGTACCCAAACAGCAGCGGCTCTCAAAAAGTACGTGTTTAAAAATGACACCCACTTATGGGATTCATTTAGGGTTGTAATTAGCACTTTGAACCACCAGGTGCTATACAGAATTTTATAATGCTAGGATGTGAAAATTAAAAATAAAGTTTTTTTCCACTAAAATATTGCTTTAGCCCTAAATTTCTAATTTTCATAAGGGGTAATGGAAAACCACCACAAGTGACCACATTTCCTCTCAATGAATTCATCTAGAAGTGTACTCAGCAGTTTGAAAATGGAAAATATGCTTAGTTCCCCATGAATTGTGCCCAGCTCGTGCTTCTGGAGACTGGCACCCAGTAAATTGTTTAGTGGGGTCTCACCACTATAGTAATACCACACATAGTTAGTTATACAGGTTGAAAGAAAACTCGGGTCCATCAAGTTCCACCTTTCTCCACCAATTAAACATTTTTTTGTCTTTAAATTACCTATAACCCACCCATAATGAGTGCTCCCTTGTCTTTAGTATGATCTTTGGAAGGAATAAGTCATGTACTAGTCCTTTGTATTGACCACTCATGTACAGTACAGACCAAAAGTTTGGACACAGCTTCTCATTTAAAGATTTTTCTGTATTTTCATGATTTTGAAAATTGTACATTCACACTGAAGGCATCAAAACTATGAAATAACACATGTGGAATTATATACTTAACAAAAAAGTGTGAAACAACTGAAAATATGGCTTATATTTTAGGTTCTTCAAAGTAGCCACCTTTTGCTTTGATGACTGCTTTGCACACTCTTGGCATTCTCTTGATGAGCTTCAAGAGGTAGTCACCGGAAATGGTTTTCACTTCACAGGTGTGCCCTGTCAGGTTTAATAAGTGGGATTTCTTGCCTTATAAATAGGGTTGGGACCATCAGTTGTGTTGTGCAGAAGTCAGGTGGATACACAGCTGATAGTCCTACTGAATAGACTGATAGAATTTGTATTATGGCAAGAAAAAAGCAGCTACAGTCATATGAAAAAGTTTGGGCACCCCTATTAATCTTAAGCTTAATGTTTTATAAAAATTGGTGTTTTTGCAACAGCTATTTCAGTTTGATATATGTAATAACTGTTGGACACAGTAATGTTTCTGCCTTGAAATGAGGTTTATTGTACTAACAGAAAATGTGCAATCTGCATTCAAACAAAATTTGACAGGTGCATAAGTATGGGCACCCCACCAGAAAAGTGACATTAATATTTAGTAGATCCTCCTTTTGCAAAAATAACAGCCTCTAGTCGCTTCCTGTAGCTTTTAATGAGTTCCTGGATGAAGGATGAAGGTATTTTTGACCATTCCTCTTTACAAAATAATTCCAGTTCAGTAAAGTTTGATGGTCGCCGAGCATGGACAGCCCTCTTCAAATGATCCCACAGATGTTCAATGATATTCAGGTCTGGGGACTGGGATGGCCATTCCAGAACATTGTAATTGTTCCTCTGCATGAATGCCTGAGTAGATTTGGAGCGGTGTTTTGGATCATTGTCTTGCTGAAAGATCCATCCCCTGCGTAACTTCAACTTTATCACTGATTCTTGAACATTATTGTCAAGAATCTGCTGATACTGAGTGGAATCCATGCGTCCCTCAACTTTAACAAGATTCCCAGTGCCGGCATTGGCCACACAGCCCCAAAGCATGATGGAACCTCCACCAAATTTTACTGTGGGTAGCAAGTGTTTTTCTTGGAATGCTGTGTTTTTTTGCCGCCATGCATAACGCCTTTTTGTATGACCAAACAACTCAATCTTGGTTTCATCAGTCCACAGGACCTTCTTCCAAAAAGAAATTGGCTTCTCCAAATGTGCTTTTGCATACCTCAGCCGACTCTGTTTGTGGCGTGCTTGCAGAAACGGCTTCTTTCGCATCACTCTCCCATACAGCTTCTCCTTGTGCAAAGTGCGTTGTATAGTTGACCGATGCACAGTGACACCATCTGCAGCAAGTTGATGCTGCAGCTCTCTGGAGGTGGTCTGAGGATTGTCCTTGACTGATCTCACCATTCTTCTTCTCTGCCTTTCTGATGTTTTTCTTGGCCTGCCACTTCTGGCCTTAACAAGAACTGTCCCTGTGTTCTTCCATTTCCTTACTATGTTCCTCACAGTGGAAACTGACAGGTTAAATCTCAGAGACAGCATTTTGTATCCTTCCCCTGAACAACTATGTTGAATAATCTTTGTTTTCAGATCATTTGACAGTTGTTTTGAGGAGCCCATCGTGCCACTCTTCAGAGGAGATTCAAACAGGAGAACAACTTGCAAGTGGCCACTTTAAGTCATTAAGTCTTTTGTCATGATTGCATACACCTGGCTATGAAGTTCAAAGCTCAATGAGGTTACAAAACCAAAAAAAGTGCTTTAGTAAGTCAGTAAAAAGTAGGTAGGAGTATTTAAAACAAGAAAATGATAAGGGTGCCCATACTTATGCACCTGTCAAATTTTGTTTGAATGCAGATTGCATTTTCTGTTAGCACAATAAACCTCATTTCAAGGCAGAAACATTACTGTGTCCAACAGTTATTACACACATCAAACTGAAATAGCTGTTGCAAAAACACCAATTTTTATAAAACATTAAGCTTAAGATTAATAGGGGTGCCCAAACTTTTTCATATGACTGTAAGTAAAGAAAAACAAGTGGCCATCATTACTTTAAGAAATGAAGGTCAGTCAGTGCGAAAAATTGGGAAAACTTTGAAAGTGTCCCCAAGTGCAGTTGCAAAAACCATCAAGCGCTACAAAGCAACTGGCTCACATGAGGACCGCCCCAGGAAAGGAAGACCAAGAGTCACCTCTGCTTCTGAGGATAAGTTTATCTGAGTCACCAGCCTCAGAAATCGCAGGTTAACAGCAGCTCAGATTAGAGACCAGGTCAATGCCACACAGAGTTCTAGCAGCAGACACATCTCTACAACAACTGTTAAGAGGAGACTTTGTGCAGCAGGCCTTCATGGTAAAATAGCTGCTAGGAAACCACTGCTAAGGACAGGCAACAAGGAGAAGAGACTTGTTTGGGCTAAAGAACACAAGGAATGGACATTAGACCAGTGGAAATCTGTGCTTTGGTCTGATGAGTCCAAATTTGAGATCTTTGGTTCCAACCACGGTGTCTTTGTGCGACGCAGAAAAGGTGAACGGATGGACTCTACATGCCTGGTTCCCACCTTGAAGCATGGAGGAGGAGGTGTGATGGTGTGGGGGTCCTTTGCTGGTGACACTTTTGGGGATTTATTCAAAATTTAAGGCATACTGAACCAGCATGGCTACCACAGCATCTTGCAGCGGCTTGCTATTCCATCCGGTTTGCGTTTAGTTGGACTATCATTTATTTTTCAACAGGACAATGACCCCAAACACACCTCCAGGCTGTGTAAGGGCTATTTGACCAAGAAGGAGAGTGATGGGGTGCTACGCCAGATGACCTGGCCTCCACAGTCACCAGACCTGAACACAATCGAGATGGTTTGGGGTGAGCTGGACCGCAGACTGAAGGCATAAGGGCCAACAAGTGCTAAGCATCTCTGGGAACTCCTTCAAGATTGTTGGAAGACCATTTAAGGTGACTACCTCATGAAGCTCATCAAGAGAATGCCAAGAGTGTGCAAAGCAGTCATCAAAGCAAAAGGTGGCTGCTTTGAAGAACCTAGAATATAAGACATATTTTCAGTTGTTTCACACTTTTTTGTTAAGTATATAATTCCACATGTGTTAATTCATAGTTTTGATGCCTTCAGTGTGAATGTACAATTTTCAAAGTCATGAAAATACAGAAAAATCTTTAAATGAGAAGGTGTGTCCAAACTTTTGGTCTGTACTGTATTTATACATATAAATGAGATCTTCTCTGAGACGTCTTTTTTTCTAAGCTAAACAAGCCCAACTTTTCCAACCTCTCATCATCTCTTCCATCTCTTGTAATAATTTAGTTGCCCGCCTTCGCAGTGACATGTAGATACTAACTACGGCCTAAGTACACGGTGGCACTCAGAAGGGAGGGGGCATTTGAACTTCTGAGCGCAGATTTAGCCGGGTTCTTGTGGGGATTTTGAGGCGGTGGAGCTATTCCAGAGCTTTTGTGCTAGCAGCAATGTGGTATGTCACTAATTTTCATTGACAGATAACGAAAATGATTAGTAGCTTGTTTTTTGTGGGATGAGTTGAAGTTTTTATTGGTATCAGTTTGGGAAAAGTAATATCTGGTCTCAGTTCTGGCAGTGCCCATTTTTTTTAGATGTACACAAATGCGTAATCAACTATGCCAAAATACATGGGGCACTGCAGGAACAGAGTGACTCCATCTGCCTCATCATCATGGGTGGTTCCATCAGCGGGTTCCTCGGATTCCTGCTTTTGTGTTTTGGGTCAGCACGATTACAGCATTTTTACAACCAATTATTTGTTTAGCATGACTATATTTTGAGAGCTGTAAGTTTTTTTCCTCCTGAGAGCTGAGTGCGGACTTGTTTTTTTTTGCAGGTTGAGATGACGTTTCCAGAAATACCATTGTGACTTTTTGATCATGTATTATTTCACTTCTGTATAGCAGTACGATGAAAAATCTTTGTTTTGGTCATGATTTTATTTATTTTTTGCTTTTGTCCATATAATGTATATACATAAATGCCATATTACCTGAACTGAGAGGTTGCTGCTGATCCCACCAGTACTGGTCAATTCTGCCCTCTCAAACGCTGTCTTTAACCTTTGTTCCATGTTTCGGACATAAACACAAGTATGGACATTAGCGCCTGTTCCCATTAACTTCAGAACTGTCAAAATAGACGGACATTAAATAGTTTAAATTACAATATGGTACGTTTTTAAGGCTTTATCCACACAAGTGTATAACACAGCCACCAAAGCTACTTTGTATCCATTTTCGAACAGACAATGATGAATTCTGACAGAAGCTATAGAATTCACTTTTATTAGGTTTACTGTAGTTTTGACAGCAAGAATAGTGATTTGGCACAAATATTGTAAACCCCATGGAAACTGGAGTCTATGGCTAAGTTCACCCGATAAGTATTTGGTGAGTTCTAGATACTGCAGATTTTCATCAGCATTTCTGCACCTATTAGCTAAATAGATTACTTGTGTTCTTTCACTGGGCTTTAAGCATGATTTTTTTCTGCTGGGGTTTTTGTTTCCTTTTAGTATGTAATTTGTTTAAATAAAATTGCTTTGTTTTGGACATTTCCTGGTACTTAGCGTTGATAAAACTTTATTAATAAAGTCATGTGAGGACTTGCAATAACAGAAATGCAATAATAAAAAATGTGCAGCTTTTTATATGTGGATTTTCTGCATCTCATTCAAGTCTATGAAGAAAATCTGCAAATACAAAGCAGATTAACCGCAACAGAAGCTGACATGCTGCACATTTCAAAAAATGCACCGCAGGTCAGTATAAGCATAAATATAAGGCTGTGGTCAGACGGCCGTATGTTCTGTACTACGAGAGAATTGGGCCGATTATGCTAATGACACTCCGCTCAATCTCAATCAGAGTTTGAGCAGAGTGTCATCTTCATGTGATCTGAGTCTCTCCCATGAAAGAATCGTATTTCAGGTGAGGAGAAGACGGAGAACTTAATTTCTCCATCTTCTCCACTGTCTGAGTCCATGGATGTCGGACTGCACTCGGATACAGAATAAGGCAGTTTAAATCTATGTCAGAATGGATATATAATTCTTTTTGACAGTATTTCTGATTGATATCAACTCCTTTATGCCGAAACCTATTTTCACTTTCCTGAACAGGCCAACTTTTTAAATTTTGACCAGTGTCACTTTAAGTGGTAATAACTCTGGAACGCTTCAACAGATCCCACTGTTTCTGAGGGCTCTTTCACATGTCAGTGTTTCCATTACGTGTGGTGACAGTTTTCACACGTACCGGAGACACTGACACACGTAGACCCATTCAAATGAATGGGTCTGTGCACATGTCAGTGTGTTTCCACGGACTGTATGTCTGTGTTATCCACACGTAGACGTGTTCGTTTTTGGCCGGCAGCACGGATCACACGGACCTTTTCAATTCAATGGGTCCATGTAAACACGAAACACGTACCGCACATGGATGTCAGCTGTGGGACACGTACTGGCGCCTGGGAGTCAGTGTACAGTTCGCGCTGTTCCCAAATGCTGGGTGCTGAACGCCGCCCTCCTCAGCTGATCAGCACCAGCAGGGACGATGATGAGGATAGTAGTAGTCCTAAATCTCCCCCGCTGTAATCCATGTGACCAATCACGTCAAGGAGCTGAAGAGAATGACTCGCTGCAGCGAGCAGCCTCGGAGCTGCGCTCAGTGAGCGGTGTCCTGTCACTCATTGAGCGCAGCGGAGTTCCGGGGCCCATTCGCTGCAGGAGTCATTCTCCTTGGCTCCGCTGCTGAGCGGTCACATGGATTACAGCGGGGGACACTTAGGACAGGTGAGTATATGGGTTTTCTTAATTTATTCTTATTTCTACAGGTGGACACTGCGGGAGCAGACACTACTACTCTCATCATTGTTCCTACTGGTGCTGAATGCAGCGCCGGAAGGGAACAATGATGAGTGCAGCATTCATCATCCGGCGCTTGGGAACAGCGCAAACTGTACACTGATTCACAGGCACAGGTATGTGTAATCCTAAAGTGGCACACGTGTGCCACACAGGTGCACACGGACATCTCCAGTACTGTTTTTTCCGGTATCAGAAATATCCGGATGTGGGAAACCGGCCTGAGATTGTTTATTCATGACACATTGTACTTAACAATAATAGTAAATTTAGGTTGATATGATTTGTTTTATTTTATGAAAATATCAAAAATTTGACAACATTTTTGAGAAATTCTCACTTTTTGAACTTTGAATTTTTATGCCCTCGAAAAAAAGACATACCACATACAAAATAATTAATAAATAACATTTATCACATGTCTACTTTATGTCAGCATAATTTTTTAAACATATTTTTTATTTGTTAGGAAGTTAGAAGAGTTAAAAAAATAGCAGTAATTTTTCATACAAAATTTACAAATCCTATTTTTTAGTGATCTCTTCATTTTTAAAGTGACTTTGAATTATAGTCAATGACATACGGACTATATGTCAGAAAACCCCCAAACAAGACCCCATTGTAAAAATGGCATTCCTAAAAGGATTCAAGAACGCCATTCAGGAAATTTGCTAACCTTTAGGTGCTTCATAAAAATAATAGCAAAGTGGAAGAAAATAATGAAAAATTTTGTATTTTTCACTAAAATGTTGCTTTAGCTCCAAAGTTTTAATTTTCACAAGGATAACAGGAGAAAATAGACTACCCAAGGTGTTGTGCAATTTCTCCTGAGTACAGTACTACCCCATATGTAGGGGAAAACTACTGTTTGGGAACACAGGAGGACTCGGAACGGAAGAAGGGCTATTTGGCTTTTCGAGCGCAGATTTGGCCAGAATAAACTGTGGACGCCATGTCACGTTTAAAAAGCTCCCAAAGGGCCAAAACAGCAAAAAAAAAAAAAAACACAAGTGACTCTTTTTTGGAAACTACAACCCTCAAGAAATTTATCTAGGGGTGTGGTGAGAATCTTGAACCCACAGGTGCTTTATGGAATTTTAAAATACTGGCCCGTAAAAATTAAAACTTATGTTTTTTCCCCCCAAACGTTCCTTTCGCCCCAAATTTTTCATTTTCACAAGGGTATCAGGAGAATATGGACTATACAATTTATTGTGCAATTTCTTCTGAGTACGCTGATGCCCCATATGTGGGGGAGAACTACTGTTTGGGAACACAGGAAGGCATAACCTGTAAATTATTACGCTATTTCAACCAAAGTATAGCAGTACCCTATATGTGTTCATACACTTCTGTTTGGGCATATGGCAGGGCTGAGAAGAGACAGAGTGTCATTTGGCTTTTAGGGAGCAGTTTCCTGGAGAAGTTTGTGGGCGCCATTTGCAGAGCCCCTGAGCTTCCAAAACAGCAGAAATAAGCTCAGGAGGTATGCGACCATCAATGTGCACTGTTAGGATGGATCCCAAAATATCTGTCCACGATATTGGGCCACTGTAAAGAAACCTATACAGCATTGCATACATCTCTTTGCAGCGTCCTCCTGTAAAAGAAAGTATTTACAAAAGTGCATGCCGGCCAGATGGAGGCTGAAAGTTTACACTCACAGCCTTGCGTCTGGTGAATTGTTGGCCATGGTGGCATTACAGTATATGTCTGGAAAAGTTTCCAGACATATATTGTAGGCTATCATGGACACAGTGCACCTAGCCTAAATGATGTACAGGCTATATACAGCAACCTCGTACATTGCTTGGTGGCCGCTGCCTGAATACTGCACTACATTCACTTCAATGGGAGATAAAGCTCAGTAGTCATCTTCTAAGCAATGTGTGGGGCTGCTGTGTTCTGCCCATACATCGCTTAGGTCCGGCCACTGCAGTTTTCAGCTGATAGGTGGGTGTGCTGGTATCGAACCCACCGATCTCACCCACTCACCCATTTCATACTGAAGAACTGTCCAGTGGATAGATCAGTGTTTCCCAAACTCCAGTCCTCACGGCCCCCCACAGGTCATGTTTTCAGGATTTCTATAGTGCTGCACAGCTAAGAGAATTACTGATGCCTTGATGATCCTTTCACCACTTGGCCAGTGCTAAGAAAATCCTGAAAACATGAGCTGATGGGGTCCGTGAGGACTGGAGTTTGGGAAACACTGGGATAGATCGATGATTAGACCTGGGAATCCCGTTAAGTGCGTTCTCCCATTTGCAGCAGTCCATGCATGTTGACATTGTGTGGTTTGGGCACGGCGCAGGGCTCAAAAGAGGGAGCCATGTTGTTTTTCCAACACCTCTGAGCTACTAGGAAAATCAACAGCTGCTATTTTTCCATTGACAGATGACAGATCTAAGTAGGTGTTACACGCACGCCGCTAGGTTCAGATAGGCGAGACAGGTTACATGAATTCTTTGGAATCCTGGGGGAACCGTTACTCAGAGCGACCATAGACCATGTGCTGCAGCTTCTCTCAGGCACACAGGGATACTGACCCTCAGGCACAGACACGTAGGTTGTTTCACTTGCTGACCAGACACACTTGACAAGAGTCCTCATAAATGGTAGAACAGTAGCATTTAATAAGAAGCCGCACAGCTAGTGCAAGTTAAGTCTTATGAGCAACAGGCTCCAGTGACAAACAATACAGTTTCCTTAGCAGCACAGCAGTTCACAGTCTTCCCAGTAGTACAGGACAGAAGAGTTCTAATGCAAAGGCACATTAATGAACACAGCATTCTTTACAGCACAGTGAGATGGAGGAGGGGGGAGGGTTTGCTGAGGGAGATGATCCCCGTGACACCATTTCTTCCAGTCCTTATCTTTATGCCTGACAATACTCTGCACTGCTAGTTCAGGAACTCT
Source organism: Phyllobates terribilis (assembly GCF_046119375.1). Lineage (NCBI taxonomy): Eukaryota > Metazoa > Chordata > Amphibia > Anura > Dendrobatidae > Phyllobates > Phyllobates terribilis. The sequence continues at coordinate 71,234,441 of NW_027362773.1, read as the reverse complement.
ACCTGACCTGTGCTTAGCTTCACTCCTGACTTGAATCCTTTTCACTTGCAGGGGCGCTTCTGTGAGATAAAGAACACACACACCACCTTTCTCTTCGCTTCAGCCAGACATTAAACAACTTCCTCACAATCCCCCTGGGGCTCTGCTAAAACACTCCCCTTCTCCTGTAACTGTGTTAACCCCTCTAGTTGCTGGATGCTTTTAAAGCACCAGCACTACTTCGGCATGTCATATAGGGGCTTGTTTTATTGCAGTATGAGATGAAGTTTTAGTTGGTGCCATTTGTTAGTACATAATTTTTTTATTTTTCGTTTTATTTTATTAATTATTCCAATTTTTGTGAAACAGAATGAACAAATAAAAAACAATCCAGGAATCGTTTCTATATTTTTAAGCTATTTTATGCTATTCACCATGCAGTAAACGAGGTAAGACGACTTTATTAGTCGTGTCGAATAATTAGACCAACGACAGGGTTATAACGTTTTTTTTTCATAAATTGCACAGTAAAATGCTGATTTACAAAAAAGAGTATTTGTTATTGCATAGCCATATTCTGATCGCTATAACATTTTAACGCTGAATGAGCTGTGTGAGGGCTTGTTTTCTGTGGGATGAGTTGAAGTTTTTATTTGTATCATTTTAGACAACACAACATTTTTTGTTCTCTTTTTTTCAATTTTTGAGTGGCAGAATGACCAGAAACAAACAATTCATAAATATTTTTTTTATCTATAACGGCTGATAAACTATTATTAAATTTTTTTAAAAAATACTTTGCTTGGTTCCTAACACTATACAGCAGGAACATCTCAGTTTTAAATAGTTTGGAGAAAATCTCCACAGAAAAAAAAAATACTTTGTTTGGTTACTAACATACAGCAAGCCATATTTTATCTTGTCAGTTAGTGACACTCAAATTCAGGTGTGTGCAGAGCTGTTGCAGAGGAAAAAATCTAATTTTATTTTGCTAATAGCGTGCTCCTACTACAGTATCTGAGCAACATGAGTGGGAAAAAGAGAGGTAGGTGGTAATATTATGAAAGCACTAGTGAACCAACACCGTCATGTCCTATCCAAAGACAACAGACAACTTCTGTTACTGGACGGGCTACTCCACTCCCTTTCTTTGGCAGCCGTACAGCGATACGCCTTGTTGATAAGGGCCAGAAAGAGCAGGAGCTCCAGTGGATGGCAAGTGCTGCTGCAAGTGGCTTCTCCTCTTCTTCCTCCACCTCAACATCACACAGAGTACAGTCCACAGAGGTATCACCCCAATTACCCTTGCTTTCCCCTGTGTCACAACTTTCCAAGTGCCCAACTGACTGTATTGAACCACAGATGGGCGAATCTGTAGAACTGTTCACCCATTCTATACCATGGGCATCAGAAGTGTACTCCAAACATTCACAGACTCAAGAAGAAGAGGAAAGCATCTGCACTGATGCCCAAAATTTATTTATGTTGGATTTGGGGCAGGAAGGAGTGAGAGCCCGTCCGCTGTAACGGAAGCAGACATGTCTGCTGTGTTTGTTTCACAGAACACACCACACGTTTCTCAATCCACCGTAACATCTTCGCCTGCACTTCACACCTCATTCACAGTCCAGCAGTTTGTCCGTTTCACCGTGCTCCACCCTCTCTCAGCACCACAGCCAGCCCTCGGTCCCACAATTGTGGTCATGTAAAAGATTGTTTCATCCTACACATGACAAAGCTAAGAGGTTGAACTCCACCATCTCAAATCTGTTGGCCATGGAAATGCTGCCTTTCTGCCTGGTAGATACAGATGGTTTCTGAAAGCTGATGGCAGTACAGTCCCCCAATACCAGTTGCCCAGTCGCCATTCCTTCTCTAAGAAAGCTGTGCCTGCGCTACACCAACATGTCACAGACAACATCACCCGTTCCTTGACTAAATCTATAATAATAATAATAATAATCTTTATTTTTTATATAGCGCTAACATATTCAGCAGCGCTTTACATACATTATCGTCGCTGTCCCCATCGGGGCTCACAATCTAGATTCCCTTTCAGTATGTCTTTTTGGAGTGTGGGAGGAAACCGGAGAACCCGGAGGAAACCCACGCAAACACGGGGAGAACATACAAACTCCTTGCAGATGTTGTCTTTGGTGGTATTTGAACCCAGGACCCCAGCGCTGCAAGGCTGCAGTGCTAACTACTGCACCACCGTATATCTGCCAGGGCGCATTTCACGACAGACACCTGAACGTAGTAGGCATGGCCAATGGTGTTACATCTCGCTGACTGGGCACTGGATGACTCTGGTGGCTGTGGGGACAGGCGGGGTAGGGGCTGCTCCACAAATCTTGGAATCCCTAAGGCTTGCAGAAGAAATATCTGTATTTCACACTTCCTCCACTGCTTCTGCGTCCTCCACCTCCTCTAGGACCTCCACATGCGCAATCAACCTCTGCGTTAACAAGACACGCATTCCAACAGTGTAGAGCGAATCCACACCACCTCCGTACTGAGCAGCCAGGGCTTACCGCAATCAGGCAGTCTTCAAATTAATATGGGTTGGAGATCGCAGTCATACAGCTGAAGAGTTGTGGACAGCTTTCCAGGCTCAGTTTCAGCAATGGCTGTCTCCACTGAACCTGGAGCCAGAGAACGCCGTGTGCGATAACAGTGCAAACCTGTTGGTTCACGTCCTCAACCTGGTGGCACAGCGATTTCTCTGCCACTATCCCGGCCTGGATGAGCTGCTTCAGAAAGTACAGAAGCTGTGTGCTCACTTCCGTGGTTTGCATCCCTCATGTCATCGATTTGCATCGATACAGAGGTCTTTGTCCATGCCAGTTAATAGGTTGATATGCGATGTACTGTCATGGCGGTAGAACACTCTGCACATATTGCTGTGACTGTGGCAGCAGCAACGAGCCCTGACGCAGTATGTCATGTCGTATAGCCTAAACCAACGCAGTACGGACATAGGGCTTATCACGTTTAGGGAGTGGGAACAGATTAAGGACCTTTGCACCCTTCTGTACAGTTTTGAAATGGCTACTAAACTAGTTAGCACTGACAATGCCGTAATCAGCATCACTATTCCGGTCATCTACATGCTGGAGAAGATTTTCAATAGCGTGCGGCAGGAGGTGGTTGTCCCAGAAGACGATGAGCATATGGAAGGGATAATAATGTCTCAAAAGTTCTAGACTGTCGTCACACAGGCAGGTGCCAAGTGATGGTGGCTTCCTGCGATCGAGGGGGCTTGGTGATACCAGACTTACTGTTAGTGAAGGTGCAAGAGTCGAGGAACAAATGGAGAAGGAAGAGGTGATGGGCGAGCAACAGTCAGAAGATGAAAAGGATAATCATCCCCTCTCTGTTGAAAGTGGTTGGCAGGAGGGGACGGAGGAAACATGCATCAGTGTAATGCAGTGTCACATGCAGAAGTAGTGCTGTTGCAGAGTGTGACATACAGAATTAGTGCTGTTGCTTTAAAAGCATTCAACAACTATTAGAAGTAACACAAGCACATGAGACAGAAAGTGTTGTGCTCCAGAAGCATCCAGAAACTAGACGGGTTAACACAGTCACAGGAGAAGCGGAGTGTATTAGCAGAGCCCGAGGGGGATTTTGGGGAAGTTGCTTAATGTCTGGCTGGAGCCGAAGAGAAAGGTGGTGTGTGTGTTCTGTATCTCACAGAAGAGCCCCTGCAAGTGAAAAGGATTCAAGTCAGGAGTGAAGCTAAGCACAGGTCAAGTAGAGTTCCTAAACCAGCAGTGCAGGGTATTGTCAGGCAGAAAGATAAGGACTGGAAGAAATGGTGTAACAGGAATCATCTCCCTCAGAAAACCCTCCTTCCCCCTCCATCTCACTGTGCTGTAAAGAATACTGTGTTCATTAATGTGATTTTACATTAGAAATGTTCTGTCCTTTACTACTGGGAAGACTGTGAACTGCTGTGCTGCTAAGGAAACTGTACTGTTTGTCACTGGAGCCTGTTGCTCATAAGACTTAACTTGCACTGGCTGTACGGCTTCTTATTAAATGCTACTGTTCTACCGTTTATGAGGACTCTTGTCAAGTGTGTCTGGTCAGCAAGTAAACAACCTACGTGTCTGTGCCTAAGGGTCAATACCCCTGTGTGCCTGAGAGAAGCTGCAGCACATGGTCTATGGTCGCCCTGAGTAACGGTTCCCCCAGGATTCCATAGAATTCATGTAACCTGTCTCGCCCCTATCTGAATCTAGCGGCGTACGTGTAACCTTGATGGCCCGTACGGAGAATCCTGAGCGGGAATTAGCGTGTAGAGGAGAAGAGGAAAAGTGTCTGGAACAACACAGCAGCACAGCACCTCAACTCAACTCTGCTACACCTGTTAAAGGGGATCAGCCCTAAAGAAAACTCACTAGCAGCAATAAATGTGGAAATACAACTTTAGTCTTCGGCTCATTACGAACGCAGTTATACCACATTCGTATAAGATTTTTTGTTTTGCTTCTTTTGCACACTAAAATAATTTTTTTTTACAAACAATAATGTGTCTTTCCATCATCATATTCTGATATTTGTAACTTTTTTATGAAGTTTTTATTGAAACCATTTTTTATGTGATTTTTGTTTAACACTTTTCATTCTGTTTTGTGTGTCAGTATGACGAAAAAGTGCCATTTTTGCCATGTTTCTTATTTTATTTTTTTTACCATATGACAGTTTTATAGATTGGCTCGTTCTGGATGTAGCGATACCAAATGTGTACTTTTTTCCTTTACTATTGTTTTACAGAAAAACTGCGTTTTTACTTGCAAAACATTTTTTCCATTTTTTTTTCGTACTTTCCCTTTTGATTTTTTACATTTTTACAAACTTTGACTTTTTCTACTTAGTCATGCTATTATTTCTGGTGTAATAGTGCTTTTGAACTACAGGGTATTAGATCTGTGAATCACACACAGGCAGGAACTTACAGGCCAACGTAGCTGGGTGATCCCGCAGCCATTATTCGGCCATTGGCACAACAGCAATATATTAAGAGGATAAAAACTTTGATGGGAGTGCTTCTTCACATTGACACGTTAGCTTCAGTCTAATTATAGATTACATAGCACAGTGCAGTGGACCATCTAATAACATTACATTGCTGATCATTTTATTACTGATATGGTGTATTAAAGGAAGCTGGACACCTCCAAAAATCCTGTTCACCAGCAGACATAGAAATCACACTACATGAAACGTTACTTTAAACTATAGTTTCCCATTATTCCCAAATTGCCAAGAAAGTAATTATCAAAAAATATTATTGTTTGCAGGATATGTTCGTTTAAGCCAAAGGGGAACAAAAAAATATTGTGGGGAGGGGTAGGACTAGGGTCCGGCGATGTGATAAAGGGAAAATAGCTCTATTACCATCTAGTTTGCTCTCCCTTGCCACGGAGGTTGGCACCCTAATAACTTGCAAATGGCGACCATGTGGGCTATCCCTGGTATGTCCTATTCCACCTTACAAGTGAGGGCCAATATTAGCCAGCCGTTATGTAAATTTACAGCGCTAATAATCAATATCCTGTATCCAAAAGCATGAACACTACTATGCCAGTAATTTTGCCAAATACACACAGTATGCTTTCTCATAGGTCAACTATGAATCCTTTTAAAGGCTCAAGTTAGTTAAACAACAACTGTCCCAATACAAAAGGATATCAACATAACGTGTACCCATAAACTGCAGTATCTCCCCTGGATATCATAGTATTTAGTTTGCCATAAACATGAAAAAAATCATGTCAAAGTTAATATAGACAATGCATATGCTATACTCAATGCGTTTCCCCTAAATAGTTTCATCAGGGGCACATACTAAAAAAATATACTTAGCTTCAGTTGTACTTGGACCAATGTTATTCAATGAGGCAGTGCAGATCTGCAGATTTTTTCTCAGCTGTATTCGGCATGAGAGATAGGATCCGAGAAATTGGATTGGTGTGAGAAAAAAAATCGGATGCCATACGGACTATCAGAGTGGCATCTGATTTTTACGGCTACATTGCAATTCTGTAACAAGGAAACTGTAAATGGTCCTGTAAAAGATTAATAGCTACTGAGTAAAAAATGGGATTGCACACAGACAGCCCACGGATGACAGATGAGAAAAAAATCCCACTTTTCGGTATGAAAATCGGACCAATTTTTTTATACGCTCGTGTGACCCTGGCCTTACAGTCACCGCTCACTACACAGTGAGCGCTGTAATCACTGCTCAGCACACTGACAGCCCGCTCTGCAGCATGTGTACAGAGCAGGCTGTCAATCAATGTGTAGGGAGTGATTACAATATTCATTTTCTACCTGCGCTCCCAGTAAATCAGCCTAACATGATTTAAATACTATTTTCCTGCAGATTGCCACTATATATATATATACACCATTTTTGGAAGTGACAGGTTCCCTTTAAAGGGTTATTCCCAATATCATAAATTTATGTGATAATAATCTACATTCATTTTTAGAAAAGTGGGCGAATATAATTAATTTACAATTCTTCACCATTTAACAGTATCCATTTCCAATAATGATCCCCCCAAGCTGCTGCCATCAGAACCTCCTCCAGTAGTTCCATTGGCTTAAATCGAGAATGCAGTTTCCGTTACTCATTTGTATAGACGGCCACTAAGCATGTACAATGCTGCCAACCTGTGTCTTCTGTCTGGGCGCTCCCTCATTCAGGCGTGCGCCTGGAATCAGATGCTCCTCCTGTTCAGGGAACTGCGGATGCCTGGTCCTCTCCAGGGATTTCTGAGTGGGCTATAACCTCAGTTCAAGGAATGTGAAGCGAGAAAGTGGCACCTGAGCGAGGAATGTGTGGTTCTGTACTGTGTTTTCTGAGCCAGATTCAAGCTCAATCTGTTTTGCTGGCGGCACAGAACATAGCTCCGCTGCGCTCATTATCAGCTTAGAATGCAGCACACGTGTGCTTGAAGGGCTGATTACATTTGAAAATATCAGTATATACACTATAAAAATATGTGTCTATTATATATGCCCTCCTCAACATTAAAATTGCAACGGCAAGAAGAAAAAGTCAGGGGATTATGGAAATCACAGAATGGATAGGCATGTTAATGTTATGCAAATTATGAAAAATGGTAACAAAACTTTCAAAATATCATAATTTATTCAGTCTCAAATATGCAGAAATCCCTGCACTTACATACCTAGGCTGCTATCAGTGATGTTATTAATGGTTGTCTGAGCAATGGTCTGCCACGCTAATGCATTTGGGCAAATCATCAAGATCCGCTCCTGGCAGCTCCCTTTGTAATTGCTGATCAATGATGTTCCAGATGTGTTTGATGGGAGAAAGTCTTGAGACGTTGCAGCCCATTGTAGCACGTTTAGGTCACACAGGCAGCTCAAAGTAGCATGAGTAGTGTACGGCCTGGTGTTTGGTTTCACTCTGCAGCCACAATTACATCCTGTGTCTAGTTCACCATGAAAAATTGGGTCCTTTTTAAGAGAATTCTTCCCACTTTAGCAATGCCATAAATGCAGTCAATGAGTGTGGTTTGAGCACACATCAGGGTTCAAAAGGAAATGTGTAATTTGTTCTTTTCTGAGGGTACAAACATTTTCCAAAGTGTTTTTGAGCTACCAGTAAACATAGAAACCGCCTATATTTCCCTTGACTGATGATGGACCCTAGTGGGGGCTTGCTTTTTGTGGGATCACATGTAAGGCTAGGTTAACATTTATCCTGTGCTCTACCCTGAGCACTTTGGTTGGGGTTTCTATCTAAATCTCCAAAAAACGTGATACAGACAGAAACATTCACTATAAATGAGGTAGACATAGTAACTTTGGACTCCGCCTGGCCTCTGTTCCGGCATTGTCCATCTTTTTAGATGTGCGCAAAAGCATGGTCAACTGCATTTCTGTGCATGCCTAAAGAGATGGGACACTGCTGGCAAAGAGGACAGACAGCATCTAAAGTGACTCCATCTACCTCATTATAGTGAATGGTTCCTTCAGGGGTTTCATCTGAATCACGTTTTCAAATTTAGACAGATTCCCCCACCTAAGAGCTAACCCTAATGAAATCCATCAGAAAGATACTAGGAAAGATGGGTAGTAGTTCTTGTCAGAGCTGTCATAGCACTTATGTTTGTCCCACAAACTGTTGATTACGTCTTTGAATAATCTGACATAATTTTTTAAACCAGGAATTCCCCTTTATCATATCGCTAAATTTTGATCCTTCTTAATCTAAAACTCAGAACTATGTTAAAAAAAATTTCTCAATAGGTTCCAGGAAATCAGCCATTTTCCCACTCACAAACCTTAGATCGGACCACCGTACCCACTGCTGTGTCCTCAATAGGGGATTACATGAACTAAACATTTGCTTCAGCAGCTGCTGACAAACCCATGGACTGAAACTTGACAAAGAACATTATCCATTTGCATAATTCCCACCCAACATAACATTCATCTTTTCTATCTAAACACATATAAATCAACTCACCTGTTTTTATCCTAAAGCTGATATGAGGGGCAGGTTCCCATGATTCTGCCATTACCGGTACTGACTGCAGGGCAGAAATAAGACGTTTGAGTTCAGTAACATTAAAGATGCCATTTCCAGTAAGAACGTCTACAATGGCTGATGGAACATACAATGAAGAGTTAACCGATACAGAATATCCCACAGTCATATTCAATGACTGGCTTGCCACCTATAAGAACAACAGATATGAGATTCAGAATATAACTTGCCACATTAATAGAACATTAAGTTTGAAATAAAAATGCATATAATAAAATATTTTCACAACTTGCCACATTAATAGAACATTAAGCTTGAAATAAAAATGCATATAATAAAATATTTTCACATAAAACTGGCAAATATACAAAGTGGTGAAAATTTTTTTTTTTTTACATTACTTAAATTATTTTAATCATTTAATGGGATCAAGGCAGAGAAATAGATTAGAATAAGAAAAGGCCAAATACTTACCTGTGAAATCCCCCTGACATTCCTGCACTGCCATTCTGGTCCTCTCCGCTAACATTAATGACAAGCTATCTACCACATGTGAACACTGCAGTCAATCACTAAGAACAGTGATTGCTGCAGTGGTCACATTTGGTAAACCGCAATGATACAGTGCCTTGAAAAAGTATTCATAGTCCATGAGCTTTTCCACATTTTTTCATGTTATAACCAAAAACTTAAATGTATTTTAATTTGAATTTAAGTGTTATTCCAACACAGAGTGACAAGGAAGTGAAGTGTAAAGGAAATGATATACGTTTTATTAATTATTTTAAAAATATAAATCTGAATATTGTGAAGTGCATTTGTATTCAGCCCCCTGCAGACTGATGCCCCTAAGTAAAATCCTGAGTGACCAATTGCCTCCAGACGTCACAAATTGAGTTCACCCATGTGTAATTTATTCTCAGTATTACACTATTATTACTATACAGTATTAGTACTACAGCTGTTCTGTGAAGCCTCAGAGGTTTGTTTGTGAATTTTAGGGATCAAACAGCATCATTAAAACCAAGGAACACATGAGACAGGTTAGGGATAAAGTTGTGGAGTAAAGTAAAGCAGAGTTGGGTTATAAAAAAAAATAGCCCAAGGTCTGAACATCCCACAGAGCACTGTTCAATCCATCATCCAAAAATGGAAGGTGAATGCCATAACTGTAAACCTACCAAGAAATGGCCATGCAACTAAACGGACATCCTAAGCAAGGAGAGCACTAATTAGAGAAAATAGGCGAAGAGGGAAGTATACAGCACAACCATCTAGTAAACTAAAATCAGAAATATTTATTGGATTTATACTATGATTAAGTGCATTATATTGCCAGAAAAGCACCAGTTTTAATCTGTTCTCGTATGGATCTAATGAGTTTTAGAAGTGTCCAATAAAAATTTCGGATTGTAATTTACCAGATAGTTGTGCCATATACCTCCCTCTTCACTTATGTGCTTTGCTGTGCTTCACCAGCGGAACTCGGCATCGACCGACAGGTTTCTCAGCTTTTGAATATCAAGCAAGCGTGGTGAGCTTTCAATCCCTGTCTTATCCACTAATTAGAGAAGTAGTGAAGAGGCCCATGGTCACTCTGGAGGAGCTGCAGAGATTCACAGCCCAGGTGGTAGAATCTGTTCACATAACAATAATTAGTGGTATACTCCACAAATGTGGTATTATGGAAGAGTGACAAGAAGAAAGACATTTTTTAAAGCAAGCCATAAGAAGTCCCATTTGCAATTTGCAAAAAGCCATGTAGGGGACACAACTAGCATGTGGAAATAGGTGCTCTGGTCACGAGACCAAAGTAGAACTTTTTGGACTAAATGCAAAACGATATGTGTGGCGGAAAACTAACACTACACAACACCCTGAAAACACCATTCCCACCGTCAAACATGTTGGTGGCAGCATCATGCTGTGGGGATGCTTTTCTTCAGCACGGACAGGGAAGCTTGTCTGAGTTGCTGGGCAGGTGGATGGTGCTAAATACAGTGCAAATCTGGGGTAAAAACAAACTAGTAGATGATGCAAAAGACTTGAGACTGGGGCACAGGCTCACCTTCTAGCAGGACATCGACCAAAAACATACTGCCAGAGCTACAATGAAATGGTTTAGATCAGTGATTTTCAACCTTTTTTGAGCCGCGCCACACTTTTTATACTTAGAAAATCCTGGGGCACACCACCAACCAAAATAGCACAAAATGACACTAAAACAGTCATATTATACATATAGTTAATAATATAGATTCTAAATTTATTTTACTCACTCAGTGTGAAACCTGGGCCTGTTTCGATAAACACAAAAGGGATATCCTGGCAGGAATGGTGGAAAGACACACACGAAGCTCTTCCTCAACAGTTCTCAGTTTCTCCCTGTTTTTAGTTTTTATCGCAGTCAAGCTTGAGAAGCCCAGCTCACATAGATATGTGGTTGAAAATGGGAGCAATGTCAAAATAGCTTTGTTGGCCAGAATGGGGAACTCCTTGGCAACAGATAACCAAAAACTGTCCAAAGGAAGATCAGCAAAATTTAGCTTTAAACCGCGATCTTGCTTCAGTTCAACGAGTTCCTCTTGCTCCTTTAAAGTCATGTCCTTTCCAGCAACGGATAATGAGCTGTATGGGTCCCTAACCAAGTCAAGGCATTCTGTGAAGGCTGAAGAGAAATAGAACTATAACTTCTCCTCAAGAGTTTTCAAATGTCTGCCAATCGCTTCGCACATTGCAGTAGTATTGTCATCATGCAGTTTCTCGGTGAGTGGGAACATCTGAAGGTTGCCACCCTGCACATGTTGTTGCCAGAGCTGCACCTTTAAACGGAATCCATTCATTTTATCAGTGCTTGTAAGCAGGTTTTCATTTCGACCTTGCATCCGTGTGTTTAGTTCATTCAGATATTGAAATATATCAGCCAGGTATGCCAGCTTTGCACACCACTCATCACTTGCAAGCAGCTTTGAATAATCGGACCTCTCGTTTGTAAGAAATATTTTAAGTTCCTCTCGCAACTCATACACACGGGCCAGCACTTTGCCGCGTGACAGCCACCTGACCTCCGTGTGGAGCAATAAGATTTTATGTTCCGCTCCCATTTCTGTACACAAAGACGCAAATAAGCGACATCTCAAAGGTCGCGTCTTCACAAAGTTCACTATGCGCACAACATCATCCAACACAGGAGCTAGATCTGCTGGTAAGGTCTTTGCAACGAGGGCCTCACGATGCAAGAAACAGTGGGTAGCAAGAACATCTGGGTTTCTTTCTTTAACCCTACTTACAAAGCCTTTGATGCGTCCGACCATGGCTGCGGCTCCATCAGTGCAGACACCTGTGCAGTTTTCCCATGTAAGTCCACTTTTATCAAGATATTCCGATGTAACTTGGAATATTGCCTCTCCTGTTGATTTTTCTGTCAGTGCCTTGCAAAATAGGAAGTTTTCTCTAATGGCTTCACCATCCACAAAACGCACATTGGCCAACAACTGACAATGTCCACTGATATCCGTCGACTCTTCAAGTTGCAAGGCAAATTTTTTACTGATGCGCACCTTTTCCAAAACAACTGTTTCAATGTCCGCAGACAAGTCATCAATCCGTCTGGCAATTGTGTTATCAGAGAGAGGCACTTTAGCTATCTCTTTAGCTGCTTCAGGGCCAAGCATCTCATTTACAATAGCTTTACAAGCTGGTAGTATTAATGTTTCTGCCACAGTGTGGGACTTTTTTGATTTAGCTATGAGTTCAGCAACAAGGTAGCTAGCTTTGAGGGCTCTCTCATTTACCTTTGTGCTTTTTCTCAAAAAAGTTGCCCCTTTCTCATTGTTTGTACGTAAGCGTACAAAATACTCCATCGGTTTATTTTGAACGGAAGGGTGTTTCGTTTGGAGATGGCGTTTAAGTTTGCTTGGCACCATAGCGCTATTGGAAAGCTTCTCACCACACACCAAGCACAGTGGTGTTGGTGCTGTCGCATCCCCAGTGGAAGTAAATCCAAATGAAAGATAGCTTTCACTGTATTGCCTTGAGCTCACCGTCTTGTCTTTTTTCTTTTGTCGAACTCTCATACTAGGGCCTTCATTTGGGTTAGAATTGTGTCCAGGGTCCTGTTCGGCATTTGCCTTTTCCATTCTCAAATACTTCTCCATCACTGCTGAGATAGTGTGCGCAGCCACACACTAAAATAGAAGAGTATTACATTATCTGCCACACTTAAAGGACCTCTGCTAGGCATATTTCATTCCTGAGGGCTTAAAAAGCAGCTCTCGTGGTGACAAGAAGCTGATTTAAACCCCCCAAGAGTGAACTTCACGAGAGCTGTATGTGTGTGATAATAACTTATATTACTACGGTCTGCATTTCCTGCTTGAATTGACACTAGTGACGTAGCACTCAGCTTTCTCTATAAGTAGAATAGAGCCGGCTGCCAAGTGCTACGCCACTAGAGTCAATTCAAGCAGGACATGACTGCTGAAGAACGGTACTAATATCATTTATTATTCCATACATACAACTCTCACGGAGTTCACTCTTGGGGGTTTTAAATCAGCTTCTTACCACCACAAGAGCTACTTTTTTAGCCCTCAAGAGTGAAATATGCCTGGCAGAGGTCCTTTCAATAAATTATTTATTTTAAAAAAGTGAAATAAAAAAGGATAACCCCCTCATATATTCAATCCCATGTAACCTCATAAATACAGTCCCACGTATATGAGCACATGATTATCAGCATCATATACTGTGGTGATGTGCACTGTACAGCGCCACAGTATATGGTGCTGATTATTATGTGGCTCATATACTGCAATATAAAGGGGTACAATGAGAAGTACTATGGCCATGAGGCCAGAGTACAAGTGCCAGCTCATATACTCAGCATATGAGCTGGTACTTGTAGTACTCCAGCCTCATGACTATAGTAATTCTCATTTTACATTTCTCATTGTTATATGCAGTATACTGCTGGAGTACTAAAAGTACCAGCTCATATGCTGAGTATTCTGCCAACAGTTCATATACTCAGGCAAAAGCTCATATAGTCAGCATTATTGGCGGGCATTACCTTGGCGGTGGGCAAATGCGAGAGTCTCTCCGCTCTCAGGATGACGCGCCGGCCTCGGTGACGTCATTAAGTCGCGCGAGGTTCAAAGCTTGCGCATGTGTTATTGTACACGTCTCATACATTGTAAGAAGGTGTGACTGCGCATCGAGCGCATTGCCGGGAAACAAAACACAGGGGGCACCATAGTTTGGGGAACTTTCCCCGCGGCACACCCGACCATGTGTCGCGGCACACTGGTTGAAAATCACTGGTTTAGATCAAAGCATATTCATATGTGAATGGCCCAGTCAAAGTCCAGACCTTCAATTAGTATAAATATTAGGCTATATAGATCCAGTATAATTTAAATCAGTATTTATAAACAATGAGGGGTATCCAATAATATCATATCCAGACAAATGTCATCATTAGAAAAAGATAAAGAAGATATAGTTATTTTAGTTTATTTAATCGGTTCCCCACCGCCCAATGTAGATAAACGTTGGCGCTTCCTGGGCTCTCTGCAACGCCGATGTTTATCAACGATTGGCGGTCTGGCAGGGCTCAGGAACAGAAGTCGCCTTGCATATCCGCTCAAGTTGTTAAAATGTCATGGTGAGGAGCCTTTTAAAGCCGCAATGCTCCTCTGGAAAATATGCAAATTGTCTCTTCAGAGAGAAAGAGAACCAGAACTCTACTGCCACCTACAGGAAGTAGCAATCCTAAAAGGCAATAGTGACCCTTTACCGAGCCTTATCACATGACTTAGGATATAAGCCAGAGCCAGAAACTCAGACACTGTGTTTCGGGGTACTGCCCCTCGTCAGCGCGCGGGGTGAGTTCTGGTTTGGCTGAGTGAAAGGCGTCAGACCAGAAAATCACACTTTTTTTTTTTTGACTCCTCAAAAACAAAATATCAACAAACATAATCTTGTGACATATCAAATTAAAGCCTGTACCGTTCTAAACAAAACGGTGCCTCTCTCATCTCTTTATCTCATTTCTAACTCAAGATACGATAAAAAAATGTAACATCATACAAGCCCAAAATTCAGACTTTTTCAAAACTTTAGAAAGCTATAAAAGAATAACTAAGGAAGAAAAAAATACAAAACCTTCTTTTGTAATTCACTTAAAGGGATTTTCCCATGAACAAAAGTTCATTTTAAAAATTGTCTGTGTCTGCCCGTGTACAGAACATAACACATCTCCTGGGCAGGGGAGGAAGCAAAAGGCAATACAGATATTACTGCAGGTGATCACAGCTGATTCTTTTTGTGAGGTAAAATATTTCATTGCCTGTTTTTAAACAATGTTTTACCTCACAAAATGAATACTCTGTGATCCCGTGCTGTAATATCTGTATACTCTTTTGCGTCCTCCCCTGCCCAGGAGCTGTGGTATGATCAGACCATGTTCTGTACATGGTGAGGCACAGCCAATTTTTGAAATGAACTTTTTTTCATGGGAAAACCCCTTTAAGTAGCACTTCAAAAAAAAATAAAAAAATTAAAAAAAAATCCGAACACAGAAAAATTTCAGATTTGGATCACTTGACATGGAATGACCCAAAATAGTTTTTATTGTGTAAAAGCATCAAAACATGAAAAAACTATATAAATGTGGTATCGCTGTAATCATACTGCCCCAAGAATAAAGCTGCCTTATCAATTTTACCACATGCGGAACAACATAAAAAAAAAAATTCCTGAATTGTTGGTTTTTGTTCATTCTGCCTCCCAAAAACTGGAATAGAAAGCGATCAAAAATTGTCATGGCACCAATAAAAACGTCAACTTGTTCCACAAAAAACAAGCTCTCACATTACTCTTGACAGAGATATGGAAAAATTATAGCTCTCAAAATCTGGCGATAAAAAACTAGTTTTTGCAATAAAAGCGTCTTTCAGTGTGTGACTGCTGCCATACATAAAAACCCGCTATAAATCTGGTAACGCTGTAATCGCACCGACCTGAAGAATAAAGTCATCAATTCACTGATACCGCACGGCGCAAAAAAATAAATGAAACCAATTCTTCACCTGCTGCTTATTTGCTCATTCCACCTCCCAACGATCGCAGTAAGGCTCGGCTCATATTTATCCTGCGCTCTGCGCTTACTCCAGGGTTTCCGTGTAAATCTCTGAAATACGTGATTCAGACGGAAGCCCCGGCGGAAGATATAATAAGGCAGATTGAGGAACTGTGGATGCCATCTGATCTGTGATCCGACGCTGTCAGTCTTTTTAGGCGTGCATAAAAGTGCGGTCCGCCACAGTTTTGTGCACTTCAGAAAAGGACAACGCTGAACAGAAGCTAGACGGGGTCAAGAGTAACTCTGCTGCCTCGTTATAATGAATGGGTCCCTTGGGGGTTTCTGAATAACGTCACTCAGAGATTTAGATGGAAACCCAAATGTAAGTGCTCAGCGTAGAGAGCAGGAGAAATGTGATCCCAAATGTTATGTAAAATGTTCCTAACAAAAGCTTCAACTCAATTAACAAAAAAAGCAAGTCCCCACTCAGGTCTGTCATCTGTGAATGGAAATATAGGGGCTTCCACTTTACTGGTGGCACAAAGGCTCTGGCTACTTACCCCCCAAAAGAAATCGAACGAATTCTGCGCTCCCAAATCCAAATGCCCCCCTCCCTTCTGAGCCCCAGTGTGTCTAAACCACATTTAGCGCCCACATGTTTGACATTTCTGTAGCACCTAATTTACTAGTGCATGTTTCCAAAAGCACAAGCTGGGTACAATGTACAGGCACTACAACGTTCTGGTCATTACAATGTACTGGTCACTACAACGTACTGGTCACTACAACGGCAGTTTGCAATTTTAACTCAGCAACATCCGCTGCTGCTTGTTTCTGGAAAACACCCATGGAGTCAAAATAGTCATTAGACCTGTAGATAAATTCCCAAAGGGGTATCATTTTCAAAATGGGTAATTTGAGGGGGGATTTTACTTTTCTAGCACTTAAGGGCTCTGTATATGGAGACTGCAAACTATTCTACAATAATTTGTACACCAAGAGTCAAATAGCTCTCCTTCCTTCCTGAGCCTCGCCGTGTGGCTAAGCAGGACTGTACAGCCACATATGAGATATCGCCATGTTCAGCAGAAATTATGTGACACATTTTGGCACCATTTTTACCCATTGAACCGCGTGAAAATGTAAAATCTGGGACTAAAACAATTTTTTCGTGGTAAAAATGTAATTATTTTCTTCACTGCCCAATGGTATAACTTATTGTGAGTCACATGTGGTGTCAATATGATCATTGTACCCCTAGATGAATTTATTAGGAGGTGTAGTTTGTAAAATGAGGTTTCTTATGGGGGGGTTCTGGTGTTCCGGAACCTCAGGGCCTCTGCCAATATGACATGGCACCCGCAAACCATAACAGCAAAATCTGCACAGTAATATGGTGCTCCTTCCCTTCTGAGGTTTACACTTATGAGGTATTGATGTACTCAGGAGAAATTGTATAACAATTTGTACTGTTTGTTTTCTCCTATTACCCATTTTGAAAATTCCAAACTTGGGGTCAAAGCAACATTATAAAGGAAAAAATAGTAATATTTCATTTAGTCAGCCCAATATTATACAAGTTTGTGAATCGCTTGAGGGATAAAAAATACTCACTACTCCCCTAGAGGAATTTCTTGAGAGGTGTAGTTTACAAAATGGGGTCACTTGGTGGTTTCTGCTGTTTTGGCATGTCAGGGGCTCTTCAAATGTGACATGGTGTCCGCAACCTATTCCAGCCAAAATAGCGCTCACTACCTTCCCAGCTCCGCTGTGCACCCAAGCAGTAGCTTTCCACCACACATGGGGTATGGGCATACTCAGAAGAAATTGCACAACAAATTTTGGGGTCCATTTTTTTTCGATATCCTTGTGAAAACAAAAATTTTGGGGCTAAAATAACATTTTTGAGGGAAAAATATATTTTTTAATTTTCACATCTCAGCATTAAAAAATTCTGTGCCCTTGAGGGTTTAAGGTGCTCACCACACATCTAGATAAATTCCTTGAGGGGTCTAATAAGGTTACGTGTGGGAGGTTTCCATTGTTTAGGCACGGCAGGGGCTCTCTAAACTTGACATGGTGTCTGCTATCGATTCCAGCCAATTTTGCATTCCAAAAGTCAAATTGTGCTTCTTACGTTCTGAGCCCTGCCAGGCACCCAAGCAGTAATTTTCCACCACATATGGTATCGGTGTCCTCAGGAGAAATCGCATAGCAAATTGTATGGTGCATTTTATCCTGTCACCCTTGTGAAAATGTAAAATTGGGGCTAAAGTAACATTTTTCTGGGAAAAGAAAAAACTTTCATTTTTTTTCTTCCACGTTCCATTAATTCCTGTGAAGCACCTGAAGGGTTAATAAACTTATTAAATGTGGCTTTGAGCACCTTGAGGGGTGCAGTTTTTAGAATGGTGTCACTTTTTTCTGTCATATAGGTCCCTCAAAGTCACTTCAAATGTAATGTGGTCCCCAAAAAAAATGGATTTGTAAATTTTGTTGGAAAAATGAGAAATTGCTGATGAACTTTTCACCCTTTTAACTTCCTAACAAAATAAAATGATGTTTAAAAAATTGTGCTGATGTAAAGTAGACATCTGGGAAACGTTATTTATTAATGTTATTTATCTGGTTTAAGGGCATAAAAAATTAAAAATGAAAGTTTGAAAATTGCTAAATTCCAATATTTTCTGAAATAAACGCAAGCGATATTAAACAAATTTTATCACTATCAAGTAGTACAATATGTCACGAAAAAAAACAATCTCCAAATCACTGGGATCCGTTGAAGCTTTCCAGAGTTATTACCTCATAAAGTGACACTGGTCAGAATTGAAAAAATTGGCCTGGTCATGAAGTTGAGAACAGGCTCTGGCGACAAAAGGTTAACTCTTTATTATAGCACACAAAAAACAGAAAAAATATCAGATAGGCAGTGTGGATGTACAGTAAATCAAAGGCACAGATATTCAGTGTACAGTAGTGAAGTGGCAAGTATGGCGAAATGTACAAAGCATATAGATATAGCCACATAAATACAAAGCTACATTCAGATCAACATGAAAGTATGAAGATAATCACATAGATACAAGACTACATACAGATCAACATGAGAGTGTGAAGATAATCACATATTGTTTATAGCATACACCTATGCCACCGGGAAATGATGTATATAGTGTTGCGTCAGTAGTCAGGCTAAACCCAGTTATAACAATTCCCCTTAGTCACAATAGGTAGCCAATGTAAATAACAGAAGATTAACCACAGTCAGGTCAGTAAAAACCATGTGCCATAGTGCCAAACCACACTGCCCAGCACCCCACATGCGTTTTGCGTACAGCTTCGTCAGGGGTAAAGTCCAGACCTTCAGGTGGCATGTAAAATTTGGGCACCCCAGGTCAAAATTACTGTTATAGTGAACAGTTAAGCAAGTTGAAGATGAAATGATCTCTAAAAGGGCTAAAATTAAAGATGATACATTTCCTTTGTATGTTAGGCAAAAATATATATACAGTATATTGAAATTTTTTACATTTTAAAAATTACAAACAGGAAAATTTGGTCCATGAAAAAGTTTGGGCACCCTTGGGGATTTGTGTGCTCAGATAACTTTGACCAAGATTTCAGACCCTAATAAGCCAATTAGGGTTTTAGCTTGTTCACTATCATCGTTAGGAGAGGCCAGGTGATGCAAATTTCCTAGCTTTATAAAAACACAGTCTTCTCTAACCTTGTGCCAAAAAACAGCAGCCATGGCTTCTTCTAAGCAGCTGCCTAGCACTCTGAAAATGAAAATGGTGGAGGTCCACACAGCAGGAGAAGGCTATAAGAAGATAGCAAAGCTTTTCAAGTTGCCCTTTCCTCATGTTAAAATGTAATTAAGAAATGGCAGTTAACAGGAACAGAGGAGGTCAAGATAAGGTCTAGAAGACCAAGCAAAATATTAGTGAGAGCTGCTGGTAGGATTGCTAGAGAGGCAAATCAGAACTCCCATTTGATTGCAAAAGACCTTCAGAAAGATTTAGCAGACTCTGGAGTTCTGGTACTGTTCTACTTTTCAAAGACACCTGCACAAATATAGCCTTCATGGAAGAGTCAGCAGAAGAACACCTCTCCTGCGTCCTCACCATAAAATTCAAAAGAACATCTAAATAAGCCTGATGCATTTTGGAAACAAGTCCTGTAGACAGATGAGGTTAAAATATAACTCCTTGGCCACACTGATCTTAGGTATGTGTGGAGATAAAATGACACAGAATTTCAGGAAAAAAACATCTCACCATGGGGGTGGATCAATCATGCTTTAGGGTTGTGTTGCAGCCAATGGCATGGGGAACATTTCACAGGTAGAGGGAAGAATGGATTCGTTGAAATTTCAACAAATTCTTTATACAAACATAACACCATCTGTAAAAAAACTGAAGTTGAAAAGAGGATGGCTTCTAGAAATGGATAATGATCCTAGACACACATCAAAATCCACAATAGACTACCTCAAAGGCACAAGCTGAAGGTTTTACAATGGACCTCACAGTCCTCTGATCTGAACTTCATTGAAAAACTGTGGCTAGACCTCAAAATAGCAGTGCATGCAAGACGACCAAGGAATCTCACGGAACTGGAAGAATTTTCCATTGAAGAATGGATGAAAATCCCTCAAACAAGAATTTAAAGACTCTTGGCTGGCTACAAAAGTGTTTACAAGCTGTGATTCTTGCAAAATTGGGTGGTTCTATGTTCTAACCAGACAGGGTGCCCAAACTTTTGCATCGGCCCATTTTCCTTTTTGTAATTTTTAAAATATAAAAAAATTACAATATATATACAGTACAGACCAAAAGTTTGGACACACCTTTTCATTTAAAGATTTTTCTGTATTTTCTTGACTATGAAAATTGTACATTCACACTGAAGGCATCAAAACTATGAATTAACACATGTGGAATTATATACTTAACAAAAAAGTGTGAAACAACTGAAAATATATCTTATATTCTAGGTTCTTCAAAGTAGCCACCTTTTGCTTTGATGACTGCTTTGCACACTCTTGGCATTCTCTTGATGAGCTTCAAGAGGTAGTCACAGGAAATGGTCTTCCAACAATCTTGAAGGAGTTCCCAGAGATGCTTAGCACTTGTTGGCCTTTTTGCCTTCACTCTGCGGTCCAGCTCACCCCAAACCATCTTGATTGGGTTCAGGTCTGGTGACTGTGGAGGCCAGGTCATATGACGTAGCACCCCATCACTCTCCTTCTTGGTGAAATAGCCCTTACACAGCCTGGAGGTGTGTTTGGGGTCATTGTCCTGTTGAAAAATAAATGATGATCCAACTAAACGCAAACCGGATGGAACAGCATGCCGCTGCAAGATGCTGTGGTAGCCATGCTGGTTCAGTATGCCTTCAATTTTGAATAAATTCCCAACAGTGTCACCAGCAAAGCACCCCCACACCATCACACCTCCTCCGTCATGCTTCACGGTGGGAACCAGGCATGTAGAGTCCATCCGTTCACCTTTTCTGCGTCGCACAAAGACACGGTGGTTGGAATAAAAGATCTCAAATTTGGACTCATCAGACCAAAGCACAGATTTCCACTGGTCTAATGTCCATTCCTTGTGTTCTTTAGCCCAAACGAGTTTCTTCTGCTTGTTGCCTGTCCTTAGCAGTGGTTTCCTAGCAGCTATTTTACCATGAAGGCCTGCTGCACAAAGTCTCCTCTTAACAGTTGTTGAAGAGATGTGTGTGCCGCTAGAACTCTGTGTGGCATTGACCTGGTCTCTAATCTGAGCTGCAGTTAACCTGCGATTTCTGAGGCTGGTGACTCGGATAAACTTATCCTCAGAAGCAGAGGTGACTCTTGGTCTTCCTTTCCTGGGGCAGTCCTCATGTGAGACAGTTTTTTTGTAGCGCTTGATGGTTTTTGCAACTGCACTTGGGGACACTTTCAAAGTTTTCCCAATTTTTCAGACTGACTGACCTTCATTTCTAAAACTAATGATGGCCACTCGTTTTTCTTTACTTAGCTGCTTTTTTTCTTGCCATAATACAAATTCTAACAGTCTATTCAGTAGGACTATCAGCTGTGTATCCACCAGACTTCTGTACAACACAACTGATGGTCCCAACCCCATTTATAAGGCAAGAAATCCCACTTATTAAACCTGGCAGGGCACACCTGTGAAGTGAAAACCATTTCCGGTGACTACCTCTTGAAGCTCATCAAGAGAATGCCAAGAGTGTGCAAAGCAATCATCAAAGCAAAAGGTGGCTACTTTGAAGAACCTAGAATATAAGACATATTTTCAGTTGTTTCACACTTTTTTGTTAAGTATATAATTCCACATGTGTTAATTCATAGTTTTGATGCCTTCAGTGTGAATGTACAATTTTCATAGTCATGAAAATACAGAAAAATCTTTAAATGAGAAGGTGTGTCCAAACTTTTGGTCTGTACTGTATATTTTTGCCTACAATACAAAGGAAATCTGTCGTCTTCAGCCCTTTTAGAGATCATGTAATCTTCAACTTGCTTAATTGTTCACAATAACAGTAATTTTGACCAGGGGTGCCCAAACTTTTACATGCCACTGTAAATTCCATTGAGAATCTGTGGGAAGATTTGAATATTTCTGTTCACAAACGTCTCCAATCTCACTGAGATTGTGGGCGTAACAGGAAAAAATATGGAAAAGTCCATGGGGTATGAATACTTTTTCAAGGCACTGTTTATATAAACAAGGTAAACTATGAACATCGGTGAGGACAGGAGTGACATCGCTGGAATGTTAGAGGCATTTAACAGGTAAGTCATTTATTTTTTCAACATTTCCTCCCCCTTTTAGACAAATTAAGATTGGTCAGTGAAGTAATTTAAAGATAATTATTGTATTAGATTTTTTGTGCATTTTCGCATTTATTTGTACCTGAGAAGCAAAAATGGAAGACATATCTTCAGCCAACAGTATATACAAAAACACCTTCACTTCCATTACCATGTGCAGTCATCTACTAAAAAGACATACAAAATATCTCACCCCAGCGGTTTATGCCATTACTGTCAGATAATGGGATTACAGCTATATGTGAAAATTCACTTGAATGAGGCTGCAACACCAGATTCAGCCTATGAACAAGAGGGGCACTAGAATAAAACAAGGCTTTTTTTCTTTAACCCCACAAATTATTCCATCCCGTCAAAATTGAGAACATGTGGGATATTCTGTACTTACATTTTGTGAGCTGCTGTTCACAATTATTTTGATGGACTGGTTTAATGCACGATACAAAGTGAGATTGAGGAAGTCTTCAAATTTCTGTAGAATGCTCTCGTTCAGTGCGATCATCGGCATTAGGGTAAGAACTAACAAAGGGATACAATCACTAGATAATATGCTGCTTTACACATTACACAAACTTAAAAAGACTTTTCCAACAAAAAATGGCATACTGATATATCTTGGTGTATTTAGAGCCTCTTCCGTGCATAAAACATATTAAAAGCCAATTACAGTACTACCACCCATCAGTGGGCTACATGCAAACACCTGGTTACTAATCAAATGCCAATGTCTGTTCTCACTTGTGAGCTTTATTTAGTTGAAACTGTAAGTACATAATAGCAAATTGTGAATGTTAACAATTTGTTCATTTGTTAGTAGGGAACATATTATTAACCTACACAATAAATAGTAAAATATCATGCGACAAGTAGTCAAGCTCTATTCAAGGATTTATCTGATATTGAGAACCCAATGACACTTTAAGGAAACCCTTTTTTGTTAGGGAATTCCTTCATTCTAGACCTTTATCAATTAGCCAGGGCAGAGAACAGACACAAAGGCCCTGATTCATCAAAGTTTTTATGCTAGAAATATGGCATAAACCACTTTCAAAAGTCCCAAAATTTTTGCCATGAGAATGCGCAGAAATGTAGCCATTTTTGCCGTTTTTACGCCTGGTTTGGCCAGCTCTACCAAAATGGTTAGAACTAGGGCAGGATGGGACGTGGCGATGTCCACTTGTATAATTAATGTTGAGTTGCAGAGTACTTTACTCCTTGACCGGAGTAAGATGTGTGGCAAGTCGCACAGAGCCTCTTAATGAATTAGGCTAGTGTGAACATAGTTGGTCTTTGTGAATTGGAGTGTCTCGCTCTTTGGGGGACCAAAAACTTCATTAATTGTACAAACAGCCTATTTATTTCAATGATAACTATAGAGGTCTTCATTTCTCCTATCTTTCAATTTCAGGAAAACTGAGCAAACTAACCCAATTTGCCCACATATTTTCACTGTACACTGAGGTTACCAGCAGTGGAGTGCAATGCTTATCATTTGGGACCCTTCTAACAAAAAAAGTAATTTCCACAGCACACAACCCCTTCATGCAACCCTCCACAGAGCCTTATTAGCAGGGCAGTCTTTAGGACAACGAAATATCTATGGCTACCTTCAAGAGGATTTCCCCTTAAAATGTAAATTTTGACATCAATTTGTAAATCAGAAGTTATAGACGCAACCAAAGTTATTGTTATGTGTATTTTACTTTTAGAGATATTGGCATTTTCTGATTATTTGCTGCAACCATTCTGTGACAATAGTA
This sequence comes from Phyllobates terribilis, assembly GCF_046119375.1. Lineage (NCBI taxonomy): Eukaryota > Metazoa > Chordata > Amphibia > Anura > Dendrobatidae > Phyllobates > Phyllobates terribilis. The sequence goes on along the minus strand of NW_027362773.1, from coordinate 71,210,238 downwards.
AATATAGCCATATTTACTGGCACATTAGAATTATCTTCTAAGAAATGAAGGTGAATCTTCCAATTTGTCAGCATGCTCATTAAATAACAAATATCAGGCTGAGCATTAGGTGATGAAAAGCTAAGGTGTTTCAGGGGGAGACGTTTCACCCTCCTCCATCTTACAAGCTCGTGACTGGCTGTAAGGCAAGTGGCTGCAGCAGAAGCCCTCCCCCTCTACTTTGTCTTTAACAGGAGACCAGAAATACCTTGACCCTCTTGATTAAGCCAGCTGTCTGTCAGCCAGAAACAGGAAGGTCTGGCTGGGGAATTAAACCCTATGTTATGCTGAAACATAAAAAATACTGCAGACTGGCAAATACTGTGGGCGAATTCATCACCTGTTTACTTTTATCAGATATTTTGAGGGTTAGTGTTCCTTTATCAATAAAACCATTCCAGATACAGTTGTCTAGATGATGATGGAGACTCTGCAGCCAGCACAGCGTTCTTATGAAGTAACCACATCAAAACTGTATGTAGCCTTAGGCTGAAAACCCACTTTGTATTGCAGTCTTACTCTACCCAAGAGGCATCTTTACTTGTTGATGTATTTTATATGCCACAAAAACCTCACAATATGTAAAAATAGGCCCACAACACTTTTTTATGAAGCTTCAAAGTCTGAAATAGCACAAGTTAGAATCTATTCCTCCTACTAGTAGGATTAAAACAGCAGACAATTAGGGAAACCATCTCATCATTGATGGACAGCAGCAATTCAATGAAGTGTGACTAACAACTTGGCTGCTCAGGTATGGACCATCATTTACAATCTTTAATTAAATCATAATAAATTTTGGGGTCACTGGGGTTCCAACATTGACATTGTATTTTTGCTATGCAAAACATTTTTAATGAATCTAAACAAGACCATTCCAGAACAATGAACATACCAGTTTTCACCATGGTTTCAGATGATGGCTTGCAGTCAACTGAAGAAGACATTATGGATGTACTCAATATGGTTGTAGGAGCTGTGCTAATAACAATGGTTGTACTTGTTGCTGGTCTTACAGAAGCCACATATGTCCTTAGGGTTGTTGCCATAGTTGCTGCTATTGTTGATGAAGTAATGGTGTGAGGAAGAACAGTGGACATTTTGGTGGCATCTGACACTGTTGTGACTGTATCAGTACTAGCAGAATGGGTTGTAGTTGAAGGGGTTGATGTAAAGGTCATGGTTTGCAAAGTGGTTGGAGAAACTACTATGGTGGGCCTATGAGTGGTGTGATTTATTGGTGTAAAATGTGTAGTGATAACTCCCAATGTTGATATCTGGTCACTCTTGGTAAACTGAGTGGACAACAATGTATAAATAATAGATGGGGAAACATGAGTTGTGGGGGATGTGAGAGTCACAGAAGAAGGAGAAGGCTTTTCTGTAGAAGTAAGGTTTTGTGTTGCATTTCCTGCAGTTGAAACAGTTGATACTTCAGCGGATGATACCACAGAAGATACTGTAGAAAGAGAATTAGATATGTTTGTTGGAAAGTTTGTAGTTGTGAGAGGTGTGAAAGATGAAGAATGAGTAGATTTTATGGTTGTGGATGACAAATGAGATGTGGTATGAAGCATGGACATTTTAGTGTCCTCTATATGAGTTGAACTTCTATTAGAATTTACCATATCTACAGTGGTGGTAGGTGAAGATTCAGTTTGTGTTGCCAGCTGAGATAGTAAAGATGCCACAGTAGAAGGACTATTGATATTGGTGCTTTGAAGACCATTTGAACTTGTCTGAAATTCAAAATTTCTGCTTGTTGCTTGTACTGTGGATAGCACTGAAGAATCAGTAGACGGACTGCTTGTTAACATTATTGTACCAAGACTCCTGATATAGTCTGACACAGAAGTAATCTGTGTGGTAGAGCTTTTATAGTCCGTGGCACTGACATTTGGTTGTGTTAATGGGTATGGAGCTGTTACAGTACTGGATAGAGACTGAGGACTTGAGATGTCCCATTTAGCAGACTTCAGCAAACTTTCTGTTTTTGTATCCATATTTGTGAACTCAGAAGAAAACAATGTTGTGGATATATCGATAGTAAATGGTAAAACATTGGTTGCAGTTTCAATCGTTTTATCAGTTATGGTCCATAATGTAATTTCACTTGAAGGGATGATTACTGTTGACCCTGTTGTTGACTCTGATGGTGATGTTTCTTCTGAAGGTCCTATTGTGTTGGATGTACTTTGTACACTGTCAGCAATGGTCCATAGTGCACTTGTACTTGAAGGGATGATTCCTGTTGACCCTGTTTTTGACTCTGATGGTGATGTTTTTTCTGAAGATCCTATTGTGCTGGATGTACTTTGTACACTGTTAGTAATGGTCCATAGTGATCTTGTACTTGAAGGGATGATTACTGTTGACCCTGTTGTTGACTCTGATGGTGATGTTTCTTCTGAAGGTCCTATTGTGTTGGATGTATTTTGTACACTATCAGTAATGGTCCATAGTGCACTTGTACTTGAAGGAGTGATTACTGATGACCCTGTTGTTGACTCTAATGGTGATGTTTCTTTTGAAGGTCCTACTGTGTCTAATGTATTTTGTTCACTATCAGTAATGGTCCATAGTGTACTTGTACTGGAAGGGATGATTACTGTAGACCTCGTTGTTACCTCTAGTGGTGATGTTGCTTCTAATCGTTCTTCTATGTTTGAAGTACTTTGTTCACTATTAGTATTAAAATAATTACTTATTTCATCAAAATTAGATGTAGGTAAAGACGACGACTGATAAATAGCCGAAGATTCAAACTGTGTTAGCCTGATGGGTGTAGTGTTATTAGGTGTACTTGTGGCTATATAACTGGAATATGGATAAGAGTTTCCCTCAAAAGTATCTGTACTTGTACTGATTTCTTGCAAAGGAGAGGAAACCCAGCTGAAAGTAAGTGATTCAGAACCATTTGTCTGGAAAGAAGCAGTTTGTACAGATGTATTACTCTTAGGTATTGAAGTGCTTTCAGGAGTAGCAGAGGTGATATCAGTAATAATTTTTGTTGCTTTTTCACTAACACCAAGGTTGAATGTTGATTGAAGGGGGGTAGTTGCCAACATACTGGGAATTGAAGTTATGGATTCTGGTTCTGTTGATTGCAAACCCAAATCTTCTGTCCTGCTTGTAGCTATGTGAGTACTTTGTTTTATGGAATTTGTCTGCTGGATTTCGGTGTCTGTACTGGTGTCAATTATCATTGTGAGTGTAGAGATTTCCAGTGGTATTTCAGAAGCTAATGTTATTGACGAGGTTGTCTCCAATGGTGATGTAACACTCACAATTTGTTTAGTAGTCCACAATACCATGTCACTTGTTGTATCAAGTGGTATAGAGAATGTTGCGCTCTTGACTGATGATGCTTCTTCTGACTCAGTGGTGCTTACTTTCATACTTACAGAGATATCAGAAGTTAAGTCCTCAAAAGTTGAAAATGTACTAGTAGATGAGAAATTTTTATTCTCATTTGTATTGTGGCTGCTCTCTTGATCTGTTTGTAGGACTTTTGTCATTATATTAGTACTGTATGTTGCAGTGGATGGTTTAAAAGGGAGAGATACTTCTGATGGGCTTTCTGAAGGAGTCATTAAAGTCCATGAGGTCTTGTCATCAGGTACACTTTGAGAATGCTTTTCCTCTGTAGCGGTTGATGATACATTGGTACCTGGTAATATACTTACAGTAATGCGAGAACTAATTTCCTCAGAATATAACATAGATTGTGCTAGACTCAAAGTACTATTCACAGTTTGACTGTGTGAATTGCCGGTCAAGAGATCTGTGTTATTGGACATTGTATCATCAGTGTTAGTTTCAGTCTTGTATATCATGGTGGATAGTTCATTGGACAAAGAAGATCCTATTGTATGTTCAACATGAGTGTTGTCCTTAGGTTGAACAGAAATTAACACTGTTGATGGGTTAAGTAGAGCTGCTGTGGTGACAGACATGGTGGACACCATGGTATTAGATGTACTTGATTCTAATGAAAAACTGGCTACCTCCACAGGTTTTTCTCCTGCACTTTGTATTGTTGTAGTATCAGGAAAGTAATAAGAGCTGGAGTCTATAAATTCTGATGACAACTGCTCTGTTGACAAAGACTGGAAGTATGAACTTTTGTCTTGTGTCATAGGGACATATGTGGCTGTATTGACATGACTACCACTTTCCATCATTGTACGTGTCTCAACTTGTTGTGATTCTACACTGTTAACATCTACAGTTATTGAAAAAGGCGTGTTAAATAGATTGTTAGATTTATATGATTTAGAAAATGAGTTAAAGTTGGATTTAGTGCTTGTTGGTGAGATACTTTTAAATGGGAGAGTATAGATTGTTTGTGAGGTAGAGGTTTCTAATGATAAGGGTGGAACATTTTCAATGCTGGTTTGTTCTAAGAAGATTCCACTTGTTGCATCTGTAGCTGAGACTGTGTGCCATGATGCTTGGGTCGCTTCTAGAGACTGGTTTTCCTTTACCAAATCAGTGGTACCATTTTCAATAGTCTCAATTAAACTGGTGGCATTATTACTTACACTGTTGCTGGTTTTAATAGAACTTGAATTCACTATGTCTATTGTTGTGTCCTGAGTTAAGACTTCCTCCTCAGTAACTTCAAAGTAAGGCACAGTAGAAGAGGACTTAAAAGATATGTTGGTTACTGATAAGGAAGACTGGTAAGGTGGTGGTGATGATGATGGCAATGAAGATGAAGGTGATGACAATGATGAAGAACTAAAACCACCTTCTCCTGTAGAGAAGGAGTTATATGGATGCAAAGTCAAAAAAGGTGTCATGCTGGTATCATTTAGACCTGGGTTTGTAGGCTGGAATGGAGATGGCATCAGAGATTCAGAAGGAACAATTTCTTCAAACTGTACAATTATATTATCCTGAATAGAAGTGATTGCTCTTGTATCATCAATTTTCTTGCTGGTGGATGTTCCATTCAAAAAGTAAGTAGTATTTTCTATCTCATCTTGACCATATGAAGCAAGGATTTCGCTGGCAGCAGAAGATGACAATTCTTCAGGAGCCCACGATCCATTAAAGATGCCTGCATCTGGGGGAACGGTTGGAGAACCTGAAAAAGTAGGCCCATATCTATATGTTAGTTGGAGTATTTTCAAATGTGAATATTAAAGTGATACTCATATTTGAATAAAGGTATACATGTAATAAAAAATAATATAGCTAATCTATATGTTGCCAATATTGCTTAGCCTGATTACCAATTATGTTCTTAAAGGGGTAGTCTGAAAAATTGAATTTCATACTATATGTCTAATCTAACCACTTTTCTAATATACTTCAATTCAAAACTCCCTACCTTTCCCTCTCTACTCTTACTTTGTGTTTTTTTTTTCTTTTCTTACATCTGCTGATGATTCGCTTGAGTCTCCCATCATGCACTGGGGATTCTCAAATGGATCGTCATTATTATGCAGGGGTGTCTGTCACTCCCACTGACGGGAACCAGTTGGGGGATCTCGCAGATATCCCCCTTCTGTTACCAATCTGTCATGAACAAATACTTTGCTGCCTCCAATTGTAAGGGCAATTACGCAATTGACTGATGATTGATGGATGAGGCCATGGCTACTTTCACTACTAAGCCGGGTATTGGGGAATTCACAGTGAACATATAGTATATACACATCCTATGACAACATATTGAATATATATGTGTACACCCTAGTACAGTCACTGCCGAACTCCGCAATAACCCAAGATAAACTAACTGCCATTACAGGTAGTGTATGGCTTCTGGGGTGCAGTTCATAAAGCAAGAGGAACGGAGCTTTTACATTTTACATTTTTAATCTGAAAAGTAGGCAGTGTTTATAACAGATAAAGAAATATTACAAAAGGGGACAAAAGAATACAGTATGTACATTCACATAAACTCAAAAGGGATTACGAAAGAAAAGTACTAAACCTGTGGTCGCAGAAACGGCTCTGACGTTTATGGAGGGAAGCTCTCCGATTAGGAAAATGGGACACTCTTACAGTGAACTATATTTTCCAGAATAAACAATGGCTAGAATTCAGAATCTTTATTTATCAGATAAAAGTCACTCCCACATATCTCCCCTGGTTGACCTCAGATTGAGAGCGGCCAATAGGATGTGCCTAGGGTCCCAAAAAATTATGAGATCCCCAATATTCAGGATATCTGCCCACCCAGACAGGAGATATTAATGACATATTTCCTATCATGATTTTAGCTTTCCATAGATAGGAAACATGACCTATATATCATTATCCATCTGTCCAATATTAATTTGGGACTGATGCGCGGGCCGCCCAGTGATGTAAGTAAATATGTTATGTTCACCACTTCGTCACAACCCTGAAAATATGTCTCCCTTAACTTAACTGTAGGGGATATACCTGTCACAAAAAACAATATTCATAACTGGAATCCGGCTCCAAAAACTCTAATATAATTCCTTTAAAGACCAAATGAGTTTTCTCTGAAGGCGGTAGATTGGTTGCTTCTCAGCTCCTTGTATACACTGAGTCCAGTCCTTCTATCTGTTCTCCAGCAGATAATCTTGTTCAATTACCTGTCCACAGTAGGAGGTCATAAAACAACCAGGGTCAGATGAAGTGCTAGCTCTTGTTCCTTTCTCAAGTTATAATTAAGCCATGCATCAATGTTCAATATGAGGGTGACACATCCCTTCTTAAGAGATGGATTTATAGATTTTACCGTTTTATCTATGACACCCACTACTTCCTTTTCCACCCAGAAATTAAGCATCATCAGGGGGCGATGGTGCGGTAAATTATGAAAGCTTCTGTTTGCCGTACCCTGATGATGAGCTGTTCCAGTGGCAGTGAAGAAGAAGTGACCATAGATTCTCACACGTCACCAACATCTTCAGTCCACACTGCTTTAGTCCCTCCGGTCAATGTAAAAACACATCCTCAGGCAGTTTAAGTGACAGCAGAGTCGCCGCACAGCTTCTATCACTGTCCTAAAACAAATTGTCGTGAGGGGCAGCACTTATGTCACCTACCCTGCTTCTAACATTTTCTTGTTTCAACTTTTATTCTAAATAAATTTCCTTTTTATTCAAATCACCTGTAAAAACTGGATCTTTGCTAGGAAAGCAAATTTCCTTATCAAGTGCTGTACGAGAAGCTGGCATATCCAGCAGCCTTCCCTTAACAAAGCAACCCAAACAGGAGAATTTACAGGCAAAAGGGGCTACAGGTGAGATTTCTTACCAGTCTCTACCTTCCTCCTCCTGTGTGGGTCTTGCTTTGAGGACTTTGGCTACAAGAAATATTGACAGTTTCTCTTACAGGTGACTGTTTAACTTTACTTCACGTTTCTACAATTGTACTTGTTTGTGTCTTACTAACTAGTTGCAAAGTGTGAGATTGGGTTAATCGTCACACACTTTGTCTGTCACAGACTGGCAGTGTACGTGTCCCCAGTCTGTGTTTAGGCAAGCGGTTCCAGGCGTTTCTGGAACGTCAGTGACCACGACAGCTCTATAGTGTACTAGAGCTGAGTACTTGAACCGTTTGCCCCTCCCCAGAGTTACACTTCAGTACAGCTGTCTGCTCTTTACCCTAATAACTTTTATCAGTTTGATATGAGTAAGTTTAGGCTTATTCGATCTCTAACAAAAATTGGTAAGCCACAAATAAGTGGAGCAGTTCCCTGCCTAGTCTTAATTGTGCACATACCAAAAGAGGTTAAAACTGTAGAAAAACAGACATGGACAACACCTCCAAAACTCATACAGTGGCATGTAAGGGTTTGGGCACCCCTGGTCAAAAGTAGGCATTAGACCTACCGGTAATAGGGTTTCCAGGAGTCCCTCATGACAGCACCATCAGGAGGTCATCCTACATATACTTGATAGGGACAGGAAACACACAAGAGGTTAAAAGGCCCCTCCATTCACCCCTACTCCAGTGATTTTTCAAGCACCACACCAGGATGGATGCAACTCTATTTTATTTGCTTTTCTACAAACCATATTAACATCACAAGGTCATTTAAAGAATATCTAGGGAGGGAATGTAATGGGTGCTGTCATGAGTGACTCCTGGAAACCCTATTACCAGTAGGTCTAATGCCTACTTTCCAGGACATCCCTCCTGACAGCACCATCAGGAGAATACCAGAGTATACATTTTAGGGTGGGACTACTGCCTGGAGGACCTTCCTTCCGAAGGCCATATGTTGACCTGACAATGTCTAATTTGTAATGTTTGCAGAAGGTGCTTAAATGTGACTAAGTTGCGGCCTTGCAGATTTGGTCCACAGATGCCCCTGCTCTTTCCGCCCATGATGTGGACATAGCTCTGGTAGAATGGGCTCTAATATTCTCTGCAGGAGATTTCCCCTCAAATGAATAGGCCAGCCTTATTACTGAAGTGACCCATCTCGCTAAGGTAGATTTTGTTGCTTTTTTTCCCTTATTTTTTCCCCCAAACTGTATGAACAGGTTGGAATCTAAACGCCAGTCTTTTGTGATTTCTAGGTACTGTAGCACTGATCTCCTAACATCTAGTGAATGGAAGGTCAATTCTTGATCATTTTTATAGTCCTGACAAAAAGAGGGTAGGACCACCTCCTGATTCATATGGAAAGGTGTAACTACTTTTGGTAAGAATGCTAGATCTAATCTGAGGATAATACAGTCATCTAGGCATTTCAGATATGGGTCTCTGATTGAAAATGCTTGTATCTCCTCTATACGTCTCACCGTGGTTATTGAGACCAGAAACACTGTCTTAAGCTAAAGGAATTTTATGCTTGATTCCTCGATGGGTTCGAAGGGTTCGTTGCATAGGCTCCTGAGGACTATGTTTAAGTCCCATGAAGGGACTTGAGATTTAAATGTTGGTCTTAACCTTGTTGTAGCTTTAATGAATCTCTCCACCCATGGATGGTGGTCTAGAGGATAGTCCAGGAAGGCACTTAATGCTGTAATCTGTACCTTCAATGTGCTGGGTCTTAGACCTTTTTCAAACCTTGTCTGTAAGAACTCTAGGATTTTGGAAAGTCTGGAATAGAACTCTCTGATGTTGGCTGATACTGAGAACAAAACTTTTTCCATATTTTTGTTTAGATGGCCTAAGTCACTGGTTTCCTACTATTCTGCATGGTTGAGATTACCGCATCTGACAGGCCTCTAGATCTCAGTATCCGCCTTTCAGGATCCAAGCTGAAAGCTGGAGAGTTTTCACATCGGAATGGTACACCGGACCCTGGAACAGCAAATCCCGTCTCTCTGGGAGGATTATCGGATCTTTCAGGGACATCATTCTTAGTAAGGGGAACCAACTTCTCTTGGGCCAGATAGGAAGGATTATTATTACCCTGGCCCGGTCCTCCTGAATCTTCCTTAGTACTAACGGTATTAAGGGTAAAGGGGGAAATGTATACGCTAGATCCATGTTCCATAATTGGGATAAGGTGTCTATCCCTGTCAGCCTGTCCCTGGATTGAGGGAAAATAATTTTTCCGCCTTTGTGTTTTTTCATGTGGTAAACAGATCCCATTAGGGAACGCGCCACTGATGTGTTATCTAATGAAACACTTCCCAGTTTAACTCCCAATCTGACTACAGAATTGCTTTTCGACTGAGAAAATCTGCTACTGCATTGTGGGAACCTTTTAAGTCTACTGCTGTTATTGAAAGGATTGATCTTTCTGCCCACTGAAAAATTTTTCCCGACAAAGATTGTAGCATGTGGTGCCGTGGACCTCCCTGATGTTTGAGGAAGGCTACTGTCGTCATGTTGTCTGTCAAGATTCTGACATGATGTCCTTTTAGCTGATCTTGGCACCTTTTTAAGGCCTCCCAGATGGCTTGAAGTTCTCTCAGATTTGATGAACTGGGAAGTTCTTGCTTCTGCCAGCTACCTTGCAGGTATTTGTTGTTCACATGAGCCCCCCAGCCACTGTTGCTTGCATCGGTAGTGAGAGTGACGAATGGAGCTAGTTTCCACATGATGCCTTTCTGTAGGTTGGTCTTTGATATCCACCAAGTTAATGAGCTCTAAGTTATTATTGATAAAATAATTCTCTTGTCCAGACGGACCATCTTCCGATTCCAAGATGACAGTATTTGTTGGAGCAACTGTCTCGAATGGAATTGGCGAATCTCTTGATCCTGACCCTGAGTTCCGTCTGCTTCTTTTCCGGAAGAAATTACATTTGTTGTTCCGAATCCAGGAGGATTCCAAAAAGATTTTTCTTTTTTCTGGAATAAGGTGTGATTTTTTACAGTATTGTTGATGTTAGATTGATCTTCAGCTGTTGGGGAGATTCTGCTAACACCAGGAAGTCGTCTAGAAACTGGATTATCAATATTCCCTGTTCTCTGAGGAATGCCATAACTTCGGCCATCAGCTTCGTAAAGATGCGAGGAGCCAAAGAGAGACCAAACGGAAGACAAATAAACTGGTAATGATGAATGGTGTCTCCATCTTTTAGTGCGAACCGTAAAAACCTTTGACTGTGGTGGTGGATTGTAACATGATAATAGGCCTCTTTGAGATCTATTGTGCACATGAACATGTTGCGTCTGATTAGGGGGATTGTCGACCTGATTTATTCCATTTTGAATTTTTTGTAAACGACCGATTTGTTTAGTGATTTTAGATTTATTATTGTGCGAAAACTGCCTCCGGGTTTTTTTATTGAGAAAAGACCTGAGTAGTATCCTAGTAAGCGTTCTGTCTCAGGTACAGGTATTACTGCTCCTAAATCCATGAAGTTTTTTTTTACATCTGTTAGCAGCCTTTTGGAGACACGGTTAGACTGGGTCATCGTCAGATGGAATCTTCTCAGCGGGATCTGATCGAATTCTATTTTGTAGCCCTGAGCAATGGATTGGAGATTCCATGGGTTGTTGGTAACCTCTGTCCAGGCTCTGTGGAAATGACGGAGTCTTCCACACACTTTCCTGGTGTCATTTTCTGCGTGTGGGGAAGGGGGAAGGGGATTTCTCGAGCTACCTCCTTTCTAGTAGCTCTATCTACCCCCTGACTTCCCTTTCCCGGAATATTCTGATCTCTGCTGCTGGTAACAAGGTTTCCGAAAGGAATATATCTTTTTAACTTTTTCTTCTGGAAACCCTTTCTTATCGTCTGAAGCTTTCTCCAGGATCTCATCCAATACTGGAGCAAAAGCCCAGAGACCAGAAAAGGGAATGGCACATAATTTGTTCTTGGACTGACTATCCCCCGACCAGGTTTTTAGCCATATTGCCCTTCTTGATGCTGTAGAAAGGGCTCCATTCCTGGCCGCGAATCTGATTGACTCTGCCGAGGCATCGGCAACAAAACCTGTCGCCATTTTGAGAAGTGGGATTGAGTTGAGGATCTCTTCTCTGGAAGTCTTCCTCTTTAGATGGTCTTCCAGCTGTTCCAGCCATATGCTCATAGATCTTGCTACCGAAGTGGACGTGATATTGGCTTTTATTATTGCTGCAGAAGTTTCCCAGGTTTTTTTTAAGGAGACTGTCAGCCTTTCTGTCCATTGCATCTTTCAAAGATGACAAGTCCTCAAATGGGATGGAAGTTTTCTTTGCTACTCTGGCAATCGGGATGTCACTCTTGAGAATCTCGTCCCATAATTTAATATCTTCCGGCTCGAATGGGAGGCGAGATTTGAAGCTTCTGGGAATGACAAGCTTCCTCTCTGCCTCCTCCCACTCTTCAAGAATCATTGCTCTAATATGATTATTAACTGGGAATACTTTATTCCTGCGGGTTCTCAACCCTCCAAACATTTCATCTTGTACCGAAGATGGTTGGTAAGTGTCCTCAATCAGCATGGTATTCCTCACTGCAGATAATAGAGTATCCGTATCTTCCCAGGAGTAGAGATATTTTTTCTTCTTTTCTGGGGGAATAGCCATAGATCCTTCCCTATCCTGATCAGAGTCCGAGAAGACTGACAACTCCTCCCCCTCTGAACGGATTCCAGCTCCTGGCATGGCCTTTTGTGACGGGGCGCACTCTGAGGAGCCTGCTGGAAACTAAATCCGTAACCGTACTCTGCACTTCCTCTCTCACTATAGCTCTTAAGTCCGACATGAAGGAGGAATGCTCTTCTTCAAATACTTTTGCAATACAAGTGGAGCACATTGTTTTCCGTGTCTGGTAGCTTTTTGTTACAGATGGCGCATCTCCTTTTCTTAGGAGCTGAAGTCATCTTGTCTTTCTTAGGTGCCTCCTTATCCTACAATGACAAGGAGGACAAGACTTTTACTACCATAGACAGATGGAAAAAAAAACAGGTGACCAGAGGGGAATGAGCTCAGAACTTACTTGGACTGGAGGTTCAGACAAAGCCTCAGAGCGACCAGTGGTTAGATCCGCCATTACTAATGAACTGAATGAACTGAGAACCTTAGCACCATCCCCCCTTTAAGTAGTATCTCTCACCTGTCTTCCATCAGAATCGTCAGAAAAAAGGCGTTCTCCCTTTAATTTTCAGTCTGGCACCTTTTTTTCAAATAGACCGGAAGTGAGTTCCACCGTGTAATGCACGCCGGTTACTAGAGGTCCGCGTGTCGCTCCCTCTGTAACCGGAAGTGCGGCTTCCGCCATCTTGGCCGCACGCTGGAGCCGAGCGCAGGGCTGCAGCCGCCGGAACTGAGAGCCCCCTCTGCGGGGGAGACAGATTCCTCTGGCGCTCACACTGGTCAAGGCTGAGGGACCTCTGGATACAGCAGGGTTTCGAACTCCGGACTTCAGCAGGAGGGAGGGGAGGAATGTGAAGACCCCATCCCGATCCTCCTGTATCCGGATCTCAGGAACTACGTGAGTACTCCTCTTCTGTGTCCGTCCCTGATAGGGACAGGAAAAACACTGGAGTAGGGGTGGAGGGAGGGCCTTTTAACCTCTTGTGTGTTTCCTGTCCCTATCAAGGATATGAAGGATGACCTCCTGATGGTGCAGTAAGGAGGGATGTCCTGGAAATTAATGTTATCGTGAACAGATTCCACAGAGAAGCCAAAAGTTCAGCACAAAATCCAGGTAATGTGAAAAAAGTTAAAACTCCATTTATTGTGAAAAAGTTAAAACAAGACAATGGGACTTAGGAGTCACAATATTATCTTATAAGTTATCGTGAACAGATAAGCAAGCTGAAGGTGAAATGATCTCTAAAAATGCTAAAGTTAAAGAAGATACATTTCCTTTGTATTTTAGGCAAAAAAATACATATATTGTAATTTTTTTACATTTTAAAAATTACAAAAAGGAGAATGGGCTGATACAAGAGTTTGGGCACCCTTGGAGATTTGTGTGCTCAGATAACTTTGACCAAGGTTGCAGACCTTAATTAGCCTGTTAGGGTTATGGCTTGTCCACTATCATCATTAGGAAAGGGAAGGTAATGCAAATTTCCCAGCTTTATAAAAACCCAGCATCCTCTAACCTTGTGCCAAAAAAATGGCAGCCATGGTTTTTTTTTAAGCAGCTGCCTAGCACTCTGAAAATAAAAATGGTGGAGGCCCAAAAAGCAGGAGAAGGCTATAAGAAGATAGCAAACTGTTTTCAAGTTGCCCTTTCCTCAGTTTGAAATGTAATTAAGAAATGGCAGTTAATAGGAACAGTGGAGGTCAAGATAAGGTCTGGAAAACCAAGCAAAATTTCAGTGAGAGCTGCTTGTAGGATTGTTAGAGAGGCAAATCAGAATCCCTGCTTGACCTCAAAATACTTTCAGAAAGATTTAGCAGACTCTGGAGTTGTGATACATTGTTCTACTGTTCAGAAACACAATATGGCCTTCATGGTAGAGTCATCAGAAGAAAACCTCTCCTGCATCCTCATCATAAAATTCAGCATCAGAAGTATGCAAAAAAAAGTCTAAATAAGCCTGATGCATTTTGGAAACAAGCCCTGTAGACCGATGAGGTTAAAATATAACTCTTTGGCCACAATGATCTTAGATATGCGTGGAGAAAAACGGGCACAGAATTTCAGGAAAAGAACATGTTTTGGGGTTATATTGCAGCCAAAGGCACGGGGAACATTTTATGGGTAGAGGGAAGAATGGATTCATTGAAATTTCAACAAATTCTTGATGCAAACATAACACCATCTGTAAAAAAGCTGAAGTTGAAAAGAGGATGGCTTCTACAAATGGATAATGATCCTAGACACACAACAAAATCCACAATAGACTACCTCAAAAGGCACAAGCTAAAGGTTTTACAATGGCCCTCAAAGTCCCCTGATCTGAACATCATTGAAAATCTGTGGCTAGGCCTCAAAATAGCAGTGCATTCAAGACGACCCAGAAATCTCACAGAACTGGAAGAATTTTCCAAGGAAGGAATGAAGGAAAATCCCTCAAACAAAAATTGAAAGACTCTTATCTGGCTACAAAAAGCATTTACAAGTTGTAATACTTGGAAAAGGGGGTACTACTAGGTACTAACCATGCAGGGTGCCCAAACTTTTGCATTGGCCCATTTTCCTTTTTGTAATTTTTAAAATGTAAAAAATGACAAATATATATATAGAAGTTTCTCAGGTAGTGCAGCTCTTCCAGGATGGCACATCTATGCGAGCTGTGGCAAAAAGGTTTGCTGCGTCTGTCAGCGTAATTTCCAGAGGCTGGAGGCGCTACCAGGAAACAGGCCAGTACACCAGGAGACGTGGAGGGGGCCGTAGGAGGGCAACAACCCAGCAGCAGGACCGCTGCCTCCGCCTTTGTGCAAGGAGGAACAGGAGGAGCACTGCCAGAGCCCTGCAAAATGACCTCCAGCAGGCCACAAATGTGCATGGGTCTGCACAAACGGTTAGAAACCGACTCCATGAGGGTGGTATGAGGGCCCGACATCCACAGATGGGGGTTGTGCTCACAGCCCAACACCGTGCAGGACGTTTGGCATTTGCCACAGAACACCAGGATTGGCAAAGTTGCCACTGGCGCCCTGTGCTCTTCACAGATGAAAGCAGGTTCACACTGAGCACATGTGACAGACGTGACAGAGTCTGGAGACGCCGTGGAGAGAGATCTGCTGCCTGCAACATCCTTCAGAATTACCGGTTTGGCAGTGGGTCAGTAATGGTGTGGGGTGGCATTTCTTTGGAGGGAAACACAGCCCTCCATGTGCTCGCCAGAGGTAGCCTGACTGCCATTAGGTCCCGAGATGAGATCCTCAGATCCCTTATGAGACCATATGCTGGTGCGGTTGGCCCTGGGTTCCTCCTAATGCAGGACAATGCCAGACCTCATGTGGCTGGAGTGTGTCAGCAGTTCTTGCATGATGAAGGCATTGAAGCTATGGACTGGCCCGCCCGTTCCCCAGACCTGAATCCGATTGAGCACATCTGGGACATCATGTCTCGCTCCATCCACCAATATCACGTTGCACCACAGACTGTCCAGGAGTTGGCGGATGCTTTAGTCCACGTCTGGGAGGAGATCCCACAGGAGACCATCCACAACCTCATCAGGAGCATGCACAGGCGTTGTAGGAAGGTCATACAGGCACGTGGAGGCCACACACAATACTGAGCCTCATTTTCACTTGTTTTAAGGACATTACTTCAACGTTGGATCAGCCTGTAGTGTGTTTTTTCACTTTAATTTTGGGGGTGACTTCAAATGCAGGCCTCCATTTGTTAATAAATTTGATTTCCATTGATGATTTTTGTGTTATTTTGTTGTCAGCACATTCAACTTTGTACAGAACAAAGTATTCAATGAGAATATTTCATTCATTCAGATCTAGGATGTGTTATTTGAGTGTTCCCTTTATTTTTTTGTGCAGTGCATATATATGCTGAGTGTGGTGTGGGGGGAGCGGGAGCGGTAGAGGAGCGGGGCACAGGAGCCACCTGCTGCAGCCTACATTGCCCCTGCTGCTAAAGAAAATGAATATTCACTTCTCCCCACGCCCAAGAAAATGAATATTCATGCTCCTTAATAGCGGCACACAGTGTAGCCGAAGAGCGGCTCCTGCTGTTGCCGGAATCGCCTGTGTCCGCTGTTAAAGGACATGAATATTCAACCTCTCTCCACGACCATGGGCGTGGGGATGGGTGAATATTCATGCCCTTTAATAGCGGGCACACGCGATCGCATGGCACTGCAGCTACGCTATGTGCCGGCTATTAAGGAGCATGAAGTCACTGCTCCTTGCGCACACAGTCCCGGCGTGGGGCAGTGACTACTGGCAGCTGATCTCTCCTTGTGAGCCACGCATAGTAGTGATGCCATGCGCGGCTCACATGGCGAGATCAGTGTGAACAGACAGGACGCAGAGCTGGAGGATAGAAGAAAGGTGAGTAGGAGTGTTTATTTTTTTTTTATTAGGGGGACTAGGGGGACCATGCATACCAGTAATAAGGATGAGGGGGCATACATAACAGGATAAGGATGAGGGGCCATACATACCAGGACAGGGATCAGGGGTGCCATGCATACCAGGATAGGTATGAGGGGTGCCATGCATATCAGGATAGGGATGAGGGGTTCCATGCATACCAGGATGGGGATTGCTGTGCCATGCATACCAGGATAGGGATGAGGGGTGCTATGCATACCAGGATAGGGATGAGGGGTGCCATGCATACCATGATAGGGATGAGGGGTGCCATGCATACCAGGATAGGGATGAGGAGTGCCATGCATACCAAGACAGGGATGAGGGGTGCCATGCATACCAGGACAGGGATGAGGGGTCACCATGCATACCAGGAAAGGGATTAGGGGTGCCATGCATATCAGAATAGGGATGAGGGGTACCATGCATGCCAGGACAGGGATGACGGGTGCCATACATAGCAGGATAAGGCTGAGGGGGGCATACATAACAGGATAAAGATGAGGGGGCCATACATACCAGGATAAGGATGAGGGGCCATACATACCAGGATAGAGATGAGGGGTACCATGCATACCAGGACAGGGATGAGGGGTGCCATGCATACCAGGACAGGGATGAGGGGTGCCATGCATACCAGGACAGGGATGAGGGGTGCCATGAATACCAGGACAGGGATGAGGGGTGCCATGCATATCAGGATAGGGATGAGGGGTGCCATGCATACCAGGAGGAGGATTGCTGTGCCATACATACCAGGATAGGGATGAGGGGTGCCATGCATACCAGGATAGGGATGAGGGGTGCCATGCATACCAGGATAGGGATTAGTGGTGCCATGCATACCAGGATAGGGATGAGGGGTGCCATGCATACCAGGATAGGGATTAGGCGTGCCATGCATACCAAGATAGGGATTAGGGGTGCCATGCATACCAGGATAGGGATGAGGGGTGCTATGCATATCAGGACAGGAATGAGGGGTGCCATGCATACCAGGATAGGGATGAGGGGTGCCATGCATACCAGGATAAGGATGAGGGGTGCCATGCATACCAGGATAAGGATGAGGGGTGCCATGCATACCAGGACAGGAATGAGGGGTCGCCATGCATACCAGGAAAGGGATTAGGGGTGCCATGCATATCAGAATAGGGATGAGGGGTACCATGCATGCCAGGACAGGGATGAGGGGTGCCATACATAGCAGGATAAGGCTGAGGGGGGCATACATAACAGCATAAAGATGAGGGGGCCATACATACCAGGATAAGGATGAGGGGCCATACATACCAGGATAAGGATGAGGGGCCATACATACCAGAATAGAGATGAGGGGTACCATGCATACCAGGACAAGAATGAGGGGTGCCATGCATACCAGGACAGGGATGAGGGGTGCCATGCATACCAGGACAGGGATGAGGGGTTCCATGCATACCAGGACAGGGATGAGGGGTGCCATGCATATCAGGATAGGGATGAGGGGTGCCATGCATACCAGGATGAGGATTGCTGTGCCATACATACCAGGATAGGGATGAGGGGTGCCATGCATACCAGGACAGGGATGAGGGGTGCCATGCATACCAGGATAGGGATTAGTGGTGCCATGCATACCAGGATAGGGATGAGGGGTGCCATGCATACCAGGATAGGGATGAGGAGTTCTATGCATATCAGGATGGAGGGATGCCAGGCATACCAGGATGGGGATGGGGGCCACGTATAAAAGGAAGGGGGGCATATATACCAGGATGGGGGATATTGTCAGAATTGGGGGACATTACCCCTATACCAGTGTCAGCAGAAGACCCCCTCCCCCTTAAAAGTGCATCATGAACACATTTTTTTATTACATTTTTTTTTATTTTCCTCCTCTAAAAGCTAGGTGCGTCTTATGGTCTGGTGCGTCTTATAGTCCGAAAAATACGGTAAATAAAATAAAGCTGCTAGAATGGCCCAGCCAATTACCTGACCTGAATCCAATAGAAAATTTATGGAAGCAACTAAAGCGCAGAGTTCAGAGAAGGAGACCACGGGACATTCAGGATTTGAAGAGTGTTTGTGTGGAAGAATGAGCCCAAATCACACATGAGCAATGCATGCGACTAGTTTCTCTATACAGGAACAGTCTTAAAGCTGTCATCACCAATAAAAGCTTTTGTATGAAGTATTAATAAAATTTCAGTACGTGTTTTCAATACTTTTTCCCTGTGTCATTTCTCAGTATTACACATAACTTAATTTATGGACATCTATGGTTTGATTTCTTTGCCTGTGTGGATTGGATGGGTTGTTACTGACGTCTGGCGAGAATTTCATGTCAATAGCACCTTTCCAAATATAAAATATTGGTGATGCCTTCAATACTTATTTATACTGTATGTATATATCATCCTGGGAAACATTTAGAAATTGCAACCATTTTTCTACAAAGCCTCCTCATTTCAGGGGCTCAAAAGTAATTGGACAAATTAACTTTACCATAAATAGAACATTTATTTTTATTACTTTGTAGAGAATACTTTGCAGGCAATGACTGCCCGAAGTCTGGAAGCCATGAATATCGCCAAACACTGAGTTTCCTTTTCTGTTATGCTTAGCCAGGCCTTTACTGCAGCCGGCTTCAGTTGTTGCTTGTTTGTGGGTCTTTCTGTCTTAAAGTGAACCTGTGACATGAAAATACACTTTTAACTTTCCCAGATCTGGCACTTAGACTCCCGCTATTGGGAGGGAATAAATTTTATTCCTCCCTGTAGCATTCAGGTTTCACGCACGGGGGTGGCGCCTGCGCAGTCACCACTCTGTGTATAGAGAGCGGCGGCTGTAACCACGGCCCCAGCACTGACTGACAGCAGGCTCTAATGCTGACCTTGTTGTCAGTCATGGTCACAGCCATCGCTCACTATGCACAGAGCGGTGACTGAGCCTGCACTGCCCCCGTGACTGTAACCCGAACGCTCTACGGGAGCAATAAAGTTAATTTTCTTGTAGCAGGGGTCTAACTGCTGGCGCCGGACAGGTTCAGAATGCTATTAACCTGCAGAATTACCCCATATCTGCAGGTTAATAAAGTTTTTTCACGTCGCTGGTCGTCTTAAGCATGTGAAATGGGCTGCTTTCACAGTATGTTTTGCGTCATTGTCGATCTGTACTGTGACACACTATCCAATTAACCTTGTTATATTTGGTTGAATCTTAGCAGACAGTATAGCCTTGTACACTTCTGAATTATTCCGGCTGCTTCTGTCTTCAGTCACATTATCAATAAACACTGGTGACCCAGTGCCATAGGAAGCCATACAAGCCCATGCCATTACAGTGCCACCAACATTTTTTACAGAGGATGTGATGTGCGTTGGATCAAGAGCTGTTCCAAGCCTTCTCCATACTTTGTTCTTCCCATCATTCTGGCACAGGTTTCATCTGTCCACAGAATGCTATTCCAGAACTGGCCTGGCTTCTTTAGATGTTTTTTTTTCTTTTTAGCAAAGTCTAATCTGACGTTTCTATTTTTAAGGCTGATTAATGGTTTGTACCTTGTGGTGAACCCTCTGTTTTGTTCTCATAAAGTCTTCTCTTTATGGTAGACTTAGATACTGAAACACCTACAGTGGGGAAAAAAAGTATTTAGTCAGCCACCATTTGTGCAAGTTCTCCCACTTAAAAAGATGAGAGAGGCCTGTAATTGACATCATAGGTAGACCTCAACTATGAGAGACCAAATGAAAAAACAAATCCTGAAAATCACATTGTCTGATTTGGAAAGACATTTTTTCAAATTTTGGTGGAAAATAACTATTTGGCAATTACAAACAAGCAAGATTTATGTCTCTCACAGACCTGTAACTTCTTCTTTAAGAGGCTCCTCTGTCCTCCACTCATTACCTGTAGTACTGGCACCTGCTTGAACTTGTTATCAGTATAAAAGACACCTGTCCGCAACCTCAAACAGTCACACTCCAAGCTCTACTATTGTGAAGACCAAAGAGCTGTCGAAGGACACAAGAAACAAAATTGTAGCAGCTTGGTGTGGAGAAATCAACTGTGGGAGCAATAATTAGAAAATGGAAGACATATAAGACCACTGATAATCTCCCTCGATCTGGGGCTCCACACAAGATCTCAACCCATGGGGTCAAAATGATCTCAAGAACGGTGAGCAAAAATCCCAGAACCACACGGGGGAACCTAGTGAATGACCTGCAGAGAGCTGGGACCAACGTTACACAGGCTACCATCAGTAACACACTACGCCGCCAGGGACTCAAAACCTGCAGTGCCAGACGTGTCCCCTTGTTTAAGCCATTACATGTCCGGGCTCGTCTGAAGGTTGCTAGAGAGCATTTGGATGATCCCGAAGAGTATTGGGAGAATGTTATATGGTCAGATGAAGCCAAAGTAGAACAGCTTGGTAGAAACACAACTTGTCATGTTTGGAGGAGAAATAATGCTGAGTTGCATCCAAAGAACACCATACCTACTGTGAAGCATGGGGGGTGAACATCATGCTGTGGTGCTGTTTCTCTGCCAAGGGACCAGGACGACTGATCCGTGTACATGAAAGAATGAATGGGGCCATGTATCGTTAGATTTTGAGTGCAAACCTCCTTCTATCAGCAAGGGCAATGAAGATGAAACGTGGCTGGGTCTTTCAGCATGACAATGATCCTAAGCACACCGCCAGGGCAACGAAGGAGTGGTTTCGTAAGAAGCATTTCAAGGTCTTGGAGTGGCCTAGCCAGTCTCCAGATCTAAACCTTATAGAAAACCTTTGGAGGGAGTTGAAAGTCCGTGTTGCCCAGCAACAGCCCCAAAACATCATTGCTCTAGAGGAGATCTGCATGGAGGAATGGGCCAACATACCAGCAACAGTGTGTGCCAACCTTGTGAAGACTTACAGAAAACGTTTGACCTCTGTCATTGCCAACAAAGGATATATAACAAAGTATTGAGATGAACTTTTGTAATTGACCAAATACTTATTTTCCATCAAAATTTGAAAAAAAATTATTTCCAAATCAGACAATGTGATTTTCAGGATTTGTTTTCTCATTTTGTCTCTCATAGTTGAGATCTACCTATGATGTCAATTACAGGCCTCTCTCATCTTTTTAAGTGGGAGAACTTGCACAATTGGTGGCTGACTAAGTACTTTTTTTCCGAACTGTGCATTCTGGAGAGTGTTCTTCACTTGTGTGGATGTGGTGAAGGGATTTTTCTTCACCATGAAAAGGATTCTATGATCACCATTGTTGTCTTCTGTGGACGTCCAGGCCTTTTTGAGTTCCCAAGATCACCAGTGTGCTTCTTTTGAAGAATGTACCAAAACTGTTGATTTGGCCACTTCTAACATTTCTACTATCTCTGATTGATTTCTTCCTTTTTTTTCAGCCCAACGGTGGTCTGTTTCTCTTCCATTGAGAGCTCTTTTGACTGTATGTTGTGGGTTAACAGCAACAGCTTCTAAATGTAAATGCCACACCTGGAATCAGCTCCAAACCTTTTACCTGCTTAGTTGTTGATGGATTAACAAGGGAATAGCCCAGACAGCCCATTAAAGAGCTTTTAGATCATTGTCCAATTACCTTTTGTCCCTTTAAAACGAGGCAGATACATATTACAGAGCTGTAATTCCTAAACTCTTACTCCAATTAGGATGTGAATAACCTCAAATTAAAGCAGAGAATATGCACTCAGCCCATATTGATCATATAACTGAATCTTGAATATTTTTTGGCAACAACTAAAATGCCAAAACTTGTGTCACTCTCCAATATTTCTGGACAGGACCTAACAGTATATATCATGCTTGATAGACTTACATTTGGCAAAGTGGCAGTCCAGCTCTTTCCTAGGTATGTGCAAAGAGTATGAGTCCAACAACTGGTCTCTGCTATCATGACTACCCCACATAAATAACATAATGGCAGGAGCCAGATCCACAGGAACATAATGTGCAGATAGGGGGTGACAGAGACTCAAGCACCCCTATATCTATTAAGCCTGTGACCAGCAAGCAGCACAAGAATTAAACTATCGATGCCAGACAATAACTTTATTCCCGGTGAGTCACAGACGTCAGCTCATTTGTAGTTTGTAAACTTGACGTCTCTTTGAGTCATAGATGGCAGCTTCAATTGTGTTCATTTACCAAAGACTCAGCCAGTAGTCATTATTCACTAGTTGTCATGGATATAAGGAGAGCTATACCTCAGAAGCTGTGATTCAGACAAAAGGCGGTTTATATCTTCATTTGAAACTGTCGTACGGCAGGCGAATCCTTGTAATGTCCTACAGTTATTTTACAATTGAAAATGGAAATATCATTTTAGTTAAATTCTGACACATCATGTCGAAATAGGAAGTCAGTGAGCTGCCTGGAGGGTTCACCGATGCTCAAAAATACATGTGCTGTAACAACTTAAAGGGGTTCTCTGGAAAAAGAAAAGCACACATACATAAAGAAAATCATAAATACATTCCTATATACCTCTAAATATCAAGTCACACTTGATTAACTAGGGAGGTAATGACTATAGAATTACAATGGAGGCATAACAGAGACTCCGCTTCCCTGTCCCGAAGATCACCTATATCACGTACTGACATGCATTTTAATTTGCACCGTCTATAAGTTATAGCAAGTAATATCAACCTGAAATAGATATGAACTTCCGGTATCTAATTTTGGAATATGTCAGGAGATATACTGTACACAGTGAACACATGATTCTGGAATAGGTGTTTTTTCTCCATCTGTTCTGTATAATCACACCAGCACTTTACTGATCGGATGCCAATTTGTTCCAGACAGCAAAAAAGCATATTCATCAAAGTATGTCTGGTAGGCAGTGCAATTTATACAGGAAATAAGCAGTATATTTAACCCCTTCACAACCGTGGGATTTTCCGTTTTTGCGTTTCTGTTTTTCGCTCCCCTTCTTCCCAGAGCCATAACTTTTTTATTTTTTAATCAGTATGGCCGTGTGAGGGCTTGTTTTTTGCATTTTGCAGGACGACTTGTACCTTTGAACGACACCATTGATTTTACCACATAGTGTAATGAAAAATTGGGAAAAAAATTGCGAAAAAATTGGAAAAAAAGAGGAGAAAAAATAAAATCCAAGTGTGGTGAAATTACAAAAAAGTGCAATTCCACTATGGTTGTTTGAGGTTTTTTTTACCATGTTCACTAAACACTAAAACTGACCTGCCGTTATGATTCTCCAGGTCATTACGAGTGCATAGATACCAAATATGTATAAGTTTTGTTTTAAGTGGTAAAAAAATTTTCCAAACTTTGTAAAAAAAAAAATACACCAATTTCCAAGACCCGTAGAGTCTCCATTTATCAGGATCTGGGGCTGAGTGAGGGCTTATTTTTTGCACACTGAGCTGATGTTTTTATTGATACCGTTTTTGGGGTACATACGATGTTTTATGTTTAGGTGCTTTAATGGAGTTCATGCAATGTACTGTGAAAAAATGTAAAACTTCTTTCAATTAAAATGTTGCTTTTGCTTCAAATTTTTCATTTTCACATGCTGTAACAAGAGAAAATTCACTAAGGCTATGTGCCCACGATGCAAAAATTTTTCCTGAGCGTTTCTGCATCTCCCTGGCAGAAAAAAACGCATGCGGATTGTACATGCGTTTTCCTGCCAGGTACATGCGGAAATGGAGCATTACTCACTGACATCTCCGCATGCGGGTTGACAAGCGCTTTCCAAGCGATTAGCATCACTTGGAAAGTGCTTGTGACAACTAGGTCACACTATATAAATCCATGCAAACAGCATGGATTTATATAGTGTGACCCGAGAGAGTGGTAAAAATAAAAAAATAACTATATACTTACCCTCCGATGGCTCGCGCTGGCTTGCTTCGCTCGGTGCCGGCAGCGGTGGATTGAAAGACCTGCCGACGTCAGCATCGCGTGACCCGTCACATGACTCTGACGTCAGCGCAGGTCCTTCAATCCACTGAAAAGTGCCGGGAAGCAAGTAGGAGCGCAGCGCGGGCCGCCGGAAGGTAAATATACATTTATTTTTTATTTTATTCTTTTTTTTACAGATTTTTTTAATGGTACCTGGGTGTGGATGAGACTCTCCTCTCCTCTACACCCGGGTACCATCCGCACATTAGAATGCGCCAATTACGCAAGTACAGATGCAGTCTTGCGGAATTGACGCGTTCTAATGCAAGTCAATGGCGGCGAAAACGCAGCATTTCCGCAAAATAATTGGTAGTGCTGCGTTTTTTTCCGCAATGATAATCCGCAGCACAGCACATGCGGATTAGCATTGGGGAACATTGCTGCCCTTCTACCATGCGTTTTTAATGCGTTTCCGCAACGTTTCCGAAGCTGCAAAAACGCTGCAGAAACACATTAAAAAAGCATCGTGGGCACACAGCCTGAAAGCAGTTTGTACTGAATGTGCCAATAAACCTTATGTGGTCATAATCTACTATTTGGGCATACGGAATGGCTCAGAAGGGAAGCTGTATTATTTGACTTTTAAAGCGCAATTTTGGCAGGAATTGATTATGGATGCTATGTCACATTTGCAGAGCCCCGAACATGCCAAAACAGTAGAAAACCCAAAAAGTTATTCCATTTTGAAAACTAAACCCCTCAAGAAATGTATCAAGGCGTGTAGTAACACTTTTGGACCCACAGGTGGTTCACAAAGGTTTATAACATTGGAAAGTGACAATAAAAAATTATGTTTTCCCTCAAAAATGTCGTTTTAGCCCCAATTTCAACTAAGTATGTCAATAGCCCATATATAACTACTGTTTGGGCGCACGACATGGCACAGAAGGAAAAGTGAGTTATTTGACTTTTGGAGCGTAATTCTAGTGTGGATGCCATGTTGCATTTACAGAGCAGACATATGAATACATAAGCAGAGCACCAGATAAAGCACCTCCCCAAAGGCCGCCCCGAAGCACGAGCATCTCATGTCAGAAATGAAAATAACGATTATAAGAGAACCACTGGACGGATTTCATCAACAAAGGAATCATTTTACTCATTGTAACTGCGCCCACCTGACAGTGTATGTGGATTACTAAGCACAATCCGGCTGACAGATGCGCTTTAAGAAATTCATTTAGGGTTGTGGTGAATATTTTGAAGTTACGGGAGCTTTGAAAAATTTTACACTGCTGGATCATAGAAACAAAAAATGTTTTTTACCAAAATATGTTAGCGCAAAATTTTTCATTTTCAGAAGAGGTAATAGAAGAAAATAGACCTCACACTTTATAAAGCAATTTCTCCTGAATACAGCAATACCCAATATATGGTCGGAAACTACTGTTTTTGCACTTGAAAGAGAAGAATCGCTATTTTGCTTCTGGTGCTTAAATTTGGCAGGGTTTGTGAGCACCACTTGCAGTTCCGCTGAGGTTCCACAGCACCAGAAGAAAACCCAAATTACCCTATTTTGGAAACTAAACTCCTCACGGAATTCATCTTGAGGTGTAGTGAGCATTTTGTTGCGTGAAAATGAAAAATTACATTTGTTACACTAAGTAAACTTCGCTCAAAATGTTTCATCCTAACAATGGATAATAAGTAGTGACGAGCGATCATGTTTGGTTAACCCTTTCGCGAGTATACTCGGGCAAGTACCGAGTATCTTTAGCGTACTTGGTGATATGTTTGAATCACTCCCGTGTGCATGATTTGCGACTGTTTGACAGCTTTAATACATGTGAGGAATGCCAAAGAAACAAGCATTCCTCACATGCATTAACCCCTTTCCAACTAGGTCAGTAATAGTACGTAGCTGTGCCCTGGGACTTATGGACCAGCTACGTACTATTACGCATGCGGCGATAGCGCCGGCACACAAGCGGTGCGGGGCGATCGCCGCCGGGTGTCAGCTGATTGTAACAGCTGACACCCGGTGCTATGTACAGGGAGCGGTACTCTACCACTCCCAGCACATTAACCCCCGCAATGCTGCGATCGAAGTCGATCGCAGCATTGCGGGGGCAAGGGGGGAGGTAAGCGCCGGTACTCACCTCCTCTTCGGCCTCCAGCAATGTCTGCGACGGCTTCCGGATGTTGTCATGACGACCCGATGTCGTCATGACAACATCCAGGTCACTAGGAGGCAGGAAATTACTTTGGTCATGCGCAGTGCATGACCACAGTAATGTCTCCCCTGTGTGCAGCGCTGGCAGGCTGCATGGCATAGGGAGCTGCTGCTCACTATGCTATGCAGCTGATCAGCCTGCAAAAAGTGAAAGTCCCATAGTGGGACATAGTGTAAAAGTAAAAAAAAGGGTAGGAAAGTGAAAAAATAAAAAATAAAAAGTTGTAAAAATATATAAAAAAAAAAATGAAAAAAATAATCCCCAAAAAATAAAAATATATTGTACCCATAATATTTATTATGAAAACCCCCCAAAAACAATAAAAGTACACATATTTGGTATCGCCGCGTCCGGAATGACCTGACCTATAAAACTGTCCCACTAGTCCTTTAGTGAACACGGTAAAAAATAAAAATAAAAAACAAAGCAAAAAACAATGCTTAATCATCATACCGCGAAACAAAAAATGGAATAACACGCGATCAAAAAGACGAATGTAAATTAAAATGGTACCGCTGAAAACGTCATCTTGTCCCGCAAAAAAAAGCCGCCATACAGCTCCATCATCCGTGAAATAAAGTTATAGCTCTCAGAATAAAGAGATGCAAAAAAATTATTTTTTCTAGAAAATAGTTTTTATTGTGTAAAAGCGCCAAAACATAAAAAAACGATATAAATGTGATACCGCTGTAAATGTACTGACCCGAACAATAAAGCAGCCTTATCAATTTTCCCACACGTGGAACGGCATAAAGAAAAACCCAAAAAAACAATTCCGGAATTGCTGGTTTTTGTTTATTCCGCCTCCCAAAAATCGGAATAGAAAGCAATCAAAAAATGTCACATGCCCGAAAATGGTACCAATAAAAACGTCAACTTGTCCCGCAAAAAACAAGCCATCACATGACTCTGTCGGCTAAAATATGGGAAACTTATAGCTCTCAAAATATGGCGATGCAAAAACTAGTCTTTGCAAAAAAAAAAGAGTCTTTTAGTGTGTGACAGCTGTCAATCATAAAAACCTGATATGAATGTGGTATCGTTGTAATCGCACCGAACCGAAGAATAAAGTCATCTAGTCACTTACACCACACGAGGAACGGAGTAAAAAAATAAACTCTAGGGTTAGGGTTGTGCTAGGGTTAAGGCTGTATTAGGGTTGGGCTAGGGTTAGGATTGGGGTTAGGGTTGGGCTAGGGTTAGGGTTGGGGTTGTATTAGGGTTGGGATCTTTTCAAAAGTAAAGAAAAAAAAAATGATGACGATATGACGACTAGTGTTGAGCACAAGTGCTCGCTACTTGAGTTTGCATCGGGTGCTTGGGTAAGCACTGAGTTTCTCAGGTGCTTGAGTGACATGCTCGAGTCTCTGCCCCATATGCTTCGCGGCCAAAAAAAATGCTGGGATCGCCTGCCATGCTTTTTTTTTTGGGTGTCTAACAATCGTGAAACATGTGGGGCGGGGACTCAAACATGTCACTAGAGCACCAGTGATACATGGTGCATACCCGAGTACCCGATGCAAACTCAAGTAGCGAGCACTTGAGCTCAAGACTAATGACAAACTTATTCAATATGATGACCTAATGTTATCAAATTCTGTCATACCTCTGGGTTCAAAATGTACACTATATCCCTTGATAAAATTCTTGAGGGGTCTAGTTTCCAAAATGGAGTCAATTGTGGGGGGGGGGTTTCCACTATTTAGGCTCCTGAAATGCGAAATGGCGTCCGCTCTTGATTTCAGCCAATTTTGCGTTCAAAAAGTCACACAGTGCTCCTTCCCTTCTGAACCCTGACGGGCACCCAAAAAGTGTATTTTCCCTACAGATGGGATATTGACGTACTCAGGAGAAATTGCACAACAGTTTCTAGGATCCATTTTCTCCTCTTATCCTTGTGAAAATAAAAAATTTGGGGCTAAAAGATCATTTTTGTGGAAAAAGTTTGATTTTTTTATTTTCACGGCTCCATGTTATAAACTTCGGTGAAGCACCTGGGGGTTAAGGGTGCTCACCACACATCTAGATAAGTTCCCTGAGGGGTCTAGTTTCAAAAATGGTGTCACTTGTGGGGGTCTTCTACTGTTTAGGCACACCAGGGGCACATCCACTAATTATTCAAGCAAATTTTACATTCAAAAAGTCAAATGGCGCTCCTTCCCTTCCGAACCCTGCCGTGCGCCCAAGCAGTGGTTTTCCCCCACATATGGAGTATCGGCTTACTCAGGAGAGATTGCACAACAAGTTGCATGGTGCAATTTCTCCTGTTACCTTTATTAAAATGCAAAACTGGGGGCTGAAAAACATTTGTGGGAAAAATATGAAATTTTATTTTCATGGCTCCATGTTATAAACTTCTGTGAAGCACCTGGGGGTTCAAGGTGCTCACCACACATCTACATAAGTTCCCTGAGGGGTCTAGTTTCCAAAATGGTGTCACTTGTAGGGGGTTTCCACTGTTTAGGCACATCAGGGGCTCTGAAAACGCAACATGGCGTCCGCTAAATATTCAAGCAAATTTTACATGCAAACAGTCAAATGGCGCTCCTTCCCTTCCGAACCCTGCCATGCGCCCAAGCAGTGGTTTTCCCCCACATATGGGGTATCGGCTTACTCAGGAGAGATTGCACAACAAGTTGCATGGTGCAGTTTCTCCTGTTACCCTTATGAAAATGCAAAACTGGGGGCTGAAAAACATTTCTGTGGGAAAAATATGAAAATTTTATTTTCACGGCTCCCTGTTATAAACTTCTGTGAAGCACCTGGGGGCTCAAGGTGCTCACCACACATCTAGATAAGTTCCCTGAGGGGTCTAGTTTCCAAAATGGTGTCACTTGTGGGGGGGTTCCACTGTTTAAGCACATAGGCCCCCAAACGCAACATGACGTCCACTAATTATTCAAGCAAATTTTACATTCAAAAAGTCAAATGGCGCTCCTTCCCTTCTGAACCATGTCGTGCGCCCAAACAGTGTTTTTTACCCATGTATGGGGTATCTGCGTGCTCAGGGGAAATTGCACAACAAATTTTGGGGTCCATTTTTTCCTGTTACCCTTGGAAAAAAAAAATGGGGTCTAAAATTACATTTTTGTGAAAAAAGTTAAATGTTAATTTTTTTCTTCTCCATTCCAAAAAATCCTGTGAAGCACCTGAAGGGTTAATAAACTTCTTGAATGTGGTTTTGAGCACCTTGAGGGGTGCAGTTTTTAGAATGGTGTCGCTTTTGGGTATTTTCTGTCATAAAGACCCTTCAAAGTGACTTCAGATGTGATGTGGTCCCTAAAAAAATGGTTTTGTACATTTTGTTGTAAAAATGAGAAATCTGTGGTCAACTTTTAACCCTTATAGCTCCCTAATAAAAAAAAATTTTGGTTCCAAAATTGTGCTGATGTAAACTAGACATGTGGTAAATGTTATTTATTAACTATTTTGTGTGACATATCTCTCTGATTTAAGGGCATAAAAATTTAAATTTTAAAAATTGCAACATTTTAAAATTTTTGCCAAATTCCGATTTTTTCACAAATAAACACAAGTGATATCGAAGAAATTTTACCAATATCATGAAGTACAATATGTCACAAAAAACAATCTCAGAATCAGGGGAATCCATTGAAGCGTTCCAGAGTAATTACCCCATGAAGTGACAGTGGTCAGAATTGTAAAAATTGGCCCGGTCATTAACGTGCCAACCACCCTCGGGAGTAAAGGGGTTAAAGCTGTCAAACAGTCGCAAATCATGCACACAGGAGCGATTCAAACATATCACGAGAACGCTGAAGATACTCGGTACTCGCCTGAGTATACTCGCCAAAAGGGTTAACCGAACATACTAGCTCATCACTAATAATAAGAAAAAAAAATTAGTCATTTATTATGCTATTTCTTCCAAGTACGGAAATAATCTACATATAGTCATACACTACTGCAAAGGCACACCACGGGGATCAGAAACTGTAGGAGCACCATGTAGCTCTCAGGTGCAGTGTTTACTGGAGTATTTGTGGATACCGTCAGCAGAACCCAAAACAGCAGAACTCCCCAAAAATTGGCCATGTTTTGCAAATTCACTCAGGGAATTCCTCTAGAGGAATAGTGACTATTTTGACCCCGCTTGTGTTTTCCAGAAATTAGTGTGCAGTGAGTGGATGTTGCGGAGTGAAAATTTCAAATATGTCATCTTAGTCCCCACTACATAGTGCCCAGTTTCTGCTTCTGGAGACATGCAGCCTATGAACTGATAAAAGGGTTGTCCAGGATTTTTTGATGCCCTATCTCAATATGAGATCTGTAGAGGTCTGACACCCCCATCTAATCAGCTGAAAATTGCTCAAGTAGTGACCCAAACTAAGAGGCCGATACATCAAAGTGTTATACCAGAAAACTGGTACAATGTGTGGTTGTTTCCAATATTTTGCCAATTTTGGAATTTTCAAGCAGCTTTGCCAAAATGGGCAGAGCTGGGGTGAGGATGAGGCTTGTGCATGCCCACCCATCAAACTCTTGGAAAGTGGTGGAGTTTCTTATGCCAAAAGTATTACTACAGTCTCCAAATAGAAATAACATCATACCAAATGTTAAGCACAAGGTTCTTAAAGGGAGCCTGAAAGCTGATATATGCTTCCTGATCCACGGGCAAAAACTGATAGCATTGCTGACATCATGACTCTCCAGCTCAGTACGATTATGGTGATACCAAACTTGTAAAGCTTTTTTTTTTTTTTCATTTGAGTGGTGAAAAAAATGTGGACCTTTGTAAAAACAGTCTTCCCAGTTTTATTTTTCCTTAAATGGAGCTGTGTGAGGGCATGCTGAATTGATGTTTTTATTGGTACCATTTTGGGGTATATACAATGTTTTGCCAGCTTTTATTGCATTTTTAGGGGAAGTCTGGTGACTGAACAATGATAATTCTCGAATTTTGGCTTTGTTTTTGCCTTACAGGGTTTATTGTACGAGTAAATCATTTTAATTTCCAATAATTTTATTAATTTTAAATGAACAAAGAAACTAAGGGAAGGTTTATAAGGGTAGGGGAAAAATACAAAGGGATAAACATTACAAACAAATAGAAGGAAGAATTCAGGTTTACAAAGATTTGTATCAATAAGAATACATATAATCAAATAAGATAAATGCATATACTAATGGAAATAAGAACCACTTGAAAGATTTAGTGTCAAGGTCCAAGCAATTAAGGAAACAGTTCCAACCAACGCAACCACTTTTTGGAGAATCTATCAAAGCAATTGTTTGCTCTAGCAAATTTCTGCTCATAAATTTTATGCAATTTGATTTTTT
Organism: Phyllobates terribilis; assembly: GCF_046119375.1. NCBI lineage: Eukaryota > Metazoa > Chordata > Amphibia > Anura > Dendrobatidae > Phyllobates > Phyllobates terribilis. The sequence goes on along the minus strand of NW_027362773.1, from coordinate 71,178,448 downwards.
ACACAATGTCAGAAAATAAAGGGGGAATTGCATCTTTCCAATGATAGGCAATGGAGTTTTTAGTGACAACATCTTCCATACCAATGGAAAATAAAGCTAGTTGGGGAGTAATAATAATACTATTTTTGGCAATTCTTTTTAATAGACCTAATATTTGTGTCCATAGATATTTAATTCTAGGGCATTCCCAAAACATATGAAGCATATCTCCAATCATTCCACAACTTCTCCAACAATTTGGCTGATTATCTGGGTCAATATATGATAATCTTAGGGGGGTATAATACCATCTTGATAATAACTTAAAGTATCACTCATGCAATGGCATAGAGATATTAGATTTATATGAATACAAAATGGCATTTTCCCATTTGTCAATATGAAAATAAGTTTTTAGAACAGATTCCCATTTGGTCACATAAAGAGTTTTAATTCTGTGTCTTTGTTGTACCAATTATATATATATATATATATATATATTAAACTCCAGAAAATTTTATGATCTATATTACAAAGTAAGTTGGAAGAAGCCTCAGAGCAAAGGGGATGACTTTTAATAAATGTATTAGTATTATCTTTTATTATGAGATAATGCAGAAAATCAGAGGTATTTCAATTAAATTTATCTTTCAGAGTTTTAAAAAGAAGGAAGTCTGACCCATCAAAAATATCTTTTAATTTTTTAATTCCATGGTCCAACCAGGAATCGGGAATGCAGAACTTATATAAAGAAGCGATAAAAGATAATGGCAAAATTTTTATATAGGTATATCTGTTTGAACCTTTTTTGGGAATTGAGAATTGTTTCCAGGCATATATCAATGCCTGGAAAATAGGATGAGAAGTAGTCAAAGGCAATTTAGTAAAAATATGTTGAAGTAATAACGCTTTAGGATGAGCGTTATTATTTAGGGTATATTCCAAATCTAAACAGGCCGGAGCCTCAGAGTGCGAAAGCCAGTATAAACTTTGTTTAATAAGAATTGCTTTATGATAGGCCGAAATATTTGGAAGGCTTAGTCCTCCATGTATCTTTTGCTTATATAAAATATTTGTGGCGATTCTGGCTTTCTTATAATTCCATATGAATGAGTTTAGTAATGATTGGAGATAAGTTATTTGAGCAATAGAAATTAAAAGAGGGAGAGATCTGAACACATATAATATTTTAGGAAGAATAACTGATTTAACTATTAAATTCTTCCCTATCCATGAAAGGTCAATATTACGGAAAGAATTTAAGTCTTTAGTTATAACTTTATTTAGTTGTTCACAATTAGATGTAATAATATTATCAATATTTTTTGTGATTATAATTCCTAAATAAATAAAATCTTTACCGGCCTTACTAAAAGATGATATGTTTTCAATTTCATCTGCTAGTTCTTTTTTTATGTTGAAGTAAAGTATTTTGGATTTGTCTTTATTTACCTTGAAATAGGAAATATCTGAAAATAAACATAATATATTAATTAATTCTTTAATAGAATTTAAGTTATCAGAGAGGGACAATAAAAGATCATCTGCAAATAAACTCACCTTAAAATGACGGGAAGGGGTAGATATTCCAGTTATTTTGTAATTTTCTCTAATTTTTTGCGCTAAGGGTTCAATGGCCAAAATAAAAAGAAGGGGAGAGAGGGGACAACCTTGCCTAGTGCCATTTGAAATTTGAAAATAACTTGATAAATGATTATTGGTGTAAATCTTAGCACTAGGATTCGTATATAAAGCACTAATATAAGATAAGAATTGATTATCAAAGCCAGATTTTAATATTGTTTGCCTTAAAAAATCCCAATTTAGCCTGTACAAGGCTTTTTCCGCGTCTAGGGTTACTAGGATGGAGGGTATTTTAGAAGCATTAATAAACTTTATAGTGTTGAGAACCCTTCTTATTCCATCCATAGATTGTCTGCCCTTGACGAAGCCAATTTGGTCATTATTTACTAAATAGGGGATTACTTCGCTTAATCTATTAGCTATTAATTTTGAGTAAATTTTAATATCTGAATTTATTAGAGATATGGGCCTATAATTTTTAACTTTCTCAAGATCACAATTAGGTTTTGGGATTAATATTATCGTTGCTTCAAGCATTTCTTTAGGGAAAAAACCTTGATGGGATGCCAGATTAAACATATTGGACAAATGCGGGGTTAAAATTTCATTAAAATTCTTGTAGTATTCACTACTAAAACCATCCGGTCCTGGGGATTTAAAAGATTTTAAATTTTATATAACATTTTCAATTTCTTTATGTAAAAAAGTAGAATTAAAAGTGATTAAATCATCTGATTTGATTTTTGGGAGGTTAATAGAATCTAGAAATTTTCCTATAGCATTTTTTTCAGGTTGTATAAATGAGGATTGGCCATCAATATTGTAGAAGTTGTGATAAAATTCAGCGAACGCATTCGCTATATCTTTAGGATGTGAGAAAAGAGTACCATCATCTGAAATAATCCTATCAATTCTATTACGTGTTCTTTTTTGCTTAATGTGATTCATCATAAAACTTGTAGGTTTATTAATTGATGAATAGCACTTAAATTTAGTATTTTTGACCATGTTATCATAAGTGGAGAAAATTTCATTTTTAAGAGCTTGTCTCAACCTAAGAATATCTTGTTGGATTATGTTTGATGGTTAAGGAAGAGTAATTTGTAGCTGTTCTTTATCTTTAATTTGAGTCTGGATTTCCATTACTTTTAATCTACTTTTTTTTTTTATTTCTGGAGGAAATTCCTCTCATATACGCCTTATGCGTGTTCCAACAAACAAAGGGATTAACAGAATTAGAACAATTTTCTAAAATATAATTCTTTAAGGCCGTTTCAATCTCTAACTTATATTTGGGATGTTGCAGCAAAAAGGAATTGCACTTCCATAAAAAATCACTTTTAATTGGCGTACCAAGAAATATTTCTCCTACCACCGGAGAATGATCTGAAATTGATTTATCTCTGATAGTAACTTTATTAAATTTTGATAAAGTAAATACATCAGTAATTATCAAATCAATTCTTGATGCTGAACGATGGGCATCAGAAAAATGGGTGTATTCTTTTGAAGAAGTGTTCAAATCCAATCGTTTAGGGAAGCAGACAAGTGGCGATTATTTGATGACGAATCTAGGTAGGGATCTGGGACTATATTAAAATCACCAAGTAAGATTAATTCTCCTTTTTTAATTGACAATACTCTTTTTAATAATTTATTAAGGAAAATTACTTGGCCCCTATTTGGGGCGTATAAATTTACAATCGTGCAAAGTTGAGAGTTTATTTGTCAAACCAAAATATGGTATCTCCCCTGTATATCTTTATATTCCTCAATAAAATTAAAAGAAATAGTATTTTTAACTAAAGTTGCAACACCCGCCTTTTTCCTAGTGTTTAGGGATTCGTAGATATGTGGGAAACATTGGTGCTGGAATTTGGGATGATTTTGGTCTATAAATTTTGTTTCCTGTAAACAGACGATATCCACTTTAGAATTAATTACCTGCCTCCATAACGCAAACCTTTTATTTGGACTATTAAGTCCTCTGACATTGTAGGACATCAAACCGATGCTCATAGTATAGGATAATTAGTAGAAGCAACAGAATTGGTTATATATTAGTACACATTAACAAAGTGGTGTAATTGACTCTTCAATAGAAACCTAACTATCAAGACAACAACTTTCAAATGAGGTGCTATAAAATTGATTATATATCAATAGATTCTCGAAAGTGATATATTTGACACTCTGTTAAAAGTTTCAGCAAATGCAATATCAACCTCCAATTGAACAACCTGCAGTTCAAAATGTAATAAACAGTCCAAAAATACAATAAAGGTAAGATAAAATGAACAATTATAAACCAAAGTCTTCCAAAAGGAAATCCACTTTATAATGGATTTTCCTTTTTTTGTGGGGATAGTTCATGGAAGAGATCCGTAGTAAGCCACTACATTCGACAGAAGGATAAAAGAGATAAGGATGAAAAGTTTCAGCGATTATCCTTAGAAGGAGGCTTGTTCTTAGTTGGTGAGACATCTTTAATCGATGTGGGTAAATAATTTTAGATTGTTATTGATAGGACTTTTAAGGATGTAGCAATACCATACATATATTTGTAAAGGTGGGTAAGGTGTGAATTTTCACATTTTTTTTTTTTTATATATTATGTTGAACTTTTTTTTACTTTGTTTTTAAGCTGAATTTTACCTGAAATCCCTTGATTGCTTGCTCTACATACTGCAGTACCACAGTATTGCATTACATAGGAAAAATAATGGTGCCTAATAGCTTCACAGCAGAACCAAAATTGTAGCCATATGAGTCTTCAGCAGATTCCTGACTGCCATAGCAACCCTGCTCATCATGAGGGGAAGCTTGGCCCAAATATCGGAGCAAGGGTGTGGTGCCACAGCTCGTCTTATTCATGATGAGGTGTGGTGTACCTTACACAGCAAATCTTACTCTACTCCCCGAATACTGCATGAAGGTGCACACCACCTGTCAGATGCTCCTGGTTCATTAAGAGACATGCACCTCTCAGGAGCGTCTGACTCCAACATGCCACCTCATTAAGGCCATATATAAAAAACAGGAACAGTATGCGCTGCTGATTCCAAGATCTGAAGACAAGATAGTAAATTGAAAGTGGTTTATTGTCAACGCGTTTCAAAGTCAGTAACGACTGCTTCCTCAGGACAACCACATGTAACCATATACTTGAGTAAGACCATATTGAGCTTTTGAACATTTATTTCACCTCATGAAGACGGGCATTGTCCACACCAGTCTTGAATCAGGGCCTAAGTTTAAAGACTGTGGTTCAAGTTTACATTAAGGTGACCATCCATCCTGAGAAAGGCTTTTACCTGCATGATAAAGTGATTGTGCAGGTAAATAGTGGAAAGGCCACAGCAGTACAGTGAATGCAGCCTAATTTGCTACTTAATTTATGCAATCGGACTTGAATAATGTTTGCAGCTGTTTATGTAAACTGGCCCCCGGCGGTAGTCGTGTGAGTGGGCCGCCTTTTCCATGACAGGGCCAGCGATGGAAAACTTAATGTATTTGGTGGGTGTGTGCAACACTGCACCTGGATCTGCTGCTTCCATTGTCATCTCTGATGAACTTAGTGCAATCCCACTCCCCTTTCGATCATAAGCCAGACCAGTCCTTAAAAACAATGTCTATTTTATAGACAGTCAAACTGGTGAACGCGGGATAACAGGTTATACATTCTCCTTCTCTATTTTCCACACAATACACCGACTCAATTCCCAGAATTACAGTTTGCATTTTGTTCCCGGCAACAGGTACCACAGGGGACTATTTACTTTACTCACTTATACAGCACCATTAATTCCATAGCGCTTCGCGGGCAATATTGGCACTGTCCTGATTGGGGCTCACAATCTACATTCCCTATCTGTATGTCTTTGGAGTGTGGGAGGAAACCAGAAAACCTGGAGGAAACCGACACAACCACGGGGAGAACATACTATTTCCTTGGTGGGATTTGAACCTAGGACCTCAGCGCTGCAAGGCTGCAGTGCTAACCACTGAGCCACAGTGCTGCCATCACTATGAGAGAAGAAATTGCCTTTGTTTTCTTAGGGGTAGGGTAATACGGATCCACATGTAACGTTATGATCCCAGTACCTGGAGTGTTTAGCTATGTCAGTCCCATGGGGTGCTCGTTGAGATAATGCTCCCTGTTTCAGTACTCACAGCAGGGCGCTACCTTTTGCTAAGGTCCCCCTTTTCCCCTGGACCGTACGTTTCCTGAACTTATAAGCTTTCCTTTTCTGCAGGTGTCCCCACTTGCCTGTGATGTTCTGTTGCCTCTGTAACTAGCTTCTTTCCATGTTGAGCCTTGTAGTTCCACAACTGATGAACCTGTTCTCTCCCTGTCACCTCCTCTCCAGGGTTACTCCTCCTCTCCAGACTACTCAACACTGACTAACTACTTCTTATATCCTTATAGCCTTCCTACTGGTCCCCTCTTTAGGGCCGCCCTCCTACACTCCCTGGGGATGGCCTTGTGGTTTAACCCTACAGGAACCTGACACACACAGATCGGCCATAGGGATCAAATACTTTTCTTTATAACATAAGCAGAAATACAATCACACACAAAACAACCTTCAATATCTTGCCTCAACGTCTTCTTGAGGAGGACAGGACTCATGTCCACCCTCTCACATTTACTCTGACCACCGATGTCTATTCTCAATAACTTACACATGAAACCAAGACAATGATCCCCATGATATAATAGAAAACTACTTGCACACTCAGTTTCTATTGTACACTGTTCAAAAAAATAAAGGGAACACTTAAACAACAGAATATAACTCCAAGTAAATCAAACTTCTGTGAAATCAAACTGTCCACAACATCCTTCAGCATGTCTCATTTGGCAGTGGGTCAGTAACGGTGTGGGGTGACATTTCTTTGGAGGGCCGCACAGCCTTCCATGTGCTCGCCAGAGGTAGCCTGACTGCCATTAGGTACCGAGTTGAGATCCTCAGACCCCTTGTGAGACCATATGCTGGAGCGGTTGGCCCTGGGTTCCTCCTAATGTAGGACAATGCCAGACCTCATGTGGCTGAAATGTGTCAGCAGTTCCTGCAAGATGAAGGCATTGAAGCTATCGACTGGCCCGCCTATTCCCCAGACCTGAATCCGATTGAGCACATCTGGGACATCATGTCTCGCTCCATCCACCAATGTCATGTTGCACCACAGACTGTCCAGGAGTTGGCGGATGCTTCAGTCCAGGTCTGGGAGGAGATCCCACAGGAGACCATCCGCAACCTCATCAGGAGCATGCCCAGGCGTTGTAGGGAGGTCATACAGGCACGTGGAGGCCATACACAATACTGAGCCTCATTTTGACTTGTTTTAAGGACATTACATCAAAGTTGGATCAGCCTGTAGTGTGTTTTTCCACTTTAATTTTGGGGGTGACTCCAAATCCAGGACTCCATTGGTTAATAAATTTGATTTCCATTGATGATTTTTGTGCGATTTTGTTGTCAGCACATTCAACTTTGTACAGAACAAAGTATTCAATGAGAATATTTAATTCATTTAGATCTAGGATGTGTTATTTGAGTGTTCCCTTTATTTTTTTGAGCAGTGTATATTTGTACAGTGGGTACGGAAAGTATTCAGACCCCTTTAAATTTTTCACTCTTTGCTTCATTGCAGCCAGATGGTAAAATCTAAAAAGTTCATTTTTTTTCTCATTAAAGTACACTCTGCAATATTATTAGGCAAGTGATTATTTTGGTATTTTGACCTTATCATTTTTATGCAGATTTTCCAACTCCGCATTGTATAAACTTGAATGCTTCTTGGATGAAGCAGATTAGGTGATGTGCATTTTGGTCTAAGGATATCAACAACCCTTATCAAGGTGTGCAGAATTATTAGGCAGTTTGTTTTCCTCATGCAAAATGGGCCTAAAAAGAGATTATACTGACTCTTAAAAGTCAAAAATTACAAGTTTTACAAATAGATGCAGCACTCTTGAAATTGCTAAGACATTGGAGCGTGATTACAGAACCATCAAAAGGTTAGTTGCAAATAATCAACAGGGTCACAAAAACATGTGTTGAGAAAAAAAAGAGACATAACTGCCAAAGATTTGAAGAGAATCATACGTGAAGCGACCAGGAAGCCATTATCCCCAGTGCTGCCATATTCCAGAACTTCAACCTTCCTGTTGGCTCAGAAGTAGAAGGGGTTTAGTGCTCAGAGACATGGATGAGGTAAGGAGGAATGAAACTACACCACCACTGAACAAGACACAGAACGTGAAATGTTAAGACTCGGCCAAGAAATATCTGAAGACAGATTTTTCAAATGTTTTATGAGCTGATGAGATGAGAGTGACTCTTGATGGACCAGATGGATGAGCCAGAGGCTGGATCAGTAATGGGCACAGACCTCCACATCAGAGGCCAGCAAGGTGAAGGTGGAGTACTGCTATGGGCGGGTGTTATTAGAGATGAGTTAGTCTGTCCTTTTTGGGTTGAATCACTGACTAATATGACTTGTCAGCCTGTCAGCAGAACTTGGCTGATACTAGGGAGGAACAAAGAATAGAAACGTATATACAGTTATATGAAAAAGTTTGGGCACCCCTATTAATCTTAAGCTTAATGTTTTATAAAAATTTGTGTTTTTGCAACAGCTATTTCAGTTTGATATATGTAATAACTGTTGGACACAGTAATGTTTCTGCCTTGAAATGAGGTTTATTGTACTAACAGAAAATGTGCAATCTGCATTCAAACAAAATTTGACAGGTGCATAAGTATGGGCACCCTTATCATTTTCTTGTTTTAAATACTCCTACCTACTTTTTACTGACTTACTAAAGCACTTTTTTTGGTTTTGTAACCTCATTGAGCTTTGAACTTCTTAGCCAGGTGTATGCAATCATGAGAAAAGCCAATTAAAGTGGCCACTTGCAAGTTGTTCTCCTGTTTGAATCTCCTCTGAAGAGTGGCATCATGGGCTCCTCAAAACAACTGTCAAATGATCTGAAAACAAAGATTATTCAACATAGTTGTTCAGGGGAAGGATACAAAAAGCTGTCTCAGCGATTTAACCTGTCAGTTTCCACTGTGAGGAACATAGTAAGGAAATGGAAGAACACAGGGACAGTTCTTGTTAAGGCCAGAAGTGGCAGGCCAAGAAAAACATTAGAAAGGCAGAGAAGAAGAATGGTGAGATCAGTCAAGGACAATCCTCCGACCACCTCCAGAGAGCTGCAGCATCAACTTGCTGCAGATAGTGTCACTGTGCATCGGTCAACTATACAACACACTTTGCACAAGGAGAAGCTGTATGGGAGAGTGATGCGAAAGAAGCCGTTTCTGCAAGCACGCCACAAACAGAGTCGGCTGAGGTATGCAAAAGCACATTTGGAGAAGCCAATTTCTTTCCGGAAGAAGGTCCTGTGGACTGATGAAACCAAGATTGAGTTGTTTGGTCATACAAAAAGGCGTTATGCATGGCAGCAAAAAAACACAGCATTCCAAGAAAAACACTTGCTACCCACAGTAAAATTTGGTGGAGGTTCCATCATGCTTTGGGGCTGTGTGGCCAATGCCGGCACCGGGAATCTTGTTAAAGTTGAGGGACGCATGGATTCCATTCAGTATCAGCAGATTCTTGACAATAATGTTCAAGAATCAGTGATAAAGTTGAAGTTACGCAGGGGATGGATCTTTCAGCAAGACAATGATCCAAAACACCGCTCCAAATCTACTCAGGCATTCATGCAGAGGAACAATTACAATGTTCTGGAATGGCCATCCCAGTCCCCAGACCTGAATATCATTGAACATCTGTGGGATCATTTGAAGAGGGCTGTCCATGCTCGGCGACCATCAAACTTAACTGAACTGGAATTGTTTTGTAAAGAGGAATGGTCAAAAATACCTTCATCCAGGATCCAGGAACTCATTAAAAGCTACAGGAAGCGACTAGAGGCTGTTATTTTTGCAAAAGGAGAATCTACTAAATATTAATGTCACTTTTCTGGTGAGGTGCCCATACTTATGCACCTGTCAAATTTTGTTTGAATGCAGATTGCACATTTTCTGTTAGTACAATAAACCTCATTTCAAGGCAGAAACATTACTGTGTCCAACAGTTATTACATATATCAAACTGAAATAGCTGTTGCAAAAACACCAATTTTTATAAAACATTAAGCTTAAGATTAATAGGGGTGCCCAAACTTTTTCATATAACTGTATATTTCCTAAGTTTCCTTTTCCATATTTTCATTATTATCAAATAGGCTAGTGGCTACATGATACTGACAAATAGAGCATGTGTGTCCTGATGCATAGAAAGCAGAATTTCTTGGTAATAGGACATTGATTTAACTCTTGTCATCTCTTGTGGTTTGATTATCATGCCAGGATTAGACTGTATTCAGTATAACTAAAGTAACTAATTTATTTAAATTCATGGTTTCTGTTCCAAACAAGTAAAAAGGCAAATACATTGTGTCACTCATCCGATCTCTCTGATGCTGATTTAATCATAATTGACTTGGACAGAATTACTACCAGTGTAGTATCGTATCCCAACCATCACAGACACTTCAGAGGCCATTGTTACTTAACCCTTTCTCATCTGTTGCTTGATGAATTTTTTACCATCTTACTTAGCCAGTTTTGTTATTAAGATATGCAAATGATCGTCTTGATGTCTCAACTTATCCAGAGCAGCCTTGATTTCCCTCCTTGATTGCCAAAGTAGATCATTAAAAAAACATTTCCCAAACTAGCAGCGAGAGGACTGTGTCTCATTTCTAACAAAACACAATGGACTACAGTAGGAAAAAAAAGAATATCAAAATGGTACTGTGGGAAGTTCAGCAAAAGTTTGCGATCCTCAATGCAGCCATTATATACAGTATACCATAACACCATGACACTGTGTATTACAATGCCGCTCCAAGCTGGAGTCTCATCTGTGATATAATGCATCATCTGCATTTTAAAAGTCCTTAAAGCTGCAGAGAGATTTCAGATTCATAGGCATTACCCTATAGGGCAGAATCAGTGGAATAGAGGCCTCATTTACAGTAGCCTGCATTCTGTCAATGCTTCAGCACTGTGTCAGAGATCTCAGGAAAGCTGACACCAGACAGTCTAGGAGCAAGCTCAGGAAGGCTCACTCCCATATATCTATCCATCTAAACAGGTTGGCAACTACCCGACAAATAAGCAAAAGCCATGTATGTTGGATGCCATTAATTTTCTGAACAAAAATCATGGATATTTGCAGCACATCGCCAGTGTAAGTGGATATGTGTGGTCGATAACATGATACTGTATGAGGATGATGACTGGAAGCGAGCGGCTGCAGAGAAGATCAAAGTACATTTTCTCTCTGTAGCTGCTCTTCCAATAATCCAGCCCATCATATATAAACCCTTTCCGACCTTGTTGGTAATAGTATATATCTGCGCCCTGGGCCTATAGCGCCAGCTACGTATTATTACGCGCACTGCGATCGCACCCGCACACAAGCGGTGCGGGGTGATCGCCGGCGAGTGTCAGCTGATTGTCACAGCTGACACCCGGTGATATGTGCAGGGAGCGGTCCCGCACCGCTCCCTGCACATTAACCCCCGTAATGCTGTGATCGAAATTGATCGCAGCATTGCGGGGGCAAGGGGGGAGGTGATCGCTATACTCACCTCTCCTGCCGGTCTCCAGCGATGTCTGCGGCGGCTTCCGGATGTTGTCATGACGACCCGATGTCGTCATGACAACATCGGGGTCACCAGGAGGCAGGACGTTACTTTGGTCATGTGCAGTGCATGACCAAAGTAATGTCTCCCCTGTGTGCAGCGCTGACAGGCTGCATGACAAAGGGAGCTACTGCTCTCTAAGCTATACAGCCGATTAGGCTGCAAAAAGTGAAAGTTCCATAGCGGGACAATGTGCAAGAGTAAAAAAAAAAGGAGAAAAGTGGAAAAAAAAAAATTTTAAAAATTGTAAAAATGTAAAAAAAAAAAAGAAAAATATAATCCCCAAAAAATAAAAATATATTGAACCCACAATAATTATTTATTATGAAAAAAAAAATAAACCAATAAAAGTTCACATATTTGGTATCTCCGCGTACGGAACGACCTGATCTATAAAACTGTCCCACTAGTTATCCCCTTTAGTGAACACGGTAAAAAAAAAAAAAAATGAAGCAAAAAAGAATGCTTTATCATCATACTGCCAAACAAAAAGTGGAACAACACGCGATCAAAAAGACGAATGTAAATAAAAATGGTACTGCTGAAAACATCATCTTGTCCCACAAAAAACAAGCTGCCACACAGCTACATCATCTGAAAAATAAAAAAGTTATAGCTCTCAGAATAAAGCGATACAAAAAAATTATTTTTTCTAGAAAATATTTTTTATTGTGTAAAAGCACCAAAATATAAAAAAAACTATATAAATGTGGTACCACTATAAACGTACTGACCCAAAGAATAACGCTGCATTATCAATTTAACCACACGTGGAACGGCATAAACAAAAAAAAAACAATTCCTGAATTGCTGGTTTTTGTTTATTCTGCCTCCCAAAAATCGGAATAGAAAGCTATCAAAAAATGTCACATGACCGAAAATGGTAACAATAAAAACGTCTGCTTGTCCCGCAAAAAACAAGCCAGCACATGACTCTGTCGGCCAAAATAAGGAAAAAATATAGCTCTCAAAATATGGTGATGCAAAAACTAGTCTTTGCAAAAAAAGCATCTTATAGTGTGTGACAGCTGTCAATCATAAAAACCCGATATGAATCTGGTATCGCTGTAATCACACCGATCCGAAGAATAAAGTCGTCTAATCACTTATACCACATGAGGAACGGTGTAAAAAAACAAACTCTAGGGTTAGGGTTATGCTAGGGTTAAGGTTGTATTAGGGTTGGGGTTAGGGTTCGACTAGAGCTAGGGTTGGGGTTAGGGTTGGGGTTGGGGCTAGGGTTAGGGTTGGGCTAGGGTTGGGGTTGTATTATGGTTGGGGTTAGGGTTGGGATTTTCTCAAAAGTAAAGAAAAAAAATGATGACAATATGGCGACCAGTGTTGAGCCAAGTGCTCGCTACTTGAGTTTGCATTGGGTGCTCGGGTATGCACGGAGTATCGCGGGTGTTCGAGTGACATGCTCGAGTCTCTGCCCCATATGCTTCGCGGCCAAAAAAAACATTGCTGGGATCGCCTGACATGCACGAGCGATCCCCGCATGCTTTTTTTTGGGTGTCTAACAATCGTGAAACATGCAGGGCAGGGACTCGAGCATGTCACTCGAGCACCCGTGATACATGGTGCATACCCGAGTACCCGATGCACACTCAAGTAGCGAGCACTTGCGCTCTGTTTCAAGTGCAGAGATTATCATGAAGACCAAGGAACACACCAGGCAGGTCCGAGATACTGTTGTGGCGAAGTTTAAAGCCGGATTTGGATACAAAAAGATTTTCCCAAGTTTTAAACATCTCAAGGAGAACTGTGCAAGCGATCATATTGAAATGGAAGGAGTATCAGACCACTGCAAATCTACCAAGACCCGGCCGTCCCTCTAAACTTTCATCTCGAACAAGGAGAAGACTGATCAGAGATGCAGCCAAAAGGCCCATGATCACTCTGCATGAACTGCAGAGATCTACAGCTGAGGTGGGAGCGTTTGTCCATAAGACAACAATCAGTCGTACACTGCACAAATCTGACCTTTATAGAAGAGTGGCTAGAAGAAAGCCATTTCTCAAAAATATCCATAAAAAGTTTAGTTTGAAGTTTGCCACAAGCCACCTGGGAGACACACCAAGCATGTGGAATAAGGTGCTCTGGTCAGATGAAACCAAAATCGAACTTGTGAGGAGCTGCCCACTTACTAAAGACTATGATACTTTTCCAGCACGGACCACCATTTTCATCAATATTATTATTGTGTGTTATTAGTGATTTACCTGTTATGTTTTATATAGTTTTGCTTACTTGTCAGTATGTAAGATTCACTTGTAAAATGTCCAGCATTCCACTAATCTCATCTTTATCTCAGGAGTCCATTGTTCCAACAGCCAATGGTCTCTGTTATGATCTGCAACAAGTACTAAGGAAAGAAGGGGAAAGCTGTCCCTACAGTAAGACTAAGCTGAATCCCTACGATGTAGCGGGCTGCCTGTTCCTTGTGAACAGACCCGCCTAAGTCCTCGGCTAATCTGAACGAAGACCTATAGAAATAAGGGAGGGATCCCTAAAAGAACTAAGGACTGGGACAAAAATGGGACACCTCCTAAACAGAAATTGTTGTAGAACACAAAAGACAAACTGACAAAAAGTACTAGAGGTCCCAGAAGACCAAGCAAACTGACAGAGATAGGCACCGAAGTACCAGGCTAGCAAAACAGTCAAACAACACTGAAGTCCAGCAAAGTCAGAAGGGTGGAGCTGGAATATATAGGCAGATGGTCACGTGACCGCAAAACACAAGATAGAAAAAACTAACAGAAGGGTTCTAACAGTCTCATTGTGTGTGGATTGTGGACACAGTGGAGCCGTCACCACAGGGGGTCTTACATGCAGTCTCAGATGAAGGCTTCTAGAATATTCTTCATTGTTTTAGAGAACAGTGAATGTTTAAGGGGGAGGGTGTGATCACTTCTGACCTGGGAGGGGACTGAGTCCAGTGGAAGAAAGTGGAGACATGGTTTAGAGAGAGTTGTGTGGAAGGATTGAAGGACGAGGATCATGGACTGTGGCTACAGACTATACTGGCTAGGGATACGAAATCTGTGGGCCAACCAAAAGTTGGGAGATGGTGAGTATGGCCTTATACAAAGCCAGTAGAGCTACTGAACCCAGATTGGGAATTTAAGGACTGAGTGAACTGTTTTTTGGCCATTTACCTGGAATTGCTTACTACCATGGCTGTGATCAATAAAATATTGTTGCATCGTTAATCTGCCTAGGTGATTACTTACAACCCACAACCTCGGATCTTTACAGAACTTTTTGACCACAATGCAAAACGATATGTTTGGCGTAAAAACAACACAGCTCATCACCCTCAAAACACCATCCCCACTGTCAAACATGGTGGTGGCAGCATCATGGTTTGAGCCGGCTTTTCTTCAGCAGGGACAGGGAAGATAGTTAAAATTGATGGGAAGATGGACTGAGCCAAATACAGGACCATTCTGGAAGAAAATCTGTTGGAGTCTGCAAAAGACCTGAGACTGGGACGGAGATTTATCTTCCAACAAGACAACGATCCCAAACATAAAGCAAAATCTACAATGGAATGGTTCAAAAATAAACGTATCCAGGTGTTAGAATGGCCAAGTCAAAGTCCAGACCTGAATCCAATCGAGAATCTGTGGAAAGAGCTGAAAACTCCTGTTCACAAACGCCCTCCATCCAACCTCAATGAGCTCTAGCTGTTTTGCAAGGAAGAATGGGCAAGAATTTCAGCCTCTCGATGTGCAAAACTGATAGAAACATAGCCCAAGCGACTCGCAGCTGCAATCGCAGCAAAAGGTGGTGCTACAAAGTATTAACTCAACGGGGCCGAATAATATTGCACGCCCAACTTCTCATTTTATATATTTTTTAAAAAGTTTAAAATTTCCAATAAATTTCGTTCCACTTCACGATTGTGTCCCACTTGTTGATTCTTCCCCAAAAAATTAGAATTTTATATCTTTATGTTTGAAGCCAGAAACGTGGCAAAAGGTAGAAAAGTTCAAGGGGGCCAAATACTTGCAAAATGTACTGTAAGTTAGTAAACAAACATCGGCCTTAATAGTGTATTTTCCTCACATATGGGATATTGGCGTACTCAGGAGAAATTGCACAACAGTTTTTAGGTTCCATTTTCTCCTCTTACCCTTGTGAAACTAAAAAATTTGGGGCTAAAAGATCTTTTTGTGGAAAAAAGTAAATTTTTTTATTTTCATGGCTTCTTGTTCTAAACTTCTGTGAAGCACCTGGGGGTTAAGGGTGCTCACCACACATCTAGATAAGTTCCCTGAGGGGGCTAGTTTCCAAAATGGTATCACTTATGGGGGGTTTCCACTGGTTAGGCACATTAGGGGCTCTCTAAACGCAACATGGAAAAATAAAAAAAATTGGGGTCTAAAGTAACATTTTTGTGAAAAAAGTTAAATGTTAATTTTTTTCTTCCCCATTCCAAAAATCCCTGTGAAGCACCTGAAGGGTTAATAAACTTCTTGAATGTGGTTTTGAGCACCTTGAGGGGTGCAGTTTTTAGAATGGTGTCACTTTTTGGGTATTTTCTGTCATAAAGGCCCCTCAAAGTGACTTCAAATGTGATGTGGTCCTTAAAAAAATGGTTTTGTAAATTTTGTTGGAAAAATGAGAAATCGCTGATCAACTGTTAAACCTTATAGCGCAGTAATAAAAAAAAAATTTGGTTCCAAAATTGTGCTGATGTAAAGTAGACATGTGGGAAATGTTATTTAGTAACATATCTCTCTGATTTAACGGAATAAAAATTCAAATTTTGAAAATTGTGAAATTAGAAAATAGTTCCCCATCATGTTATCTTTGATATTTAGCTTCATTCCTATTCATTTCAACAGAGCTGAACTGCAGTCACCTTACAGAAATACCACTAATCACGTTGCATTTATGCTTCCCAGGTCCCCCTGCTGGTCTTTGTAGTTTTTTCTCAGT
Organism: Phyllobates terribilis; assembly: GCF_046119375.1. NCBI lineage: Eukaryota > Metazoa > Chordata > Amphibia > Anura > Dendrobatidae > Phyllobates > Phyllobates terribilis. The sequence continues at coordinate 71,162,202 of NW_027362773.1, read as the reverse complement.
TTGGAAGGTCACATAGTCTTTCAGACAGCGCAGGAAGTAGAGACTTTTGGGCACCCGGGAAGCATCAGGAGTGCAGGGGATAGGGTCTAGTATCACTCATTGTATTATTTTACAGTATTCAGAGAGTTTTTCTATTTTTACATGACCATTTAACAGTAAACACGCATTTCAATTTTGGATGAGGCAGTGGGTGTCTTATAGAGCAGGGTTCCCCAACTCCAGTCCTCAAGGCCCACCAACAGGTCATGTTTTCAGGATTTCCTTAGTATTGCACAGGTGATGGAATTATTGCCTGTGCAGGTGATGCAATTATCACCTGTGTAATACTAAGGAAATTCTGAAAACATGACCTGTTGGTGGGCCTTGAGGACTGGAGTTGGGGAACCCTGTTATAGAGGACCTATCACCAAATGTTTCATGCTGAACTATACACACAATGTAATAGTGGCTGCAGAAAGGAATAAAAAGTTGTTGTTTTTTTAATGTCATCTCTGCATTGCACAGATATTAGCAATCAAATATTTGGCACCTAATGACTTCATTTTAGTTAAGCCCAAGTGGGTGTTATTTTAACTGAGGACGTGTACTTCTTCCTCCTGTATGACACTGACCAATCATAAGCAGACAGCAACATAAAAGTGGAGAAAGACCTGTGATGATGTCATCAATGTCACATGACCAGGGTCCACAGATCCTGCCAGAATGTGCAGCCTATATAAACAGTGAAGATATATTATACAGCACAGAAGTATGGAGCTAGTAAGGGGAATATGTCAGCAGGTTTTTGTTATGTAATCTGAAAGCAGCATAATGTATGGTCAGAGAGCCTTATTCCAGGGATGTAACACTTACTGGACTGCTTGTTGCAGTTTTGATAGAATTCCTGTTTTCTCTGACTGGCAGCTTCCTATGTACAGTGTAGATTGTCAGGAAGTTGTCAATAAGTGGTGGAGGCTGGGTTACACAGATTAGCTGCTATGGTTTACACTCCACTCCTAATCATAATCCAGCAGTGATTATCACCTGCTGAAAAAAACATCAATTGTGTTGAAACTATAGAAAGCTGCTGAGCAAGTGTCACATCCGTGGTTACCAACTGTCCAGAAATTCCAGGGCAGTTCAGGAAAATAAGGCACTTTTTTGCCCTGTCCGTAAAAAAATTTAAGGTGTCTGTGATTTTTTTTGAAGCTGAAGAAACTTATACAGATAATTATGACTGTAATGATCATCGCTTTGCAGTTTACAGTGATTGCAGCTGATGTCTTCAGATCAGAAATATGGACCGTAGACATGGATAATTTAGAATCAGTATGATTTATTATGAGTTTTCCAATGTTTCTGTAAAAAATATTTTCTTCCCAGGACTTTTTGGTAAGCTCAGCTGTCCAGAAAAAAATAAAGAGTTAAGTTGGCAACCCTGGACACAGGCTCTCAACCCCTTATCATGCTGCTTTTAGATTAAAGAGTAATAACCTGCTGATAGATTCCTTTTAACTCCTGTTAATATTTACACACTTCTGTGCTGTGTAAGGCGATGTTCACATGTCCAGTAATCATCAGTTAGAATGGATCCAGCAACAATCCGTTAACAAAAAAGTTGTACAGACACAACATTTCATCCAGCTAAAAAAAATGATTTCAACTGGATCCGTTTTTTCAACATTGCAGTCTATGGAAACTGATCCATTAAATAGCGATCAGTTTTTCTTTCATTTGAAACTGTAAGCAAAAAACTGACGTTCTCATATGAAAGAAAAACTGATAGCTATTTAACAGATCCGTTTTCCATAGACTTCAATGTTAAAAAAAAAAAAGGATCTGATTGAAATTTTTTTTTTTTTTAGCTGTACAAAAAAGTTTTTCGTTAGCGAAATGTTGTAGGATCCATTCTAACTGATGATTACTGGACATGTGAACGTAGCCGAATGCATCTTCGGTGCTTATTTTTTAGGCGGCACACTCTGGCTGGCAGGATCTATGGACAGGGGTCACTGACACCGTGACATCCCCAGCACCGACCGGCCCGGCTACCGAGTACCCCACGGCCCAGGGGATGCGTCAACTTGGTGTCACGAACAGGATGAACCGACCCGTTGCAACGGGTCCTGTGTGCCACAAATACTGTATAAATGTATAAACCGCAGCCATTACTGTAGCACATACGGAGTTAATGATATGTGGGGTGTCCCATCGTGGGCAGAGCCTCAGAAACAACACCAAATTAGGCCCCTCCCACTTGCATAGACTGTACCAGAGTTCTCTATCACTCAGGCTGAAAGGTGCCAGCCTTCCCCTTTGCATCAGACTGAAGGGGGAGATTGTCGCCTCTCCCTGCAGAGGGCTGTGTGATGCCATCCATCCAGCTGCTGCAGCCCTGTGCTGTGTGATCCATACACCCATCCAACAATCTCAGCTGCTGCAGCTCTGTGAATACAACACAAGTTTGAGAAGCTGTGCAGCAAGAGTGCGGCTGTACAGTGACCAGCAGAGCTGTCTCGGTGACGAACTCTGCAAGGAGCGACAACTTAAGCATCCGGAGCGGTGAGTCCTATCCTGGCAAGGGTGAACTAGGGGGGAAGAAAGATGCCCTCCTCAGGAGAATCTCCAACAGCGGGAGCTGCCGCAGCTCTCCTAATCAAACTGTCTATGCCATACATCCCAGGAGCAGCCTGGTTACCACAATACTCAGGAGGGGGTGGTACGCGCTTGATGTGCAGAAGGCGAGCGCGGAGGACATGCCTTTGACTTCTGGTGTCGCTGACCTGGCAGTCCACAAGCAGCTTCTGCTCCGGCTGCAGCTAAGTACCCTGGTGACAGGGTCACCTACACCCGTCACCGTGGAGAACGTGGGTGGTACGCCCTGAATGTGTGCAGAATGGTGGAGGAGGAGAGCGTACCCCTGCGATCTAGAGCTGATGACCCGGCTGGGCCATCTAGTGGTGGACCAATGCTTCCCTGGAGGGAGCACCACTACTAAATTGAACTGCACCAGTTAAAAGTTAAAGACTGTAAATAGTTACCCGGAAGGGTATTGCTAATCATTAAAAATGTGTTTGAAAAGTTATTGTTTATTTAGTATACCCGGTTAAGGTACAAAGACTTATAGGTTGTGGACGGTGAGCAGCCAAAAACTTTATTTGTACATAGTTAGCACTTCTTAAGGTGCTTCTTGTTGGTTTATAAAGACCACTGAACAAAAACCCGTTTGGAGTGGCCGAAGACGTGGTCCAACAAGTGGATCAGCTATGCCCTGCAGCCACGCCCAGGGCCTACGTTGGGGGTTTTTGGACGGGTCCCTTATGTTGCACTTTCACCAGTGAGATGGACACCCGGATAAGGATCTCACTGCAGCCTGCTGAAAAATGTTTTGTGTGTGAAAAAAAAATGTTATTTAAAAGTAGTTTTATATAATGAAAATAACCTGAAACGCTCAAGAAAAGTGCCTCCCATAAAGGGAAGAAAAGTTGTGTTATGGTTGTGACGCGCCCCTGGGCCTTCTGTGTCGTGCGGCATCGCGTGCACGGGGGCTTACCCGGAGCCGGATCAGATGGGGGTAGTAGTCTCGTGGCGGTGACCCGGTCCGTGCCCAGGGAGTCAAACTAAGTGGCGAGTCTATTAGCAGTAGATGTTGGATGACTACGCCACCCGTTGAATGCAGCTTTGGAGCTGCCGCTGCAGGGCAGACCGCTGAGGCCGGTGGAAGGATGGTGCAGCGGGGATGGTATAACCCCCAACGGGAGGGGTATGGCCTCAGGGCAGCCGACGTGGATGATGGGGGTAGCAGGAACCACTCAGAGACGATGCGTGTAGTTCAGGGTCTTTACTGGTGACAAAGATAGACCCTCCCGGAGTACTTGCTAGCGATCGGGGCCTGGTCAGTCCTTGAGCAGATGGGATCTCCCCTGGCCAGGCGGAGTTGTAGGCCTTCCCAGCTAACTGTACTCTTCTGGCTACCTTGCTAGAGGCGGGTAAAAGTAGCCCACGTCCCTGAGTGTACCGTGTGGTGCTCACCCGTATGGCCGGTGACTCGGGGCCTTCTAATGGCTTCCGCTCCACGATGGCGGTGCTGGTCCCACGCGTGTGACCGTGCCTTCGGGTTTCTGGGCCAGAGGACCTGCAATCCCCTGCCGGTCGGTTTCTGCTGCTGGGTAAGGATTAGTCCCCACAGCCTCGGACTCCGGGTCCGGTGATAACCTCTCAGTCAGGGCGAGCTCTGCAGCTGCCAGCCCCTGACTCCTTGTAGCACTGCTCCCACAGAGCTCCTGTTGTTTCTTCCTATGCTGCTTCTCTTCTCTACTCTTGTTCTCTCTCTCTCTCTCTCCTAACCCTGCCTCAGCCCCAGGTTTATATAGGGGAAGTTCTTCCCCTCCCAGGACTGGGCAGGAGGTGTGGCATGCATAAGATCCCTGACCAAGAGACCTCCCACCTGCTCTCAGACATAATATTGCTATTATTGTGGAGACCAGACCCCTGGGGTGCCACAGTTGTTCTATGTGAATGCATTCTAAAAATTTTGCATGTCCTAAGAGACCTGTGTTTTTACTCTGTTCCAGCCTGCGGACGTGCTGTGTTTAACGGGGGGGGGGGGGATGTGGTGCCCCTGTGGGTCCAGTTGCCACAGAGGTACCGCATCTCACCCAGAGTTGTGGTACCCCACTCTCAGGTAAGGAGGGAGTACTACCCGGGACCCACACACGCACATCCAATAAACTCCACTTCAGTAGGGAAGGGCAAGATTGCTCCTAAGGGAGAGCACAGTCCCTGGTCCTTAGCTGGTGGGTGGAACTAGGTAGAGGAGGTGGGTGAAGGAAGAAGATTAGTGGAGCACAGACAGAATGGTATATAAGCAAGGTACAAAGTTCTAGAAGAGGCCAGTCTCCTGCTCCAGTGCTTGGAGCAGGAGTGCAGAGTGAGTTGGGAGCTGGGTGCTCAGGAGGAGATCTGCTCAGGAGAGGAAGGAAGGAGAGAGGAGAGGGGCCCAGTCTGAGAGGCCCAGGAGAAGGAAAGAGGAAAGAAGACGGGAGCAGTGAGGAGGGCACCAGAGAGACAGAGGCGATCCCAGGGGCATGGCGTTTGTGGATGCCACTCGTGCGCCCAAATTCACGCTGAAGTGGAGGGATCAGGCCGCAGTAGGGGACCGGCCGCAGCCTAGTGGAGTACTTTAGGTCTCAGCTAGCAAAACGGAGGCTGCAGCATTTCAGGTGCTGTAGCCACACTCCACACTTAATTGCCGAAAAGGTGGCCATAGAGGACAGACCAGACGTCGCCCGACAGGGCCTGCGGCCACTGGCTTGGGACACCGAGTGTGAGGTGCAGGGCAGGAGGGTGAGAGCCAGCGCTGTGAGACGACCGGGAGAGGTACACAGAAAGGAGTCCCGTCCAAGTGCTCCTGAGATACCTGAGAGTTTTCTGGATCACTACTCCGGAGGACACAGGACGACATGGGCGGTTATAATCTGGCCATTGTAACCTGGAGCAGCTCAACAACTGTGAGTAAAAGCCTGAAGACTGCATCCCACTGTGTACTTGACTAATTGCTGCGTCACCTGCCCTGCACTACACTGCACCAACAACATCCATCTCATAAAATCATCATACACTGCCCTGGAGCTTAGCTCTGCCTGTGGAGAGCTGAACCAACTCTGCTGCGTCACCATCAGCTCCAGTGGATCTGCACCACAGCGGAGGCCCCATATAGCCACATACCACAGGTGGCGTCATGAACATTATCTCCAAAAACTTTATTCCCCTTTTCTTGAATCTTTAATTGACCGCCCTGGGTCACGGACCGGGTCACTGCCACCGTGACATCCCCAGCACCAACCGGCCCAGCTACAGAGTACCCCACGGCCCAGGGGGCGCGTCAATTGGCCAGCATCATACAGGAGGCAGAAGTACACAACCCCAGGGAAACTATATAGTACCCACTTGGACTAACTAAAATTAACTCATTAGGTGCCAACATTTTATTGCTAATATCTCTGCAAAGGAGAAGTGAAATAAAAAAAAAAAGACTATTTACTCCGCTCTTCAGCAACCATTACATTGTACGCCTAGTTCAACATGAAAAATTGGGGAAAGGTCCTCTTTAAGGTTAGGCCTGGGATGACAGTGAGAGCTCAATACACATCTTAAAAAAAACAAACAGGTAAACTACTTCCAGCATGTTTTTTCTTGACTTGTTGTCATGGAAACTGCCTGGAGTTTTTATAGACATTGTAGAAACGTTTTACCATTTTCATGAAGGGAGAACTCAGGTTAACAGTTTGGTTACTGCACAAGATGTGTACAGCAACTGGATTTGTTTTCCAGTAAAGATGAATAGAGACTGATTTTTCTTTAATTCCAAAAACACGTCCAAACAAAATGAAATGTAAAACAAAAATCCTCCAAAAGAAAAAAATGGAGATTTAGATTGGCCTCGATTATCAACAATGTATTAAGGGAAAAATGACCATTCTATCCACAACAGCCTGTAAGGGTGCTGTCACATTGAGTCTAGTTACACGTTCGGGGGTCCCGTAGGGGCTTGCATCCGAACATCCCCCCACAAAACAGGATTCTGACATATGCGCTGACGGGGCCATAGACTATAATGGTTCCGGAAGAGCGAACGTGCGCTCTTCCATGCATCGTTTTTGGGCTTGTACAGTCTATGGCCCCCTCGCAGCATATGTCTGAACCCCATTTTGTAGGGGGGTTCAGGCGCAAGCCCCGACAGGACCACGAACATGTAACCAAACGCAATGTGAAAGTACCCTTAGAGTACATGGTTTCTTTTACAAGTGCAGTAGTTAATACAGGGGCGGAACTACCGCCCGTGCAGCCCGTTCATTGAACGGGGGCCCCGAGGGAGAGGGGGCCCCTCCAGCCTCCAGCAGGGCCGCCATCAGGGCATGACTGCACTGACTCCCTTGGGGGCCCCCCTCTTGTGCGTCTCTCTCCTCATGGGGCCCCCGGCCCCATGCTAAGCGCCGGGTCCGGGACATCTCAACGCTGCGCTGCTCCGGCAGCGCCTTCATGATTCCCCTGATTTCCGGTCATGTGACGGCGCCGTCACATGGCCGGAAGTCAGGAGAACCTGGTGGCAGCGATTTGGATGAGCGCCAGGATTCTGCAGGGATCGTATGGGGGTAAGTATAACAAGTTTTATTTTTATTAAATACAATTAACTAGGAGTGGGGGGGGGGGGTGAGAGATGCACTATGGGGGGGGGATGAGAGATGCACTATGGGGGGGGATGAGAGATGCACTATGGTGGGGTGGATGAGAGATGCACTATGGTGGGGGGGGATGAGAGATGCACTATGGTGGGGGGGATGAGAGATGCACTATGGTGGGGGGGATGAGAGATGCACTATGGTGGGGGGGATGAGAGATGCACTATGGTGGGGGGGGATGAGAGATGCACTATGGGGGGGATGAGAGATGCACTATGGGGGGGGATGAGAGATGCACTATGGGGGGGATGAGAGATGCACTATGGGGGGGGTGAGAGATGCACTATGGGGGGGTATGAGAGATGCACTATGGGGGGGGTGAGAGATGCACTATGGTAGGGGGGATGAGAGATGCACTATGGTGGGGGGAGATGAGAGATGCACTATGGTGGGGGGGATGAGAGATGCACTATGGTGGGGGGGATGAGAGATGCACTATGGTGGGGGGGATGAGAGATGCACTATGGTGGGGGGAGATGAGAGATGCACTATGGTGGGGGGAGATGAGAGATGCACTATGGTGGGGGGAGATGAGAGATGCACTATGGTGGGGGGAGATGAGAGATGCACTATGGTGGGGGGAGATGAGAGATGCACTATGGTGGGGGGGTGAGAGATGCACTATGGTGAGGGGGTGAGAGATGCACTATGGTGGGGGGAGATGAGAGATGCACTATGGTGGGGGGGGGATGAGAGATGCACTATGGTGGGGGGGGAGATGAGAGATGCACTATGGTGGGGGGGCATGAGAGATGCACTATGGTGGGGGGGGATGAGAGATGCACTATGGGGGGGGATGAGAGATGCACTATGGGGGGGGATGAGAGATGCACTATGGTGGGGGGGATGAGAGATGCACTATGGTGGGGGGGATGAGAGATGCACTATGGTGGGGGGGGTGAGAGATGCACTATAGTGGGGGGGATGAGAGATGCACTATGGTGGGGGGGATGAGAGATGCACTATGGTGGGGGGGATGAGAGATGCACTATGGTGGGGAGGATGAGAGATACACTATGGGGGGGATGAGAGATGCACATGTGGGGGAGGGGGATGAGAGATGTGCACATGTGGGGGAGGGGGATGAGAGATGTGCACATGTGGGGGAGGGGGATGAGAGATGTGCACATGTGGGGAGGGGGATGAGAGATGTGCACATGTGGAGGAGGGGGATGAGAGATGTGCACATGTGGGGGAGGGGGGTGAGAGATGTGCACATGTGGGGGAGGAGGATGAGAGATGTGCACATGGGGGGGTGAGAGATGCACATGGGGGGGTGAGAGCTGCACATGGGGGGGTTTGAGAGCTGCACATGGGGGAATTGGGAGAAAATGAGCTGCACATGGGGGAATTGGGAGTATGGGGATAATGAGCTGCACATAATGAATGTGGGGTGGGGGAGAGTAAATGATAAATGATGATGGGGTGGGGAGAGCACGGACATGATATAATGAATTGGGGAAGGGGGTGCATGTAAATAATGAATCCGGGGAGCAGGAAGTATAGAGTAGGGGGCGTTGCGGATGCAGGAGTGTGACTGGTAACAAATTGGCGGAAAGAGTAGAGGTTCTAATTAAATTATATATTAAGTGCCTATTTACAGTTAATGGGGGCACCGTGGTGGATTACAATTTATATTTGGAATGGTAGATTGCATAATAACTAACCATATATTGATGGTGGATGCACGTCTGTATTCAGCTGCGTAATGTAGAAGTTGGGGAATGTGCTCTAGATAACTGTGTTATTTTATGCAGAGACGAGTCCTGGCTGGAAGACGTGATGGCGGTCAATGCTGGATGAAGGAGAAAAGCGTAGCTGAAGGACTTCACCTAGAGATGTCACCAGTGAGTCAGTGTATTACATGTACACTTACACTATATACTATGTACCGGGCTCCTGTGTATAATGTCACTGGTGATCACTGTATTATTACCTGTACACTGACACTATATACAGAGCTCCTGTGTATAATGTCACTGGTGATCACTAGATTACCTGGACACTTACATTATAAGCTGTATACCATGTATAGAGCTCCCGTGTATAATGACACTTATGGTAATATTAGTAATGTGGTGGTAATATTAGTAATGTGGTGGTAATATGTGGTCTGGTCATGGTGTGGCAGTTTTTCTCCCTTCTGTGTGGTATTATTCGGTCACTATGTTATGGTAATATGTGGTCTGGTCATGGTGTGGCGGTATTCCCTGTATGTGGTATTATTGGTCATTTTAAAAAAAAATGTATATGACACATTCCCTTAAAGAAAACTAAATAAAAATATATCCAAAAAGAGTATTGGATATTTTAAGAAAATTTTAATAGGTTAGAGTAGGGCCCGGCCAGAAGAGTCTACCTTATCGTGGTGGCGGCTTTAAAAATCTTTTGGCCAAAACAAAAGCTGTTGGCTATGTATGTGGCGCTGTCACATGGCCGAACGTCAGGAGAACCTGGTGGCAGCGACGTGGACGAGCGCCAGGATTCTGCAGGGATCGCATGGGGGTAAGAATAACAAGTTTTATTTTTTTTAAATACAATTAACTAGGAGTGGGGGGAATCAGAGATGCACAGGGGGATGAGAGATGCACATGGGGGGGATGAGAGATGTACATGGGGGGATGAGAGATGCACATGGGGGGGATGAGAGATGTACATGGGGGGGATGAGAGATGCACATGGGGGGGATGAGATGCACATGGGGGGGATGAGAGATGCACATGGGGGGATGAGAGATGCACATGGGGGGGATGAGAGATGCACATGGGGGGGTTGAGAGATGCACATGGGGGGGAATGAGAGATGCACATGGGGGGAATGAGAGCTGCACATGGGGGGTTATGTTTACATAACTTTGTTGCCCTATGAAGGGCAGGGGTGGGGGGGGCCCAAAAAATTTCTTGCACAGGGGCCCACTACAGTCTGTGTCCGCCCCTGAGTTAATATGGCCATTAAGTTCAATTATTCTTTTAGAAACATTTCACAAAAGCGTTAAAAAAAAACCATGATGGGAGTTTCTCAGGCTTCTTCTATTAAACAGGCAGGATTATGCTAAAATGTCTGTAATAGAGTTGTCTGCATAAAAGAGGTGACTGTTATCCTACTCATTTATATTATATTTCTTCTATATTGAGATTTGTCGTACACAGTTTATTGGGTTGAAAATGGGAAGGAGAAGGGAGGTGTTTTTCTCTCTGTTTTTGTACCGTCTTATATTTGAAAAATTTAATAAAAATCATCTAAAAACAGACAGTGAAAAACAGATAGCACATGGATGGCATACTAGTGTTGTCTGAATTTTTCATGGACTCAGACATAAAAGGTTGGCACACAGAATGAGTGCAATAGGATAAGGGGGAAAATATGTGTAATTGGGTTAAAGAAGTTGTCCACTACTTTAACATTGATGGGCATCAATGTATGATCAGCCGGAGTCCGGCACGCGGCACCCCCGCTGATCAGCAGTTATCGGTGCCGGCGGCAGCGGCCACTGGCTGGAAGTCCTTACCTGCGGTGCCTGGCCGTCAAGTTGTAGTGGCCGCCGCTTGTAACTGCACATCCGACTCCCATTCAACTATCCTACGGATAGGGCATCAATGTCAAAGTAGTGGACAACCCCTTTAACAATCTGCTCAGTGATAGAAAACAGAAGTTGGTTATTAATGGAACACACTCAGACTGGGTCACAGTAAACAGTGGGGTACCGTAGTGGTCAGTATCGGGCCCTTTTCTTTTTAATATATTTATTCATGTCCTTGTAGAGAGCATATACACTGTGTGCAGAATTATTAGGCAAATGAGTATTTTGATCACATGATACTTTTTATACATGTTGTCCTACTCCAAGCTGTATAGGCTTGAGAGCCAACTACCAATTAAGTAAATCTGGTGATGTGCATCTCTGTAATGCGGGGGGTGTTGACTAATGACATTAACACCCTATATAAGGTGTGCTTAATTATTAGGCAGCTTCCTTTCCTTTGGCAAAATGGGTCAGAAGAGCGATTTGATGGGCTCTGAAAAGTCCAAAATTGTGAGATGTCTTGCAGAGGATTGCAGCAGTCTTGAAATTTCCAAACTTTTGAAGCGTGATCACCGAACAATCAAGCGTTTCATGGCAAATAGCCAACAGGGTCGCAAGAAGCGTGTTGGCCAAAAAAGGCGCAAAATAACTGCCCATGAATGAGGAAAATCAAGTGTGAAGCTGCCAAGATGCCATTCGCCATCAGTTTTGCCATATTTCAGAGCTGCAACGTTACTGGAGTATCAAAAAGCACAAGGGGTGCGATACTCAGGGACATGGCCAAGGTAAGGAAGGCTGAAAAACGACCACCTTTGAACAAGAAACATAAGATAAAACGTCAAGAATGGGCCAAGAAATATCTTAAGACTGATTTTTCAAAGGTTTTATGGACTGATGAAATGAGAGTGACTCTTGATGGATGGGCCAGAGGCTGGATCAGTAAAGGGCAGAGAGCTCCACTCCGACTCAGACGCCAGCAAGGTGGAGGTGGGGTACTGGTATGGGCTGGTATTATCAAAGATGAACTTGTGGGATCTTTTCGGGTTGAAGATAGAGTGAAGCTCAACTCCCAGACCTATTTCCAGTTTCTGGAAGACAACTTCTTCAAGCAGTGGTACGGGAAGAAGTCGGGATCGTTCAAGAAAAACATGATTTTCATGCAGGACAATGCTCCATCACATGCATTCAACTATTCCACAGCATGGCTGGCCAGTAAAGGTCTAAAAGAAGAAAAAATAATGACATGGCCCCCTTGTTCACCTGATCTGAACCCCATAGAGAACCTGTGGTCCATCATAAAATGTGAGATCTACAGGGAGGGAAAACAGTACATCTCACAGAACAGTGTCTGGGAGGCTGTGGTGGCTGCTGCACGCAATGTTGATCGAAAAAAGATCAAGCCACTGACAATCTATGGATGGAAGGCTGTTGAGTGTCATCATAAAGAAAGGTGGCTATATTGATCACTAATTTTTGTTTTTGCATGTCAGAAATGTTTATTTCTAAATTTTGTGCACTGATATTGGTTTACCTGGTGAAAATAAACAAGTGAGATGGGATTATATTTGGTTTTTATTAAGTTGCCTAATAATTCTGCACAGTAATAGTTACCTGCACAAACAGACATCCTTCTAAGATAGCCAAATCTAAAAAAAAAACACACCAACTTCCAAAAATATTAAGCTTGGATATTTAGGAGTCTTTGGGGTTGATTGAGAACATAGTTGTTGATCAATAATAAAAATAATCCTATAAAATACAACTTGCCTAATAATTCTGCACACAGTGTAGAGTAGAATTTCAAAGTTTGTAGATGATACTAAACTCTGTAAGGTAATCTACATAGAATTCAATATTGCAGAGGGAAATTACACACATATGAGAATTCATGAATGGGTGCAGTAACTATTTGGCCCCATAGGTATTTTCCAAAAATAAGCACACAGTCAATGCTCTAGAGTAAAAATTACCAATCTGCCGGCTTACTGTCCAATGCATGGTGCCCAGCTTGATCTTCTGCAGAAACACAGCCCGTAAATTGTAAAGTGGGTTCTTCCTGCTATAGAAATGACACACATGTGGATGCTAACTGCAGTTAAGACACACTGTGGGGCTCAGCAGTGATTGGGAGAGCAGAGGTCATTGGATTTACTTTGAGGAGAGCAATGTTGCCTCTCTAGAGCCTTTGTGCTACCAGTAAAATGAAAACCCCGTTTATTTCTGTTGACACATGACGGAGTTGAAATTTTTAGTTCTACCATTATAACGTATACAACATTCTGGATCACTTTTAAGTAGTGATGGGCGAGCACTAAAATGTTCGGGTGCTCGATGCTCGGGTCGAGCACATTGGAAAACTCGGGTGCTCGACCCGAGCAACGAGCCCAATGTAAGTCTATGGGAAACTTGAGCATTTTAGAGACGGCTCCCCCCTGGCAGTCTGCAGAGGGCCTAAAAATTGCCCAAATCGATGGGAACAGTGCTCAAAAGACATGGGGACAGCATGGGGAAGACCCCTGGAAGCATTTCTGACTCTCAGGTCACTTCTGTCAACAACTTTTTCAGAGGTATTACGCCACTTTTACGGATTCACAATAAAACATACAAAAACAAAACCAAAATGGATTTTCCTGGGAAATATGTTAAGGAAGATCCTTTCCAGGGTAATGACTTGTATATAAAGCAAAATAAATAACCAAAAACAAAAATGCTCCTCCACACTTTGGAATAGGTTCACACGTAGCGTTTTTGATGTGTTTTTTTCACTTTTGCATTGCTTTCAACCGAGACAAATGCATTCACCAGGAAATGTCATTTTAACATTTTACAACCTTATCTGGCCATGTGGTGTGTGAGATATCATCAGACACATTGTGTTTCATTTATTAAGGAGGGACTCTGAAAGTCACAAAGCCTATTTTTATAGGGCCATCAGGCAGCCTTTACTATTCTTAAAGGGCCAGCAGTCGGCCCTGACTATTCTTAGAGAGCCATCAGCCGGCTGTGTTTTATTGTGCCCATTACTAAACAGTGGGTCTCCTATACTGTTATTGCGAATGCAGTGAGTGGCAGGGCTGCCCAAAATTTGGACGCACCCCAATGCCCCTTTGAAGAGACTTAAGAGGAGGGCCTTCTGAAAACAATGTTCTCATTATTAGGAAGTAGGTCTCCCATTATGCAGTGAATGCAAGGGTTGCCAAAAATTTGGAGGCACTCCAATGCCCCTTGGAAGAGACGTGGAGGTCAGAGGGCCTCCTGAAAACAATGTTCCCATTATTAGGAAGTGGGTCTCCCATTATGTTTGCCTATGCAGTGAATGCAAGGGTTGCCAAAAATTTGGAGGTACTCCAATGCCCCTTGGAAGAGAGGTGGAGGTCAGAGGGCCTCCTGAAAACAATGTTCCCATTATTAGGAAGTGGGTCTCCCATTGTGTTTGCCTATGCAGAGAATGCAAGGGCTGCCAAAAATTGGGAGGCACTCCAATGCCCCTTGGAAGAGACGTGGAGGAGGGCCTCATAAAAAAAATGGTCCCATTAGAAAGGAGCGGGTCTCCTATACTTGTAATGCCCATGCACTAAGTGTATGGGCTGACAAACATTTACCTCTGGGGGGTATACATGAACATACTGTATACATTTTTTTTTTTACGGGCATCATAAACACCCTTTAAAAAAATTATGTGGGTGTTCCATCACGGACCACGGTCACCCTGGTGATATGGTGGTGGAGGATGAGGAGAAGGAGGAGGACAAGAGCAAATAGCCAAAATCAAGAAGCATATACCCATGTGTGGGTGTGAAGAGGTGAATGGGAATACACCTCCCAAAAAAAGACACTGGATTTGAGTTTACGTTATGCTGCTATCATTCGGTGGTGTTGAGAAGTCTGGCCCAATCAAGCCCTTGTTCATTTTAATAAGAGTCAGCCTCTCAGCATTTTCAGTTGACAGGTGGATGCACTTATCAGTTATAATTCCACCAGCGGCACTAAAAACCCGCTCTGATAAAACGCTGGTGGCAGGGCAGGCCAGGACCTCCAAGGCAAAGAGAGCCACTTCATTCCACGTATCCAGCTTGGATACCCAATAATTATAAGGCACAGAGGAATCACGAAGGACGTTGGTACGGTCGGCAAGGTACTCCCTCAGCATCTTCCCAAACTTTGCACTCCTTGTGAGAGTACCCCACGCCTCAGGGCTTGTGCAATGGGAGGGGCTGAGAACATTCTCCCAGAACTTTGACAGTGTTCCCCAGCCTCTGCTGGATTGAAGTTGTGTCTCTCTCGCCTGTACTCCTTGGTTGTCCAACAAACTGTGACCTCTGCCGCCAGCGTTTTCAGATGGGAATTTTTTTTAATAGTTCCGCAACAAGGGCCTTCTGGTACAGCCCCATTTTTGTAGACCTGTCCACCTCAGGAATAAGAGATATAAAGTTCTCCTTGTAGCGTGGGTCTAGAAGTGTCACCAACCAGTAATGACCGTCATCCAAAATTTTGAGAACGTGAGGGTCATGGGAAAGACTGAGTAACATAAACTCAGCCATGCATGTCAGACTGCTAACAGGCAAGCCTTCTGTGTCCTCACCAAGAGGTGACTTACCATGCTCTCCTCCTCCTCCTCCTCTCTGTCCTCTGGCCATCCACGCTGAACAGACGGTATGACAGATGTGCAGGTAGTACCATCTATAGCGCATGAAACTAGCTCCTGTACTTCCTCCTCTTCCTCATTGTCACCCAATCCAAGTTGGGATGAGATGAGGCTGGGCTGTGTGTAATCACCCTGTATGGTTCCTTGCTCCATCTCATCGTGCAATGCATTCTCTTTGATTGTGAGCAGAGAGCATTTCAGAAGAACATCTGCAGGATAGAGTTCCAACACGTGGGGACATCACACACCAGTCTGTGAGCCGGAAGCTGCAAACGCTGCTGAAACACGGCAAGGGCGGCGGAAGCTGTAGGTGACTTTCTAAAATGGGCACACAGGCGGTGTACTTTAACAAGCAGATCCGGCAGCTCCGGGTAGGATTTGAGAAACCGCTGAACCACGAGGTTAAGCACATGGGCCAGGCATGGTACATGTGTGATCTCGCCTTGCCTCAGAGCCACCACCAGGTTCCAGCCATTGTTACACACGACCATGCCTGGCTGTAGGTTCAGCGGTGTGAGCCACAGATCTGCCTGCTCTTTCAGAGCTGTCCACAACTCTTCAGCATTGTGCGGTTTGTCACCTAAGTAAATTAGCTTCAGCACAGCCTGTTGCCGCTTGGCCGAGGCAGTGCTGCAGTGCTTCCAGCTTGTGACTGATGTGGTCATTTCGGAGATGGAGGCTGAAGAGGTGGAGGAGGCTGAGGATGAGATGCAGGAGCTGTAGACTGTGAGGGCAACCCTGATTGACCTAGGGCCCGCAATCCTTGGCGTTAGGAGGACGTGTTCTGTCCCAAGGTCCGACTAGGTCCCGGCTTCCACTATGTTAACCCAGTGTGCCGTCAGTGAGATGTACGGTCCCTGCTCACAAGCACTTGTCCACGTGTCCGTGGTTAGGTGGCTTTTCCCGGTAACTGAATTGTTGAGGGCACGGCTAATGTTTTCGGACACGTGCTTGTGTAATGCGGGAACGGCACACCGGGAAAAAAAGTGGCGGCTGGGGACCGAGTACCGAGGGACCGCCGCCATCAGGTTGCGGAATGATTCCGTCTCCACGAGCCTAAAAGGCAATATTTCGAGAGCAAGCAGTCGTGAAATGTGGGAATTTAGTAGTGTGGGCTGTGGGGCGTTGGCTGCGTATTTGCGCTTGCGTTCCAAGGACTGGGATATGGACAACTGAACGCTGTGCTGGGACAAGTACGTGCTTCCTGATGCTGCTACTTGAGAGTGTCCTGATGCTGCTACTTGAGAGTGTGCAACGACAGGTGCAGGGCAGGCGGCATCTTCGCATGCACCATGGACAGGGGATTGGCTTGCATGCACAACAGCGGAAGAAGCAATGGTGCCACCTGCAGACACTGTTCCTGGACCCTGGGGTTCGGCCCACAAATTCAAGTGCTTTGCTGCCATGTGCCTGATCATGCTGGTGGTGGTCAGGCTGCAAGTTTTGCCACCCCTGCTGATGCTGGCCTGGCAGGTAGTGCAAATGGCCTTTTTGGGGTTATCAGCAGAGTCTTTAAAAAACAACCAGACTCGGGAAGACCTAATAGTTGTACTGGCAACTTCCTTCGTGTTGATGTTAAGGGGAACGGTTGCCTGCCTTCTGTCTGCGGCCACCACACAGCTTCTTCCTGCCTGTTGGGGTGCTCTGCCTCCCTCCCCCTGTGTGCTGCTGTCCTCGCTCTGCATATCCTCCTGCCAGGTTGGGTCAGTTACTATATCATCCACCACCTCGTCTTCCACTTCCGCACCCTGGTCCTCCTCCTGACTTTCTGGCAATTGTGACTCATCATCGTCCACCTCTTGGGACACTTTCCCACCGTCGCCTTCGTGTGACCATGGCTGCTCAAATATTTGGGCATCGCTACATGCGATCTCCTCTTGCCCCGCTTCAAATGGAACAGGCGATAGGTGTCCAAGTGTGGGATCAGTTGTCTCCGGGCACTCGGCATGGTGGGAGGAAGGAGGATCAGGGTGAGGAATATGCGGTCCAGACTCACTTTGTAAATGTTTTTCCCAGCAATATGCGCTCCTGAAGGATGATGATGGAACTTGATATTCGGATTCAGAGATAATTTTTATTTCAAACTAAAATACAACTGGTTTCGACTTCTTTGAGCCTTCCTCAGGTATAATATCATGCATATAAAGAGATCTATCTACACACATTTTATATCAGATATCCCTGCTTGTCATTTTGGGTGGGGACTGAAATATCTGTTTTTCAGACACACCCAGATACTCAGATATGCAGGATTTTGCACTCTGAGGAATCTAACAAAACCCATATACCAAATGGCTTTTATACAGTTTTTTTTCCTTCAAACATTTTTTTTCGCACAACAAATTTTTTCACACGGAAAGTAATTTCTTTTCTAAAAACACTATAACTATAATTTTACTATATATAAAATGTCTTTTAAAATGTTATTAAACATACTAAAAGTGTGATTTCATACAAAAATGTAAAATCCTTTTATATACACACACACAGCACAGACCAAAAGTTTGGACACACCTTCTCATTTAAAGATTTTTCTGTATTTTCAGGACTATGAAAAATCCACACTGAAGGCATCAAAACTATGAATTAACACATGTGGAATTATATACTTAACAAAAAAGTGTGAAACAACTGAAAATATGTCTTATATTCTAGGTTCTTCAAAGTAGCCACCTTTTGCTTTGATGACTGCTTTGCACACTGTTGGCATTCTCTTGATTAGCTTCAAAAGGTAGTCACCGGAAATGGTTTTCACTTTACAGGTGTGCCCTGTCAGGTTTAATAAGTGGGATTTCTTGCCTTATAAATGGGGTTGGGACCATCAGTTGTGTTGTGCAGAAGTCAGGTGGATACACAGCTGATAGTCCTACTGAATAGACTGTTAGAATTTGTATTATGACAAGGAAAAAGCAGCTGTAAAGAAAAACGAGTGGCCAACATTACTTTAAGAAATGAAGGTCAGTCAGTTCGAAAAATTGGGAAAACTTTGAAAGTGTCCCCAAGTGCAATTGCAAAAACCATCAAGAGCTCCAAAGAAACTGGCTCACATGAGGACCGCCCCAGGAAAGGAAGACCAAGAGTCACCTCTGCTTCTGAGGATAAGTTTATCCAAGTCACCAGCCTCAGAAATAGCAGGCTAACAGCAGCTCAGATTAGAGACCAGGTCAATGCCACACAGAGTTCTAGCAGCAGACACATCTCTACAACAACTGTTAAGAGGAGACTTTGTGCAGCAGGCCTTCATGGTAAAATAGCTGCTAGGAAACCACTGCTAAGGACAGGCAACAAGCAGAAGAGACTTGTTTGGGCTAAAGAACACAAGGAATGGACATTAGACCAGTGGAAATCTGTGCTTTGGTCTGATGAGTCCAAATTTGAGATCTTTGGTTCCAACCACCGTGTCTTTGTGCGACGCAGAAAAGGTGAACGGATGGACTCTACATGCCTGGTTCCCACCGTGAAGCATGGAGGAGGAGGTGTGATGGTGTGGGGGTGCTTTGCTGGCGACACTGTTGTGGATTTATTCAAAATTGAAGGCATACTGAACCAGCATGGCTACCACAGCATCTTGCAGCGGCATGCTATTCCATCCGGTTTGCGTTTAGTTGGACCATCATTTATTTTTCAACAGGACAATGACCCCAAACACACCTCCAGGCTGTGTAAGGGCTATTTGACCAAGAGGGAGAGTGATGGGGTGCTAAACCAGATGACCTGGCCTCCACAATCACCAGACCTGTACCCAATCGTGATGGTTAGGGGTGAGCTGGACCGCAGAGTGAAGGCAAAAGGGCCAACAAGTGCTAAGCATCTCTGGGAACCTGTCAATACCTGTCAATATTTATTTTATATGTCATATACCCTCTATAATATCATTTAATCCATCAGGGTATAATGTACCCAGACGGAAGATCCAATATGATTCTTTCCGGTTTAACTTTTGCACCCTATTAGTACAATTCTCAGGTATTTGCTCCAACGGGGTCACGGAAATATTGAATGTTTTATTATGCTTCAAACATACAGTACAGACCAAAAGTTTGGACACACCTTCTCATTTAAAGATTTTTATGCATTTTCATGACTATGAAAATTGTACATTCACACTGAAGGCATCAAAACTATGAATTAACACATGTGGCATTATATACTTAACAAAAAAGTGTGAAACAGCTGAAAATATGTCTTATATTCTAGGTTCTTCAAAGTACCATCATTTATGATGTACCATCATTTATTTTTCAACAGGACAATGACCCCAAACACACCTCCAGGCTGTGTAAGGGCTATTTGACCAAGGAGGAGAGTGATGGGGTGTTACGCCAGATGACCTGGCCTCCACAGTCACCAGACCTGAACACAATCGAGATGGTTTGGGGTGAGCTGGACCGCAGAGTGAAGGCAAAAGGGCCAACAAGTGCTAAGAATCTGTGGGAACTCCTTCAAGATTGTTGGAAGACCATTTCCGGTGACTACCTCTTGAAGCTCATCAAGAGAATGCCAAGAGTGTGCAAAGCCGTCATCAAAGCAAAAGGTGGCTACTTTGAAGAACCTAGAATATAAGACATATTTTCAGTTGTTTCACACTTTTTTGTTAAGTATATAATTCCACATGTGTTAATTCATAGTTTTGATGCCTTCAGTGTGAATGTACAATTTTCATAGTCATGAAAATACAGAAAAATCTTTAAATGAGAAGGTGTGTCCAAACTTTTGGTCTGTACTGTAAGTTAAGAGATAAGCTCTGTTTTAAAAAACCCATTTTTGGTATTGTGCCTGTGGCCATTCATACGGGATCGTAGGGACCACAGGCCACAGGCCGTATTGCAGGCCACAGGCAAAATCACTATTACACGTTAATTTTTGTGTGATTGCTATGGTTTCACCCGTACTGTACGACGTAATGTACTGAGTCATATGATTGAAAATTTTGCAGGTACAACATTTTCGGGAACCACATCGATGGACACCCAGTTTGAAATCATCGGTTTTATTTATCCTAGTTTTTTCCTTTTTCTTTATACATTCCCGTTCCCCATCTTTGGTCATTCTGAGATTACTAGGGGCAATTATACCCTTCACTGTTTGGCCCCTACGAAAGGTAATATTGGGTCTATCTGGTAAAAGTTTTTTCAAAAATGCATCCTTTTTCAACAAGTACCAATATTTATTTAAAATGTTTCTTATCTCCGTATTACTACGATTAAAAGAGGTAATAAAATTATACTGCCACCCATCTTTTTTTCTTTCCTTATTCTTATTAATTATCTGCTCAGGTTTTTCTCCTCCTTCCTTAGTTATCCCCTCCTCCACTTCCTTATTTTTGTTATTCTCTCTAGATAAGCACTCCTGCTGAGTTCTTTCTAGATTGGTTCTGTATGCTGCCATAATTAATCAATTTGGATATTTCTTATCTGTAAACCTATCGATCAGAATTTTCGATTGTTCCACATAATCTTCCTTATTTGCATATTTGCATTATTTCTCCTAATTCTACGGAATTGGCTTTAAGGAATGTTTTGCTTCCATTTTTGATGGTGTGCGCTCCGATAATCAAGGAAGCCATTAGTATCAGTTTTCTTAAGTACGTTTTAGTGCTGATTTTTTTATTCTTATTGGATATTTCTAAATCGAGGAAATATATTTTTTCTTTATTAACCTGTGCAGAAAACGGAATGCCCCAGCCATTCCTATTTAATGTCGTAATGAATTCTTGAGCTTCAACTTCAGTACCTTTCCAAAAAACGATTAAATCGTCAATATAGCGACTATAATATAATATATTGTTGCAGTAGGGGTGCTGACACAAGGGCGATGAGGACTCAAAGCACCCCATGAAAAGATTTGCAAAACTTGGGGCTACCCGAGTCCCCATCGCTGTGCCAAGCTGCTGTATATACAATCGCCCCTGGAAAGTAAAAAGGTTATGTTCCAATATGAATTTTAAACCCATTATTAAAAATTGTCTCTGATTTTCTGGCATATCTACTATCCCATTCAAATAATGTGAAACTGAATTGATTCCCAATATGTGTCCAATACTGCAGTAGAGAACATGTACGTGTAAGGTTATGAACATGTAATCTTCTTCCCATACAAAATTTTCACATTCTTTTATTAATTGACTGGAGTCTAGGAGAAAAGAAGGTAATTTTCTAACAAGATCCTGAAGGTGCAGATCGATGTAATGCGACAGTTGACTGGTTAGTGACCCTATACCCGAAATGATCGGTCGTCCGGGAGGTTTCACAGGGTTTCTATGCACCTTTGGCAGGTGATAAAAGAGGGCTGTATTTGAATTTTTTTAGTCAGGAACCGTTTTTCCTTTTTATTTATGATGTCTTGTTTAAAGGCAGTGTCTATCAACCTATGATATTGTTCAATATGTTTTTTGGAAGGGTCAACATCTAATTTTTTATAATATTTTGCATCCGATAATATATTGTATGCTTCCTCCAAATAGTCATCTCGGTCCTGAATGACAATACCCCCTCCTTTATCTGCCCCTCTAATCACAAATTTTTCATTGTCCTTCAGTTTTATTAAGGCTTCTTTTCTTCCTTTGAAATATTCGTTTTTTGAATAGATCTTTTATTCCTTATTAGTCTGATTCTTACTACAGAACTCATGTTTTCTGTTTTCCCTTTTTGTATAGTTTTTTCTCCAGTCCTATTTAATCCCCAAAATTCCTCGGATACTAAACCGTAAAAGTATCCAAATGGCTGCACCGGTGGTGAGTGGGGTTAAAATTGGATTTGGGACGGACATTTTTATGTATACTATTACTGGGTTGTATGGTATCAGCTTTTTCAATAGTTTTTGCTTCATATGTATCTCTACACCCTGCTGTTCAATCCATTACAGCAAAATGTCTAATAAGTGTTCATTTGCGGACATATTTATTTAAATCTAGGAATAAATCGAAAGGCCTGGCTCTCTGTGTGGGACAGAAGCCCAGACCTTTAGATAGAATTGCTTTTTCAGCCTTAGAGAGTTGGTGTTTTGATAAATTGAATAATTTTATCGTACTATTCTCTATATTCCCTTCAATATTATTCTTTTTTCTATACCTCCTTCTTTTGGAGAGACCACAGTTTTTTTCTTTTCTCCCTCCTCAAGGACCTCTGGTCCTCCTTTTCTTTTTGAGGATTGCAACGGTGTTGGAGGAAAATACTTTGTGATCAGATTCTTCTTTTGTACCTGTATTGGAGACGCTACTAGCGAGCCAGTCTCCAGACTGGGTAAAATTATCTCCGTGGGTGGTCATGTTAGTCTTGGTACAATCTCTAAAAAATATACATTTGAATTTGCTGGAGAAGGAGATGGTGCTTGCACTACGGTAGTGTAAAGATTAGGTGATTCAGTTGTGTTATGTATTGTAAAAATACTATAGTTAGAGCATAATTCAGATATGTGATTCTGAGGTCATATTGTTTCCTGTGATTTTGTATTAGACTCTACTAAATTGGGGGAAAGAAAGGAGAAGAGTGAATTATTGGATTCCTCTTCCTCCCCAATTAATATATCTCCCTCAGAATTATGTGGACTAGTCTCCTCGTAGCTACCCCATAAATTCCTTTCTTATGTAAAGGTAGAGAAATCGCACCTGGAGTGGAAGATATGACCCCAGTATTTTGTTTCACTGGTTCCAAACTTTTTATTATTTTTATTCATGTTATTTTTAATATTCATTTTTGGAATAGCCCCTGCTTCCAATGCAGTAAAGGTTCTTTGGGGTTTAAATGAACCCTCCATTAGGGCAGAATTCGTCTTAGAATTGTAAAAGGTACGCAAACCCTTTACTATTTAATTTTGTTTTTTTCAAAAACCTATTATCTACCTCTAATGCGGTTCCTATGGAGTTAACCTGACCAGAGGTTTTTGGTTTTGTGGGAACTTCATTATTTTTAGTCACTCTCCACCCCGGCTGCGGTTTCTCCGTCGGTCCAGACTCACGGCTACTGAGACTTGACCGTGTGGAAGACAGGGTGGTGGTGGTGGCTAAGTGACTGGAAGCATTATCCGCTATCCAACTAACAACCTTTTGACACTGCTCTGTGTTCAATAGTGGTGTGCTGCGGTCCCCTAAGAATTGGGACAGGAAGGTCGAGCGAGAAGATGTGGGTGTTTGTTGTGGCACAATTTCAGCTTGCCCACAGCCTCGGCCTCTGCATGCACCATCACCATCACGTCCAGTTCCCCGTCCCTTGCCACGCGCCTTGCCCATTTTAAACTACAAATGGCTGAATTTGGAGCCAAGTTATATGTAATCCGTGTGATGGAGAAACCATAGTTTTAAATACCTGGCCTGTAGGTAACTATTTTGAACAGCAAACCGGTGCCAAAAACTTTGCTGACACACTGAATAAAAATTTGAATAGAGGCCAAAAATGGCAGTATTTTCAGCGCAATTATATGTGATCCATGTGACGGACAAACCACAGTTTTAAATAGCTGGATTTTTAGCGCTGTAATATGGAAAGGACCTGGCTGTATTCTGCAGTGCCAACAAGCAAATGGCGCAGAAAAACGTTCTCTGGATTGCTTTTTAAGCAAATAATGAGGATTAAGATCCAAAAAAATTATTCCTGGCCCATGAGACCTGGGCCTTTGTCTAGAAATATCTAACAGCAGCAAAAGGCGGAACTGGAATGAAGCCTCTTGTGCTATATGCACTGCAGTCTGCTATATACACTGCCTGCCTGATATCTCTGCAGATGGATTAGACCTCAGAAGGTCTGTTTTTTGAGATGGATATGTGTAATGTACTTGTTTTCTCCCTACACTACCTAATACACAACCAAATCTCTCCCTAGCTCAGCAGCACCTCTCCCTACACTGCCTGATTGCGGAGTAGACTGATGAGCACAGCGGCGCATGGTCTGATATAGACCAGATGACACTGTGGGGCCAGCCATTCACTGTAATGCCACAACCAACATGGCTGCGGCATTACATTGAGTGGCAGGCAATCCCTGCATGTTGATTGGCGCTCTAAAGCATCCGCCCGAGCAACTCGCAAGTACTCGGCGAACTCCGAGCATCTCGAATACTGAGATGCCCGGGCGAGTACCGAGTACTTGCGAGTATGCTCGCTCATCACTATTTTTAAGGCTTGGTTCACATTTATCCTGCGCTCTACAATGAGCACTTGTGTCAGAGTTTCTGTCTAAATCTCTGTAATACATGATTCTGATGAAGCCACTGACATAACCATTCAATATAATGAGGCAGAGGGAGTTACTTTGGACTCCATCTTTTTAGAGGGGCACAAAAGTGGAGACGACTGTGCTTTTGTGCATGCCTAAACAGATGGGACACTGCTGGGTAAGTGGAGAGATGAAGCCTAAAGTGACTCAATCTGCCTCATAGTGAATGGTTCCATTGGGGGATTTGCCCAAATGCTGTTTTTGGAGATTTAGATGGAAACACTGATGTAAGCGTAGAGCACAGGATAAATGTGTATGGAGCCTGTGAAGACCCGGAGTCTTCCGTGGGCGTAAGGCTACTCAGACAACACAGGTTGAGGGTAAAACAGCGTGGCAATACTTTATTTAACCACAAAGTGGAAAATAAATACACAGAACAGTCCCAGCAAATACCCAAGATGGTACAACATTACACAGTCTCTCCTTTACTTCTCCGCCTGCCTGGGATAGAACAGCTTCAACTTTGGAGACTTCCAGGGCCGACTACCTCTACCAGTGGCCCCCCGCTTCAAGCGGGCTCCGACAGAGAGGAGCTTAGGAAGCTAGCAGTCCATCAAGGTACAAGGCCAATTTGTCATTAGCATAGTAAACATGATTGTTTCCAAAGGAATAGAATTCAACATTCAGGGTTATACAAATACTGATTAATAGCCTATAGTGGGGGAGAGAGAAACTTTAAAAAAAAGGGGACACGTCTCCCCTATAAGTTATATCTCAATCTACATATTAGTAGACCCCAAAATGACATGATATATTGCTATGTAACTTTTATATCTTCTAATAAAATTTGATATATTTTGGATTTAAATCCCTCTCATGTCATTTTGGGGTCTACTAATATGTGGATTGAGATATAACTTATAGGGGAGACGTGTCCCCCTTTTTTTAAAGTTTCTCTCTCCCCCACTATAGGCTATTAATCAGTTTTTCTAGTTTTCTAGGGATTATTGACCATATATTACATGGTTAATTTGTAGGTCTTTTTATTCTAACTGTACCATTGATTACAGATCCCCTAAGAGGATTCATGGATTTTAGGAAGAGTGACAAAACCCGTGTCACACAATTAGGGACGGTTTTTGGTGAGAGGCCGACTAATGATAAGGAGACCAGTAACATAAAAGACTTGAAACTGAACATCAAAGAACTAATCAAAAAACGAATAAAAGTATGGTGGAATAAGGCCACCTTGGAAAATTATCTACATAAAGAAATTATCCCAAGGGGACTTCGTATTCAATTGTTTCCGACACTCGAGTCCGACGATCAGACTTTTATCGCAAAGTGGGAGGAGACTTTGACGAAATGCTCTTGTACTCTATTAGAATTATTAATAGGTACAGATAAAAGGAATTTGGAGAATATTGAGAAAGAGATCGACCTAACACGTGAGAAAATATCTAACATCCTGACACCGGATGAGTACAAAGCTTTTGACTCATCTTTGGAGCAGGAATTGACGAAGTGGGAATTCGATATACAGACAACAAAAACGAAAAAATATGTGAGAGATCTTAGTGACTATCAAAATAATAAAGTATATCGCTGGCACATTAAGACCAACAAACACAGACCTCGTTCACAATCAGTCTCCAGCCTCTCTACTGCTTCTGAAGAAGAATGTGGAGGGTCTTTTTTAGGCAAACAAGCCATGGGGGCCGAAGAGGGCATATCAACTGGTCCATTTCAGATCATACAAACACAAACTACAAAAAGAAAACATTACCCATACAATTTCAGGACGAAAACGGCCAAACTAAAGAAAATTTAAAGGTAATTAATTTGTCACATCACACTTTGTCTAAACCTCAAAAGGAAGTTCTTTCTAAAGGACTTTCTTTCTCTCCTGTTGATAAATATGATCACTTTACTACTGTCAAAGATCTAGAATTGTTTGCTCGTAAATTAATTTTTAAAAAATATTTCAAACCCTCATCTGAACAGTTCCTTTCAGCCACTGAAAAACAAGCCTTGCAAGACCTGGAAGATCTTGCACAGGAGAGCGAAATTACTCAGCCATTGACTATGCCCAAACATCTATACCCACGATCTACTGCATTCCCTCCTTTGTCCGCCAGTCCACAGGTTGAGATTTTCGTCAAATTAGTTAAACAAGACCTCTCATATCTTGAGGGGATAAAAACAAGAGATAATTTATCTCACCTACAAAGAAAAGCTTTACGAGAACTACGCCAACTTAAGGACGTGGTCATTAAAAGAGCGGACAAAGGAGGCAATGTAGTGATCTGGCCTTCACAAGATTATGAAAAAGAGGCCTTTAAACAACTCAACATTAAAACTTGCTATAAAAAACTAGATAGCATTCCCCTCCTGACTTTCCAGAGAGAATTGACCAACTTACTGGATGACGGAGTAGAGTCAACTGCTATATCTGAAAAAATGAGGGGGGCTTTGTTGCCTGAATTTCCAGTGGTTCCCACTTTTTACCTGCTCCCTAAGGTTCACAAGGACCCCCTTTGTCCGCCGGGGAGACCTATAGTCTCCGGCGTGGGGGGTCTTTGTGAACCTATATGTCAATTTATTGATTTCTTTCTCAAACAATGCGTTGAGACTATCCCATCATTTGTACAAGATACTACTGATGTCCTTAGGAAACTAGATGGGATTATTTTAGACGCTGATATGTGGTTCGTAACTTGCGACGTGGAGTCCCTGTATACTTCTATACAACACTCCGACGGCATTACAGCCGCCAGATTCTTTCTGGAAATGACTAATCTTGAACCAGCATTTACCGAATTTATTTTGAGACTTCTTGAATTTATTTTAACACATAATTTTTTTGTGTTCAAAGACCGCCCCTACCTACAGCTCCAGGGAACAGCGATGGGGGCGTCTTGTGCGCCTTCATACGCTAATCTCTTCCTGGGGCTGTGGGAAAGGGATAAGGTCTTTGAAACACCCGGTTTTGAATCAGTCATTCTTTGGTAACGTTACATAGATGACGTTCTTTTCATCTGGCAGGGCTCCACGTCGCAACTTGACAAATTCCTCTATCATCTCAATGACAACAAACTTAATATCAAATTAACCTATAAATATAGTCAGTCCCACGTAGACTTTTTGGACCTATCCATCACTAGAACAGAGAGTGGCAGAATAGGTACAGACATTTTCCGTAAAGAAACCTCCACGAATTCCTTATTACATTTCTAGTCATCCCACCCTCCCAAACTTAAAAGCTCTATCCCCATTGGACAGTATTTAAGAGCTCGCCGTATTTGTTCGAGCGAAGTTTGTTTTGATTTCCAGGCACAAGACCTCTCCAAAAGATTTCTTAATAGAGGCTATAAAATCAACGACATCAATAGGGCTTATATGAGAGCAAAAAACTCGAATCGACAGAGCCTCTTGACCAAAAATTCCAACAAGAAAAATAAATCGTTAGAAACTACATATCCTAGATTTATTAGTACGTTTAATAACAACTGGAACGATATTAAGAACATACTTACCAAACATTGGCCAATATTATTGACCGATAAAGACTTAAAAAGTCAGCTTCCTATTCTCCCAGCTATAACCTGGCGAAAGTCAAATACACTAGGCGACCTACTAACTAACAGTCACTACATACCACCTAAAAATAAAAATTTCTTTACTGAATCAAAAGGCCCCCCATGGGGAAGCTCTTCTTGTGGCAGATGCTCTATATGCACATTTGTCCCTAAAGTGTCACACTTCCTTAATTCTAGCGGTGAAAAGTCATTTCGTATTGTCCATCATATCACATGTAATACTGGAGCAGTTGTCTATTTTCTTACCTGCCCGTGTGACCTAATTTATATAGGCATGACCACTAGAGCCCTTAAAATACGGATTCAGGAACACATCAGAGACATCAATAACGCCCTGATGTGTACCGACCCTGCATCCCTTAAAACAATACCCAGACATTTCCTGGAAAAACACAAAGGCAATCCACGAGGCCTAACCGTTCGGGGCATTGACCATATACACATGGGCATCAGAGGAGGTAATGTAAAAAATAAACTACTCCAGAGAGAGACTCGTTGGATCATTACACTGGATACTATTTCCCCTAAAGGATTGAACGATATGGTCAGTTTCAAGTCTTTTCTATAATAAATGTTGCGCTGTTTTTTAACAGGACACCCTTTCTCTCATTTTTTAATCTTCCCATGATGCGGTTTATTCCTTAGCCTTATATTTTTATCTCACTTTTTCTTTTGTGACTATTTATTCTATTCAGATCTGCTTTGCTGTTATTGCATTGAAACACGCTGGCATGCTCATTTAGCGGGATCCATGATCCGGGGAGAAATCACGCTCAACAACCAATTTGGCCTATCTACTCCTCCAGAATAAGCCTAGAATCCGTCCAGTTCATGGATGACTTTCAGCACTTTGAGACGCTTGATTGAAACTACTGACTGTGAAGGCAAACTTATCATTATGTACTTTCATTGGTCCCTTTCGGTCCCCTGCAAGTGTTATAATGTTTACAAATTTTTTAGATATATTTTGCAATTGTACACTAGCCTTATTTGTTTGGTGTGACCGTCCTTGTCTTTCCCCTCCTCCCCCCCCTCCCCCTTCCTTTCCTCCCCCCCCTCCCATTCTCCATCCCCCCTCCCTCTTCCCTTTTTTTCTTCCCCCCTTCCCCCTCCCTTTCCCTTTCTTCTCCTTTCTTTTCCTCTTTTCTTTTCCCCTTTCCCCCCCCCCCCTTCCCCCCCGACCCCCCTCCTTTATTCCCATTCCTCCTCTTTTTTCCTCCTCTTTTTACCTCCCCCCCCTCCCCTTATATTTTATACTTTTTATTTCTCTGGCCACTTATCTATGTTCCTGCTCGGTATACATGCACGTACGCATTGTCTATATAACTGCCCATTATGAGCACCTATGGATACTTGTGTGTGTCTTTAATAGGACACTTATAACTTACACAATTATCTTGCTTATGTAAGATGCATACTTACACATATTATATGGTATATATCCTTAACTTCTCTTTCCCATTTTTCACCTCATGTCTTCCATACCTAGTCATCCATTAGAATCATGTTTCCCTGCTTTTTGTACCTGCAGCGCCCCATGGCACAGTGAGATGGCCACTCCATGTGTCCATGTAGCGCTGCACTATACATAGCAGCTTTAGATCTTCACACTATCCTCTCTTTCACACACCTCCATCCATCATCATCTATCACTCCTGCGTGTACCTCCACCCCAACGGCGTCCAGTGCAGGGCGTGCTACCACAGCAACAGAGAGGATTTCCTCTCATCAGCTGTGTGCAGCATACATGCCCGATTGCGTCATCACTAGGGGCGGAGCTTACTTTACGCGAGTGATTCTGATTGGCTACTCGTTATATAAAGGGTGTCCCCTTACCACATGACAGCCACGCCTCCTGACGAAGCCACTCCCAGGGCGAAACGCGCGTCGAGGCTGCCACACATCCCCCCAGCATTCCAGGACATGCTGCCTTTACCGTTCCTTATATGGCACAAGGTAAATAACATACTACGGAGCCGCTGCTCATGATTAAATAGTAATGCTACCTACTTAGCGCTACCAACTTAGTAAGATTTGTACATCACTGTCATGTACCCTAGTGTTATCAGCATTATGCTACCTGTTTAGCGCCATCTATTCATTTGTGCATCTATGCGTCTCTGCTATATGCTCTGTTGTCTTACATTCTGTCATGTTATTATGTGTTCACATACTGAGATTGCTATCTTGATTGTTGTACTTCATACTTTGTATTCTGACATGAAGATTATTATCAGTGAAGACACAGATTGACATTATTTATGTTTGCTTTTACTTTAACTATTTATTGATTGGCAGCTCATACGTACACCTGGTTTACCTTTAATGCTGGTCCAGGGATGTTTGTCTCCTTGCAGGGTTTGACCCTGTTTCTATAGTTGTCCTATCACCTCTTTTCCTTCCCTCTGATATATTGCTATGTAACTTTTATATCTTCTAATAAAATTTGATATATTTTGGATTTAAATCCCTCTCATGTCATTTTGGGGTCTACTAATATGTGGATTGAGATATAACTTATAGGGGAGACGTGTCCCCTTTTTTTAAAGTTTCTCTCTCCCCCACTATAGGCTATTAATCAGTTTTTCTAGTTTTCTAGGGATTATTGACCATATATTACATGGTTAATTTGTAGGTCTTTTTTTTTTATACAAATACTGGTCTGTTCTTATTGACTAGACACAAATACACAAAGATAATAGAGTATTTCTCTTGGATTAACAAATCTAAATGTATGGCTTATTGAAGGGAATCTGTCACCCCCTGGGAGATTATCAGATCTCTACTATGGTCATACAGGGTATAGAAAAGTAAATCTATACTTACCTGTATGGCCCATAGTAGAGGTCTAATTGCAGAGAAAAGCGCTTTAATCAATTCTATCTTGTACAGGCTTGGCATCCCCCGGACACCAAGAAATCCCCGCCTATGTGCTTATTATTCCCAAAATCCCCACCTATATGCTTAATTATCATATTCCCCCTTCCCCTGCATGTCACAGGGCCCTGTGACGTGCACTGTGCTCCCTGACCTCACGGGCATGCGGAAAGGGCTGCTCACATAGAGCGCACTTTGCTTCATCCCGGCCCGGTCGGCCTGTGCACTGCGCTGCAGGGTTCTATTGCGCAAGCGCCGGGAAGTGACAGTGACAAAGCGCGCTCTATTCCCTTTAACATTTTAGGCTGTATCGTCAAAGAGCCTTATTACAATTGGGAGGCAGAATGAACAAACCAACAGCAGTTCAAAAATATCTGATATGGTATATGTGATGAGACACCTTAGGGCAGTGTAATTATAGTGGTGCTAGATTTATAGAAGTTTTTTTTGCTAATGTTACAAATTAAAACAGTTTTTACAAAAAAAAAAATGCTTTGCATCACCATATTTTGACAGCTATAACTTTCTACCTTTCCGCCAGTAGTGTTTTTTTGCACTAGTTTTGCAGTAAATCTAATGGCCTCCTGATGAATCTGAAATCAGAGGGGAAACGCATCAAGAAACGAACAGACATGTATTTATAGATAAATGTGTTATTTTTTCCGTTCTATTTCTAAATATTATTTAATATCCTACAATATCTTTGGATTGTCATTATTGGATACTAATTATAATATCTGTTGACTGACTTTTGGACTCATGAGTTTCAGACACTTATATTTCCATTTTTTATATGTAGACATTAACTTTTGTGTGTACAGTGTCACTTGTGTGGTGTCATACACATTTTTGTATATTTTTTTGCCCACCTATAATATAATATTATAGCAAGAGACGACGGCTAGGCGGGGGCGCCATTATTGCGTCTACAATTAGGGTGCAAAGCTCCGCGGATAGGCAGCTGTCAGCAATATATATCTGATTTATGGTGTGTGCTTTTCTGTATTGTAATATAATCTAATAAAATATTAATATTTAAAGTGAGATATATTAGTGATACTGCTTAATATCACTTTAGATATTACTGTACACGTAAACGTATGTTAGCTTTTTTTTCGTTTTTACATAAAAAATATTTTTATGTAAAAACTGAAGATCATTTTCCAGTGACTTCGATTATGTTTTATATATATATATATATATATTTTTTTTTTTTTACTTTTTTTTATTTATTCCTTCTATGAATATTGAATAATTTGATTGCTGGTCTAATATCACACTGACAGGTCAGAATGTAAGCCTGTCAGGCTCAGTTTATAACAGAGCTTATCAGGCCAGCTCACGCTAAAAACTAGCTAAATGCAGGCCCTGGCTGTTGGTGCAGGAGCTTGGCTGCCAGTTAAAGGGAATCTGTCAGCAGGTTTTTGCTACCTCATCTGACAGCATCATGATGTAGGGAAAGAGAAGCTGAATCCAACAATGTATTACTTGGATTACTGATACAATCAGAGCTTTTAGATGTAGAATGAAGCAGAGCTGATGAAGCTAGCCCCGTCCACACCACAGCTGACCCCTTCAGCCTCTATCTCCTGCTGTCTTAAGATTATATAGCAAAAACCTGCTGTCAGATTCCCTTTAAACCTCACTCCCACAGTGATCAGGAACGCTTACCTAGTGTCCAAAAACTGTGTGAGTCTGTTTGTTAGAGGAGATGGAGAAGGAAGTGAAAAAGAGCTTGTAGCCAACATCATCATCTCATCTGGGATAGTCAGCTGGCTTCTTTAGCATTAATTTATCATGTTAAAGTTCTAAAGAGAAAATAAGGATCAGGATTTTCTTCTATAAGTCAATCTATGTGAATATAATCTTTTTCCATAAGCTTTCTATTTTCCAATGCTGAGGCTTTAAGGAGACATTGAAAGCCTTAGCGTGAAAAGAAGGGTGATAATGATATGTAAATCACAGGCTTAATCATTTAGACTAATTCACCTTCGGTCAATATTGGATTATGGAATACTACAGTTTGGAGTCCCTTGAATTGGCAGTCATGGAATTGTAATATATCAAGTGCATTTTCTAAATTCACTACAAAATACCACTTTTACTGGAATCTCAGAATGATCCAACCCCAGCTTAACAAGTCTCTTTAGCACATAGTAGAACACCCTTTAGGCTGTTATCATCTGTGTTCCTGGGGAATCTTAGTGCATTTCTCATGGGCAATGCCTTCACTTCACGAACATAGTTGGGTTGTGAAAACAGTAGCTCAAGGAGAAGAGATCACTGCCTTGCAGCAACAAGGAAAAGGATAGGATAAGACAGAGGCATTGCGCTAGCCTAGCCCAGAACTAAAGTTGGGAGCAGAGTCTGCAAGTTCAAAGTTAAAGAATTACTGGCTACATTACCTGGACGTGGCATTCAGTGGAAGAAAAGGGTCCACGGCCCTCAAGTGACTGCAGAAAACTTGCAGCAAGATTTACTGGCAGCAGGCACTGAGGTTTCAGTTTTCATAGTAAGGCCATGTTCACACATTCAGTATTTGGTCAGTATTTTACATCAGTATTTGTGAGCCAAAACCAGGAGTGGGTGGTAAATACAGATGTGGTGACGTGTTTCTATTATACTTTTCCTCTGATTGTTCCACTCCAGATTTTGACTTACAAATACTGATGTAAAATACTGACCAAATACTGAACGAGTGAATGTTGATTAAATACCGAAAGTCCCTATATCCAAACTCCAAGACGAACCTCTGCTGACCCAGAATCACAAGAAAAGTCAACTATAACCATACAAATAAGCCACAAAGGTTTTTGGAATTCTGTTCTATGGAGCAATGAAACCAAACTAGAATTTTTCGAGTCTACACAAAAGCAGTATGACTGGAGGAGGAAGAATCAAGCATATGTAAAAAGAACAGTCAGAGAAAAAACAGAAATTCCAGCATCTATGAAAATATAAAAATATAGCGGAAAGGTCTATATAATCCAGAAACACATGACCCGTTTTGAACCTATAAGAGGTTCATAAAGTAATTAAGAGCCTTTTGGAGGTCCGAAACGGAAAAGAAATGTGATTCTACAGTGTAAACTTTTTTGCTATGTTTTCAGGAGCTTTATACAATAAAATGAAGTTTCTGAAGACACTACTGAACTGAACAGTTTTGGTGCATTTGTTTTCTCTATAAGCTTTGTAGGGCGGCGGTGTTCACACCGTGCAGTAACTGAGGCAGTGACCCAAGCAAGTCCAACATAAGCAGCTTTTATTCAGCAAAACTTACAGGTAAACAGCAAGTCCTCCGGTTCGCAGCCGGGTTAACACAAGTCCATAACGGTTGCCGGGGGCAACAGCCACGCCGGGCCGCTCAGAGCCTGACAGGTGCAGAGCCTTCTCAGGCGTGGGTTCAGCTACTCACAGGCCCGCCGAGCTTTCCTGCTACGCTCCTAGCAGGTTCCAACACAGAACAACACTAACCCTTAATGCAGGGTTTTTAAAGGACCTGTGCCAAGAGCCACTGGAAAACTCGGGTTGGAGAGAGGAAGCCGCCCCACTGCCTTCCTGTAGCCTCCTCCAAGAAATGAAGGCCCTGCCGGGTTTTACTTAATCTGCCTTAGCCAGATAGCCTGACCAGGTCAATGCTCACCTTCATTCCTGCATTGCAGCCGCAGGTGTGTCTGTGACTGCAATGCACTCCAAAGGGTCTAATAGGTCTCTGTACACAT
This sequence comes from Phyllobates terribilis, assembly GCF_046119375.1. Taxonomy (NCBI): domain Eukaryota; kingdom Metazoa; phylum Chordata; class Amphibia; order Anura; family Dendrobatidae; genus Phyllobates; species Phyllobates terribilis. The sequence goes on along the minus strand of NW_027362773.1, from coordinate 71,127,467 downwards.
TCTGGGGGATATATACCGTCCCTCGTATACGATCCCAGTTACTGCTTCACATATCCCCCCCCTCTGTTCAAACTTGTGGAGTTGTACATTTGTCACCATACAGGGTGCCCAGGACAGGGCATCCGCGTTTGCCTGCGACTTCTACAGAGAGACTGAAATTTTTGCAGTGACAGAAACCGCCTGGTGACTCGCGCATTCCTTTCCTTGGCGCTGTACAAAGGTCCAACTTTGACACTTCATTTAATTTCCGGAGATCGTTACAGGAGCGTAATGATTCGTCTGGTTTCGGGATCTGTACGATGGTGCTGGAGCATTTGTTTTACCTCAGCCATGATGGCTTGCCTCCGGGCTTCGGGTACCCGGTACGGTCTCTTTCGTACCCTTACCCCAGGTTCGGTGACAATGTCATATTGGAGAACCCCAGTCATCAAAACAAAACCAAGAACCAAAGGCTCAAGTAGTAGTGTTAAATAGGTGTATCAAAAAAGCAAAAACCACAAAGAACATGAAGTATACACCCTAAGATATAACTTTTAATAGATATTTTAAAAGATAATAGCAATAAATCCAGGACAAAAATTCAGATAAAAGTATGGGGAAGGAAAGGCAATGGGGCAGCACAAAATGGCATACAGACTTGCCCTATAGATCCTAAGGGAGGAATGCCCTACCTAACAGCGGAGTAATCACCCTAATGTGTCGGCGTGGTGTCCCCGCTCAACGGAGGCTGTCCCTAGCACGTCCCTATACAGACATACAAACATGTAAACAAAAAGCAAAAAACAGGAACAAAAAATAAACCGGTGTCCCAAAATTGGGAGACCTGACAGTCATATCAAAAGTTGATATGCTGTAAGAGTAAATAAGAACCATGCATCAGTTATGATAAGATGGGTAAGGAGTGTCAACAAGATAACTTATTTTATTGAAATGACCACAAACAATCAATGTCAATGCCCCAAGGAAGTTAGGGCTATAGTTGTAAAAAATGGAATTGACAGAGACCATGTATCCCTATCAATACATTTCTGTATGAGAAACCATAGATCACGGTCTTTTTTATAAAAATAACCAAAGATAGGATTGGAGTAGCTTTTTAGCATCTCAGTTAACCCACATAATGGCCAACAAAAAGGTATCTGCAGACCACTTCAATAATCATATAGTAACAGCAGTGTTAGTCAGATGTTCTCATTGAAGTAATATAACAGCAGTCATAAATAAACAGACTGCTAAATAACAGAAACATGTGATGCTCAATAATTCATAGTAATAATGTGCGCTACACTCCCAGTACTTAGTGCAATGTGCTAAACGAATTCACATCACAGCAATCACATAACAAACTGCTAGATTGCAGACTTATCTGATGCTGATTGATTCATGACAACTATATATAGATGAGGTCCCAGTCCCAACGCGTTTCGCCCCCTCCTAGGTCAGGGCTCATCAGGGGACAATCACAGGAATACACCATAATAGGTCAGGCGGGATGGAAAAGTACATATATCCCATCAATTGAATCACCAAGCCAAAAGAGTCAGTGACCCATCAGACTTAAATACACCCCCTGCAATAATTGTACAGGAAACACCTGTCAGCCGTATCTAGCGCAGTTGAGCAATCACCGCCATGAGGCACTGCTGGAACGCTGAGTGCGTGTCAACAGCGATTAGTCATTTGTTTCTTCCGCATATGGCAATGTAAATCACATGCGCCGCGCAAACTCAATGGAACGCATATGCGTGTCACCAGTACTTCCGCCCACGGCAGGCATATGACGTCACTTCCGCCGCGCGATCATGGTGGAACGCAAATGCGTCTCACCAGCGCTTAGAAAGAACAGGAAACACCAATTCTACGGGTTATGACAAGCACAAAGGAGCAGGAAGTTAAAGACCTCAAATAAGACACAAATAAGATCCTAACACTAGGCATAGGGGATTTGTTGATGAAAAAACTGGTGAAATAATGTACAGATCAGTAGCGGTCACTAGAAGAGGGGGAAATATAGAAATGTGATGATAAGAAGTTATAAGCCCACTAAACTGAATGTCCTAAGGGCCCATGGGGCGTGGGGAGCACTGAATATTCATGCTCCTTAATGCTCCCCGTGCACACAGTTCCGGCGTGGGGAGCAGTGACTTCCGGCAGCTGATCTCTCCTTGTGAGCCGCACATGGCAGTGACGTCATGCGCGGCTCACATGGAGAGATCAGTGCGGGCAGACAGGACGCAGCGCTGGAGGAGAGAAGAAAGGTGAGTAGGAGTGTTTATTTTTTTTTTATGTGCAGCCTGATGGGGATTAATGGAACCATGCACACTAGGATAAGGATGAGGTGGCATACATAACAGGATAAAGATGAGGGGGCCATACATACCAGAATAACGCTGAGGGGGCATACATAACAAGATAAAGATGAGGGGGCCATGCATACCAGGATAAGGATGAGGGGCCATACATACCAGGATAAGGATAAGGGGCCATACATACCGGGATAAGGATGAGGGGTGCCATGCATACCAGGATAGGGTTTAGGGGTGCCATGCATACCAGGACAGGGATGAGGGGTGCCATGCATACCAGGATGGGGATTGCTGTGCCAAGCATACCAGGATGGGGATGAGAGGTGCCATGAATACCAGGATAGGGATGAGAAGTGCCATGCATACCAGGCTAGGTATGAGGGGCTCCATGCATACCAGGATAAGGATGAGGGGTGCCATGCATACCAGGATGGAGGGGTTCCATGCATACCAGGATGGAGGGATGCCAGGCATACCAGGATGGAGGGATGCCAGGCATACCAGGATGGAGGGATGCCAGGCATACCAGGATGGGGATGGGGACCACGTATAAAAGGAAGGGGGGGGCATATATACCAGGATGGGGGATATTGTCAGTATTGGGGGACATTATTCCTATACCAATGTCAGTAGAAAACCCCCTCCCCCTTAAAAGTGCATCATGAACACATTTTTTGCTTACACTTTTTTTTATTTTCCTCCTCTAAAACCTAGGTGCGTCTTATGGTCCGGTGCGTCTTATAGTCGGAAAAATACAGTATTTAATGCATGTATTGTGAAATCTGGGGTCAGATCCCATTTAATAAAAGACTCATCTATAACTGTGCAGTTTGCTCCTCTTGTATGTTCCTTAGTCCTTGGATTTTGTTCCCATTTTTGTACACATGATTTATTTTAAGCCATGCTTATGCAATGTGTAACACTCCACCACCCATCAAATTAACACGTTAAGCTGTGATTTCTCTATGCCAAGGAACTTCACCCTGTCAGAGACATCTTACAATTACTTCAAAAACTTCTTGCTTTATAACTATTTCACGTTTTTTCTCATTCTGTGTAATGTAATGTAATATATTCAGCGTTCTAAAATCTTAAGCTTTTTGGAGGGGTCGCCATGGTTACAAGGGATCCTGACAGCATATATGTGGACTGTGAACACAGGGGTGCAATAGATGTGTGAGGGTAGGTGCACAAAGTCACTGCTCTTTCCCTAAATCCACAACAGATGTCCCAGGAGGCACCTCAGGTTCCCGCCACAGATTTGCAGTTTACAGTGCCTTCGGGCTACTGCGCAAGTATTGGTGTCACAAACACTAGAGAACACCGAGTACATGGCATAAACAGAGAAAACTTTATTAGAAGTAGAAAAAATCTTATTAAAAAGTACAAGTTACAAGTACATGTGAGTTGCGGAGCATATCAAAAAGTAGAAAAAAAGGCCATAGTTGCACTGCAGCTATGGAGACGAAAAGACCATGCAGAAAAAATATTCCAAGGGAAAATCACAATACGATTTAATAAATAGATACGTATTCCCTAAGCGCAGGGCTAACAGGGCCTATATACATAGTAACACACTGGAATTGGGGACACAGGGTATATCACTCGGGAAGTTAATAAGGATCTGGATACAGACTATATATAACAAGCTTTGAGGCATCGAGTAGTGAGAGAGTATCCAGAACGTATTGGTGTCAGTTGAAATCCACCTGCTCCATTAAGGCCACGGCTCCACTATCAGTATGTGATCAGTATTTTTTCTCAGGAGTGGGAGACAAAACCAGGTGAGGAACAATCAGAGAAAAGGTATAATAGAAACAAGTCACCAATTCTGCATTTATCACCCACTCCTGGTTTTGACTCCCACTCCTGAGAAAAAATACTGACCGAATACTGATAGTGGGGCCATGGCCTTAGTGTTAACATTCCCTTTCTCGATTCCTAGGGGTCTGACTGTTGGGACCCCATTGATCCTCATAACAAGGGCTCTGAAGAGCTGTGTGTGAATAGAGTGGTGGTCGATCATGCGCACTGCTGCTTCAATCATTCTTATGGGACTGGGACTGATGGCTGACTGCTGCCGTCAGTAGGTTTTCGTCACTCCCATTACAATCAATGGAGCAGCAGTGCGCAAGATCAACCACCAATCCATTCACACAGAGCTCTTCAGAGCCCTGGTACTCAGGATTGGAGGGGGTCCCAGCTGTCAGACCAATAGCGATCGGGAAGTTATACAGTATGGATAGGGGATAACTTCCAAATTTAAAGACTAAGCGTTGTTTTCATTTTTATTTCATAACTCAATAGTACACATGAAAATAAGTAACTGTTATAATAAATGTTATCTGAGAAATCCACTTCTATCTCCTCCCAGAGTGATCATTCATTCTCAAAATGCTCAATTCAGGAGTTAAATCTGCATTCAGTGAATCAATAATCACTTATCAGCAAATTTTCCTAATAATCTTTTTTTTTTAAACAGAATTTTTTCTTGTATACAAATCTATGAGAACAATTACAGAATCATGTTTTACACTTGTAATACATGAATTTATTACACCTGGTTAGAGATGAGTGACCAAGAACTTCACAGTTCGAGGTTTATGTCCGGTGCTGAACTCCGAACACAGACGTCTTCCGTTTTAGTGTTCAGAGTTATAGGAGAACTGTGTTGAAGAGAGAGAGAACTTCAACCATTTTACAGCTCTTTTACAGCACCAAAGTTCGGGTCACCATTGACTTCCATGGGGTTTGGTTCGGGTTCAAGTTCGGGTAGAATTCTGGTACCCGAACCGAACTTTGGACTAAAGTTCAGTCGAACCCAATCATCCACGGGTCTGCTCATCCCTACACCTGGTAATATATCTTACCTGGAGAAAGTGATATCTCCCTCACCTTCCAGCACACTATAGTGCCTGATTTCTGTGTTGTGCTAAACTTTCAGAAATATTTAGAAATATTCAATGTAGAATAAAACAGTTAATAGTAGACACAAAGGAAGGGAGGAGGGAGATGTAGCTGCAGATGTTTACTCTTTGTTTCACTGAAGGATCAGGGGAGGGCCCTAGTTAACATGGCGAAAGGTATTATTATATCTAATAAAAACCTTCAGCTGACTACAAAGGGACCAGGATGTAATACACCACAGGTTTCTGCTCCACAAAATAAATGATGTGATAAAATACAGGTGTCAATCTAAAGGCAGCTTCTTCCTATGACGAAATCCACTGTTTCTTAAAGACGTGCTCCCATCAAAATTTTTACCCTCTTAATATATTGCAATTATATTATATAGCACTGTGTACTTACAATTGCACATTTTGCCTTTCCACCCTTTTAATTATACTCTTTTCCATTAGGTCTACGGCATCCCGTGATTAAAAATTGACTAGCTGAATCCTTCTAAGCTCTATGCAGAATCAGGGGGTCAATTTTCTCTGCACAAGTCATGAGTCACTGCAAAAGTTCCTGGCAGGGGGAGGAGGGAGCGGGGAGTTGAAGGAGGAGGAAGAAGAAGAGTGGAATGACTCATGCAGTGAAAAGAGACTTCCTGTTTCCACATAGAGCAAAAGAGAAAAGAGAAAATTAGCTGGATAGAAAGGGAAAAAAGGGAAAATGAGCAATTGTAAGTACACAGTGCTATATAATATGATGAAAAACTTTGATGGGAGGAGGCGTGCTTCTTTAAACAGGTTAGTATTTGGTGTATGGGATCTTCCAGATATTTCAAGAATATTAGTGCAGGCACAGCAGGGGAATTGAGTGAGCAAGAGTGAAGCCTTATCACTCCTGCAGCCTGAGTTGTGTGAAAATTTCTTGCAAACAACAGAAACTTGCCCACCACATTCCTCATGTCCCTGGGGGCAGATCCATTACCAATCACAATGCATGTTGTTACGTGACCTCACTGCAGTGCGTGGACAGGGAAGAGTCTCTACATACACATGCAAGGGACATTCATCTCTGCACTGCCAATGGCATCTCAGCAATACACAGCATCTCCTCTTCACTACAGGAATGCCAAGACTGCTAGACAACGCTTTATGCTGCCTTCTTGCAATGTATTTTTGGTGCGGGGTCCTTCCAATATACTTATTAAAGCTTAGCTACTAGTGATGAGCGAGTATGTTCTATTAACCCTTTCGCCGAGTATGCTCGGCCGAGCAGCGAGTATTAATAGCTGCTCGGTGATATGTTTGAATCGCTCCCGTGCTCATGATTTGCAACTGTTTGACAGATTTATTACATGTGAGGAATGTCTATTTCTTACACATTCCTCACATGTAATAAAGCTGTCAAACAGTTGCAAATCATGCACACGGGAGCGATTCAAACATATCACCGAGCAGCTGTAAATACTCGGAGCTCGGCCCGAGCATACTCAGTGAAAGGGTTAACAGAACATACTCGCTCATCACTAATTCAAATATAACACCGAGCAGCTGTAACTACTCGGTGCTCGGCCCGAGCATACTCGCCGAAGAACATACTCACTCATCACTATTAGCTACTTAAAAAAAACGTATTATTTTGTATCATTTTTATTGGAGGATGTATGAGGCATGATTGTGTTATCATTCTAGTGTTTATGTGTCTACTATTCAAATATATAAGTAACCATCACAAGTAAACCTATTATTATTATGTGATTATTCTAAAATCCATGACTGTAGGGTAGAGCTGTCAGCAATATGGGGATTACACATACAACAATCAAAACACACAGTACTTTAAAGCGCACCTGTCAGCAGGATTGTGCTTAGTAAACCACATACACTGTCAGGTGGGCACCGTTACACTGACTAAAATGATACCTTTGTTGATGAAATCCGTCCAGTGGTCCTTTTATAATCTTTATTTTTAGTTGTGCCATAATGATATGCTCGTGCTCTGGGGCAGGACTTTGGGGAGGGGCTGTAACAGGTGCTCTCATTATGTATGCCTATCTCCGCTCTCTGACAGGTCACTGTGATTTCAGTGACCTGCCTACTATGCGCAGTAGCATCTTTCGGTTGCCGAGGGATGCTACTGCGCACACTTGGGTGCCATTTTGCTTTTGGGAAAAAAAATTGGGTGCAGCAATATGGCGCAATCGAGAAATGCTACTGAACAAGTGTGGGCGGCGGGGGCCATATAGCTGCAGGCAAGTTTCTTTTTCCTCTAGCAAAATGGCGCCCGCATATGCGCAGTAGCATCTCTCGGCAACCCGAAAGATGCTATTGCGCATGCGCAGGCGGCCATTTTGGGGGATGTAAATTTTCACTTTTCTACAGAAATTACAAAGGCAGTATTTAAAATAATAGGCAGGTCACTGAAAGCACAGTGACCTGTCAGAAGCCAGGAAAAGGCATACATAATGAGAGCACCTGTTACAGCCCCTCCTCAAAGGCCGCCCCAGAGCACGAGCATATCATTATGGCAGAACTGAAAATAAAGATTACATAAGAACCACTGGACGGATTTCATCAACAAAGGTATCATTTTACTCAGTGTAATGGCATCCACCCGACAGTGTATGTGGTTTACTGAGCACAATCCTGCTGACAGGTGCGCTTTAAGCACAGAATGCTTCTCCCATCGCCTAAACAAATCCCATGTGTAAGCGGGCAGCAGGAACCTGCACATTTTGGCTTGGCTTTCTCTGCCTCTATTTTGGGTTGTACTCTGCTTTTGGTAATACCAGCTTCCTAGATCTATTAGTCTATGGAGCCCTAAAGCTCTTACTCCGTCTGTCTGGGAACTCTGACTTTGTAAATAGGGTTATTCTGGAACAATCTGGCATTAATTATAGTTGACGAGGATCCTCTGTCATTATTTATGGGGACACTTTACTTCATGAGGACTATGTATGAGAGATCTTATGGGATCACTTTTGTGGATGCTGTCATTGGGGACATTCTTGTATTGTTTTTTGAGGACACTGGTACTGTTTTTGAGGACATTCTGACACAGTTCATGAGGACATTGGTACTATTTTGTTACTTCACACCGACTGTGTCAGTAGGTTCAACCCTCCTGAGCCATCTATATGGGCATGTAGGTCGTACGAAGCTGAATAGTATGAAACCTTGATTTCTGTGATCTGATGTCTTATTCCAGAGAAATCCAGGTTTATCTTATATGTGAATCAGCTGTTCAGCACTATGGGCTGTACACTGATATGCAGGAGAATCTGTCTTCAGAGATTATTTTATATAAAAGGATGAATTACCTGTGTAATATGTATATGCAGCTGCCAATGTGTTTGTTATGAGACAAAATTCAGTTCTGCTATTCTGTGTTAGTTACATGTCTCACACTGGTAATGCCCCTTTTATTTATAACAATCCCTGGAGGCAGATTCTCATGTACAATAGGTCAGTGTCCGGCCCATAGTGCTGAACAGTTCATTTACATATAAGAAAAACCTGGATTTCTCTGGAATCACAGATATTGGACCGCTGATATCAAGGTATAATTTTATTTTGTTTCCCATGACCTGCATGCCCATGCATGGTTTAGGAGAGTTGATCCTACTGACAGACTCCCTTTAAACACTAGATTTATATGTAAAGATAACTTTCCCCCTTGTCATAAAGTTGGCAGCTATGACAAATTCAATATTCCACAGGATTAACATCATGATAACTTTCTAAAGACAGAAAATGTCATAAAATAATACTATTCCTATTAAAAAATAATTTGAACAAAAAAATCAGCATTCAATTTAATAGCAATCCTAAAGTTTATATAATATGAAATGTCACTAAGAAGAAGAAATGACCATCCTGTACTCAATTAAAGAAACCAGATATTTCCCTTGGTTATTGATCCTTTCTAATGCTGGGAGTTGTAGTTTCACAACAGCTGGAGAGCTGCAGGTTGTTCACCTCTGGTTAGGAGAATTGTGTTTCTTGAAGAAAGAACAAAGGAAAAATGTTCTACCACATCTCAGACAGTTTGGAGCTGAGCGCTAGGTGGATTTTTGAGGGGAAGAATTGGCGATAATAAAGGTTAAGTTTACCCTACAGTACAGTAAACTAGCTGATTGCCATCTACAAGGTAAGCTGCTGTTAGGTTTAATCAGCTGTTCTCTGCAACAATAAATTGTCAAGAATAACATGGTATAAATAATCATTTGTATTACAAGTGGGTCCTGCAATAATCTGAACACCTGGAGATTTGTAAAGTGATCACACAAATACAGAATAAAACTGTTACACAGGCAATGAAACAATTAGGGGTAATTGACAGGAAAATGATCTGGTGAAAGCAAAAGCTTTATATATGAAGTCCTTTATGTCTATTTGGAAAAAGTATCCATTAGCCTCAATGATACATGAAGAAAAGCCTGTGTACTTGGCTGGGTCTGTAGCATAATGATAAAGATCACATTTGTTAATTACTACGTCCCTATGTAATTCTATATGGCCCTCTGGCTTTTCACATTTGCATGCATTGTATGAGATTAGTGAATTACACAATTCAGTCCTTTCACAATGCTGCCTCGTAGGGTGACAGCTTCTGCCTAAATCCATGCATGGGTCTTACTTCTCTAGAACTATGGGAACTAATACAAAAACCTCTCTTTCCCCAAAAATCGAGACTTGTTTGGTTAAAGTTGGATAGTAGATTACAACAGCCGTGCTCTCGTGGTCTTTGGATATAGGACGGGGTTTACATAGAAATAAATAGACAGCTGGACATTACAATTCTGACAGGGTGAGTGGCTTCAAAAAATAAAGTAGCTGTTTCCATTGGATAGGTGATAACTTGTTAATCAGTGGGGGTCCGACTGCTGGGACCTCCACTGATTGGGAGAATGGAGATCTTTAATACCTGTTAGCATGCCCGACCTGTGCTCCATTCACTCTCTACCTCTATAGGGCTGCGGAGAGGTGCACTTGGATTTTTACGGCAGTCCCAAAGAGAATGAATGGAGCAGCGGTTGGAGATATAAATTCTCCATTCTGCCAATCATTGTGGGTCCCAGAGGAGGGACACCCATGAATCAGTAGTAACCAACTATCCTGTGGATAACTTGTGTCCACTGTACAACCCCATTAAAGCTGCACTTACTTGTTGCAGTATTTTTTTTTGCAAAAAATGTTGTGGCTAGTGGAAAAAAAAACACAACAGCTGCAACATGTGAACCTAGCCCTATACTGTCAGCAGTATTGAACAGAGTGTGTATAAAAAATAGCTACATAAGTATATGAACGGTCGGTGAATTACATTCTACAGAGATATAACAAACGACTGAACACCAATGCAAAATCTTTAAGTGGGCTCTCCCCACTACAGCATTGCCAAACGTGGTGGCTAACTGCAGCTTATGCACACTGTGGGGCTCAGAAGTAGTATTTTTCTGTTGACAAATGATGGATCTGAGTTGTTTTTTTGTAGGGATGAGTTGATGTATTGTTGGATGCATTTTGTGGTATATTTTTGGATCTCTTTTAATGCTTGGATCACATTGATCCTGTGCCCAATGCTCAGCACTTACATTAGGGTTTCCATTTCCCTAAAGATGAGATGGAAGCATTCACCATTACGAGGAAGGTAGAGTCACTTTTGATCTGGCCTCTGTACCCGATGTGTCTCATCTTTTTAGAAATGCACACACTTGTGGTCGACCACACTTTAGTGTGCTAAAAAGACACCTAAAAAGATGGACACTGCTGGAACAGAGACCAGACGAGTCTGAAGTGACTGCATCTCCTCATTACAGATAATGGTTCTGTTGGGTTTCTTCTGAATCCCATTCTTGGAAGATTTAGATGGAAAGACCAAGGTAAATGCTCAGTGTAGCGCACAGGATAAATGTGAACTGAATTTTATACAGATTTTTGGGAGGCAGAATGAACAAATCATCAGCAATTCAAGAATTGTTTTTATTTTTATGTTATTCACTGTGCGGTATACCGTAAGTGATAAAACGGCTTTAATCTTCAGGTTAGTACATTTACAGCGATACAAGATTAATGTATTTAGTCAAGTTTTGATACTTTTGAAAACTAAAATCCATTTAAAAAAATAAAAATAGTTTTCATCACCATATTCTGAGAGCTAAAACTTCTGTTTTATTTTTGCCTGCCAGGCCAGTATCAGGCTTTGTTTTTACTGAAGTAACTGATGTTTTCACTGATAACATTTTTTTTTACATAAAACTTTGTGGCTACCTGTTATTCCATTTTTTTGTGACAAAAAAGTTACATTTTCGTTGTGAATTTTTATTTTTTTATGGTTCTCACTGTACAGAACAAATAAGATGACAGTTTTACAGTTTAGGTTGTTCTGGATGCGGAATACCAATTATGTGTATATTTTTGTTTGTTCGTTTTTACATAAAAGCTGCATTTAGTGGCGATACAGATTTCTGTATTTTTTTTGTGTGTAGTTTTCCTTTTTACATTTGTAAAAGATTTATTGAACTTTTTTTTTTTACAATTTTACTTAGTCCCACTTTGGGACTTAAATATTTTTTTATTTTGATTGCTTTTCTCATATACTGCAATACTGACACCCCTGCTTGTGGATGGGCCTAGCAGGCCACCATATTCTGAGTCTATTACTTGAAATTGAGTTTCTATGGCAACTACCAGACCCGTGATTGCAATCTCAGGGGTCAAATAGGGTTAAAGAAGTCCTCTCCCTCTGTTAACCATCAAAATTCCGTTGTCACGATTAAAAACAGCATCTAGGGGTTTTAATGACCATTTTGGTGCTAAAACCAATCGAGAGCGATGCAGCATTGTGAGAGCTATAACATTCAGTGATACCGTCTGCATTTTCACCCATTGGGAGAGAGCACAATTTACCTATTCTCTTAATGACCGCCACTGAAAGAAGCATCAGCGATCGTTAAGGGGTTAAAATGCCATGCTCTAACGGTATAGCCGATCTCAAGCTCTATACTGAATTTCCCTGCCCCATATCTATATATCTGTTGTTGTATGCGGCAGGCTTGCCAACTTTCCTCTGCCCTGTTTGCCCTGGTTAAGGAGTCTTTATTGGTCCTTATTAGAAGCAATCCGATATATATAAATTGCATCACAACCTTATAACACAAGTTCTTTGCTGTCGATTTATTGAGGAGTTTAAACTAACCCCAATTTTTTGTAAACTACTGTTTCCTCAGGCTTTTATTTGGAAAACATCTGGTGGTAGAGATCCATTCAACTTTTCAGCTCATCACAACCAGACTGGATGTGTCTTGGAGCTGGAAAGAGACAGGTCAGAGTTCCGCTCTGAGAAGAGTCTGCACTGGCCATGTGCAGAGATTATCAGTGGTTGCTATGGACAATAGCTTTTTTGTTTGACCAACCTAGGGCTTGCTCAGTCTTGTATGAGTAGCAAGGGTCTGTTCTGTTTAGTTAGAGCCTGGACAAGGCTAGGGATTTATGTTTAGGAGTCTGTTTTTGGTGCTGTGCAACCTTTGAAAAGCAATAAAAACTGCACGTATATGGACCAAAACTGCATTGCTTATGTGAACGCTACCTAAGGCCTAATACCTAATGCCAACCAGAAAGAGTGAAACCCTACAATTGGTGGATGAAATGTGGGAGTGAAGTCCCAGAGAGCACAGGCGGTTACAGTGTAAAGGTTGAATGTCCTGGGTAAAGGCAGCTAAAGCATTGCAAACACAGTCTGAAAGCATGGAGGAGCAGTGAGTAGTACGGACGGTGAGGCTGCCGTTGCTGCATGCATATCTGTGACATTATGGCCGACAAGAAGGATGTGAAGCACTACAGTCTAGAGGAGATCCAGAAACTCAAATACACACTTGGATCATCTTCCACCACAAGGTGTACAATGTCACCTGGTTTATGGAGGAGCATCCTGGTGGCAAAGAAGTTCTCCGGGAAAGTGCTGGAGGAGATGTAACAGAGACATTCTGAGACATTCGACACACTACAGATGCCAGAAACATGTCAAAAGATGTTATCATAGGAGAACTACATACCGAAGATCGATTCAAGATCCAGAAACCAACGTAAACATTTATTACCACTTCTGAATCTGATTCCAGCTTGTGGAGTAACTGGATTATCCCAGCAATATCCACTGTCATTGTTGCCTTGATGTATAGTTTATATATGGTAGACAGAGAAAAACTGCCTGCAGAGCAATGGGCAGAGGTCCTAGCTCCATACTTTACTGGGACCCACAGAGAGTGTACTACGACCTTGACTGGCAGGATGGCAAGGAATATGACAAGTTGAAAGCAGAGATTATAGCATGTTTGGGTGTCACTCTGGCACTCCGAGCACAATGGGTTCACCTCTGGTGATACCAAAGGGACAAATCTCTCCGGTCCCAGATATTTGAGTGTCCCATACCCTGATGACGCAGTTTATGCGGTGAAACATGTTGGGGATATGTGCTCTATACAATTGTCATATTCAGCTTTAATGGTGGCACTCCACGGTATCATCACAACGATATAGAGTTTAAACTCAATAAATAATATAGGCAGATTAGGGACAATATTTTAAATTACCCTCTATACATTTTAAATTAAAAGTTAAGTTTTATAGCCTTATAGAGAGGGATATTTATATGGGGTTGCCCCAACTGGATAATAATTTAATATATTTACCTGATTTTCTATGGATGCTGGATTTTTCCATTTTGCTGATTCTTTACATGTACCTGAGGTTCGATATTACATTTTGGCTTAAGATGTTCCTTATGATTTGAGGGGATTATTTTCTCGATTTAATTCCAGAAGAGTATATGAATTAATATGTATCGCTATCTCCACGTCTGTAACCCAGACCCATGTTGTACCTGAAATGCCATGTCATACATGTTTTTCCCTTTGAGCTATCTCTGGGTCATACAAGCTGTTCTTTGAGTTGTACTGTAGTTTATATGATACAATAAATGTTATATGTTTAAACTAAACACTTATAATAGAAGATTCACCACATTATGGCTCCAGATAGCTCGGTCATCTTGTTTACTGTTACTATAGCATCAGACCAACGTACACGACAGTCCTGACCCCTCATAGTCTTCTGTCACTAAACAGTCAGTACTTCTTTTGTTGTCATGTCCTTCGTTCTGAGCTATGTCGCAGTACAGGTTTATTGTCATTGAGGTCAAGCTTGTGTGTTTCCCACAAAGAACCCCAACCTATCATAAATGCATGTACAAACTTGCCAAAAAATGATGATTATCAGTCCCATGTCGCTGGAAACCCTCATGGCCTCTAAACATAGTATTAAGGACAGGAGAAGTAGACAATCCCGTTATAAACAAGACTTGACTATTGCATGAAAAATCTTTTACCAACAGCTATAAGGTCAGAGCACACAATTATCATAGCGATCAGGGGGTGAGTGGTGGACTAGCCGGTGCCTTATAATTGACTATCTCTAGTAGATAGATGTTTTGCAGTGTCAGACACTGGGGGAACTAGAGATTATAGGGGTTGTATCCACACCAAGGCTACATGCTGTAGAGGGTCCAATGCCCCCTTTATGACATAAGAACACAGAATTGCTTTTAGGAGCCCTTGTTATGCCTCTACATTAGATTACAAAGTTCTGTGTTCAGTTTAAGAGCTCTTGGAGTGTTATTGCTTCAGGAGACCTAACTGGCACTGGAAGTCTTAGATGCAATTCTTCCTTTCCCTGAAGCCCAATGTCCAACTCACAAAACCCACCTATAGACCGCTGTTAGGTGTTACTGCCCTTGCCAGTACAAAGCAGAATAATAAAGCAAATTACACAAAGTACACTACAACATCTTGTTCTCTCTTCACTTCTTTACTGGTCAATAGTAAAAAAAAATCCAATCAGTTTTATATTCCTTCCCACTACTTATAAATGGCTCATTGCTGCTTCTTGCTAATTCCAGGCTTTGCATCTACACTACGGGATATTGAACAACATGGACCATTAATATTTAAATGTTCTGTGAATGATGAATCATAGGCTTCTGAACTAAATTAAGTTATGGCACTATGGCCCTGACTACTTGGTTGGATTTACTGCTATCAAAGTAGTTATGCAAGGTAGTTACATGCTTGTATAGAGTTATCATGGATAGGTTCTAGGTTTGTGTCTTTCTTTTTTCTCAGTTGCCATTGGCAGAAGAAATTTGCTCAATCTCAATATTTTCCGATAGTTAGGATACATTGTGTACCCCTTAATGTCATATAATTTACACAACAGTCGGTAGCTTTGATATTTGACAACTGCTGTGTTGTTGCTGGTTTGTAGGGTCCATCATAGTATGTGGGGGGCTGTGGGACCATCATATGGTGTGGGGGCTGTGGGACCATCATATGGTGTGGGGGCTGTGGGACCATCATATGGTGTGGGAGCTGTGGTGCCATCATATGGTGTGGGAGCTGTGGTGCCTTCATATGGTGTGGGAGCTGTGAGACCATCATATGGTGTGGGGGCTGTGGAGGACATTATACTGTATGTGGGCTATGAAAGGAGCATCAATAGTGAGTGAGAACAATACGTAGTACAAGATTTTTCCTTTCCCTGTGTTCAAAAAATGGGAGGTATGTTCCTCTGAGACTTCATCTATTTGCTGTGATTCGATCTAATCTGCAGAATTTTTTTTGAGTGGAAGAGAGGGGGTCCAATATGGACTATTTCCATGGGCCATTATTTCTATGTACGACCTTGGTTATTACTTAAAAAATATTTGCACAAATATCTATTTTGATGAATTGAAATTCTCAGATATTCTGACAGGCATTAATACTGGATCACGCTAGCTGCTATTTCAGCATTTTTACAAGTTTTCACCCATTAAGATGAATAGAAAAAAAAATGCAAGTAAAAATGTATCAAAAATGCATGCGAAAACGAGTCAAAGATGGGCGTATATTACTCAGTAGGGACTGTGTTCTTTTCTTGATATGCTTCATTTTTCCGTCTGTGAACATAGAGCTGATGTGCCTTGCCAGAAACTTCCATTTTTGTCTCATCTGTCCATAAGACATTCTCCCAGAGGCTTTGTGGCTTGTCAACATGTAGATTGGCAAATCCAGTCTGGCTTTTGTATGATTTTTTTTTCAGCAATGGTGTTTTCCTTGGCCGTCTCCCATGAAGTCCACTTTGGATCAAACAACGAAGGATGGTTCGATCTGACACTGATGTTCCTTGAGCTTGAAGTTCACCTTTAATCTCTTTAGAAGTTATCCTGGGCTCTTTTGGTACCATTCGTATTATCCTTCTCTTTGATTTGTCATCAATTTTCCTCCTGCGGCCACGTCCAGGGAGGTTGGCTACAGTCCCATGGATCTTAAATTTCTGAATAATATGTGCAACTGTAGTCACAAGAACATCAAGCTGCTTGGAGATGGTGTTATAACCTTTACCTTTAACATGCTTGTCTATAATTTTCTTTCTAATCTCCTGAGACAACTCTTTCCTTTGCTTCCTCTGGTCCATGTTGAGTGTGGTACACACCATGTCACCAAACAGCACAGTGAGTATCTGTAGCCCTATATACAGGCCCACTGACTGATTACAAGATTGTAGACACCTGTGATGATAATTAGTGGACACAACTTGATTTAACATGTCCCTTTTGTCACATTATTTTCAGGGGTACCATCATTTCTGTCCAGGCCTATTTCATGAGTTTAATTTTTTTTTAAATTCTGTGGAAGCAGAGTTGAAAAGCAATGTCTGACTTTCATTTGTTCATTTTCATATATTTTTAATTTATTATTACTTTTGTCAGATTCAAGTTATTTCTGTGACCATTGTGGGTTTTTCTTTCATTAAACGAGGGGTACCAACAATTTTGAGCACGTGTGTACATAGCATACCCTCAAATCCTTACAGGTTTTATCAGTTGTCTGTAAATTGAGTCTTGTAAAAAAATCCCATATATTTGCAAAGTCCTGGAATCTGGTAAGGATTTTTGACAGCATTTGAATATGTAGTGGACAACACCTTTAAAGGGTCAATAATGTGACTGATGAATATATATGCATGTATTTAGAATCTGCATGACCCATCCATGCACAGTATCTCTTGATATCTAAGCAAAAAGCGGCTAAACACAGACACTCCTTAGTCGGTTCATTGATGGAGAAAAGAAAAATGTTTCGCCAGCAGAGTTGTAAAATAAATGTGTCTACTAGGAAGATTTGAGCCAGATGTAATATAGCAATGCAGAGACTAGTCACTGCTCTGGTATTTTATAGCTGTGCTCTGAGCAAGAGCAGCGTATTAAAGAGGCCGCCTGAAATCATTACCAAGCACTTTCTACAACACGAAAGCTGTCCCATGTGCCCATACCTTTAAAAGACATGTGCACATAGGACTCAGCCACTGCAGATTTTATTGCCTATTTTATTTTCACAAATGCTGTAGATTTTAAATCAGCAGTGAAAACCTGCAGCGTCAATTACAACTCTACAGAAGAAGAGTCAATTTCCACTATGGATTTTTCTGGATATTTCGGAAAATTGGTAATAAACCTGCAGATATGAATATACATAGCATACCATCAAATCCTTACAGGGTTGATCAGCTGTCTGTAAAGTGAGCCTTGTAAAAAATCCCATATTTTTGCAAAGTCCCGGAATTTGGTGAGGTTTTTCCACAGCATTTGAACATGCCCATCTACTCCTCTTGCTTTGCATCCTCTACTTGTTTTAACTAAAAAAAAACACCAAAATCGGCACCATGTTAGGCCACGCTCACGCGTTCAATATTGATCAGTATTTTATATCAGTATGTGTAAGCTAAAACCAGGAGTGGGTGATAAATACAGAAGTGGTGACGTGTTTCTATTATACTTTTCTCCTTATTGTTCCACTCCTGGTTTTGGCTTACAAATACTGACCAAATACTGAATGTGTGAATGTGGCCTGGCTGTAGGCAAAACCCAGTTTATAATAATCCTAATTCACTCCATGTTCTCCTAATCCGGCAGCTATTATTTTCACCATTATGAGATAACTCAATCTCCTCAGATACTTAGTGCTCTGCTCTTCTACCATCAAAATAATTAGCTACCTATTTTTTATGAAGTTTTGGAAAGTTGCTGTTAGGCCACGTTCAGTATTTGGTCAGTATTTTACATCAATATTTGTAAACCAAAATCAGGAGTGGAACAATCAGAGGAAAAGTATAATAGAAACACGTCACCACTTCTGTATTTATCACCCACTCCTGGTTTAAAAATACTGAGGTAAAATACTGACCAAATACTGCACATGTGAATATAGCCTTACCTTGTAAGACATCACTGACAACTGATACTACGGATAAATTGAAATTCCTGTCCTGCAGGCCCAAAAACTATTTACCAACTGTTTAATAATGGTCCGAAGTCCATTCCCAAACTTTAAATTCAGCAGCAAAGTTCAAGAAGATCTAAAGTGCTTTTCTTTTTCTCTTGATACGTGATATATCTTTGTTGATTTTCCCGGATACAACACATACACATTATAGTCTATGGTGCTATTCACATGTCCGTGTTTTTTCATGGATCGTGTGTCTGTTGCAAAACTCACAGAAACATGTCCGTTTTCTCTGGTAGCACAGGTAACAAGAGCCAATACAAGACTATGGATCCGTGAAAAACACGTACTGCATATGGATGGCATGAGTGTAGAGTCCGGATTTAATATTGCAATGGATAGGAGAAGATTTGCAAAGAAATCAAAACAGTTATGTGTAATAATGAGAATGACACAGGGAAAAAGTATTGAACACTGTGAATTAAGAGAGGTCCAAAAAGCCATGGAAAGTCATGACACCAGCTGAAATCTATCAGTAATTAGAAAGCAATCATGCAACTTAGTGAAAAATAATATCAGATGGTTCAACTGATGGCCTATAAAAAGATGTCTCATTACCAAGCTTCCACACAAGAAACATCCCATGATAGGTAAAACAAGTGAGCTGTCTCAAGACCTTCACAACCTTACTGCTACAAAACATACTGATGGCATTGATTACAGAAGAATTTCTAAACTACTGAAGGTTCCAGTGAGCATTGTTGGGGCCATAATCCGGAAGTGGAAAGAACATAATTTCACCATAAACCGGCCACGAACAGGTGCTCCCTGAAAGATTTCAGACAGAGGAGTGAAAATAATTATCAGAAGAGTTGTCCAAGAGCCAAGGACCACCTGTGGAAAGCTACAGAAAGAAATGGAATCAGCAGGTACAGTTGTTTCTAAGAAAACTGTAAGTAATGCACCCTACCTCCATGGCCTGTATGCACGCTCACCACGTACAACTCCATTGCTGAACAAAAATCATGTTCAAGCGCATTTACAGTTTGCTCAACAATTTTTAGACAAGCCTGTGAAATACTGGGAGAATCTAGTCTGGGCAGGTGAGACCAAAATTGAACTCTTTGGATAATAATAATCATTTTTATTTATATAGCGCCAAAATATTCCGCAGCACTTTACAATTAAATAGGGACGTATACAGACAATATAAACAATACAATGCATCACATTTCAACAGTTACAGGAGGATTGAGGGCCCTGCTTGCAAGCTTACAATTTATATGGAAATGGGGGGGACACAATAGGTAGAACATGGTTATCAGCCAGTATTCGTCTAAGGGCAGTTACCATGTGGTATTTGGTGTATGGAGGATGTGGAGACAGATGAATAGGCAGGGGCAGATTAAGATTAACCTTTTTGGAGGGAACAGGGGAGAGTTAGGTTGGTGAGTTGAGGTGGTAGGCTTGTCTAAACAGATGTGCTTTTAAAGCAAAGTTTGAAGACATGGGGGCTAGATATTAGTCGGACAGTGCATTCCAGAAAACTGAGAGAAGTCTTGGAGATGGAGGTGTGAGGTTTGGATTAAGGAGGATGTCAATCTTAGATCAGTTGCAGAATGGAGGGCACAGGAGAGGTGATAAACAGAAAGGAGGGATGAGATGTAGGGCGGTGCAAAACTGTGGAGAGCTTTGTGGGTGAGAGAGATGAGTTTGTATTGTTTTCTGTGGTGAATGGGTAACCAGTGCAATGACTGGCACAGTGTAGAGGCGTCGGTGAAGCAGCCTGATAGAATATATGACCCTGGCTGCTGCATTCAGAATGGATTGGAGAGGGGAGAGTTTGTTTAGAGGGAGACCGATTAGAAGAAAGTTGCAGTAGTCCAGAAGAGAATGGTAACTGCCCTTAGACGAATACTGGCTGATAACCATGTTCTACCTATTGTGTCCCCCCCATTTCCATATAAATTGTAAGCTTGCAAGCAGGGCCCTCAATCCTCCTGTAACTGTTGAAATGTGATGCATTGTATTGTTTATATTGTCTGTATTGAATAAGAGCAACAGTAAGAGTTTTTGCCGTATCAAAGGTGAGAAAAGGTCGGATTCTGGAGATGTTTTTAAGGTGCAGGTGACATGAGTGAATGAGTGATTGAATATGGGGAATAAAGGAAACTTGTGTGTCAAATATGACTCCAAGACAGCGATGTTGCTGTTTGGGAGTTATGGTGGTGCCACCCAAGGAAATTGAAAAGTTATTTGTATGTCATAATACACACCATGTTTGGAGGCCAAGAGGTGGGAACATCATGGTGTGGGTCTGTTTTTCAGCATACGGCACTTGCAAACTTTGTGTAATTGAAGGAAGGATGAATGGACAAATGTAGCGAGACATTCTTAATAAAAATCTGCTGCCATCTACCATAATAGAAAATGTATGGAAGGAACTAAAGCTCAGATCATAGAAGGAGCCCATGGAATCTTCAGGATTTGAAGAGTGTTTGTGTGGAAGAATGGGCCAAAATCACACCTGAGCAATGCATGCGACTAGTTTCTCCATACAGGAGGCGTCTTGAAGCTGTTATCACCAACAAAGGCTTTTGTATGAAGTATTAAATAAATATATTTTTTGCTGTGTTATTTCTCATTATAACACATAACTTAATTTATGGACCTCTATGATTTGATTTCTCTGCCTGTGTGTACTGGATGGATTGTTACCGACATCTGGTGAGAATTTCATGTCAATAGAAATGTATTTACTTACAAAAATGGTGACGTGTTCAATATTTATTTCACCTACTTTATTTATCCATTCATATGGGAAAAACACTGATAGGAAAAACGGACACACGAACCATACGCTGATAACACACTGATCCAAAACACTGATGACACCAGTACCATTTTTTTCACACATGTGTTTAAACACAGATTTGTGACTGAAGACCTAGGCTGGGTTCAGATGAACATATAAAAAATTGTAGGGTGTTTGCTCCGTGTGCTCATCTATACTGCAGACAATGCATGAGCTGCGTTTTAAATCAGACCAGAGTAGAGAATGCTGATGTTTTGTGTTGTGTAAACGGACTGAAGACACACTCGTCTGAGCTAAGCCATAGTCCAGTTTCTTTACTCTGACATGCAATAGCCCATTAAACTGTCATAACTGTAGTGTCATCTACATCTCGAGGGTAGTGTCATCTACAATGACACTGAACCATGTGGAGATGGAGAACCAATTATAGGACTCGACTCGTTGAAGGGTTAATCCCACCTTCATAAATAGGTATTGTCAGATAGCACAAGCGCTTTTGCAATTTGCTGCTTTGTTACAATTTTCCACTGTGCTTGAGATATTAACACTTTTATTTTGCTTACAGCTTGTTGCCTTGGAAACCGACCACCTGTACTAGACAGCAGAATATTTTCAGTGCTTATAAGCTCTTTTCTATTTAGAGTATAAGCACATTTTAAAGCTGGTTAGGATCGCTGTAACAGCGTTACCTCCCTCCCGTCCAGCTTCAGCACAATGCTTAGAAGCTAGACAGCAGAAGTGGTCGGTCTCCTAGGCAATGAACTATAAACAAAAGGAAAGAATATCTCAAGAACGGCTAAAAATGGTCATAAGCAGTAAATTGCAAAAGTGCTTTCCACACAATATCATTTATGAAGATGGAAATAACCCTTTAAATACAAAATGATAGAGTTCATGCACATGGCCGTGTATTAGCGCTCCATAATACAGTAGCCAGACATTGCTATGGGCACGTACTGCTGTTCTGTGTGACCACAATGAGAAAGAGCATAAAGGCAATGTATCATCAGATATTAACCTACTGTTTAAATCAGGTTTTTATGTTTCATGTATTTTTAAAAAAATGTTGCCAATAATTTTTTTCCCCATGTCCTGATCTGCATTCATAAATGAAATAGAAATCTTGCACTTTTCACACTGATCACAGGGGCTACAGTGGGTACGGAAAGTATTCAGACCCCTTTAAATTTTTCACTCTTTGTTTCATTGCAGCCATTTGGTAAATTCTAAAAAGTTAATTATTTTTTCTCATTAAAGTACACTCTGCACCCCATCTTGATGGGAAAAAAAAGAAATGTAGAATTTTTGCAAATTTATTAAAAAAGAAAAACTGAAATATCACATGGTCATAAGTATTCAGACCCTTTGCTCAGTGTTGAGTAGAAGCACCCTTTTGAGCTAGTACAGCCATGAGTCTTCTTGGGAATGATGCAACAAGTTTTTCACACCTGGATTTGGGGATCCTCTGCCATTCTTCCTTGCAGATCCTCTCCAGTTCCGTCAGGTTGGATGGTGAACGTTGGTGGACAGCCATTTTCAGGTCCCTCCAAAATTTAAAGGGGTCTGAATACTTTCCGTACCCACTGTATTTCACACTCATATTTCCTTTCCTATCATAAAGAACTGTGCATCTCCACCATCATCAGAGGCAGGATTACATTGACAGGTAACATCTCTGCACATCGCTGATAACACAGGATCCACCAATCATAATAGCTGATGACCTACTTCCCCTCCCTTCACAATGATCTATACACACGCACATTAGATGCTTCAATAGGGTCAGAGTCAGTCTATTGCTGCTAATGTACATGTGATTTCATGATACATCAGGAAGTGTCTAAAATAGCCCCAGTGGGAAAATTGCAAGATTTCTAATGTTTATTTTCAATACAGATTATATGGGAAAAACATTGCAAAAAATGTTTTAAAAAAATGCATTCAACACAAAAACCTGATGTAACAATTGTCATTTTCTAATGGCACAGTCCATTTAAATGGAGCAATTTTTATATTGAATTTATATTTTGGCCAAGCAGGTGTGAATACAACAGTGGACACAACCCTGAGTAATCTGAGGGAACACAAATATCATAGCATGATTTCACTGCACCTGTCTGACACTCAGATGTGATAATGCAGCTAACCTGAAAGTACACACTTGAATAAAACAGTTGTGATGTCACTGACCTTAATCAAAAGTACACAGTTGTGATGTCACAGCAGCCTAACTGACAAAACACACTTGTGATGTCACAAATACACACCAGAGTGAAACTGGTGACATCACAGTATCTTACCTACTCTCATGTGATGTAACACCAGTCGGCCCCGGGGCGTGAGCAGCATATGGTGGGGTAACATTGGGGTCGCTGCCTGCAGAGATCTGAGCCTCTGATGCAACAGTATTAAAATATATGACATTTCTGCATTTGCAAAGAAACTTATTGGAGCAAAAAAAAATGTGCACGTATATTTTTTTTCTTGTATAGTAAAATAATAATAATCCAATTGTCCACAGGACAAGATCATCGAATTTCACAAAAGACAAAGGACATTTCCTATGATAACACGGCACCTTTTTTACCCTCTATTTAAAGCTTCTGCAGCCAGAATAACATTTGTTGTGTTGGGACAACAGTTATTACACCTATCTCGCTGCGTGGTTCCCACCAACATCACAGTCACTGGGGTCCAGGAAGGTGATATAAGGGGGGGTTCTGTCACAGGGTGAAAAGTACAGTACTGCGGCTGCTTGTTTCTTAGGAAAAATATTGGGGAGAATTTAATGAGCCGCTGGGACCAATGTAGACTTGTCCGATTGTGGGGGCGGCCCCACCGCTCCTACTATGTGCGCCCACCTTCCAGAATATGCTGTGATTGGTGGATTTTTTTTAAAAAAAAGTTGCAGTTCTATTTTGCGCAAAACAAATGTGCGTCAAATTTTCAGCCCGAAAACAGGAGCAAGTACATTTCCCCTATTGATTGTTTTCCACAATTGTATTAACTGGTGTCATATTGGGCGTATATCACAGAATATCCATCTCACACCTCCATATACAAGAGGCCAAAGGTAAAGATTATCTGGGCCACACCAATCACATTGCTGGGATTACTTATCTATTATTTCTCTATGTGATCTTAGCTAGTCTATATGTATCTGTCATCTATATATATCTGACCTTAGTCATCTATCTGTAATTCATCTATGTGATCGTATCTATAATCTCTGTTATCTATCTATCTCCATGTATCCATCTCTCCATCTGATCCTCTGTTATCTGCCATCTAGCTGATTCTAGCTGTAGCTATTCCTCCATGTTTCCCTCCAGCTGATGGTATCTGCCATCTCTCTGCTCTTACCTACCCCCTGCCCTGCCCACACCTGCATTAGGCCATGCTCACACTGAATGCGGCTCTGGCTCCTCAGGCAGTGGCTGCCGCTGTGTGTGACTGCTGCTCTCCCTGGTACACCCCAGCAGCCCCATGTAACAGAGGCAGGTGGATGGTGCAGTACGGCACTGGCAGGTGGGCATGGCAGGCGACTGCAGCTGCGTCCTCTCTTCTTACCTTGCACTGGAGGCTGCAGCGCTGCGATCAGGGCCACCACTAGCAGCAGGGATGGATGCCCGGCCCGTGCCCGTGCTGTGCCCGGCGGTGGGCTTCTGCGTACAGTGCCCTCCTGTGCCACCATGGAGAGGACACCTTGCCCAGCCCCAGCAAGCCACTTCTCAGCAGGAGACATTACGCGGGTATCGGCGATGCATCAGCCCCGGAGCAGGAGATGGCACTGGGGGGCGCTAGGTGCGGACCATGGTGCCAGGACGCCCGGTGCCGCCGCTCTGGCCCCCGGAGGCGC
Source organism: Phyllobates terribilis (assembly GCF_046119375.1). Lineage (NCBI taxonomy): Eukaryota > Metazoa > Chordata > Amphibia > Anura > Dendrobatidae > Phyllobates > Phyllobates terribilis. Next base: position 71,102,277 of record NW_027362773.1, on the reverse strand, counting down.
GCGCTCATTCACGGCTTCTGTTGCTCTGGGGATGAAACTGTTACTGCAGCTTGGAAACGTCTTTTCATTGAGAAAGAGATCACGTAGCAAGAAGCAGAAACGCGTCACAGCGGCCAGGAGCGCGGCGACCTCTGCTGGGCACACGGGGGAAGGCAGGAGCCGAGCAGGTACTCACTACCTGGCACAGGAGCCCCCGACACCCCCTGACCCGGGCGGGGGGCTCCACAACCAAACGCCCATTGAGAGGTCACATGGCTGGATGTCCTCCAGGTGATCCCACACTAGCAATGTAACCCAGCAGGACTGTGCCGAGCCGGTACCGAGCCCAATGGCCAGCTACAAGCTGCAGCATGTAAGCCCAGGGGCTGCGGGTCAGCTGGGGCTCACCTCTACACCACGGCCCCACTATCAGTATTCGGTCAGTATTTTTTCTCAGGAGTGGGTGATAAATGCAGAATTGGTGACTTGTTTCTATTATACCTTTTCTCTGATTGTTCCTCCCCTGGTTTTGGTTCCCACTCATGAGAAAAAATACTGACCAAATACTGATAGTGGGCTGTGGCCATATAGTGACATAATATTCTATGCACTAGGAAGACCCCGCATACACTGTCTAATGGACGTTACACTAAATTGTGTGGACATTACACAGAAAGTGAAGATGAAATCAGAATCCACCACCTTTAATAACTGGTTATACTGCTAGAGCATATCATTATGGCCATGTTCACACAGATCTTCCGGTGGCTCAGCTCTGGGATTCTCTTGTATGGAAATATTTTGTCAGTTTTTACCAGTAGTTTTTCATAAGTGATTTTCACTGAGAAAAACCCTGCAGATCTACTAAAGGTCTATACACTGACAGGAGCTGAGCCGCAAACTGCTGATTGGTGAGGGTCCGACAACTTGTGCTCCCACCAGTCTGATATCATGGTCTATCCTTGGGTTAGATCATCAATAGATAAGTAGAGAACTACCCCTTCAAAGGAAATCTGTCAGTAGGATTTCACACCTATTTATATGTGTATGTGGTTCTTTCAAAGTCAAGTCCAGCAATACCTTTATATGGCCAGTCCGTTCCTCTATTACTGAGAAATCAGCATATGAATTGATATGCAAATGAGGCTGAAGATCTGAAGCCTCTGTCACTCCAGCTCTATTGCGCACTCAGCATTGCCTCTTCCTGCTTGACTGACTCCGTGCTGTGTGACCTCAGGAAAAGGACCTGGCGCTGGGCGGGTAATCGAGCTGGAGTGACAGAGGCTTCAGATCTACCATAGCTCCTCAGCTACCACATCTTTATCATCTTGATTATTAGAAATACACCAGAATTCTGGCATAAACTCTGCTAAAAAACTAGCGTGTATGCTTTACTTCACATATATGTATCTTAGGCAACGCCCATACGAACATGTGAAAAATTGACCAATTTTCATGAACAAAAAACAATTTTTCATCCGTGTGCTATACTATCTGAATTTGTGTCCTCTGCTTATGAATTAGTTTTTATACATCAGCAGTTAATAGGATTTACACAACCAATTACAGTTCCCTATGTTAATAATAGCGATGTAGCCATAAAAATCAGATGCCGTGATTGTTCTGTATGGAATCTAAATTTTTTGAGCCACCATAGACTTCAATAGCAAGTATCATCTGAAATATGGAAGAGACGCTGCAGTTTGTTTCACATGGACATTCAATCTGTTTCTAAAATGAAAATACAAAAGTCATCATCTCAGTAAATTAAAATAATTAACAAAAAACACCTGCAAAGGCTTCTTAAGCGTTTAAAAAGGTCCATTGACACACTCTACAAGGTCCCAGAGTTCGAATTTTCATTTGGAAATCAAGGTCCCTGAGTCTGGAGGTTGAGTGGAGAGGCCACAATCCAAGCAGCTTGAGGTCTAGTGTGACGTTTCCACAATCAGTGATTGTTTGGGGGAGCCATGTCATCTGCTGGTGTAGGTCCACTGTGTTTTATCAAGACCAAAGTCAGTTCAGCCGTCTACCAGGAAATTTTAGAGCACTTCATGCTTCCTTCTGCCGACAAGCTTTTTGGAGATGGAAATTTCATTATCCAGCAGGACTTGGCACCTGTCTACACTGCCAAAAGTACCAATACCTGGTTTACAAACAACAGTATCACTGTGCTTGATTGGCCAGCAAACTCGCCTGGCCTTAACCCCATAGAGAATCTATGGAGTATTGTCAAGAGGAAGATGAGGCACCAGACCCAACAATGCAGACGAGCTGAAGGCTGCTATCAAAGCAACCTGGGCTTCCATAACCTCAGCAGTGCCACAGGCTGATCGCCTCCATACCACGCCACATTGATGCAGTAATTGATGCAAAAGGAGCCCCGACCAAGTATTGAGTGCATATACTGAACACACATTTCAGTAGGACAACATTTTGGATTTTAAGAACATTTTTCAAGCTTCTATAAAGTATTCTAATTTACTGAGATAATGACTTTTGTGTTTCATTGGCTGTAAGCCATAATCATCAACATTAACAGAAATAAACACTTGAAATAGATCCCTCTGTTTGTAATGACTCTATATAAAGAGTTTCACTTTTTGTATTGAAGAACTGAAATAAATTAACGTGTTGATGATTTTCTAATTTAGTGAGATGCACCTGTATATCAGACCTCTATTATGGTTGCCTCCTCTTCAGCTGTCTACACTTAGGATTATATGAATACATTTGTCTCTCGCAATGTGATACTTTTCTGGCACAGTAAATTGTGATTTCACTCCATTTCTTATAATAATAATATGATTTTTTATTTTTATATCACCAACATATTCCGCTGCATTTTACAATTTTAATTTCTTCAATAAGGACACCGATTTTGTGTTTGGTGCCATCACCTACTTGTAGGGGTGTCATGGTTTCAATCGCTCCTTGAGTCTGCAGGGGCTCAGTGACCACACTGTCACGTGAGAGGGTGCGCTGTAAATATGGTGTGTGATAGGTGAGTGACCTTGATACAGATTTTGCATTGGCGTCTAAGAACTTCAGAACTATGGCTTTGCCTGGTCAGTAGTGTAAGAGAAATGTCTCACTAGACTGGTCTCCACTGCCCTGAAAAGCACTGTGCATCGCACTGTACTCTGTATGAACAGTACCAGACACTGCTGCACATTTCACCTAGGACAATCTTTTACTTGATGGATTTTTTGCATTCAGTTTGCAGAAATCCTTTGGTTGCAAGATGTTGTTTTAATGAAAAATGCTCAAAAAATAAAAACTAATACCTGCACTGCCCATTATCTCTTCATTTCATATTATAATTACAACTGAGAAAGAAATGTTCTTTATCTGTCCCTGGAGATCAGCTACATATCTACACCTCACAATCCTAATGGTGCATGTAGACCCGCTGACTTGCAGCGTTCAGCAACCACCGATCATCAATAAGTTTGTCAATCAGTGAGACTTATACAAGGGGTGGTACTTCATTGTTTTGCTCTATGCTGCAGTCAGACTTAGTTTGTATTCACACTGGCCGGTTATCGAGAATAATATTCTTCGGTATCTTTGTCTTATGATAACTGGCCAGTATAAACAGGCTGCAAGTCGCCCCAAGAACAAGCAAGATGCTCATTTGTAGGGAAATATTATTTTGAATCTTGCTTAAAATCCCAATTCTCAGCAGCATCTCATCCTCTGAAATCAGGACATGTGCTGCCGAGAACTATAATAGTCCATTTGGCAGAACAATCAGATGCACGGTAAGCTTCTCTAAAGGGTCTAGTAAAGCCCCACATCTTCAGCTAGTCGGGTGATTGTTTTAGAAATGTGGAAAATCTAGACTTCTTATTTACATTTATCATTCACTTTAAGGTTCATTACTTTAAACTGCTTTGCTTATTCCTGCCTATAGGGCATGTGGTCTCCAGAGTGTTCTGAGGAAGAGGCTTCTGCTTTTTAAGCTAGATGAGACAGCCACTAGTGATGAGCGAGCATGCTCGTTACTCAAGATTTATGAGCATGCTCGGGCGAACACGGAGTATCTTCAGCGTATTCGGTGTTATGTTTGAATCACTTCCGTGTGCATGATTTGCGACTGTTTGACAGCTTTAATACATGTGACGAATGCCAAAGAAACAGGCATTCCTCACATGTATTAATGCTGTCAAACAGTTGCAAATCATGCACACGGAAGTGATTCAAACATAACACCGAGTACGCTGAAGATAATAGGTGTTCGCCCGAGCATGCTCGCTGAAAGGGTTAACAGAACATACTCGCTCATCACTAATAGCCACTAAATAAATACAACAATTGCTCTCACAGAATTGGCCCAGCCAGGCAGGAGCATACAATTACTAGCAGCACTCCATGTGGCTGCTATGGGGCCCGTGAGTGGGGGGACCCAATGCCAAATGGAACCATGCACCCCTGGCCAAGGTCAAAATGTCATACCACTCTTTATGCAGATACAGTTAAATACAATGCTGGAATAGTGAGCTATAAACTCCATACTCCATCATTCAGCCTGTGTGCCTGAGTCTCAGCACAGCATGCACGATGAGATCACTAGATCACGCCTGCGGTGCGGCTTCTCAATCCTCACAGTGCACAGAGCATTGCAAGAACGGGGATAGGTAAGGAGTTATTTTTTAATGTTGTCAACAGGGCCGCCATCAGGGCATTACTGCCCTTATTGCTGTATGGGGCCCGGTGAGCAGCAGTACAGAGGGGGGGCCCAGGCCCTGTCAGGGCCCCCCTCTTGTGCTTCTGCTCACCGGGCCCCATGGTGTAACAATGCGGCGAGTGCCGGGGCGCCGCACATCTCAGCACTCTGTGCTTTCCCGGAGCTCCGCAGCCGCGCAGCTCCTGCTCCCTCATACTTCTCCTGACTTCTGGTTAGGTGACGGCGAGTACGCGATGACGTCGTCGTATACGCCTCGTCACCTGACCAGAAGTCTGGAGAAGTATGAGGGAGCAGGAGCTGCGTGGCTGCGGAGCTCCGGGAAAGCACACAGAGCCATTGCCAGGACACCAGAAGCCGAGCTACGCCTGCAGGTGATCGTAAGTGAGGGAAGTATGAGCAAACTTTTTTTTTTCCTTTTTCTTTCTTAAATGAATTAAATAGGTGAGGGCAGGGGGGCTGCAAGTCATGGAGTGAGGGGGGGGGGCTGCAAGTCATGGAGTGAGGGGGGGCTGCAAGTTATAGAGTGAGGGGGGGCTGTAAATGATGGAGTCAGGGGTGGGGGCTGCAAATGATGGAGGGGGGGCTGCAAATGATGGAGTGAGGGGGGCTGCAAATGGAGTGAGGGGGGGCTGCAAATGATGGAGTCAGGGGTGGGGCCTGCAAATGATGGAGTGAGGGGGGGCTGCAAATTATGGAGTGAGGGGGAGCTGCAAATGGTGGAATTGAGGGTTGCATAATAACTAATGATATATTAATGGTGGGTGCACATCTGTATTCAGCTGAGTAGAAGGGTAAAAAGTGGGGAATCTGTTCTGGTAGCGGTGCTCTAGATAACTGTGTTATTTTATGCAGAGACGAGTCCTGGTTGGAAGAAGTGATGGCAGTCTGTGCTGAATGAAAAATAAAAGCAAAGATGAAGGACTTCTACTAGAGACATCACCGGTGAGTCAGTGTGTTACCCGTACACATACACTATATACAGAGCTTCTGTGTATTAATATCACTGGTGTTCACTGTATACTCTGTACCCTGACACTATATACAGAGCTCCCGTGTATATTGCCACTTATGGTAATATTAGTATTGTGTTTTGTTTATTTATTATTATTGTAATATTCGGTCACTATGTGGTGGTAATATGTGGTCTGATGATGGTGTGGCGGTATTTGTTCCTTGTATGTGGTATTAGTCGGTTACTATGTGGTGGTAATCTGTGGTCCAGTCATGGTGTGATGGTATTTGTCCCTTGTATGTGGTATTATTCAGTCACTATGTGGTGGTAATATGTGATCTGGTCATGGGGTGACAGTATTCGTCCCTTGTATGTAGTATTATTTGGTTACTATGTTGTGGTAATATGTGGTCTGGTCATGGTGTGGCGGTATTTGTTCCTTGTATGTCGTATTATTTGGTTATTATGTGGTGGTAATATGTGGTCTAGTCATGGTGTGATGGTATTTGTCCCTGTATGTGGTATTATCCGGTCACTATGTGGTGGTAATATGTGCTCTGGTCAAGGTGTGGTGGTATTTGTTCCTTGTATGTGGTATTATTGGTCATTTTAAATATTGTACGTGACATTCTTTTAAAGAAAAATAAATATAAACATACCTAAAAAGAGTATTGGATATTTTAACAAATGTTTAATAGGTTAGAGTAGAGAAGGGCCCGGCCAGAAGAGTCTACCTTGTCCTGGTGGTGGCTTCAAAAATCTTTTGGCCAAAACGAAAGTTGCTGGCTATGTATGTGATATGGTGTTCGGTGGGAACTGTTAATGTGTGATTGGTGAGGACGTGGTGCAAAAATGGATTTTTCCAAGAGTGAGGGGTGGGTCTGTGGAAGTTTTGAGGGGTGGGGCGGAGCTGAGGTGGAGCTTGGGCGGAGTCTTAAGGGGGCCCGAAAATTTTGCCAATATGGGGCCCTGAAATTCCTGGTGGCAGCCCGGGTTGTCAATACTTATGAAGCATCATACGGAGTGTTGGGGCCAAGATACCATGTGGGGAAGGCTGTTTGAGGAGCACTGGGAGCCATGATACTGTCTGTGGGGACTATCATGATGTTGGGAGGGGTCATTTGGGGTCATGACACTATGTGGAGGGCTTTGGGTGACATCATAGTTTGTGTTTGTGGGGTTTTGGGGGGCAATGATAATGTCTGGGGGGTCATAATACTGCCTACGATGATACATAGATGGCGGGAAGAAGTGTGCAGGCGTGGGATGTTGCCGCGGCAACTGCAAGTCACAGGGCTCTGTGACGTGCAGGGAACGGTGGAAATATTGTAATTAAAACAATAGGCAGGATTTCTCGCAGGCCCCGGGACGGGAACACATCATAAACCAGAATGAATAAAAAGACATTTCACACCAACAAGACCTCTAATATGGGGCATACAGATAGGTATAGATTTACATTTCTATTAACTGAATGCCCATATTAGAGGTCAGATACGTGCCAGGCGGTGACAGATTCCCTTTAAGCTCAGGACAGAAGAGTTGATGGCCAGTAATATGGCAGGGATTATGGGCATGGGTAGGCATGCATATTTACTTTTGATACACATAAGCCTGACTAGCCGGAGAACAACTCTGAATTGTCCGGAGCTTACAGCAAGAAAATAGGACAATATACAGCAATAAATGTTACATATTCTGAAAGGGCTGCCCAAGCCCTAGTTCAGTATACTATTAGTATGCTATGACAAAATCACCTGACAGATTCTGTTTAATAGTATGTTACACATTGGGTGTCAGTGTATGGAGCTACCATATCAGGGAGAAGCCAGCTATGTTACAAAAAACAGCATTCTCCTGTGACAGCAGCAACTAGAGCTTTTACAGGTTATTGCTGTTTAATCACTTAAATGCTACTGGCAATCACTGACAGCAACAATTAAATAGTGTGCACCGGCTCCCATCAGCTCCCCAACACACACATGCACACACACGCCACCCTGAAAGGAAAAAGAAAAGATCAAGTGATTGCAGTTTCAAGTCCCTTAAAGGGAATCTGCTATGTATGCAGGTTTTTTGCTATGTAATCTGAAGACGGCAAAAGAAGGGCTGAAACACAGATTTCAGCGATGTGTCACATATTAGGCTGTGTGCTGTTTACTTTAAACAAAGGATTTATCACCAAGAGATTATCACTGGCAGGACTGTAGCTCACCCGACTGCTAGTCCGACCATGCCCTCTCCTCTGATAAGCAGCTTACTGTCAATACATAATGTACATAGAAATCTGTGGTGTGCTCAATAGTTTACGGCTGCAGCAATTGTGATACAATGTGAAACATTGTTGGATTCTGCTTCTCTTTTCCTATAGTATGCTGCTCTCAGATGAGGTAGCGAAAACCTGCTGCCAGATTGCCTTTAAGGTAAACTAAAAAATATATATAAAAAGACAAAATATAAAAATTTAAACCTGAATAAAAAAATAACCATAAACAGTTCTTCCAGTGGAAAAAAAAATTATTGGTCACAGAAAATGGCGACAAAAAATATTTTTATTTTTACAAATTTTCAATGATTAAATAAAAACATGTTTGGCACTGCCATAATCACACTGACCTGGAGAATCATGTTGCCAAGTAATTTTTTACTGCGCAATGAGCACCGTAAAAACAAAACAAAAACATGGCAGAATTATGGTTTTCACCATTTCACTGCACTTGGATATTTTTCCTGTTTTCCATGTGCAGTCTATGGTAAAATGAATGGTTTCCTTAGATGGAAAAATAAAAAAAAAATTATGACTGGTGTAAAAAAAAAAAGAGGAATAAAACGGAAGTGCTAAAACAAAAAAATGCCTGTTTATGAAGGGGTTAAAATTCAACTGTATTTACAAAGCTGAAATCTAAAGCTGACACTGACTACTACCACAGAATTGCTAGGGTGTGCGCAGTAGATCTGGGAGAGAATTAGCTCATTACCATTTAACAGGGCCAGTACTCAGCTTTTCTATCTGAAATAATTAACAGGAAAATGTCATAATTTTGTGTTGCTAGTTGTAGAAATCCCATTTATATGCATGAAATGTGGAGTGCTGAAGAATTCAATCTGATATACAGTCATGGCCGAACGTGTTGCACCCTTGAAATTATTCCAGAAAATTAAGTGTTTCTCACAGAAAATTATTGCAATTACATGTTTTGTTATACACGTTTATTTCCTTTGTATGCATTGGAGCAACACAAAAAAATCTGAGGAAAAAAAGGCAAATTGGACATAGATTCACACTAAACCCCAAAAATGGGCCGGACAAAATTGTTGGCACCTTTCCAAAATTGTGGCTAAACAACTTTGTTCCAGTCATGTGATGCTCGTTCAAACTCACCGGTGGCAAGTAACAGGTATGGTCAATATGAAAATCACACCTGAAACCAGATAAAAAGAGGAAACGTAGACTCAATCTTTGCATTATGTGTCTGTGTGTGCCACACTAAGCATTGAGAACAGAAAGAGAAGAGAACTGTCTGAGGACTTGAGAACTAAAATTGTTGAAAAATATCAACAGTCTGAAGGTTAAAAGTCCATCTGCATATTTTGATGTTCCGTTGTCCGCAGTGTGCAACATAAATAAGATGGTTACAACCCATGGCACTGTAGCTAATTTCCCTGGACATAGACAGCAGAGAAAAATTGATGAAAGGTTGTAACGCTGGATAGTCCAGATGGTGGATAAGCAGCCCCGATCAAGTTTCAAAGAAATTCAAGCTGTCCTGCAAGCTCAGGGTGCATTAGTGCCAGCGTGAACTATCCATCAACGTTTGAATTAAATAAAACGCTATAGCAGGAGATCCAGGAGGACCCCACTGCTGCTACAGAGACATAAAAAAGTTAGACTGCAGTTTGCCAAAATGTACGTAAGTCAAAATCCTTCTGGAAAAGTGTCTTATGGACAGATGAGACCAAGACAGAGCTTTTTGATAAAGCACATCATTCTACTGTTTACTGAAAATGGAATGAGGTCTACAAAGAAAATAACACAGTACCTACAGTCAAGTATGGTGGAGGTTCAAAGATGTTTTGGGGTTGTTTTGCTGCCTTTGGCACTGGGTGCCTTGACTGTGTGCAAGGCATCATGAAATCTGAAGATTACCAAAGGATTTTGGGTTGCAATGTAGTGCCCAGTGTCAGAAAGCTGGGTTTGCGTCCTAGGTCATGGGTCTTCCAGGGGGACAATGACTCCAAACATATTTCAAGAAGCACCCAGAAATGGATGGAAACAAAGTGCTAGAGAGTTCTGAAGTGGCCAGCAATGAGTCCGGACCAAATCCCATTAAACACCTGTGGGGAGATCTTAAAATTGCTGTTGGAAGAGGGCAACCTTCAAATATGAGAGACCTGTAGCAGTTTGCAGAAGAAGAGTGGTCCAAAATTCCAGCTGAGAGGTGTAAGAAGCTTGTTAATGGTTATAGGAAGCGATTGATTGCAGTTATTTATTACAAAATTTGTGCAACTAAATATTAAGTTGAGGGTGCCAACAGTTTTGCCTATTTTTGAGGTTTTGTGTGAAATTATGTCCAATTTGCCTTTTTTTCCTGTTTTTTTTTGTGTTCCAAACCACACAAAGTAAAAAAAAAACACTGTGAAGATCTGAGCTTGTGAGTTGTAATAATCACCTAGGCAGGTTAACTAAACAACTATTTTTATTCCTTATGACCATGGTTTTACAGCAATTCTGGGTAGAACAATGCAATGTCTCCAGTGCACAAGATCCCATCCTGGGGCAGATAGTTCCACTGCCCCCGCACCAGGCGATACCCTCTGTCTCCCAACTTTTGGTTGGCCCACAGCTTTTGTATCTCCCATCAGTATAGCCTGTAGTCACAGTCCATGCTCCACCAGACGACTGATATCACGACCATAGAACGTGTATCCCACTCCAGCCAGCAACAACAGTGTTAGGATAGTTTTTCAAATTCAGATGACAGATCCCATGACTGTAGCATGTGTGACCAGCTCCAGCCGGAAACCGATCTCCGATCTCCAATCTCAATAGGCCATACATTCCTGGGCACCAGGACCTCAGCAAAAGATCCTCTCCCCTCAACGTCACTACACCAATTCCCTCTCTAAACATGTTCTTCCTCTCCTGGGACCAGCCCCCTGGATGGGATGAAGTGTTCGCACCCTCCCCCTTAAACAATTGTAGAATGCTCCAGAAGCCCAGTCTCCAGCCTGTCTGCAGAATAGTGTATTAGGCATGCCCCCTCTAGAGAGGAACCACACATGCCCACTGGCGTACCACCAATGGCGGCAGGCCACATCACCGCACAGGGCCCTGCCTCTGCCCGTTACCACACGACGGCCAACCCGCACAGAATAATGGGAGTGGAAGCGTCTGTGGACGCTCCCTCCTCCATCGTCATTGCTCGCGCTGGGCCCCTCCGACTATGGCGGATCAAGGTGGGCGCATTATATTGTGTGGAGGACCATGAAGGCACATTATATTGTGTGGAGGACCATGGGGTGCATTATACTTTTATAGAGGACCATGGAGGGTGCATTATATTGTGTGGAGGACCATGGGGGTGCATTATACTGTATGGAGAACCATGAGGGGCGCATTATATTGTGAGGAGGACCACTGGGTGCATTATACTGTATGGAGGATCATGGGGGGCGCATTATATTGTGTGGAAGACTATGGGGGTGCATACTACTGTATGGAGAACCATGGGGTGTGCATTATATTGTATACAGGACCATAGGGAGTGCATTATATTGTATAAAGGACCAAGGGGAGAGCATTTTATTTTATGGAGGACTATGTAGGGTGCATTATATATTATGGAGGACCATGGGGAGTGCACTATGTCTTATGGAGGACCACGGGGAGAGCATTATATTCTATGGATGACCATATGGAGTGCATTATACCATATGGAGGGTTATGGGGGTGCATTATACTATATGGAAGGCTATGTGGCTCCATTATATGTGAGGGTCCATTATACTATATGCAAGTATACAGTGTGAAGGCTTGTGTGGGGTCCTTCATACTGTGTGGGAGCCATTATACTGTTTGGAGGGCTAGTGGAGGCCATTATACTGTATGTAGGCCCATCATAGAGCATGGAGAGCTGTGTGGGAGTCACAGTTCGGGGTTCATACTGTGTTGAGGCCACCATACTTTGCCTTGCAAGTTGAGGTGGGGTACAGTAGGGTCATTACACTGTGCATGTAAAGGAATTCACCATCGGGGTATTGTACCGTATTTGGGGGGGGGGGCACTTTTGTTTGCATAATACTTTATGGGGGCAATGAAAGCAGAATCTGGGACTTCAGCAGGAGGAAAATTACTATGTAAAGGCTGGAAAGTTGTGAGAAATGCTCTTCTGTGACAAGACAATTATTATTATTATTTTTTTCACTGAATGGAAACATTGATTCGTGAGGTTGAACAATTTCCATGAGATATTTGTGCATTTAAACTGCTGAGCAAGCAAATCTCTAATAAAGCACAACACTAAAATTGACGTACCAGTGCTCCGGGCTGGAAAAAGTCTGCATCCCAGAGACCTATGGATTCCACTCTAAATGCATTGGTCCAATAGTCTTTAGTCCATGGCCAGCTCCTCACAATGTGTATAACAAAACATTTTTGTAATTGCAATAATTTTCTAGGAGAAATGCTTCATTTTCTGGAACAATTTCAATTGTGTCAACCCTTTCGGCCATGTTTGCTTGTGTCAAATCTGACGTGTTACATAGGTTGAAAAAAGACGCAGTTCCATCAAGTTCAGCCTTTCTCCACCAGTTCTACATTCTCTATGGTTAGATTATCTATAACCCACAATGCTATTTGTTGTGATGAAATCATCCAGCCCTAAAAGCTGTTATAGTGTCGGCCATTACTACCTCTTGTGGTCGGGCATTCCACTGTCTGACTGCTCTGACTGTAAAGAACCCTTTCCTATTTAGCTACCGGAATCACCTTTCCTCCACACATAATGAATGTACCCTAGTCCATTGGAAGGTCTTTGGAAGGAATAAGTCATGTGCCAGTCCTTTGTATTGACCACTCATGTAATTATACATATAAATGAGATCTCCTCTGAGACGTCTTTTTTCTAAGCAAAACAATCCCAACATTTCCAAATTCTCATCGTATGCGAGGCCTTTCATCCCTTATAATAATCAATATACCTGTCTTTGAACTGACTAACTTCTGAATATTCTTTTTAAAATGTGAAGCTGAAAACTGGATCCCATTTTCGAGCTGTGGCCTTACAAGTAAATTATAGAGGGGTAACAATACATTGGGATTACTGGATTTTCTCTCTTTTTCTACACCCTAAATTATTGTTTGCTTTTGCAGCTGCTGCTTGACATTGAGTACTGCTGCTCAGCTTACGTGTAACCAGAATACCCAAGTCCTTCTCCTGTTCTGTAGCCCTGAGTATACTCCCATTTTATATGCAGAAATAGGATTACTCCGTCCTACGTGCATTACTCTACATTAAGACTCATCTGCCAAGTGTTTGCCCATTCAGACATCTTATACAGATCAATTTGTAATATTGTAACGTCAAGGTCAGTTTTTAATATCGTACATAGTTTGGTGTCATCAGCAAATACTGACACTTTACTCTCAATCCCATCCACAAAGTCATTAATAAAGAGATTAAAAAGAATCGGTCCTAGCACCAATCCTTATGGCACCCCACTGCTGACTATATGCCATTTAGAAGAAAGGAAGCGAAAAAACAAAAGTAGCATCTACTGGGCACAACAAGGAGGAGTCAAGCCAGGTCCAGGTAGGATAAAACCTTTTATTGCACTATGAGCTTCGAGGATGGTCCATCTTCTTTATTAGGTGTATCTATTATACACCTGATATATCATAGATATACATGATGAAGTGCATGGACCTTCCATTAAGTGGAATAAAAGGTTTTATCCTACCTGGACCTGGCTTGTCTCCTCGTTGCAGCATCCAATAGATGCCGCTTTCTTTTTTTTCTTCCTTCCTTCATTCTTCCAGCTCTGTGCTTTCAGCAGTGGGAGCCTGCGGTTGGCGCAGTAGAAATCCAGAGGAGCTCGTACATGCATTCAAGTGTTGTGCATGGTTGGCACCACTCACATTGTCCTAATTCACTTTGTTGATCGGTACACACATGGAACGCTTTTCTTTGCTTTTACCTACATATTTATCTCATTTGGAGAAGGTATCCTTTATGATGACTCTTTGTTTCCAGTCATTTAACCAATTCCTTACCCATCTACATATACTTCCCCCAAGTCCTTGCTTCTGAAGCTTCAGTATAAGGCTGCTATGTGGTACAGTAGCAAATGCCTTTGCAAAGTCCAGATAAATCACATCAGCCGCATTACCAACGTCCAGATTTGCACTTAACTCCTCATAAAAACCCAACATGTTAGTTAGACACGCCTTATCCTTCATGAATCCGTGTTGTCTGTTATTATATTATTCTCTACAATATATCCCTGCAGGTCATCTCTTATTATTATTATAGCGCTATTTATTCCATGGCACTTTACATGTGAAAAGGTGGGCACACATAGCAAACAACAATTACAATAATCTTGAACAAAAACGCGATGGTGACTGGTACAGGAGGAGAGAGGACCCTGCCCACGTGGGCTCACAATCTACAAGGGATGGGTAAGGATACAGTACGTAAGGATAGAGCTGGTCGTGCAGAGGTATGGTGGAGCGGAGGCTAATGCAGGTTGTAGGCTTATCGGAAGAGGTGGGTCTTCAGCTTTCTTTTGAAGGTTTCCACGGTAGGTGAGAGTCTGATATGTTAGGGTAGAGCGTTCCAAAGTAGGGGGGACTGTGGACCTGGAGAGGAGAGTGCAGAGAATGTAAGTAGGTTGTGATCAGAAAGAGGGAGAGGTGAGTTAGAGAGGTTATATAGGGAACAGAGGTGGGTGAAGATAAGGTCCAATGTGTGGCAATCTTTGTGAGTGGCTGCAGAAGACCATTGAGCGAGGCCGAAGGAGGAAGTGAGATAGAAGCTTAGAGACAGCTGAGAGGGAAGTGTCAATGGGGATGCTGAAGTCACCCATGATGATAGTGGGGATGTCAGCGGAAAGGAAGTAAAGTAGCCATGTGGTGAAGTGGTCGAAGAAAGTGGTGGCTGGCCCTGAGGGCAGTAAATGACAGCCAGCTGGAGGGGGTGTAGGTGCGCACACAGTGCACCTCAAAAGAGGGGAGAGTAACGGAGGGTGGCAGTGGGATTTGGGTGAAGGAGCAGTTATCTGATAGGAGAAAACCTACTCTTCCCCCCACGCTTGCGGCTGGGGCGGGGGGTGTGGGGAAGGTGGAATCCACCGTACGAAAGTGCAGCTGGAGAGGTTGCGTCAGAGGAGGTGAGCCAGGTTTTAGGGATGAGAGGAAGGAAAGTTTGTTAGTAATGAAAAGATCATGAATGTAGGAAAGTTTGTTGCAGATGGAGCTAGCGTTCCATAGAGCTCCTGTTAGTGGGACTGGGGAAGCGGGGGCTGGGAGGATGGGTATAAGGTTACGAGAGTTTGTGATAGATCGTGGATAGGAGGTGGAAGTGACTGTAGGGATGTAGTGAGGAGGACCAGGATTGGAGAGATGTCGCCGGCAGTGAGGAGGAGCAAGGAAAGTGTTAGCAGGTGGGAGCAGGAGAGGGCATGAGGTGACTGTCTGTGTTTGGAGATACAGGACTGAATGTTGAGGAATAGTTCTGAGGAGGTGAGATGAAGAGTTCATTACTAGGTGTAGGGATTAGGGGGGAGGGGGGGTTAGTAGAAAGTGGAGGACTATAGGGGAGAGAGTGAAAACTAACAAACATTGTTTACTTTGCCTTATAATGCCCTCACACTACTGATATCACTTAGTAGTTACCTGGATCCACCTTCATACCTTTCTTAAGTATCAGTACATCAGCCATCCTCCAATCCTGTGGCACTACCCCTGTTACAAGAGAGTCTAAGAATAGGAGATACAGCGGTCTGTCAATTACGGAGCTCAATTCCCTTAGTATCCATGGATGAATGCCATCTGGGTCGGGGGATTTGTCAATGTTTAATTTGCTCAGACGCAGCCATACTTCTAATTGTGTTAATTTAGTTATATATTGGGTGTTGAACTTTGATTTCTGCCTTGCTGATATTTTTTTTTCACACACACATTCAGTGAAAAAAATTGTTCATCTAAACCAGGGTTCCCCAACTCCAGTCCTCAAGGCCCACCAACAGGTCATGTTTTCAGGATTTCCTTAGTATTGCACAGGTGATAATTCCATCATCAGCACAGGCAATAGTTACATCACCTGTGCAATACTAAGGAAATCCTGAAAACATGACCTGTTGGTGGGCCTTGAGGACTGGAGTTGGGGAACCCTGATCTAAACGACCCCATTGAATAACATTGGTTAGAGTAATGCATGTTTTTTTTTTCATGGATAGAACTCAGACCAAAAATACAATTGTGTGAATGAGCTCTCAGAGTGAGGTTCTCTGCTCCCCACCCCCCATGCTCAGACAAGGAACAGTTTCTGATCATGGGGGAGGGGAGCACATAGACTTATGCTCAGATAATGGATCGTCGCTAAACCTGTGGTTCAAATCAGCTAAGACAGAATGAACTAGACAGACAAGCCAGCACTATCAGCATGGAGGTAATGATAGAAGCAAAATGCTAATACACACACACATACAGGTGCATCTCACTAAATTAGAATATCATCAAAAACTTAATTTATTTCAGTTCTTCAATACAAAAAGTGAAACTCATATTATATAGTCATTACAGACAGTGATCTATTTCAAGTGTTTATTTCTGTTAATGTTGATGATTATGTCTTACAGCCAATGAAAACACAAAAGTCATTATCTCGGTAAATTAGAATACTCTATAACAACAGCGTGAAAAATGTTTTTAAAATCCTAAATGTTGGCCTACTGAAATGTATGTTCAGTATATGCACTCAATACTTGGTCGGGGCTCCTTTTGCATCAATGCAGTGCCAGCGTCAGGACTTACTTTGTGGGCGGAGTTAGCACACGATTTGGGCGCCCCGCCGAAGGATGGTGTAAGTTTCCAAATGGTCCTTGGCAGAAATAAGGTTCCCCTCCCCTGCTATAGATAAGTTGATTTGTGTGAACGTGTGTTATATAAAAAAAACAGATTTGGCTTAGTGTTGCAATCAGCTACTCGAGAGAGTGAACAGCTACAATACAGTGTCCACCAAAAGTTTTGCTTTTTTTTTTTTTTTTTTTAAAGTGTGATTACTTCTGTCTGGTTGTTGTGACGTCATATCCCTTGGTGATGAACTGAAAGTGCATGAAGTTGTCATCAAGCGAGACCTTAATTTTAACCAAAATGCTTTTGAATATAGGTGTGGTCATTTCATCAAAGAAAACTGACTGCTAAAAGTTTTGCATATACTATGTATTGATCACAACAGAGAGAGTAATTCATTGTTTACAATGCCATAGCATAGTATTTTGTAGCATAACCTCTTGTTCTAATTTCTGCACCACACCGACGGGGCATTGAAGCCACTAGGGTGTTCAAAACATCTTGAGGGATCTTGCTCCATTCAAATCTGCAAACAATTAATCTTTATTGCTATGGGCACGGGCCCCAACTCATCACCATAACTCATCCCAAAGGTGCTCTATAGGGTGTAAACCAGGTGATTGGCTTGGCCATTGCAACAGGCAAACATTTTTCTTTGCAACAGTTCAGTAACCGGCACTAGTCACACTGCTCATACTCATGCTTTTACTCTTATGTCAATAACAGATTTTATCCCTGCAGTGTGCCACCCCGTGCACTACTATTTTCTTGCTAAACATTTTTCTTTGCCAACCAATTTTTGACTACATTGGATGTGTGCTCAGGATCATTGTCTTGCTGGAATTTCCATCTACTGCCTACTTTGTATTTACCATGTGGCAGCATTACATTCTCCAGTATATCCTTGTACATGGTAGCATTCATATTTCCATCAATTCTACACAGAGGGCCAATGAGAGATGCAGAAAAGCAGCCCCAAACCATGACATTGCCTCCACCATATTTCACTGTAGGTGTTTGGAACCTTACATCATTAAGTTTTCCAATTGGGTGGTATAAATGGTGTTTCCATTACTACCAAACAGATTGAACTTGGATTCATCCGACCACAACACCTTACACCAATCTCTTTCCATTGTCTGTGTTCTTTGGCAAACTTAAGTCGGACCTTCCAGTTCTTTGCAGAGATGAAAGGCTTCTTGACTGGAACTCGTGCATTCACCCCTACTGCTCTTAGCCGTCGCACCACAGTTTGGAGACTCAATTTGACCCCATATTCGTTGTTCATCTCATGCAGAACTTTAACAGATATCAGATACTGACTTTTTCTTAATAATGAGATCAACTTTGGAGGAAGTTTTCTGTGGTCGTCCCCTTCTAAGTTTGCCAGCTGTTCCATAACCTTCTTTTTTTTTTCTTTAACCCCTTTTCAGCCTGGGGCGTAATAGTACGCACCAGGCTGTCACCCCCTGTTCAGTGCGGGCTCCGACACACTGAGCCCACACTGAACCGGGCACATGTCAGCTGATTATTACAGCTGACATGTGCCCGCAACAGCCGCAGGTGGCATCGCGATCCACCCGCGGCTGTTAACATATTAAATGCCGCTGTCAATCTCTGACAGCGGCATTTAAGGGTATGTGCCCACGTAGCGTTTTTCAAGCGGATATGCTGTGGAATTTCCGCAGCGTAAACGCTTGTGAAACGCTATGTTATCCGCCCCCGATGGTCCCCAATGTGATTATGCAAGTTCAATGCCCATGCTGCGGATTTTTCCACAGCGTTTTTGCTGCGGGGAAAAATCTGCAGCATGTTCATTAATTTTGCGTTTCCGCAAGCGGAATTGCCTTTGCAGTGCAATAAAAAACGCAAGGCAATTCCGCATGTGGAAAACGCGCGATAAACGCACAATAAACGAGTGCGGAATTCCGCATGCGTTTATCCGGGAGAGGACATGCAGAAATGAAGCAGAAAATTTCTGCTTCATTTCCGCAGCGTGGGCACATAGCCTAACAGCGCCGCGCCGGAAGCGCATCACTTACTCCGCCCATCGGTTACCCCGTCATGTGATCATGGGTCACTGATGGGTGGCATGACAACCCTTGGTCTGCAGCAGACTCCAATGGTTGTCATGTACTGCTTGCTATGAGCGCCACCTAGTGGTCAGCGCTCATAGCACAGGAGCATTTCTGCTACATATAGAAGACTATAGACGAAAGCAAAAAGTGTATAAAAAAAAAAAAAAAAATGTTTTTAAAAAATCTAAAAGTTTTAATCACCCCCCTTTCACCCCATTCAAAATAAAATAAAAAAAACAAACCCACATACACATATTTGGTATCGCCGCGTTCAGAATCGCCCGATCTATCAATATCAAAAAAGAATTATTCCGATCGGTAAACGGCGTAACGACAAAAAAATTCTAAACGCCAAAATTAAATTTTTTGGTCACCGCAACATTGCAATAAAATGCAATAAAGGGCAATCAAAACATCAGATCTGCCCCAAAATGGTATCAATAAAAACTTCAGCTCGGCGCGCAAAAAATAAGCCCTAACCCGGCCCCAGATCCCGAAAAATTAAGACGCTACGGGTCTTGGAAAATGACGCCATATTTTTTTTTTTACCAAACTTTGGAATTTTTTTTCGCCACTTAAATAAAAAAGCAACCTATACAAGTTTGGTGTCTACGAACTCGTAATGACCTGGAGAATAAGAATGGCAGGTCAGTTTTAGCATTCAGTGAACATGGTAAAAAAATAAAATATCTGTGGTATTGCACTTTTTTTTGCAATTTCACCGCACTTGGAATTGTTTTCCAGTTTACGATATGGTAAAACCAGTAATGTCGTTCAAAAGTACAACTCATCCCGCAAAAAATAAGCCCTCCCATGGCCATATTGACGAAAAAATAAAAACGCTATGGCTCTGGGAACAAGGGGAGCAAAAAATGAAAATGCAAAAACGGAAAATCCCAGGGTCCTTAAGGGGTTAATATATGTGACCCTTGACTCTGAGAACAGTTGAATCTCATAGCTACTACTTTTTGGCTTTTGCCTGACTTCACTCTCAGAATAATAAGCTTCCTGACATCTGGGGATAAATTTGGCTTGGTCTTTGCCATTATTTAACCTAAAAAACACACACAAAAAAAAAAAAAATTTTAGGCAAAATTCGACTACCCATGACAAAATATGCAAAACACTTAGCCCATCAAATGGTGAAAACTAACATAAAGGGATAAAACAATGTCAAACACAATTTTCGTCCTTATAGCTGACAACCATTTGCTTCCGGTTTACTAAAATCAACAGGAAAATGGCATCACAACAACCAGACAGAAGGAATCACACTTAGAAAAAAAAAGCAAAACTTTTGGTCGCCACTATATGTAAAGAACTACACATTCAGGCTATGTGCCCACGTAGCAGATTTGATGCAGAGCGTTTTTGCCTCTCTCTGGCAGAAAAAAACGCATGCAGATTTACATGCGTTTTTTCTGCCAGAGAGAAGCGTTTTTCAGCGTTTTTTCAAGCAGTTTTCCAAGCGATTTTGAGCATCACTTGGAAAGTGCTTGACAAGTTGGTCACACTATATAAATCCATGCAACCGGCATGGATTTATAATGTGTGAACAACTGATGTTTTAAATGCAGCATCTGTAGTATAAAAAAAAAAAAAAAGAGAATTAAAACGACCATCACCTGACCGCCGATGTCAGCGGTCGCGTGACCATCAGGTGACTAAATGACGTCACCGCAGGTCCTGACAGTACACCGCAGGACGCCAAGGAGAGAGGACGTGGCCGGGAGCAGACCGGGGGCCGCCGGAGAGGTGAATATACAGGTTTTGTCTATTTTGAACTTTTTTATTTCTTTTTTTCACCGCGTAGTAGCCGGGATGAAGAGGAGTTGTCGTCTCCTCTTCATCCCGGGTACCACACGCACTTCAATTACACTGCAAATTCGCAGCCATTGAATTTAATTGAAACGCAGCAAATCCACACATACCTGCGGGTTTGCTGCGTTTCAATGTTCCTCAATGGCCGCGAATTTGCAGCGTAATCGCGGTAGAAATGGTCATGCTGCGTTTTGCAACGCAATGCGAATTCGGCGCGCAAATTAGCGCATCATGTGCACAGCACATCCGAATTCACATCGCTTTGCATGGCAGACTGTTTTACAAGCGTTTTCGCGGCCGTAAAAACGCTACGTGGGCACTTAACCTCACAGTCATCCAAATGAGTATGTTCTGATATCATTGTAGCTGAAGGTAGGAAAATAGACTGAGGAATAACTGAATTTTGGAGGCCACATACATGAAATTTTTTATATAGGAATGAAGACAACTCCCCTAATAAAGTGATTTATAAGTTTCATAACTTTACATGCTGAATAAAATTATATAAAAAAAATATGAAAGTTTAGTTATGTTTTTTAGGCAGATTAACTAACCACCTTATGAGTATTTCACCATTTTGCCAGAAAGTGGCAGCAAATATCTGCAAATTTCCTATTAAAGTCTTTTTAAACAGTAGTGCATATAATTTTTCAATTTCTGCAGCTTGATAAACAATATGAACTAACAAAAATTAGACAGGATTCACTCACTGATTGGGCCACAGAGCGATTAGAAAAGGACACGTTTAAAGGGCTCCTGAAGCGTATCCAGGGGTAAAAGCTAAAGTCATTGCTGGGATCCACGTTGCAGGCTTCACTCATTGGAGGCAAGGTAACGCTTCTTTAGGGTTGCCAAACGTTTCCCCAACACCACTGTTTTGAGTGTTGCTGGGTAAACCATAGAGTAGGAAGTGTGTAGATTATGCTGGTTTACGCTCAGAAACTGGGCTCTCTGATTCTCACTTTCCAATGAGTAGTTGAAAAAAATGAATTTCCAGATGCTCGAGGTTATTGTCCTCATAGTGGAAGAGTTTTAAAAGAATTGCACATGGATGCGCCCCAGTTGGCAACAGGCGTTAAGGCACGCTGTATGGTCTCTCTACAAATCCTGCAACAAACTAGACGTGAGACTAGATTCTAAAGTGTCCAATAAGGTTGGCCCTTTTTTTGTGGGATGCCAATCATTCAATATTTGTCTGTAATATATTCTCAAAGGCGTTTATCATAGATCGTAGTGACAATATACCTTGGTCATGTCTAAAGCTGCATTTACACTGCAAGATTATCATGGACGAGTGTTCCTAAGAATGCTCATTCAGGAAAATCTTGCCGTGTAAGCAGCTCTTCCAATCACGAGATGAATGAGCAAAACACTCATTTACAGGGGCAAATTATTTTTAAGCTTGGTTAAAAGTAATTGTTCTTGGTGACGCATCGTCATGTGGAAACAAGACTTGCACTGCCTAGAATAATGGCAGCCTATGTTTCATAGTTAAGGCTGAAAGTAGACATAACTCCATCTAGTTCATCCCATAACCTACTAAGCATTCTGCCCGTGTAAACAGGCTTTTACATGACCACCGATTAGTAAATATTTACTAATTAGTGGTCGTTTAATGTCTGCGGTGGGTTCATGTAAATGGACCTTTAGCGAGTCGTGGGTCAGAGGCGTTACCCTATCTTCTACATCTCCTCTCCAGTTGCTCATTTGGTCTGTTACATGTTATATCTCATGAAATAAAGTTCTACCATCAATCTATGTGTTTGATTAGGTCAAGTCAGGCCAGCGGTACATTGTGTCCCAGCCACTAGTGGTTCAGTGTAAACACTGTCTTGTTGGGCCGAGTGCTCTTGGGTGGCAGGAATAGAGTCAGCCCCTTCCTGGAAGTCTCCCTCCTCCATAAACTCATTTGGCTTCTTGTTGCCTCCTTCAGTTTTGCATCAATCTGGGGAGGAGAACTGTTCCCCCTGTCCCCTGGCAAAGCCACCTAATGTTCCTTACACTGACTCAATATTGACCAATTTTTGCATCCTTTGGCCAATGTTTACTGATATGTCCATGTCAACTTCCTTTTTGCTACAATGCATCTAAAGTAAAAAAAAATTAGGACCCCTACATCCCTTTTTAAAGCGGTTTGTGCTTTGATTGGCCACCCAGGAGGTCCTTCTCATTGACTTTTTATTGCCTTGCAGAATCAGTGATGTTTCTGTAGATATTAGTCATATGTCAGACAAATGCTATGCAAGGTCCAAACATGCCTTACTTGTCCCCTAGTCACAATGGGCTGGTGACATGGTCAAAGCTGTGTGCTTCCATGAAGATCTGAGATGCCACCAGCTATACAAGACTTTTAACCTGCCAAGATGATGGCCACAAGTGACCAGTGATGGAACCTGGCATCTTCTGGGTTTACCTGTTTCCATTAGTGTACCTTTGTATGGAGGTTATCGACTTCATGGCTTCTGGTCAGGTGTATGACAACATGCATGTATTGTAGCTTCATATTTTATGCAACATAAATGACACAGAAAAAAATGTTGGAATTGCTGCAATATATATTTTAATTCAAAGTGAATTTAGACAATAATACACCATAAATTCATATTTTTGACACTCACCAAAATAGTTACCTGGAAAACCCGCTTTTTGTGACAAAGTACAGAAGCCTTGGTCACATTGAAAATCACTGAGAACTAGAGAGAAATACTATCGCAAACTGTAACAAGACATACATCCATAAAAATGTTTCCCAGTCCTCATATTAGAATATTGCACAGTGCAACTGCTACATGGCAAACTAGTGTAGCATCAAAAAGCCCAAAAATAAAAGAAAAAGGAAATTAAAAAACAAATAATGATAAAAATTAAAGCCACAAAACTACCATTTGTCAAACAGTAACAATTCAAACTTTTGTAATTAAATGAAACACAAAGCTGGATTTCTAGACAGTCCTACAACTTGCAGTATGATCAACTTTATCTGTCGCAAGCCAAAGTAAATCACAAGTATCGCAGTAAATACAGTTAATTCAAACCCCAAACCAAATCCGTTAGTACAGTAGCATAAGTAATAACACCCTGAATGAGTTCTCCTCTAAATACAAAGAACCCGCAGAAAATAAATAAGAACCGGCTTGTGAAGAAGCACCTCTGCAGCCATGCAGTGTTTTATTTAAAAGGTTACCTGCACCATGCTTGCAACCGAAAAAGCGTGACCTCTAGCTATCAACTAATCCGTGGGTAAGACTGGCAGCAAGTGTTGCGTTTTCCTGCAGCGGCACCACATTATACTGCATATTACCAGGAAGGGAGATGGGTCATGGAGCGAAGGTCAGCCTCGCTGTCAGACCAGATCCGAGCCATGATGCTGAAGCGTGGTGTGAGTGACGTCCAGCCCCTGCATCATACAAGGGAGTGGAGTAACACTGATATCTGGGTGAAGAGGGCAGTGTGACGCAATGTGTGACGCCGGCTCCCTCTGCTGGAAGGAGATAATATACGGCTTTTAATACAGAGATTACGGCTTGATATTCTATTCTATATACTTTCTTAGGCCACAATTCTTCATGACGTTTATACCAAAATTCTGGTTGCAAAACTTTGTGAAAAATTTACAAACGTAGCATTTTCATGCCAGTTTCAGGCAGCTCTGCCAAAATGGGCAGAGCTGAGGAGGAGCCAGGGAGGTATAGTATGTGGCATCGCCTGTCAGACAAATTCAGTCCTTACACCAGAAATATTACTCCAGTTCCTGGTGTTACATTTCTGACAAGGCGCACGCCGCTGAGAAAATGCCCCAAATTCATTAAGTGGTGCGCGCCTCTAAATGAATTGGGAGGGTCTTTTTCCCGTTCGCCCATCATTAAGATCGATGTATGAAATACAATTCTTAATGAATCAGAGCCTTAATGTTTGAAACGTCACAAAGAATTACCTGTAAATCCTCTTTAATAAAAGAAAATACATAGTCACATATGTTCTTAAAGGGGTTGTCCACCTTTGAGGTTTATTTTTATTTTTACAAGTAATTGCATACATTTGAGGCAAAAATAATTTTGGCAATTGGGTTAATTAAAAATGTTGCACTGTTTTTTGTTTTTTACAAACTGTTTCTTTGCACACATTCATGGTCGATAGTCATAAATCAGCTGAGAGCAGGTAGATGAAGCCAGATACAGAAAACTTCCCTGTTAGGGTGTGTTCACATGCTGAGTTTTTGCAGCTTTTTTTCATGCGGAAATAATCCAGCATTTTACAATACTAGTCAAATGAATGAGATTTCTAAAATCTCGTTCAAAGGGTGCAGTTTTTTTCCAGCTGCAGTGCGTTTTTGTTGTGTGTTTTAAACCACAGCATGTCAATTCTTTCAGCATTTTTGCAGCTTTTTCCACTAATTCAATGAATGCATCTAAAACGCCAAGTAATATTGCATCACAAATGTGCATATGGCATGCTGCACCTTTCCTGCAAAGAGATGTTTTAGTGCAGAAAAAACACATCAAAAACGCATCATGTAAATATACACTCAGACCAGTGTTTCCCAAACCCCATCCTCACGGACCCCCACAGGTCATGTTTTCAGGATCTCCTTAGTATTGCACAGGTGAGAGAATTCCTGATGCCTTGATGATACTTCAATCACCTGTGTAATACTAAGGAGATCCTGAAAACATGACCTATGGGGGGCCGTGAGGATGGGGTTTGGGAAACACTGCCTTAGACCATCAGAACAAGCTCACTGACAGATTCTCAGATAACTCATTCACGAGTTCAGTATTTGGTCAGGATTTTACATCAGTATTGTATGCCAAAACCAGGAATGGGTGATAAATCCAGAAGTGGTGAAGTGTTTCTATTATACTTTACCTCTGATGTTTCCATTCCTGATTCTGGCTTACAAATACTGAGGTAAAATACTGACCACATACTGAACTAACAAAGAGGTTACGAAGGAAAATGGTGAAACATTTATAAGGAAACCCAATTACAAAATTGATATTTAGCTCCAAATACATGCATTTAACAAAACAAAAACTCTAAATGTGTACAAGCCCTTTAAGCAGCAGCCAAATTAGTAAGTACGGATTACAGAAGCCAGCAGCTGATCACAGCACACCAGCCTCCACTCTTAGATTTCTTTGTAATAGATGACAATAAGTTTCATTTGAAGATTGCATGAAAGTACCCAAGTTACTGTAGATCCAATAGTCCCACCTATGAATGACTGGGGATGAGTATATAACTAGGGGGTCCTGCTGCTGGGTATTAAAAGGCCTTAGACATAAAGATAGCTCTATTGTCACATTTAGGCTGTGTGCCCACGATGTGGATTTAATGCATTTCCGCTTCGGCAACGCATTAAAGTCGCTTGGTAGAAGGTCTGCCATGTTCCCCAATGATAATCCGCATGTGTTGTGCACATGCTGCGGAAATTTCCGCTGCGGATCATCATTGCGGAAAGATGAGCAGTACAACCAATTTGGGCGCGATTTCGTGGCAAATTGGCGCCCATTGACCCGCATAACATCCGCATGTATACATGCAGATATTATGCAGTTCAATGCGCGGATGATACCTGGGTCTGGAGAAGAGGAGACTCTCCTCCAACCAGGGTACCATCGTACCTGCAAGTTAAAAAAGAATTATAAAGTAAAAAATAAAAAAAAAATTCATAGTCACTTCTCCAGCGGTCCCCGGTCACCTCCCGGTGGCGTCCTCTCTCCTTGGCGTCCCGAGGTGTACTTGCAGGACTTGCGATGACGTCATTTAGTCAGCTGATGGTCACGCGACCGCCTACATCAGTGGTCAGGTGATGGTCAAGTGACCATCAGCTGACTAAATGACATCACTGCAGGTCCTTCCAGTACACCGCGGGACACCGAGGAGAGAGGACGCAAACGGGAGGAGACAGGGTGCCGCCGGAGAGGTGAATATAAGGTTTTTTATTTCCTTTTACTTTTTAATTCTTTTTTTTACTTTAGATGCATTTGAAGTAGAAATTTCCTCTAAGTTGGTCACACAATATAAATCCATGCCAGCAGCATGGATTTACATTGTGTGACCAACTTGTCAAGCGCTTTTCCAAGCGATGCTCAAAATTGCTTGGAAAAATGCTTGAAAAAAACGCATGTAAAAATACTGAAAAAACACATGTGAAATCGAATGCGTTTTTTCTGCCAAGGAGATGCAGAAATACTCAGGAAATTTCTGCTTCAAATCTGCATCGTGACCACATAGCCTTAACCTTTGACTGCCAAAATATACAGCACTCATACGTTGAGACATTGAAGAATTACAGAAACAATCCAACAAAGACAACCAGTTGGCCACCTATCTGCCCATTCCATTCTAGGACAAGGACCCCGAATCCCAGTGTCTTTTCCTGCTATTATGGTCTGGCACTGCTGAGTTGTTAGGTTATGTTCACACGTTGCATTTTTTTCTGTAGTCAAAACCTAAATTTCTTGGCTTTAAAAAGCTGCAGCCAAAAGACAGGTTTATTTGCTGATTTTCTAGCAGCGAGTTTCAGGATCCTAAAGTTCAGCTTTGCTTCCACCATACAAGCATAAACAGTACAAGGTGTTAGGCCACCAATGCAAGACAGGTGTGAAACCAGAAAACATTTTTACAAAAAGGGCAATTTGATTATTTAGGAGAAAAGGGATTATTTAAAAAATGTTTGTTTATCTGGTACGGCATGGTTTACTTTTCACACATTTAGTTATCACTATTTCAATTAAACTGAGTAGGGAGAAAAAAGGATTGCATAAGAAAAAGTGGGGTTTGCCTAGTCTGAAAGAACTATTAGTAGTATTACTATTCGTGATGACAGAACGTGCTCAGATAAGGCGTTATCCGAGCACGCTCGTGTGCTAACCGAGTATCTTCGGTGTGTTCGAAAAATATGTTCATGTCGCCACGGCTGCATGTCTTGCGGCTGTTAGACAGCTGCAACTCATGCAGGGATTGCCTATTTGTTAGGCAATCCCTGCATGTGTTGCAGCTAACAGCCACGAGACATGCAGCTGCGGCAATGTGAACATATTTTTCGAACACACCAAAGATACTCGGTTAGCACACGAGCGTGCTCGGATAACGCCTTATCTGAGCACGTTCTCTCATCACTAATTACTATTAATAATGGGATAACTATTAGTAGTAAAAATACAATTACTAGTACCTGCTCTGGACAAAAAAGCTGCAACACAGCCGTGAAACAACATTAACCCCTTCACCCCTGGGCCATTTTCCATTTTTATGCTTTAGTTTTTTCTCCCCAGAGCCATAACTTTTTTATTTTTCCAGCAATATGGCCATATAAGGACTTGCTTTTTGTGGGATGAGTTGCACTTTTGAATGACACCATTGGTTTTACGATATCATGTACTGAAAAATGGGGAAAAAAAATCCAAGTGCAGTGAAATTGCAAAAAAAAGTGCAATTCCACAGTTTTTTGTTTACCATGTTGATTATATGGTAAAACTGACCTGCCATTATTATTCTCCAGGTTATTACGAGTTCGTAGACATTAAACATGTACAGGATCTTTTTTATTTAAATGGTGAAAAAAATTCAAAAGTAAAAAAAAAAAAAAAAAGTCGCCATTTTCCCAGACCCGTAGCGTCTCCATTTTTTGTGATCTGGGGCCGGGTGAGGGCTTATTTCTTGCGCGCCGAGCTGATGTTTTTATTGATACAATTTTGGGTTAGATCTGATGTTTTGATCGCCTGTTATTGCAATGTTGCGGGAACAAAATATCGTAATTCTGGCGTTTAATTTCTTTCTTGTTACGCCGTTTACAGATCGGATTCTTTTTATGTATTGATAGATCGGGCGATTCTGAACGTGGCGATGCCAAATTTGTGTATATTTGATTTTTTTATTGTTTTATTTTGAATGAGGTAAACGGGGGTGATTTAAACTTTTATATTTTTTTTACTTTTCACATGCTTCAATAGTCTCCATGGGAGACTAGAAGCTGCGATGTTCTGAGTGCTACACACAGGCGTTCATCAGATCGCCTGCGTGTAGCAGAAATGCTCACCTGTTATGAGCGCCAACCGCTGGGCGGTGCTCATACTATCCCAGCAATGACAAACGCAGGGGTCTCCCATCAGCAACCCGCGGTCAAGTGACACATGTGCCAATAGGCGGGACTTATGACGTCCTTCCACAGAGGCCATGTTAAATACCGATGTCAGAGATCAGTGTATGAAAAAATACACAACTGCAAGTGTAAAAACAGCGGGAGAAGTTAAATTGGTAGGACATGGTTTATTTTAACACATATAACTAATTTAACAGGGAGAAACAAAAGGATTGCCTTAAAAAAAAGTAAATAGGTGCAACTTACTTTACAATAAAAAAAATACTAAAACGTGGAACATCCATGCTCATGTGACAATACCAAGACATTATGGTTTACACTTGGGAAAAAATCGCTAAAATACATGGGTTTCACATCTTGTTTTTGTCAGTAAAAACACTGCAAAAACTGATAGTGTTTTTGCACTTACTCACTGCTTTCTATTGGTGAAGATTTAAAAAACGCAGCAGTTTTCTAATCCAAGTACAAATCTTTAAAGTTGTAAGTGGCGCTGGTAGGTAGGCCTAATGAGCCCTGCAGCAAGCATGACAGGCGCCACCAGGAGGAAGCATAGTCACAAGAGGTAAAACGTTTTCTAATTCAGTCAGTAAAAAAAACAGGCATGTGCATGAGATTTCTAAAATGTCATTGCTTTTGCTGGTAATGTAAAAGCAGCCTTCTTTAATTTGAATTAAAAAACAGCAAAATAAAAAATTCAATGTGTGAACATGGCCTTACTGTGACATTACAATAATTATTTAAAGGGAACCTGTCACCAGAAATAACACGATCAACATGCAGATATGCAGTTAATCTGCAGGTTAATAGCGTTATTATGCTGCCCAGCACCTGCATGCAGCCGAGAAAGAATGAACTTTATTATCCCTGCCAGCATTCACTTTCAGCCGTGTGGGTGGAGGCTGCGCCGGATCAGTCACTGCCCCTAAGAATACAGAGCGGGGGATATAACTGCACCCCCGTCCCTGACTGACAGCTGAGCCCCAATGTAGAGGAAGCATCAGTCAGGACCAGGAGTACGGTTATAGCCAAGGCTATGGAGTCGGTAAGCCAAACTTCCAACTCCTCAATTTCCATGACACCAACTCAACAGTCCTGGTTATAGCCCCCGCTCTGTATTCTTAGGGGCAGTGACTGAACCAGCGGCGCCTCCATGACTGAAAGTGAATGCCGGCTGGAGAAATAAAGTTCACTTTCTCCCCGCTGCATTCGGCTGTGTGCAGGCGCCAGGCAGAATAATAATGTTATTAACCTGTAGATTCACTCCATATCCGCAGGTTAATAGCATTATTTCTGGTGACAGGTTCCCTTTAAACCAGCAAGTTAGTTACCTAAATAAAAGAAAAAAAATATACCATCAGTAGAACACAATATAGGAAAGCAACGTTACTCTCTTCTATACTCAATACCAGAACAGCATCAGAACGGATGCGTGACAGGAGTAGGAAACCAGTAGGTGATTCTCAAGTCACAGCAAGGGTATACCTTTGATCATACACACAATTAGAGTTAAGGCCGGGATAGACTGCCTTTATTAGGAGCCTACCCCGCCCTTGGCACTAAATGTATTTCTGTATGGTGCGGTAATATTGTTGCCTAGTTTTGTGACATGCCAGGGGCAATTTCTCTGGCCACAGTCTTATTGAGGAGGTGAAAGTCTCATCTTTAACAGTTATGGAGCAAAGGACCTTGAAGAGAACCATAGGTGGTAGGAATCTGCGCCAAGTATGTGCACCAGCTCCGATGAGCATTGCGCAGGCGCCACCTGTTGGGTCCCACTGAGCGCTAACTGCATTGCAGGCACCATCACTGTGCATTCAATAAGGCCGATCTATCAGGCTGAAAGAGCAGGTATAACAGGACTAATCACATCTCTCAAGACCTACAGGATGGGCAAAGAGGAGACTGCCATGATCATGTGCGGTTTCTCATCTCAGCTTTGTTAATGACAGTGTTAATTATAGAAGATGAAACTGCTTTGCATTAAAATGTAAAGTGCTGCGGACACGATCAGAGCTATACAGGTTATACCCAGAAAACATATATACACTTATGTAGGGTTAGATAATGTGGGATGCGCTGGTTCTCTAACTAGGTGCACAGCAGGTCAATCAGCTGTCACTGCAGCACAAGGTTACAGCTGGGGAGCCATACACCTGCACTCGGCAGAAAAGTGGGAAAGGGACACTAAACATACAAAGCCACAAATATTCACACACATACATGTAAAATGGGAGCCAGATGCCATATAAAGTACACATTATGTTTAGTGTCCCTGTAATTTATTTCTACGTGTCTGTTCCTCTTTATCACATACAGTATTAGGTCGGAGCTTGTCTGACATGCACAACCATGACGATTCCTACAGCTCTAAATGCACCACAAGTAGATCTAGCACCGACAATCGTTACACCTGACGCCACCCATCAGACAGTCACAAAGCAGGGCAACATACTGCGCTCCGATGGGCTTCAGAATATGTGGTCTACTCATTTTATGCTGCTAAATTCTCATCAGACGCCTAACTGACCTGACAATAATCTCACATTTTTTAATGACACAAGTCCATCATGTCCAACCTATTATCCCGATAACAAAGCCTCTTCACAAGCTAAAGAGACATCTGGGAAACCTACTCAAAAACACTTTGTGGACTCAAGTTACACTTGTGCCCAAACTTGGTTGCCATCGGTCAGAAGAATAACTTGGTATCCATCAGCTGATAACAGCATGCCCTTACAGATCATTACCACCCCATGAAGGCCAGTGAGAGTCCACTATCCATCGGGTGCCAAGTAAATACCCTCCACTGGTAAACCCTACCATCACACATCAATATTTCAGAGGTATACGTAAGAATACAAATGTTGCAAATGTTGTTTTATCAGGTGACAACCTCCACACAAACGGAGTAGCCAGAACTACATCTATCAAGTTTTCCTTCTGAGTGACTTGAGGTAAAGCTGCTAGATGGACCTGCCCATACTGATCAGCGGTCACGAGACACCATGTAGAGAGGTGGGTCCCAAAATCAGGGTCCGCTCTAGCTGCTGCCCATTATAATGAATGATCTCAATGGGTTGTATATGACGCTCTCTCATCTGAGCAGTCCCCAGTGATGACAGCGGATCCCAGAGGGTTCCAGCAACAGCACAAAGAAGCCTGCTGCTAAATATGAAGGGCCTTCCACAAAACAACTTCATATCCAAGAATAAATAAGGATAGCCAAGAATGAGAAGTTGTACACAAGTATCCATATGGTCATTTTATAGAAGGAACAGTTCAGAAGCGCTTTACATAGTCACAGCCCAAAAGGATATTGGGAGCTATAACCTGGTGAGCAAAGACTGACTTTTTTTTTTATCATAAAAAAAAAAATGCATTAAAATAGCTTGATCTCCAGACGTGTCTACGAGTTTATACCCAAATAATACACCTGTGCATTGTGCCGTTCTTCTGGTCAATAGCATGTGTCCCCACGATGACAGTGAACACTCAATGCTTACAGGGACACATCACAGTACAAGGGGAATGGTGTCTCCATGGGATTTGTAGTACACCAGGTATAAGCTATTGTAGGTAATTTTCCTGCCACTGTTACGCCATGACCCAAACCCGGAGTATCCGAGCCAGAGTGCCGGTCACAGGAGAACGGCTGAAGGGAACAGCTCTGATAACGTGGCAGTAAGGCACAGGGTAACAATTACTTTCCCTAGCTTTTCCCGGATGCAATACACGGCTTCAGAGATCATGGTTTAGATTTTTGGCATTTCGGACCGGATTCTGCCTCCTCCATGCAATATGCTGCTCCCTAATTGTTAACCCTATCCCTTTTTCCCAGCCCTGTAGATTTTGAAGCCGATTCATCATCTGCAGTTATGGTATTTTTTAGTAATTTTTCTATTTTTTATCTTGTAGTATTTTGCTGATGGTTATTGCCCCAAAATCATCAAACTTGTGCAAGTGGTTCATAAATTTTGTGTAAAATCAAAAAGGACTTCTTTTTTCAGTTTTTAACCATTTTTGCAACTTTAGAGGAAAAAGTCACAGAAAATAAAAATCCTAGCATACAAACGATCACATCAATGATGGACTAGAGTACATTTGTGACAAGTTTTAAAACCTTCTGTGTAAAGTCGCAAATTATGAATTAAGCAAAAACATCTGAAACCCTAAACTACAAAAAAAAGAAAACAAAACAAAAAAAAAAATACACAGGCGAACACACAAAATGGTGAGAACAACAACAAAAAAAAAAGGTGCAGAATGGGAAAAAAAACAACAACCACAAACCTGTGGTGCGGTGCGTCGGGCCTTTTGTTCTATCCGCACTCCGCTCAGTCCAGGGTGAGCATGGAGATATGATAAAGAGGACACCTCCTCTCTGCACTGCCCCTAACTCACATATGACCAATGCATTATTTTGTGCCCTTTTCTTTGGGTGTTTGTTGCCCATATTTCATTTGCGCCTTATTTCTCTTTTAATTGATGACTATTTTTTTAGTCTACCATTATGGGCGGGGTTTGGGTTTTCCAGTTATTTTTGGCTGATTCATCAAATACGACTTTTAAAAAAGTCACAAAGTTTTGCTGCAAATGTCCTCCAGTTCTTTCTCTGACTCATGTTATTTACGCCTGAATGATGAGGACATTTTGCAACATTTTAGTGGAACATGTGACTTTTTGCACTAAAAAGTCACAAAAAAGGTTAACATCAAAAATAAAAAGCCTTTTTGATTTTGTGCAATGTACATGAACCAAGTACGCCATTTTGAAGAATTTGGGACAAAAAAAAAAAACGTCAACAAATACCACAAGACAAACAAAAGTTATTAAAAAAGCTGCAAATGATGAACTGGGCCCTGGGTCTGAGTGAGCAGCACTGCAGCATGGGAAGCCAGCATGAGAGGTCCTTCCCCATCTTTATTGCCAGGAGAGTGGCAACAGACAGTTACTAATGAGAAGCACTGTGAAGGGTCACAGAACAATCTTCACTTACGGGGCACCATAACTACTATATGCAGAGTGCTGCGCTTTTTATATTCCTTTGTGAACGGACAGCTTAACCTTACAGAAGTTGTCTCATAGACCACTCCTTTCAAACGCAACCTTCGGATGACTACCCCATTCTTCCAGGCCTGACAATATTCCCATGCAGCAGCCATTGCAGGAGAAACTCAGAACTACATAATGGCCATTCAGATAAATGGTCATCCATGTAATTCGAGGAAGAGTCAAGTCCGCCGGAACAGAAGCAGCTCTACGTTCTGGTTAATAGTGGGGGGTCCTGAGTGGAGGAATAGCACTATACACAGTTCTGCAAAAAGTTACTCTACCATTGTTACTGAATGGAAAGTACAAGTATTTGCTAGATGGATGAGTCAGGACCCAACATATTGTTTCACAAGAGGTATTCCCATCTTATACATGTATACAATATTTGCAGGTCTCATCTTTGGGACATGCAGCCATCTTTAAATCCCCAAAATGGGGAGTTTCCTGCACAAGTCCACTGAGGTGGCCACAATATTCAGATGGGAAGTGAATAGAGAGGTGACCATAAGAGTCTACTCAGTAATCTGTGGTCACTGGATGGGCAGCCGCTGCCTTTTACCTGACGGCATCTGCTGCTCTTTTGATTAGTAGCTTGGTGCAACATGTCACACCGCAATAATTACTTTGCACCAGGCTGGTTAATCAAAAGAAGAGCTGCAGATGCCACCAAGTAAAAGGCAGTCCTCACAGCTCTCGACCAGCGGCCACAGAATTTGGACGTGGCTGATGGACCGACAAGGTCATGTGAATTGATTCACACCAACTCTACACATGCGTGACTCTCCTGATTCTCTCTTATGGGACTCACTAATCAGCTCTTTCTGCAACTCCCACTCACTCACTATCTGGACCCAGCAGTCAGCGGCCACAAAAGCGCCATAGAGATAAGCAAAGGTCTCAAAGGGGGAGCCTGCATCCTTCGCTCATTTATGAAATATATGTCACAAATATCTAAGGTGAGACTATCCTTCTAAGCATATGCAATATTTGCATATGCTCAATAAATCTATAAGTTCATAAGTCATAAAGGGCGTAATAACTTTACCAAAATAACAGAAACAAAGAACAGCCCATGATATATAGTGAGTTTTCTTTTGCAGGGAAACATGTCCAGTATAGAAAAGTAAAACTGGATCTAAAGCCCACTTTTTACAATTTTTGATTAACACTGCTGTGTATTTTTATGAAAACTTTCTCTATTTTAGAAAATTTACTTATAG
This sequence comes from Phyllobates terribilis, assembly GCF_046119375.1. Taxonomy (NCBI): domain Eukaryota; kingdom Metazoa; phylum Chordata; class Amphibia; order Anura; family Dendrobatidae; genus Phyllobates; species Phyllobates terribilis. The sequence goes on along the minus strand of NW_027362773.1, from coordinate 71,067,304 downwards.
GCACATTTTTGTTGAAACATTCATTAAATAAAACACTGCTTGTGTTAACACCATCCAGTGATAGAAGAGGCAAGTACATCCCCCTCCCAAGCTTACACCTGCAAGGGTTACTGGGGATAAGAGCAATGATAGCTTATGGACAGTCGGGCAAGTGCTGTATATAGTGGTGTTAATGGGTTACACAACATAAATGCTATTCACATCCATACTACCTCCAGCCTATAACATTTCATTATTCCAGTCACTGGCTTATATACCTTTATATAGATCAGATTTAAAGAAAAATATAGATTTCTTTTCTTTCTTAAAAGTGTTCACAACAGCAATATGAAAACATAAAAAAAAATTAACTTACATTGATACACCCAGTTATATGCAGTAATGAGCTTAAAATTTATGGAGATAAAATACTGATGCATAAACACACACCCCAAAAATAACATATGCAATTAGGATTCCATCATTTACAATACAGTAGTTACAAAGGACACGCCAAACAAGAAAGTAAATTGAAATACAAAATAATAATAATAATAAATCAGAAAACCCCACTACACTTTCATATATAGAATTAGACTCAAAAACAGAAGTAAGGCGACTGACTATGTATAAACGGGATATGAAGCTAAAGTTCACAGCTATCAAAAGTGGCGTCTGTTATATATAGCAGCTTATCTATTATACATTCAAGATAAATGATAGAATTATTACTTGCTCAAAGCTAAAAACATTAGTCTGAATACCATTTTTCTTAAAGCCCACCACTATACTACAGTATAATTTAGGTCTATGCAAAAAATGTAGCTACCATTTATTTTATATATATATATCTTTTTTTTCTTTTTAATTTTTTTTTTTTTTTTTAACATTTCATATTTAGAAATGGATGAGTTCCAAAGTCTTTGGTGCAGGATAAATTAACTTGATATGGACGATGCACTATTTAGAAATTGGTAAAATAAAAAAAGAATTGAAATATGCACATAATTTCATGTCCCTGACGGAATGTATTAAATAAGCAGTCACCACTCAGAGAAAAAAAAAAGAAAATATAATGTAAATGAGGCTTGAAAATAGACACATGCATAAAATCAAAGCTAAAAATCGCACACACAAAAATAAAAAACCTCACATCTTATCAAACTCCTATAGTAAATATTTCTTGATACGATATATTGAATACTGTGCAGTTTGTCCAACGCACTCATGTGTTATAAGTGTTAACCTCTTCAGTGCTGGGAGGGCCTGCAAGACATTGCCCAGCAAAATGCTGCAGCCTCAGCCAAGCCTGAAAGAGGTCAAAATGTTATTTTCCCGTAAACCTGACCATGACTCATGCCTTACTACACTGGTTAATAGAGAATACAAAATCCAGCCAATTGGACAAACGCAGTGACAAAAAAAAGTGAAGAATCCACTTATTAGACAATATTGCAGTTTCCGTCAACTGTGTGATTACCGAAAAACATGCAGCCAGCAAAAAACCTAAGAAACAAACAAAAAAAAAACAACACAAAAGGGGGGGAAAAAAAAGTCTCCAAAAGCGCTCCAGGCTACGTAATGCTCACTAAATATCTAGGTCATCTTGAAATCAAAACAAAAAAAAAAAAAAAAATGAAACACAAAAAAATAAAGTCTACAGTAACACAGATTGAAAAATAAAAGAAAAAAATCCATGCCGTTCTCTTGGTAAGTAAAACATCTAAACCTAAAATCAAAGCACACAACCAAACCAAACAAATTAACAAACCCCTAGATTGAGCAAATACTCAAGTTATTCGAAAAAATAGATATTTATATATCAGCAGAGTTGAAGATTAAGTGCTGAAATTGACATTAATATATTAAGTAATAACATTAACAACCTCAAATATTTAAGGCACTATGTGTGGGAACAGTTTACGATGCAGCGGAATATTAGGACGACGACATTGAATAGCAAAGGTCTAGGCAACTTTTTTTTCCTCTGCCCATGCAAAAGACACATGCAGTGTGAACATCAATTCAGTAGCCATGTGACCCAACACTGAAACACCAAGACACACGAGAACGGAAACAACGTACACGACGTACACCGTACTACTGACATTATGTGCATTTGTTGCGCTAAACCTGTACGCTGAATGGCTTCCCAAAGACGTGTCTTGCACTAGTTAGAAGGCAATTGTATAAAAAAATAGCAGGAGAGAAAGTGAACTTCTGCTCCCGTAAGTCACCTGTCTAAGAGTTACTATAGAAGAGAACAGGACCAGAGACGATTTATACCAAATGTGCAAAACACATTAAAAGTGAATTTTTCTTTTTCATTTTTTTAAAGCTCAAGATTGTTTTAAATTGCACCCAAGTCTACATGATTCAAAAATATTTGTTTTCTTGTGCCATGGCCATTTTATGTTTGATTTTTTTTTCATTATCAAAAGCCATGTTTTTTGCTGTTGTTTTTTGTTTTACTTTCATTCTGCTTCAAACTTTGAGTTTCCTTTGCAGGTTCTCAAGGTCTCACATGTACGGATACTGGTTGAGTTTCGTTGGGCTCATTGGAAATCCTGTGTAGGCCGGGGAGGCAGCGATGTACGAGTGGGATGGAAAAATCGGTTTGTACTGAGTCTGGTGCATGGTGGGAGAAGGTAAAAGCCTGGGGTTGATGCCCACTGCGACCTGATGAACGATGCCACTGGGATGAGAGAGATTGTAAGCCGGATGTTGTAAAATCGGTCTTGAGGTACATGGTGACGCAAGTAGGTGGGCCACGGGTGCTGCTGTGGTCAGTGGCGCAGAGGGTGGATATGACAGGATAGCAGGCTGCCCACCAAGATGAGCATGCACCGCACTGTGATTTGGGCTTCCATGTTGAAGGGTAAAAGGATGACTGGCAACAGTAGGGGCGATAAATGCCTGCTGTCTCCTGTGCCCATAGTTTCCATTCCATTCGTGGTGTCCCGTTCCAAAATGTTGCATCTAAGAGACAGGAGTTTTATATTTGTTATGTAATTTGTGCATGAGATTATCTAATGAAAGCATTTGCCATGGAAAGAATGGAGAACTAGCCATTGATTACATGAATTCTTATCCAAACATATGAAGGAAACCCCACAGCATGCAGGGCACCCACGTGGTCACACGTGGCACCCACGGGGTCACGTATGCGGTCACACGGGGCACCCACGCGGTCACATATGCAGTCACACGGGGCACCCACGAGGTCACGTATGCGGTCACACGGGGCACCCATGCGGTCACATGGGGCTTCTTACCTGGCTGAAGCTCAGAGTCTGCTGTTGGAATGCTGAGGTCAGTTTCTGCTGGCGATTCCCAAGCCCTGGAGGATGGTTTTTTCTCCCTGGAGCTGAACGACCTTTTATTAAGGGATGGCAAGCCACATCTAAGAACAAAGTTCAAACCTTGTTAAACTTACTGCCATTTTTTACTGGGACACTTAGACGGGGTTACGTTTGGGCAAATATATTGAAAATAAATCTTAACTTCTATTTGTCACTTCAACAGGGCCAGCTCCAGTTTTTTGTGGGCCCAGGGTGAAAGAGTCTCAGTGGGCCCCTTTAACAGATATGATTCAAGAAGCACCCCTTAACTGTATAAGCCCCCCAACATGCAGCCCTGTGCATGAAGCATCAGTCAAATTCCATATGTAAGAGGAATGAAATGCAACTTCACCCCCTTACATATGCAAGGCCCCAACATGTAACATTAACTCATTCCCTGTGTAAGCCCCTACATCAAGCAGCACATGCATCCATCACCTGCTTCCCTGTGCTAGACCCTCAACATCACCCACTTACATATGCAATCCCACAACATAACTCCCCTATGCAATGCCATGCATGCATCAACCCCTTCACTGTGCAAGCCCCCCAACATGCAGCCCTGTGCATGAAGCATCAGCACATTCCATGTGCAAGATCAACTACATATATCACCCCTTTTCCTGTGCTAGACTCTCAACATCACCCCTTTACTTATGCAAACCCCCACAACCTGCAGAACTGTGCTCGCAGCCCCCATGTAGTAACCTGATCCACTTTTTTATGCGCCCAAAATACAGTATCAGACCACTTACTCATAGTCCTATATATGAAAAACTAAAAGAGATTATTCTGGTCTCCACACAGACCCATTCTGCAGCTCCTCAGTCCTCTCAGGCTCTGTAGTGAAGTATCAGCTCATCTCCAGCAGTCTCAGCAGCACCCCGCTGCTACCTGGTATCGGGGTCCACACTGAACTGCAGGAGGCGTCGCCCCTTCTACTCACATCATCCCCTCACAGGAGCAACTCCATTCTAGATGCTACTCAGAACTCATAGCTGATACCAAGAAGCAGCATTGTCCCAGACGGTCAGTGGGACCCCCGTTTGTCCAGGGCCCCAGCACTAGCCTGGGTGCACCGGGTGTTGATGCAGGCCCTGCACTTTAACCAAAGTAATACTACACACAAAAGAAATACTGCAGACCGTGAAAGACAAGTGCGTTTGTCACATATGCTGAGTCAGCCATGTCACTAAATGCACCCAGCATGTGCAAAGCTAAGGTATGGCAGCAATGCTTTATCAAACACCACTTTAGGTTGGCAACTCTCTTACCTGCAGAAGCAGACTCCAGTCTAAGGTCTCATGTACACCGCTCCATTAAACATTATTTCAGTATTATAAAGTGGTGGCCTTCAGCTTGAATATGCCATCTCTTTATGATTGCTGGTGGCCTGACATCTGGAGCTAGGACCCTGGGTAATCCTAAGAATGAAGGAGCAGCAGAGCTGCATGCCTTGCACCATTGTACCCCGCTGCACTGCTGCGCTCCCAGCCACCAAATGGTTGGAACTGCCACTCACTTTCATTAAGTAAATGTAGCTATATCTTCATATGCCTCAGATCACACATCATTTTCTTCTGTTAGATATATACAGATTCTGACATAGGCATTGCTTCTAGGGGTGAATTTCTCTAACACAGTGCTGTTTGGAAGCCCCACATGAGGGACAGTGTGCTCCCATAAAGTCCTACCTAATATTAAACAGATTCATTTCATTTTGATCTACATTAAAGTGACATCACAATGACGATTTGTACCTTTATTGGTGGCCCGATGTGAGTTAAACTTTCGGTTTTCAATCCTGATCGGTGGAACCACTAACGTACACACTGCTGGTTTATTCTCAGTTTTCTCCGATGCCCGTTTTTCAGTATTCTGGTTGTTATCCGTTACGAAGCTGCTCTTTACAAATGGGCTGTCATGGCCAGATGAATCGGAGCTTGGGGATCCATCTACAGTGTCACAGCCGCTCTCAGGCTCATCATCAGACATACTGCAAAAGCAAGGCAACGAGTCACAGTCATGGGACAACCCAGAACCCTAAGGGGATCTGTCATGAAGAGAGCGCCTCCTCATGCATACACTGCATTCATTATCTTTTCTCTCTCCCATTAGTAAAACAGTTAGCACATCAGTTTTTATGCAGTTTTTGACTAATCGGAAACCTATACTTGTAAATATCCTTCCCTTAAAGAGGACCTTTCACCAGTTTGTGCATGCTAAATTGACCACATCATGCAATACTGACTGCAGATATGAGTAAAATGTAGTTTTTATTAAGTAATTTCTCCTCTCCATTAGCTTGTAGTGTTTAAGTTATAATTTATGTAAAGTTCAACTGGGCATTACCAGGGATGTGTCTCTGGAGGTGTGGGCTCATATCGTGGACGGGAATAGGACCTCCTGTGCTAAACTAAATGTATAGCACCATACATCTGTACCAACAAGATCTATGAAGCTTCTGATGTTCCCATCAGCCACGTAGAGATGGGTGAAACACGATGAGGTGTGAATGAGGTGTTTAGAAATCCTAGTTGAGGACTAGAGTGCAGAGAGTTCAGAAATCCAGAACCCTGTCTCAATATGAACACTTGTCAAATAGAGCAATATTGAAGCGCTTCTAACAGTTCAAGCAGGGACTGAGCGTCCCTGTAACAAATTGTATTCCACTGGTTTATAAATAGAAAAAAGGACAAAACATTCCCTCCCGGTGAATTATAGGGGTGGTTATGTTAAAAAGACCCATAGCTCTAGTATCTCTATTATCAATACTTGAACACAAAACAATAGGAGCGATAGAGTAAAAGTGAGGGCGAAGTGCAATACAAGAATATCAATATAAATAGAACAGGTAGAGGCTAGATAGGTGGTTGTACTACTGGTGATGAATACGATAGGTCACAATTATCACTAGGGACAACAGTGTGACAGTTATTTTAACATAATATTAGTGTCCTTAGTCTGATCTGCATTTGTGATGGGATCAGATTGGACAGACTGTAAAAGCAAGGTGAAAAAGAAATGAATAGTTTTTAATATTCGTTATTAAAGGTTACATTTTGTATTACTAGTCCACATAGACAGTCAGTGATTTATTTAGTTAGTGGATTCATTATATCCGGAGTTTAGAGGTCCTCATTCAGTGAAGCGTGTTGTTCTTCCCCTGCATGAGGCTGACCAATCACCCTCTAAGTTGAGTGACTTCAGGCAAAGGAGCAGTCCGTCAAGCAGGAAGAAGCAGCACTGGGCAGGGAATAGAGCTGGAGTGACAGAGGCTTCAGATGTACAGCCTCATTTGCATATCAATTCAAAACACAGATATCTCAGTAGCGGAGAAACGGACTGACCATGTAAAGGTATTGCTGGACTTGTACTTGAAAGAACTACATACACATATAAATAGTTTGGGGGTGAAATCCTGGCGACAAGTGGAAGCAACGAGCTCTAACTATACATCTAATAGGACCACAACATGTGGGCAAAGTTATATAGTCCTCTTGCCATTCAGCAAAAAAATAAAATAAAAGGACAGTTGGGGAAAGCTTTTCTGAAACTTGCTCTGTCGATAGCTCATTGTCCCTTTTAACCAGATAAAGTGTTCAGTTCTACATTCTTCTTCCGGGTTATGCTAGCAACTATAAATATACTATGAAGTCAATATAGTATTTTCTGTAATGCCTGAATGCCAATTCTAAGTAGCAGAAGTATTATATATGGTATAGCTCTATCCAAGAAGAAATAAATGCTATTAGATTACCTGTTGGGTCTTTTACAGGGAGAGGGGCTGGACTGCCCTGAGGAGCTGGTGCTCAGGCTGCTGTCGGGACTACTCAAAGAACAGACACGATCAATATTCAGAGTACTCTGACAGGCCTCACAATCTAGGCTGCCTTTACATCTGCATAAATAAAAGAAGGTATTTATACCACTGGATTACAGATCTAGACAAACAGAGTTCAATCAAAATAATATCTTCGATAAAAAAATAATAATAATACAATGTATCCTATTTCAATTTGAAAACGTACTCTCTCAGCGAGTGAGTCTGTGCAGAATCCTCTTCATCCGTGTCACTGCTTATCGTAATGACACTGGCCGCGGGGCTTGGGGAGTCAGCAATGACAATCTCTTGCCTTTGTTGATTTGACACATCTGGGGCCGGCTCTTCAGATGTCTTACAAGATTCTTCCTCTTGCTCCTCCAAGTTCTGATTGTCCTGGGGTAATGCACAACTTTGGGACTCTGTGGTCTTTACACTATTTGAAATCTTTGGAGAGGTAAGTGCTTTTCTGTGGACATTGGTGTCCAGTATTGTATTACTCCTACAAGATAAACCAAGAGGTTAGCAAAGCAAATAATAAAAGATCAGGTGTTTGCCTGATCTATGATCTATGTGCCTTCTAATCAACTGAAATAAAGGCTTTTCTACAGTGGTTGGAGATTATACCTGTTTCGACAGATTTTATTCCTTTTATTAGCTGCAGGCTGAGGCCACACCACATGTGCGATGCCTAAACTGATAGGCTGAGGGGCAGACAGCGCCATTTGGTTGGTAAGGAGTGGCTGCAGAATCATGGAGCTGTAATGGTTTCCATGTTGAATCACTTTTCTGTAACACAAAGGCAAAGGGAGAAACATAAATTGGACATTTGTAAACTGAATGTTTTGAAGATCTCGCAGATATAAAGTAAGGGCTTGCAGCTCTGATTCAGTGTTGTGGTCCTCTTTAGGCAGTTTTGTAATGTAGCTCGTCATAGATCTGCATCTTTCTCCTCCTTAACTAGTCATTCAATTTTACTTTGGTAAGATATTTATTCAGTGAAGACACGTGACCCCATTATCGACATAGGAGAGGACAATTGCTGCTCATAGAATCCTATGGAGGAGAGAGGGGAGTGGAGAGAGAGAGAGGAAAGGAGAGGAGAGAGAGAGAGGAAAGGAGAGAGAGAGAGAGAGAGAGGAAAGGAGAGGAGAGAGAGAGAGAGAGAGGAAAGGGGAGGGGAGAGAGGAAAGGGGAGGGGAGAGAGAGGAAAGGGGAGGGGAGAGAGAGGAAAGGGGAGGGGAAGAGAGGAAAGGGGAGGAGAGAGAGAGAGGAAAGAGGAGGAGAGAGAGAGAGGAAAGGGGGAGAGAGAGAAGGGGAGTAGAGAGAGAGAGAGAAGGGGGAGGAGAGAGAGAGAAGGGAGGGAGAGAGAGAAGAGAGAAGGGGAGGAGAGAGAGAGAGAGAGAAGGGGAGGAGAGAGAGAGAAGGGGAGGAGAGAGCGAGAGAGAGAAGGGGAGGAGAGAGAGAGAGAGAGAGGGGGAGGAGAGAGAGAGAAGGGGGAGAGAGAGAGAAGGGAAGGAGAGAGAGAGAAGGGGAGGAGAGAGAGAGAGAAGGGGAGGAGAGAGAGAGAGAGAGAGAAGGGGAGGAGAGAGAGAGAGAGAGAGAGAGAAGGGGAGGGAGAGAGAGAGAGAGAAGGGGAGGAGAGAGAGAGAGAGAGAGAGAGAAGGGGAGGAGAGAGAGAGAGAGAGAAGGGGAGGAGAGAGAGAGAGAAGGGGAGGAGAGAGGAGAGAGAGAGAAGGGAGGAGAGAGAGAGAGAGAAGGGAGGAGAGAGAGAGAGAGAAGGGGAGGAGAGAGAGAGAGAGAAGGGGAGGAGAGAGAGAGAGAGAGAGAGGGAGGAGGAGAGAGGAGAGAGAG